>NC_088327.1:8775000-10052500 GCF_036884655.1 Musa acuminata AAA Group | reverse complement strand
TTGCTGTTATAACATGGTACTCAGTTGACATTAATTCAAGATTTGGATCCATGGATAACAAGCTTTTTAATGCTTAAGTTACAGAGTTGGTGATGTCTGACATGCTCTCTTCTCTTCCTTTCTGTGTATTAGCTTGCACAAGAGATCAAACTGTTAAGGCTCTTGCAGAAGAACTTATCAGACTCAGTACTTCGGTTCTTCTTTTGATTGTCATTCATTTAAACTTATACTGCTTGATCATATTCATGTATGAAGCATAAAAAAAATATAAATGTTTTCACTTATTTGATTGACTACTGGTTTTGTAAGCTGAAACTCCTGAACACTATATTTCTTCTCGTGTACATACCTCTATGCAAATTTGCTCTGCGTTGGAAGAAATTAAGTTATCTTTTCGCTTATTCTCTACAGGTCCCAAATGGAGCAGCTGGTCATTACCTTCTTGGGCTCATCTATAGGTTGCTAAATTCTTTATACTCTCAGTGTTAACTTGCGACTGTTGGTATTTTACTAGGTCAACTTGTTTCTGCTTATATTTAGGGACACAATAATTGGTAATTTCTTGTTATGGTGGACATCTTTAAGAAGTTTTAGCTGAAACAATGAGAATTTTATCTGGATGCTTTATCATCTAATGATGGAACAATTGTTCTATTGCTCAATTTCATCTCAATGTATATATTTTTTCAATTAGTAAATTGGATTTCTGTTGTTCTACCAAAGTATATATCGAGTTTTTTCAAGTGGTTGCCTTTTTTTAATATCTTTGTTAAGTTTAATTACCTTTTATGCTTAAGTTGATCTCAATACTTTTTATCTCTGTAGATTCACAGGCAGGAGAGCATATGCCATCGATCATTTTACGCAAGCTTTGGCTATAGATCCTCTTCTGTGGGCTGCATACGAGGAACTGTGTGCTCTGGGTTAGTGCACTTGTCATGCAAGCAATTTTTTGCTGTCTGAATCTGCAATGATTTCTGAATGTGGATCAGTTGTAAACTTTTGGTTATCCTTTCATAATATCTGGAGAAAAATGAAGATCCGGACTTGGATTTCGTTGCATAGAGTTCATGATGCCGCCGATAAACTTCAATGCATCCAAATATTGAATAGGCAACAACATTGATCCCTGCTTAATGGCATTAACCTATTTTACATGTATGGATTGGCTTTGAGGTTTTTAATGTTGGTGGTAGCAATGTGGTACTTTGGCGGGCATAATTAATGAATTCATATATTTTGTTTCTCAAATAATCATTAATTAGCCTTAGATATTGCAATATTAATTTTGAGAACTTTTTTTTCATTTGTTTTTAGGTGCTGTGGAAGAATCAAATGAATACTTCAATGATGTATCTGCCCAGCGCATACAACAACATTTTTCTGACTCAAGTTCACATAACTCGAGCACTGGCAGCGAGTACTGTAGCCTGCCTCCTAGTGCAGCAGTGAATTCAGTGGATTCAATTCCTAGACAATCAAAGCAATTTCTTGCTAACAGTACAAGAGAGATATCCACTCTTCAGCAGGGTGTAGTATTTGCAAAAGTGCAGACCACCAATAGTGGGACTTCAAATTTGTCACAGTTTAATACTCCTTCTCCAGCAGCAACACAGGTGGATACTATCTCATTGAATAAATGCTTTCTACTGGGTTAACTGAATGAAACAATCCAGATGATTTTTTATACATTGAATTTGATAAAGCAGATTTGGCTTAAAAATACTTGATTCATGAGGATGCTCTATTTTAATGTGCCAGTGCAGCACTTCAGCAAGATTACTAAGCTACTAAGGATTCTGACTTTTAGGAAAATTACACCAGTGTCCATATTCAACAGAGGATGTATTATTATGTAATCGAGTTCATTGCTGGTGGGCCCTTTTAGATTCCGACATAATATCCATTTTGTGGTTGACTGAGAAATCTAAGCCACTGGTAGAACAAGATTGGAGTACTGTCAAAATAACGGTGAAACAACAGATGATTGCCTTATGGTTAAACTTTCAAAATAGAAGATTTTGGAGCTATGAAAGGAGCTTTACAATAAGGATTTTGTTAATGGTTTAGAGGGAAGACCATAAGCAAGGGTAAGTAGGTAACACAAATGACAGTTTGGTTCAAAGGTGATTAGTAAATATGATATTTTATAAACTGTCAGAAGTTTTGGGATTACTGAGAGTCTGAGACTACAGGGTAGTTGTTGTGTAGTAATGCCTGGTACTTGAACTCTTGAAGGTTTTCATTTTTAATTGAATGATTAGAGTTGGAATACTATCTTCACAAAAAAAGAAAAAAAATTAAAAGGGAGTCCCTGATGTAGTGTTTTTTTTTTTTTAAATTTCCTGCTATTGATATTTTCTTGGAGGAAACTGATCAAGAGGCTTGATCTATTTGACTCTAGTGTTTTTTCTTATCATAGTTGATTTAAGCTTATGTGGTCGTGTGGAAGTTAAACTGAACTTGTTACTTGTTCAACAGCTCTCTGGAGTAGCTCCTCCACCTCTATGTAGAAATGCACAAGTCTTCTTGAATGCAGCCAGCAGCGATGGCTCTATGAAATCGAATTTAAATCTAGCAGTTCAAGCACCAAGGAGGAAGTTCATGGATGAAGGAAAACTACGAAAGGTTACTGCTGCTTTCTGCTTTGCCTTGTTGGCTCACTGAGTTCTCTCTCTATTCTGCTTGAAGTGCATGAATAAGGATATCATTCACTCATCACTCTGTCTTGAACAGTTGATGATCATTCCAATCAATTTTTGTGGAGCACATGATTCTTCTTTTTTTCTGAAATCTTGATTGTTGTCTGGTGGTGTTCAATTCTGTGAACTAGTCAAAAAGGTCTGCAGAAGATATACGAATAAAGTTGTCATAGACATATGAAACTGTTCTTTTGTGCATATCGGCTAGCCATTTATTTGCCACTTATATGAATTATCTGTGACTTGCTTGTGTTATTGGAGGTAAAAATTTGCTCAACTAAGATTTTCTTTCTTCAGATTATTCTGCTTGGTCCATGAGTTTTATTTTCTTAGCTTTTTCAATTGGGATCGTGTTGTTTCTCTATCTAGCTTTTGACCTGTAGACTTTTGTAGCACCACCCATCACATGTTCATTTACACCATCTCCCTCTGTCCTTTGAAATTTATTATGTGGCTTTCTATAGTTTGTGCATTTCCATTTTTCATTGTTGGAAGCAAACTAATGGTTTAATTTGGTGCAATCTAGTAATTTGTTTTTACTCATGATGCCAGCTAGATTACCTTTGTTTTCATATTTCTTCTGTGTTTTCAGTCAGAATTCATGGTTGGAATGTATGCTGATTAGCACACCATGTTAAATTTCCTCCTTTTGCTGATCATTATTCATTTTTTAATATGACCATCTTACTTATTATGCTGGTCCTTCTGTTACATCAAAAACTTATCAATTATCTACTTAACTGAGAAACACCTTTCAGGTTTCAGGGAGATTGTTCTCTGATTCAGGGCCTCGCCGAAGTACAAGACTCTCAGCAGAGGCATCAATTATTGCAAATTCAAATGCGCCACAAGTAGGAGGAAATGGAAGTAATCATTCCGCTAAATTCCTTGGAGGACTTTCTTCATCTTCCTCTGCAAAAGCAAATTTAGCTTCCTCACGTTCATTGACATTTAAGAAGGGACAATCATGGATTGCAGAAAGTTTTGAAGAAGGTGCTGTCCAAACCCAACTCAGATGCCAAACCTTTTTTAGTGCCTGTCACATAGAACTTTTTTAAGATATTATGTATTGACTCTGCTATGATTTTGTTGTTGATGATGGTAGACTAAATTGTTTAATTCAGAAGAATTTGTGGAACATCTAAATCCTTGACCACATCAACAAGGGGTCCTGACTATTTACTGTCATCTACATGGATCTTCTTTTACTAGTAATTTTCATTGGCATCAACGTTGCCTTTAAAAGGTGGCCCGTTGTATGACGCTGTTGCTGATCTGGGGCCTAGGAAATGAGGGTGATATCACCTGTTAAACTAAAACTGTCAATTTTCTTTTTATTTTTCTTAGCTTTTCCTCCCCTCTGTTTGCACCATTATCTGATTGTACCCATCTCATCTAATCAATGCATCTATAAATATGCTTTGGACATAGCCATCTCCACACTCGGTGAATTTTGTATATGTTGTATATTAAGTGTAAAACTTTTGGATCTACAAGGAATGTCTGCTTTGCTACCATCTTGTAAAATTTTTATTTTAATCTAAGGGAACATTTCAGGGACACCATAACGGCCTATTGTTTCAACCTATTTTCATCTTCTCGTACTTCTATAGCTTCCTTTTCTTCTCTTGCCTTACTTTTTCATACAATTTTATGATAAGTAAAGTTATGATTATTTTATATCCGAATCTAACTCATCTGTAGGACAATAATCAATTATTCATTGCTATACAATTTTACTTTATGTGCTGTACTTTCAAGATATATGATCCCCTTATCTATACCTGAACTTCATGGGGAGTTTCTGTAGTAGAATTTAGACATCTTTATCTCCTCAGATGTTACTTTTTTGGTTTTCCATAATGGTAAATAATATATAGTAATTTGTACATGCTTATGAAAATGTTTCAGACTTGTCTCATATTTCTTGAGTAAGAAGCTTCAAGTATACTCTTTCCTTGCCAGAAATCATAGTTTATGATGCTTCCTGTTCTAAATGTAAACATTTCTGTAGAACCAAAATTGCCAATTGAGATCACACTTTAAGTTTTATTTTTCACTTACTTCAAATGAAACTTGATTTCCTCATTTTTTATGTTTTGTCCATACAAATGGAATAGTGTCATTTAACTTGCCTAGTTTTTCTCTTGCCTTCAAATGCCTTGGAATATAAGTTTTCTTGTAATCTCAACTTTAATGGCATGAATAGAAGTTTTCTTTTGATCTTTAAATGTTCTTGAACCATGCTTGTTTCATGCTATCATTCTCCTCTGCATCTTCTTCTGAAGTTGAGGCTGATCTTGAAATATTATATTACTATAACAACTTTTTTTAGGGAGAAGGCCTGAGATTTTTGATGACTCCCGGACAGAGAATATGGCAACAACTTCCTCTTCAATATCAATGTCAGCTGATGGTAGGTGCCTTGAGCAAGGTAAGGCAACTGGAGATTTAGCACACGACTCGAGATTGATGAGTGGTACTCAGGAGTTATTGGGCCTCTTGAGGATTTTTGGAGAAGGCTACAGGCTTTCCTGTTTATATAGATGCCAGGTATGCCAGAGTATGTTGCAGAAAAACAAATCCTTTATCGAATTACCAAGTAATTCTTTTGATTTGAGCAGGAGGCGTTGGAAGTTTACCTTAAACTTTCGCAAAAGCAATTCAATACTGGATGGGTGCTATCCCAGGTGCTTTTCTTTGATATAATGTCTTGCTCGGTTCTTTGTTCAATCCTTGTAGTTGCATTATGAAGTTGATATCACATTCTTGTGGAAGGTCTAATTGCATATCATTTGTGATTTTAAAATCTTCATGAACGTACTTGTATTGATACCTGGATCCATAAAAATGGAATCAGATATCTTCTGATTCAGGACTAAAGGGAATTGGCATGTGTTCGCCATAGTTGACAAAGAAGTTAATAGATCTGGCCTTACGGTGCTTAATTTTTCTATTCTACCTTAGTTATGAAGTTTCTATACCATCTTACAAGCATGGGAAAACAATTGAACTTATGAATGGCAAAGTTGTTGTGATCTACAACTAGTCTTAGTTCATTGTGCAGGAATCTAATTGTAAATTTTATTAAAATTATCTGCACCTCTGCATTATAAGCTAATTCATTTCTTCTTATATGATCACTTACACATTTGAGGATGCAGGTTGGGAGAGCTCATTTTGAGCTGGTGGATTATTTTGAGGCAGATCACTTTTTTGAATTGGCACGCCGGGTATCACCGTGTACTTTAGAGGGAATGGATACTTATTCCACTGTCCTTTATGTAAGTCAGGTTTAGTAATGGAAAGCTTTTATAACTATTGAATACTTTTTATGTTTTATCTTCTCTGTTGAAATTTTGAATGGCTACATTTGGGGCATCTAGTTGTTCAGCCATTTTGCTTCGTTGATTTCTTATTCTGTCGCTTTCCGACAATGACTTCATACATCTTCAGAATCATGATTGAAAGATATGTACGTTGTGGGGATCTAACTGAAAGATTCTGGGACTGTTTCATGAAATTCATGGAGGCATCTGGGAGTTCGAAAATGTCTAGTCATTACATGAGATTTGTAATTGATAGTTGATCAGTGTAATTTTTGATTTTTTTAACCTTGCTCTTGTACACTATATGTCAAGAGTTTTGTCTTAATCAATCTTGTTCTGATTTGGATCACGTACAGCAACGAAGATAAACTTGGCTCTTGATACAAAAAGAATTGATGATAGTGGATCAAGATAAACAGATTGGGTCATTACCAACCCTTAGTTCTTATTGGCTTTCTTGATTTTTCAACCGGCAGTAGCATTTTTGGTATTTGAAAGTGTAAGAATTTGGATTACCAATTTTTAGCAAGTTAATGGACCACATTTAAAGAAAAATCTAGAGTTCCAAACCTCCAATTTCAAAATGTCAAACTTTTTAAGGTACATATTGGATTTGATAGTAAACGACTTTAACTAATTTAATTAAGTGTCAGTTATGAAATTTTTTGTGTTGCCAATTCTTTGACCGAGTGGAGGATTTGATGAAATACACTCGATTCACAAATAGACTATTTTGACAGTATACAAAACAAGCAATGCTGTTCAAACACATACTTATCTTGAGGAGAGAATTCTTCGTTGGTGTTATTTGATCATTGAGATCGATCCATGCGTTCCCATGCTTTGCAAATCTGATACCATCAGGTTTTCATTAGTTTGGGATTTTGGTGGATTATGTATAGTCAACAGAAAGTATAGGGTATCTACGGTTTTGGAGCTTTAAGGCAGTGGAAAATAAAAGGTAGGATAATTAGGGGAGAGATAAGAGGAGGATATAAACTAGATATACTTCTTAAACTCACTTCAATTCCCCTCATAATTCACCTTGGGAGAACACATGGTGTGCTGTGCAGCAAAGAACATACGGTGTGCTGTTCAATGAGAACCTTTCCACTTTATAACAATGTTTAGCACTTTTGACAGTGCTGATAAAACCAATGTTGCCAGTGTCATTTGCTTGTGCTATTGTATATGAGAAAAAAATAGATTGTGTCGTTGTACTTATTTAGTTCTTTAGTGCATTTGCGGATGCTTGTATATGATGGTCGTTTTATTCATTTTATGCACAGATATCCTTGGTTCCAACTTCCAACTTTTATGATTGGGGTGTATAAAGAGTTGCCCACTTATTCCCAATGGGTTTCTGCTTTGATTGCTTCATTTGTCCTCTGAAATAGTTAGGATTTGTATAAGTGAATCTGCCTTGTTCTCTATATAGTTTAATGAGGTGGAAACATATTCCTTTCAATGCACATGCTAGAAAAATAGTACATATGCATAGAAGACAAGGTGTTCTAAGATAATTTGACTGTTATAAATATTCCTTTTTGTAGCATTTGAAGGAAGAAATGAAATTGAGTTACCTTGCTCAAGAGCTTATATCAGTTGATCGATTGTCTCCTCAAGCATGGTATGCATTTAATGCTCCAAATTGTGTAGTTGTATTGAGTAATGCATTTTAGATGAATTCTTATTCTAGTTTGATGTTCTGTTGAACATGTTGGAATGACTTCCATTGGTTTGGATAGTATTAGGAACCGTTCTGCTGTCTTGAGGCAATTTCATCTGTGAGCCTGTCTTTTGTAAACTGATAGGAAAATCTAATGTTCTGTCTCTATAGCCAGAAACTGGTACAGTAACAAAAGTTTAAGTGAATTGTTCTGCACGGACAAGATACTGTAAAAGATTTCTTCAAGCATTAATTCTAGAACATAATTCATTATGTCACATGACTATTATGGTAATGAATCTATTTACCTCAGCTTCGTACTGTTTGATTATCCATTGTTTTTTCATCTAAATGATTAAATCTTGTTTGGAAAAAGATGTCATAAGTATTTTCTCGAAAAATAAAGACAATTGATCCAAATAATCGATAGAGTTAAGTGTCAAAGAATGTTTTAGAAGATTCGCTTCTCTAAAGGATTTTTATTATCAAGCAAGATTTTTGTAAGATCTGGGTGGAATCATTCAAAGAATATCTGATAGGCAAAATATTCTTGCCAGAGATTTTAGCAAAAACAAATAGAGGGAACATTAATGACTCATGGAAAACATGAAGTTATAGACATGAAAATTCATAAAAAGACATGGAAATGGATGAAAAAGAGATGAATTTGGTATCTATTGGTTCTTTTTGTTGTATAATTATCATTATTTATTGTAAAAAATGAACATCATGTCACATGTATGGGGAAGATTGTGACATTAGGAGCAAGGAACACATTCTCATACTGGACACTCATACCAGTCCCATACCGAACCGGTGCGTACTGCCAATGCCAATGTATCAACACATGGTACACCGATATGTACCAAAGAGGAAGAAGGAAAAGAGGAAGGGAGAAGAGGAGGTAAAAGAGGAGAGTGTGGAGGAAGATGGAGTACAAAGAGTAAGGAAGAATAAGGCGGTAGAGGAACAAGAGGAGGCAGTCGAGGAAGAGGAGGAAGCCTACCAAATGTTTGTGGCACACAGTGGATGGTGGGAGGTAGGTGGCAGCAGGTGGCGTCAGTGGCACACCTATAAAGAAGAGGGCTCGTTGGCGATGGGGAGGTAGGTGGCGGCGGGTGGTAGCGGTGGCAAATGTATAATGGTTCATGACCCCTAATTGTATCAGTTTTAAAGTGTTTTTTTTTAAATTAGGTCTAACTGGACTGCTCGAAATGGCGGTGGTCCATGTGTCTATTTGAGCAAGGACTGGTAAATTCCAATTGGTGTGAATCGAACTAGACAAAATTGAATTCCTTGGTTGGAAGGATACTGATTTCCATGCAAAAATTGTACAATTATATGATGATGAAGTTTTACTACGTAACATAATTTGATGGCACTGGATATATTTACGAGATGGCAGAAGAGAAAAGTATAAAAAAGGATAGTGTTAGAGTGAACCGGTTGAATTTAAAAGATGGATAAAATCACATGAAAGTTGAAGGGTTTGAAAATTGAAGGAAAAATGGCCTGATTGCCACTTGGACATTGATAACCAATTACATTAAAAAAGGTGCAAAGAGATTCTTCAAGAGAATTCTTTAAATTCTGTGAGATGGGACCAAAGGGGAAGGTCACAGAGCTTAAGGATTTGTAAGAGGGATGTGAATATAAAAAATACAATGACTATAATAGAGTCTGAAGAAACCTTTACTTGGCTAAATTCTTGGGATGTTTGTTGTATCTCCTTTTGTGATCCGGGGATGAGTGTTGGTTAAAGCACATATAACTTGCCGAAGTGGCTATTGTAACATAAAATTTTGTGAAAATCTTGTTGTTATATGTTTCTAGCAATAGATGAATTTACAAGGTGTTCTATAAAATCTTATGGTGCATGTGATACAGTAGATCACTTAATTTGTTAGAGAAGAAGATTTAGATTAAATAAGAAAAACTGGTTATAAGAGAAACAGCTTTTGTAAATAAAGTTGCCCAATAGAATAAGAGATCATTACAGTAACTAAACCTTTAGAGAGATTACATTGAGAGAATAACATGTGGGTGATCTCCAAAAGAAACTACTAAACACAATCCAGATCATTGGTGCTCTGGAGGGAGAGGAAGCCCAGAGAATATTTGGTGAAAAATAACTAGAAGTCATGTGCTTATCCTTTAAATAGCAGAAAATGGCCTATGTAGCAATCACAGCTTCATTATTGACATGACAATTCGACATTTAAGTATCATTGTTTCTTAAAATTTTCAGCTAAATTCCAGATGGATAAAAGGTGTTATGGAATTGTTTTGTAGGTGTGCACTGGGCAACTGTTATAGCTTGCAGAAAGATCATGAAACTGCTTTGAAAAATTTCCAGCGTGCAGTTCATCTAGACCCAAGATTTGCATATGCTCACACACTTTGTGGCCATGAGTATGCTCCTTGTTTCCCCATGTTTTCCTGTTTATTATACATGACATTTGGCTTTGCTGAAGTTGCCAATTGCCACTATTTCTGTTTTTGCATGCTTTGGAATTCTTATTGCTTCCATTTTTTGTTATTAACAGGTATGTCACCTTGGAGGATTTTGAGAATGGAATAAAATGCTACCAAAGTGCACTTCAAGCAGATGACAGGCATTACAATTCCTGGTATGGACTTGGTGTGGTATACCTCCGCCAGGAGAAGTTTGAGTTTGCCGAACATCATCTCCGAAGAGCATATAATATAAACCCTCGCTCTTCTGTTCTTATGTGCTACCTTGGCATGGCACTGCACTCACTAAAGGTTTTAATTCTGTTGCTACATTGAGCATTCAAATTTCTGTTACAAATGTCCTTCAATATTATCTTCGTTGTTGATTATCTTCTGTCATTAGATCTGATTTCTCAAGCTTGAGATGTTCTATGAACCACAGTCCAACTTATAAGAAATCTATTATTCCTGCCAGCATCTCATTTTTCTCTAATTTTATTCTGCTTTTTGTTTCGAGTGATACCCAGAGAAATCAGGAAGCACTGGAGATCATGGAACAGGCTATATCTGCTGATAAGCAGAATCCACTCCCTGTGTACCAGAAAGCTAACATACTAGTCAGTCTCGAAAGGTACGATGAAGCTTTGAAGGAGTTGGATCAACTATCTGAGAGTGCACCTCATGAAAGCAGTATTTATGCATTGATGGGCAAGATCTATAAGCGACTTGAGATGCATGAGAAGGCAATGTTCTACTTTGGTCTTGCCTTGGATTTGAAGCCTCCTGCAGCCGATGTTGCCACCATCAAGGTACTTATTCCAATCTTTATTTTTTGTCATTATTAATTGTCAGATTTGGGTAAAACAGAGTCTGTAGTTATAGGATCCTGTAGTGTATCTGACCCCAGCTCTGCTGTAGCTATGGCCATGCATTTTAATTTTGATATCAGCCAATACATGTGTCTCTCATGTAAAAAGATACAGATATAGGTTTTCAGGTGCATCATAATTTTACGTCGGTCATTTAAATCAGAACACAGGCTCATATTAGTTCTTGCCAGTTCAAATACCTTGGATCGGTGTCTCCTGTTACTCTTGGTAAGCTGGCAATGCGATGAGTCCCATGGCTGTGAGTATCTGCCGACCAATGTTTTCCGACTGCCATGTCTAACATCCATTTGTACTTGACAGGCGGCAATGGAGAAGCTATACCTACCAGACGAAATGGATGATAACCTTTAGGTTAACTTGCAAGTGTAAAGTAACATGTTGTAGTAGCTTGGCCCTGCTTGCGCTCTCGAGTTAGCCAGCCAGAAACTTATCGACCACCTTGAAGTTTCAGGCGCACGCGATCTTTCGTGATTGTAACACTAATCTTCAGTTTTGTAGCTTTAGATATCTTGAGAAGATCAAGAGATTTAGAGTAACTGAGAGTGTTTGCAATGTAAAGAGGCAATGCCATGATAATGCAGCCTGGAGTCCTTGTAGGATTATTCGATGATAGAAGAAAGAAATGTCATCTTTAGGGCATTAGGAGCCGTCGAACCATATGCTTGTTCCATACCTGACTGTTTGACTCTGGCATTCACTCCATGAAATTTTATTCCCTCGTCCTGAGGCATGATTACTTGTGATACTCAACTTGTCTTTCGCTGCCATCCTTTTCTGCTTCACCTGTTGATGAGCATTCGCCGTCACATCATGGTAACATTACCACCCTGAGGAAGATGGGGTGACACCGGAAGCGAGAACAGGCAATGGTAATGGTGGCGGGAGAGAAGGAAGCAGAGGCCAAAGGAAAGATAAAGTTGGTGGCACCGGGAAAGGCTATAGCGGTCATCGCAAACACTGGTAGTATTTCTTCTCCGCCATGAACCGGCGCCCCTCAATTCCACCGTTGACTCCTGCCAGCGAAGGCAAAGTTTGGGTTCGCAAAATGCATGCAGGAGTGGTTTGTTTTCTGGCGTCGTATTATTCGCCCTAGTTGATTGTTGTAACAATTTGTCGACGTCAATGTCTGTGAAACCACGTCAGGTTAGAACGCTAATGGGTGTGATGGTCGTCGATGCTTGGGAAGCATCCTTATTATGATTCGTACGCACGCACTCACGGTCCATCCATCCCTTTTTAGTTTGCATCATGCCAAACGAACAAGGAAAAGGACGCCGTCCCTAAGCCTACTGCGGCGTTTCGGGGTCTTCCACCTCGAATGCACCGGCGACTAGTGTCCGGTCACCGCAGTTTAGCATAAGACAACTGATATTTGACGATTTTCCATCGTTTTTTTATTTTTTTGGAGTTCTTCGTCCATCCAACGGCAAGCGGTAAGCAAGCTAAGGTGTATCCGGATCTTTTGATGCAGTACGCTCACCTCAGGTCATCCGTGTCTCACTGGCTTTTCTAGTGCAGCCACCGGCAGTAAGAATAAGAACACGGTCGTCGTACGATTTTCGACTTATTTAAATACTTTCGACGCTTTTTTTCTCTCACAGGACGCGCGGTATGCTCACCTAAATATTTAAAGGAGTGCACGCGATCACCGTTACGATGAGTTCGATTCCTGCGACGTAGCGATGCTGTTGCGGTGGTAGCGGTCATCGAGAACGCGGTAGCCAGCCAGCCAGCCAGCATTCCCTCTTCGGCATCAACCAACGCCCCTTCCCACATTTTTCACCATTAACTCGTGCAGACAGAGCTTTGTCGGAGTCACAAAATGCGTGCTGGAGTCATATCTGTGTCTAATCTTCAACCTAAAAGTCCGGTTCTTGACCTACTAAATCTACTTTGAAGGAATGAGATTCCCGGCAGCGTTGCCGCAATTGTGAAACCGTGTCGACTTGGAATCGTAATGTGTATGATGATCATCGATTTATAAGAATATTGTATATATATACACACACTTCGCGGTGCGCTTACCGCTTGCCGTTGGGGGGACGAAGTGTCCCAAAAAAATTAAAAACGATTAAAAATCGTCGTATTTCAAGTTTCTTACGCTCACGGCGGTGACCGGACTCTACTGACACTGTGCGCGAAACCGCCTTCAGGTTCTCCGCCTCCAAGAGGCTGTGGTCGACGCTCCGGTAACGGTTACACTGTCAAATTAGAGTCCGCTCACCGCCATTGAGCGTAAGAAACCTGAAATTTGACGATTTTTAATGGTTTTTAATTTTTTTTGGTACACTTCGCCCCCCCCCCCCCCCAACGGCAGGCGGTACGCACACCGGGCGCTGTACTTTACTTTTGAGACTGGTCACGCGCGTGACTTTATCACCGGAAATAATAAGTTGCGGTACGCTCACCAGACAGTCACGCGAGTCTCTCTGGCATTCGGGTGCACTCACCTCCGGTATGAATAATAAGATGCCCGTTGGACGATCTTCCATCGATTTACATGTTTTGGACGCATTTTCATCTCTGGCGGCGCGCGGTATTCTTACCCAATGAAAGGAAAATCTGCGTAGTTCTGTCGGTCCAAATGAATGCATCTGCCCAACTCCCACTGTAACATAAACAAGTGAATGCATCGACGATCCCCTCATCTGTGCCGATGCCGAGAAGCTGCGCCGTCCTCATCTATGGCAGGAACTGCTTCCCTTCAAATGTCTGCCCGAATTGCCAGTTCCAGGGGGCGACGTTGTAGGAGGTGGTCGCCCTCCCGCGGCCGCTGGTCACCTCGAACGACAGCGGCTGGCCGCGCAGGTCGGCGTCGCACTGCCAGTTCTGCCCCCAGTTTCTTCCCATCGGTATCCACCCCGTCCTCGACCCTTTCACCTTCACCGCTGCGACCTCGCCGTCGGAGCCCACGTTCGTGATGAGCACCTGGTAGAAGTAGGACTTCCCTGTCATGGTGAACCTCATCCCTCCCTTTCTGTGGCACTCCACCCTGCACAAAGGTCACGGAATCGACCGGGCATCTTGTCTGTCATCATCGACTACAGTCCATGACAGTGAAATGAAGACGAATCGGAGCAATGGCGACAGAAGCAATTAGGAGAGCGGTGTTAGTACCTTCGGTATTGAACGGGAATGACGTCGGCCGTGGTCTTTGCGATGTGCAGGAAGGCGGACTCCGACATCTCGAAGTGCTCTCTCGGGTAATTGCACCACCCGCCGTAGTCGCCGGGCAGGCCGTAGTTGGGGGCGCAGAAGTCGGTGGCGGTGACCACCAAGGAGGGGCTCCCGTTGAGGCACCAAAGGATGTGGTCGACGCACCGCAGCTCGAAGCAACCGCCGCAGGCGCTGCCTCTCTCGAACAGCGCGCTGCTCACCCCGACGCTGTTAAACCCGTAGCCCGACTCGCTGAGCTCTCCGAAGCCACAAGCACCCGCTTGCCCCGCAACGGTGGCGGTGGCTGTTCCTCTGGTGTAGGTGGCTGTAGCGGACCGCCACTCCTGGTCGCCGTTTCTAGTGCTGCTGGTGCCTGCTGCAGCCACCACCGTCGAATAGCGGAAGAAGAAGAAGAAGAAGAAGAAGAAGAAGAAGAAGAAGAGGAGGAGGAGACTGGGGAAGCGAACGGAATCCATCGTCTGCTTTGGGATGGGAGCAGGATGCGCTTTAGGGGGGAGTGTATAAGGCGAGCAAAGACTGCAAACGGGCGATGAGGGCAAGAAAGGGGAGACAAGGAGGAGTTGCTTTATCTGCTTCTTTTGGGATTGTAATGATCCCGTTACTTAGTTTATGTTGTGGAGGCAGACATCGTTCATCGATTCAAGCATCACGCGCTCCATCCCATGAATTTATTATACGACTCATCAGCAAGACTGAGTTGTTCTTTGAAGAGATTTGTTTGGGCTCTTCTTTTGAGGACACGAGGAAGCAGGGACGGGTCCGAAAAGAAGCGTGTCCGGGCCTGCAATGCCCATCACGGCCCACTTACGGATTCCCAGGGAAGTGGTAGGATCTGCTCGCCGCTTCGTCGGGTAAGACGACGGTTCACGGACATAGTAAGTGTACCGGGCGGTGACCAGTGTCCTGATAAAGGACGTAACAAAACTGGTTGATAACGGTCGTAATATAACTATTACACAAATCGATAATGTTTCAGACTTCAAAATTTTTTTTAAATCTTTTTCTTCCCTCTCTTTCAAGTCATTTCATTCTCTTAATCTCTTAAATTTTTTTCACTCACATCTCTATCAACAAGAATTAAATCAAATATAAAAATTAATTTGATAAAAATTTAAAGAAATAACACTCTAATCAAGTGATCTTCCTCATGAAATAAAGAATTCATATTAATATGACAAAGCATTTTATTAATTTCACAAAGAATAATATATCGAGCATCAAAATTGCACCAGTCGTTCTATTTCACAGTATCCAAGCATCGACAAAAAATTAGAACAAAAATAGGATTACAACAGCGATGTAGAAGTATAAGAAGCCATCCGATATTAGCTAAGCTGCTGCCTTATCTCATTTTGGCCTTTCTCGGAATCCTTCGGAGTATATATTTTGATGGAGAACTAAATGGTGGGGCTACCAAGGGGGGCTCACTGATGGTCTGATCCTTGCAGGCATCCGTGAAGGGTGGTCGAAGTTGGTGATTACTGGATGTTGGAAGTTGGGATTTGGAGTGATTGACATCTTGTTCATAGAAAACTCGAGCTCGTCCCTGTTGTCGAGGTCCAGATCATCATGGGTGTTATTCTCGGGGAAATCTGGGGTGTCGAGGTCATCAAACTCATCCTCGCCTTCGCTGTTGCAGTTGCTGTAAGTTGTCTTTACCATGGACCAGAACTCAAAATTCGGCCGCATAAATCTTTGGGAAAAAAGAAAGTTATGGCTTAAGAGTCCAAAAATGAAAGCAGCAAATATAGCATGTGTGTGTATATATATAAATATAATAAACAATATTTATAATCTCACCAAAGAATTTAAAAGGATCTTACTAAAGAAGAATTTAAAAGCTGTGGATTTCACATGCCTGTGCTGATAGAATCTAAAATTCAAAACAGAAGCATGAAACCATGCTAGTGAATGATTCTAAAAATATATTTTGCTACAAGATAATAAGATTAAGAAAACTCCCAAACAAGTTATGGTGTCAGTAATGTGGACAAACCTGTCGGAATCTTTTAGTAGATATGGATCAAATGGAAAGAACATGTCCAACCGCTCGATCCCTCCAAAAGCCTTGGAGAATTCAGACTCTAGTGAGTTGTCATCGAGGTAAGGTATTGATATCTTGAATAACCGACCAGCCTTTGCCTGTCTCAGGAACTCTTGCACAATCGAAGGCAAACAGACCTGCATCATGCGGTCAAAGATATCAGAACATATCCAGTTGACAGATGAACGTCACAGAAATTAGCAACCATGAAAGTTTTTGTCATTTAACCTCTCTAGATAATCATTCAAAGCAAAAAGGTATTAACAATGCAGATAAAACATGAGTCCGCTTCGATGTGAGTCACATTTCTGAAATATCAGGGATTCTTATTGTTGTGAACATGGAGACAACTAGAGATTTATCAATCCGTCACATGGAACCCCCAAAAAAAATTCCGATAACATAAAACATACATGGTGTCTTGCATTTATTCACAACTCCAAGAGGATCGATCCCATATTTCTAGCTCATCAAGGGCTCTAGAGGGCCCAGTAAAGATTTTAACCCTTCATTTATACACATCCCACATATGCACATTTGACACTTGAGTTCAAGGCATCATATTTGAGAAGTTATGAAAGACGATGCTATTGTTCTCTGAGAAAGACTCTTGTATTAGGTTTTACCAAACCATTCTTGCACCCTACTCCATGGCACTGAAGCTCCTCCTCTGACTTCACCAATAGTTGCACAACGAAAGTTCTGACTTCTGAGTATTGTTCTACATGATTCTTTTGTCCTCCCACTTTTTCTTTTTTTGTTACCTTTGTTGAGTTCACCTCTCAGCAGATTCCATGCTCTCAGAAACTTGGGATGTGAATGAACATCCACATTAATGACTTCTTTCCTACGTCCTGAAGATTACCTAAATAGCAGACATGCCCAAAATTGCAGTCTAATTATTGTTTTATATACTCTGTGTGTGTGTGTGTGTGTCCAAACTAAGTGATGCCCATAATATCCCTTTAGACAATTAAATATTTTAGCAATTAAAGCTTTTACCAAATATTCCAACCACAGTCAGGCTTAACCATTAACTTCCTAACAGCAAAAAGGCATAAATTTCCACACACCTTAAGAGGATCCAAATTGGGGTGACACAAGATTGAAACCAAAGGCATATGGAAAAGCAGCTGCCTGAGGTGAGAGACATCCAAGATTGCTCTCATGCGAAAGCAGAGAATGTACATCACAGCCTACAAGAAAAAAAAATAAAAAATTAAATTGAGAAAGAAAAAAGCTTACATGAGTGGGAACTAAAAGGTAACAAGGCACTAATCATACAACATGATAAAATTATATCGTCGAGACTACATGTTTTGAATAACATAGCCTCGCAGTTCAACTAACAGCCATATCTTAGATAAAGATTTTATGCTAATTCAAGATGATAAAATTCTCCATAACTGCAGTCCCATCAAGAAATCTCATTTGATTAATATAGCATTTAAGTTGAGATAGGCTACAAAGTTGTCAACTGGGTTTGCATACTGTGAATGAAGAGGTAGATATCAAGACAGACACTACAATCGAGGGATTCCATCTTTAACAGAGTTAAGATATTCTCTCCATCTCTGAATGGGTCATGTAAGAATTGGAGGAATCTGAAAGACTGCTCTTGAGCACAAATCAAGACTTTTCAGAAGCCACAAGCACACTAATTGTCCAAAAATGAATATAGTCAGAAAAAAAATGCTAATGGTCCAACCTTCCACTAGCTCTTATCTTTTTGTTTATTCTTGTAATATACAATGTGGAAAACTACACTTTTTCTCCAAGAAGAGAGAAAAACAACATCAAGCAGTTACTTCAATAGACATACAATATATGACATCCTGGTTAGGTGTACGAATAAAAGATGATCAGCACATAATCACATATCATATTCTCATTATGCAACATAAGAACATGGCATGCTGAAGACCTTCAAATCAGGAAAATTAAAAAAATTACCTGGCATCCAGAATAAAAGACTTGGTGAGCTTGAGGATTGATCTTTTTTTCCTGACTATCTTGGTATTGGCAATACTCAAAACACCAATCCACTAATCTGAACCAGGATATAAAATGTTGACCAGATAAGTTAGTGAAATATAGAGAAAAAATAGACAAAATGACCAAAGAGATATTCTCAAACCTCTTAAGTATGCTTGCAACAAGGGAAGATGAAATAAACTTTGCCCGAGCAAGATAACTTGCAAGATATGAAACAGCCTTCATTCTACATTAACGAAACCCCCAAAGAAATCAGATAACACTCTTTATCAGACAATAACAATGAAAAGGTCTGGTAAAAAAAAACATTTTAGTTTCTAGCAAAGCAACAGATTATTAACCTAGCTATTCCAACATAAGCATAACCAGAAGAACATGCTAACCACAGAATGGTATATGTGATATCCAGCATTGGGTCACTAAAACCACAAAAACCAGCTTTTCAGACCAACAGAAATAAATGTCCAACTCCAAGCTATTACATAAAAAGGTGCTATTATGTATGCTTTGCTGCTTTACGGTTATTATAAAATTCAGTTGAAGCCATAAACTCAAGTACTTTTTTTTTCACTTTTCAATGTCTAGTAAAAAATATCAACTAAGTATTGTAATTTCGTACCGGTCCCCGACTGAACTGACATGTATTGGTTGGTTTCGGTGTGCTGACTCATGGGACACCGGTATGTACCAAAGACTAGAAGAAAAGGAGGAAGGAAAAGGTGGCTGTGGAGGAAGAGAGAGGAAGAGGAAGGAGTAAAAGTAGGAAGGAAGAGAGAAGGAGATAGACGAAAGAGGAAGAGAGAGGAAAAGAAAGAAGATGAGGCAATAGAGGAAGAGGGAGGAAAAGGAAGAAGAGGAAGAGAAAGAAGAGGAGGCAGCGAAAGAAGAGAAGGAAAAAGAAGAGATATTGGAAAAAGGAGAGAAAAGGCGAAGGAAGCATACAACAAGGTCGGTGGTGGAGGAAGAGGAGGAAACAGGATGAAAAGGATAGGTAGCAGTGGCAGACAACAACGAGAAGAGGAGAGGTGAGAAGTGGCGACACGAAGATGTTCCACGGAGAAGAGGCCTCGAGATAGCAAGCCCTAATTTCAATCTTTTTACTTTTTATTTTAAATTAGAACAGACTGGGTCCATGTACTGATTCACGCTTACCAATCCATGCCAGCCCAAACGAGGAGTTCCATGATATCAACTATTATCAAATTAGAAAAAAAAAAACAGCAGTAACTAGTGAATCACATGTAACATTTAATAACATGTTCAGTTTGAAATTCCCAAATTACCTGGAATCTGGGTCCTCATGTTTTGAAACAAAAATATCTGTGAGCAGAACAGCAAATTTCAGTCCACAAATGTCAGGATCCAGTGAGCAGGCATAGAACATCAGGAACTGCATAAAGAAAACGGAAGTTTAACTCATTTACAGAACACCAAAACATAGACCAGTAACAATATTGTATATGCATAAAAGAATAGAAAAAAAACTACCTGAGCAAATTTTGACTTGTGAAGTTTTAGCACGGCTATTCGAAAGATCTCTGAGAGTGTTTCAAATACCTATACCAAAATAAGACCAAAAAATAAGGTTGCAAAATATTTTCTGTGAAGTGATTGAAGGCAGTAAATTGACGTAGTTCGTCAAAGTTTAGCTGAAGTTACTCTATTTGATAACATGTAGAACAGATAAGTCAATTCACTTACAACAGCAGCTTCTGATTTGAGCAGTTATTTTTCTTTATTAGGTGGTCAATAAAGCCTACTCATGTTAGACTAGATGATAAAGTGATCTGTTAAATATCACTAAGAAATATCATTACTTTTGGCAAATGGTACAATTTATATGGATAAATGTCATCTAGGATTTCTCAAATGAACTTATTTTATGTATCATAAGGTGGTATACTAAAGGGAAAAAAATAAAATATTATTTGCAAGTAAAATCACAGTCATTAATACAAAAAGGATATTGCACGAAATAAAACATGAAATCACCAACAAACAGCTATGCTTTAAATGCTGCTATGCTTTAAATGCTGAATGGATCATACAGTCACTATATTATCTAAGTAGTCTAATAGCCAACATATATTAACATTGGTTCTAGACAATGCTAGTATTTACAAATATTCTTCGTGTGTCTATTTCCTAATTCCTATCAAACATGTTTAGTTTCAGTCACTCTTTTGATCTTTCTTTTTTATTGCCAAAAAAATGGATGTTGAAAATTCAAGTACCCACTGCCAATATATTTAAGGAAAATATTGTTTTCTTTCCCTATAAAATTTTTATCACATATCAAACATGCATGTTTAAATGGTAAACATCATATTGAAAATTTCACCAACTCTGTGTTCATACAGACATTTTTAGGCCTTGCAAATCTTCAAAAAACAATATACATTTTCCTGTAGGGACTCACATTTAATAAATGGCCACTATCTGCACGCAATTTAAGATGTTCACATACTATCACCATCAAACCATCCAATTTATCAGCATAAGCATTGCCCTTTAGAACCCCATTCTCCATAGGAAGCTGAAAAATTGAGAGACATTTCCCCATTATAAGTATGTAGAAAGTATTAACAGATTTCAACTGGAACATTATATCCCACAATCCACTCTTCTTGTTAACCTTTATGCCAGCTTTAGCAACATTATCCATATCATCATCCCAATCTTCAAGTTCCATTTCAAATATGCCCTTGTTATGTTCTTCCTGAAGAATGTCCTCCCAAGTTATATTTACCTGAAACACTAAAAGACTGAGCATTAAAGGCCATTCATTTAACTGTAAATCACAATCTCATACAGCAACCAACAGGACCAAAACTCACATCCAAATCTGCGAGCAAATCCACCACCTTCGCCAACAATGTACTTCCAAGGAATTCTCCAACTTCATCATTCTCCAGCCCAAGCATGCATTCCACAAATAATACAATCACCTGCATATGTTAGAGACTTGATGAATCTTTATCCAAGATTTATTGTAGGTAGAAACAAATTCCACATCAGCTTAAAGAAACCAGCAATACAGGAGCATGATAAAACCTAACCTCTGTGCAAAATCATGTGTCTAGGCTTACCATGGAAAAAATGTAACAGAAAGTTGATGCTTTTTAAAGCTAAAATATTGATAACTTATATTACATACATAAAATGAACTCCCTGCTATTTTCAACCATAACATGATAGATCCATCCTCTATAGATACAGTGAGGTGTCTTCCTCAAAGTAGATACATAAGCATACTTATAGATACTTGGATTTCCTGACCACCTTGTTATCAAGCTTCCAACTGCAACTAGCAATATCAACTGATAATTGTATGCTGAAGTATGAGACAATTTCAGAACTTGCAAAGGCGCAATAGAGAGTAAAGTGAATTGAAAAGAAAAAAACAGATGTGCCAAAAGTGGATGACCAAGGAATCTGTAGATTTCAAAGAACTTTCCATAAAGATCAAAAGATGAAGAGAAACTTGGTAAGTGCAATGATAAAGGATGGCCAAGTGCACAAGATTCCCATCAATGTAAAGTTAGGAAAATGTCAAGGCACACAACATGCTCCAAGCGAAGGTTGTTTCCTCGACTCAATCTTTCATCACCTAAATTGCAAATTAACAAGCTCAACTTGACACCAACGCCAATCCTCTAGTAATCCAATCTTCTTACTCAAAATAGATTTTTCTGAAAAGTTGATCCCTAATCAACTTGAATTCATGTTCTCCATTCCTTTTGGCCAAAACTAATCAGATGTTCAGGTTTGAATTTCTGCTGCAACAACAGCCATCATTGATCATTCATATTATTGTACTCAATACAGCTGACACCATCACTAGCATATCACACTAATGCCACCATCATCATACGCTGCTATAGGTTGCCTTTATCAACATTACCCAGTTGTTGCTCCCAGCTCCCGTTGTCAATGATGACGTTGCTGCCATAGGCCCCATCATCAGCATTGCCACCATCACTATCGTGACGAAGCTTCCATCGTCATTCTCCATATTACCACCCTTGTCATTGCTGGTGCTCCCACTCTATTGGTCTTGTTGGTGCTGGCACTGTCAGTCATCATCACCACACAAGGATTATCACTGCCACTGCCATCATCACCATTGCCATGGCTACTACAATCAGTTGCTAGTGACGGAAAAGTAAAGGTTGGCTGTTCTTTGGCTTGCAGATGATAAATAGAAGGGAAAATAGAGTTGGATTTCAATCTAAGAAGCAACACATATTTTCATACTTTCGGTACTCAAATCAATGGAAGAATCAAGATGACTATCAAAATTTGCTTTCGGAAGTAAACATAACACAAGTGTATTCACAACTAGCTCAGCATGATTCTAGACTTCTGCTGGATGGAATGTCGATGACAAGACTATAGATATCCATCCAATTCTTATCCATAAGCAGCAAAAGGACGTTAACAAATACTCATATATAATGAATTTTGCATCTACAAGATAAAGTCTGGATCGCTGGATTAAACTGGGGACAGAAAACAAAACTTGACAACATATAACATAAGATAGCCTATAGGCACCATATGCAAAAGTGGTTTTTAACAACAGTCCAAAGAATGCAGAAAAAAACATGGTTATATTGATATGTCAATCTGCAGATCACAATAAACTTGTCGAGTTACTGAGCATCATTCTTTGTCTAGTTTTAGAAGGTAAAGTTGAGGATTGAACAATCAAAGGTCTAAAAACTTACATCTTTGGGATCTGTGTATCTTGGCATTCTTTTGTCAATTACATTCCTCAGCTTCATTGGAGCAAGAGGTATTATAACAGTAATATAATGCAATGCCATGTGAAGCTCATTATGAATTTCTTTCTTTCTTGTGAGCCATCGTGATTGACTAATGGACTCCCTTAGTCTTCGGGGTGGTAGAAAGTTAACCACAAGCATATGTAAACAGGCATCAAGAAACTTGTCAGGTACAGCAGCCTGGCAACAATAGAGGAAAAGAATCACATAAGTAATGCATGTCCAATAGAGCTTATAGTAAAATATTCTTCACCCTATGAAGACTCATACCAAAGTAGTAATTAATTCCAACAAAGCATTCCTGGCGTCCACCCCATAGTTCCATAGGCACAAACCAAAAATCTGACAAACAAATCACAAATAATTGAGTTACAAGCTATTGTGCATGCAGACGGAAAGCCATAACTGAACTCTCCTAGGACATACATTGCTCAACAGAGAACCGTGATACATAATGTCTATCTTGGAGACAGCTCCTGATAGCGCCTTCAGCACTGTCTGGAGAATCAAAAGGAAAAAAGGATGTCAAATGTCTCAAACATTTGGTATGGATCTCTGAGTTTATACATGTAAAATCACCAACCGCCAGTAAAGCTTCCTCGTCAGGGCCCATTCTCTTGCCTGGATCAACAATGCTAAGTAGGTAGTCATACTGGTCTCTATCACTCTGAGCAACCAAAACTGGAGCCTGGAGGAAGATAACCATGTTAATCACGGTCTAGGCATCGCGAGAAAGCAAAATAGCAGACACAGTACAGATAGCACGGTACAAATATAACTTCTCCCGTGGAATCCACAAAACTACTAACATGTGCTCATTATATTGAACATCACCAAAGTGGCATCGTCTTGAATAAACGTCTAACACAAGGAATAATAAAAAAAGAAGCATCTTAGAGTGGATTCGCTAAGAGGTACAGTGTTTGGAGTGTTAAATCTTCATCGAGTAGAAGCTCTTTGAATTAAAACAAGAACAGGGGATCAACATTCATCGCCTTTCTTATTGTGGCCATTTGAAGAAACAGATAATGGGTTCGTTTAGAGAACCTCACAAGTTTCTCGTGAGAAAAGCATCGGATAGAAAGGCGATGAAGATTATTTGAGCTGCAGGCCATGAAGATTATTTGAGTTGCTTACCATCCGAACGCCATCAAGAACATGTATAACGGAAGCAAAAGCCTCCGAATCGCTGAGGTATCCGTCCTCAGCCTCGTAAATTAGCAGGTCGTTGCTCGCCAACTCCACCCCCATCGTCGCACAACCGGGTTCCGCGAAGCCCTTTCCTCCGGCAGCAAGAACTGAGCCAAGAAGCCACAAAACCTCGCGATCATGAATTCTGTTCTAAATTCACGAAAAAATCTAAACTACGAACTAAATTCACGTGAATAAAAAGAACGATTACTAATCAAATCGAATCATAAACTTCAAACGAAGAAGAGATGGTTTACGGCGAATGCGTGGTGACGGCCGCCCAGATCAACAGAAATTGTTTCCTCAGCTGATCGAACTCGTCTGGGGGGCGGAGCAGAGGAAGAGGCTATCGCGACTTCGAAGCGCGAGGAGAGATGGAGGCGGGGAAGAATTAGGGTTCTTCGGGTCTCCCCCGCGCGGTGACTCGACTCTTAAAAGCAGTTGGAATTTGCACGTGCTGTGGCTTCTCCCTCCGGACTCCTGACACATCGTTAAAGCTTCCGATAATTTATAGTGTGCTGATAAGAGACGGGTCGAATTCCAACCACATTTTCTTATTATATTAATTGTTTTCGTTATAAATTGTGAGTCCTTTTCTTTTTCTCCTGAATAAAAAATAATAATAATAATAATAAACTTTACTAATTAGAACAAAAATACACGCAGCCGTTCTCATCACAGCAAACGAAAAAGAAAATTAAATTACTAAGATTAGCTTTCCTTCCAATAATAATAATAATAATAATAATAATAATAATAATAATAATAATAATAATAATATGACGAGTAAAAGAGGACAACCAATTAGTATCAACAATTTTTTATCTATATATATATATATATAAATTAATAATTTTATATATTTCTAACCCGTAGGATGGAGTGGCTATTTGTCTCTATGCAAATTGATTGACTATTTTGACCCAAATAGGCATTAATTTAGATTAAAAAATTATTATGATTAATAATCACTTAAAATAATCTGATGGTTATGTAATAGATATAAAGACTATACTTAGAAACAAGTGAAGGTTTAAAGACTATATCCATCAAATTTTACATCTAAAATATCAATTTATTACTGTACTAAACCTACTTATGAAGGTCATCAAATATTATTAGAATGTCAATAATTATATGTTGTATGCATTAAAATGAATATCGCACGATATATATATATATATATATAATTAAATAATAATAATATTTATTTGAATGATATCCATCATTTGATTCGTGTACGAAAGAATAAATCTTTACCCACTAAATTAATCATGGGCAAAGTATATATTAGAACGGAACTTTACCGACTTAAATTAGATGGTCTATTAGTGTTATCTTAATCTTTATTTGTTGTGTGTCTTAACTTTAATGTGCTGGTTCATTATTAGAAAAAATAAAAATATTCTTAATTTGATTAGCATTTCAATCTTGAAGCTTCTTTGGTTGATTATATACTGAGAGGTCTAATCATATCATGCATAGAAATTTGGGTAATTTTCGTAATTCTTGTGATGCTTTAAATTCCGATTATTGTAAATTCTTCTCATCAACTTTCACCACTGTCTAAAGAGATTCAGAACGATCATGATCTTCAAAAATCGTGTGATGGGATGGATGATGATCGAACGCGCTATGCTTCCCCAGCTACGAAGCGTTGACGACCTCTTCGAATGCGAGTCAAGGGTCAACGGAGGAGATGTCTGCGTTGTGCAGGTCAACGGGCAGGGGTGCTATATATGGGAGAAGGCGAAGCTACGTCAACAGAGGTTGGGCGTGGGAGGCGGTCACGGTTGAGAACTTGGGACGGAGTGGGGAGGTAGTTAACGGTAGTTAAGCAACTCCACACGCTCGAGGATGGAGAACAGCTATAAATCCCACCTCCCGACGGCGATGGAACCAATCAAGAAGCAGAGTGATCTGAGATCGAACGCGGAAAGAGATGAAGCTAGTCTTGCTTTACCTTTGCATCATTTGCCATGGGATGGCGACGGTGGACGGAGCGAGGACCAACGTGAGCGGAGGAAAGCCCAAGAGCTCCGGTACCTTCAATGTGAAGGAGTATGGTGCCAGGGGCAACGGTCGGAGCGACGACACCAAGGTCCCACCTCCTCTGCCCCCCATCTGTTTGTGGTTTTGTCTCTTGCGGTAACAAAAAGATTACATCTTTATAGGATTTATCTCTGGTTTTACTATTGATTTGCAACGAATTAATGACTAGAAAGGGAGTTTGGTTTTATGGTGCAAGGCCGAAAGGATTAACATAGGAATGTTTTCTCATGATCTATGAGCTAAAGATGCACATGATTCTGTACTTGCATGCCTCCATTTCACTCACCGGCTCATCATGCTCTGCGATGCCTGATGCAGGCGTTCCTGGCAGCTTGGGACGCAGCTTGCAAATCATCTGGGCAGGTCAAGATTTTGATCCCTAGCGGTACCTACTTCCTCAACCCTATTGAATTCAATGGCCCCTGCCGAGATGTGCAGAGTTTGAAGTTCGAAATGCAGGTAAGTTCTTACTAAACCCGAAGGTCATTCGAAAGATAGAAACTGAGATTTAGAAGCCTGAGTGCTTCAAAAATTCGAGCTTTTAGAAGCATCACTAGTTTCATACCAGACTTGGGATCACTCTGGTTTGTTCTAAATGGTATTCCAACCATAAGATCAGCTACTGGTGATGATCAATGCATGATAACTTTTATAGTTTTTTACAAAGAACACAAATTGCAGTATGCTATTGAGTTATTCAAGCTGATTGTCGAGGACATTTCGGGACGTGTAAACACAGGGCACGCTGAGGGCGACTACGGACTTGCGCAAATATGGAAACGGTAAGGGGTGGGTGGAGTTTCGACATGTCGATGGACTGACTGTGACCGGCGGAGGGACCTTCGATGGTCAAGGAGCTGTGTCATGGCCCTTCAACAAGTGCCCCAAAGATAAGAACTGCAAAGTCCTGCCGACGGTAATATTATGGAAACTTATTATTCTGTGAGCAAGCAAAATGCTTAGTATATGGATTGTTTTGTGGCCAATGCTTTAGGGTTGTGTGGGCACACACCAACACCACATGTCTCTCCATGCATTGAACTTTTGCCTTTTTGTTCTCTTTTTCTCTTGCAATACCAGCAGATGTTTGACCTAACAATGCCTTCTGCTTATAATGTGTGCAGTCCGTGAAGTTCGTGAACACAAAAGATACGGTGCTGAGAGGTATAACATCACTCAATAGCAAGTTTTTCCACATGGCACTGCTAGGCTGCCATAACTTCAAGGGCAGTGGCATCACCATCAGTGCCCCGGGCACCAGCCCCAACACTGATGGCATTCACCTGGAGGGCAGCACGGGTGTGACCATATCGAGCTCGAGGGTTGCGACAGGTGATGATTGCATCTCGATCGGTCAGGGCAACAGTCTAGTGACAATCTCCGGCATCACTTGCGGTCCTGGCCATGGTATCAGGTCAGCCATTTTTACATATCGAGCTTATCATTCCTTTCTTTTTTTATGTATATTTCTTTTTTATTGATGGTGGTGGCAATGACGACAGTGTTGGAAGCTTGGGGAGGTACAATGATGAAGAAGATGTGAAGAATGTTATCGTAAAGGATAGCACCTTTCAAGGGACGACGAATGGAGTACGGATCAAGACATGGGCCAATTCACCTGCCATTACTAAGGTTCAAAACATGACCTTTGACAACCTTGTGATGAAGAATGTCGACTATCCCATCGTCATAGACCAAACATACTGCCCCTTTGCCAAGTGTGACAATTCGGTGAGTAATTAAACTATCTCAATTCCATCTTGATCCTAATTCATTTTTTGACATCATAACTCGAACTTAAATTCATGGTGAAACATGTTTATCACCCAACTCTTTCCTGCATGCATTTGTCCAGAGAGCATCTCGCGTAAAGCTCAGTGATATCCACTTCAAGAACATCCGAGGAACGACAAAGAGGCCAGAGGCAGTGATACTCAGATGCAGCAAAGGGACACCGTGCCAGAAGCTTAGCCTCCACAACATCAACCTTAAAAATATCGGTTCTGGAGACACGCTTTCCACTTGTCTCAATGCCAAGGCAGAGTATAGTGGCAAAATCTTTCCCCCACCATGCCAGTAATGCCGGCACAGAGATAACATGTAGTATCAATAATCACTAGGTGCAAAGGTGTACCTGCACCCATCTCGCTCAACACAGAATAAGGTTGGGCTTTTGTAATGAGGTGAATTTGTGAGGATCACAAAATCTAGTAATGATTTGTGATGATTAATGTACCCGTGAGGGATGTCGGGAAGTGGTGGATCTCATTGAAGTCGCCCTTCTTCTGTAGTATTTTACCAAAATGTGACAGTTATTTGGAATGGAATTCTATTCTTGTTTTCACAATTAATTTTATTGAGCTGTTGCAGTTGTTCTTATGTCCAACCCTTTGCAGTATTGTAATTTTTGTGATCTTGTAAAGCATTTTATAATGGACATATTTACATTGTTTGAAAATTTTCTACATTATAAAAGAAGTTTTGCAAAAATATTTCGGTGTTCTTTGCATTCTTCTGGTTCTTATGATATTGTAAAGCATTATATAATGACATGTCAAAATCATTTCAATTTTTTTTGCATTATAAAAAAAGTCTTGCGAATCTACGTTCTTTGCACTATTGTGACTGTTATGATGTTTCAAAGTATTTTATAATGACATGTTGGCATCGTTTCAAATTTTCTACACTGCAATAGAAGTCTTCCAAAAATATTCATATGTTCTTTGCATTAATGTGATTCTTGTGATGCTGTAAAATATTTTATAGCGAGTTGTTGAAATTGTTTCCATATTTTCTACATTCTAATAAAAGTCTTGTCAAAACATTTACATGTTCTTTGCATTATTGTGATGAGTGGCTGGCAAAAAGAGATGAACAATATAAGATTACACAGTAACGTAAGTCTTGCAAAAATATTCCCAATGTTCTTTGCTTTATTGGGACCTATGATTTTGTAAAATAATATTTTATAATGACACGTTGAAATTGTTTCAAAATTTTCTATATTCTAATAAAATTCTTGGAGAAATATTTTCTATGTTCTTTGTATTATTGTATTTTTTGTGATCTTGTAAAATATTTTATTTATAATGACATGTGAGATCATTTCAAAATTTTCTATATCGTAATAAATACTTGCCAAAATATTTCTATGTCCTTTGCATTATTGTGGGTGGCAAAATGAAATGAACAAGATAAATAGTAATAGAAGGCATCCAAAAATATTCCTATGTTCATTCTTCTCATTATAGTGACCCATATGATTTCGTTAAATATTCTATAATTGCATGTTGAAAGTGTTTCCTAATTTTGTGCATCGTAATAAAATTCTTCCAAAAATATTTCTATGTTCTTTGTATTATTGTGATGAGTGGCTGGCAATATATATATATATATATATATATATATATATATATATATATATATATATATATATATATATATATATATATAAAATTATGGTGACTCTTTGTGATTTTGTAAAATATTTTATAATGACATGTTGTAATTGTTTCCTAATTTTGTACATTCTAATAAAATTCTTGCAAAATTATTTTTATGTTTTTTATTATTGTGACGAATGGTTGGCTAAAAGGGGAAATAAAGAACATAGAAAAATAGGTCCCACCGAGATTTGAACTCGGGTTACTGGATTCAGAGTCCAATGTCCTAACCACTAGACCATGGGACCGTTGATGTTATGTCGTTATCTTTTATCTTATTAAATAATATCAGACGCAGGTAGAAGTCTCAACCCACCAAAGAACTCCAAGTTTGAGCTGGCGATTTCAATGGCGACGTTCACCGATTGGTGCTCTTCGACGGGCTCTCTTCGCTGTCCTCCCGCACCTCCTCGCACCCTCTGACGGTGGCCACATCGAGATCATCCTCGGCCGCAGAACAAATCACACCTTCTTGTCGGCGAAATCGTTGCTCTTCCTATTTAGTCTCGTCAAAGTGCTTCGACTTGGCCTCGTAGATTTGGAGTCTCCTCGAAGCTTGCCGTGCTTATATACATCAGGACTCGAAGAGTTCGATTAGCTTTGTCGCGGGAGCTCCGGCACTCGTCGGAGCAACCAACAACGGAGAAGAATTAGCCATCGATAGATCAATGAGTCACAGAAGAGCAATGTGATTTCACGGTATAGACGGCCCAGTGAGTTCTATTCCACTGATATTGTCCTCCCACAAATAAAAACCATGTGGGGGCAAAGAGACATGCCAAATAAAATAGCAGCTGATTCATCCTGACATTTTGCACACCTCATAGCATACCATAAATCCATATACAGGGCTATATAAGCACTCTGTTAACAATCTTGGAGGCATAACATGTCTTTGTTACCTGCAAAAAAAATACATCGGTTGTAGATCAAGATGTCCCGAGTACAATATCAAGTGACCCTACTGCAAGAAGTGTTCCTTGATAACTCTGCAGCCAATTCAAACTTCAGGTGCAGAGTTGATCAAGATGATTGTAGGTGTTTACACTAGAATGAGGCATCCAGAAAGACGTATGTATGGTTGTGTTTGATGGAACAAAAATGTGTGGGATGAGGCAATCTATTCTGGTCGACTTCTGAGCTCCAAACCAAGAACAACTCATTTTTACGGTTGCGGTTTCCCAATCGAGTGCAAGTACACAGAGACAGAAACGACCCTGAAAGCAAACAATCAGTTAATTTCAATTCATATTATGAGTGGACACAGGTTTCGGTCCTCAACAGACAGTTTGAACACGATGGTAGAAACAAGTTGCCTTTAATGTTTTTGGATCACATCGATTTACATAAATCATCATAACAAATATAGAGAATTTCTTAAAGAGTAAGATGCGACTTCGATACTTACGTGGACCCGAGAAAGAAGGCAAGCGATAGATGGAAGCCAAAAAGAAACACTGATACAACCGCTGTTAGAAGCATTGCCACTGAAGTTGAATACACCTGTACATAGTGGGCAACTCAATAGTCAGGGAGAACAACGTATCTAACTTTTAAGAACATCGGCACAATTTGCTAATTGGTGTTCAGCTTTCACTAATCACTACATCTGGTGGATGCTTTAGATTTTAAAATATTGGATACTGTTTACCTATTTAAAATGCAATTCAAATTGATAGATCATTCGGGGTCTATAACCTCTTGCATTGATGACACTGTTTTCACTTGTTCACCTTAATGATTAATCCCAATAGGGTGATGAAGCCAGATCACCTCTATCAGTCAAAAATTTTCAAGTATAATATGCTTTAAGCTAATGTTCTTCAGAAAAATTTCACTCAAAGAAACCTAAATTTTCTGTACTTGGCAATTTTTTTTCTCACAACAAGATACATCACCAATGAAAGATTAGAGAATAGAGAAGTCCGAGATTATGCTTTGGATCACTAGCAACTGACCGACAGCATATTAAAACACTCATTTTGTTAAAATGTGTAGGGCTTTCTCTCGCAGATAATGCCAATTGTAGTCTTATGTGATGAAGTGGATGCCACTTAGTATGGGAGGTAAAACTGGTCCACCAATTTATTTGATAGATGACAAAATCATGAATCAATTGTGTGAAAAGAGTGTGTATCGTGCAAGTGTAAATCACTACAAGCCTAAAGCATTTAATTTTTTATTCATTATGGAAAGAAAGGTCCAGGTGTTGTTACCTTCACGATGTTATCAGCATATTTCATCACCATCGAAACAGCAATACCACTGTAAAGAAAGCATCAAAATTCAAAGAAGTGCAAGAAAGAGATAATATCGAACTATACTTGGAGTATATCATACCTGAGTGCATGATTAAGAACCATGCAGACTGTGATAAAGGAATATCCATGAAAGAAACCTCTGTATTAAAAATAAGTTCCGTCAAGTCGAAGACAATGGGTCTAGTTTTGGGAGATCAATAGTGGGATCCAAGAAAGGAATTAGACATAAATGCTTCTAAATTTTACTTGTTCATGACTTCATCATAGTCCTGAATGCAGATTGCAACTAGATTAAAAATCATTCCAAAGACGTACAACCAGAAGTTCTGCACATTAATATTTCTCGAAGGACGCTTCTTGATAATAGCCTGCAATTTGAAAGACAGAGAAACATTATTACTCATCATAAAATAATAATGGCTCTCAGATATTGACAGCACACATCTTTTGTGATGTAGCCGAAACAAAAAAAGCAGGGAAGCAGAAACATATTCTTGGTTTATCACACACATAGAAGGTACCTCTGTGTACACCCCAGCAAAGCCACTTAAAAGTGCCATGACCTGGAAAGCACATTTCATAAGTTGAGTCAAATCAGAAAGTTAAGTCTTCATTACGGAAACCAAATTAGACATAGTTTGGTCAGGTTCGAGACTCACAATAGCCATTACCCAACCTTGAAATGGAGTTTGAAGAACACGATCAGAACTGCATGAGTGATAGAATTGAAAATACAAATCAAGAAACATAAAATTATCAAGAAAAACATGATGACAGAATAGAATAATTAAAGGTAAAAAAATCAAAACTATATAATATATATCAATAAGGCGACATAGACTGTGATTCGGCAAGTTTATTATGCTTACGTAGAGTTTAGTTGTGCTGTCGTGCATCCTGCACATAAGAGAATAAAAGCTGCCCACTGAATTTCACTTAACCTGTAACAAAGAATCAAGAGTGACCAAAGTTAGCAAACACTGAGCTTCTGTTACATGAAAATGTTTGGCTGGGGAGTTGGGGAGGAATAGAATAGTGGAATTCATGTCCCCCATTAGCCACCCAAAATGGAGGTCCCAACTAAAATTGGGTATGCAACAGTCTCTGCTCAAACCCCAACGATTATAATCTCACAGGATAATGTGGAAATACGATATTTCCAGGTATTGGCTTTGTGAACTAAGATATCTCAAAGCATTGGCCTAGGTGAAATTAGAACATCTCAAGCCTTCTGCAATGCTAAGAAATAGCTGATAAAGTAAAAATGGGATAACATAACATAGTGGTTCACCAAGTTTTTCCTATCCACAGAGATGTTCCCCATCTGTAAACTCTGGGAATACACATTTAGCAACTATGCAGAAAGAAGATAAGTATCATTAAACTTTAAACAAAAACAAATGAATGCAGAACGGAAGATACATGGAGAATTAACTTCAACATATCCGTGGCAGATGTCAAACATAACCAGTTTCCTAGAGTCTAGCTAAAAAGAATTACACTAAAGTTTCCCTTCTAAAAGTGAAACCTTCATACTAATGTAAAATTAAATAAAAGAGAAAAAATGCTACTTGGTGTAGATGGAATAGAACGAGCATTCATCATAGTAGTTTTCTCATGACAAAAAACCAAAATTTATATAATCTATTATATTTTAAGCTTCTAATACTTTAAGGAACTTGAAGTGTATGCATACAACAATAATTATCCGACTAAGACATTTCAAGGAAACTAGTAACTAGTAAGATATTTGAGTTATACATAAATAATGATGAGCAATATCTGCAAACACACTAAATGGTTTTACACTAGGTTCCAAAAACTCATCAACGTAAATCATTCAACAGATGTTTAAACAGTTAAGTTTCTGCTAAACAAAGTTCTTACTTCTTCTTTAGAATGATGCGATACAATACACCAGTGCTGATGATATTCAGGTTCTTCAATATCTGGTACGCAGGGGCATCCACATATGCGAAGATGTAATACTGGTTTCAACACAATATTACTTGCACATTATGTTCTATAAGCAGAATAATATATAATGAGAAACTAAGAATTTCTGTACCTGTAGTAAATTCTTAATAAGGTAGAGTATTGCAGGGATAGGATAAACATTAACTTCTTCAAAAGATGTACTTAACCTAATATCATAAGATCAATAGAGCAATTAGTCGATGTACAGAGTAAAATCAATTTAAATTCTCAACAAATTACAGTAGTGAAAATCAATGTTATTCTGATCAAGACGATTATATCTGAAGAATGTACAAAATGTTAAAATGCTGACCAACATATCAATAGAAATATGTCTCAGATAAAAAAACAGCTTTATAATAATACGTTTACATTTAACTGTTGTTTAAATTACAAAAGTATGATATAAACCATATTTTGTGGTTGAGCATATGATCAAAGAACTTTTTTTTTTTCCCCTTTGCAAAGGGTAATGGCGAGGGCGGGATATGATCAAAAGAAACTTGCTATTGCTAAATACATCTTGATTACAATGACAACCACATAAATGAATAGACCAATTATTGCTTGGATATCAGATGAAACCTCAAAGCACTTCCAAGTATTTCATGCGATTATTTTACATGAAATGTGCGGGTTAGTGTAACAGTGTTCAATTAAAACATGCTTGGACAGATGCTGAGTCACCTCTATACCCTCAAAGACAGCTCTTAATGCTGCTAATTACTGCAAATAGTGTAACATGAGAATAAACAAGATACGGAGTTCTGTTCATAGCATAAGATAGCCTTGTGATGTTCCTGAATGGTAAAATGGAATAACCCACAGATATATCATCAAAGCACATGTTCTCTGAATCCTTTCTCATTATGGGGGTCAATATAAATGATTTAGGGGTGTAAAATATAAAAATAGCAGCAATCACATCCTGATGTTCAGATGGCAGATGCAAGTTTGTACAGGGGTACAATCAGTCAATAAAAGCAGGCCAATCTTGAAATGGAATAAGACTTCCTACAAACCTTTTTAACAACAACTAAAATATTCATCCCTAAATAAGAAAGATAATCGCTGTTCCTGTGGAGTAACACCATAAACAGGATGTAATAGTAGACCAAAGCTTACGTATTATCCGCTGTAACACCATGACTTTTCCATATTCTAACCAGTGCTGCAAGTGACAGTGTGCATTTTAAAGCCTCCACCTAGCAAGTTAAAAAGTAAGGTATATATGATGACACGGGAGCTGCCAGTTCTTTCTCATTGTATGAAATGAATATCCAACCGAAACGTAACGTGCACGTAGAACTGATTGCAGCAAATGGACACTAACCGAGAAGTTGGCTGTTGTTACACTGTAATCATATTTCCCAGCTCTTTTGGACCACACAATGAGTATTGCTTGTGAGCTTGTAAGTAATGTCAAAGCGATAGTGACGACCGACCTTAAAATACAGACAATGTGGAATAAGATGTTTTTACTACAAACCATAGCATGTAATCTCAAACATTTTCTGAAGAATTGTTACTTGAGCTTCCAATTGGATTTGTTGGTCGAGCTAACTCCGGAGCTAGGCACGCTATCAGCTGCACCTATAATATAATACCATTTACAATGGTCAGCAGAAGGAATTCATTCACCACTAAATCAGGATATTAGCCTGAACATGACAGAAGTGTACCAACAGAAAAAGGCTTCCCATGTTGATTCTCCACATCAGTTTGCGATTTCTCACCATAATTTTCCTGTAAATTCCAAACTATTTATCCTGTTGCATTCAAGAGAAAGAAGAAGCAATAGTGGACTAACTACAGACATCGACTAGAGGAATTTCAGATAGAGAAGCATTTTTAGCCGATAAAAGAGAGAGAAATTCTCAAAACGCAAGCAGCCACGAAACCCTTTTAGATCTCCGGTCAAAGGATAAATATAGGGAAAATGCAAGCAGATATCCCGAACGGCAATGAAGGAAAGACCTAGGAAAGGGGTTAATGCATTCTTGGAGTAGTTCCTTTACATCTAATTCCGCGAACAGATCCAGAATCTCACAGAAGAGGGTCTCAGGAACCCTTCTTTCGTAAGCTTTCGTATGGTTCCGAGGAGATCCAGCGAAATCGATGCCAGATTCGCATCCGAAACCCGATCGGAGAAGCACGCGAGAGTTACCTGATCCTTGATTCTTCTGTACTCCATCGTCCAGCCACAAAGGGCGGGGGAGAGCGCCAAGGCGAAGGGTCGGATCGCTTCGTACCGCTCTCACTGATCTCTCTCTCTCTCTCTCTCACTCCCACTCGCTCATCCCAATCACCGACGCCAGCTTCGTCGATGTGTGACGATGAAGAATAGAAGAACGAATTCGGGATCCTCTCCAACTCGTCCCGATCTCTCATCACTACCCTCCATTCCTCCGAGCGCCGCATTGAGATTGTTGATGAAAATGGATGAACGCTTAAGAAAATGACAGCTTAAAAGGAGTCAGTTTTGATGAAATAAAAAAAAGACCGAATCAAAGTTATAAGAACAGTTTTTATTTGTAAGATAAAACCACACTGATCATTTTTTTGAATTTTAAATGATATCTCGTGAACCGCCTTAAGATTCGTGAATGATATAGATTTAAACAATCTTATATCCCTAATTTTTATATGTACGTGTATATTCATTGATTGGTCCTTATATCACTGACTTCCAATATATATATATATATATATATATATATATATATATATATATATATTGTTATGTTTTAGTAATGTTTTCAAAAGAAGATAAAATTTGAATTGAGTATTAACTTCGAAGTAGTGTTTTCATATCAATGTGAGATTTCTACGTAGGTGAACTTAAAACTCGTAAATTCTAACTCTTAAGAGAATTAGAATATGATCAAGAAAGTGTATTTGATGAAGATCTATGCTAAAGAGGTTTCTAACTAGTGTAGATGAAGGTGGCGACAGTGAAATTACGGATGAAGACGACAACGATAGACGTAGGGTTTCACTTTGGGTTTATTTTAGTGGCTTGGGCGTGGAATGGTGCAGGTTTTATGTTAAGGTAACATTAGTTGGTTTGATTAAACGAACTTGCTTATTCAAAATAACTAGGCTCGAACACTAACCCAACTTTACTCAAGCACTCGCCCAAAGTGTTCGAGACTTAGGCTCAAGCGAGCATCCGTAATTTCATCGAAACGCCTAGGCTTCATTGAAACACCCGTAATTTCGTTCGAAACCAAGGCTTCGTCGAAACGCCTCGCCCAAGGTAATGTAAAGCATTTAGGTCTTGCCTCATCTCGCTCGAGCACCTAGGCGAATACCCGAATGTCTTTGAAAATACTGGATAGTTCCATTAGCATCAAAAGCAAACCATGCTTTCGCATACATCGACCACGTCACTTCAAATCTCTTGACAGGCATGACTACGAAGAACATGCAAACTGCTCCATCAAATGGATCACAAAGATGGGTTGGCACTTCAGATGGATCATAAAGATCTTCATGCTCTTTCCTACCAATGTGTGTACTCAATATTTACGGCATTCGACGATCTTAAGCATCTTATCGGGGTCATTATAAGACAATGGTTGGAGGAAGGTCAACAACAACAAGGACAAGCATAAATACCAAAGTTACAGGTAAAAGGGGATGAACAAAGCGACCCATTGTATCGTTTTAGATTCGGATAAGACTTCACATCACCCATGTTCTCTTGCGAGGGCAAGTGAAAGCAGTAAGTTACCTTCCCTTGCACTTTCCGATCTTCATTGTAATTTCATGCAATAAACATAATCTCATAGTAAGAATTATAACAAGAATTAAACATAATCTCATATGGGAGATATCACATAACCAATTCCTCCCCTCCCCCATCCATTCATTCCCCCTTCTCTCTCCTTTAGGAGAAGCTCCGATGATATGTATGTCTCATCGAAGCAACCCCTAGCTGACGCTTAAGAAGACCCGTTTCCATGCCAGCCACCGAGCTCACCCATTTAGCTCATCCCAGCTGGTGTTCAATGGTCAAAGAGGGCATGAAGGGCTTTGGTGATCCATCTCAGGAGTTGAGCCACAAAAAAGAAACTTGGGCTCAACAATAGGAACATAAGAGAGAGGGTCTTCTTTTGCATCATCGATGCTGCTCTCTCGTTTAGGAAAAGCTCAAGTTCGTGAACAAAGTCATTCATGCAGAGAGGGAAGGGAGGTGAAGAGTGGAAGAGGGAGAAGGAATTGATAAGGTATTATATCATATATGAATTTATGATTACTTGGAAATTCATCATCCAAAAGAACTTGACAGGAAGCTAAGATTCTAAGTATTCAATGTTTGTAACAATTTTCAGTCTTTGTATTTCCTAAAATGATTTTTATGTTAATTCCATGAGAACAATGAAAGGTAAGCTTTGGGAGATTATCTTGTAAGGATTACCCTAGCAATCTCTTTCATTAATATTTCTCATTGAAAATACAGTCTAAAATTTGTTGGGTTCATGCAACTTACAATGCATCACCTTTGTTCATCCTCTTTTCCCTTTTAACTTTAGGATGGTATTTTTCCTCGTCCTCCTTGTTGTAGGACCTGCCTCCCACCATTATCTTGCAATGACCCCAATGAGATGCTTGAGATGGTGAATAGTGTTGTGATTTTAAAAGAACATGATTTGAAATGAAGTGTCTGTATAATATTTAGCACTAACAACTCGATGGTCCTAATTAAGTCAAGCATTGTCATCTTATGCTTAGTCAAATTTCATTACTTTGACTGCAAACTTATATGTTATTAGTGATATAATTGAGATAACTGATACAGAAAAATTATGGCTTTCTCATAATGGTAATCAGTTCTCCAGACCTAAACTTCATATTCAACATATGATTATAATGATCAGTAGTGTATTCTAATGTCCCCCTTTTGTTTCCTATTTGCTGTGGATGTAATGGATATCTATTTCTGATTCCTTTTGTTTTGGGTATATTTAGCTGCAAACTAAGCTCCTCAGCAGTATCATTGGTCTTGCAGTCGTGCTCTTTGATCCTTTTGTCCATCACAAGAAGATAGAAAAAGGGTCGAGCACTCAAACACAGTTATATTGTGACAGATCAAACACTAGGAAAGAAAAAGGTGAACGATTTCAATGATGAAAACACAATAATGCCCACGACATTGCTCGGTAAGACAGTATCGACTTGAACTTAACTCTAGAAGATGGAGAACCTCGACAGAACTGAACGAATGAAGCTTCTCTAGCGAGGCCTATAGCTCTCATGTGAATTAGTAGTATATTCATCATCAGAAAACTCAACGTAGTTGGGTTCCTCACTCGCACCATTCATGGCCATGTTAGCCTCGTCGATTGAACTTGCCTCCTTCGAGAAAACACCGGCCTTTTCCTTCATGGAAGCAGAAGAGAGTCTCTTGTTTAAGCGTACCTTCTTCAACATGCGTCGTTTTCTCTTCGCCAGGGGTTTCTCTCCTCTCTTGTTCTTGCTATGGGAGCTCATGTGTCCTCCAAAAGCTTGTGCGCAGGGGAACTCCGAGTTGCATATGTTGCATTTATAGACGCGAGAGACATCGAGGCCACGTCGGACATGTCCAGCTAGATACGATTCGATGGCCTCCCAGTTGGGATCTAGAGGATCTCCGGTGGGGTTCAAGTAAGCTAGATTGTGGTATGATTCAGCATGAAGGGGTTGGTGATCTATCTTAGGAGCCTGGGTATGCAACTCGATGTATTCCATTGGTGGAGCAGTCTGCATGTTCTCTGCGGTCATGTCTGCCACGATATTTGAGGTTGGGAAGCCAAAACCGACTTGGTTGATGTAGGCCGAAGCATCTGATACAAATGGAGCTACCATGAAAGCCAGATGGAACTCATCGAAGAAATGTTGGAAGGACGTGGGAGGGACATTTGGCTGATAGATCATCGCTAGTTTGGAGTCTGATGACGAGGAAGGGACATTTGCTTGATGGATCATGGCTAGTTTGGAATATAATGATGAGGAAGAAGCTGGCGCCTGTTTCGTCACAGTGTCGTCGTCTCCATGGATGGGCTCGACGGTAGGCGCGGAAGAGAGAGGCTCAATATGTACAGAAAAGGTAGGATTAACAAGTGAACTGCATTGGTCTTCTTCCGCGTCAAGCTCGGATGAGAAGTGTGTATCATCGGAGGTATTCTCATTTAGGAGAAGCTCAAGTTGGTGAGCGAAGTTGTCCATGCGGAGAGTGAGAGAGACGAAGGGAATGAAGAATGGAAGAGAAGGGGATTGGTTATGCACCATATCCAATATGGATCATTAATTTATGATGATTTCCAAGGGTGAGATTACGTTTGTTCCATCAGAATCTAATGAAGATCTATCAATGAAAGGTAAGCTTTGAGACGGAATCTGCTGAGGATACCTAAGTAATCTGTTGGGTTCATGCAACGTGATACCACCACGCTAGCCTTGTAGGAGAACACGGGTGACATGGAGTCCTACCCAAATCTACAAAGATACGGTGGGTCACCTTTGTTCATCCTCTTTTACCTTTTTAACTTTAGAATGGTATATATGTCTATCCTTGTTATTATAGAACCTGCATCGCACCATTATCTTATAATGGCCCCGATGAGATGATTGAGATGGTCCCATGCGATAAGTATTAAATGCACATTGATGTTTTCCATCTAAGAGTAACTAGATATGATGCAATGAATCATGTTGTGATGATTTATAATAATAAAAAATACAAAATAAATCAACAGAAAAGAATGACTGAACTTAACGGCATGCACTTTGTAATCATGTTCTTTCTTGCTACTCATAGGGACAAAAATTAGAAAAATAAAAAATAAAAAACTTCTTACACGATAGATTTTAATTTTTTATTTATTTAGCACAGGGTTCATCGTACCGAATTGTATCGCTCAACACGAATAATATGTACCGATTCAACATGGGATTAGTATACAAACCGTCCTTTGCTGAGTGATACTCATTGTATGACTCCGTATCAGGCGACATGGGATTTGTACCGATTAATAACTATCGTTCGCAATCAAAGGCTTAGATTGTCCTATTTCAAATGATTAATTTGACTATTTGAATAAAAAAAAAAATTTCCTCCACCACAATCGTTCACCCAACGTGCAAAGACAAAGGTAAAGTGAAAGGCAATGGTATTAGCCATATCGTTGAAAATAATTAAGTTAGGAGATGAGACACCTTTTCAAACACATTCAACAACCCGCTCGATCTAGAGATAGAAAAAGATGACATTAGTGTCTCAACCGATGATGATAGCGACATCGAGGAGTCAATGGTCTCATTTATACAATTTAAGGGTAATACATAGATTAAGAAGGAGCATTTTACACATGCCACCTAAGATTCAAATCATGGGGCTCGACGAGGTACTAGTTAAGTTTATATATGGGAAAGGAGAAGACAATGAATGATTTTGAGCAGATATGATAGAGTCTACATGAGGTACTAGTTAAGTTTATATATGAAAGGGAAATGAGAAGACAATAGATGATTTTGAGCGGATATGATAGAGCCTACATGATACCGATAGAAAGTGAAGCTCATTGTATTTATAACTATCGTATTATCGAGAATATTATAGCCAAGTTGATCATACTTTTCCAAATAGTAGTATGATAATCGAATTTATGATATGGAGTAGTAGATTGATTAGTGATAAAAATAGAAGTTCTAATATCCTTTATGCTCCACACTAATATATGTCACAATCATCATTGCCTCGGACACATGTCATTCATGACGATCAGACTATGATCATCACTACATTGATGCACCAACGACATATGGTGTATCAGTATACTATGTTGTGGGATCATTTTTAGGATTATGTTCGACAAATATATTAAATTAATATACAAATACATAGGATTAAATATCTCAATCCACCGCCCGTAGAATCTCATCATTCTTTTTGGTGATAGAATTAGGTATATCTATCGATTGATTACTTGATTCATTTGAATATTAAAATTTAAGTTATTTAAAAAATAATTAAATTATTCAAATTATTTTTTTATAGATAATTCAATATTTTTAGAAGGAATATCTAGAATGTACCACAAAGTTACTCAAAAAGATATGTGGTTATTCTTTCTTAATTTAGATTATTTTTGCTAAGATTATACTAAATTTAAATTTATTTCAAACTTAAAAACTCTAATATATTTTTTATTCTTCAAAAAATTTTAAAGTTTTTCTGATAATTTTACCATATCATCGGTATGCTCAAACATATTGATGTACGATACATCGATACACCTCGATACATATCATACCGATGGTTAGTTGGTATATCGGTACATACCGAGAAAATGAGTCTTGATTTAGTACTAATTAAGAATTATAATTTCATATTGAGATAATCTATCGATCCTTGGTCAAACTAGTTTGTACTGATCGATAATGATATCATGTGTCTTGATAAATCGATATATTTCGAGGACAGAAGAAGGAGAATGAAGAGGAGACAAGAGGAGGGATGAGAATGAAGAGGAAAGAAATTGAGGCAGTGGATGAGGAATAAGAATAAGAAAAGGAGTTCGATGACGAGTAAGAGGAGTGGAGGCAGAGGAGCCAGTAGTGAGAAATCGCAAGCCTCTATACTTGAACTGCACAATTTGGATTGGTCCATGTATTTTTCAGTGGTCGGACCAGTACACACGATCAAACTTTTATCGAACTGGTTGAGATTTCAATCCTTGGCACTAACAACCTGATGGTCCTAATTAAGTCTACCAACTTTGACTCTATCGGCAACACGTATATCTACTCTACTGATAGCTGTTAGAGTTGTATACATTATTGTCTTTTGCTTAGCCAATTTCATCTATTTTGATGCAAACATGTAGGTTATTAGTGATAATTGAGAAAACTAAATGGTAGGCAGTTTCTCATACCTAAGCTTCGTATGCAGCATATAATTATAATTGAACCTAAAATTTTGGATTAATTATAGAATATTCTTTATAATTAGTTATATTTAGTATTTCGATCTCTATATTTTTAAAAGTTGAGATCCTTATTCTTACGAAAGTGAAACATTCAACCCCATTACTCCAACAAAACTATTTTTTCTTTTTTATTTTTAATCTTATGAAATTATCTTTTTAATCCTGTATAAAGATCTCAATACTTTATTTTCATAAGTGTAAGGATCCCAACGTAACTTTCAAAAGTATAAGATCGAGATGCTAAAGATAGTTAATTACAGGGAATAATATATAATTAATCTTAAATTTTTAGTTTAAACCTATGGAGTTGCAAAGCGGATGGAATGCAATCAAGAACCTCTTGAGATGATTTTTTTATTATTTGTTCTTGGTGGATATCTATTTAATACTCCTGCTCTCCAAAAACATAGAAGATTTATCCTGTTAAGTAATTAAAGTTTACAAGACTATTGGAATATTCAAGACAGTTTGAGAACCTAAATAAAATCCTCTAGCAATCTAGTGAATATTAACAATCTTCTTGCATTGCCACTTAAATCACTAGAAAACATACTTCTTCCTTCATTAATCAATCATACATCTTATATCCACTCATCTATATTATCCTGTTAAGTAATTAAAGTTTAGAACAATGAACCAGATTTCAAAAAGCATGATCGAGGTAGTAATGTTACTATGTAAAGATAAACAAGTTCAAAGATCACTTTTCAAGGGAAAGTGGCCATAAAAGACCCTCAAGCAATGGCTCCCTGCCACGACTTAACCACAACGAAGATATTTGATTCTTCGAAAGATAAAATAAAATGGTTTCCAAGTTTCAATAAGACCAACCAACCAACAAATTTCTTACACTCTTGTAATTTGCATAATTGTTTTGAAAAAAAAATTGTTAGGACACACTAATTGAGGTAATATGTTCACAAAAAAAAAAACATATCGAATACAAAAATTGATATTTGTATGATGAATAAGGCCAACTATATCGTAAAATAAAAGTCGTTATTTAGAAGCACATAAATATTTATAGTATCAATAATATGATTATGCTTTGAAACTTTTATCCGTATCAATATTATATTATCCCCTATAATTAGTTATCTTTTGTATTTCGATATCTATACTTTTAAGAGTTACATTCAGATTTTTATATTTACAAAAACAAAATATTTAAACCCATTGTTCTAACAAAACTATTCTCTTTTGATATTTAACCCTATAAAATTATATTTTTAACCTTGTATAAAGATCCCAATATAACTTTTGAAATTGTAAGTATCGAAATACTAAAGGGGGCTAATTACAAGGAGTAATATATAATTAGCCCAACATATTTATCTCTTCAAACTTTTTATGTCAGGATAAATATTTATTTCGTGCCTATTATAAATAAGTCAAACACATCAAAAAGAAAAAAAAAACATCTAGAATGACTAAAAATGGTGTGGGCTAAGAAGATGAGGCTACGTAATCATCTAAGCAATGATATGGAAAGAAGCCAAAGGTTCCTAAACGAGAATTGAACTACTTAATGAAAACACTAAACATGTTATCCCGGTATCAATTCAAATGAGAATGAAGATCCTACAAAGCAAAAAATACAGAACAATCAGAAAAAAAAATCAAGTATTTGCGAACATAGATCCAATCATGTATATGAAAGTAACAGAGCATTTAGGAAACAGGGAAAGGAAGCAGACATATGTGTAAGCAAGCAATCCAAGAATTGTAGTGCTATATATAATTGGAATACTCTGAAAGAAACAAGATAAGCATCAATGAAGCATAGGAATGGGTCAATCAACAGCACATGAAAAGTCTGCAAACAAACAAAAAAGAAATCTCAAACCATCCAATTTACTTAGTCGTTGAAGGTTGAAGACAGGTTAAGCACTAGTAGAACGAATGCAACAGAGGAATAAAAACATGAACTCACGAGATGCGATACGCTCTGGACTTGAAACCATCCGACTGAACCCAACGAGACGGACTGCTGCGCCTGGAATCAATAGTCACCACGGAATTTTGCCGAATAACAGTGTTCCAAAAGATCACCAAGAGTAAACAAAGTGATCGCGAGAGTTCCGACGGCCGAAAACAACGATTTAGTTCAACAAGATCCACTCACCAGACGAGACCGGAGCTTCGAGAACCCCGCAAGGTTCCGGAAGAACAGCATTGATCAGGAGATACCCTATGAAGGGCAAACTTCACATCAATTCAACATAGAAGGACGAGAGGGTTTCAAGAAACAGAAGGAAACGATTAAAAAAAAAGGAAAATGTTAAAAGCTTAATCCTCCGAACAACATCCGAGAGATCATCTCCAGAATCACATGCAAAGAATCGAGAAGGAAAGAGACAAATGATCCGATCGAGAGTTAGGGTTTTCCGCAGAAGAAAGAAGCGATCGTGGAGAGTAGAGCGAAAGAGGGGAAGAGTGATCTCACCGACAGAAGAGCGCGAAAGGCGAGAAAGGGCGATTCAAAAAGCAGTTCTCGCTATATATATATATATATAACACCACCCGGGAAGAACGGTAGTGTATTCTTTTAAAGCGGCAAATTACCCGTCTCTGATTCGCTGCATTTGTGGGGCTCACATGACGGAAGCTTTCGAGGTGGCGCGAGGATAGCAAAACAACGATCTCCGCTGTGGTTTGAGGGTTTTTGGACGCTTGATCGGACGGCTGAGAGAGTCTTGAAGACCGTTGATCGTAAACAGAGCGATGGAAGGGAGAGACGCCAGCCGTCCGATGTGAGTACGAAACGGAGCCCACCAATAGTGACCAGAGCGGTCGAGATGGACCAGGCCATTAGGAAAAAAGCCCGGTTCATCATACAGTATCCAACAATAAGAGGAGCCGAGGCAAGCCGGCCCATTACAAAGATAAGCGCAGGAGCATATGGAACACTGTGGGCCGTGTGAGCCCAACAATAGACCGGAGAAGTCAAGATGGACCGGCTCATTACATCGCAAGATGGTCCGGACCGGCCCATTGGAAAGGGAAGCAAAGCCCATTAGAGAGATACTATTGCCTACAGGTGATAAACGAGACAATGAAATGAAAGAAGGGCAAAAAGGTAAATATATAATAAATTAATTACCTATGTATTTATATTAAATTTGATGATTATAATTTGTAAGCAAATCGATTTTACTCAAATCTAAATCAAGCATGCCAAGAAAAATAATGCTGATATTATTTAATAATGTCACAAACTATGATGATTAATTTACCTACACACCAAAATTCGACTCGATTGCCTTTTTTTTTTTCTTTAATTCGAATCAATCCTAAATATAATTTTAGTGTAGCCAAAACTATTTTTGATGATTAGAAATACCTAGATACTGACTAAAAAATCAATCACTTCAAATGCAAAAAGAAAAAAAAGGCTAAAACTTTTGTTTTTGCACGAACAAATTGTTTATGAAATAATAAAAAAAATCTTAAAATTAAATAAGTATTTTTTTAATTAAATAATATATTTTGGTTCGAGTTCATCATCGCAGTGTCGGGATGGTCTGAGGATTTAGTAAGAACCCATATAACATAGAGAAGAATGATACGAAGCTTAAAGTAATATGAGATTTAAATAAGGATAGTTATAAGTTATTCCGTGTGAATAGTTTTACGAAATTAAGTGTTACTTGATCGATGTTTTGAGATGACGACGAGATGTTTAAATAGGAATTACGTTTGTAATGACATGGCATTCAAGTGCATACTAGGAGATATTAAAGATATAAATAAAATATTTTGGAATTATTGGTCGACAACTATCATAATCTACATTGGAATTAAAGGAGGCGTAAGCCTCATCTCATGTAACACTTAGACGCAAGATGGGTTACTACCTAGACACCACAACCACAGCATTCCATGTCTTCTTCAGCCACTGTCACCATCATTGACTATTGCAATCCAATGCATCATCATCATCATTATGTTAATCACAATAGCTTGTCCATGTGACTTATCGAATTAGGAAGGGCCACTTACATGCCCAAAGTCAAGGGGATTCAATGTACCATATTAAACTCAGATGCAGCTCATAAGTACTGTTCTTTTCTTCTTTGATTAATAACATATTTATTTTTTAAAAGGTAAATGATAAAAATAAGATTTGAGCTTTAATCTTACGATGTATATTTAAAATATTTATCAGTTAAATTAATTAGCACCTTTATTAACAGCATATTGCCACAAGTATCTCATTATCAACGTCAATTAGATTATGTGGATACAGCTTGTAACATATTGTAGTAGTTGTAGTTTTGGAGAGCTGTATAGTTGAAATCTCTCTCTCTCTCTCTCTCTCTCTCACAGTATCAACTGGTGCAGTGCACATAGATGCCAATAGATTTCAGCATCAACAACTTGTTAGAATGAACAAAGCAGTGTTAGGTACAAACTTGAAGTGTAAGGATCAAAGTAGAGGAAAGAAAACTCATGGATGACGCTAGCAAACAGACTTTATGTTATGTTGTATTATCATTAACTTATAATTAACTTTTTGATTTAGTTGCACAGGTCTATTATCATTAACTTATAATTATATATATTATATAATATCTTGATTAGTTTCATATTAAGTGAATCAGATTAAGATTAATATATTATTATTAATTTTAGCTTAAATATTTTGATTTCAACTAAAAGAAATTGATAGACTAATTAACCCATCAGATTGTCACATCCTAAATTAGGTTTAACAAATTAATAAATATAATCTGAATGTATTTGATATGATTACTACTCTTTATTTTGATCATCAGGCATCCAAGAGCTTCTTCGGTATAAACCTCTAGATCTGGACATACTTATCTTGGGAGAAAGAGAGAAAAGGAAAAAGGACTATAATGCCTAACAAAAACTATACATAAATCCATCATGAAAACCAAACACACAAAATCCATCAAAGGGCAGCATGTTTTACTTGAATTAGATAATGAAGTTCTTGTGGTTGATGATTTAATTAATATGTTGTGATCCTTGTTTGCTGTGATGCTGCATTGGTGAGGGAATATGAACTACAGTGATAGTACAACAAGGACAGATGAAAGCATTGGAGAGTGCTGAGAGATGTTTTTTATTTGAAATCATGACTCTACTTTAATCTGTCATCATATTAGGAGTCATTATTCACCGAGATAGGAAGGAACGGCTCTGTTGGTAAATTTTTATGCCATGGTCGAGGTGTTAGCATAGCTCGGTCCATTCCTGGATGCATAAGGTTGCCCACGAGGATGCTCGGATTACGTCGACATCGAGTCAGGTTAGGTTCAAGCATCGTCTCCCGAGCGTGGTTCTCTCTTGATGGGTTGCTACTGTGTCGTTGCCGGTTCCTACACAAAGGTTGAGGTCGGGAGGGAGATTTCTCAACTCGATCCATCCGAAATTCAAATCAATATCGTGGAGTTAAGGATAGTTGAGTATCCTCCTCTCCTGATTAAGGAGGGTTAGCTTTTATACCTACGACGATGAGTTAGTCATACAGGGTTAATTAACTACAGTCGACTTCTCGGGCGGGCGATTTAAGCTTTTGTGCGAGCGTCGATTGACCTGCATGGATCGGTACCGCGCGACGCTGCCCCGAACTTTTTGAGATGACTATACCATGATGATGTCGTTCATACGGAGAGGGCGACGAACGATTGCCCGCCATATATGTGTTACACGTCACATCGAACTTGAAGTTCCACGTATATATTATCGTGTTTGTTTGTCTGGATCTACGTGGGCGACACCGAAATATGCCGTATCATGCTTAACATCGTCTCATGACTCGATTAGAAAGGAAATTGGACTTTGATAGAAGCATGAATGGTAAAATGGCGTCTATCAGTTGCCATAACACTTGCAGCAAACTGAGAGATGTTTACCGTATTAGTTTTATTCTCTCTCTCTCTCTCACTCTCTCCCTCTCTCTCTCTCTCTCTCTTCATTCTTGTGAAGTTGATACTTGTTTTCTTTTGTTCCAATCTTTTCCTCCTCTTTTTTACCTTTCTTCTTCTTCTCATATTATTAGTATTGCTGCCTCCAACTTGCCTCAATGTATAAATTCCCCATCACCTCTCATTCTTCCTCCCATACTCTCTCTCTCTCTCTCTCTCTCTCTCTCTCTGGACATCATGAAGGAAGCAGATATAGATCGGCCAGCCTTATTGACACCGAGCAAGGATTCACATGTGATGTCGAAGCTGAAACCCAAGATCAGAATAGTGCACCTGTTCGCGCCGGAGATCATAAAGACCGACGCCGAGAACTTCCGAGAGCTCGTGCAACGACTCACCGGCAAACCCACGAAGGCAATAGCCAGCAAGAAGAAGAAGAAGAAGAAGAAGAAGAAGGCGTCGCCGCCGACGACTATCGATGAAGCAGACCGGAGATCCGTGCGCGGTGGCCACAGGGACTTGATGCATGAGAGAGTGAAGGAGGAGACAACTATCGAGCTGTCGGAGGACGACATCGCCGGCTTCTTTAGCGAGCTGGGAGCTGCAGAACGTTTCTTTGGGGACCCGATCGGTGACTTCCCGTTGCTGCCTGTGGGTGCTTCTTTCACGTGACCGAGTGTAGTCTGTGGTAAATGAATGCCTGCTTCCAATGAAGACTAAAAGCCTTAGTTTAGAGGATTGGATTTGCAGATTAATTGGAGTTATAATGGTCTCTTCTTATTATTTCTTGGGTCGATCATAAAGGCGGAGCACATCCTCTTTTCCTAATCTATTTTCCCCACCTTTGTTTACTGTGAATACAAAGATTTCTTTCATTAATTGTTCCACCTTCTCTCTCTCTCTCTCTCTCTCTCTCTCTCTCTCTCAGCATCCTAGGATCTGATTTTAGAGGCAAGATTGTTGTTGTTTGGAAACATGGAATCCATCTGGATATGATTTCTGGACCTGTAATAAGTTTATTGAATGCACATAATTTGATATGAGGAGACACAAATGTGGGAGTTCAAATCAGATGCAATTCATGAATCCAACTTCATCAAATTCATTTGAACTATCCTCTTTGGTCATTCATTTTTGCCACTTCACCTTTCTTAAGATGCTGAGATCACCTTGTGAATGAATTATTTACTAGCTTCAAGGATGATCAAAGATATAAGTTCATATGTCCTATATCTCACTGCCTAAAGAAAAACGGGTGAAAATGCAATTACTCATCCCACATTACTTGGAAATGAACTTGAAAAAAAAGGATGATTAATGTTTCTAGTACCCAAATCACCAAGCATCTCTCCATCTGACCATCAACTGATTGAATTAGTATCCTATGACAAAGAATGCAGTTCAGTTGAGTAGATAAACATACCTGACTGATTGAATTAGTATATTCTATGACAAAGAATGCCAGTTCAGTTGAGTTGATAAACATACCTGACACGCACGATTAATGATCATTCACACACATGAAAATTGCAGCAATTGGTGTGAGTGATCATCGCTAGTAACTCAAATCAGAGTTTTTGAAATGGTTGTTATCCACTGTGCGTGTAATGTCTCGACAAACAAATAATATTTGCAGGACAAGGAGAACAAAGCACTTGTGAGAGTTTACAGTGGATCGGCCTGATAAAAGTATTGCATTAGTGTGTATGTGGATTCGGGGTGGGTGCAGTAGAGGAATTCTGGTGCAGGATGGTGGATCCATACCAACTCAGGGACAATGGTTAACTTTCATACTCTGACATCATGGAGTCTGTCGTGGACGATGCTGGAGACCCTTCCAATCTTGTAAGAACATCAGGAGCTCCAGCAGAATCCCTCGTTATCTGAAGCAAACACTTCGTGTCAGAAGGCTAAAATTGAATCCGTATCAGAGTATCACAGTCAACATGGACAAACATTTATCCCACCACATTCCATAAGACCAAGAGTATTTTAGTTTCATATGAAGATAAATGCAGAAAAACAATAAATTACCTTCAGGTTTATTAGTTCCATCGGAAAAGAAGAATGCATAAGAGGAAAAGAGAAGACAAATTTCGTGACAGAAAAGATAGATTTCTGGAATCTTCATACTAATAGTCAAATGATAGTGTCACATTTTCTGTCTTTTAACTTAAAACGTGAAAACTACTATGCTATCACAGCAAGACTGAATATAGTTCATTTGCGAAACATTGTGAAAGAAACGCAGACAGAGTAAGCTAGCTGAATGTGTTCAAGATTACCATATGAAACTCACAAGAACTCCAATCCTGAAAAAAATGGATAAACTAAAGAGCATAACCATATTTTATGGACTTTAAAACAATCACCAAGGATTAACTGCATTAGTCAGACCATAAAGCTACAGAAAGTTTACGGCCTAAATGAACTGCATATAAACAGCAATGTTTGTTACGCAATGCTTGATAAATTCAGGTTTTGCTTTCACTAGAAAATTAGCATCAGCTAATTTATTTGTTTGCTAACAAATGAAAGTTGCAGGCCCACGGCATTTATTTAAGATATTCGAAATAATATTTATTTTCATGCATTACAAGCAGAACTTAATTTCATACCAATATTTCTTCATCCAAGTAGGAAATCATGAACATTCTCTCAAAAGCACCACCTGAAGGAAGCAGAAAAATGAGCTTAGCACCTGCAATTTAATTAACTAAAATAGTACGAACATTCCATTAGAACATTTTAACATAAATAAATATCAGGTACATACAGGTTATTGGCTTAGCACATGGAAATTTGAAAAAATAAATGCAGGCATATTAGATGAACCAAAGGATGGAATATTAAAAATAAAATAAAATGGTAAGAGGTATCCTTAAGTACCAGCAAATAAATTAATTACAGAACCAACGAAAAATAATTCGATGGCATGCAAATCATGCCAAAAAATTCTGAACATGTTCACACTATTGGACAAGTTGTAGCATTAATACAAGTGAACACTGAATGACCATATCCGAACAATGTGCTTCTGCTTAACAGACAGAACAGTCTACCATGGTCATCCTATCACTTCCAGTATAGGACTAAATCAAAGTGTCACACTAGTGATCTTTGTAAAAATGACCAAGGAACTAAAATTTCATCAAGTTTGGCCCCAGCGCTTTGAGTGAAGCCTGAAATTGGGTTCCAAATAACAATAAAGCTGACCTGGTGCGTATTTTTGTTTGTGGCTAAGAGAACTTTGTCATAGGTCCTGTTGGGCTGATCAGGTGCCAATGTGTATGATCGATCTTGCTACATGTGTGAATGGCAAAGGTCTTGGATGTTTATAATAATACCACTAAGCAGTAGCTCCTAATTAAGTGTTTTGGACCAGATCCTATATCACAAAATTGGCACTAAGTTAACCCAGAAAACATCTAACCTTTTGTTTCAAATTCTCTGTACTCTGTCAAATTTAACAATTGAGAAAATGTACAATTTTGGCATATCTGTATAACAGATTCAAATTGAACTGTAGTTACTTAGTGAAATTTTCAGTCCATTTGCAAAGGCATCCTTAATTGGTGCAGGAAGTTGCTGCAAAGCAGTGGTTGCTTGTCCAACAACGCCCTTCAACTGTTCTGGTACAGCCTCTTGACTAACTGTGGGTGTTTCCAATGTCCCCTCAACATACTCTTCTTTCATCCGGGTAGGACCCTCTAATGACAATTTGGTTGTCAGGAGAAACTTGCTTTCTATCTGCATCCAAGATAATACATGTCATTTTGCAAGTGGAATTGATAATCCAGCTGCAGAACAATGCAGTTAACAGGCACAAATTCTAGAAAATGTTAATAGTTCACAGGCATACACTAGCACAAGGGCCTGAAAGCAATCTTAGTAATTAACTATTAACAATATAATGATTTCATCAATAAGTTGTGCCATTGAAAGCATCAATGAGTGATTTAAAAGGTAACATTCCTGCTAAATCAGCATATTAATCAATCAGAAACAACTAAATACTGAGTGCATATGATTAACAAGGATAAAGCCGTTGCTGAAGAAGACGTATCCCTGCCCTGAGAGTAGGATATGTTCTAAGATGAATGTAAGATCTGTTCAATAAACAACATCAGATATAACTTGTCTACACTCAGAAGTATTAGAAAATTGGTGTCACGTTACAACTGAGGTCAATGAGACAAAGCAAATATACTCAACACCTTAAATGGTATAGAGGATATAGTAAACAAGAACAAAAAGAATTAGCATCTAAAATATTTTAGTATATTTCGGTAAATAAAAGTTGGCACTTACTATGGAGACTTTCGTCATGTGAGAGATGCTTGACTAACCATTTCCAAATGCAAATACAAATTTGGTATATCAATTAATCAATAAGCCAAACTTTCACATAAGAATGACAAGCAACAACCCTATTTCATGGGGCCAAAACAGTAACTCTGCTAAGTAATTTAATCATATTAAGCTTTTAAACTTTCATGTTACATCCTTGACCTGCTAAAGATTTCTCCTTCTCCTCCACAGAACCAATTGACTGAGAGTTGACGGTGTATCATTTAGCTTACTTGCATGAACAAAAGAAATGCAGGCGAACATATCTCATACGTTGTATCCTGCAGACATCAATGCATACTAAAACTTGAAATATCTTAATAACAAATAAAGTTGTCATTTGGGCTTACAGAGTTCAAAAACCTAAGGTTTGCTGTGATTTTTGAGTATCCATCCTTTAACAGCATATCCATTCCCAATAAATTGGCTAAAGTTGCAGGTGATCTCCTGAAAGAAACACATTCACATTAGATAAAGCAACTAGGAAGTTTTCATCATTAACTATATTGTTCCGAAAGGCCCTGGTTCTACTAAGTGGCTATAGATGCATCCAAAACCAAAAACTGATTGCTTCTACATGGCATTAAAACCAAATGGTCTGCACACAATTAGCTCCTTTATGCGGATGACCCAGAAAATGTTTAAGCCACCATTCATGTGATGCTGCGGGGAAATATTTTAAAGAAAGAGATCCCTACTGAAACAGAAATCTTGCAGCAAATGATGCAGGGCTACCAGCACTAAACCACTCGAAGTTCCACCGGCCTTCCAGAAAGGGTGATCTGCAAATTGAATAGACAACAAATATAAAGACGTAGCAGAAACAGAATCTTGATTTACCACCTAAGAAACTAGTAAAAACTATTTCAGATTAAATTTAAAATCCTAGTTGCTTTAGTGCATATGGGCAAGAGATTGATACGTAGCCCACTGTCACGGACAAACTTCTAAACAGGATGTTTGATGTAATACTTATGTATGTCCGTGTCTTTTGGTATGTTCATGCCTTGTACAACATGTAGAGGGACGGTCGAAGGCTTAATAGTCCCATTTTAGTTGGGTTGGTGGCCTCTTTAGGCTTGTAAATAAAGGTTGTGTTATGTGGACACGTGCGAGGGATTTTCGGTCTGTAATGGACCATTTTACCCTTTGTTGTGCAACTGTTCAGAGCTTGTAAAGTCTGTTTGTAATTTGCATTGTCTATGAAGTGTTTTTCGGAGATGTTTGCTTGTGGATCCCGATTGAGGTGTTCTCTCTAACCCGTTCTCTCTTTTGTTGGTCCTAAGGGACAATAGGAGGCTTCGGGGAGGCTGACCTTTGCGGACGGACACGCAAGGGTGCCGCACGACTTAGGCAAAACCAGCTAAGTCCGTGACAGATGGTATCAGAGCGGGACAAGCACTCATAGAAACACCTAGCATGCGAAACGTTGGGGACCTAGCGGGGCTGCGTTGAGGGCAGTTGGCACACGCGTGACCGTTTGGGGGAAAACGGGCATGGAGATGTAGAGAAAAGGAGTCGCTCGGAGGAGCGGGCATCTGAAATTGGCATTCAGAGGAATGGCCAACCCTTCGCGCAAGAGGCACCACGAGAACAGGCAAGCTTGGAAGAATGCGGAGCGCACAAAGGTTGGGATGGTTGAGTTTGAGCTACGGCTCAACGTTGACAACTAAACTTGATGGTGCTCAAGGCAAGCGAGGCGCTTGGTAAAAAATGAGACCATCCAAGGTGGAATGAGTTGCTCAGCGACCGAAAGAGTTGTGCAAAGCTCACAGAAGTGAGAGGAATTGCTAACTCGAAGAATTCGGTACTCGTGCATGGGCTTGTATGCGGACAATGGAATGTTCGTGGCCATCCCAAGGCGACCGAAACTCGGCGCCATGGAGCATTGAAACTTTCTCTTCAACATGTGAAGGATGCGTCCGTAGGAGGCTGAAGTGTGCAACAAGTTCAGCATGTTGCTAGGCCTTGAGTGGTGCAGCGTGGGCTGTATTGATGTGGAGTTGCAATCTAGCAAGTGCGTTTGCAAGAGACAGAACAATGCACAGTTTGTTCAGCAAATCGGAGTTGTCCAAGGGGATGGTGGTCTCCGAAACGAAGAGAAATGTTGCTCCAACGGGACGGTTATCCAGGAGGGATAAGTCCCGGCTCTCCAGAGGGAGAATCATGTGGGACAGACCGCACATGTTGAGGAGGAGTACCTCAACAAACAACAACTCCACGAAGCTCAATGGACCGAGTAAGCGGTGAGGAGTCGTCGCATGATCTCGCTTGAGAGAATGCATTAGTGGATGCATTACGAGATCAAGTGGGGGAGCGTCCCAAAGCAACACAAATGAAGGCACACTTGAGTCGATATGGAGATCAGACTCAAGGGAGGGCTAACCCGTGGAATGGTGGGCGCGAGGGCCACCATCAACTCAATGCAAAACGAGGAGCGGAGCAACTTGGGTGTAACTTGGCGAAGTACCCAAGCCGCATGAAGGGAGCTAGCATAGAAGTTGGAACATGGAGCAGAGGCACAGTGCTTTCCTTAGACAGAGGTCAAGGACATGAACTCTTGTAGAGGCAAGAGTAGGATCATGTTGTTCCATGGGTCCTTCATTCTGACGGAGCGGACTCATCTTGCATGGTGCCGAAGACGAAGGGAGCTTCTGGGCACATGCACCTTATCTCGGAGAAGCATTTGATGGAGGAACTAAGGCGACTCAATTTGCGGAGGTGAAATTGGGTTCAGAAGGCCTTAGCACGGGGCAAGAGGACTCAGAGGTGGGTACTCTTGAAGAATATGCCACAGTGTTGCCATTCAAGTTGCCATGAAGGAAGCGGTCCGCAGCGGAGATTATGTTGGTAGGGGCAGAGGCCCAGGATCCAAACAATGGTGCACTAATTGCAGCGAAGTCGGAGGACTTCGGGAGCTACTAGGCGACGGACTGTCCTAGAGTGATGCTTCATTTAGGTGTGACCCAAGAGTGGGTGGATGAAGGTCGATTGCCAAAGGAACGAACAAAATCGAAGGTGGAAGAGACCCTGCGATGTATTGGCAGAGGCCACACATGGAGGGTTCACAATTCGAGTTATTTCCACAAAGATCAGAATGCAATAGAGATGTCACCAGGAGGCGACATGGTGCAGCGGATCGTGGTGGAACAGTTCGTGGCAATGCGATACACACGACATAGTCCCGTGAGGAACTAGATCATATGGAGGTATGATCGGGAGCTACTGGAAGCTCCACTTCGGTGAACAACACGACGGCAAGAAGGGCTATGGATTCAAGGAGTGAAAGCCATGGTACCGCAGAGGCGGGTCTTCCGTGCGTGCATCGAATTTTGCATCGGATGAAAACCTTGGTCATCAGCATATGGGGGTTGTGTTCCACCAAGGGAAAAGTTCGAATGCAAGTACCAGTGAGCCCCATGGGGGGGACTTGATCATGCAGAGGTATGATCGAAGCAGCTGGAGAGTTGGACTGCTCCAGAGCTCATATTCGCTTAAGGGAGCCCGGCAAGTCAGAGGACAAGGCCGAGTAAGCGAACGTTGCTACCAAGGAAGCTAAGGAGAACAGAATCGGTGCAAACCCTACAACGTGATGGCAGAGGTCATGCATGGGAGTTGCAGTCTATCTTTCCATTGACCAAACAGACTACTTGGAGAACACAGAGGTGTTGAAGCAAGGGGTCGAAATGGGGCGAGGAAGCGACGACGAGTCCAAAGGGACTTAGCTACCCAAAATCAAGCATCGGTTAGAATGGATGTGGACTCGGAGGAGTGCCACAGAGGCATATCTACTGATTGTGAAGAAAAGGGATGCAGATGCGAGGCGACGGATAGTAGTGCTATGGGCATGGCAGCGCCATAGTACCGCAAAGGCGGGACTTCCGTGAAAGTCATTGATCCCTTGCTCTCATGGAGGGAGAGCGCTTGGTCGTGAAAGGAGCCGAGGAGATGGAGCATGTAGAGGCAATCTCCAAGTATCGAGACAAGGCTGAAGGGCAGAGACCGAGGAACTTCGTAAGACCGGTGTCAATGAGCTTCTCATCAAGATAACCGAAAGTGAAGGACTTCGGGTCATGCAAGAGTGCATAACCAAGGAACGAAGCAGGCAGTACGCGGTGCTGTACCTTTGCTACTCAGTAGAGTAGGCGGCAGAGTTGATGGAGAAGACGGTACAATCCCAGAGGCGACCAAACCTATGAGAGAATTACTCCAAGTTGGGGTGAAAACTTCCTGCATTCCAGAAGTTCAATGGCATTGAGAAGGTGAATCACAGTAACTAACTCGACGCAAGGAGTGCAAACGCTTCAAGTGCTTCAGAAGTGTGAGCAAAGAGCAGGCGAAGGCTAGTAACCAGCTCGATGCATGGAGTACAACCTGGAGGAGGCGGGCGAAGTCAAGTAACCTTTGCCTTCTCAACCCTTAAGAGAATGGGCGAAACCGAGTACCCCAATTCTCTTATCTATCCAGCAGAGGAGCTCTGCATATGTTCAAAGACCCTTCGAAGATAATGGAAGACAATAGTTGTCAAATCCTCACCAACGGTGATCAGTGTTACTGAGAGTAGATTATCCGCTTCATTTCTCAACGAAATGTCAATCGAAAGCGGAAGTGATGCGAACCTACTTGGATGTGACAACTAAGTGAAAGAAGAGTCAATGAACAAATTTTGTGGAGGAAGGACCCAAAACTTCAGAAGTTTGCGAGACGATGCTCGTTAAAAGCTCCAACAAGCATCCACCCAGTTCAAACAGCATGAGACATTTGAGAGACTGGCGCAGTAAGGATGGTCTTTTCCTTCATCTGGAGGATCCGCAGGAACCAACAGGGATCAACACAACTCAGCCAACCACACACTAGAGTCAGAGTTATTGGCGAGTTGAAGCAGCATGGCGGATCAAACGATCGACTACTCAAAAACAACAGTGGAGAGCAGCTGGGAGGCAAGAGGCGCATTGTAGCTAGAGCAGAAGATTGAAGACTCAGCAAAGGCGAAGAGTTGCAGTGTCGGCAAAGGCTTCAACGAGGCCGTCGAAGGAATAAGTGGGGGAGAATGTCACGGCAAACTTCTAAACAGAATGTTTGATGTAATGCTTATGTATGTCCGTGTCTTTTGGTATGTTCATGCCTTGTACAACATGTAGAGGGACGGCCAAAGGCTTAATAGTCTTATTTTAGTTGGGTTGGTGACCTCTTTAGGCTTGTAAATAAAGGTTATGTCATGTGGACACGTGCGAGAGATTTTCGGTCTGTAATGGACCATTTTACCCTTTGTTGTGCAACTGGTCAGAGCTTGTAAAGTCTGTTTGTAATTTGCATTGTCTATGAAGTATTTTTCGGAGATGTTTGCTTGTGGATCCCGATTGAGGCGTTCTCTCTAACCCGTTCTCTCTTTTGTTAGTCCTAAGGGACAATAGGAGGCTTCGGGGAGGTTGACCTTTGCGGACGGACACGCAAGGGTGCCGCACGACTTAGGCAAAACCAGCTAAGTCCGTGACACCACGGCCAACCTAGCTACTGCCAACCACCTCTCAAAGTGATAAACAAATTTGTCGATCCATTCCAAACATCACAAATGATATAAAATTGATTTTTTACAACTGTTGCATACTCTCTTAATGAGTAAACATACGTTGTGGGACGGGCAGTGGGATTTAGTCGCTCAAGACTGACAATCCTCTCGTTAACATCAATCCGCTGCAGCTCTGTTGTCTGTCCACTGATCAATGATTGGAAGCCCCCAGCATCCTTGAACTGAAATAATAGTCTTGCGGAACAAATCAGAAAAGCCAAATACCAAAACTAATTAATAGAAAACTCCGTTCCCACATTGGCATAACATAAATAGCTTTTCCAAAAGATAAAGCAATGCAAAATGAGGAATTATAAGTGTACCAAAATCTGCCAAGAAATTAGGACATTCTACAATTCTAAGAGTAAAGCAACAACCAGAAGAACGATACACCAATGCTAAAGGAATTCTTAATGAACAGAAAGAGAACGGAGTCCAGTGAGCTAAAAAATTCTGCAGCAAAAGAGGTTAAAAGGTCATAATTTGAAGAGAAGCATTTTGATGCAACTCGACAATTCTATCCGAAACCTCAAAAGAGATGGAACTTTCACCGAATTTTATCCCATTCCGCTAAACGAAGCATAATCCACATGCCATACTGTAGGAATCAAGCAGTCAGCGAGCTTCAACCATCTATAAGCAGTAATTAGAGAGAGAGTCTCACGGCGAGGAGCAGAGATTCCTTGGCGGAGAGCCGCTCCATCTCTCTGGCGTAGGCAGCGGAGGGGCCCTGGAAAGTCTGCTGCTGCACCATGGCCGTCCATCGCCCGGGGCCACGTCGGTGCCACCGGAGGCTGAGACCGGCGTCGCGTCGGCTCTTCTCCGGCAACGGCGACGGAGAAATAGAGGGGAGACGAGGAGGAGAGATCGCGGGTCGAATGCTGCCGAGCGTCATGGCGGCGGCCATGGATGATTCGAGGAGAACACAGGCGAAGAGAGGAGATCGAACCCCAAGAATCTAGCTTTTTTTTTTCCGGCACGAAAACGATTGAATCCCATCATCCGGGTGGAGGGAGTTGACAATCCATGTGCCGAGGGTAATGTCGTCAATGGCAAAATAACCCAGGAATATGTGTGGCTTGGATTAACGCGAGTATGCATCTGTTGTGTCAAATGACTAAAACACCCCAATCGATGCTACGCCACGCCAGTTACTGCTACCGCTTCACCGACGGTTGTGGCCTTGTAAGCAAAGAAATGATTCGCAGGAACATCAATAATGTTGATGAAATATAATAATAAATATTAATTATAATTAGTATCAGAACAAGTCTTAAATAATTATAAATAAAAACTTTTAAATGGGTTGAACTGAGAACTTTATGATAGTATGATAAAATATTTATCCACTAAAATTAATTAATCATTCATTGGCTTACTAAATTAATTTCCGACATATAGAATTAGATAATTTTGGGAAACACTCAGAAATATTGATTATTAAATTACTACCATGTATTGACTATTAATACTAAAATATTAGATGCTGAAACAGCTGCTCAATTTAATGCTTTGAAGACGAGGAAGAGATTTTTCATAATACAGCATCTTACTGTGTCATACAAATAATTCTGGAAAAGACGGGAATCAATATAATATATATCCATGTCAACAGTGCTCTTGCATGAGATCACAAACATCAACTGGATCATCTATTTCAGCTAAAATTGGATCAGTTGTCAATGACAAAAGAAAAGAGACGTGTGTGAAACGTGCATTAAAGATCCGGAGGTTTCAGGGAGATCCCATCACCATGTTTCCAACGTCCAGTATTGTGGCATCAAACCATTACATAAGAAAAGATTAAAGAGCACCGATCTAAATGAGACATTAACATTAGTGCTGCGTATTAGTATCATCCTCAGATGAGGAGATAAGTTGTACTATGTGGCTTTCCTCGCAAGGTTCCGATAACATGTTTGTTTCTTTAATAACACAACGTATAACAACATGAAGCAAAAGAAGTCCAGAATTTAACTGCCTTTATGATGGCAATTCCGTCTTTCGATTCTTAGACTCGTACAACTTGGAGCAGCGATTTCTCCGTTCCGATATCCATTTCTAAGCAATTCGGATTTAACTGCTGCTCAGCCACCTATGTGTATCATAGGCCTGTTTGTTGTCTTTGCTAGGTCAAACATCCCAGCATGTGCAGCTTTCTTTCTCTTAACCTGATCAGAAGGCAACTAGACTAGTAAGACCGATGTAACTAATCTAAAATTGGAACACTAAACCAAGTCGGTGAATTACACATTAGTTTCTACGTCTTCATGATAAATCCTGCAACAAAACATTCTCACATTATGAAGGATACAACCTCCGACGGCAGATTCAATATGCAGAATACCCTGCAAATGATACTGCATGCATCGCATCGTAAAAGCTATTCTTCTACAGGAGATATCAACAAGCTCCAACCAACTCAAGGGAGAACACAATGAACGACCAGAATCTATACATACCGCAGCTCCAATGATCTCCTTCAGCCCAAGGTCATCCATGCCAGCACGAATTGGATCTCTTAAGCTTACCTATAGATGTAACAGAACACAAAATTAATCTCTGGTGGAAATTGGGGTTGCTAAGGGAAAAACATAGAACACAAAAGGGTACCCATTTTGACAATTTGAATTAGCAAGATGGAAACGGGACAACCTTTAGAACATTTTTCCATGTTCTTATTAAGCTTTCTAGATCTGAATAAATTTTAAGAAAACACATTGACCCCATCACTAGACTAACTAGATTGATCTAATTAACGTATCAAATATCAATCAGATCGGTTTATACTCAAACCAGTATTTAGTGGTCAAACCAAGGATAAGTCTCAACTATATACACCACAAGGTGTCTGCATTCAATCTTTTATTATTATTATTTTTTCAGCGACACCGAGTAGTACTAGGTACTCTCCTCTATTAGTCTGATCAGTTGCACAAACTGGTGCAGAACCAAAATTTAAAACCTTGTATCTAGTATAAATTGACTTATCAATTGCATGCCACTCATCCTCTTGCAGTACCACATTATTTCCTGCTATGTGCTACAGAATATCCTTATTACTTTTGAAAAAAAATTGCCACCTCATATTGCAACAATTGAACGAACGTTTGAAGTCTTAAACAATAATAGTGGCATCTTTTATATCATTTTCTTTCCTTGAAATCAAAATGTCACCCCTTGTTTGGTAAAAGTCAAATAGAACAGAACGTTGGTACATTCTGCAAGTCAAACTTGTTAAATATGAAAAGAAAAAAGATTTGATTTTACCCTCTAAGGCGTAGATACTTATAATCGTACAAACAAGATCTTAGTAGAGACTCAGTGGCTACCCATAACATGCATTTTGCATGATATGAACTTGCATTTGATGGTTTAATTAAAATTACTACGATTCCAGACTAGAAGATAAAATACTATTACCATTCAATTGAAGAAAAACCCTAAGTAAATGTTGGAAAAAAATTAACATGGATACAAATCTGCTGAACTGAATGCAGATTAAATTTGAGAAAAATATCTTGAAGACCATTAAAGATAGAAACGTAGAAATTACTACCAGGAGACAGGCAAAGAATAAATTGATAACATACCTCTGCTGGACCAAATAGACATACTTTGAAGTTGCCATCAGCTAAGAGCCTCAATCTATTGCAACCAGCACAAAAATGCTCAGTCATTGATGTGATAAATGAGACTGTCCCACGATGACCTTCAACAATGAAATTTTTTGCTGTATCTGCAGGGTGATCCTTAAGCCTCTGTACATTTTTAAAGCGTTGTCGCTGCATGGAATGCAACAAAACAGTAAACAACATCATGCAAGATGGACAACAAAGAAGGCACCTGTATATAATGGGATACAAACATATGTTCTTATAGGTATTCATAGTTGTTGTTGTTATCTGGCAGAGTTCTACCTTACCACTCTATCCAGCATCTCCGCGTAAGGAACTAGCTTTTTGACATTCCAAACATTCCCATCAAATGGCATGAACTCAATAAATCGAACGTTGATTGGCTTCTCTCTCGTCATCTCTACAAAATCGCAGATCTCATCATCGTTTAATCCACGCATTACAACACAGTTTATCTGATAAAAGAAAAAAGGCAATCATTTCAGGTGGTTATGTAGAGGAAGGGTATAACATAAGAGAATAGTCAAGACAGATTCAACGGAAGAGAACAGACGATATCCAACGAAAAGGGGCATACCTTAACAGGATTGTATCCAAGTTCTATTGCAGCATCTATTGACTCCGTGACTCTTTCATGACCCTTACGTCTGGTCATGAATTCAAACTTTGCTGGGACCAATGTGTCCAAACTAATGTTTATCGCATTAACACCACACTCTTTCAACTTTGGAAGCTTCTTCGTGAGAACGATCCCATTGGTGGTCATAGCAAGTGTTTTTAAACCTTTTAAGTTGGAAAGACTCAAGCATATATCTTCTATATCTTTCCTAATTGTAGGTTCTCCACCTGTCAACCTAATTTTATCCACCCCAGACGTCACAAAGAGATTTGCAAGCCGAACGATTTCATCGTGAGAAAGAAGCTGAGAGTTAGGTGTGAGTTCAACACCTTCTGCTGGCATGCAATAGTGACACCTGAGGTTGCAACGCTCCGTCAACGAGATCCTCAAGTAATTATGGAACCTCCCAAATGAATCAATTAGCATATCGGATGCAAGATTATCTTTATCCTTTGGCAACGCTTCAGACAAGACAGCACACGAAGTTGCAGAAGCCATTGACCTGGAACAGCTTGGAGTACCGACACTCGGACAGCAGCCTTTGATTCTGCCAGATGAGCCATAGGAATCTGATAAACAACCAAATCTGCATCTAGAACCGTCAACCTGGTCAAATAACAATAAGCAGTCAAGCCGTTATGTAAACTTTCTGTTCACCAGTTGCATCTCATGCTCTATGTATCAGGTCATTTTAAAGCCGCATCGGAAGTCAAAAATGAGTTGCTGTTCACCCCTAAATCATAAAAAAGAGGGAGCTTCTAAAATTTTTTATGCAAAGCTGATTACACATAAATTGAGAGAAGCCAACACCGATCCGTCCAGTTCGCAAGAAACTCTTGATATAGTTACCACCAATTGTATCACAAACTTGCAAGACAAATTGAATAATGGAAAAGGGCAAAAGCATTTGCATACGCATTATCCTCAAAGCCCAGAATTTATCTTATATTTTAGCTCATAACCAGGTTCTCCAACAACTATCCCTATCTTATACGGTCAACATCCAAAAGTCAAAATGAGATCGCAAAATTACCGAAAAATAGGCCCTCCGAGAACGCAGGCATCCTTGGAGGAGCTCCCGGACGCAGCCCCGCATGTTCACCTAAACAGGATCCGATCAAATAACAAGATGAAGCAAGATCATCTACGGGAATTCACGCAAACAAAAAATCGAACAGGTAGCAGGCGAATCATCCGGTCCCCGAATGCTGCCACGGGATCGAATCCAAATCAAAGCAACCAAAAGAAAAAGACGAACAAGGATCCGCCGACCGACCTACCTCTCGGTCGGAACCTTGGTTCCCTCGATGAATCAGAACATGGAGACAGGGTTAGCGACAGGAATCGAAAGAGAAATGATTTGGAGTCGTAGGAGGGGACGCGCCGGCCGTTGGCAGAGACGAAGAGGGATATCTCGTTCTACACGTCTTCTCGACGGCCTCCTCCTATTTATCGCATTACATATTTATCCTCCCGGAGTTATTGAAATAACATATTCACCCTTCTAATCTCTTATTACAACACGTATTATTATAATCAAAGATGAAGATTAATCACTATGTTATACTTAACGAATTATTTTAATATGAATAATGCGATAGGAAGATGTATGCAATGACGTACGATTCCATTACTGTTTTATGACTCTCCTATCGTCATCTCCACCTCACATGTCTATGCTTTTCTCTGGATTATTTTGTTTTATTTCATTTTCAGAACACGATTTATCAGCGTACTGCAAGTAGTGAAACTACCATAAGAAAAGGATGTTGGGGCGGAGTCTGACCGTTCGTATCAGATAATGCTGGTGAACTTAATCGGAAAAAGGTTCACTTCTGTGGGATATATATGATTTCTCGATGACGAGGCAAACAATCTGAAACCGACCTCGATATAACGAGGAGCGTACGTGGCACGCGGATGCCCGCTACGTAGCCACGTGCCTCGTTGTCACCATGCAACGTGTCGCCCCCACGTCGCGAGTTGCTGCTTTTATGTGCGCTGGCCTGTCCGGGGCTGCAGGTATTACGATTCCACTCGAGAACGAAGAGGAAAAAGAGAGAAGAGATCGTACCGCAAGAATGCAAGCCGGAAAGAACGCGATGGCGTCCGTGAAGGAGACGGCCGGCAACGTCGCCGCCTCGGCCAAGGCTGGAATGGACAAGACGACGGCCACCGTGCAGGAGAAGGTCTCCCTCCTATCACATCGCACAACTAATATGGATCTGTGGCATATGTAACGAGATGGTTCGCTGCAGGTGGAGAAGATGACGGCCCACACTCTGACGGAGAAGGCGATGGCGGAGGAGCGAAAGCAGGAGAAGGTACGGGAAGCCGAGATCAACAAGCAAGAGACCATGCAGCAGAATGCTGCCGCTCAGCAGAGGACGCTCGCGGCCCACGACGGCGGCCACGTCGCCGAGCCGGGAGTCTACCCCGTCGGTGGAGCGCCGGGGGAGGTGGCCGGCCACCCTACCGGTGGCCACCTGATTAGCGGCGCGGTGCGGTCCCGCCCGATAGGCCGGGACACGGGGACGGCGAGGCCCGCCGCCGCCCACAACCCCTACGTCGGCTCCACCGAGCCTGCTGCTCGTGGGACCGGCGGTCGCTACGCCTAACGATCCTCCACCCGTCAACCATAGGTCTGGATGACGTTAAGCTCTACATGACGCCGCGCTCCTTTAGTGTGTCTTGAAGTCTTTTTTGCTATGTAGTGGCCCATGCACCTGTCTTTGCATGCTGCATATCGTCGTTGCCTTGTGCGGCATGCTGAGAATGTTTGAAGCGAATAAAAAGGGAAAACTAGCTTATAGTATATACTGGCACAGCGAATAGCAGCAAACGAATCGAGCAAGAGTATCCAGTAACAGGTACCTTTGTTTCCGCTCCGCATTTATTTGCCAGCGAAATAAGTAGCGTCGTCGGATGTCTCGTTTATCTGCTTCCAGCAATAGATATGAGGGTTTTACTTCCAACAGAATTCAGCGCAAAAATCAAACGCGGCTTTTGAGTATTACTTCTATTCAACAAAAAGTTTAACTGTAAAATCAACCTGCCTGGGTAGGATTTACCTAGTCAAATATGTGGGTTAGACTCCACTGCATTGCTCGCCTGACGGTGACATCTGAACCCTCCTTTCATGGGAAGCTTAAGATACAAAATCGAATAGCAATTACCAAAATGGCTTCCGTTAAACAGCTAGTTTCATAATAGTAGCCCAACTTTAGCGGATAGTCGCACGACAGATAGAAGAGTCTCTTGATTGACAAAACGCAATGGGAGCAATCTTACAGTTCTTGGTTAACCGTGAATTTAAATGCATGAAATCTTGTAAATTTCTCTCGAGAAGAAAGATCGAGGATAATGGTTATAGGAGTTTGGCATCGTACATGTGGTGGCTGTGGGTCGATCCACAGAAATTGCCATAGCAGATGAAGGGTGAAACTTCAGAGTGCCATGTCATTCTCTATGGTGTGTTCATGCAGATGTTTGTTCAATGACCAGTTAGCACATACGGCTTTGAGCTGGTTGGCAATTCGGAAGAGATTCGATTAAGCCACATGCCTGACTGCTCCTTAAATGTAGCTAGCTATTCCAAAATAAAGCACGGCAGAATCACCACCTCCTGAAAGAAAAAAAATCTGCATAAATATATTAATCATTGTGAACAATGAAATAAGAAGTCAACAATCCTCACTCCTATACAAATAATCATTTTTTTTGTCAGAATTAAGCAATAGATCCTTGGATATATTTTGTCCCTGAAACATGCAAGTAATTTTTCATCTGGGAAATCATTAAATACCATTACTATCAGTTTGACATGAGTAAGGCTACGATCATCCATCATGAGAAAACATTAAGGTCTTGTATGAGATCGCGGAGTCAAACCGTGGCAAAACAGACAAAAAGGGCGATATTAATGAAAATAAGATAGAGGTTGAAACTCTATGTACGAGATTGGAGTAGAAAATTCCTTAATTATCTGTGTTCCAACAAGCGAAGGTCTCAGCAATTCAAAGACAACAATTATAGCAAATGTTCCCAAATGCTAGTGTTATGGAGTCCGGAAAAATACAAACTAAATAATAACATATCATGTAGAAGAACCAAAATGAACAATGAAAATTCTTGCACGAACAAACAATTTATACACATTACAAGGAATTAATTGTATTATTTTTAGACTGAACTGACTTAGATTGTCTACTTTCAGCTTGAACATGTGTCATTCTATTAATACCATGCACTCAAAACATCACAGCATGCAACCAACTTTCATCTGCTAGAAGAAAATATTTTCCATAGAAGGCCCAAACCCGATAAAATCATTAGACATATTGGCATCTTTCACTATTGCAAATTTTTTCAAAGAACCCATTATTATATATATGGACATGTTACACAATTACAAAATTTTCAAAAGAACCTGTTTTTCTCTGTATTGTTCAAATTAACTCACGATTTCCTAAATAGCTATTCTTAACTTTCAACCTTGATATACTCTTCAGGCTCGTATAAATGAAATACCGTCATTGTTCATATCCAACCTACCTAGTGATAAGAAGGCAGAAGGAATTGCAGCTCTTGACTTTGAGATCTAAAGCTTTACTCACCTTTAAGCACATTGGAGATTTCCGAGAGACAAAGGCTTCTCATTTGTTGTCTGCCCAGCTCGAATTCTTAGAGGAGGTGCATGAACTGTTATTGGAAGAATCCATTCTCCTTTTTCTCTTTGCTCAATGAGTAGAGGATGCTCGTACCTGTCAAAGGATAGGATACAAAATGTACTTTCATTCCAATCAACCAATATGACCAAGGTAACAGTGCTGTAAGTTTGTTCAAAACGTACAACTAATTAAGGGTATGACTGGCATGAATCAAATAAGAACTTGAAAAGGTATTGCTATCATGGGGTTCATAATTCTGAAAAGTTAGACTAGGAAATGTTCCTGAGTTCTGGTAAATTGCTTGATCTTTGCTTCTTGCTTCCTCTCTCCATGGAAAAGGTAGGCATGCTAAGCTCATGAAATTCCAATAAATTAATCAATTCATCAAGACTTTATTATGGGTCTTTCGCTAATGCAACATCATATGCACAATGGGGACAGCAAAATATGGCACGAGGATGGAATTCAGTTGATAGTGGAAGACATCTGATACAAACGTTTGAACTACAATACCCTAGCAGAGGTGATTGTTGCAACATTACCTACTCAAGTCCAAATCCTTGGGAGTGGTGAAAAACTCAAAGCGAAGTGACCACTGCACTGATACTTTTGGTGTGGAAAAGGATATTGGCCCATCAATAGGAATTGAGAAAAGAAAGCTTGTCTGAACCAAATCAGCCACTACCTCATGATGTTCACTCTGAACCTGCATATTCAAAGCACCAGGATGAGATAGCATCTCCATGAGCAGAAGTACAGGGTTATACGTTTAATACATAACCAAGTGTCAATTTAAAAATATACCCAATGAAATTAAAATCCATCTGAAAAGAGCGAGTCAGAGTTCATTGATTGATGTATATTAACATCCATCCACCAAAAGCATTTGGAAACAAAATTCAGCAGAAAATTAAAATAGACCCAGCCACTAAATAGACTAAAGTAGTAACAATTAAAAAAATGAAATTATTCATGAAGAGAAGACTGTTACACGTGTGCTCCATCCAACTGATGGGTCACATTCTCTAATATGATACATTGCAAATGTTGTTTGCTTTATTCAACAATACCAACAAAGAAACTGGATTGATTGTTCCTCAGAAAATGATCCCATTATAGTTGCCCCCAGGCAGCTCATCTTTCAGTAATCATTGGATTCCTAGATACTTCGAAGTATTTCTTTTAGAGGTGTAACTTTTTGTTATCAGGCCAAAGATCTTTCAAATGAATGTCTTCGAGTATTCCTAACAACAATTGTTTTCATAAATTAATCAAGCATCCCTTCGTACAATTAGTTCGAGGAACGACAATTATACAGATGTGGAATCAATATTTAATTGGTGGATTCATGCAACATTGTTTTCCTTCACAGAAGACTTGTATTTGCTTTCTTAAATCAACCTATAGAATTGATGATTATCAAAGCAGTCAAAATTTCTTTTTTACAAAATTTGAACATGTAAAACGACTTTATTGGATTAATCTCCTCTGCCACCATCATACCAGAATAAATATTTACAATTAGGCAAAAAGAGAACCACTTTCTTCGAGCAATTTGCATAAGCACCAAAAATAAGGTATGCAGTTTTGATGTAGCACAAAACATTTATAATAAGAATGAAAGAAGCTAGGAATTGAGAAAAAAAAGCATAAAAAGGACATAGTCTAGTCACTGACAAGGGTAACCAAGAAATTATATGTTTTCATTGCTTAAACTTTAAAAAACTAGCCAACATGAACCTAGAGGAAGTACCTTAGTGATAGTTGGTGAGCTCCTCCTCGAAGGATGAACAAAACGTTGGGTAATTGTTTCTGCAATCTCCAAAGTTATTGCAATCTGAAAATGCTCACGGATTTAGATGAAACTTCTAGAAAGGAGATGAAGTTGATAGAGTCCATATATTTATACCTCAAGGCATCTCCTGAATCCTCCATGAAAGAAAGTAAGAGTGCCACCAATCTGTCGACAGAATACCATGTGTATTTTAGTCAATAAAAATATGATTTTTGAAAAACCATTGAAAATGGTCTTACCATGTCGCCAAAGTAGTAAGTTGAGTCAGAGTTCTTAGGAGAGAACCGAAGCAAAGTTTGGTCATCAATCTTAATATTGTAAGACCTTCCACGAATGAAGCCTTCTGCTGCAGGGAATGGTTGTTGCAGATTATTTATCATCCTTCTATGCTAAGAGGGAAAAAGAGCAGTAGTTTATGCACACGAAACAGGAAGAAGAAAATATGACAACTTACATGACAGAGGTTCAACAGGTTTAGGCGTATAAGGTGATACAATATCATCCTTAAGAAACTTTGACTCTTGAGAACTTCTTTGCTGACTGGGAGAGGGAGTAGATAAAGAATCATTCAACCTATTCTGAGGTGATGACTCACCTGTCAGCACAAAAAACCCTCAGCTTGGAATTATTTAAAGAAGAAAATCATTAAGCATGACAACACATAACAGAACAGACTAATGCAAATTGGTACAGAAAGAATCTTATAGTGAAGAAGTGATGCATTGCATGCTTCTGTGGTATATGAAGAACATAAGTTGCCTTGACAAAGATGCATTTAGGTTTTGACCACCAACTTGTTTTAGCATAAATGTTTGATGTGATGAGAACTGAAAAGAAATGACATCAGACATAGATGATAAGATGAAATTGATGTATCAGAGTCAAATCTAAGGTGACCGCCAACTTGTTTTAGCATAAATGTTTGATGCGATGAGAACCGAAAAGAAATGACATCAGACATAGATGTTCAGATGAAATTGATGTATCAGAGTCAAATCTAAGGAGTAATCTACTTCCAATATGAACATATACACAACAAGTTGCCAACTTGTTTTAGCATAAATGTTTGATACGATGAGAACTGAAAAGAAATGACATCAGAGATAGATGATCAGATGAAATTGATGTATCAGAGTCAAATCTAACGTGTAATCCACTTCTAATATGAACATATACACAACAAGTTCAAAGGATACATAAGTACCTGCACCAGGATCATCTATGGCCTCAGCTACAGACAACTGAGCAAGAGGAACATGAGAGGGAACAGTGGTGCGGTCAGCTTGAAAATTATGAAAATCATTACTAGAAAGCCTTGATGCAATTGACTGCAAGGATAAAGAACTCCGATAAGGCATATCAAAATTTCCTCTACTAGGATTGTAGGAGGAAACAGATGATACTTCATCTTTTGAGCTATCATATTCTTCATCCAGTACATCCAGATTTTCATTGGCCCGAACCTGCCAGATAAAAGAGCATCAATGTATGAAAACTTGCACATAAACAAACATTTAACCGAAAGATGCTATTCGAGAGATGAACTCCAGTACTCTTCTCAAAGAAGAGCATGTGGGTTGATACAGGCTTTAGTAACATATCTAATAAGCTAAAAGCATGTGAGTTGACACATCCAAAAAAGATATCCACCTTATACAAACATCTCATCTTCCTAGCTATGTCCTATAGAGTTCATGAACATTCTTTACCTTAGCTTGTCCTGATAGGATAAAAAATGTCACTTCAGTCACATGAAGTTAACTTTCCCAGTGATAGTAGAAATTAATAAAGTGAAATAAATGTTCAGCTTTTTAAGATCATTTTGCAGCAAAACAAGTAAAGAAAGACAATCTTACAAAGTCACAATGAAGTCATAATTTCCTTCTCAAAGGTGCAAAATGCTATAGAAAAGGAGGAAATATATGCAAAACAAACCAAGACATTTTTCTTTCATGATAAGAATAGAACATGGAATGTAAATACCCATTCAGAATCTGCATCTTTCTCTCTCCAATATATATCCAACTGATCAGCTGCAATTGGTAAGTTTCCTGAAATAAAACCAAGTACATATGAACTTATCTATATGCCAACATTAACATAAACAATATTAAAAGCAGTAGAAGAACATACAAATCATACTGCATGGTGTAAAAACAATCGCTTTAGTAAGGTCATGCCATCACACAGTTATGGAACATGTTATCTATATCTTTGTCACGAAGAAAATGCTCAAAATTGCTCATAGAAATATTATGTTGATCTGAAGAATTAGCACATGGTAAGAACTAAAAGCAGCAATCACCAGATGAAAACAAAAGTGACATAACAAGTTCCTTTTATTTCAAAAGAAACATATATCAGCATTTTACATTTACACAAAAGTCATGTATATCACATGAATAACTTTAGCCATTTGTCAATTAAGTTGCACTCAATATTATAAGATACAACAAGGCTTTTCAGATGATATTACAACATAAGATTTTAAGCAGCTCATCAAAACAAGCACATAATCCAAGAAATTTGTCACTGTTTTGAGTTACAAAAAAGAAAGGTGCAATCATGAGCTATCTTTTAACAGACCTTTATCTTCTCATAGACCAAGGCATACATAAATACTAAAATAGATTTACAGCATAAAATCACAGCTAGCTTAATAGACACAAATACTACAGTTTTCATTATTTAATTGCTAGTGATCATATATTCACCATCAATTAAAAACATGCCTTAAAATTCCAAGATGATAGTGTAATCTTTCAACCATTATTATCTGCAGGGGTACAAAGATCTGTGCTCTTTATAAAAGCAAACAAGCCCCAACCATTCCCAACTGCTGTCTGCCAGTTTAGCACCAAGTTTCACAGCAAAATATCTATCTGACACTAAATGGAAGGAAAACCCCTCCTTTATTGCAAAAAAATTACGTATGATAAACCAAAGTCATAAAAAAGCACTAAAGATGCAGAAATATGTTAAAGCAAATAGTCTAGGATGAGAGCTTCATTAACGAACAAACTCACAAAGCATCTTTTAATAAGCATTGCAAAAATTTCTTTCATCTGATTAATTACTGAACAAGTTGTGTTAGCTTGACAGGTCTACAATAACAACCACAAATTGTAGGAACCATTTTCTGTCACAAATAAAATTAACTCTATTTCATGCATGCAATTAATTTAACATCAGGCCACATCAAAAATAATCATGCTCCTTGCGCTAGTGTTTCAAGTATTCAAACAGAATATATTGCCGCCGTCACCTTCTTCAGTCAGCAAGTTGTTGCTCTTTTCTAGTACCCAAATCTGCAGTGGAGCTCGAGCTTCCTACAAAATTGAAGTGCAGCCATCAAGTAAATTATGATAAATCATACAATTAATTAGCCAGCTGACTTATGCCTTCAGGTGGCAGTTAACAGTTTTAGATACATTATTCAAAAATAACGAAAAGAAACAGAAAAATATCATATACATTGATCTCATCTACCTTCTCAATAGATAGAGGCATTTCTAAAATGAGGATAAACTGATAAAAGGGTAGACAAAACCAAGTGAAACCTAAAACGAAATGAATAAACATGCATACCTAAACAGACCAACATTTATGCAAATGTTACCATCAAAAGGACCAAGATTGGATTTTGCTATTAAGATAATCATTAAAGATACAAAATGTTGATGAAATAAGGGTTAGTTTCATGAGATAAGAGAATGCCTAATTGTCCAAACGCCTGAATAAAGAACAATCTCTATATAAAAGAGTGAATTATTCCCAGAATCTCTCAAGAAATTTGAGATAAGCTTGTCAGGAAAAAAGACAGTGCGAACAATATTAACTAGATTCGTTTTAGAAACTAAAAAGAGAATGTAAACTGAGATACTATTGATAAAAGCAAGGATTTTAATTTTGAATGATACCGTTCGGTACCGATCCGCCAGCAGACCGGTATGCGGACCGCCCGCTATCGGGCGATACCGTCAATTGGGACTGTTTTCGCCCCGTTATCGCCTGAAATCGATCAGTAATGGTCAATTTTGATCGTCGCCGCCAGTTACCGGATGATATTAGCCGAGGGAGAAGGAAGAAGAGGGAGAAGAAAAGGGAGAAACTGGAGATCCGACGTCACTCACCCTTGACAGTCCCGATTCATCACCAGCCTCACTCCCTGGATGTTGCAAATAAGATGTCACCTCCTCCTCATCTGAGGCAATGAGGCCTCAGCGTCGTCGGCAACTTCTCATCCGCACGGGGAGAAGAAACAAGGCAACATCACCCTTTTTTATTTTAACTTTATTATTATTATTATTATTATTATTATTATTATATATATATATATATATATATATATATTGAGCGGTACGTCAGAGTGTACTGCTCGATACGCTCATACCATACTGAGCTGAACTCGGTATGTCGATACAGTACGAAATTACGAACCTTGGATAAAAATAAAACTACTAAGAAGATCACTCTACGACAACCTGAGTTTGTTTGACCAGAAATCTAGCAATCAAAAGCATAACCTGATAACTTCAAACACATATCCTAGCAGAGAGTAAACCAAATAATGACAAGCATAAACAATAATAAATAGTTAATTAACCTTGTTTTCTACTAGAATGAACGAACTTGTTACATGAAAAATGACAAAAAAAAAGTTCAATTGTAAGTTTAATTAAACTTATGATAACTAATCATTACAATCGCAAAGCTAGAAGATGTCAAAGATCAACATTTGAAGCTTTCCATCAAAAACTTTCACAATCATAATGAATTTAAGGATTGGGCACAGCAGCAACTTTTAAATGTGGGGCACCTTATCTTTGCATTTTTTCTCTTTTTTATATAACAGAAAAAAAAGTGTTGGACTAATTTCTCTTGAGTAAATTAATGATGAGGAGAGTGGCAGAAATTTATAAACATTATACAAAAAGTAAAAAGGACATCAAGTAAAAGAAGCAGCCGTATAATCTTTCTTGTGTGCAATAAGAAAAGGACAATGGCCTTACCAGAAATGAAATTGATAACTAATATTCAGTGACTATTTTTATCATAACCATCCAGCCATAGACCAAAAGGTGGAAAACCTACAATTAACCTAGTAATGTAGGACAGAATCAAAAGAGCTATAGTAACATTCAGTGTTCATAAATAATTATGTAATTGAGAATAACAAGACTAGTAACACTAATTAGTTCGTTTACAAATTTCAACATCTATAAGAAACCAGCCATATGGAATGAAAATTTTTAAAAAGGAGCTGACCAATGCACTCACCAAGAGTTATGCCATGATAAGGCCCTCAAATAGTGGAATCATACACTCATACTAACATGGTCGGGTACAAGTAGGTAAAAGAGCAATTAAGTTGGCTCTAATTAGTATTTCAGCAACTTAAAAGCCAACCTAAGCTGATTTAATTTACAAGATCAGTGATATTTGAGAGCAACTGGGCTAATGGTATCAGGTGCAAAAGAGTCGGTAAAAGAAACATTTTGTGTAGGCTCTAATTAGTACTTCAGTAACTTAAAAGTTGATTGGTGATATCTGAGAGCTGATGGACCAAAGGAATCAAGTGCAAAGTTGCTTGAAGTGAACTAGCTTATCTTGATGTGGTAAAAGACAAGTGGCATATGATCACCAGCCACAACTTTGACAGTTGGATTCGATCACCAGGAGTGGACAAGATATATTATGTGACAGTAAAACATCTGTTGAAATCCTATTATTGACAAATGCAAGAGGGAAAAAAACTAACCACTTGAATCAAATCATCCGTGGACACTCCACTACCATCATTGTTATCCAGTACAAACCACCTCCCGGATATTGTACTTCTTACATAATAAATATAGCGAATGCTGACACCCCGGTAAGATGGTGGCAAAATCTTTGGTAGCTCAGCACGTAACACATCTGTATGTATTGTTTGAGCATGTAAGAATGATACAACAATATTTAACAAACTGAACAAAAAAATATTGATCAGTTCTACAATATAAATGATTTGGGAAGCAACATAGGGAAAACAGGATAAACCATGAATTTTTCGATCAAATAACTTTATATCAGAAATACTATTGCAAACCACCAATTATGCAAATTTTTGGCCTTTTTCCCACAAATTTCATCATAGTGGCATGTATCGAACAAGTTACACTACATTTCTGAAACAAAAGTGAACTGGGAAGCGGGTGCTAATTTCATTGTCAAGTGAGATATTACTTCAGCCATTAGTTCTTTATTACAGAAACCTTTGATGGATCAGGCTTCCGTTGCAAGCAGTAATGTCAAATTTCATGTGAAAGAAAATAGGCAAAAGCACCAGATTGATATGTGATGAAGATGAACATACAATATGGGTGGCAGCAAGAAGGAAGGCACTTATAACTTATAAGTAATATGAACCATTAGAATCCACCTTTATAGCTTACTGATTGACTTAAAAATAGCCAAATAGTTCTATTAAGCAATAAAAGCTCAGTTGTTCCTATGGTCCTAACATTCGTTTTCCTTTTCTTTTCTTTCTTTGGTTGTAAAGAGAAACAGAGATTTGACGTTCTTTGTTCCTATCATTTCTCTACACAGAGCTAATGGCTGAAGAAAATCCATTTGATCAACCCAGGATAGTTGGGAGTTGGGACATTACGGCTTGCTTTCATTGTTTGTCGCTTTGGTTGTCTCAGAGGTGCCTGACATCAATCTCTCTGTCAACTACACCATAAATAGGCAAGCAAAACCGTGAGCGAGCTACATCATTAATCTTATCCGTCCATCTAATATCTAGAAAGAGAAAGAATAAATATATGGAAGAGATTGATCGAACTACAAAAGAAGAAAACTTGACCAAGCATAGCAGTTGCACAATATCTTACAAAGAGTTGCCTCATAGTACCTTATGAAAAGTAACAATTACTCAACACTAGATGACAAATGATACATGGTAAGCATTATAAATCTTTTTTTTTTCAGATGCAACTTCATTGCAGATTTAGTAGTGTCCAACTGAATAAGAATGCTGCTTACATGTTTTGCTACACCCAGAAGAAATTATCACCTTTGAAACTATTGATGGTGCCATACAGTCCAGAAACAAGTGCTCACCTGTAACAACAACAAGCAAAGGTCAAAACTGAAATATATAACCATTTTTTGCCAGATAAAATTGCTCTGCTAAACATGATATAAGGAAAATATATCATGTTCCCTCTGCTTAAGACCAGGGTTCGTCATTTCAGGTACTGGACCTGTATTGAAGATTTGTTGGGTCGGTACATACCGATGTACCAACACATGGTACGATGGGGCATGCCAACAAAGACTCGGGTGATCCACGTCTCAAACGCTAGTCGAACTGGTCCATACAGTTTGTACCGTACCGACTCGGGCAGTACAATAAACATTGCTTAAGACAATATAGTGGTTTACACGAGAAAATAATCAAAGAAAGTGTTGCCCACAAACAAAACCGAAAATCTCTATTGAGTACCAAATGTTGTTAATGGTCATATGCTCAAAAGTATCCACTATTCACTCAATAGATATCAACAGATTTAAACTAGATATATCTATTTGATTTTTCTTATACTTTTCTAAACATAGTCTTCTTCTGCAAGAAATGATAGTTATGTATAAAAACATTGTTGTAAAAGTATAAGCAAATAAGTCGATGAGGCTATTTAATGATAGCTAACAAAGTTAAAAACCAAGTTTCTCATTTCATTGATATAGAAAAACAAAGAATTTATACCAAAGTTTTAAAATGATGTCACCGCTATTCTATTTCAGCAAAATTAATGCACTATTGGAGCTTTGAGCATGAAAATTGAAAAGGATAAGAGATTTTATTTTAGAACTTGTATCAGTATGTAGTATTATGTGTTATTATTTAAGGGTCAAAAAGCTTGCTCTGACTATCCCAAAAGAAAATGGTAATTTCTATCATTTTTGTTTACAAAAGATTTCAGTAAAAGAATTAATAGTTTCACATGTTTTCCTATTGAAGAAAAACTAAGGCTTTCAGAAAATAATAAAGTGTATGCCACAAAACCTCCCAAGAAAAAGCAAAAGGCAATCTGAGTATCTTAAAAATTCTGTCCCGCTGGTAAACAAATAGAACTTACAAACCAAGAAATTAGATCTTGGATAACAAACCTCATTCTAGACAACTCAGTCCGTATGTCAATATGGTAAAGTATAATACAGACTGTCACTAGAAAAATTAAAAGAACTAGAAGTTAAAGTATACAAAAAATTTGTATTGCCAAGATGAGAATGTTAAGATGGATGTGTGGAGTTACTGGGAAAGATAGAAAAAGAAATACTTTTATTCGTAAACTAGATATCACTTCGATACAAGATAACATGAGAGAAAATCATTTATGATGATATAAGCATGTACCTATAAGACCTCCAGGTGCGATAATTAAAAGAGGTGAAATGATTAATGTTAGTGGTATAAGGTGAGGTAGAGGAATGCTTAAAAAGACCTTACTAGAAACTATAAATAAAGATTTTAAATACTTTGAACCTAATTAAGCATATGACTTTTCACAGATCTCAATGGCAGCAAAAAAATCCATATAGTTAACCTCAAATAGTTGAGACTTACAGATTTGTTATTGTTGTAGAAGTTGAGGTATCTATATATCACAATACAGTAGACCATATGGTGCAGTAGTGCATGGTATGGTTGGCATGCTCGGTGTACAACAAAAAGTGAAGCCAAAGCTCATAAAGATGTGTTCCTAGCCTAGACCATTAAACATAACCTAAAACTAAGTTCCAGATGCAAAGAACATAAAGTACATAAACTAAACAAACTTAGTTGAAAGTAACTGAACTCCTACTGGTCCACTAGTTCCTTTACAAAGACTAAGAATGCAACAAGAGTAAAGTTAAACAATGTCTACTAAGAGACAGATGAACACATCCCTGCAGCAAAAAAGGGGTAAAACTTAAAGCTTTGATGAACAAATCTTTCTTCCTCAAAAAGTAATCGGTTCCCAAAAGGGCAAAAAGTACCAAATTGCATAAAAACACTGCATTCAGCTCTTTTAGTAAAAGTAAAAGCGTAGAGATGAAATGGTACTCAAGTGCTTCATGCCATCAAGCATGAAGCACGTGTGCGCAAACACACACAAAAACTTAGCAATGAGCAACAACTAATTTATGAACTTGAGAAATTAATGTAGTAAAAAAACAACTGTTTTATGAAAGACTGCATGATATCTGATATACCCTACTTATATAAACTTGCATAAATCTAATGTAAAATGGCATTGTTTAATGAAGATGATAAGATGTATAAAGTCATAAACAAACGCTAAAGTCTATCAGAGTTAAGAATGTGATCAAATTCTTGATATTTTCACTATTGCAATGGCCAATAGAAAGACTAAGGATCAAGATGACAGTGAGATGTATTTCCCTTTTTGTGATAGCAACCAAGTAAAAAAATTGAACATCTCATGCTACACCAATGCTTTTGATGAAACTGCAAGAAGACACTACCTCTCCTTTGCTTCAACCCAGGCAATGGCTTCTGAGTGGAAAACCATTGGGAATCCAACTTCTCGAGACCCTTGACTTCAAAACTAAAATTATCGAGCAAGAACGAGGAGGCTTTATTGCTCCAATTCCCTCCATCAGTATATCCATTTGAAACTTTAGGGGAACAAATCTCAACAGTAGCAGTTACCAAATCGCCAGGCCTGTATATTTCTTTGTCGAGCAGGATACTCAGAGAAGGAGCAACATCTTGTTTACTGGACAAGTCGACCTTTTTCTCATCAAACCATCCAGTACTTCTAAAGAAGGAAAACCCGCTCTGTGACATCTCCAACGTCCAAGGATGCCCATTCAATTTGGTGACTTCTCTTCATAAGTGAGCAGCATCATGAATTATAACTCTTTTCAACTAAACTGCCAAATATCAAAGCCCAAGTTACGATGATGATGAATTTAATCCTGGCATAAGAAGTTAAGAGAGAGTTAGAAGAGCATCGTGAACTAGAGTGCGACTAAATGCTACTGCATAAAATGCAGCAAAATACAACGACGACTATCAATTTTCTATCAGAAAACTGGCAGAAAAAGAAAAGGACAGAACCCTAGATCCAAGAATCGCGTCGAGAGAAAAATTTGCAGCAGAAGTAACATCAAATCGAGACTTCGGTATATGGTGGGATTGTGGATCGAATTCGCTTCGAACCAACAAAGATCGACGAAATCAAACCATGACATCCCCTTACCACTTCAAGACGAGTGAACCGGGCGAGCAAACCGCAGAAATTATCGGAGCAATACGGCCAATCTATACTCCAAACGGCGAGAGGCACGAAATACACGGGTGTGTGGTCGGATCGGAGTGAGATCGGGCTTGAACAAATCGACCCTAGGGTTTCAAGAAGAGAAAAGGACACAGAGTGAATCAGATCAGGAAGATAACCACAGGGTTAAGCGAAAACGGAGGCAAGGATCGGATCGAGATGTCACCCGCCCAAAGATCCAAAGATCTGAAGAGGAAGCCAGCAGCGATTGCGGTCCAATTACCGTAAATCTTCTCTTCTTCTCGGGGATCTTCTTCCTCCAGTGGCCGAGATCTCGCTGATGGACGATGTTATTGCAAACCACGGTCCTCGTCGGGCTACGGTGACCCACCGGTGAGCAACACGGCGAGAGACCCTTAGAATATTAATAAGCTTCAATATCACGATTTTGACTGCCAAAGAATGAGAGGAAAATATGTATGTATATATGTATATATATATATACACGCATATAAATTTACTATTCAAAATTGTTTGCTATTAATAATTAGTTAAAAAATTAATATTTATTATTTATCATCTTAATATTATCGATTTTATTTTCTTTTTCTTCCTCGTAATGCATTATTTTATCAACGTTAGAAGAGGAGGAAGAAGGAAGTATTTGGTGTATTTATAAAAGATTAGTTTATCAATATTAAAATATAATTATAAACAATAAAAAGTGAATTACAAATATTAATCCCCGTATGCATATTGTGAAAAATATACAAAGTTATCTCATCATATCCTAGTCATTTTTGGTGCCGCTGATGATTAAAGAACGCCGTGATCAAGCTAAATGAGCATATTATGATTCATGAGGATGCCATTTCATGTTTGATTTAAATAGTTACGGTAAAGAATATTTTGCTCACCTTATTTAAATCTTCTTCTTGTTATTTTATCCAAATGTGAATGTTTAATATTAGAAAAACATTCTAACAGTATGCTGTGATTCATGATGAAATATCATTTTGATCGATTTGGTATATCATTTTCGAACACATCAACTAATAAAAGTAACTTGAACGTAATTCTATATGCTACAGCTATCGCACCAGGGAAGCTGTAGGATCACCGAGAACATCTCTGGTCATCAAGAATGCTGGTATCTCCCATGGGTGTTCAAGCCAATCCTATCTTCGTAATCCAAATACAATAATGAGGCAGTCAGACACGGAAGACTAAGCACTAAATAGAAGGTCACTGCAAAGTCACCTTTTAATCACAATCAAATAGAGACAGTACAAAATGATTCCGATATCACAGGATTTTATCACCATATCATTAACAGCTGAAACCAGGCAGATATGGATCCAAGAGAAACCAGAAAACGAGCAGAGTCTAAATTTAATCAACAAGATTCAGGAAAACTACGGAAGCAAAGTACCACTAAAATTACCCCGAGTCATTAACCGCATGGATGCTCGGAAAAGTTTCTTTTAGGAATCCATCAGATCCTAGGGAAATGACATAACCGCTGCTGGTGTTTTAATCTCACCCGGAAGCCCTGCGCAGCTCACTTTCCCCATGTGCGAAGTGGCACCGATCACCAAAAGAACAAGACCCTTTGCCAAAGTTTTCACACAACTTAGTCTTGTAGTTACTCCGAGAGCCTGTTGTGGCTGCAGGAGCCGAATTCCTGGCTGGCAACCCAGTGGTAGCACTAATGTTAACGATTAGCTCTCTCACCATTGCACTTGCCCGATTAATCTGATCAAACGATCCCTCCAGCTCAATGTTCTTCAGGTTAGGGTCTGACTCATGCTCCCGTATCGACAGCTTTGCTCCAGTCAGGCGGCAAATCTGTTTGGTATTGACTCCACCCTTCCCAATGATGGCACCAGAAAGAGATGCATCCACACTGATCTTTGCAGTGGCAGAAACTCCAAAGCTAGCAGCAGCACCCACGGTAGAAGGGGGAACTGGCTCAAATCGACGAACTGGCTCATATCGACCTCCCGGTCTTCCTCCCATTGGAGGTGCCATTGGACCATCAGTGGATGATACCTTTGGTTTGCCAAGCTCCTGCTCTCCATGGGCAAAATTGCATCTGTCTCCAAATTTACAACCTTCTGCTGTGTTGTATTTGTTACATAAGCGGGTCTTCACAGCAGGCGCAGGAGCACCATCATGAATGGCAGAAAGGGCTGCTGGGTTCCTCACAGGAGGTGCGAGTGCTGGGTTGCCTAGGTTGTTCATCTGGGCAACGGCCTGAAGGCCACCAGGAACATAATGGAGAAAATGGCAACCCTCTCCAAATGGGCAACCAGCAGTGCTGCAGAGCAGTACCAGGACCACTATCAGACAACATATTTGCATATAAAGAAACTAACTGCCCAAAAACATAAAAATAAAGAAAGAAACATCTCTCTTATTAGATGAGATTTGCATACAAAATTACAACACACATCGCCACAAAGAGAACATACCTAGAGGTAAAGATTAAAAAACAAAACCAATACATCTACCAAATAAATAAAACTAGAACTTAAAGTTAGATGAGTGGGTCAATAGAGGCAGCTCCATATTACTCCACACAAGTCAATGGAGAAATCCTCCTAGAAAGTCGACTCCAAAGCTATAAGACGTAAGAACTAAAAATACAAAGAACATAGGTCAATGAACCATCGCATAAACGCATTGATAATTCACGAAACACACGAGACAGTAAAAGCATATCTACATTATACCCATTACTTTTAGTAATACCATGATTTACAAAACGTTACCATGTGGAATAAATCAGAGTTTAGCATGACCAATAAAAGAGTAACATCAATGGGGTGAACTGATGCAACAGAGGACAGTCACAAAAGATATTACCAATCACCTCAGGCAACCCCCATTACAACCATTATAGTTCTGACAAAATTTTCATCACATGGCATCACCAACCGTCATCACCTCTCAATAGTCAACAATTACGCCTTGTGAAAACCCTAATCATCGACGTTTACTTAGCCAACTATATGCCAATTTCTTGCACACAAGTCATTCTATCAATAAAAAATTTTAACAAAAGAAAATTAAATTTTAATTTCATGCTTTTCCTTCATCTGCTTAATTAACAAAATTGCTTGTCATATATTATAATAATAAGGAAGATGATAAACTACTAGAATTTATTTGATTAAATGAGTCAACCACCAACAATGCCATCTTCAGTGGAGGACAGTGGTGTGCATGTATAAATTTCCCATGGCAAAGTTTTTAGCAAGATGATCTAATAAAAATGTCAGATGTAGTTTTTTGTGTTTTAGATTTAGACTCATGTTTCCATATTAATAACCAAGTCTATCTTAATTGGCAACGAACACCACAGAACAACATGTACAGAGTGACAGCAACATTATCAAAAAACCCCACATACAAAGAGAAAAAGAAAAAGTCCACTACACCATAGATTAGCTGCCATATTTCCTTTGTATTATGAAGGGAGCTTCATATCAATTTTCAATATATTTTCAGGTATTTTCTCCCAATACTATTATATTGTAGCCTAATTTAAATCAGAATATATGTCTTTACACAACACTTAAAACTCAGATCTCAATGAGTTATTTCAGATGTCTTTAAAAAAAGATTTCCTACCACCAGTTCCTAATGGTCCTCAAGGTTGATGTTGATGCCAGTAATTGTTTAAATGGAATAAATACTTTCAATAATTTACCAACAATTTTACATGAGTGTTAGTCAAGTTCAAACATAATTCAAATTTCCCAAATGACATAATATCTGAAGGAGAAAGTGTAGCATTGTTTAATCATTACTAGTCACGCAATTTACTTTTTGTTTAAGTCAGCATCTTCCATTGATGTGAATCATTATGTAAAAAAGTGATTTGAAATTCAGTATCTAATATCATAGTAAACCAGTATAGTGACTGAATTAGGTGATTACATTCTTCAAGGAAAAGCTACAAATAAATTATTACAACATCATCTACCCATAGCTGCAACGATTGTGCGCTTAGGGTTCAAATATGAGTATCCTTAACATATAGTTTAGATATGCTTCAAGTATGTAAACCACGAATGGCAAGTGGAGATGACTGTTTATTTCCAAAGTGATAATTAATAGAAAATGAGATATAACGAACTCTCTAACACAAGACATGCATAGGAAAGGGTAAAAGGAAAGTGACACAAACATGGGTCACCAGGTCTGTCGTTATGCCCGGAGGTAGATGATACAATCTCTAATTCCAAAGGTGAATGTTAACTACTTGTTCATAAAAATGAGATAAACATTGTAAACAAATTTCTCAACAATTTACATATTTGTCATTCAAATTAATCTTAGGTTTGTACTGGAAATAAGAAACAGTAACAAACAATGTATAAAAACACAGTCTTACTTCCAATATAATTCTGTTTCCCACAACCAAAGAACTAATCCAATTAGATAAATCAATTTTTGATAGAAATAAACAGATAAGGCAAAGAGAAAACAGGCGAAATATATACAAGTAACCGGATAATTGGATGTGACCAGCCATATCAATCAAATCATTAAAATATTTATCTTCCATATAGTTGCTATGAAGTTGTTCATCACTTGAGAATTGCGATACATGCTCTTCTTGTGGACTCCAATTTACTCTGTTCAGTGTTATTAACATGCTTAGAGCACATAAACCTGTACAAAAAATCTTAGATGACCGATAGATTAGCACCAAAAAACAATTTCGTTCCAATTTTCACATAGTTGCAAAAACAAAAGTTGTCATATGATGTGGATTTTAGATAAGTTAGGATTATAACCTGAAAAACTTGGTGCATGGCTTCGATTTGCTTCCTATACCATGTTGGAAAGAGTCCGATTCTGTATGACATTAGTTACATGTTCTCAGTTAAGTTCATCTCATTTACTAATCTTGGTAGTTAAAGTACATATTAAACAGTTTACCACCCTTTGGGGAAAATAGGTATATAGATTGACAACAACAAACTTTTAATTTACATCAGAATTTAAAACACTACTAAAATTCTCAATTGACAAGAAGGCATCTCAAAGTTATTCAAAATTTTACAATATGAAAATCCGGAAGCAACTGTGTACTACTAAAATCACTGCAGCCAGTAGTTTTGATATAATTATAATTTGATAGCGGCATACAGCAGTTTGATTCAGCTAGTTGCTAGTGAAACTATAAAACAACAAATTCAGATGACCCCTATAATGTCAGAAATTCTCGACAACAGTCACTCTTAGAACCAGCACTTTCTTTAGTAAAGAATATAATGAAAGAAAGTTATTGAGCTTGCCCAAGCCTTAATCATCTACATGGCCATGAAATTATATTGTAACTATTCATCAGAAAACAATGTGCACGACAAAAGAAGACACCATGAAGTATCTATTGGCCAGATTTTTCTTTTCTATCACGTAAGCCGACAAATGCAACCTCACAAACAGAAACAAACTCAAAACAAGCCCTAAACGGAAGACAAAGATATGGTACAATATATCTATACCCATAAGAAGCTAAACGTGCCGATGCCAGAACAACAACACAGCCGTCTTACAACAACAACGTCTGAACACCTTTCCCTCAAAGCAAGTTGTATAAAATGTCAGTAAAAATTGATCAAATACCAAACAGATTAGACGGAAATAGAACCTGCATACCTCCGAACCTATTGAAAAGTGAATATGACATCAAAAACTTGACAAAATCAATGTTCATCAGACCAAAAAAATCATCAACTTTTCAAGCTAAAGCAGCGTAGCCTGCCATGCACAAATAGAATTCAAAAAACAAAGAGAAGAGGAAGAAAAAGCCCAGGAAATTACTTTTTGAACCCTATCTTCTGCTACCAAGACAGAGGCGGCCAAGGTATAAAACAGCACCAGGCGAACCTCGAAAAGAAGAAGGAGATGTAGAAAAAGAAGGTGATAGAGGCCAGAAAATCATTTCCTACCTCTTGTCCGCTTCGACGCAGGGCCGCTTCCATTGGCGGCGTCCGGCGGCCCTCTCTTGCGAGACGCTTCCATGGCGCCGGCCACGGGATCTGGATCAGGAGCCGGAGGAAGGACTCGAGGGGAATAAGGGGAGGACCGAGGGACTGAGAAAGATCGGCCGGAACCCTAGTTAGGGTTTGGGCGGGAGAAGAAAACCCGTGCCTCGACAGACCGAGAGAGAGAAAGAGAGTCGTGGAGGACAGGCTGTGGCGCAGGACTCGAAGCCTCCGAACTAAATATTCTGACGAGGCATATTGTAGTCCGCGCTGCGATTGGCGATGCCGTGGACACCACATGACATCACGTGCGTAAGAGATGTCACGTGCGGTGGAGTGATGGGCCGAAGGATCATTAGAAACATATATTTATGTGAGATTCCATTACATTCCGATAAATACATTTGTCTAAAACTTAACACTGAGCCAATGAAAATTACGGTCATATTATGCAAATGTTTATTTAGTAATTTAATAATGTTTATACATAATCTTTATCTTTTATAAATATTTTTAGGTGATTTTTCAAAAAAGTTCATCTTTTTTATAATTTTTCAGGAAATTATCCTTATTTTTAAAATTCTTAAATCCTAATTATTTTTTTCTTTTCTTTCCTTTCTTTATTCTGACGGATTTGATGAATCGATTTACATATAATATTTTCACAATATGTTACGATATTTTCATTAATATCCAAAAGAAACACTATAACATACTATGTTATAATATATTATAATATTTTTAATACTATTGAAAATATTTTAATAGATGATTAAAAAATATAAAGATAATATTTTTATAAAATTTGTAAAAAAAGAAAAATCTATGTTATAGTGTTTTTATATTATATTATAATATATTTTTAGGTATTGACGAAAATAATATAATAAACAATCTATAAAAAAAAAATGAAAGTTTGAGAGTCTTTTATATATTGGATAAAATAGTATATTATTTGATAATTATAAAAATGAGAGCCATTTAAAAAAATATTTCTTTTAATTCATCTAATATTTTTTTTCTTTTGAAAGGAGATTGATGTTACTTAAATAACCTCCCATTAATACATGCATTTGGTTAGTGTTCTATTTCAAAAGGAGATTGATAATACTTGAATAAACTTCCATTAATACATGCACTTGGTTGGTCTTTAATGGGGGATTATATTACCTCCCTTTAAAGATCTTTTGTCTAATTTTAATCAAGAATGAATATGATTTATTGTCATGCTATATTAATGTTTATCAAATAATTTTTTTTGCAAAAAACTATATTTTTTAAAATGATGTTACATTAGCAACCTCCGATTAATTTTGTAAATTTTTTAAGTCATGTTATATTAATATTTATAAAACAATTTAAATTTTTACACGTAAAATTATTTTTAAAAAATATTTATATTACTTTAATAACCTCCGATTAATAACACATGGAGTTGGGTCGATTTTATTGTATCTTAATATTGAAAAAAATTAATATGATTAAAAATTATTATTTATTATTAATTAAATTTAGATAAATATATTTTAATAGGATCTGTGTTACCGATAATTTTAGGAAAACCATGTAAGATATCACGATTTTAACTAATTTTAAGTTTTAAGAAGCACATCTATCACACAATAAACATGGGTTATTAATGGAATGTTACCAAAGTAATATCAATAAAGTAGTTCTTTATAAAAATATGTAAAAAGTGAGTTATTTAAAAAATATTAATATAGTATGACCACATTGTTAGTTAAATTTAGTCAAATAAATTTAAATATAATAGAATAGAATCCCACGTTTGGGAGCTATGGCTATTAGTGAGATGTTATTAATATAATATTGATAATTAGAATTATTGAATAATTTATTTTTAATCTAATATTTAGAATATCCATACACTTTTTTTAATAGATCAACTAATATACACTGCATACACCTGTTCCTCCAAGTATTAAGTTGAGTTGAAGTATAATGGGTAATATAAAAGGAGCGATTATATCTCTAATGTCAATCGTGTAGCTAGGTAGGCTTAACTTTATGAACTAAGCTAAGCCTCATTTATAAGTTGGGCCGAGTATTGTCATTAAACTACTCACGAGTTGGTCATAGACATATGAGTTGGAGTCGTATCTAACAACATAGATTGGATCGTACTTACCGCATGAGCTGGCCGATATCTAACCACATGGTTGGATCGTATGTGGCTGGATCGTACCTTACCATATCAGTTAGGTCAAACATGACCACATGGAATGCATCGTACCTAGCCACATGAGCTGATCCATGCCTAGCTATATGGTTGAATCATACCTTACCACATGAGCTAGGTCGATCACATAAACTATATCATACTAGGACAAAGTAGTCCAATTATTATTATCAATATTTTTAAAAAATTACAATGTAATATAAAAATACTATAGCATAGTATTTTTTTTATAAATTTAAAAAATGTTATGCTTATATTTTTTAACTCTCTATTAAATTTAACACAGTACACAAATACTATGTTATAGTTTTTTTTTCTATGTTACAGTGTTTTTTTGGACATTAGTGAAAAAATCATAATATAGTATAAAAAATAGTATAAGTAAACTAATTCACCCTATGGACCGATCCATACAAAAAAAACAAGAGAAAAAAAAGGAATGTTATTGGGGTATTTTAAGTATTATGTAAAAAAGTACTTATTTAAGAATATTAAAAATAAGGATAATTTCCTATATAAATTAAAATATGAACTTTTTAAGAAAATTTATCTAAAAATGTTTATAAAAGATAAAGCTTATGTATAAATATTATTAAATTATTAAATAAATATTTACATAATATGAGTGTAATTCTTATTGTCTCGTAATTAAGTTTTAGGCAAATATATTTATCAAAGTATAATATAATCTCTTAGAGATATGTGTGGTTAATGGCTCTTTAGCCCATCACAATTCACGAAACCCCAACCACTCATCTGCACGTGACCTCTCTTACGCACGTGATGTTATGTGGTATTCATTGCTTCACTCTCTCTCTCTCTCTCGTTCGATCGAGGCTCGACTTTTGTTTTCTCGCCCAAACCCTAACTAGGGTTTCGATCGATCTCTCTCGATCCCTCACTCCTCCCCTTATTCCCCTCGAATCTTTCCTTTGTTCATTCACCTCCTCCGATCCCTAATTCATGTACGATTGCGATGCCATGATACCGCCAATGGAAGCAAAGCTGCCAATGATAGTAATCGGTGAGCTTAGGGTTTGCGATTGGATTAGGCGAAGCTTGAGCTCGACTCATTTCAAGCTCAATCTTATTTGACGCGACTTCTTTGCTCTAACAATACTTTGGAGAAGATGTTTTTATTATGTATTCTTAACGTGTGATGTGTACTCGTAAAATATTTTTGAATATTTGATAAGTAATGAATAAAAGTTATATTTTAAATATCTAATGATGTAAGCATTGTTGGGTAGAATTATATTCCATAGATCGATTTAATATTACCTAACAAATTTATCTTCTAATATTTTAAATATTTATTCAAAAGATATATATATATATATATATTATTGTATAGTATACATATTAAGTAATTAAGAGAATCAATGTCATTAGTGTCATTTCAATAAAAAATTCTATCATAATTAAAATTTATTTTTATTTGTTGATGGCTCTAATCATAATTCAATCAGAATTGTAATACACCTTATCCAATTAAACATGATCATATAATCTAACAAAAAATTATGAGATATTATTATAAATATTCAATGAACATATATTACAAATTTACACTATTAAATGACTACGATTATACTCGTATTTGTAGTCAACTCAAGTAAGTGTTAGATTAAACTTAAAAATCTCTAAATATTACTAAAAAAATATAGATACATTATTAAGATAGTATTTTCTATCTTTATTGAAAGTTTGCGGAACAATACCTATTCATCTTTAAAGTAAGTGAATAAATTTATATCATAATAGCTATATTATTATTAGTAAAGAGTTAAGTAGCTGAGGTTCAACAAAATTAGTTTTGGTGATTTATTATTATTAATATTAATATTATTATTATTTTAAAAAAATATTTTCAGATAATTTTATTACATAATATTCAATAAAAAATTTAAAAATAATTTAATATATATACTTTAAATAAATATTAAAAGATATTGGAAGATAATTTTATTACATAGTATTCGACCGATCTTTGAAATATAATTCTACCCAACAATACTTATATCAATACATATTTAAATTATATTTTTCATTAATTACTTATCAAATATTTAAAAATATTTTACAATTACACATCACACATTATGAATACTTAACAAAAACATCTTCTCCGACATATTATTAGCTCAAAGAAGTCACGTCACACGAGATTGAGCTCGAGCTCCGCCTAATCCAACCACAAACCCTAAGCTCACCTGTTGCTGGCGGCTCTCTCGACCTCTCCGCCGCTGCGACCTGTCGCAGCGCCACTTCGATCTCGTCGAAACCCGCTTCCCAGTCAAACCCGGCGTTGCCGAGTGCGCTGCGCGTCTTTTTCCGGCAGGCGAGAGACCGGTAGCTTATTTTCTTCTCTTTCTTCGTCGGAATTTCTTGTTATATTTGTCTGGGAATTGGAATGCCGCTGGTCCCTATCATCTGGCGGAACGTTCTTGGACTTGTGCTTGAAGATGCCGTATAAGAGTAGCTTCGACGGATCAGATTCCTCTGCGCGAGATGTTTGGTTGGATGCATTCTGACCCCAATGGAACGGAATGGATGGGGAGGAAATCTACCCTTGCCGGTGTTGTAGGAGAAGCCTTTATGCGCTACGCGAGATCGGATGCAGTGAGATGGAGTTTCTGTGGGTTACATACATATATCGGTCTCGGCATGGAATGTTGGGATAATGACACATTCAAATACTGTGTTTTTTCCTTTTCATTTAATTTGCCTGACACTCTGATGATTGCTTTCATTTCAGTAAATTTGCGCTCCCCGCCTCTAATGTGTGATTCTATCGGTTGGATTTGATTCTTGATCGAAGATTTTTTGGCATTTTGATGCTATTTCACGATTAGGGTCTTAAATTAGGGTTTTTATGCTGCATGGCACGTACTGCACATTGGGATCCAGTTCGTGTATGTGACCTAAGGCCATTATGTTCTATCTTATCTGCTATTGCAAGGATAATGGGAGCATCAGCAGCTGCTGGTTTGCATGTGGTGGTAGCAAGGCCTTGCGCCTCTTCTCCTGGGAGAATGTTCATGTCGAGGACTGCATTTTCGAGGATCAACCTGAAAGGAGCCAGTCAAGGATTGGCAAACTCATCAAGCATATTTTCGATCCGATCTCCTTGTGAGAGATACTCATCGAAGTATTGCAGAGTTGTAACCAGGGCAATGTCTGGGGAAAGTGAGGAAAGAACTGCATATGGATTGCCCATTGATCTAAGAGGTATAGCATTCTTTGTGCAGTTCCCTCTTAGTTTGACTGAAAACTTGCCCATCTTCTTTTCTTCATACTTATTTTTGTACATGACAGCAAATAATTTGAAGTATCTCAAAATGCTATATTACTTAAAATGTTAAAATCTTTACTAATTTGAAGTTTTGTTAATATACTGTTCAATTGCCTTAGAAGTAAAAAAGAAAAATACTGGTTTTTATTTTTAGCCTAGTGTGTATATGAGGCAAAAGGAAATAAGATATACCACAATGTGCACCAAAATAAGTTGTCTGGTGTTATGAGCTTCCTTCCAAAATGGGAAATGGGAAATGAACGAGCACCTCCATGCCTCAATGGGGAGTTTGCTAAAATTATTATAATTTCTTTTACAGAACTTCAGATTCAGGGGATGATAATTGATATTTAAGTCCATATTTATATAGATCAATGAAACTGCTATATGCCATGCTTTTCCTAGGAAGCGAAGCTGAATGGCTAAACCAAGTATCATGACATTTTCCTTTTTTATATGGTACACTTTTGTTGCCAGTAATGGATGGATCTCCGCATGGACCATTGCGTCCATGTGAGTCGCATCCTTTGGGTAGTTCTATACCAGCACTTACTATCTTGCTCATCATTCTTACTAACTCTAATTTTCATAGACCACATTCGAGTGGAGATCCCATCTTTATGAAAATAACATGCAGGAGGTTTGTTTTTTTCACAATTCACGTTCAAAATACTGCTTTACAAAACATTCTAGGTGATTTATCCCTTAATTGATGACATGGAATTTTATGAATTTTGTATCACATAATTTGATAGTTCCAAGTTGGTCTCCCCATTTCCTGTGCATCAGTAGCCAATTCCATCTTTGGTATGCTGCTCCACTATGCTTGATTGTTTATTTAGGTAAGCGAGCATTTATTGCTGGAGTGGCTGATGACAATGGCTATGGTTGGGCAATTGCAAAGGCTCTTGCTGCTGCTGGGGCAGAAATTCTTGTTGGTACATGGGTTCCTGTATGTGAATTTGCATTCCAATAGATTTTGCTGTTAGTACCGAATAGCTACTTATCAAGTTTCCTTATGGAGCATACTATCATGTGCAGGCACTGAACATTTTTGAGACAAGCTTAAGGCGTGGCAAGTTTGATGAATCACGCCGGTATGACTTTACGAAAATCGTATGCATTCATGTTTTGGTTTATTTGATTCTTCTTATTAGCATATGGATTCCTCCTTGATTTGTAACACTATCAAGTGATCATGCCAATGGTGTTATCCTGCAGATTGCCAAATGGTTCTCTTATGCATATTGCCAAAGTATATCCTCTTGATGCCGTTTATGATTCTCCCGAGGATGTTCCGGAAGATGTATAAAATAAATGCTTATCATAATATAATTTATTTTAGATTTTGCTTTTTTATATTTTTAGTCAATAATTTTTTGTTGGTATATTATCGCGTTAGGTCAAAACAAACAAACGGTATGCAGGGTCCTCTAATTGGACTGTTAAGGTAGATTACTAAATCCTTGTCTTCCCCAAAATATATATTTCTTTTGTAATCAGATAATTAATAGCATGCATTTTTCTTTAACAACTCATAATGCACACCAATCTTATCTATCATCTATGGGACGGTGATGCTTTTGAATTATGTTGGCTGAGTTATTATAGTGCAGCTATAATTTTAACTTGTCCAGGAAGCAGCTGAATCCGTGAAGAATGATTTTGGAAGCATTGATATCCTTGTGCATTCTCTTGCCAATGGACCAGAGGTACCATTTATTGACCTTCTATTTGATTCTTCTCTGTTACTTCAAAATCATAATTTCTGTAAACAGGTAACCAAGCCACTTCTGGAGACATCTAGAAGAGGATATCTTGCTGCTATCTCAGCATCAAGTTATTCTTTCGTTTCCTTACTCCAGCACTTCCTTCCAATAATGAATCCAGGTTTGTTTTGTTTCCATAACTAGACAAATTAGAATTTATTGTGTCCTTTTTTTTTGGCAGGGGAGGAGTCTGAGAGTATGTTTTTCATTTTTTGGTATTAAGTTACATTGTATAATGATGCAGTGGAGCCCTTCATTATATATTTCATTTTTATAGACAGCTGTAGAGGAAGTGTATTTTATGAGTAGAAGTGAGAATGAGAAGGGGTGAGCCGTAGAGGAAGAAAGATCAGTTTCAGCTATAACCTAGAAACACAGAAAATACAATTCCAAATGGGAATGAAACATTATGTACTTAACAGGATTTTCACCGTTCCTCACCTTCAAGTTACCCAATGCAAACCTTAGATACCCCTCTAGTACTAGCTGGGCTTCATGGATCTTGATTTTCTTTGATTCTTTTCCTTTTGCAGTGAAATTTTGATAGTTTCATCCTTTGCAACTTCTGCTTTGGGAATTGGTCAGCTTATGTTATAATTGTGCATCTCAATGTGGCAGGGGGTGCTACGGTGTCTCTAACATACATTGCTTCTGAAAGGACCATCCCAGGGTAAAGTCTGTTCTGCCTTCTTTGTCAATATCAATTAATAGGATGATTAGACCATGTAATTAGTTTTTTATTCGACTTGCAGATATGGAGGTGGAATGAGTTCAGCAAAAGCAGCCCTGGAGAGTGATACCAGAGTAAGTGCCAAATCTTCAACGTTTTATCATAGACATTTATTACTGTATTCTAAATTAATTTCTGACTACATATGTTTTTGGTTGAAGGTGCTAGCTTTTGAAGCCGGGAGAAGAGGCCAAATCAGAGTAAATACAATATCGGCTGGTACGTTTCTTCATGAGTCACATCAAGAATTGGAAGTCTTATTGTTGTTAGAAATGAGGCTAATCCTTTTGATTCTTTTCCTCAAGGAATTTTTAAGCACTTTAGCTGACCATTTAATCTTTTTCTCCCTTGTGAGCGACACATGTAGTGGTTTATGGTTATCGTTGTTTGCCAATTACATTTTACCTATCAGTTCAGTTGCAAGCCACCTACCACTAGAGCATGCATATATTTGCAACTGTTATCTCAATGACTGTCTTGGCCAAACATGTGCCCAGGGCCATTGGGAAGCCGAGCAGCAAAAGCAATTGGATTCATCGAGAAGATGATAGATTACTCGTACTCTAATGCACCATTGCAGAAAGAATTGCTGGCAGGTCAAAGTCGAACTCTTTATTGTTCATTGGTTTTCTTTTTCCGTCCAGCTGAAGAGCGTGCCATTTTCTTCCCAGTTTCTTTCCATATGTTCTTTTCATGAATCAAATAACGTATTTTGACAGATGAAGTTGGCAACACAGCAGCCTTCTTGGTGTCCCCATTGGCCTCAGCAGTGACTGGTTCTGTTGTCTATGTGGATAATGGTTTGAACACCATGGGACTTGCAATTGACAGCCGCTCACTGGCAACACAAAATTAGGAACAAGACGAGTGGAAACCTCCAATTTTCTCATCTGTGGTGGTGTCATTGAAACTTGGTACTGGAGCAACTAAAATGTTAAAATTGTTTTAGGTTTTAGATTTTGTTCGTTGTCTGCATGTTCTTTTTTTTTTTCTTTTGGAGCTTTTCATGAACATCTAAGTTGGTTGTGCTAGATTTCAGTTTTTTTTTTTTCCCTTGATGAGGAGGTCTGCTCTATGACTATGGCCAATCCTAATAAATTTTACTTTTGTAATTTTAATTAGGTCGCAGAGTTTTAACTTCTGCGCCTACTTTGCATGGTATAAGTTGCATTTGAGTTTTATTTGTCATTGACTATGTCAGGCTCGATATAGGACAAAAATTCTGTGTCCAATTGATCATACAAAGACTTTATTTCTCGTGTCCGATATAGATTCTACACAGGATTCCTTGCATAGGATAGTTCAAGGGGTCCTTTAAAACCCATCCATACCACGTGTCTTCTAATCTCAACCGACCGACCGTCCAATTGATCAGAACAGATTCACTTTAATCAGAAGCAAAACGCACGGTTGAGATTAAATGTAGTCGAGATGGACGGCTCTCAGGTCCTTTTGTAAAATTCCAGTGGAGATAGTCCCGCATAGGATCTACATTCAGTTTCACCTATGCGGGCAGCCCTCGCACGTTGACCACTGCACGACAATATTGGTTTTCGGAGCACAGCAGCAGTGACGCCTACCACTGCTGCTGCTGCTCTCTCTGTGTGCAGTACTCGTGCTTTGACCACCGCACGACTATTTTGGTTTTGGAAGCACAGCAGCAACTGCTGCTGCTCTCCCGTCTTCTGGGGCTGGCTGGTTTCTGAAACGGCCATCGGAGAAAGGGAAGGACGAAGGTGTTTTAAAGAAAATTTCAATATTAATTCAACGAATAGAGAATCAATAAAAGCTACAAAATATGTTATGAACAGAAAAAATAAATGAGTACACCAAACCTCATGCATCGAGCTTAAACAAATACCTGGGTCAAGTTCAGCGGTGATGAGCTTTATGATGGAAGACTTTGGTAAGCAAATAGAAGAGACCAAGAAACTGCATACAGTTAAAATATCAAATCTTTGAATCTTGTAATTGACATCTGACACATAATCCTATGCAGTATATACATGTGTTGTAGGATTAACTGACTTATGTGCCACAAAAATGCGAGATAGAATGCATTACGTACAACATGTCATAGTCCATATGGGAATTAGAGAACAAGGCGATTGAACCAAAGATAAACACATCGATCAGGTGAAAAATATCACAATCGGATCCCACATTCATGTCCTTTGGATAAAATTATGAGGGAAATCTCTAATTTCACTAGCAGTATTATTGACCAGTAGCTAACCAATAACTGCAGCTCCATGCACCGCAACCACAACATGCCCAGCACGATCTTTGAAGAAAAGGGGTAACTAAAGGTTTTAGGAAGGAAAAGAAAAGAAGAAAAAGGAAAAAATAATGATAAACTGAAGCCCTCAACACACAACAGGACCTAGTTCCAAATGTACATCCAACAACATGATGCAGAACTAGTTTGCCGACCTCCAGTCACAGCGGATGCCAGTTACAATACATATCGAAAAATTTGTAAAGCATGTGAGGTCTAATTTGAGAGGGGAAGAACCTTTTGTTATTTTGTAAGGAATGCAGTGGGCATAGACTACCTCCAGCAATCAAACATTTTAACATTTCAATCAGCTTGTAGACAATATAGCTGGCGAATATTCCCCGAAGCTGCATGAAAAATTTTAGAGGATCACTTCTTTAAATCATTCGAGTCTTCTGACATTATTAGAAAAGAAAAAAAGAGATAAGAACCCAGTAACTATCTTCCAGAAGAGCTATAAACATTAATGTAGAGATATGAAATGTGTTGTGAAGAAATCTAGGGCTATAGAAAGAAAGAATCTATTTGATGCTGACCCTTATATCTGAGATCAAATCAGACCTTGATGCATCCATCTGAAATCCGATATGGTCTAAATTAGATTTGGATTGAGTTTACGATCTGACAATCCAAGTAATGACCTCATCCAGCACTATAATTCACACTATGATTGGATACAGACCTGATCCAGCAATAAACAACATGACTAACTTGTCCTATATAGTATATGATTTTAATCACCTTGATAAATAGCCGGTTGTATACCCACTGCTAACTACAGCGAATAATGAACAAACAATATGACATTATGTTAAAGTTTAACCCTAGCACACCTTACCCATCCCTTCCTCTCACCACTATGATGTTTCTCCCCGATCCTTTTTTCGCTCTCTCCTGATCTCTCACCTTATTATTCTCTATCCTCTCTCTCATACCCCCCCCTAGCGTACCTTACCCCTCCTTCCCTCTTGTCACTCTGAACCTTCCAAATCCCTCTGCCAATCTCTCACCTTACTAATCTCATAAGGAGCCAGTTTAAATTCAAGTCTGATCCATTTAAAACCCTGAAGATATCTACATATTATTACAAGGTATTTTACAGAGTATAGATACAATATATAACAAGACAGAGTTCATATGCTAAACGATATTGCCGCTACTTTAGGATTTAAGCCTCGATCCAATATTTATTTTGACAACTGATATGACCGGTACCATACCATTATACTGAGCAATGTCCAATCTGTACCTTCCCGTATGATCAGAAACAATTTTTTTTTTTAAAAGTCAACCAATACTGGTTGGCATCATTTTTTTCTGCTACTTACCATGTATCTATAGTGCATACTAGATATCCTAATTGTAGTGTACCACGCAACATGTAATGACACCTATAGCATAGGGTATTGAAGCAAAGACTCTTATCGTTAAGCAAAGTTCTATTATGCTGGATTGAATAGTAGGAAACCGAGCAATACCATATAACCAGTCTTTAAAATGTACATGTAGGGCAGATGTTAATTCTCGCTCCCGGTTCTCATCAAGATGCACATTCCTGATAGCTTGTTGAATATCAATCAAATTTGACTTCTGGACAAAATTATAGAAAGCTTATGTTTTATCAAGAACGTGAAGAAATAAAACTAGATGCCACAATTGCAACAATCATAATATTTAGTGGACATTACCTTCTTCTGCTGGGATGCTCCATATATTTCAGGCAGTGGAAATGGGTTATCTTTTGTAGATTGTGGTAAGTCGGCTCCAAACCAGTTTGGAATCTGCAATAATATATTTTTCAACTCTTAGATACTGCATCTGTGGACTAGAAAGAAAGCCATAGAAGCATGTACTAGAATTTCAGACAAAGTACTTCACATTCAATACCCAGCTAAGCATCAATCAGTAGTCAAGGAAAAATAAATACCATCAAACTATAAGGGTACTATTTAGGCATTCACAAGAAAAAAAAGAAGGCAATACATGACATTGAAAAGGCTGTTAAAGATATGAAGTGCTCCAGTTACTAAGCAGTTGTAAAAAAAATTGAGCATACCAAGAAACTAGTAAATTGATCAGGATCAACACATGTGGCTGACTCAGCTTGAACATCTGAGATCCCTGCAGGGTGAGACAAAGAATCATGAGGATCAACCATTCCCAGCACCAAGGGTTCATCCCATCGATTGACACTTGAATCAACACCGACTTGAGCTAAGTGCTCTTCCAATTGTGAGTAAAAGGTATTAAATGGTGCAACCTGAGAAGAAAGAAATTAAAAAGAACTCAATACTGCATGATAATAGACAAATCAAGATGCTTTATTCTTTAAAAAAATGTCATAGTCCATGAACATTATCCACAACATCTAACTCTGGTGTCGATCTAAGGGTGCTTCCAGCCACTTAGTAAACATTGTACTTCATTTAATTTGAGAAGTTGCAGTAGGATGTCACTGTCAGTTGATTTGTAAAACCACAATCTCATTCTTCAGTTATGGAAGCAATCATTCCTATCCAATTGTGTATCACCAGCCACCCAACTCATGTATGGGACACTATCATTTTTGGATGTACCATTTTCCAATTCCCAATAATTATAATTCACAAAAGCATGCCTTATTATATAGTGATCTTACATAACTTCCAAATGAGAAAATAATAGGATCGCTATTTCATCCATAACACTCCTCTTTTATGAGCAATATCTTTCTCAACCCCCTCAAACAAATAATATAAACATGATTCTTTACTTCTTTTTTATCTTGCAGATATCTATTTCAACATCAATTTCTTTGTTTTAAATACTGATGTTTATTTTGCATAAACAGATCAATTGGGAACATATATGAAAACCAACAAGGACTCCATCTATGTATGATTTCCAAACCAACATAAAAGATGTCGTCCCCACTCATCTATATTTCCACGCTTTGAAAATCATGCATATTTGACATCAATAATTTTATATAGATGGGGTCCACTCTTTCAATTTAAAAATAAGAGATCACCGATAGATAAAGGACATTAAAAACAAAAGGTGAAACAAAAAGGAATCAATATTTCTTACTTGTAATTTATGATTATCTCCAACAATAAGAGGTTGTTGATTAACCCCCAAATAAAACACACATTCTCTACAGTTTGCAATGCAAATGCGCTTTGCAGCTACAATAACCTGTACCCTTTCACAATGCTCCACTCTAACAGCCTAATGAATTTATAGAAAAAACACATGTTAGATCAAAAAACAAAACAATAAAACAGCATGAGCAAAACTTCATGTGCCAAGAGTAAATAACATAAACATGGCTAGCATAGAACCTTATAATCATTGATGATCTAAGTGCAGTTGGCTTAATCTTTTCCTACTTAATACCTTGTTCAGAAATTGTATCAAGTGGGTAGTAAGACACAGGAACTTTTGATAAAGAGACCTATTTGGAAAGAAGTACGAGGCATTCTTGCCAGACTGTGCTTTCTCTAAACCTCTTATTTGACCCGTTGAGTATGCCATTGACAAGCTTGTGGAGTACATATATATATAGTTTCTACCAATATCTTATTGTTATAAAACATATCCATCTTATTTGTATATTTGGTACAGTAAGTTCTTCAGATGGTTTGTGCTTCATATGTGTGTAACTTGCTACACTAAGCTTGACTAAAAAGGGCAGCTGAGTGCATGGAGGTTCCTGTCATTGTAGGGTCTATAGTTTCCGTGACTCAAAAACTAGTCATTCAGACTGCAAAAAGAAAGTGGGCAAAATATGTATTGTTCTAGTACCACATGGAATGCTGCTCTAAACTGGTCATTGATAAGAACAATGAGGTGTGAATAAACATATGACATACCTTACCAATGGCACCAAGAACAATAGTTGCATCAGAACACCCATAAATCGTCGCATATCTCAAGGGTGCCAATATGTATATCACTGAATCATGGCAATTTAACACCTGCAGCATAATAACTTTATTCTCAAGCAGAACCAAATAAAGCTGACATCAAACCACAAAAGCTGACTACACCATGATGGAACTTCAACTATAGCAATGTATCAAACACGAGCAGAGATAAACCAATGTAAAGCATGTCAATACATCTAGCCTAGTATGAAATGGTGGATGTTGTAAACTCGATTGTAGACTCCTAATGCCAATGTCAATGCTCATTACACATCAGATTTACAATGATATACCAGGTGTGCCATCCTGTATGTTCCTACTAGCAGAACATGAACTGCACACTTTGCATGAAAGATACATGTAGATGCCTAGAAGTGGCTAACTTTGGTTTGTTTACATCTAGCACAAATCAGGCTGGTTATGGAGAAGGGATCAGAAAAAAAGGGCTTCATAGAGAGTAGGGGTTGGAAACATTGCTGCACCAAACTCAGTGAGATTAAAAAGAAGACAGGGTAGTGAGTTAGTCATGCCCAAATTGAGTCTGATTTGGTTAAATAAATATGTATACATGACATATCAGTATGCATCAGAATTTGGTTAATCCACAACTTCTGGATGTGCATATGTCAAGTTTCAATCAAATCTGGACATCCAAATTCCAACATATCTAAAAATGTCAAACAAACTGATATTAATCTAAGAAAAGTTCTATTTGATTATTTTCATTTAGTTTTTTTTCACATGCTTCTTTTGTTTTTCGCATTTGCTCTAAAATTTTCCCATCCAATAAAAATGATTGATATATATGAACTATTTTCTTAATTATTCGTCTCATGATATCTCACATTCATAAACATCCATAATTTCCTAGAATCTAACATGAAATTGCATACACAGCATATCACGTTTACACCCATATTTATTTAGAACAAATATGGTTACAAAATTTGTATTTGGTTAATATACATATGTGAATCTGTACCTGCTAATTAAAAATTGGAAACGGTCATTTTCATCCTAAGAAGACACCATGTGAATTGTGTAGATGCGTATAACTCTTTTTATGTTTTATACCCTGCTAGCAGCTTATAAATATATGCTGAAATTTTGATTTACACCAGATTACCATACTATAGTCCACCATCTGGCCAAAACTCAATATGGATTGAGATTGTCAACCTTTAATCGAAGGTTTACTTCAGACCATCAGATCAATATACAAATACTATAGCAATAAGAGGGACGTGTATAAATGAAAGGTACAGCAATGTCGCCTTACCTTTATGGAATGCCCTTTAATATCACATGGCTGCTTCACCACTGAAGATTTTGACACACCCTCGACAAAAGTTGTACTCGTAGAGTACGCTGAATTAGAAGACACAGAGGTGCCAAGAGGCAAGCTGCTGCTTTGGACTCTTGTATGACTTAAGCAGGCATCAGCCATAGGCACATCCAAGTCTGAAGAATTCTGCATTCCGTTTTCCTTTGCTAATACCTTTTCAGCATTATGTTCCAACGAAGCAACTATGTTTTGAACAATCCAATCATGGACTTGGCCAGCAGAAACAGGAACAGCAGGCATATCTGGATCTGAATTAGCAAAAAAAGGAGCTGCTTGGGTCAATGGAATTCCTTCGGAGAAATGGAGGAGGAAACCAAGGTGTTCAAATCTTTCCATTGTCAAAACCTATAAACCAGACATTAAACCAAAAACAATTACCAAAAAGATGTCACATTGACACGAAAATAATTGTACTAGTATGTGACATCTTGAAAGAACTCAAATGATCTGTGAAGGAAGACTTGTGCAAAAGTCAACTATTTATAGAATAACAAATATTTAGTCATCTAAAAAAGAAACAGACGGTAAGAGATATGTACATGCATGGGCAAAAATTCATTCACAGAAAACCCTAAAAGATGACTGCAAAGGGTTTCACCAACAGCTGGTGAAGCAATCCTTTGAGCCTACATGTCAAACGACCTAGTATACATACATATGCACAAAGTTCTTAAGCTCTTCCACATTTGAAGTGTGCCAAATCATGATTTAGATAAGCACATAGCTCAAGATAAACTTGTCACTGAATTAGGTTTCTGCAAGACGGGTAACTAGGCATGTTATCTTCAACAATCTGATAGAATTTCAAGCTCCTTTGTATCTAACATTCCTCATTATATAGCTTTGGCAAAGAAATATCCCCCGATTGATGCAGATTTTAAATAGGTGAAGATATTTTACCAAGATTCTCAACTACCGTAAACAAATTATGAAAATGCAATTTTAGGATACTCCAATGGTACAAGAAGATATGGAAAGTAAATTGGCATGATCTGAAGACTGTAAAATTCATAATTACATGTAAATATATGCTACAGAAGAGGTAAAAAAAGGGGGAAAAAAATGAGTAGAAAGCATTAGTGTGTCCTAATATGACAAACCAGAGACTCATCGCCCTCCCCTTCAACAGACTCTGCCAAAAGGGTAACAATATTGGCCATATGCTTCTGTAAGTATGATAACTGATGAGCTTCTTCATCTGCTTGTGAAGGCATAAAACGACGACTGTTACTGCGTACAAGCTGCCACACAATTTACCAAGTTAGGATACAGAAGACTTTTTTTTTCCATTCATCAAAATAGTACATGTGATTGGTACTATGGTGAGAAGACTTATCATGACCTGACAAAATATACCAAAGCACAGCATGACTACAAATTAAAGCAATCGGACACAAGTTTCTTGAATCACATTTATGTGATCCAAATTTCATAAATAGAAAACGAATTCTTCACTTAATCAATTCAAAGAAAATTGTTTCAATGCTGATTTCAGTGAGCATATCCAGCTTTCTACTTGAACAACAAATGAAATCAAGACTCAAGAAACTTGTACCATCAATGTAGAGTTGAAAAAAAGTGATCAAAATAAGAAATAATGAGCTACAACCACAAACAGAACTTCCACCATCAATGGTTTCAATCTCTATGATTTTTGAGGTCTCAGAATATAAGATGTTTGTATATTACAAATTTCCACAAATCAGCATATGATAACATCTCCAGAGGTGACCGAATGAAGAAAGAACATTATTGTGGAAGAATTAACTTGAAAAATATCTAGATACCTTCATCAATTGGATGGTAACAATGAAGTACCTATTTATAATATGAATTAGTACCACTTCCCCTTTTTCTATTTCTTCCTTCTCTTGAAGGAGGAGAAGATTCTAGCTTGATAAATTCTATGAAAGTTTTAGAAGTTACTTTTTTTTCTTTTGTCTAAAAAATGCAACCATTTCAGTTTGAACTAAGATTACCTTTTGTTTTCTAATCCATGGTCCAAATTTTTAGGTCAGAAATTCATTCGTATAATTGAAGCACAATTCGGCCCTATTCAACTTATCAGCTAATCCAATCCAGACACAATTTGTTTGACACATATATCATATCTTATTCTCATCGAATGAATTCGATTATAGTTAATATTTGTATTATAAAGAAATGGTTCATTGACTAGTGCCCTCCTATGACAAGTTTCTGGGTCCATTTTTGATCCACCACTCCTGCTTCACATACTGAACTGTACTGTATTATCTTTGTCTATATCATCTTCAAAGTCTCATGATACATGATTGAACACACCTGTCCAAGGGTGCAACATTTAGACCCACAACAGCTCTTCAACTAGTTCAGATATTATCATTTAGCTAGAACGATCTGATGGCACATGTTTGTAGAGCAATTGGAAGGTAACTCAAATGTTACTTAAATCATCTATAACTAATTATATATTTATTAATATAAATCTATATTTCACAAACAATTGCTAGATAGTTATTATCGAGATTTCTCAGATTCTTCTATTCTGCATTACACAAGCAAGTCCTAAATGTTTGCCAGGAGGTTTCAATCATTAAATCGAACTGTCTCGTTGGCAACAATTTATTTACAACCACAACACTGTCATGCACCTCGATATCAATCTAAATTATTGAAGTTAGATCTTATCAAGCTTTATTCGTGGCATCTAATGGCGAAAATTTTCATTAGAAAGCAAAATTCGTAACCAAATGCTGAATGACTGAACGAACTCGTACAAATTAGAACAGTTCCCCAACCTGAATTGGTGACAGGGCAGAGAGGTAGCCATCGAAGGCTGATGTCGAGGGCCAGACATCAGCAATAGCAGCCGAGTCCTTGTGCGGACGGGGGACCAACCGCTTGTAAGACTGGATGCAGAGGAAGAGAACAAGAACGTGCACGTCGGCAGTCCCGTCAGGATCAGGTTCGGAAGGTAGGACGGAGGCAAGGGTGTCGAGGGCAAGGCGAGCGTAGTCGAGCGAGATCTGTAGCGCATCAGCGAGGCTGGTGGCGTCGACGCGGTGTGGAGAGGGGATGGATCTGCGGAGAAGCTTGTCGGCAAGAGCCGCTAGGGTTAGGGTGCCGTCTGAGAAAATGAGCTTGGGGATAGGAAGGAGGCCGTGCTCGAAGGGCTCGCGTCGAGGGCGGAGGAGCAACTGAAGGGAGCCTCCGGCGGCAGTGGGGGTGGGCGCGCCGGAGGAGGGAGGAGACGAGGCGGCGGCGATCGAGGGCTCCACCTGGTCTTCGACCATCGTTTCTTCTTTTCTTTTAGAGAAATTTAGAGAGAGAGAGAGAGAACCATATAATTCTACTACATAGGTCACGGGATGGTGCGAGGGAAGCCGACAACGTGTCCGCTCGAGTAGGATAGGGAGGGACACGTAGCGGAGGTAGAATTCGGGTCCGGATTCGAACACGCTGTCTCAGGCCGACACACAATCAGGAAAAAAGCGCTTCCCACTGGCTAACATCATGGGTTCCACATTTAAACAAGCCGCACGAGAATCATGATCCGCTTTAACTATCATTAACACCCATCATCATAATAATAATAATGATATACATGAAGTAATTCTTAAACAACTTCTAAGAGCATATGAGGAGCTTCTAATATTTTTTTTTATTTCATATAATTCCTTATGCTTTTTGACTTCCTGTGGATCAAAAGATATCTTAAAAGTTTTGAGATAGGTTAAACATGTTAAAAAAGTATTTGTTGAATAACCTAATTTTTGTTCCAATTAAATTGAATTATTTTTACTAGTGCACAAAATCTAAAGTGTTTATGGTCTATTTGTTACTATAATAGAAGCAAAGCATCAAACCACACACAACTATTCTATAGGATGAGATATAACAATTTAAATGGCATATATTTGAGAATCAACTAGTCGGCTTGAATCAAAGTTTCATGTTACTTAAAAAATCTTTCAAAATATATATCTAGTTATCAGCATATTACAATAATCATCTTTTAAGAACAGTAAGATGTGTGTATCATAGTCTAATATGGTTAAAGAAAATAAGAGAGAAGAACGAAGAAAATCTATCCGGATACATTTGACAAGCAAAAAACTAGTGGACAATGGAAACTACACCATCTATGTAGACCCACAACACGTAGATTTAGTCCCACTCGAAGGCTCCTGACCAGGGACTACTATCTCGGTTCCTTTGAGCAGGCTTGAGTTTCCAGTAGAGTCAGACCCATCATTAGCAACAAGGGATTTCTTGCTCGTGATCCGATAGATATCAATGAGCACGGTTAGAAAAGCATTCTCAACATTAGTGGCCTCAAGAGCGGAAGTCTCCATGAAAAAGAGATTCTCGCGCTGGGCGAACTCCTTGGCATCGTCGATTGGTACAGCACGAAGAGTTCCGAGATCAGACTTATTTCCAATGAGCATTATCACAATGTTTCTATCAGTATGCCCCCGTAGTTCCTCCAGCCATCTCGTCATATGATCAAACGACTGTCGTTTCGTGATATCATAGACCAACATTGCCCCCACTGCACCCCTGTAGTAAGCACTTGTTACTGCTCGGTACCTATCAGTAATCACCATAGGAACTTCAATGTATCAGAATTCAGAGCCATGGAGAACAAAATCAGAAGAAGAAATACAGCTATTTAAGATTTTCAAGTATTGATCATTAAGACGTGGACATTACTACTGTCCAATACTAAAGCATATTCGTTCGGCCATAGTTCTCTATTCCAGAACTGAGATATTGCTAATATGTATTCACTGAAATACTCACCAGACTAGATCCAGAAAAATGGGCCTAGATTAACTTAGGGCAAAATAGCAAGTTCTATGGTCTGTCATTTTTGTTCACTAGATTAGATAGCCATAGCATCCAACTCTATGTTGGCCAATCATGAAGCTGCACTATTATGACCTCAGTACGAAGAGTTGAACCACAAAAACAGCCTCTACATCTAAGAATGAGGCTATCAATGCTCCCAGTGGGGAGCCTTGGACACTAGGCCGACCTGTGCCATAGCAGACAGATGGAAACATAAAGAATCCAGGAAGTAAAAGTAAATGGCAGCAACAAGTGGCATATTCCTTAAATGTCTCATGTATCATGGCAAGTGACTCAGGTAGTCCAAGGTGGTACCACAACCCAAAAAACAACCAATTAAACCAATCCCTCATATACCACAAACCAAGATAAGCAGCATATCCTGTTCCTATACTTGCACCATGATCTAGCATATTATACTTCCTAACTATCATTAAGAATTTGCCCCAGTTGTTCTCTCATTAATTAACACAAAATAATGTGAAACAACACAAGACAAGTAAGCTGAACTTGAATGTACATTGTAAGTTCATCTATTGTTACTGCACAAAGACAAGGTTATACTAAAAGGGAACTCAATGTTCTCTGATGCAAATTAGCTATTCATCCTACACTATTAATCATGTATGTGTAATTTAAAAAAAAATCTCCATAACAACTCACTGTATAATTTTTAATTGTTCCTGGTGTTTTGTTTTTGTCTTTGTTTTTTCATTGATTCGCTTCACAAGTAAACAGATTTTTTTAAATTGACATTCATACACTAAAAACAAAATGACTTTAGAAACAGTCATTTAGTATCTTATTTTTTATAATCACTCTTTTAATTCCATACTAATTTACCTACTTGATCAGTTTAATTTTAGATATCTAATCCATACCCAAAGAACTTTTCATTCAATTCTGTGACATCTGTTCGATTCTTGAACTTTTGTCTAAATCACTTCCATCAAGAGGTAAAAGTCATCTACACCAGATACAAACTCCAGTTGTACATTTCGGGACCTTCCATACCAAAACTCGAATAAACAATCATCAAAACATTCAAAATTCACTCAAGTGATGTTAACATACTTTGGAGACCATTTCACTAATCAAGAGGCAAATGAGAGAAAGCCCAAACATAAAGTGGTTTACATTTAGATCGTTATATGCTCATTATGTGCTACCTTTCATCTCAACCATACTAGATGTTGTCCATAATGCAGCAAGCATGATCTATTAATAAGTAGCACGGTCCTATTTTTTTAGATTCCCACTCATTTCATTCCTCAATGATAATCAAGGATTGTCAAGGCTCATGAACCATGTTAGTTACCTCTCATGTACCCAGTTTCCTAAAAATTTAAAAACATAATAAAATCTAGAGAAACTTATCAACACATTGAAGAATATTATTGATGGACACATAAATATCCTACAGAATTCCATGGTGTATATACATTCCAGTTCCAAGTACACTAGCTATGTCCTGGTGTAGCAATACATCAAATAACATGTGTTGTGCCAATTCAGACTATATTTCTGAGGCACTAGGTAGTTCACTTTTTACTACTAAATTGTTAAACAAGTTAATATCCAACCACCTCCATTCTTCAATGTTTTAGTCCTTTGTTGTCACTTACTGAGTTGGGTTTTAGACATCTCTAGACAAACATTAGTGTTTAAGAAGAAGTCTCAGATGTCTGAATTTAGACCTAAAGTCTTTAAGACATCCTCACTGTAAGAAGCTATTGTTTATTACAAGGATGTAACATATCATTGTCCGAAATCACCCATGGTGCTGTATTCCACAGTTTGATCTTTTACGCAATTTTGTCAAGGCAAAAGGAAGAGTTAGATTAATGTGTGATTACAAGCCTGGATGAAGCTGACAAACATTGCTTGATGGTGCAAAGTAGCTATCAAATTATCATCGGTCTCTAACGTGGGTGATGATTCCCCAATTGAAGAGAGATTTATGCATGGGGCTACTAGAATGCTCTTCTTCTATTTATGTGTAAAAACTTTTAGACAACAATCATTAAATTTGATCCCAATTTGGATCATCCGAAGCCCTACGGTGTCTCACTTAGGGGTTGACCTACATTTAGTTTGAGGATTTTTTATGTTCCTAAAGGTCTTCTGTTGCATTTATCATTTTCTTTTCTTTTTTGAATTATAATGTTGAATTTGACCTTTTCTATTTCTTCACCCAAATTATGCTAACTCCTGGTGAATAAAAAAAACAAGCAGTCGATTCACGAGACATTGAATTCGTATAACTATGAACCAAAACATTAGTTGCATAACCAAAAATGTACCAGGTAGCCAAATCAGACCAACAGCAAAAAGAAAAATTGCATTAGATATGACAAATTATTCCAAACAATGAAAAGAAATTGAGATACTAAGCGTTTTGGCTTCCACCAATGGCAAGCTCAGAATGATATTGGTAGGACATCTCCGTTGTATTCAATCTTATTGATTGTAACCTCTGTCTGGCCGAACAAGATGTTTAGAGTCAAAGCACTTGTATCAACAAGAAGATCAATTCATCGACATCGGGTAGGCCAGAGTACCCAATTAAAGATCAACCAGCACCAAATTCATGGGGCTAAAAGAAACCCAATAAATACGAACAGATTGGAAATCATTTAACCTGGTCTCACACAATCACATGCAGGATGAGAGAGGATCCGGAAACGTCATCTTGATCGACCAAATCAGGTAAAAGAATAAGCCAGAAACAAGAAAGAAAGAGGAACGAGAGAAAGGGGATTTGAAGAGGGAGATTAAGAGCGAACCTCTCTTGGCCGGCGGTGTCCCAGATCTGGGCCTTGATGGTCTTGTGGTCGATGGTGATGGTGCGGGTCTGGAACTCGACGCCGATGGTAGCCTTGGAGTCGATGCTGAACTCGTTGCGGCAGAAGCGGGCGAGCAGCTGCGACTTGCCCACCGCCGAGTCCCCAATCAGCACCACCTTGAACACGTAGTCGATCTTCTGGTTGAACTCCCCGTAGTGGTTCCGGCTGCTGCTACTCCCCAACGACATCCTCCCTCCCTCGCTCCCTCCCCTTCTCTCTCTCTATCTCTCAACCTCGATCCCAAGAAATCGATCGATCGATCGATCGAGGGCAAAGGAACCACAACAGCGACGACGACGATCGCCACCAAAGGCGACGACGGAAGAAGAATCACTCTCTCGATCTACGTATGCGAATTGTAATGGTTTCTCCGGGCGCCAAAAGGACCAGAAAACGGAACGGGTTGAGTTGGGGTGCAAAGGGGAGGAGAATGGAAGTCGTTCCTGGACGACCAAGCTATAGCTACTCATTTGACGTACCTCGAAGCTACCTTCCTTATAATTGTAGAAACAAAGTGAAATTTACTGGAGCCCAACGTCTCACCAGTCTGAAACCTGGTGAAGTCATGGGTACGATTCGTTGTGGTTGCACATCAAATTCCTAGAAAAAAGGTTCGATGTTCTTCCTTTTTTTCTTACTTTTTCAGGGGAAAAAAAATTAAAATTAATACTATATATAAATATATATACATATATATATATATATATCTTAAAAGTTTATGGTTATATCCATTCATCTAAAACTGTTGGTAATAATAATAATATAATTATATTATTATAATAAAAATAAAAAATAACTATATCGAAGACAATGATTTATTGACTTTGATAAACTACTCGTCAATTGCATATCAAGACAATTATAACGAGGAATAGATCATTATAATGGAAGTCATCCCATGTGTTCATGGTTGTTGACTAGGAATAGATCATTATACTTTATTTTCATTTGTTTGATTTGATATTGAAATTGGAATTCATCATTTAGTATACTGAGACTTTTGATAACCCCTCTAATGATCTTAATGTCTAAAACTACTTTGTGAATCTTTTCTCATGGATGATATTTATATTGAGAGGAAGAAAGTATACGATAAAATATATTCCATCTATAAAAATATATTTTAAAATATTTTTTTCAAAATAAGTTTTAAATATAATATAAAATTATTTTAATTTGTAATAGGATGATTTTCTTAGAAAACCTCACTTTTTTAATTTTTTAAAGATGATATTTTTTTTCAAATGATACCCATATTTTTTTATGATCCCATAAATATTCTTATTCTTCCCATTCTCACTCATCCTTTCTTGCCCGTCATTTTTATTATTTTCATTATTATTTCGGAAGTAAGAAAAAGATGATGAGAGAAAAAGAGAGGTCTATTTTATAAAGATGAGACGATATAAAAGGATAAATGATAAGAAACGAGAAAAAAAGGAGGTGACGAAAAGGATTCAAACAATTTGGCAGATGATTTGGGGTCTGCAGTTGTAGAATTAGGAGGTCTATTTTGTGGAACAAGATTTTTTTTGCAAGGGAAAATATATTTTATTGATCTATAAAAAATTGAGCAGCAATAAGATCAACTACATTAAAAAAAGAAAAAAAATATTATGATATATATATATATATATATATATATATATATATATATATATATATATATATATATATATAAATAAAGACAACCTATGAGCTTGAAAAAATTCACAATGGAAAAATGATTTAACAAGGTTTTTATATAAGAAATAATAGTCTTAAAAACTTATAATTCTCTCACTTAAAAACTTAACATCTTCATTAATAACCTAACATCATAAAAAATTAAACTTGTAGCATAGTGCACATGAGGTCTTGATGATACCAGCTGATTTATATTTCTAATTTCATTTACGGATAGTTTTTTTCTATTCGAACATTTTTTTATGCTTCAATATTATTTATTATGATCTAATTTGATGAAATAATTATCATATTAACTTATTTTGTATAGATGGTCAATCCAAAATATTTAAGTTAAGGGAAACAATAATAAGACGCTTAAATATAAATCAATCTAAATATTTTTTCCATTGCATGAAAGAATCCATGAGTGAAGTGCAGGGAAGTTTGTCCCTCACAAAGTGCATTCTTCAACACAGATTCCTTCCTCCCGGCTCATGACTGGGACTCCATTGGACGTGAAGTGTACATGGAAAGGTCTTCCTAACCTTTCACACACTTCCAAGAGCTCCTCCTTTGAAGATATCATACATTGAGCGACCCACTGCTGTAGGAAAAGGTTTCCATCAGCCCATCACCCTCAATGAAGTCTCAGTCGAAGAATTAAATGGAGGGAAAACGCCAATCCTCCTAAACTCGGTTTTGAGGGTTAAATTGTATTGATTTCTGGCCTAAGTTGGTATCATCACAGACTGCTGAATTCACTCAACGAAAGGAGGAGGGGATGTGCATTTTAGTTACCACTGTTTGATGCACTACATTGTCATGCTCAAAGTTTCCTAATTTATACTTTTTTATAGGTATTTTTTTCAAGTAAATTCTTTACCTTAATTTACAATTCAACTAATTATCTAATAGCTCGAATTCGAATCCTAATTAAATATATATTTTTTATTTAAATTAATCAAAAGCTAAATTTAATGATGTAATAAATATTTTTAATCAATCAAAACTCGAAATCTAATTGATATGGTATGTTCTGACGTCAATCATAACTCGCCAGTGGACTATCATAATGGAGTTGATGTGGTGGATAAAGGCTACGTCATCCCCCCTGCTTATGCAACAACTTGATAGTCGTCGTGGATAATAGTCCACGAGAGGTAGTATGGGCTAACTCTAGTGGTCGCCAGAGGTTGTGGTATTCGAGCGATCGATCGATCAGACCTACACTCCCATTATGTCGATCTCTTCAAATGACAAGTTGCAAGGAGTCATACGAGCTAACATCGTTAGTCGTCATGGGCAGCGATCCTCAGGTGATCAATCAGATCAACTCCCCCTTTTTTGTCGTTCTCTATGGACGACAAACCGTAGAGGATCATACGAACCAATTGTCCACATGGACAAATAACAAAATGAGGGTATTGTGATGATCATGAATGACCCCCCCTGCCCCGAGCGTTTACTCTGGGGTTAAACCTCTCTCATTGCAAGTCATTTCACTCTCATAACTTCATAATATTAGCTTGACCATCGAAGAAGTTGGGTTGGAAAATCCCTCCCAAGGTTGACTTTCGTGCAAGACCCTCGAGGAGACTAGAATCCACCTCGGATCAACCTCGGGATCACTTCGGGAAGTCAATGACTCCTTTAAATCTACCTTTAAATCATCTTGGATACTCGATGTTGTGTCATTTACCTTATCAGATCATCATTAGCGTCATCTGGACGACTTTATGCCTCCTGTTCAAGATTAATCAAGGCTACGATACTAATCAATTAGAAAAATAAGAAAGTAAGGTAATAACGTTCGTTAAGTCATCATTTATCTTTTAAAAAATATATTTATTCATCAATTATTCATAGAATATTTTTCTACTCGTAAATAACAAAGGAGAAATGCACTCGAAAAGGCACTTGAAATGGCTGACGACTTGTCCGCGGAAGCTTCTTGCGTCACATTGCTAATATCGGTGCACGGCGGACAACGTGTCGAGGCCTCGATGGAAGAAAAGCTGTCGGCTATTCTTCTCTTCGTATCTTCCCCTTTCCATTCTTTAATGGAGATGAGTCCCTGCAACATCTCTGTATACCGTACCCGATTCCCCCTCCCGTACTACTCCGCGTAAGAATGTACGTATACGTGACGACCACAGTAGAGTACTCGCTGGGGCCCTACGGCAAAGACATTGGGTACGCGACTTCGGGTGGCGTCGTCTGTTTCCCCCTTCCGCTACCCACCGAACCTCCGGTGAGGTTACCTTGAAAAAACCACGCGGCTTCTAACTTCCTGAGTGTGATATCTCTCTCACTTGACGGTGAGCACATCCTCTTCTGCAATACGGTTTAAACCGCTGCAAATTAAATATATACGCTATATAAGAAAAAAATGTAAAGGAGGATAGAGAGATGTGGGCGAGCTCTATATAACGATCCATTGCCTTCACTAAACGCTTCCCCTTTCGTTTCCTCTTCCCGCTTCGATCGGCTCCGCCGTGATTCCCCCATCCAACGAACCCCCGTTTGAATTTCGAGGCATCGATGGCTTCGAGAGCGTCTTTAGGGCTTCGATCGGGAGAGCAGAGGCGACGATCTTGAGCGATTGGCACGGTTTGGGGATTTCAGGAGGTATTTTGTGGGGGAATCGACGAATTGGGTTGTGATTCGTGGTGAGCTGCTTTGTTCGGAGGCGATTGATGGAGCCAAGGGGGAGCTCCGGCGTTGGATCCGGGAATTCCGGCACTTACACGCCGGAAATCGCCGAGTCGCTTCGCTTCGAGGAGGAGATCCAGAGCCTCATCGACCCGAGCTTCGACGCCTCATCGGCGGCTGGCGGCTCCTTCACTGCGCTCCTCGGCCTCCCCGCCAACCAGGCCGTGGAGCTCCTCCACCATCCAGGGCCCGGTGAGCCCCCCGCCTCCGCCGCGACGGATACACTCCGTCTCCCGTTCGGTTGCTCCTCCACCTTCGTGGAGCGCGCCGCCAGGTTCTCGGTCTTCGCCACCGACGACTCCCCGGCGTCGAGCTCCGGCGGGGGTCTCTCGCCTGGACTCAAGGCAGAGCCCCCGGACTCCGATTCGCCGCCGACCCTCCCGGCCCCCGCCGGGAAGCCTCGGCGGCCGTCGAAGAGGAAGGAGTGCGAGAAGAGCAAGGTAAGCCGGCGACCCCGTTGGGGTTTCCTATCCCGGTAAGATAACCTTCCTCCTTACCTAATCTCTCTTTCGTTACGCAGGCGAAGGCCGTCGCGAAGAAGAGCAAGAGCGCGGAGGAGAATACCTCTGCGGCGAAGCCCGCTGCTGAGGAGAACACCAGCGGCGACAAGCTCCCTTACGTTCACGTCCGTGCTCGCCGAGGACAAGCCACCGATAGCCACAGCTTGGCGGAGAGGGTAATCCTGCTCGATTAGCTGCTAAATAATCCATTAATTTATTGTTTGTAATATTTTATATTATATTTTAATTTATTGTAGGCGCGGAGGGAAAAAATAAATGCGCGGATGAAGCTTCTGCAGGAGCTGGTCCCGGGCTGCAGCAAGGTTGGTAATTACCTCAATCATTGGCTTGTTAGATATGATTAGCAGTAGCAATGCTGCTCCCCATGCCTTAATTAAGTTATTAAATAAATACATCCTAGTTCTAAACCTTTTTGTATTAATGAAGCTTATGGGGTGTTGGGTCCACTATTGACCATTTAAGTGCCAAATGATTTGGATCTGGGTTGGCTTACCCAACAGCGTGTCCTCGTCTTGTCCTCTAAGTTGGGTCCCCCGCCTAGTGGGATTAGCCCTTGTCGGATCTTGGTATAAAGATCCCTATCTCATCCGACCCGGTAGAGCCGATCATCGTGGACTCATTTTTTTTAATTACTATAGAAAATAAAAGTTAAAGTATTTAGATTGCATATGGTATTTTAAAAATAATAAATTATTAAAATCCTATCGATTGATGAAATTGAGATATTTTATTTGAATTGTTATATCTATTAATATTTTTAAATATATATTCTTTCACGGTGTGTAAGAGTCTGGATGTCTTGATGGAAGACATACTTGATCTCTCTTTAGAATCAATGTTATTTATATAAGTAAGTTATGTGAAAGAATAGGGATAAAAGAGAAATCAAGATTTTTATATGGATTATTTTTAAAAAAATTTGATTTTCTTAGAAGGTCTGCTAAAGCATATTTTCATAGATCAAAGTTTATCTTAATTATAATATATTTCATGAAAATCATTAAGAGGTAAAATTCCTTTGTGTATGAATTAAAATCTTATATGCAATGGTTTAAAAATAGAAGTAAATGATCGATCAGAGAAAAATCCTCGGATGCGGGTAATCGGGTAGAAAGATCCGGCACTCGTCTCTAGTGGCTCTGAAGGATAAGTTGGAAGGAGATGGAGGACAGGATGTGATTGGGGCAATTCGAGTGGTCTTTTGAGGCCTCGGAAAGGTTCATCTTTTCGGTGACAGACGCAACAGATACAGACAGCTACATTAAAATATGCACATGACAGCGGAGGAGCATCAACTACAGTAATAACTCATCCAAATTGTTGCTTATGATTGATTAGCTATTCTTTCCAGGAGAATCACACTCTGCTCTTGCCTACTGATATGACGCCCGGTGGCAGAAAGAGGACTTGAAAGTGCATTATCTAATCTTATTGCGCTGTCTTGTGACGCAGATAACAGGTACGGCATTGGTGCTCGATGAAATTATCAACCATGTCCAGTCTCTGCAAAGACAAGTCGAGGTGCGCCACTTGCCCCACCACTACCGCCCCTCTCTCTCTCTCTCTCTCTCTCAATAATGTCAGTCGCAGATTTACCAAAAAGCCCCACGCCTGTAGAACAATTGTAAGCAATAACGTCACCGATTTCTCCACCGTGCTTCGCAGTTCCTGTCGATGAAACTAGCGGCGGTCAACCCAAGGATCGACTTTAGCGGCCTCGACCACATACTATCGGCAGAGGTAACGCCTCGTTCTTCGTTCCCGTCTTCTTTCTCTGAATATCATGCGATAAAGGCCACATATAGAATATAATTCTGCCACGTTGTGTGCGCTCAAACCTCTTGATCGCGACATGATGTTGTGAGTTCCGTTTGTGGTGTATTAAATGCTCGATTGCTGTAATGCCTCACTATATGCTGATGGGCGTACCGTCGTGGTACGTCCTGAGACGGGAATCGAGTTGATTTGACGTGAAACGTTGTCGTTAATGGCAGTGTGGACCGCTGGCGGTGGCCAGCGGGTGTGGCGGAGGGGCCTCGGACCCCGCCATGTGGGCGTCAGACACGGCCGCATCCACTGGCGGAATACGGCGGATGCCGGCGCCGCCGCAGATTTGGCACCTCGATGTGGTGCACCCCCAGCAATCGTCGACGGTGTGGGAGAACAATGGCGTCGCACATCCCCACTTCCTCCTTAGCCCTGCGACCTCACTTGTTGGTTATGACCCTGCCAGTTCCGGTAATCCTTCTACCTTACTCTTACTGTTACCTGTGTTCATATGCTTGGCACATGTGTAACATTCACAATTTAGAGTATCCATGGGCTTTAAATTCTTATTGAGCTAGAATTTTAAAACGTGTCAGAGTGGATTCTGAGTTTGAAGGAAAAAATTTGGGGAGGACAAAGTAAAGAATTTTTTTTTTGGGGTGAATCCTCAATGCTCCTGTTGGAATCGGGTGGCATTGCCGGGCCCAAAACTATAAATAATTACTTCAGGCAATGAGGGCCTCCTCTTTTTTAATTTCTCTACCCCCGCCCTCACCTAGTTCTGATCTGGTCCCAATGGTCCCTTTGGCGTAGATTTCCTCCATCACTCACTTTGTACAACTATCTTTTGTTTCTGTCGATTCTGGGCGTTGGGCAACAAATTGTCGTCAGCGAAGTCGGTTTTCTTTTTCCTGTTCCGACCTCATAAGTTGACTATCGGTACCGTAAAAGGCTCATTGGGTTCGATCTTTTCGGGTCAAGTGGATGACAGCAGCATTGCCAGTTTGTTGGTTCATTTCCGTGTCAAACTTTGCTAGTTATTTTCCTTTATTTACTTTGTCGTCAAGGACACATACACATTGGACTTTCACTTAATTTCCATGTGATCTTGAAGATGTACACTGTTCGTTGGTCTCTGCCAGTAATGATGCAGCTGTCTAGCTGAGGAACAGCTCATGTTCTATTGAGAATGTTAGAACTCAAGTTCTTTTGACATTCTTGGCAAAACTTTAAGGCCTATTGGCAAATTCAAACTATCTACTGTTATACTTTTGAGACTGTTTGAATCGAACATTGAGGGTGATAATGTTTTTACCGCTTATCGAACATGCTTGTTCAACAGTAGGCACTCTTAAGAACTTTGCAAAGATCAAGAATGGCTTAAATATTCTTGTTTACAAGTTGTAACATATAAAAGATGGTGTAATTCAGCTACTTCTGCCAGTAATTAACTTTCGACTTAGAGTTTAAATAATTTTGCTCACCGAAAATTATTTGACGAATCCCAAGAATATGACAAGTGGTCATATGGATTCAGAGACAACTGTGTCCTTGTCCTTTTGTATGTGTTTAATATCAACTGGAAAAAAAAAAACCTTAATGTTGATACATGCTAGTTATAATGACTGCTGGCTGAAGCTATTTCACCAACCGGATAGAAAAGAGCTTTTTACTGTATTACTGCACTTGATTGTTGATGGTGTTAGCTAAGTAATAGTATTATGCTGTTTTAAGAAGGCATGTAGCTATATTTAACCTAGTTGCTTCTAAAAACATCTTTTAAGGTTAAAGAATGAAGGACTGTGAGTGGTTGGTGTATTACTTGTATCTTGATGCTTAATGATGGAAAAACCTCTTGGTAAAAGACTTATATTTGTATGTCTTTGTGATGGACCCAACTCCACTATCTTCATGATTGCTGCCATTTTGTTGTAAAAACCCATATCTTCATGAAAGCTGTGTTTGTAGAGACCTATGTAGTCATGAACACGATTCTATTACTTTTTTAACCTTTATGCACGTCTTAATTATCATCCTTATGTAAGCATAAATATTTTCTGACCTCTCCACATTGGTTGCTTTTTTGTTTCTGTAGTGCCACTAAATTCAAACCGACTGAAGACGGAACTCTAAACTGCAGCATTAGTGGTGCTTTGGTACTATCATAACACCTGTATGCACAGCGCAGATCTAATATATTGTTAGGATGAGTCGAGTGGACGTATTCCTTGCATTACCGTCTCTCTGATCATTAATCTGTAGAGCATGATACCCTAATTCCTCATATAGTATGCGTATATAATAAATCTTAATGTTCCTATCTAAGCAAGCAGCAGCCGTTTGATGTAAGTGGTTCAGGTCACCATTTTATAAACGAGATCACGGTTCCAAATCATTTTTGTTTAATACAGAATCAATTCAATATATATTGAACTTTGTTTCCCAGACACTCATGTTTCAAACTGCTATAGAAACTTGATGCACGCTGCATTGTATCAATAGCTTTAATTTTCAATATACCTTAAAAGATTGGTTTGATAGTGATGGATCAAACCCACTTATTAAAGATTAAAAAAGATTCAAAACATCTTTCAATATATCTTATTACACGTACATACAAACATATATATTGATCTGATAATACCCAGAATATTAATCTGATAGTGTACTAATATGCTTATCAAAGATTAAAATTATTTAAAATTTCATCAGACACCAAAAATTTTAAAGATACAAACTAGATTAAGATTTTATTAGATCACTGTAGTCACTTAGGATCAAAGAAGATCGCCGTAGGATCTAAGGAACACTGCCTTAATAACTTGAAGTAGATAAAAGAGGGAAAAATAAAAAGAAACCTTGTTAACAAAACTGATATAGATTAGAGAAAGGTTATTTCTATACCTCAAAACTCTAATCATCTTTATCACAAAGGAACAATCCCATTGCGACACCAAATACACTGTGTAGTTCGTGTACCCACCAATAGCATCAGCTATCATATACCACTTCATTTAGAGTTGCTTATACAGTCATTTGCTGATAGTATGCTAGTAGCAACTTCTGTATCAACATCACTCCCTTTCCAAAAGCCACACCTCAACTTCAGAGGATATGATATGTGAGATTACCAAAGAAAATTCACACCACCACATCATAAAAGGGAAGCAATACAAACACATGCTGTAGGACCAAAGATAACAACAAAGAAACTGCTGATACAAACAACTCGTTTACCACAGAAATGATATAAAATGCAGTTCATGTACCATGCTGATGGTAACAATTATTGACATAAAACCACATCTGCTAATCATGGACTAACAACAACACTGCCTATAAACATGTCAGATTAACAACGCAAACTTCAACTTTTTGAGAGCCTTAACACAGTAGCACAACATGAGAGGAAAAACTGCTTCATTCTTCTATAGTACTAACGTCAATAAACATAGGAATATGGTAAGAGAAAGAGGTGGAGGGGTGCAGGGAGGAACTATCGAACTTATGTATCATCCTTTGGTAATTCTTACACCTGCTGATATCACAACACCCAAAGTTCAGAGTCTGTACCTTGAACATGGAATTAATCAAATCAAGTATTGTCGAAAAGACTCGATATATGACACTTATCATGCAATACACACAAGTGGGGTTATACATTGTCTCAATGTTCATAGGTAAATGAATTTATATAAAAGAATATAAAGCAAAAGAAAAAGTTCAAGGTGGATGAATTTCCAGATAGAGGCATTAACACAAACATCGCAACACAAAAAGAGTAATCAGGGAAAAGGTAAATAAAGAAATACTACAAATACTTTGCTAATATACCATAGCAACACTTGTTCCAAAGGCTATTTCTACAAAGATCAATTCCCATCAGCAGAGGAAAGGATGACATGCAGATTTGGCTTTTGCAGAATTGAAGCATGCAGTCTATCTTGATAAGATGAAACAAATATATGACTTTTGACATGAATCCATGCACTATTTGATTATTACTACCGTCCATAGAATGTATCATGACAACCAAGTCAGAAACAAACCTAATTGAAGCATTAGACGACAGAACCACCAAAGCAGCACATATTAAAGTTTATGCAGCAGAACCAACATGGAGACCTTTTCCAACCAACAAAATAGAGTTCATGAAGCTGTAAGGATGCCCTATGCATCGGTGATCCAGCCATTTATAGCATCAAAGGACACCAAGAACCAGCTGAGTGAAAGAAAAGGCATGATAATGTCGAGATCATTGGACCAGAGTTCGTTAAGCTTCACCCCATAGCTCTAAATCTTGTCAAGCTTTTCAGCCTTAACGACAGGGTTTGCTTTGGCAATAGCATCCTGCGCTGCCTTTCGGTAATCGAATGGGCAGTCATGCTTATCCGAATAGCGGTGCACAGTGCAGAAAAGGTTCCCACACCGACAACTGAAGCCAGTCAGACCAACCCGTTTCCTACAAGTGCCACACCTGTTTGGGCCCTCCTTTGCCTTTGCTTCTCCAGCTTCGGTCAAGCCTGAAGCATTAGATGTCTGTGCTGAAATCATCTTAGGCTCCACAGAGACAACAGCTACATCAGCATTCCCAGACACAACATGCTCTTTTCCGCTACCACTGCTGCTGCCGTTCACAAGACTGTCGATCGAGGATGCTGCCATCTTGGCCCGTTCCTGCTTCTGAATCATCTCCTTGTGGCACTTGGAGCACATGTTCATGGTTGCCGCACTTCCAAAGAAACCACAGTTGTTGATGCAAAGGATTGGTCCTTCACGGGCTTGGCATCCTGTCTCATCATGCTCCATTGCTAACTCTCCTGTATCACATTAACATCAGCCGAGAACAAGAAAGTCATTTACATGACAATTTAAATCTAGTGCATAGAAAATCTAATAACTCTATTACTCACACCAATTTACGACCATAAACTCCATAGTACTTCATAACCTATATGCTCAATCTGACCCAGAAAACCAACAAAAATAAAAAAGAATAATAATTTTCCTACAAATGGGAACAGTGTAAAAAAAAGAAAAAAGCTACTTTAATCTCTCTGTCTCTCTCCTTCTCAATTATAGAAGACATCTATCTATGTCGATCTAGCGTTGAAAAAAAGAACATAGGGAAAAAAGACGGACGGGTACACAGAAGTGGCGACTATTCAAAGCCTATGACCTCAAATTAATCCCCAAACTCATCATAAACAACTAACCAAAAGGGAGAAATGAACGTTCATAAAAATCTTCTATTTTCAATCATAACAGCGAAAAAAAATCATAGCTTTGCTGCAAATCACTTGTCTTTATTTCTTGATATCCAAATAAATCGAAGTTTACCATGATCTTTGGAAAAAACAACGATAACGACTCATGAGAAAAGAATCATCTTCTCTATTATCGATTCGAGAATTTTCCCTTCACAATACGCCAAGCAATAAACATAGAAAGAACATTTCAACCTAAAAATAAAACCCTCGATCAGGTAGGAATCAACATCATTAACAAATCCAAGCCCAACCCTGACTCCCCTCAAACATGAGGAAGAAAAAAAAAGCACCTTTTTGACGGCCCTCGTCAAGATTCTTCTGCGGAGATCTCCGCCGTTCAAACCGCTTGGCGATCCCTGCTGGAAAGAAAGAAGAGTAGAAGTCGAATAAGCGAACGGATTGCAAATACTCCGCCCACTGGTTTAAGAACGAGAACAGAAATAGATCAGGTATAGTAGAAGGGAACCGAAGCCCTAACCTTAAGGCCGGAAATCGCCTCCCAATCCTCCTCGAATCGAGGACTGCCAAAGGAGAGTTATGAGAGGGAAGAGATGGAAAGGGCCAAAGAAGAGCCCGGAGAAGAAGGCATTAATTACTTAGTCGGCTTACGTGTCGTCCATACGACGCCTTCTCCCTCTTCGCTCTCGAGATTGTATGCGTGGCAGATTTTCAACCGTCCGATGCCCATCACGAAGTCGATGTCATCGCATGATTTGACACATGGGCGGCGAGAAGGCGTTCCCGCATACACTTCTCTATGCGTATACCTCTCTAAAATGAAGGATTGTGATACGTGGCGTTTCCCGACGGCTCCAGGCGCGCCAGCTTAGACCCGGTCCAAGCCTACCTGTCTCGGCAGAGCGACCGGCCAGGGAAGTTGCGATTCCCACTGGCAGAACTCCGCGGGACCCGCGGGAGACTGCGCTAGCCACCAGTAGGAAGGTGTCCTTCCGCTCCATCGGCCTGCTCAGTGTGCTTGCATCTCGAAAGGTATAGGCCCTTTATGGGCCTCATTGGGCCGACAGAGACCCATCAGTAGCATCTCCCAGTTTCTTTGCGTCTCAAAAGGTAAAGGCTCTTCATGGGCCGTATTGGGCCCAGAGAGAACCCGCAATTGCCCCTCTCTCTTCGGTCGGTTGGACTTTCCGCCCGAGCGAGACGGGGAGAAGGAGAAATATAGGGTTGTGGAAGAGAGCGCCGAGGGTAACGCAGAAGAAGATGGAGAAAGAAACTCTACGTGCCTATGAATGCTCCTCCTCCTCCTCGTCCGACGACGAGTTTGTACTAGGTATCCTTTCACCCATATTCCCCTGACCTTCTCACTTCTTCTACGATCCATCCAAAAGCCGTAAATTTTTATGTCTCGTTTGTTAGATCTTGTAATTTTGAAATGGGTTTGGATGTTGTGCTCGGTCTTCCTCTGTTTCGTAGCTCACTTAGTGATCCCGGCTATCCTTGGCTTCTGAAATTGTTGGGGTGGCTGGAGTTGCGCATCTGAGTCTATAAAAGGTCGGGCTTGTAGAATTTAGGCGCTCGAATGCGTTCTTCTTGGAAATTTGTTGGCTTGCCTTTTTTGGTTTCTGGAAAATTCAGTGTGTTAAGAGTTTCTTGGACTGGTGGTTAGCTGCGCCAGATAAATGAAATGGCTCCTGTAGCTGATGATATTGGTAGTGTTTGCAGACTTTGGATTGGACAAGCGAATGTATGAATCATGTATATTGGAAGAATGAAATTTGAGCTCCACTGTCAGCAAGCTTCCATTTTTAATGAGTTAGTCGGGATACTAAATAATAGGGCCTTAATTTTGAAACGCAAGGTTCATGTGTGAGTAATCAGATGAACACAAAGGATATATGTTTCTTCTTCTTGTTGTAAACTGGTCCACCTCATTCTATGCAAGCTTCTCCTGATCCTTTATTGACAACATTTTGTAGCCAACATAGGTCTTGCCAATTACCGTAAAGCAAAGCAGTTTTCATTCTATCACGTGTCATTGTTCAAGACAACTTTCGACGGCTTCAGCTTCATCCTTCATGATTTCAATGAAGTGCATGTTCTTGATGTTTGTGGTAGAACTTTCTTTTCCATCAAACATCTTTCAGATTCTTGAAGGATAATCAAGATCATCTGTGATTATTGTGTAATTTCTAGAGCAATGCTCTTCATTGTTGAGTGATAATAACTATTATGAAGCAGTTCTGAGTATTTTAAATTTACCAGCTTGTTGTCTTGAGCCTTCAAAACGATTAGCGTACAAATTTGTCATTGAGATTGCCACTTCTCCTTTAATGGGGACTATTTAGTTCAAGAAGGAGCTTCTAAAGTACGTTGGTTTTCCTATTTGTTGCTTTGCTTCTCATGTTTGCTTAAAGATGGTCTATTTTCTCTTTTGTTTCTTCCTTTTGAAAGCATCTTTATACCTTCAAGCGTATGATCTCACATAATTTTGCATATCCAATAGTCACTTGTGTAGATTTGCATGGTGATCAATCACTCTAAAGACCCAGTTGATGAGACATAGTTCTATTATGGTATCTATTTGTGTTTAATTTTTATGTATCTTTTAGTACAAAATTGATTGAAGGAAAATCTCAGATTAATATGTGCTACTATATTGAGATGTGGATCTTGTGGTCGAAACACATAATTTCAGCTCTGGACTGTTGTCATATTTTTTGAGGATGCAAAACAAATATTCCAACTGTTGCAAAAGTAATCCAATTGTTTGTCTTATCTTTGAGGGCTAACTACAGAGAATCAGATTTGGAAGAAGATTATTTGAAGTACCTATGTGTGGCATTCATGTGCAACCATGAATAGGTACATCAAAAGTGCACCTTTTATTTGACTTCAAATACTTGGATTTCACTGCCTGATGTATGTTTCTGCATTTTGTTTTACCATAGTAATGAGAAGGTATAGACTTTAGCGTGTAATTTATTCACAACCTAATACAATAGTGATAATACAACTAGTAAATTCCTAATCTCCAACTATTTATCTCTTGGATTCAGGCTTTTTTCATTTGATGTTTAATTCTGATCCAAAGCTGGATTCACGCTGCTATAAGGATATAATTGATGAGGCAAGAACTGAAGAAGAGATATGTTTGTTGTTCTCAATCATAAACCCATTATGTCAGTTGTAGTTTGTGAAGAATTAAACATGTAATTAAGGATTTCTTAGCCAGTCCTTACTATCCCCAAAAAAGAAATTATACTTATTTATCTGTTTACATATTAGTTACAGTATTATTAATTATATCCCTCTGATGGAATTACATTCATGCTCATGTTGACTTTTTGTTACTTTGATGATGAATGATATAATCAGAAACCTTGTTTGAAAATCCTTGTGATGAATGCAATATTTCCATCAAGAGGCAGCTTATGTTGACGCAAAGATATTTCTTTTTTATTTTGTAGGAGAGTTGAAGACAAATAAAGCTTATCAAGAATGTTCCAATAAAGCATCTGAAAGAGAGACTCCATCCAATCCAGTAGTTAGTAGGCAGGAGTAGTTTTCTCAAAACATGTCCATCAATTAATGCAACTTGTTTTCTCCTGACTGAAGCATCATTTTGACAATTTTTTTAGGTCTAGAGAACAAGAAACAGATAAGGGTGCAGTTTGGCTCTGCTCTCTCTTTGGCAGGTCAGGAAGCGAAAGCATTGGTATGTTGAGAAAGTTTTTGTTAGAGACTTACATTGAATTAATAGCATTATCCGCATGGTGATCACATGAAGCCTTTGGTTCTCTGTAGTATTAGGTTTTATAAATGAGGAAGAATCTTATGTTCATAGTTTCCTTGTTGATATATTTCATTGTTTATACATCAGCTCTTACATAGTTTTGTTGTCGCTATATCTCGTAGCCATGCCTGTATACATCAATTCTTACATGCTATATCTCATAACCATGCCTTTATACATCAATTCTTACATGGTTTGATTGTTGCTATAACTCATAACCATGCCTTTATACGTCAATTCTTACATGATTTAAGTACTACGATAATTCCGAGTAGCTTTGTCCTCACCTGTAGACTATGCACACAGTATTTTAACCATCAAGTAGCCATTTCACTGAAGAAACTTAGATATGTATATGGTAATTTAGCCAGGTGATCCAGAAGAAAATAGGAAACATGGAATAGGAAGAACACTACTTCTGTGGTTACATCGTCTGAACATATATATTGGAACAGGATGGTCATTCATTTAACATAGTTGCATCACATTACAATGGAAGATGAAGTAAAACCAAGATGACAGTAGGCAATCCAAGACTGGTGGAAACCGACCAAGAGATGTAGAAAGAAGAAACAAACATGAAAGAATTGCATTCTTTCCATGTACATATGCCACAGCAAGTATTTAGTTGAAGTAGGAGGCCACAAAGGAAAGGAGGGATGCTGCAACCAGCGTCATCAGGGCTGGGACTGGCACAAACGCTGCACTTGGTGATGGGGGAGATGCCTCAGGCGCACCGTGGTCGTGGCCTTCATGAGCCAACACTGTGGTGGCGGAGGCAGCAGCAACGATGAGGGCGAAGCAGGCTACCAGCTTCTTCGTCTCCATTGATGAAGTCTACCGTGCCCCCCTTTTATCTGCCTCTGCAGATGGAGAGGGGGGGGATTTATAGTGTTTGTTCGGGTTCTCCAACCTTCTGTAAGAAAATATTAGGTAGGACAGAGAATATTATATTGTTGTGATCGGCTTCCCATGTATTAAATCAAGTAAAAAAAAATTTAGGTAGGACATAATATTATGTTATTATTATTATTTTTTAATGCAGCTTATCATAAATTAAATCAAGTAATAAATAGAAATACTCTGTGTTGACTTTTGTGCTTTTGTAAAAATACTGTATATTGTTGTGGTCAGCTCACCATATATTAGATCAAGTAAGAAAATTTTAGGTAGGACAGACTATTATATTATTACTATGCAGCTTATCATAAATTAAATCAAGTAATAATTAGCAAAGCCTCCTCGTTGACTTTTCTCTTTTGCAAAAGTACAGCAATTAGAAGTTCAATTGTAGTACAATAAAGCTTAAATCGAGGCTGTTAGGGTCAGCAATTGTTACATTTATGAGGTTTGGTGGAGATCTATCATTAAAATTGATTGGCATCTTTCAAAATCAATCTCTACGAATTTACATCCATTTTAATTGATCTTTTCAAAGATACAAAATCTTATCATCAATTAGGATAATAAGATCATATAGTTCATCATCCTTAAATTGAGTTAAGAATTATTTTTATGATGCTAGTTAGCTTAGTTGATTTTTCTTTTTCAGATTGTTATAAATTTCATCTTTGCTACTTTTAACTCAAAAAGAATTCCAATTTTATTTTTGGGCAAAGAAATGGTCATCGGTCATGACATGGTGGGTTGCATGTCGATTACATCGACGTGGGAAACGGGGTTGACTAATTCTTTGTGGGTTGACATTATCGTGCCTCCAATTATATACTCCAACCTGCAACCTTATGTACGTGTTCACAGCTGCAAATAATAAGAGGTGTGTGTTTGACTTTTTGCAATCTTACTATCTTTTAATGGTCTTCTCTATCAAAAAATGTTTTTTTATAGGCGATTTAACCCTTAAGTGGTCGGGTTTCTTTTTGTAATGATAACACACAAAATTAGTGTCCAATGTTGAATATTAAATCAAAATCACCCAACAAAGAAAGAAAATAAAACTAAAAGCTATCTATGTGATGGCCAAAAAAAGTCGGTTGTGACGTGTACAAAATTGTTGGTAGTCCTTTTGAAAGGAAGAGTTGGGTGAGATGTTATTATGCCAAAATTATGCCCTAATCTCTTTCTATGCTCTAATTAAACTCAATTAAATCGGTTCGGAGTTTGGGTCGAATAATCTCACGTCAGTAAGTTTTGTGTGGGACGACATCCACCGTTGGAAATCAGATCGAGCGTCAAGATCAAATCTAGCCACGCACCTCGCTTACGAGTTTTCTATGCGGTCGGTCATTCGCCGGACCGACGCGGTTTAGAAACCCTACGCTCTGGTGATATATATACGCACGCCGGAGCCCTCCGCCGGCTTCGCCTCTCTCTCTCTCTCGTCCTTCCATTCTCATCCGCTGTTTCTCGAGAGCGAGAGAAGGGAGTGAAGGAGACAGGAGGGATTGTTTCCTGTCGCCGATTTCGAGAGGGGTAAGACTCTATTGCTCTCTCTCTCTCTCTTGCTATTTTCTGGTCGAGATTTGGAGCCGATCGACATCGTTTTATAAGATCGTATCGCTCTGACGGGTAGATGTATAAACGAGGTTGTGGAATTTTTTGCCCTTTTCGTGCATTTGTCATGATCTCTTCTTTTGCTTGACGATCGGGGGTGCACTAGTGGTAAGATCTCGTGGATTTCTGGTGGGTATTGTATATCCCCACCCTGTAGAGGTAGTATAAGGAAAGGTCGTCGTCAGTTTTTTTCCTTTTCTTGCATTCGGTGTGATCCTTTTGTTTTCTGTATGATTATAGTATGAACACCGATGCACTAATTTTGCTGCGTCTCTCTCTCGTTAGAATTGTAGCAAAAATCTTATTTTTATGCAATCTATTTTGTTTGATCGGTTTAGTTGCTTAATCTTTCTTTATTCCTCTATATGTTAATGCAAGCGAAGCAAATATTTCATTCTGCTGCCCCTCGTTTCAGATTATGATTAGATGCTGTTAGTTGTATGTCGTGATTAAGCTAATGCATTGATGTATTTTGCTTGGACCATCTTCTCTGGATTCTTGTGAGAAACATTGTAATGTTTTCTGAGTTGATAGGTGAAGATGGGATCGGCTATCTCTGTCCCCTTCACTTTCTGTTTTGTTTTAAGGGTCTCATATGCAGCTGAAAGGAATAAAAAAAGAATGTACATGAAACAATGTTTCTTCTTTCTTAGGTTCCATAATATTTACGACTTTTTAGAATTGACATTCTAGACCTTAGTTTCATTTATCTCTAACGGATGTGTACGATATCCTTATCCTATGATTTCTCATAACAATGCTCGTCAATGCTCTTTGGTCGTGATAAATATTTGGTATCTTGGTTTTAGTTGTGACTTTTGTTTTTTTTTTTTGCTCATCTATTAATAGTTCATTGTTTGGATGGGACTATTATGAACTTTTCAAAAGTTGTTTTTTGTTCTTCCTGTGTCTTGTAACCCCGTCCAAAGATGGTCTTTGTTGCCTGGTCATTTAGATTTCATATCTAGGGTTTACACAACACGATGTCAACCCACTTCGGCTGGTGCTGAGTTCACCGCAAAGGTGATTTTGGGCAAACGAGGGTTGTGTTTTAAAGGTGAAAGGCTTGTCGACAAGTAGAAAACTGCACCATTTTTTGTTGCAGTTTGAGTTTATGCAACTAAGGATGTAATCCACAATCTTACACCTAAGCATGGAGTTTAGAATAATGGGAAATGACGAGTTTTCCACGGCACACAATAGTTAAAATAAAATCAGAAATTAAGTATACATTGGATGTCATCATTTATTTTGTTACACATGAAATGTCAATATCTTTTCAATTTCTACTGATCTGGTAGTTATGTGTTCTGCATGGAGACTTTTCTGGAAGTGAGCCATGGCTGATGAAATTAACCATCCCAACTGTGGTCCAAAAATTTGTTGACCAGTTCCGTCTTAGTTCTACCTTTTCACGAGACATGCAAGTGGCTGGTTACAGCTTCAATATGCCTTTGGTACACCAGAGACACTTCACAGCTGCAAACTACATCAACAGTGCCCGGATGCAGAGCCAGCTATGATCTTTCTATGGTGTGATCTGCATCGCCTAATTTTGGGAATGTGCCTTCAGAAAATGGTTTTGCAATAGACTTCCTGATGGGTGGAGTCTCTGCTGCTGTTTCCAAACCAGCTGCTGCTCCCATTGAGCGTGTGAAACTTATACAAAACCAGGACTAGATGGTAAAGACTGATCATCTTTCCGAACCTTATAAGGGGATCACAGCTGCTTCAAATGAACAATTTAAGGATTAAGGTGCTCTCTCACTGTGATGAGGAAACACTGCAAATGTTATATATAATTTCCCAACCCAGGTGAGTTTTAAATAATTATTACTATTTTTATTCACTTATAGCAGCTTATTCCATCACAACATTGGAGGGGAATCTATGCATAGTGGGAGTAGTCAACCTTGTTTTTCGTACACAGGGAAATAGATGAATCTGATTCAACTTGATCATGTGACCTACTGTTGACATCATTTACCTGGTGATAATTTTTTTTTGTGTGTCGTTTCTTGATTGGTTTGTTTTATGATTTGTCCAATTGATGGATGTTTGTCTGCAGGAACAGTTTTCATTTTTTCTTTTATCAAGTGGGTGATCGAGTGGTCCAGGTCTGCATGATTAATCTTGACTTGTGCAAGCTGAATAACCAGTGCCTGACTTGTATTCTTGTTCTCCCTTAGAGGTTCCTAAATAGATGTTCTTGTGGCAATGTCCTCATCAATTATGTTTTAAGGTTTATTGAAATTGTATTGTTGTAGTTTTTCTTCATATATTAAATTGCCTCGTATTTGATGTTCTCTTTCAGTATGTGGCTTCGCAAGTCATATATTTTTACTGTTTTTTCTCGAGATCTTATTCAGGAGTTGTCTGTTCTTGACTTTTAGCTTAATGGTCGCATTGTGATCTGTACATCAAGTCTTTGTCTTGCTCTTTTCTATGATATTATTACATCTTCTCTTGTTATCTTTCCCAGGCTCTAAACTTTGCTTTCAAGCATTACTTCAAGAGAATGTTCGATTTCAAGAAAGATAGAGATTGATACTGGAAATGGTTTGCTGGAAACCTTGCTTCTGGAGGTGCAGCTGGTGCTTCCTCTGCTCTTTTGTCTACTCACTGGATTATGCCCGAACTCGTTCGGCAAATGATGCAAAAGCTGCTAAAAAGGGTGGGGAAAGACATTCAATGGCCTCATTGATGTTTACAGGTAGACACTGCAATTTGATGTCATTGCTGGCCTTTACCATGGACTTAATATTTCATGTGTCGGAATCATGGTATATAATGGTCTTTATTTTGGAATGTATGACTCCTTGAAGCCAGTGGTTCTTGCAGGAAAATTACAGGTACGTGGCTTGTGTTAGTTATTCAAGATTGTTTTCAAAAATATATCATTAACAATCAGCAAGTAGTTGTGCGAAAAAGAATTCAGAAGTATGTGTCGTATGGTTAGCATTTACATTGGCAACGGCATCCAATCGAAATGTAAACTTGAATGTGAAGGTCATTTTGATTTATCTTGTCTTAGACGGCAATTATGTGCATCTAATTTAAGCTTGTTGGATGATTTCAGGATAGTTTCTTTGCTAGCTTTGCCCGAGGTTGGGTGATCACCAACGGTGCCAGACTTGCATCATACCCCATCGATACGGTCTGTGGAAGGATGACGATGACAACGTGACAGGCTGAAGTACAGGAGCTCCCTGGATGCCTTCCCCCAGATCTTGGAGAACTAGGGTGTGAAATCCCTGTTGTTCAAGGGTGCAGGCACCAACATATTCTCCACGCCATTGCCGGTACCAGTGTTCTCCCCGGCTACGATAAGCTGCAGCTGATAGTCTTGGGGAAGAAGTATGGCTTTGGTGGTGCATGAGTAACAGAACATCACATCACCTCACTTTTTTGTTTTTTTAGCGTTCAAATAATTTATTTTATGCTGGGAGATTCTCCTACAATCTCTTTAATGATTAGGGTAGTTGTTTGTGTTCTTTGGTTGATCTTTGATGTTCTCGTGATGTTGTATTTCTGCAACAATAGAGAGTGTTGAAGAGTTCACGGGTAGGAACCATTGCATCCATCCCAAACTTATAGGATCCGACCCGCTTTTTTGGCGTCGTGGAAGCTTCGACAATCGGTCTCGGGTGGGTTCCGGAGTGCCACGTCTACCGGGACCTACTAGAATAAAAAGAGTGCAAATCCTCGTTTCCCCTCGCCCGCCACCTCCGTTGCAGTTCTCAACCCACCAAAGTGATGCAACAGTCCTGTTGCTGTGCTAACATTCTGAGTGTTTGCATCAACGTCTCCCTCCTCACTAATCTATTCTGAGTATGGCACCGAGCTGCGGAATGCTGAACGAGTCAGGGAACGATCTTTATCTCCTCCTCCGTCGGCTTCCTCTACACCACCTGCTTCCCAAACTGATGAATGGGTCCGACCGCCCCCATGGTGATCCATCAGATGCACTCACGGAGCATCCACGGCGGGCAGGAAGGACATGATCACATTCGGCTTTTGGCTTCTGTTATCGATTCATTTGCTGGGCTACCTACCGATGGGTCTCTTACTTCCAAGAACAAGAATAAAGATTGCCACCTTTTTGCCTGCTTGCCGTTTCCTTTTATTCCGGCTTTATCTTTTTGAACCGCTTAAATACGTCTGTAGGACTCCGCTACGCTCACAGCTTTCTCCAAAAGCTGAGGTCTCCTCAACGGAGGAGGAGATGATATGACTGTTGCTCCACGGCGAGCTCACCTACAAGTCACCATCTCTCGTTTATAATTAGACTGAGGTTAATACGATTTAATGCCATCTCAATCCACTCGGAACAAGCAGCCTCATATATCATGCTCACACTTGAACTCAAACCTAAGACTTACATACTTATACAACAACGTACTAACCGATGCAAACATCTATGACAAGAATTTGAACTATTTCTCAATTTATCCATGTCATCCTTGCCCAGAGCTATCTATCCAATGAGACACGGTAACCTCACCTTCAACGTCTTTCAAAAATTCCTGATAGATCTTTTATTCATTTTGACTTGTCAATCGATAGGTCGATACAAATTAAGAGGCACTTCAATTGACCAACCAAAACTAGCTGCCATGTGAAGCAAATTAAAGGACTACCAAAGTTGTGATCACTACTTTTAACCCAGCATTGGGTGCTGAGAGAAGTTAATTGTATCTGAGAGACGAACGACACGTAAATAAAATCTACTGAGAAATCTTTCAAGCGTCGATGCAATTAAAATGACAATTCCCTATGCAATCACATTTTATTCCTATCTATGCACTTCATATCATTCCAAAATATTCATGATGTTCCGAAAACAACCAGAGAGATTGACATATAAACTTAAAACGCTCTACTATGCAGCAATCTGACCATTTTAACTAATCTACATTGCAACCATTTATAGCCAAAAATTAGAAGATAGCGTGAAAATACATTTAAGATAACATGGTTTAGACCATGGAAAACAGCACAAACTAATTGGATGTCACTACTCATCATGGTAACTATGATAAAATGTATAATATATTCGAGTAAAACATCTAACCGTATAATGTCAACGTTAGCTATTATCATGGTTGGAAGTAGATTATGATCCAGAGTAACTAGAACATGACTGCATAGGAAAGAGGAAAAGTTCTCAACATACCTGGAAAAGTTGGCCATAAATGTCACTTCCCCCGGGAGTAGCACTGCCAGTTTGTAATCTGGAATTCATGTTTACTCGAGATGTTTCATTTACAGAAAATAAAAGTTAGGTCAATTGAAGTCCGATGTTGATAATCTTAGACTGAAAAAACCAAACATTCAAGGTCAACTATCATCATTTAGATCAACACTAACAAATAAATTACACAACACTCTAACATGAAACTAATCTGTCTAATATCATCACATACAATCAGTAACAGCACATATTACAAATAGGTTTCTATATCAACTCTCTGTAAGTGTTAGATCAACCTGATGCAACTGAACCACATCTGCAAGCACAAGAACACCAAACATTATTTCTTTTCACAATTGTCGATTTAATGAAAACTGAAGAACACCTTTGAAGCAACTATAGGCTCAATTATGAACAAAGCTTATGCATGTTCTTAGTCTAGAAAACAATGACAGACAAAGTTAAAAGAAAAGTGATAATGCATATGACTACACGTTGCTTCCCACAGTAACTTGAGTGATCACTCGAGATTGAGAAACAAGTTACTCAATTTAAGTCCTGTTAATCCCGTCTATCGAATTAAATAAAACTATATAATGTATAAGCAAACCACACCGTGAACATCTCATCCTGGGAGAAAGTGACAGGATAAAGAAAGCAGAGTGTTTAATGCATAAAGCACCATGATATCAGGCGGGCAATAGAAAGGATGATAACTCATATAAAACCATCAGTTCAGCTAAAAGCTGGAGATAAAAGTAGAAGCAAATTTATCATGATTGAATACAACAAATAGCCTCAAGCCTGTGTGTAAACAAACACAAAGATTTCTATAAGAAATAATAAACTGCAAAACAGCTTTGGACACAATGAAAAAAAGTACAGCATACAACAGGTTTGTTTCACACCCTCGAACAACAATCTGCATCACACGTCAAAGATCATTGTAGTGACATGGTCAAGCATGATATAGAAGAAGAAAAAGGAAGAAGAGCAAACAGATGATGCCCTTCCACCAGAGAGGAACAGAAGAGATGGTAAAGGAGAGAAAGAGGTACTCACCATGTGCCATCTGCTGCCATTGAACTTGAAATATTTACGGATTCAAGTCTCAACAGCATTTTGGGAGGGGAGAGAGAAAGAAGTTTGATTTGAGTCTAATCGAAAAGATATGACAAAAAATAAAAGAGATAAAAGAAATAATTAGATAAAATATTTTATGCAACGAAAATACATAATATATACATGTATGTAGTTGACCCAAGCGGACCATGACCAGAGGCGATAATCCAACTGACATAATCATCTTGCTAACAAGGACAAGCAGCAGCTCCCAACTATATGGGAAAGTTGTACTGCATGTCGAATATGTACAATAACAACGATCTCCTTCCAGTGCTTATCGAAGATATCTGTACCATATCTCCATGCCAATACCACATACCATATCCTTAACCCCGGTAACTATGGTGCGACACATGGAAAACATATGCTGAGAAATGATTTTGAGGAACAAGCATGTGTTAGAGGTACATAATCAGGTCAACATGTTACAAGCTTCAATATAACAAAAGCTTTAAACTTCTGGACATCTTGATATAATTCTCGACACCAATAAAAAGAATCAGAAGATATTACTAAACAACATATGATATTCTTATCAGAAAGGAATTATTTACAATAGGCAAGGATTATTTAAACTTTAAGATTAAAGTCCCGTGGTAACCTTAGTCATGGTTAAAAATAATGGTTTGGTATATACCAATCAGTATTTATTTGTTGGATCAAGTACTAGTGATGGATCAGACAGTTCCAGATCACTCAGTTTATCACTTCCTTATTATTCTTTTCGATGATACAGGAAGTCATCCGTTGGCATACTGCTCAGTAACTTGATATCACACTAACCGGTCAGGTTGTTCTAACTATCAGGCTGTTGTAAGTGGCACCAGACTGATATTTAGAACCTTGATCTTAGTTACATTTAATTTAGATCACTTTCACAAAAGAAATTTTTAAAGTGAGGAATACTGAATGAAATAAAGTATAAAAGAGACAAGCAACAAACATGGATCCAAGCATCTAAGTTCATCAGAAGTTTGCAATTAACTGAAAATTATACACCCATTAAAGTTTGATGTAGTATGGAAGGAAAACCTCTGATAATATATCATTTTGCAACATAAAAAGAACTTAATCACATAGGATTAGTGCATCTTCAGGGTAAAGATACAAATTAATTTCAAACATCTCTAACACTAATCTTGTAAGCATTATGACAAAGACTACAACTAGTGTGGGAAGGCTGAAATTTGAGGGTTTAACTGATTTCGTGTTAGCATGATGAGCACAATATATTTGCAACCTCAAAAATAGTTAAGGACGAACTCAATGTATAAGGCTCAATATTTGCAGCTCCCACCAATAAGTTGTTGGGATAGGATAAATATACACAATTTTACCCTTACATAGAATGTAAGATCATTTTTGTCATTCCAACTCTGATCTCAGGATATAGAGGAGCAACCTTAGCATTGTACCAAACCTTACCCTCTATAACAATAGAAAGCAGTACTCTAGAAAATGTTGAACAATATCGACTATGCTATTTGTCACAACATACTCAAGTTGTTTCTCGTATATTAGATGCTAATCATCACCAGCATCAGGCAAGCCTTCAATTCCTAAAAAATTCTACAATGGAAAAGCTCAAAGTGTGAAGGCTTTATTGAAATGGCGGGTAAATAAAATAAATATGACTCACCCATACAACATCAAATATGTTGTTCTATAGATAGGCAACATATTAAAAAGGACGCAAAAGGAATGACGAAGGCACATATCATCTAACCAGTTACTCGATCGTATCATGACTTCTTAAATAAATGGTTTGCCAGCATGTCAGATATCCCTGAAATAGGAAGGCTCTCACAACCAAACAGTTCTTGAAGCTTGGAATCACATAGAATAGACATGTTTGAAGAATCCTACAAGTAAAAGCAGAAAACTTAGTTTAAAAGGATAATGATATGTTTCTAATCAAGATATATAGATGATAAAAGCAGATGCAGTAAAAGTAAACAAGAAAATAGAAATGGAATTACATAAGATATCAACATCTGTAAATATTAAAGAATAGTGAGAATCTTGTCAGATCATTGTTCATTTAGAAATTAGAGTTGTAATTTGATGCTGTCATGTCTTTTACAGGTAACTGAGAGGGTTGACTGTCAGAGGTATGTACATTTAAATAGAAAGAAACCAACAGCCTTTAACTCGGAAGACAAACTGCAGTTTACACATATAAATAACCACCACTGAATTGGCTTAGACAGTGATCAACCAAACAACAAATTCTCATGACAAACTCTTGATGACCCATCTTTGAATTCCGAGTACAAACACATAAATATTCTCAAATCCCACAAATATCTTATATTACATAGTTTTAGATCGGTTGATCATGATTGGCTGGTCATAACTCTAATCTAGGTGTATAGACCAAAATACCATCCCCAAATCCCCACAAACACTTTTTTTCCTTATCATTAACATCACTGGAAATCTTATTGGAAATTGATCAATCCATCAAACACCTGGCTGACTAAAACAACTCCGTCTGGATCTTGTCCAATGGTGATCCATTTGGCATACATCAGATATAGCAAGAAAAAGAAGAGAAAGAACGCAAAGAATAATATGGAGATAAGGAAGGAGAAAGAAGAGAAAGCGGAGAGAGCGCAACGACACAGTGTGTGCCAGACTTCTGTTTCAACCCTTATTTGGTGCTCTCACCAATCAGAAAGGACAACTGTCTGCAGTCTGCTTTAGGTGAGAATATGTTCATGCAAAAGAAAAGCCACAGAAATAGGAAAAGTGAAAGGAGAAAGGAGAGAGTACGCCAGGTAATGGAAGTCAATAGAAAGCATATGTATTAACTTAATGGCAAAGGAAATGAAAAATGCACCTTAAATTTCTACGGCTTTGATAAATTACAAAGCAAGAAGGCTAAAGAACTACATCAAAGTTGTAATGAACTGGCATGCACTTATAGTAGAACATAAATTTTGCAAACTAGACCTAGAATTCTTATTAACAGATCTCAAAAGTTATATATTTCACACTTACATCTTTGCCTTCTTTTACTTACTTTCTTTTACTGTCCCAACTCCCTATTCCAAGATCTATTTTCTTGACAGTCCCTGATCTGTTCTTACTGGTCTCAATCCCAAGCACTAGGGTCAATCCCAGTCCCACTAACCTCGATGTTTCTTCAAAAAGTAATGTTGTTGGTCATCACTGAAGTAATAAAATAAAATTAGGTAAACATATAACTAAAAGCATTTTCATCCATTTAAAATTTAATTGGATTGTTAATGAGTTCTCAAGCTTGTTTTGATCCATTAGTATGTGAAGATATGCTACTGATGTTAACATCTATTGTTATGGTAGTCATTGTTCCCGATCTTGGAAACTGAATCCACAGATGAGGGCACAGAAAATGACTCTGGCCACAGGTTCCTGATCTTCATCAGATTTAGGGATAGGTATTAAAAAAAAGACTCCCAACCTATCCTTGGAGTTAAAATACTTGTCCATACTATTGGCAAGAATTAGACAATTGGAGCATGATGATCTACAATAAAAATGATCCAGTGAACCGGATCCATCCTGTTATCAAACAGGAGAATGGTTCCACCCAAACCAACTTCTTATTCATTAATATTTTTTTAAATGAAGCATTTATGACCCTGACAACTGAGCAGTTTCACCCAAACCAACTGAAGCATTTATCACACTAGAAACCTTGTCAGTATAATATCCATCATTACAAGAAATTATAAGCATCTCTTACAAAATAAAGTAATTTCACAAGAGACTGATCTTCAGAGACCAAAATAGTAGAGACTAATAATATAATGAGACAACATGAATTGATTGCCACACATTAGCATTTCATGTAATAACAAGAAAAACTTCACAAATAATACCCAAGAAGTATCATCCAAGTATACCCAGAATTTTTGGGATTTAAATATACCCTAACTATCATATCCAGTATGTATTGACCAACAACAACTTATGTCTGAAGTCTGAACTGTATATGTTTAATGGCAATGGCAATGCGCATGGCAACAAACACTCTGTCTTTTGCACAAAAGATATAAGGTCAAAATGGGATCCTCTGACACATGTTAATAGTTTGTTTTCATTAATTATTAAATAATAATATGATATTACTTGCTGTTCAAAAATAACATATACTGGTAGCAGAGAAATACATTGTAAAACAGTGAAAGCTGTTGAACTAAACAAAAATGCCATAATTAACATAGTCAAAGTAGGACATCATAGAGACATAGTGAAAAAGGGAGGAAAATCAGCGTAATAATGGAAGATAAAAAAATTAAATTAAAGACCTGAAAACAAGGATCCAAATGCATGATTATAAGATATTTTATTGATCTTTGTTGTAAAAAGTTAAATGCCAATATTGTACTCATTGCTGGAACTTACTTCCAGCTGGTTGGCTTTTATGTAATCCCATATACGACTCAAAGCCTCAGATTGGAGCATTTCTCTTTCATCACTTCCAAAAAACTTGACCAATGCATCAGAAATAAACAGAGGGTATTCATCAGAAGCAGGTTCGGTAACTTCAGTTGCAGCAACATCGGCAGCCTTTAGCTTTTTGGGTTCAGGACCTGTATCCTCTGCAAAATAAGTAGATTTAAATTCATTCAGGTCATCATGACATACAAGCATGCTTAAGCACATGAGATGATTGACATACTTGGATCATCAAGTGGAATAATATGCTTAGCTAACAGCTTGTTCATTTTAAACATGTCAGTACTGTCAGTCTCAAACACCCGTCGTAGTTCATCATTGCAGATAATCTTCCTCTTGTTGTTAGGATCTTGGAGATTATTTTGCCGGATGTAAGCCCATAGCTGCTTTACAATCTGAACAGAGATATGTGCAATTAGTATTCCACACATAGATCAAAGCAATTTGTTACACACATCAAAGTGTTGATTGAAAATAGAACCTGAGTTCTTGACATTGCTGCCTCGCCAACAATGGGCTGGAGTTCAGGTGAAACACCACAAACTTTATTTAGACCTCCAGGACCACCTCTTCTTTTAGCTCTAGGTGGAGCACTGCACCAAAGATTAAATATTAGTAAGAAACACAAACATCACAAAGATGCATATTTCTTGGCATAGAAAGTTAGCAGATGCATTAATTATCAACAAATGAAAAAAAAATATCCTTCATTATGGGAAATCAAACAACATCCAGAGAATGAAGTTCGTGCTTAGTTGATTTACCAACATATTCAGAAAAGATAAAATCCCAACTTTAATCGTACACGACAGGATTTATGCATAAGATTTCTTTCAGGATTTTCATTGAAGTTTCGTGAAATTTAAGTATAACTTATCCTAGGGAGGGAACAAGGTTATATATGTTATTCATTATCTAGGTTTTAGCAACTATTTCACTTTCTGTTCCTTTAGGTGCACCATGTTGTAGTCAATCCCCTTCCCGTCCTATCTCCATGCCATCCAAGAGGCCAATCTGCTTCTGTTATGGAACTGGCTGCAGTGTACATAGCCAATCTGCTTCTATTGTGGAATTGGCTGCAAATGCACATCCAGAGGCTAATGGACTAGTAGACCTTGACCTCAATGTTCTGCATTATCTAGGTTCTGGCATCTACATTTTTGTTCCTTCTAAGTCCACCATGTTATGGCCAAGCTCTTTCCCATCAAACCAACAGGCCAAACATTATGGGATTGGTTGCAAGTTGCAAGCGTATATTCAAATAGCCAATCCTCTTTTGTTATGGGATTGGCTGCAAGTGTACATCCAGAAGCTAAAGGACTATGTAGACCTTGTTCTTGAGTTGTGATTGTACATGCATACAATAAGAAAGATTCGCTGATTTTCCAACATTAAAAATTTTGGAAGAACAACAATATTTCTCTATCACAAACAAATTTACTATGATATTTAAACCTGCATTCAGTGACGAATATGGCGTTTCAACTCTACCTCTTCTGCGCTTGTGCAAGCCAAGAAAAGAGATGAAGCTAAAAAGAATAACGAGTCAAAAAAATCAGAAGATTGATGATAACCACAAATCTACATGCCTTACCAAGGAAATGGTAAAATATGGATGTTAGAAAGTTAAACATAGCCTCATCAGAGACAAATAAAATATTATTACATAATTTCAATATGGCCAAACCTACATCAATGCACTCCAAAAGGAAAAAAAGAGGAGGTAAAAAGAGCCACTGGCTTATGTCTGGTTTTATGGTTTTGTTTCCAGGATTCTTATTGCAAGATTAATGACATGTGAGCCTAGTAGATAGTTCACAAAGGGATGTCCTGTTCCAGGAGATGTTGAAGTAACACTTAACAAAAATGCAAACTAGGCAGCAATCACCTTCTAGTAGATGTTAAAGCAACACTCTCAACTCCATTTAGTTCATTCACCACGAAGAAAGAAGAAGCTTCTAGTCCATACATTCACTTGTTGATCATGCACTATTTTTTCATTTTCGGGTACTCTTGTATAATCTTGGATCAATTTAAACATTAACTTGAAAATGAGAAATTAAATTACCTAAACTAATTCACTTAAGCCTAATTAGTTTCATGAGTTTCGAGAAAAACTCTAATTTGTGGCGTTAAACCTAAAACCCAAATATCGAATTAATCCTTTTGAGTTCCTTTTTTCTACTAAAGCCACCTGAAAGCTTAAATACAAGCTCGTGCTGGGAAAGAAAAATGAGGAATGTTTTTTGGAAGACGCAACCACAGCACAAACTAAGAACCAAATGCTTGATACGAAACCCTCGTCTAAGAGGGATGGGATGCGTTCTAAGCATAAAGACGGCACCTTTCCTTCGGTGCGCCCACAGCCCCAGTCACAGGCGCAGGACGAACAGCAGTGGTGACCCCCTGTGGCGCCTGGTGGAGCTGCTGCTGAAGGTGATACGCCGCCACGACGGCAGCAGCGGGAAGTGGTGGGGGCGGGGGGTACTGGAAGGCGACGCCGGGGTGGTGCTGGTGGGGAAAGGGGACGGGGGCTGCGACGCCGGCTGAGGAGGCGGGCTGGTGAGGGGGGATCTGTTGCTGGAGGGGGAGTTGGTGGAGGAGAACGTAGGGGTTATGGGAAGCCGGCAGCTGGGAATGAGGAGGATGAGCATGAGAAGGGGCCGGGGGGCGGGAGGGGCCGAGGAGGAGTTCGATCTGGTCGCGGATGAAGGCGGCCTTGTGGGAGAGATCGAGTCCTAGCTTGGCCTCGACCTGGCGGACGACGCCGGTGAGGGATGCGGCGCCGGCGGCGGGGTCAGACTGCCGGAGGACGGACTCAACGCAGCTGGCGATCTCCTGGTCCGATACCATGGCGATGGCGGGCCCAACACCATCTAACGCCGACTCCAGAGACGGAGACACAAACAAAAACTCAAATCGCCCGCCCCTTCTCTCTCTCTCTTTCTTACCTCCCTCTTCTGTCTCTCTATCTCTCTCTTAGGTCTCTCTTTAGAATAGTGCGGAGACCTCGTAATGACCAAAACACCCTCCAGAAGGGCTTTTTGGGAATTAAAATAAGAGCCACGTGATCCGCACGCGACCTTAGCCCGTCCCCCCAGCTCACTGCCCTCGGAAGCCTCGCCTGATGATTGGCTGGGCAGCGTAGGCCCACCGGTAGGGCCCAGCCCACCGCCCGAACGCATGGGATTCCCCTCCAACCATGCCTGTAAACTATACCGTGAATTCCCATGTCAGTCGGTACTAGCGCACTCAAACTTGGGTTGGGACGCGGAAGACGTGGGAGGAGCTTCGACAGTGCAATTTCCATCAATGGAAGCAGCGGATCCACGTCACCCCGGCGAGGTATATTATGAATGGATCGAACTTTATACTAGGTCACGTGATACGCACGCGACCGTACCCATTCCCCGCGCACAGCGCCCTCGGAAACCTCGCCGGATGATTGGCTGGCAGATGAGCCCCACTGATGGGGTCCAGGCCCAACAGCCGGCCCATTCTGGGATCCCCTCCAACCATGCCTTTACACAGCACCGTGAAATTCCCGTGTCGGTGCTAGCTCTCTCGATCACGGGATGGAGGGACGCGGAAGACGGGATGCGCTTCGAGAATGCAATTTCCAACCGTGTAAACAGTGGATCCCACTCACCCCAACAAGTAAATTACTAATTGATCGAACTTTAAACCTGATTAGGTATTAATAATTCCTTAATGACAATGAATAAGATATTCATGAGATTTTAATTTACTTTAACTCGGATAATTATATAGCTAACTAAACTTTTCGTTTCAGATCGATTGATAATATTTATATTTAATTTAAATAAGTTGAATAGACATGCATACCTAAAAAAAAATCAATCCACTAATATTTTTAAATATAATCAAATATTAATTATGGTAGTGTACAAATGAAATCCTAGACATAATAAGGATTAAAATCTTTGCTACACATTTTATATTTGGTTTAGAGACAAATCACATCAATCATTAATGCAAAGAAGGATGAAAATATTAGATTATTTTAAGATCAATATGAGGTGTCACATAGTCGTTGGAAAGTAATATTTGGATCTTGCATATTTTGATTGTTTTGATTGTTTGAACTAAGAAAATGATTAAGATTCAATTGATATTCGTTCTAAATTCATCTTAGTGTAGGTTTGCGACACACCAAACTTGCAAAAAGTAAGTTGAGGGTATACTTTGATCACTTTTATAAGCGACTTAGGGGACGATTATACTTAGAAACATCAACTGCAAAAGGGGTGGAGGCATAGCATAATGTTTATTGCACTTAAAACTCATATTGGTTGACTGTGTCGATCATAAGGTTTGGACGATCGATCGTTCAACCACGTGTCACTCATGACAATTATATATCTTCGGATCCAACTGCTACGTGTTGGTCACATACAGTCAACATGTCTTTTGATGATTGACTAGTCAATCATGTGTAGTCATGCAATAATAATGTATTTCATATCATTTCTTATGTATCGTATAGAAATATTATAAGTTTATAGAGACATCTATAAATATGATAGAATCAAAGAGTTATAAGCTAAATCCCTTTTTGTCTGTCATTTTTATTCTTTTCTCCTTAGCCAGCAGCTTGGGGTGTGTGCATAGCAAGAATGGTAGATCACTTCTTGATCCTGTGATATATATGAAAAGAAGGTTTGTGTAGCAATTTAAGGAGCATCTTCGCAGCCCCTGTCATATGAGTGACCGCTAGAGAGGAGGATAGTTGACATCATTCATCATCTCTCATAGATATGTAGGTTTTTAGGAATATATAATCTCCCTACGTAACACATCTTTTTTATATGCGTAGTTTTTTATTTGACTAGTCTTTGCACATCAATCTTCGCACGACGATGGAACCTTCTTTTCTTACGAAAAATTATGGGATTGTGTTTTCTATTCTTCCATTGCACATATGATGCTGCCCTAGATTTCCCAACAGAACGAAGCCATTAAGTGTGGCCCAAGATCGCCACCCGTGTGGCATCCATCCTCGCACCACCATCCCTCTCACCCCCTCCAGTGTCATCGTTGACTCGCCAAGTGCTCATAGGAAGCGGACCCCACTCTTCTCCAGCCCTGTTGTAATCCCATTGATTTGGGCCTCTGTCAACGTGTACTAGCTCTTGAAGCAAACGTACATCAGCCATAGCAGACACACCTCCTCCGTCGAGGAGCATTTGTCACCAAACATAGTTAAGGATGGAAATGACGAATGAATAAAAGATGACATATGGAATGCCGAGATCAGTGGCAAAATAGTAGGTCCAATTGATGAAAAAGTTGGAGAGGAGGGTGAAGGGAGGACAGGTGAGGCAATGAGACCAGGAGATGATGCCAGGGCGGAGGAAGGAGAGGGCATGGATGAGAGCGGTAATAGAGTTGTCATGGGAAAGGTGGTGGACGTGCTCAACGTCGGGTCAAGGGTGGAGAAGGAGAAGGGAAGAATGAGGAGGGAGACGAAAGAGATAGTAGCGATGAAGTGGTTGAGGAGGCGGAGGGCGACGATCGCTTAACCTTAGGGACCAAGGGGTAGGGGGAGGGGTCAACATTGTCGTCCACCACCGAACGTTAAAATTATCTTTTTACCTTTTTATTTTCATGTTTTATCGATAAAATCTAATATTGTTAGGATAAATGGACATAATTATTCCACTTCCATAATTATATCACTGTAACTTTTTAAAATATAAAGATGAAAATACTAAAGATAATAACATAGTTAACCTATATTTGTAAATTAAGACATATTTTCTCAACATAAATTTAAAATATTTTCTCAACATTTGTGAAGAAGTCCAAGTCGATGAACACAATTCTCGATATAGGTGATTTCTAAGCTGGTATTATTTTCATATCAAAATTAGGTAATCAAAAGGCAAAAAGGGTTAGTATGTGTTTAAGGATATTAAATTAGTGTCTACTTGCAAACCGTCTATATCAAGTCAAAATTTACTCACATGAGCTAAACTAATTGTGAACGGTGGATGTGGATTGTATGACACCTTTCTCTTCCAAAGCTCATGCATGTGAACAATGTGGATAAGATTTCTTCGTGGACTTCATGAGGTTGACCTACTCCATTTCTATCCATTCCAATTTAAGATTCTAATTGCTAGACTTTAATTGTGGATTAGACAAAAAAGAATTTTTTTTTATATACATATCCTTATAAAGTGTAGAAATAGCATATATATATATATATATATATATATATATATATATATATATATATCTAATGATTAACTTTAGATAATAATATAAATTAACTAATGGTTAACTTGGGAATACCTATAATTTTAACTATTTGTTAGGGCAAAATTGAAGTGATTGATATGTCGATGTTACTTGTCAACTAGTTGACTCTATTATGACCAACACGATCGAGCTATTGGTTTAACAAATCGACTCTACATAATCGACACATGAGTTTCACGAGAAATATGTATTGGCCTCATATAACTAAGATATCATTTCTACAAAGAGGACATGTTAGCTCCATGTAGCCAACCAATGGGCTTCATGTGATTGACACGACGGAGTACTTCGTTAATAATGTATTATCACTTCAACATCTTATTGACCATCTTTAAAGAAAAATTAATTGGATGATGCTCAATTAATACCATATAAAAGATAATTATATAATCCCATATTCAGGCTGATGGTAGTTATGATCGAACTTCACACTCCCATTAATATATAAACTACATAATAAATGAGTGTAAATAATTCGAAACACCCATTATAAAAGGGGGTGCACAAACATGTCGTAAGAGATTGAACATCCGATGTCGACCCAGCTTCAAAAGGGCATTGTCAGGAGTACCCTAACATAGTTTTACAAGATTCATACATTCGTGAAAGGAACTAGATTAGCTCCAAATCAACTTATGGATAATCAAAATCTACCCTAACACTATAATACATATATGTATATTTATCGTTACAAAGTTTATAAATATTATATATATAAATATATATAAATAAAAATAATTAATAAGGCTTAATATCAATATATAAGATTCAATCTGACCCAACCCGATCCGAATCGTAATTTGGTGGATAATTTTGTCCAAGACAAGAAAAACAAATATGTATATAATTTCATGAACCAGAGGGTGTTTTCTGAAATATTGTTGATCAAGAAGCGACGGAGTCCTGTCTGGATTTGGGGCAGCCAACAAAAGAGAAGGGCCAAAAGGGTGAGAGAGAGAGGGAGAGAGAGAGAGAGAGAGAGAGAGAGGGTTGGGGAGGAGAGAGTGATAAGGCGAGCTGAAGGAGCGGAGGCGAACGGGAGCATTACGCCCTCCAAGAAACCTTACCTCCTTCCTGATCCGAAGCTCAAACTCGCTGCATAAATCGCTTCTCGATCGGCCGCGCCTTCCCCTTTCCTCACCCGCCCCCTTTCAGAGGGAAACAATTCAGGTTGGTTCTCCTATAAGCCGCGATTCGCGTGGCGTTTATCGGTTTCTGCTCGATCGGTGTTCCGTAATCTGATGGTTTTGTTGTGTTTGCTGTGGATTTGTCGGTCGATGGAAGAAAATTTCTTCGGTTCTTGGTGTATTCAGCCTCGGCGTGTGCCGTTTCTTTGTTGGTGATGAATTGTGTATTAAATCAACAGTAGGAATTACTGATCGTACATGTCATGGACAGTCCATGGATGTGCATCCTTAGTTCTAGAAAATGTATGGCTTCTGTAATAGTCATCTGCTCGATCAAGATTTGTTTTAGGGTTTCGCATCTGATGTGGAATAATTGTCTGTGTAATCGTGGGCAGTAAGTTTCCGTGCATGAGAAGTAGATCCAAGTGTTCTGGAAGCGATTGATGTGAGGCTAGGATTTCTCTTCACATTTTCTGAGTATTTCCTTTTTTGTAGCTTGCAAGTGTCTTCAGTATGATACATCTTGTTACTTGAGTCCAAGATGTGATATCAGTACACTCCACCATCTTTAAACAGACAGAAACACTTAAAACATGAAGCATGTGAATCAAGAAGTCTGACTGATTAGAGGCTCACAGAACCGAGATTTGAAATTTTGTGATGGAAACTAAGCTAAGCTTTTCTCATTTATTGTGAGTAGACTAAAATCTTGTGCATCTGTTGCTTAAGTTTCTTAAATTTTAATTTTTAAGTGTATTTCAGGTAGAACTTGGTATACGCTGACAGAAGCTAAACCCTAGCTAATGTCTATACATGGTTGCATCAACCGGGTTATGAATGACAGCGGAGAAGATGAGGAGGGACCTATTACTTTTAAGAGGTCAAACCCTTCATCGAAACAAGTTCGGTCGAGCTCCGATTCAAGGAAGACAGCTCCTCAGAAGCATGATGGTTTGTGTCTTGAATCTAGTCAAATTGCTTATGACTCTCGATTGCAAAATAATCAAATGTTTCTTACAGCAAAGGCGACAATTGAGAAGCCTTTTGTTTCAAGCTCAAGTTCACATTCTTCAATACCTGCCCTGACAAAACATTCTTCCAATTGTAAATCAACAACCAGTCATGTAAAACCACAACATCAAGATGAATCAATTGCTGAAGTTCAGAATTCAGATGATTCGGATGATGATAAACCATTGAGCCATAGACTCAATTCAGCTTCTGTGGCAGTTCAGAAGAAATTTTTTATGGACTCTGAAAAGATACACAAGCATTCTTCAGATCATTATTTTGCAAAAAATAACACAAATAAGATGATCGTGGACAAGCCAATCATTAGAAATGAGGAATCTAATGATTCTGATGACAATAAACCATTGAGCTCCAAGATTTCTTCTATAGCAGCGTGCAGTACAGGTGGCCCCTCACATGTTGTGAAGTTACCTCAATCTGCGAAACCCACTTCACATCCATCTATGAAAGTGAATTCAAACATCAAGGAAGATTCAGATGATTCAGAAGATGAAAAACCACTTATCTCTAGGTTTCAGTCGAAGGTCTTTGGTGGTTCATCTGTGAAAAATCCAGACTCATATCAGAAGTCTCTGTCTCCAAAGTTGAAGTTTAATGCTTCTAGCAAGAAGGAAGCCAGCAAAGAAATTAGGCCCCCCAAAGGTGGTCCAAAGCGTTCTCTAGGTGATACTAAGACTTCAGATTCTTCATCAATTAAGAAAGTAAAGGTTTCTGAAACCTCTTTTCTTGTGAAAGTTAAAAATGAAGTTGCTGTAAAGAAAGAGGTAAAAGAAGATGATAATGATCACATACCGATTGCACAAAGAATGAAAAAGTCAGTCTCTTCTAACAGCACATCAATGACCAAGAATTTGTTAAAAAAGACTTCATCATTCAAGAAAGATAGCAAGCAAATGAAGAAGAAAATGAAGGATTCTAAATTTTCAAAGACCTTGAAGGTGCCTCCTGGATCTGGTGGGGGCCAGAAATGGACTACCTTGGAGCACAATGGTGTTATTTTCCCCCCTCCATACAAGCCTCACGGGGTTAAAATGCTCTATAATGGACAGCCAGTTGATTTGACTCCTGAACAAGAGGAGGTTAGGTTTAACAGATGTTTGCATTACTTGTATAATTCTAGCATTTGTTCTCGTCTTTCATTTTTTTCTGCTACTTTCAGAATAGACCAGTAGCCTTTAAATTTGATGACTTACAAATTTAAAACTTTTTTCTTTGACTTCTGAATCTCTCTGGTTGCAGGTTGCAACAATGTTTGCTGTTATGAAGGACACAGAGTATGCCACCAAAAAACAATTTATTGAGAACTTCATGTATGATTGGCGGCAAATACTTGGTAAAAACCACATCATTAAGAAATTTGAGCTCTGTGACTTCACTCCAATCTATGAGTGGCATCTAAGGGAGAAGGAAAAGAAGAAGCAGATGAGTGGAGAGGTAAAATAGCACTGCAATCATTCATGTACTCTGTTGTGATTTGTTGAAATAAATGCTGATATACGTGTTCGGATATCTTGGGGTGAATCACCTATGCCCATAATGATGTGCCAGTTAAATTATTCAGTTGCATAAAATTGTTGTCAGAAACTGGAAAGGATTATTACTTATGAACTGAACTTTATCTTTCTGCCGATGGACTTCACATTCTGAAGCAATACTGTTTCAAATTTTGATTCACAATTACTACATAGCAAATGCATATGATAGTTGTAAGTGGACTCACGTGTTCTTAGGAACTATTATTATTTATAATCTTAGATTTATTTATGATAGGAACATTGTGTGGCACATGGACCATTTTGTGGTCATTGCTATAGTTTAGAAAAAATTGATATTTTGGGATAGACTCACTTGTCATTAATTGATTTTGCTTCTTGAATGTGGCATTTTCTTTTCATCTCCTGTTTCAAATTTATCATATCATCATACTCAGTAGGAGTCGCTGATTTTATACCTATGCTTCTGATGCAGGAGAAGAAGGCCTTGAAAGAAGAAAAAATGAAGCAAGAAGAGAAATACATGTGGGCTATTGTTGATGGTGTGAAAGAGAAGGTTAATTCTAAGTTCTGACTTCAAATTTATTTTTCTTATTAGTGTCTTGATTTTATTTGCAATGTGAAGCTAATAGCTAACATGGCCTGTGATGTATAGTCTGTAATTGAATCGATAGGGAATGCTGTTAAAATTTTCAAAACTTAATTTGCTTTCAGAATTTTTAGCTTTGGCTTAAATGTTACTATTTCTTATTGTTTTGGCAGTAATGAACATATGCATGTAATTTTGTCTCAAATCTAGAGCTTATGAGTTCTTTGTGTTATAGACATTTTTCATCAGGCTTTAAACATGCTATTTACTGCCAAGTGGGTGCTTCGTTGTAAGACACTGAATGCCAGAAGTCTTTGTTACCAAAAAGTTTCTCAACAAAAAAGTCTTTCGTTGAGTTGTTATTTTGAACATCTCTTTGTTGTTTCGGTAATCAATTAACTCATACATAGTGCAAGATATCTTTCTTCATCAATGCTACCACCATATGATATGCTTTCACCTTAGGTTAGTCTGACTTTTGGTATTGTACCTTTGTTATGGTGATGCGTATTGTAAAATTTTGGTGCCAAATCCTTGTCTTTAATTTATTATGCTGAGAACTAACAAGTAGGTCTGTTTTAGGTTGGGAATTTCAGAGTTGAACCACCAGGACTGTTTCGAGGCCGAGGAGAGCACCCAAAGGTTCATTTCTCATCATTATTATGTTGGAATTTGATTGTTGTTAGCTGCTTGGCAGCATTAATTCATATATCAAAATTATCCTGTCATTTTTTCTTGTGCTGAAATACTGTTGTTTGATGTAACTTTAGATGGGAAAACTGAAAAAGAGAATTCGGCCAAGAGATATTACAATTAATATTGGAAAAAATGCACCGATACCAGAATGTCCAATACCTGGTGAGAGGTAATGCAACCTGACAGGACAAAGGTTGGAGTGTGGTAGTCACTAGACTAGTTCAGGCTTGTTAGTAAAAATTGTGAAAATAGACTGAAATTAGTAATTGGCATACAAATGTCAGCATTTGAGTTACCTTTTTCAGGTGGAAAGAAGTGAAGCATGATAACACTGTTACATGGCTGGCATTTTGGAATGATCCCATAAATCCAAAAGAGTTCAAGTATGTCTTTTTGGCGGCAAGCAGTTCATTGAAAGGGCAAAGTGACAAAGAGAAATATGAGAAAGCCAGACGGTTGACGGTAATATTGCTTGTTCTTTGATTCAGAAGTGATAGCATGTTTGAATTGTGACCAGTATATGTTGCTTCTTAGGCCACACATGGAGAAAGGTTAGGTTTTGTTGATAATCATCGTTCATTGGTTTGTAATATGCCATTTGTTTTGCAGGATTGTATACAAAATATTCGTGCAAACTATACAAGGGATTTTTCCAATAAAGATCCAACGAAGAGGCAAATAGCAGTAGCCACATACCTTATTGATAAACTAGCACTTAGGGCTGGAAATGAAAAGGTGCTTATTCAGTGATAAATTTCCATGGTTTCATCCTACATTTATTCTGCACTGTGGTTTATATATATACTGCTAGTTTCTAAGTCTTCCCTATTTCCCAATTATATCAATTATCAGGTTAACTTGCAAGTTGTGGTGCTCGAAACTAGACTACTTAATATAAATCTTTTACCCCTTAACATATGAATGTTAATTGCAATGCAAATTTTGTTAACAAGTTGTGTTGATAATTAGGTAGATTAGTTTCGTGATTACTGGAATACTACCTGACAATTGAATGACCGAGGAAGCTAGTAACTCTGATTTTGCACTATAGACATAATGGTTGGGACATGTGAACATGATCTCCAAGTTTATGTTGAAGTGTTCCTGTTTGTTGTTACCTCAGTCTATTGAGTAGTCACTTCTTTTGATCAAGTAGCTTTATTGCACATTGCAGTTTGGGTGAATGTCTGATTTCGTGTTAATGATTCTGATTAATCTTTTCTCCTTCTTATATTTGATATTGTCAGGGTAACTTTGTTAGCCTGTTTTAAATATACATGCTTGTACCCTCGTACAATTCTATGCTCTGGTTTTCTTCTGCTGTGCCTTGTAGACTTCCTCTAACCATGATATATTTATGTTGAATGAACTGTGTCATAGTTCTTTGTTCACCTATAGCTGGAGCATTAAATTTCTAGTAGAACTATGCCAGAAACACCCATCCTCCAAAATTCAGGAGGATTGGACTTGAAGATCCTTAAAGCAAAGATCAAAATATTGCTGCTGTATATTGTTGCAGCTAATGAAATCTTCACATCAGGGTTGCATACAAACATAATCTTGTACATACATATAACACATAAAACATAGACACATGTTTATGTATATACATATATACATGCTTAGTTCATGTGTACATGATGCCATGGTTTAAAATGCCTATTGTTTTGCCTTATGAATCTATCTACAGGATGATGATGAGGCTGATACTGTTGGTTGCTGCACTTTAAAGGTGGAGAATGTTGAGTTGGTCCCTCCCAATATGTTAAAGGTAGAATGCCTAGAATTAGACACTTCTATTGATTCATTCCTTGAATGGTTTTAACTTTTTAATTTCTCCAGTTCGACTTCCTAGGTAAAGATTCTATTCGATATTTGAACACCGTTGAGGTTGAATTGCCTGTCTATAAAGCGATTGGAGAATTCCAAACTGGTGAGAGGTGACTACTTATTTTTCAGTTCATTTAATCTCTCTGTAACCAATATGTTTAGCACTAACTGTACGTCTAATTTATTAGCTAAAAAGAGTGGTGGAGGTAGAAAGGGTAAGGGTGATGATCTCTTTGACTTGCTGGACACGAGCAAACTCAATGCACATTTGAAGGAACTCATGCCTGGTCTCACTGCCAAAGTCTTCCGTACATACAATGCTTCTATTACGTTGGATGATATAGTAAGCATGAAGCTGATGTTTGTTCTTCTTTTGCTAAGTTTCTATTACCTTAGATGATATAGTAACCATGAAGTTGATGTTTGTACTTTTCATTAGCAAGACCTGCTTTGTTTTCTTGGTCCATGTTGACTGTAAGTTGTACTTCCATTTTCAAGTTCTGAAGAATGATGCTTATGCGGTGGTGTGCCTTCACAAACATAAATTTTAACTTGATTTACCAACTTGATACTGTATCTTCTGTGAAGATTTAATCTTTATAACCACTCATTGTGAATTTAAGTTTAAAGCCAGATCAAACTACTTCCAGGTGATGCTACATCACTGCAGATACAAAATATGGACATGTTTATTTTGATACTTCATTTGACAATGTCATCACTGTATTTATAATCCTACTGCCTAGTGAAAAATAGCTATGGAGCTTTTACTTTGTCTGAACTGATTTTTCCATGATATGACAGTTGAATGAAGAAACCAAGGATGGCACACTTCCTGAAAAAATTGCTGTATATCAGCATGCCAACAAAGAGGTAAAATCAGCAACTTGTTGTATCCATTCAACTGTTGTTGCAGCTGAGTCATGATCATTGTTGCTGTATTCTTTTACAATACAGGTTGCAATTATATGTAATCACCAGTGCAGTGTCTCAAAGTCCCATGAAAGTCAGATGTCAAGGTTGAATGAGAAGATAAATGACCTAAAGGTTTTTTGTTTCTCTAATTTCTGTATATTGTTCCCTTGTTGATTTCTTTATGTAGTTTTATCCATGGTTTGCTTTACTGGTCCATATCGGTATATCAATCGGCTGTTGGTATGGTACGCACCAAGCTATACCGACACATAGGACATAGGAGCGTACCAACGTACCACTCGTACTCGTCCGCTATCGGGCTGGTACATACCGTTCGTGCCGAACGGTATGATATGGTACGACAAACCTTGGTTTTATCATGAAACACAATTGTTTTATTTATGTGCTGCAAACAGGCCCAGAGAGACGAGTTGAATATGGATTTGAATAGGGCTAGGAAAGGGAAACCTCCACTTAAAGATAAAGAAGGGAAGACGAAGAAGAACTTGTCCCCTGATGTGTAATAAACTTATCCTGAATAATCTTCAGTTCAAAATTTCTTTTGAGATGTCTATGATCTGATGCATTTCAAATTACAGGATAGAAAAGAAGCTTGTGCAGGTTGATGCAAAGATAGAGAAAATGGAGTTGGATAAAAGAATAAAAGAGGATCTCAAGACAGTTGCACTAGGGACATCAAAGATTAACTACCTTGATCCTAGAATATCAGTTGCATGGTGCAAGCGCCATGAAGTACCCATCGAGAAGGTATCACATCTCCTGTTTCTCTTTCTGAAAAGTCTTGGTCTAAGCTTTTGAACTGAAGCATTTATGAAGTATATTCTTCATTATCAGCTTCTGCAGTATTATTATCAACTTGTGTCAATATTTTATCCCCTGAAAGCTCATTCATTAGATATCTAATTCGTGGCATGTTTTTGTTTCCAGATATTCAACAAGTCGCTGCTTGCAAAATTCGCCTGGGCAATGGATGTTGATCCCGACTTCAGATTCTAATGCATCATTCATTGGCATGATTAATTTCATTAAGAGAACAATTCCGAACCATTCAGTTGTTTAAATTAAAGGAAATTCCAATCCTGTTTCTAATTTCTCCAAAGCCTCATTGAAAAACCTTCAATAGAAACTTATATGTACCATGACACAAGTCAGTAGAGAACTTGAATTCTTGTTTCATTATGTACATTAAAATGTCCACATTATTGAGCTCTCAGTCCTTTAGTCCCTAAATTTGGAGCTAGGGTTGTTGTATTGACTTATATTAACTTTGATAATCTATCTTTGGCAACTTGAGTTTTATGCTTGATTTATTGGTCCACAGTTTTTTGTTACAATGTTCATCCCTTGGGATGCCAAGATTTGATTCTTTTGTTTCACCAAGTTTACTGATGCCACTTTAACTTGCACAACAGTAGGTGTATCATCTTGATTGGAGTTGTATTCCTACACAGAGCTATCGGATCTTTCAATCAAAATTTATTCACCCATATCTTTTATGTTTGCTTTCATGGGATGCAGGTGATTATGGAAGCCCTACTATAGAAGAGACCCTCTGCCACAGGTACTAAGATCCCTAATTCCTGAACCCCCAAGCTCACATCTCCTTTTGTATCTGCATCATTTCCTCTTCAGAGTACATCCGTGACCTTGCTTTATGCAGGTTTCTTATGCATTTTTTTTGTCATTTATGTACGTTCTGGATGCTTCCTCTATTTTGCAGGACTTAATTTGCAGTACTTTGGTCTATTCCACCGGGATAGTGGCAACATTAGCTTCTGTTCATCTGAGAGGTGTATTTTCCTTTATCGGGTAAGAAAAAACTAATGTCCAAAGAGCTTTACCAGACGGCTGATACTTGTGCAGCAGAACTTTTCTGATACTTCTTCACTGTTATCAGTTTAATCTCGGAATTACTTAGTCAAATCTCAGACAAAAAGCTAGGATTCTACTACAAACTTTAGCAATTAATCTTGAACTCACATAGTCCGACTTTGATTGTTCCATGGGCAAACCAAAACCATGCTGATCACTGTTGAACTCCATCAACTAAATCATGCTGATAAGATACTCAACACTGCAGTCCATAACAGACAAAACATGGTCAACTCTTCACATTGCTGGATCCAAGGCATGCCTCTTCTCTTAGGTCACTTCAGCCTACAATTCCTAGTTTCCTACAATTTGATCTACGCACACTACATACTGATACCAGGATCTTAGATATGTATTCTCCTTGAACAACACAACATGCAATAGACCAGTTATTTGTCTTTTTGATGCTTAGAATGGACCTAAACACAAGTAGCTCTGGGTTTCTTATTCTCTTTAGGATTGATAGGTAGGCCGGCTGTATTCCACAAATCCCGTTCCTCATCAATAAGCATGGTTTACGCAGGAAAACTCCATCATATATGCAACTGGGTCGAGCATAATTTCGTACTTTAATAGTCTTAATTACTTTTCTTATATATGTTTTATTTATTCGGGCATGGATTTGGCTAATCATGTGGAACTTTTGTTTACTGCCAATTCTGTACAGTCAATGACATGTGCAGTATCATAACATAGTGTTTGATAGTGAGTGAATTCAGTTTAGAAGGGTTTAAGCTAAACTAGGCTCCATTATGGGTCTCATTTTTTTTATCATTTCAGTTAATGATGATGACATGTGTTAGTGAAAAATGCTAATTAGTCCCTGCATGTAATGATGCCTCAGTTTTCTCCTTTGTTTTTTACTAGGAACAATTTGTGTCCATGCCACCTTGTTTAATGGAATAATGCCTAGTACACAAATCAAATCATATATATTTTAGATTTGTTATTTCCCATCTATATATATGTATATATATTCTTATAGGGCTTCCATTATCTTCATTCAGAAAATTAATGATTTGATTTAGCAAGACATCTTGCTCTTAATGCTTACTCTTTTTCTTTTATGCATAATAATCATTAGTACAATGCATGAAAAATCATCAATACAAATAGAAATCACTTTTCTTTGAATTTTTATTTGATTCCACCAACTTTGGACTTCATCATAAGACATCACTAGCACCTCAAAATTTTTCCACACCACGATGCCACTTTTCTATCCTTATAATAATTATAAAAATAAGCTGCAAAATTTTCAATTTCAATATGTTAAGCAATAGGTAGATGTGCTGTAGATCACTATGAAGGCTTTTTGTATGTTCATGAATCCATGTGGGTTCACTTGTTCTTATGCCCCTTTACCTAAGATAAATCTAACTGCTATGGTTCTATTACTCGAGAATCCAGACTCATGAATGCTCCAAGAGACAAAGGTATAGTTTTGGTCCTTTATGCCATTCCTTGCAGTCCACAGAATGGAAGTCCGGCGAAATTTGTGGGATTAGAGATCATGTGAGGAACATTAATATGCTTTTTTTGCAGTAACTTGTTGCTACAGCCACTTCACTATATATATTGAACCCCTCCATGGCTGCATGTCACACACCCAACTCCAAGCCTAGGCCTTCAGTGCAGTTTATCAGAAGATGGCCATGGCTGTCAAGGGAGAAAACCTTGTGGTCACGAAGCTAAAGCTCGAGAGGATGCTCAGCATGAAAGGTGGCAAGGGGGAGACCAGCTATCTGAAGAACTCACAAGCTCAAGTACTGATGACTTCTTCTTGCCCCGTGTTGTTCCTTGGAATCTTCTCTGCCTTTGTAAGATGAGACATCAACAATGGAGCTAGCTAAATATCTGTGCTTTTGTAGGCTCGCCATGCACGAGCCATGCTGCACTTCCTGGAAGCAACGCTGAGCGCGATGAAGCTTCCCTTGCTGGAGGACGGTGGCACGTTTGCCGTCGCAGACCTGGGCTGCTCATGCGGCACCAACACGCTCTTCCTCATGGGCATCATCGTCGAGCACGTATCGAAGATGTACGCTGCGCTCGGCCACGATTCCCCCGAGTTCCAGGTCTTCTTCTCCGACCTCCCCTGCAACGACTTCAATGTCCTCTTCCAGCTTCTCCCGCCACAGTTGAGCAGCAGTAGCCTGGAACAGTGCCTGGCGGCCGCCGAAGAGCAGCGGTCCTACTACGCCGCTGGCGTGCCCGGCTCGTTCTACGGCCGACTTTTTCCTTCTAGATCCATAAACGTCTTCAACTCCACCTTCTCCTTGCATTGGCTCTCTCAGGTATCATCAGCTCACCATGCTTTCGATCTGCTGTCGAACAATTGGAGTCCAAGGAGTCACCGCTATTTGGTGTCGCACTGCAACAGGTGCCCGAGCGGGTGACCGATAAGCGATCGCCGGCATACAACAGGGGGCGGGTCTTCGTCCATGGCGCGTCCGCGGACACTGCCGCTGCCTACAAGCAGCAGTTCCAGGCGGATCTCGCCAGCTTCCTGCGCGCCCGCGCCGTCGAGATGAAGGTTGGCGGCGTAATGTTCCTCGTTTGCCTCGGCCGGACATCCATCGACCCGGCCGACCAAGGCGGCGCAGGTTTCCTCTTCGGCGCTCACTTCCAAGACGCTTGGAACGACCTCGTCGAAGAGGCGAGCACTCACTCACACCGAGTTCACGTCTGCTTCAACCGTATCACACGCCACTGATCCGAACTTGTCATGTTTGTCGATCGCAGGGTCTACTGGAGAGCGAGAAGCGTGACAGCTTCAACATCCCCGTGTACGCCGCCTGCCTCAGGGAGTTCAAGGAGGTGGTGGAGGCCGAGGGCTCGTTCTCCATCAACAAGCTTCAGGTCGTCAAGGGAGGCAGCCCGCTGGTGGTCAACCACCCAGAGGACGCCAGCGAGGTCGGGCGAGCGCTCGCTAACAGCTGCCGGTCGGTGGCCGGCGTGCTCGTGGAGGCGCACATCGGCGAACGTCTGAGCGAGGAGCTGTTCGGGAGGCTGGAGCTCCGGGCGGCACGCCATGCGAGGGAGCTGATGGAGCAGATGCAGTTCTTCCACATCGTCGCCTCGCTCTCTCCCTCGATCCCATCTCATCCCGCGAGCTGACGCATTCCTGATGAGCCCGTTCATGCGATTCCTTCGATTCATGGAGTACGAGATGACCGTAGAAGCATTCATGCTGTAATCGGACATGCTCATCCAACTGAGCCTGTACATTCCAAAAGACTGAATAAGCTTAAAACATGGGTTTGAGCAAATGCCTGATGAACTAATCCACAATGCAGCGAGAGAATATTTCTGGTATTTTGAAACCGTACAGATATATATATATATATATATATATATATATATATATATATATATATATATATATATATATATATATATATGTAAAAACGGTTTTCTTTTATTTACGCCGACTTCGAGCGAGCGAGCGGGGGAGTTGAGAGAGAGAGAGAGAGAGAGCATCGGTTGTCGCCCCGCTCCCACCTCTCTTCCCCCCTTTCCGCCGCCGGGAGCAGCAGCGCCTCGGTGATGTGGCTACCCTTTTCGATTCCGACCATGAAATTTGGTTCTTTCTTGGGGTTTAATCCTTGGAATTAATGGGATTCGCGTCCTGATGATGTGGTTCTGGCATCTTCTAGGGTTTGGCATTAGCTGCTCTTTTGGTCGATTTGGGTTTGGAATTCACAAAATTGATCTGCTTAGATCTTTTGCACTTTGATTTGCAGCCATTGCAGCAGCAGCAGCAGCAAACTGTTGGCACCTATGCACGCAAGGCTTAACAGAGATTGGAACCTGAGAAGGCATTTTCGAGGTACATGACCTTTGAGAACTGAAAGTAGAACATATATCGGTAGAATGTAATTTCTGAGTTCGGTGTTTCCCTGATCGTCGATGTTGCTGGGTGCTGAAAGAATACGAGTCCTCCTATGAAAGCGAGTGAATGGTCTAGAGACACTAAGAATCTTCCCTCGACTCTCATGTCAATCAAGGATTTGTCAAGAGATAGACACCCAGAGAGCTCCATGAGAGTCCCAATAGTGTTCGAGTACTAAGAAGTGTTAAGGTTTTTGTATCCTTCTCACCGCGTGATGTTCGCTTTTCATTGTGGAAAGGAAGAGATCGCTTAGCATGAGAGGCTTTATGACCTTGCATATCGATCGAGCCTAACATAGTGATGGCATTTGCCAAGACCTGGTTGGTGGAGTGGGCTAAGACGCTTGCCAAGAGAATGGTGCCCTGTTCTATGACCCTACATAGCGTTCAGGGTTACTCTCTATATTCATGGTAGTATTGTAGGGCCTAACGAAATGATAACATTTGTGAGGAGGATAACACCTCGTTGGGGGAAGTGGTGTCCGAACCTTTGACGAGAGACTGATGCCTTGTGCAAAGGTGGTTTCTGGACCTCCACCATTGAGAGTACATCAAGGTAAGTCATCTTTGACAAAACACTGAGTCCAGACTTTCCTCCAATTATTACACAATGCTTGCCAATGCTTATATTTTGTGAAGGTGAGATTCCAATCTAAAATTTTTACTAATCAAGTTAATTGGCAACTTTCAGAACATATCGGATAAGATTTGGAACTCTGAATCTTTGATATGTGATTTTTAATATTTAAGATATTAAAAATATATCGGATGAGGTTTGAATCTATTTTTTTAATCTTTTGTAATATTTATTTTATTCACTTGATAAAATTAAGAGGTATCAGGTGGAGTTAGCATGGAGTATCCTATTCTTCATTTTGCATGTAAGGAATTGATGTTTGGACACCTTCTCTCATCAAGTTCTGACGTTACTGTCATTATCATGCAAGTATCTTGTACCAACTAGTAGAATGAAATCACAATCCAGGCTGACCTTTCCACTGGTTATTTAATTTTGGAAATGAAGGCTTGTGAGTTCTTTTTTGTCTTTTTTCTTTTTTTGTTTGTCACTTCTTCAGATCTGTTGATTTTGCAGAAATAATTTTCCAGTTCTTATTATTTGTATGGAAATCCTCCATATTACTTAATTTATGCATGTTAACATGGATTATATTAAAAAGTGGCTAGAGGGACCTATGTGCACAATGGAAAAGTGTTGTAGGAATTTTCACATATGCAAAGTTTTCAATATTGCAAAGAAACCTTTTTTTAATCCAAGTTGATCTTTCCACATATGTTCAAATATGATGTATTTGTCCTTCCACATTGTATACAACATAACATATGTTTTGATAAGACTCTAGGGTTCTATCGTAGAAGAAAGAAGGGAAAAGGGATGATCACTTCGAGGGGATCGACTTCCTTGATCGCTTCGAGGGGATCGACCTCCTGAAGTTAGTCTAAAGACTAAAAAATATTTCATTCTCTGTCGAAAAGAAACTGTTACATTACTATTTATAGGTTAGTTCAGTTCCACCTAGAGTCCATCAACTCTTAATAATAAATAAATATTAAATTAACATATATCTGACTCTAACTGAATTAAATAGATTCAATAAACATTATTCAAAAGCTCAAAAAATAAAAGGATTATAATAATTCCTCCCCTTTCAAATCAGCCTTGTCCTCAAGGCCGAGCAGCATCAAACTCGGGGAGTTTCTCTTCAATCATAGGGTATCTGTAGCGTGTCACAACCCATTGACCAAGTAAGTACGGTCTCCACTTCTTGATAGCGTAAGCAATAGGTCGGCTTTTCGGTGTTGCAGTCTTCTAAAAACCCTCTTCATCCGATGGCTAGTGGCAGTTGTGACCTTACCCCCACGTCTTCCTTTTAGGATCATCTGCTTTCCATTAATAATAAACTTCATGATTAGTTTAGAAAAATTTCACAAAACATCACCCAGGTGACACGGACTTAGCTGGTTTTGCCTAAGTCGTGCGGCACCCTCGCGCGTCCGTCCGCAAAGGTCAGCCTCCCCGAAGCCTCCCATTGCCCCTTAGGACCAACAAAAGAGAGAACGAGTAAAAGAGAACGCCTCAATCGGGATCCACAAACAAACATGTCCGAAAAACACTTCATAGACAATGCAAATTACAAACAGACTTTACAAGCTCTGAACAGTGGCACAACAAAGGGTAAAATGGTCCATTACAGACCGAAAAGCTCTCGAACGTGTCCACATGACACAACCTTTATTTACAAGCCTAAAGAGGCCACCAACCCAACTAACATGGGACTATTAAGCCTTCGGCCGCCCCTCTACCTGCTGTACAAGGCATGAACATGCCAAAAGACACGGACACACATAAGCATTACATCGAACATCTTGTTTAGAAGTTTGTCCGTGACATTCTCCCCCACTTATCCCTTCGACGTCCTCGTCGAAGCCTTTGTGAACACTGCAACTCTTCGCCTTTGCTGAGTCTTCAATCTTCTGCTCCAGCTGCAATGCGCCTCCTGGCTCCCAGCTGCTCTCCGCTGTTGTTTTTGAGTAGTCGAACCTTTGATCCGCCATGCTGCTTCAACTCACCAATGACTCTGACTCTGGTGTGGGGTTGGCTGAGTTGTGTTGATCCTTGTTGATTCCTGCGGATCCCCCAAAATGAAGGAAAAGACCATCCTTACTGCGCCAGTCTCTCAAAAATTCCACATGCTGCTTGAACTGGGTGGATGCTTGTTGGAGCTTTAACGAGCATCGTCTCGCAAACTTCTGAAGTTTTGGGTCCTTCCTCCACAAAATCTGCTCATTGACTCTTCTTTCAGTTAGTTGTCACATCCAAGTAGGTTCGCATAACTTCCGCTTTCGATTGGCATTTCGTTGGGAAATGAAGCGGACAATCTACTCTCAGTAGCACTGATCACCATTGGTGAGGATTTGACAATTGTTGTCTTCCATTCTCTTCGAAGGGTCTTTGAACTTGTACAGAGCTCCTCTGCTGGATAGATAAGAGAATTGGGGTACTCGGTTTCGCCCATTCTCTTAAGAGTTGAGAAGGCAAAGGTTACTTGACTTCGCCCGCCTCCTCGAGGTTGTACTTCATGCATCGAGCTGGTTACTGGCCTTCGCCTGCTCTTTGCTCACACTTCTGAAGCACTTGAAGTGTTTGCACTGCTTGCGTTGAGTTAGCTACTGTGATTCACCTTCTCAATGCCATTGAACTTCTGGAATGCAGGAAGTTTTCACCCCAACTTGGAGTAATTCTCTGATAGATGAGGTCGCCTCTGGGATTGTACCGTCTTCTCCATCAACCCTGCCGCCTACTCCACTGAGTAGCAAAGGTACAACACCGCGTACTGCTTGCTTCGTTCCTTGGTCGTGCACTCTTGCATGACCCGAAGTCCTTCACTTACGGCTATCTTGATGAGAAACTTGTTGACATCGGTCTTACGAAGTTCCTCGGCCTCTGCCCTTCAGCCTTGTCTCGGTACTTGGAGATTGCCTCTGCATGCTCCACCTCCTCGGCCCCTTTCACGACCAAACACTCTCCCTCCATGAGAGTAAGGGATCAATGACCTTCACGGAAGTCCCGCCTCTGCGGTACCATGGCGCTGCCATGCCCATGGCACTACTATCCGTCGCCTCGCATCTCCATCCCTTTTCTTCACAATCAGTAGATATGCCTCCGTGACACTCCTCCGAGTCCACCTCCATTCTAACTGATTGCTTGATTTTGGGTAGCTAAGTCCCTCTTGGACTCGTCGTCGCTTCCTCGCCCTTTTCGACCCCCTGCTTCAACACCTCTATGTTCTCTAAGCAGACTGTTTGGTCGATGGAAAGACAGACTGCAACTCCCATGCATGGCCTCTGCCATCGCATTAAAGGGTCTGCACCGATTCTGTTCTCCTTAGCTTCCTTGGTAGCAACGTTCGCTTACTCGACCTTGTCCTCTGACTTGTCGGGCTCCCTTAAGCGAATATGAGCTCTGGAGCAGTCCAACTCTCCAGCTGCTTCGATCATACCTCTGCATGATCAAGTCCCTCCCATGGGACTCACTGGTACTTGCATTCGAACTTTTCCCTTGGTGGAACACAGCCCCCATATGCTGATGACCAAGGTTTTCATCCGATGCAAAATTCGATGCACGCCCGGAAGACCCGCCTCTGCGGTACCATGGCCTTCACTCCTTGAATCCATAGCCCTTCTTGCCGTCGTGTTGTTCACCGAAGTGGAGCTTCCAGTAGCTCCCGATCATACCTCCATATGATCTAGTCCCTCCCGGGACTATGTCGTGTGTGTCGCATTGCCACGAACTGTTCCACCACGATCCGCTGCACCATGTCGCCTCCTGGTGACATCTCCATTGCATTCTGATCCTTGTGGAATAAACTCGAATTGTGAACCCTCCATGTGTGGCCTCTGCCAATACATCGCAGGGTCTCCTCCACCTTCGATTTTGTTCGCTTTGGCAATCAACCTTCATCCACCCACTCTTGGGTCACACCTAGATGAAGCACCGCTCTAGGACAGTCCGTCGCCTAGTAACTCCCGAAGTCCACCGACTTCGCTGTAATTTGTGCACCATTGCCTGGATCCTGGGCCTCTGCCCCTACCAGCACAATCTCCGCTGCGCACTGCTTCCTTCATGGCAACTTGAATGGCAACACTGTGGCATATTCTTCAAGAGTACCTGCCTCTGCGTCCTCTTGCCCCGTGCTAAGGCCTTCTGAACCCAACTTCGCCTCCGCAAATTGAGTCGCCTTAGTTCCTCCATCAAATGCTCCTCCGAGATAAGGTGCATGTGCCCAGAAGCTCCCTTCGTCTTTGGCACCATGCAAGATGAGTCCACTCCGTCAGAATGAAGGACCCATGGCACAACATGATCCTGCTCTTGCCTCTACAAGAGTTCATGTCCTTGACCTATGTCTAAGGAAAGCACTGTGCCTCTGCTCCATGTTCCAACTTCTCTGCTGGCTCCCTTCATGCGGCTTGGGTACTTCGCCAAGTTACACCCAAGTTGCTCCGCTCCTCGTTTTTGCATTGAGTCGATGGTGGCCCTCGCGCCCACCATTCCACGGGTCAGCCCTCCCTTGAGTCCGATCTCCATATCGACTCTAAGTGTGCCTTCATTTAAGTTGCTTCAGGTCGCTCCCCCACTTGATCTCGCAATGCATCCACCAATGCATTCTCTCAAGCGAGATCATGCGACGACTCCTCGCCGCTTGCTCAGTCCATCGAGCTTCGTGGAGTTGTTGTTTGTTGAGGTACTCCTCCTCAACATGTGAGGTCCGTCTCACATGATTCTCCCTCTGGAGAGCCGAGACTTATCCCTCCTGGATAACTGTCCCATTGGAGCAACATCTCTCTTCGTTTCGGAGACCACCATCCCCTTGGACTACTCCGATCTGCTGAACAAACTGTGCATTGTTCTGCCTCATGCAAACGCACTTGCTAGATTGCGCCTCCACGTCAATACAGCCACCACTGCACCCCTCAAGGCCTAGCAACATGCTGAACTCGTTGCACACTTCAGCCTCCTCCGGACGTATCCTTCGCATGCCGAAGAGAAAGTTTCAATGCTCCATGGCGCCGAGTTTCGGTCGCCTTGGGATGGCCACGAACAATCCATCGTCCGCATACAAGCCCATGCATGAGTACCGAATTCTTCGAGTTAGCAATTCCCCTCACCTCTGTGAGCTTTGCACAACTCTTTCGGTCGCTGAGCAACTCATTCCACTTTGCATGGTCTCGTCCTTTTGCCAAGCGCCTCGCTTGCCTTGAGCACCATCAAGTAAAGTTGTCAACGTTGAGCCGTAGCTCAAACTCAGCCATCCCAACCTTTGTGCGCTCCACATTCTTCCAAGCTTGCCTGTTCTCGTGGTGCCTCTTGCGCGAAGGGTTGGCCATTCCTCTGAATGCCAAACTCAGATGCCCGCTCCTCTGAGCGACTCCTTTTCCCTACATCTCCATGCCCGTTTTCCCCCAAACGGTCGCGCGTGTGCTGACTGCCCTCAACGCATCCCCGCTAGGTCCCCCACGTTTGCATGCTAAGTGTTTCTATGAGTGCTTGTCCCGCTCTGATACCATATGACACGGACTTAGCTGGTTTTGCCTAAGTCGTGCGGCACCCTCGCGCGTCCGTCCGCAAAGGTCAGCCTCCCCGAAGCCTCCCATTGTCCCTTAGGACCAACAAAAGAGAGAACGGGTAAAAGAGAACGCCTCAATCGGGATCCACAAGCAAACATGTCCAAAAAACACTTCATAGACAATGCAAATTACAAACAGACTTTACAAGCTCTGAACAGTGGCACAACAAAGGGTAAAATGGTCCATTACAGACCGAAAAGCTCTCGAACGTGTCCACATGACACAACCTTTATTTACAAGCCTAAAGAGGCCACCAACCCAACTAACATGGGACTATTAAGCCTTCGGCCGCCCCTCTACCTGCTGTACAAGGCATGAACATGCCAAAAGACACGGACACACATAAGGATTACATCGAACATCTTGTTTAGAAGTTTGTCCGTGACACAGGGTTGATAGCCATTCAATTCCAAGCACCACTTTGAAGTCTTCCAAGGATAGCAAAAAGAAGTCAACAAGCAACTCTTGGCCCTACAAAGTCAGCTTAATCTTTGCGCACTTACTATCACAAGTTAAAATCCGTCCATCGACGACCTTTACTTCAAATTTATTACGGTCTTTAATGTGGTAGGCTAATCGGTTGGCAACCTTACTGTTCATAAAATTGTTAGTGCTACCAGTAAAACTGTAACATGTTGATGTTTCAAAGTTCCTCCAACTTTCATAGTTTGCGGGTTAGAGTAGCCGGCTAATACATACACTATATGTATGATAGGTCCAACATCGTCATCAGAATCCATACCTTCATGATCGGAGTCCACATTATTAGCTTCCGGTTCCTCCCCAATTGGTTCAATCATAAGAAGTTGCCCTTGTTTACATCGGTCCTCCCTACTCCACTTTTCCTCACAACGCCAGCACAAACCCTTCGTTGATCTTTCCTTGAGTTCTTCTCGGGTTAGCCTTAGGGTGTTAGGGTTTCGGTTAAGAATAGATGGGGCGGGTGGCTTGCTGATCATCTGTTTGTTGTCAATTCTATTTCGATGATTTTTCCTACTAATTTTTTCCTCATTTAAACGTGCAAATGATATCGCAGCAATCATAGTGCGAGGTTGATGAGCCTTAACTTCACATCGAATATCTAGATTAAGTCTTTCGATGAATATACCCACCAGTTATCGTTCAGACCAATCTCTAGCTTGATTTGACAATCATTCAAATATGCTATGATATTCCAATACTGTAGAAATCTGACGAATTTTGGTAAGCTGTCCATCAACATTTTCATATTCAGATGGTTCAAAGCGAACAAGAAACCCTCTCTTAAATTGCTTCCATGAGGGGACTCCATGACAAATTTCGTACCAATAATACTATTGGATTGCATCTCCATATAGCTGGATTGAGGCTATTTCCATCTTGGATTCTTCTAGGGTTATGTGAAAACGAAAATATTTTTCTGCCTTAGAGATCCAACTGATCGGATCTCCATCTTGGAAATTCCACCTTCATGCGTGGGTAGCTTGTGTCATGTTCTTGGTTTTTTCTTGTGTCTCCAGATCGGTTCAATATAAGATTTGAACTTTCATCTTGTTGAAAGTTGCTGAAGCTCTCCAGTAAGCTCTTTTTGAAATCATTAAGTGTTTCTTGCAGTCAGTTCTCAATTCTGATTTCCAATGCTTTGATTTAGGCATTTACTGAGTTGTCGGTAATCATTCTGTAAGACTGCAAATCTGAAATCTCAACTCTTGTTTCTAGTGTTGGGACTAGGGCATCAATCACTGCCCTATTCGGTGCTGCTGCGGTGACGTAGTCGATGGCAGCACTGTGTGAATGAAGGATTGGTGCGAGGATGCAGGATGTAGCTACGGTCGCTATGTGGAGGGATCACTATTATTGAGGGCTGGGAGGCAACGATGGTGGTGCGATTGGGGGCAGCGTCGCTGGGGGCTAGTCACTGCGATGGCTGCGGCGGTTGAGGACAAGGCTGTTACGCGGATGGGAGGCAGTGTTGCCTTGTCTCTATCGCACTGCAAAAGGAGGTGTTAGCGACGCCGAAGGATCGTGGGCAGTTGAGGAAACAACGGCGGTTGTAGCGGTCGCTGTCGATGCTGACAACGAAGAGGGAGGAAACAACGACGATCGTAGTTGACTTGTTTCGATCACCGCGAGGTGGGAGGGTCACGCGACGATCGTATTCGACTCTAATTGAACTAAACAGACTCAATAAACATTAATCAAAAGCTTCCGAAGATTCCTAACATGTATTGAAAAATCAATAGTTAATTTTAAAATTTTAAAATATTAAAATATTAAATATGAAAATTTTATGGATATGAAAGTTTATTAGAATTTCATTACAAATGAAAAAAAAATATTTTTTTTCAAAAAGAAAGAAGTGAAGACGAGATTTGATCATAAGACATTGCTAAAACATGAATATAGTGGTAGTGTACAAGATTCACTTATCAAAATCTTATTTAATAATTTTTTTGATTTAAAATATTGATCTAGTGATAGTGTATAAGTCCCGTTTGTTAAAATAAAAGTTTCAAAATATCATCTAATAATTTTTTTTGTACTAGAAGGTTCAAAGCACCAATATATTTATGTATGGATGTCGACCCGCTTAACTAAATGTAAAATTTTTATACATAAAATACTAATTTAGCAGTATAGGAGGCCCACTTATACGAAAGTTATAAGGATTCAAAATCTCATTTGATAAATTTTTAATAATTAAAAAAAATTAATGGTAGTGAAAAAGATTCACTTGTAGGTGAGGAATCTAAATTTTCAATCAATATAACACAATAGCTTATGCTTAATATTTAAAATTTTACAGGTATATAATATACATGCTATATTTAGATCAGTCCTTTCTCATGGTATAGGAATGAGAGAAGCAGATACTGTTGGGGGTCCTCAGGAATATTTAGATCATTCCTTTGTCATGGTATATTTAGACTTGCTGTCGGGGGCGCATCCCGTCGCCTCCAACGGTTAGTTCTTCTCCCCTGTTTTGTTCTGCCTCTACATGTAACGAAACAACGGATAAACATAAGAAAGAGAATATATTTAAGGAAGTAGTTATAGTTTTGATATGCTTATGAAAGAAAGACTTTCCAAACACTTTACGAAGAATTGAATCTGGGCGAATTTTTTCTCAACGGAAGAGAAGGGGATTAATATAGAACAAGTAAGACTATTTTCGAAAAGAAAACTATTCACTTACTATTTTGATTAGTTTTTATATTTTATATTTCTTTCAATAGTCCCACATTGTTAGTTAGTTATTTTTGAAGTTGGAGAACTAACATAAATACAATCTATAAAATTATAAAAAAATATTTTTAAGTATTGCAAAGATTTCTCCTCATTTTCAAGTAATAATTTTTCATTTTCGTTTCCGTCCTGCGGTTCCGACACACCCAACTCCAAGCCTAGGCCTTCAGTGCAGTTTATCAGAAGATGGCCATGGCTGTCAAGGGAGAAAACCTTGTGGTCACGAAGCTAAAGCTCGAGAGGATGCTCAGCATGAAAGGTGGCAAGGGGGAGACCAGCTATCTGAAGAACTCACAAGCTCAAGTACTGATGACTTCTTCTTGCCCCGTGTTGTTCCTTGGAATCTTCTCTGCCTTTGTAAGATGAGACATCAACAATGGAGCTAGCTAAATATCTGTGCTTTTGTAGGCTCGCCATGCACGAGCCATGCTGCACTTCCTGGAAGCAACGCTGAGCGCGATGAAGCTTCCCTTGCTGGAGGACGGTGGCACGTTTGCCGTCGCAGACCTGGGCTGCTCATGCGGCACCAACACGCTCTTCCTCATGGGCATCATCGTCGAGCACGTATCGAAGATGTACGCTGCGCTCGGCCACGATTCCCCCGAGTTCCAGGTCTTCTTCTCCGACCTCCCCTGCAACGACTTCAATGTCCTCTTCCAGCTTCTCCCGCCACAGTTGAGCAGCAGTAGCCTGGAACAGTGCCTGGCGGCCGCCGAAGAGCAGCGGTCCTACTACGCCGCTGGCGTGCCCGGCTCGTTCTACGGCCGACTTTTTCCTTCTAGATCCATAAACGTCTTCAACTCCACCTTCTCCTTGCATTGGCTCTCTCAGGTATCATCAGCTCACCATGCTTTCGATCTGCTGTCGAACAATTGGAGTCCAAGGAGTCACCGCTATTTGGTGTCGCACTGCAACAGGTGCCCGAGCGGGTGACCGATAAGCGATCGCCGGCATACAACAGGGGGCGGGTCTTCGTCCATGGCGCGTCCGCGGACACTGCCGCTGCCTACAAGCAGCAGTTCCAGGCGGATCTCGCCAGCTTCCTGCGCGCCCGCGCCGTCGAGATGAAGGTTGGCGGCGTAATGTTCCTCGTTTGCCTCGGCCGGACATCCATCGACCCGGCCGACCAAGGCGGCGCAGGTTTCCTCTTCGGCGCTCACTTCCAAGACGCTTGGAACGACCTCGTCGAAGAGGCGAGCACTCACTCACACCGAGTTCACGTCTGCTTCAACCGTATCACACGCCACTGATCCGAACTTGTCATGTTTGTCGATCGCAGGGTCTACTGGAGAGCGAGAAGCGTGACAGCTTCAACATCCCCGTGTACGCCGCCTGCCTCAGGGAGTTCAAGGAGGTGGTGGAGGCCGAGGGCTCGTTCTCCATCAACAAGCTTCAGGTCGTCAAGGGAGGCAGCCCGCTGGTGGTCAACCACCCAGAGGACGCCAGCGAGGTCGGGCGAGCGCTCGCTAACAGCTGCCGGTCGGTGGCCGGCGTGCTCGTGGAGGCGCACATCGGCGAACGTCTGAGCGAGGAGCTGTTCGGGAGGCTGGAGCTCCGGGCGGCACGCCATGCGAGGGAGCTGATGGAGCAGATGCAGTTCTTCCACATCGTCGCCTCGCTCTCTCCCTCGATCCCATCTCATCCCGCGAGCTGACGCATTCCTGATGAGCCCGTTCATGCGATTCCTTCGATTCATGACGTACGAGATGACCGTAGAAGCATTCATGCAGTAATCGGACATGAGACTGTGTTGGGGACGAAGGAGCAAGGATTGAAAAGTATATGCATTACCCCATAAATCTTAGGATACTATTTAGGGTAATGTTTACAACTATTATCTAAATAATTATTATAAATTAATTCTTAATACTGTTCTTACCTACATCCAATTGAGATATAAAATAAACATGCTTCTGAATTATAAATGATTCGATAAGAATATCTATAACTTGTTGATATGTATGATAATATTTTATTATTATGACTTCACCTGCTATAAGATTTTGGATAAAATAATAACATATCTCCATGCTTCGTTCTTTTATAAAATATTATATTTTTTATCATTATAATTATGTTGTTGTAAAATATTTTCGTTACTTCTTTTTATTCTTGATAAAGATCTTCAAGAAGTCTTTTAAGTCATTATTTGATAAGCTACTAATGTTGCAGCTAAATTGTTAGAAATACTTTTTCTATCATCTAAAGCTAATCTCTAATCATTATCAATGAAACTAAATAATTTATATTTAAAATTATGAGAATATCAAATATCATAATTTGTGATTCCAATAATATAATATAGAATTATTTTAATAGCTCCAAGATAATACTTGCTTGGGCTATATATAAACCTGAATACCACACCAATAGATAAATCAATATCTGGTTGAGTGTGAGTTAAATATATCAAACCTCCAACCAAACTTCTATATCTTGCATTTGTTGAACATGTACCATATTCAAGTTTCAATTTCTTCACGGGTGTTGTTGTATATTTATAATTAATCAAGCTAGATTTTTTTAGTAGATCCATTTTATATTTTTTTTATGAAATAAAAATTCTATCTGATCCTTGTTTCATTTTCAACCTAAGAAAATAATACAGTAGACTTAGATATAACATTTTAAACTTAATCATCATCATATAATATCATCAACATAAAGATAAATCATAAGAATATTATGTTCACCTTTCTTCTTTAGATAAAGAGTAGGTTCATTATTGCTCATCTTAAATTTATTTTGATGAAAATAATAATCAATTTTACTGTACCATTCTCTTTGAGCTGGCTTAAGCACATAAAGAGCTTTCCTAGCTTATACATCTTTTTTTTTGTATCTTTGAACTAAAAAATAATTAACAAAAAATTTCATGCAAATTTCATATCAAATTGATAAACAGGTCATCTCAATTGAGTAACTAAAGTTCTCATTATTTTGAATCTAGCAACTAGAGAAAAAGTTCCAGATTGCCATAAAAATATCCTTATAGGAAAATGACGACATCACTTGCGCAGCGGAAGAACAAAAATAAAAGTCCCAGATTGCCACAAAAAGGTTTCTTCGTCGTGCGAAGATTGATGTGCAAAAATCACAAAATCAAAAATTACAAATATATGAGAGATGTGTTTTACCTAGGGAGATCATATATCCCTGAAATCTTACAAATCTATGGGAGAAGATGAAGGAGGTTAACTGTTCTCCTCTCTAGCGGTGATCCACATAGTAGGGGCTATGAAAGCTCTCAAATCGCTGTCCAAATCTCAACACACCCCAAATAGGGGTTGCTGGTTGAGGATGAGAAGTGGAGAGGAGAATAAGAGGTCTAGCCTATGACCCTTTAGTTCTTTCCTATTTATAAAGGTCCCTTGTCAACTTAACCATATTAGGTACTAGATTTCTATCCAACTACCAAGTCTATTGCATTAATAAATATCTATCCAATAATCTCTCATTGACTCTTATTTGATCTCATCCATAGGATCTAATAATTCAATGGCTTATTGGATATCTAATAAGATAGGGGCTCCAGCATATCTCTCGTATTCGAACCCCTATTCGTCTCAACACCTACCATATGTGTACGACTCTAGGCCCAATATCAAGCTGGGTGTGAGTCATTCCCATCAAAACTCCTTCTGGCTTAGTGAATTATTATTTTTCATAATAATTTATTCGACTTATCGACTACAAACGTACGAGGTCATTATGTTGTAGTCCCCAAATGATACAGGAGAATCCAATCATTTGGATCTATCTATCCTCAATTATTATATACCTATAGTCCCTCATCCAACTAATATCTCAGAAACCATATACCAGGTATGGTGCTGTCAGACTCATATGGTTTATACTTGAGTCTCACTCTAATCAGATTCTCCCGGAGAACTCTCTCTCTCAATCCAAAAGACCATATCTAGGGATTTATCTAAACAAGGACACATGAGATATTTCTCTCATGACACCGAGAGATGATGATCCTTCATCGATATTCAATAGCCCTCGCAATGTTGGCTGTCACTCCTAATAACCAGCTATATTAGATCTGAAACTTCCAGACCTATAAGTATGGTATTAAAGAGTAGAGTACTCATACAAAATATCCTTGGTATCTCAAGTCGAAGGACCAGATACACTATTGAGATGACAGAATCACTATATGACAAAGAGGTATCATCAGCCATCCAACATTCCGTAAGCGGATTAATCAGTGAACTTATTCTCCAATGAGCATTTGCATTGTATCCCTAGTATCTCCATACGAGCAGCTATGAGACCAACTATTTCTATCATATATATATATATATATATATATATATAACACCATCCTATCCGGTCGTCTCGATATCTCTCTCGAGTGACCTATGATTGAGATTATTTAGAATCCGTATTTAAAGATAAATCGGTCTCATTATTATGATACCATCACGATCCGATTCCCATTTCACAAATCCATGGACATCACAATATATGTAGCATGTAAGATAAATTAATAAAATATCAAATAATATAATAAGTAAAAAGAATACGTGTCATGTCACACCCATTAGTCACGTGATTGTCTTGCAAGGAACCTATGATTAACAATCCTTTTGTTACAAGCGGAGCCTTATGTTTTTGGATACTTTCATCCGTATTATATGTTGTTTTGAATGTCCATTTCTATCTAATAGCTTTCTTTTCTTTCGGTATATCCATTAGCTCATAGGTTTCATTCTTCTCAATTGACTTCATTTTCTCTTTCATTGTCTTTCACTATTTCTTTTTTTTTTAATTGCTTCCACAAAACTTATAGGATCTGAAATAAATAAAGTAAATGTTAAACCATAAATTTTTATTAGTGATATGAATTTTCCTAGAAAGGTTTTATCTGAGGAATCATTTAATGAATTTGAACTACTTCTAGGTGAGATTATCGATAAACGTATTGGAGTAGGATCTAAAGCGTCCAGTTCTATTGGAATCTAAATTTATATTTCACATTCATTGGTCTCTCGATTCTAATTTACCATTTTATTAAACATAATATTTATGTTAATAGTAACTTTACCACTAACAAGATTATACAAGTGATATACTTTCGATTATAAGGAATAACAAATTAAGATATATTTTTTAGATTTTTCATGAAGCTTATGATAGTTTTATGAATTTACTAAAATATAAGCAATACAACTAAAAATTCTTAAGTGGCTTACACTTGGTTTCATACCATACCAAGCCTAAAAAAGGGTTTGATTTATAACAATTTTTGTTGGTAAAATATTCAACAAATAAACTACTATTATAATTGCTTTTATCCAAAGCTGATTTAGAAGATACTTTCCTTTAAGTAAACTTCTTACCATTTTAATGACAATTCAATTTTTATGTTTAGCTATATCATTTTGCTCCGATGTATATGATACTTTCAATTCCCTATAAATACTATTTTCTTTATAAAAAAAAGTAAACTATTATATAAAAATTTACTACATTTATCCATCCGAAGTGTCTTTATACATTTACCATTTTGCTTTTCTATAAGTGTCTTGAATTTTTAAAAATTATCAAATATTTTATATTTCAGTTTCAAAAAATATACCCGTAGTTATAATCATTAGTAAACAATATAAAATATTGATTTTTATTAAATGATTTTATATTTATAAGCTTGTTAGAATTTCTGATTAGAGTATCACATGTACAGTGGAATAATAGAAAAATAAAAACATGAATTTCTCAAAAAAAAGTATCTTGTTGTCATGATTGATACACAAAAATTATAAAACCAAAAACCAAATGTATCAAGTGAGATTTGTTATATTGGGAGATCGTATATCCTTGAAAAATCTCAGATATTTAGGAGTGGACAAAGGAGGTCAACTTTCCTCTCTAGCGGTGATCCATATAGATACAACAAAGATACTCTTCAAATCGCTGAACGATCTTCCACTCTATATGCATCACGTGATCAAGAAGGGGTTGACCATTTTTGCTGTCCACACACCCCAAATTAGGGTTGTATGCTAAGGGGAGAGGAGAGGGAGGTGTATAGGAGGGGCAGCAAAGAGTTGACTAGCTTATATCACCTTTTTCCCTCTCCTATTTATAGAGGTTCTCATCACTTAACTCTAATGGATCTTGTCATATTGGGTATTGGATTTCTATCTAATTACCCAAGCTATTGAATTAGTGAATCTATATTTAGTCTTATTGGGTCTCACTCAAAAGATCCAAAATTTCATGGGCTTATTGGATATCCAATAAGATATGAGCTCTAACGAATATCTCATATCTGAACCTCTATTCGTTGCAACACCTACCGTATATGTGTGACTCTTTAGTTTTAAATGAATTATTACTCAACTTATCGATTATTGACATACTAGGCCACTACACCTTAGTCCCAAAACGATATAGGGAATCCAATCTATTGGACATATCTATCCTTAGTTACTATGTATCTATAGTTTCTTATCCATATAATATCCCAAAGATCGTATATCATGTATAGTATTTCCAGGTTCATATGAAATTTACTTGAGTCTCGCTCTAATTGGATTCTCTCGGAGAACTCATCTCTCAATCCGAATGGCCATAGTTAAGGATTTGTCTGAGTAAGAATAAATAAGATATTTCTCTCATGACACTGAGAGTAAATGATCCTTTATCGATACTCAATTGCTCTCGTAAGATTGGTTGCCACTCTCGATTATTGATTGTGCTAGATCTGAAACTTTCAAACCTATAAGTCTAGTATTAAAGAGTATAGTATTCGATATCCTTGGTGTCTTAAGTTTAAGGACTAGACATATAAGTGAGATGACAAAATCACTATTTGACAATGAGATATCATCAACCATCCAACATTCTATGAGCGGATCAATTAGTGAAATTATTCTCCAATGAGCACCTATATTATATCCCTAGTGTCCCTACATGAGTAGATATAAGATCAGTTACCTTCATTATATAGATATGTATATAATATATCAATTTGTTCGTTTATCTCGATGTCCCTCTCGAGTAACCTATGACTAAGATTATTTAGGGATTATGTTTAAAGGCAAATCGATCTTATTATAATGATCTTATCACGATCTGATTCCCATCATATAGATCCATAGATATCATAATATATGTAACATGTAATATAAGTGAGAAAATACTACTAATAATAATAAGAAAAAGATTATGCAGCATGTCACACATACCATCACTCATGTGATTGGCTCGTTGGGCAACTATGACTAGCAAGGTCCATATAAATCAACATGAATTAATTCAAGATAATTAGATGCTCTCCATATTTTTCTAACAAGAAATAATTTATATCTTTAATAGTGCATGAACTATCATTAAATATAATTAAATATTCGTCATCGGTCAATTGTCTAACACTCGATAAGTTATGTGATAAATATTATCAAGGTGTTTTACTTTTCCTTGACTTGTTTTCACCTCAATTGTTTCTTTTCCTTCTACTTGAATTTGCTTGTTATTTCTAAATCCAACTTTCAACTCGTGAGTTTTATCAATATTTTTAAATATTGATCTTATATGTGATATATGATTAGAACATCCATTATCTAAAAACTAAATATCATTTGAGATATCATTAACTTGTGAATAAGTCATAAACTTACTAATTTTTTTATTTTCCTCCACAAAGTTTATTTTTCGCTTTTTTAACAATTTGCATTCAAGTGATCAAACTTTTTACAATAGTAATATTGAATTCTAATTTTATAATTTTTTATCATAATTTGATTGCTTTTGTTTATCATGCCCATCAAAGTGTTTTCTTCCTCTTCATCTTCTATTTTCTATACCATGAAATCCTTTGCCACATCATCTTTTTATTATTATTTTTTTCTCTTCTTTTGAAGTAGAAGACTCTCCCTTAATCTGAAATACTTTTTCTTCACTTTTCTCAAGTGACTTATTCAACCTTACTTTATGTACTTGCAAGGAACCCATTAGTTCATCAAATGAAAATATAGATAAATCTTTTGACTCTTCAATTGCAGTAACAACATGATAAAATTTTGGAGTTAAACTTTTTAAAACTTTTACAATAATTATATGATTATGAAGATATTCATCATAAAATTTCATTTGACTAACAATTTTAGTAACTCGAGAAAGAAAATCTTGCACCGACTCATTGCTTTTCATGAATAAAATTTTAAATTCATGATGAAAAGTTTAAAGTTTTACTGTAATCATCCTCGATAAGCTTTGAAATTCATTTTGAAGTATTAACCAAGTTTACTTTGAGGTTATCATTACTGTAATTCTTTAGAATATTATCTTATGTACAACTTGTTCAATAAAGAACAATACCTTTGAATCCTTTTTATTCTCCCTTAACTTGGTTTCTTCATTTGGATCTGCATATCTATTCTTTATTAAGTCCCAAAAATCCTGAGACTTGAATAAAGTTTTTATTTTGATACTCTAAAATTCATAATATTTGCCCCAGTAGATAGAAATAAGGGGTTGAGACATGAAATTATCATTGAAAGCCATAATGCTCAGTTCAAATTAAAACATAGCTATGATACCATGAATGTTGGGGATGAAGGAGCAAAGAAATGATAAAAACATAATACCATGATGCAATTAAGAAAGAATACTTTCAATCAAGAAAACCAAAGTAGCATTAAATAAGAGATAAAACTTAGAATACTTATAAGATATTCGTATACACTCTATCTTGTTTCGTGAGCTATGACCCTATTTATAGGATCTAGTGATAACTATCTTATCTCATTATATCACCTATGATTGAGCTAAGTATAGATACTATCCCTATAACTCCTAGATCATGAATTATTATTTAGAACATATCTATAAAACATGATAATTACCTATATAACTACTATAATTATTATAAATCAATTCGCAACAGTATATTCCAAAGGATTGTATCAGATTAAAACATGGGTTTGACCAAATGGCTAATGAACCAATCCACAATGTAGTGAGAATATATATATATATATATATATATATATATATTGATAGGGGTAAAAATGGCGATGTGACACGCTATGACAGCAACCCCCTGAGCGACACACTGCCCGAGGCTCGCCATACCCTGCGGCAGCTCGGCCTCCCACGTAACCCTAGTGGCAATGTCAGACGCCACCGAAGGTACAGTCCTGCCCTGCAGACAACCACGTCAGGTAACATCAAACTTCATCTATAAATACCCCCAAACTCTAAAGAGAAAGGGAGGACGAACTCACACACAACACTTGTATCGAGCCATCTCTTCCTCCAAAACCCTCTCCACATTGCTAACTTGATCGTCGGAGGGGTCGGGCCAAGCTCCCGGCCCGACCTGTGTGCAGGTGCGAGACGGTGTCACCTCTTCCCGGCGCTGCGGCGGAGCTGCCTCCCTACCCGAACCGCCGACCTGCCGACCCGAACCGCCGACCTGCCGACCCGAGCCGCCGTGCTCGGCTTACGGGAGACCCCGAGGGACGGAGCCCGAGATCCCCGACATCCGGACCCCCGAACCGAGCCGCGACGGCCCCGAGGCCACGGCTTAAACAGATGCCCCCCGCATCATTTTGGCGCTAGAAGGAGGGCCCGAATGTCGAGGGATCCTCAGACTGATCCCGGCAAACTCCCTGCCGAGGGATCGTTCTTAGCAGAGGCGCAGGCCGTGCGTCCCTTGCGTGACGGGTCGTGGGCTGACGACCTCCCCGCGACCTCTGAACGCTACTGGCGTTCATTCGACAACCCGGACCTGCTTCCGCCCGAGGGCGCTCCGAGCGTCCCCTCGCCGGTGTCATCCGAGGCATTTCATGACCTCGCTCGTCAAGTCCGAGCTTTGACGGATATGGTGCAAACCGTCATCCCGCTCGTCTCCCAACCGACACCCCCACTTACGACTCGGCCGCTACGGCAACAAGAGCCGCCCTCTCGGGCCCACATGACGCCTCTGGAGCCTTCCACTTCTCCTCGGGTCAGACCAACCCCACTCGGGGATCCGGTAAGGACAAACCCGGGCGACCGCCCGGAGCCCGAGGTATTATCTCCAGAGTCAACGGACTCCCTGCGATCCCAGCTATGCTTTCTTAGTCAGCGGCTCGACGAACTAGAGAAGGAGTTTCGCAACTCAGAGGGAGAGCTCGGGATGGACACATACCGAGGATCTCCGTTCGCATCGGAGATACGAGATCATGTCGTTCCCCCGAACTTCCAGCTCCCTTCTTTGGACGCATACGACGGCGCCACTGACCCAGCGGACCATGTCGCCACTTTTCGTGCCCAACTAGCGCTGTATGGAACATCTGACGCTTTAATGTGCAGGGCGTTTCCCACGACCCTAAGGGGGCCAGCCCTCACGTGGTACGGCGGCCTGAAGACCGGAGCGATCACTTCCTTCGGCCAACTCGCCAAGGACTTCGAGCTCCACTTCGCAGCCCATGCTCGGCCGAAGCCCTCCGCGGCGCTGCTCCTCGGATTCAAACAAGGAGAGGACGAGCCCCTCTCACATTTCGTGGATCGCTTTGCCACGCAAATCCGGAGCTTACCGGACACTCACCCCTCTCTGTTAGTGCAGGCGTTCATGGTAGGCTTGTGACCTTCTAGATTCTGCTGGTCCCTCGTAGAGCGACCCCCCACCATAGTACCAGATATGCTCCAGCGAGCCAACCGGTACGTCACGGCGGAAGCTTGGGTGACCGCAAGGAAGAGGAGCGACTCTGGGCAACGGGCCCCGTAGCAGCGGTCAAGCACCCGCGGTTGCTATCCGGTGTAATCCTCGTGCAAGGAATCTAGCCCCTTCCTCAGTCTCTTCCAAGCAAAGGCTCCATGTTTACCTGACCGCCTCTTGGCTCACGGTTAGCTTCGGTCTAACCTCCCACTTTTTTGCATTCGCACGGCTCGGTCGTAGACGGCCGAGTCCACCTCAGCGCGGCCTACCCGCCTGAGCCATGCTCCTCGGCCGCATAATGCCCGAGGCTACCTCCTCGGCTGCGTAATGCCCGAGGCCACCTCCTCGGCCGCATGATGCCCGAGCCCACACCTGCGCAGTCTGTCCGCCTGCGTCGTGCTACTCGGTCGCATGACCATCGCGACCACACCTGCGCGGTCTATCCGCCTGCGTCGTGCTACTCGGTCGCATGACCAATGCGACCACGCCTGCGCGGTCTGTCCGCCTGCGTCGTGATCCTCGGCCGCATAATGCCCGAGACCACACCTGCGCGGCCAGCCCGCCTGCGTCGTGCTCCTTGGCCCCATGTTCCCGAGACACACCTGCGCGGCCAGCCTGCCTGCGTCGTGCTTCTTGGCTCCATGTCCCCGAGACACGCCTGCGCGGTCAGTACGCCTGCGTCGTGCTCCTTGGCCCCATGCTCCCGAGACACACCTGTGCGGTCAAGCCCGCCTGCATCGGGCTCCTCAGCCCTTCGGCTCCATGTTCCCCGAGACCTCGTCCGCGCGGCCAGCCCGCCTGCGTCGTGCTCCTCGGCTCTTCGGCTTTACGCCACCTGAGACACACCTGCGCGGCCAGCCCGCCTGCGCTGTTCTCCTCGGCCCTCATCGGCTCCATCGGCCCCGAGTCCAACCCTGCTCGGCTTCCTGACTAAGTTGCGCACCTCGGCCCCATGTTGCACGAGACACGTCCGCGCGGCTAGCCCGCCTGCGTCGTACGCCTCGGATCCGCATGACCAGCCCACCCGAAGTAAGAAGCCATGCATCGGACCCCCTGCATGCAAGAACCGACGCATAGCTCCTTTCGGGGGGGGGCCGGGGCATATGATAGGGGTAAAAATGACGATGTGACACGCTATGACAGCAACCCCCTGAGCGACACACTGCCCGAGGCTCGCCATACCCTGCAGCAGCTCGGCCTCCCACGCAACCCCAGTGGCAATGTCAGACGCCACCGAAGGTACAGTCCTGCCCTGCAGACAACCACGTCAGGTAACATCAAACTTCATCTATAAATACCCCCAAACTCTAAAGAGAAAGGGAGGACGAACTCACACACAACACTCGTATGGAGCCATCTCTTCCTCCAAAACCCTCTCCACGTTGCTAACTTGATCGTCAGAGGGGTCGGGCCAAGCTCCCGGCCCGACCTGTGTGCAGGTGCGAGACGATGTCACCTCTTCCCGGCGCTGCGGCGGAGTTGCCTCCCGACCCGAACCGCCGACCCGAACTACCGACCCGACCTCCCGACCCGAACCACCGTGCTCAACCTACGGGAGACCCCGAGGGACGGAGCCCGAGATCCCCGACATCCGGACCCCCGAACCGAGCCGCGACGGCCCCGAGGCCACGGCTTAAACAGATGCCCCCGCATCATATATATATATATATATATATATATATAATTATAATTATAATTATAATTGATATAATTCAGTTTGACCTTTCCATTGGTTATATGATATATTTGTTCTTCCAATATTGAAGATTCCTCACGAAAAACCAGTAGTTAAATTCAAAATTTCAAAATATTAAATATGGAATTATTATGGATATGATAGTTTATTAGAATTTTATGATAGATAAGTCTTTTTTTCAAAAAGATAAAAGTGAAGATGAGAATTGATCACAAGACATTACTAAAACATTAATATAGTGGTAATGTATAAGATTCATTTACCAAAATCTCACTTGATAAATAAAAGTTTCAAAATCCTACCTAATAAATTTTTTGTACTAGAAGGTTCAAAGCACCAATATATTTATGCATGGATGCCAATCCGCTTAACTAATTTAGCAGTATAGGAGACCCACTTATAGGAAAGTAAGGATTCAAAGTCTCATTTGATAAATTTTTAATAATTAAAAAAGTTAATTTAATGGTAGTGAAAAAGATTCACTTGCAGGTGAGGAATATAAATTTTCACTCAATAAAAAATAATAGCTTATGCTTAACATTTTAAATTTTACAGGTATATAATATACATGTTATATTTATATCAGTCCTTTCCAATAGTATAGGAATGAGAGAAGCAACTTTTAGGGATTCATACGAAAATTACTGGTTTTGGGGAAGGTCGGTAAAATGACCAAATCAAATCGCCTGTATAATCGCGTCGCTTCGTACTGCCGGGGCGAATCCTGCCGTCCCCCCAGATTAGTCTTGTGGGACCCTCACAGGCCCCTTTAAGAAGATGGCAGGGGTCCGAAAGGGTAACGCCGAAACGGGTATGGAAGGTATTTGCTCAGGATCAACGCCCTCAGGAAACTAGCCGTTGCTGTGCCCGTCGCCCCCGCCTCCCCTCCATCCGACGGCTAGTTCTTCCCCCCTTCTTGATCTTGTTCCGCCTCTCCTCCTCCTTCTCTTCCCCCTTCGGTTTCCGTTCCTTGTTCCACCTCGGGAATCGGATCATGGAGTCCGATCGCCGTTCCTCGACCATCCCACCTCCTACGCCATCGTGGGCGGCGGCAAATGCACCGGCCCCCACCCCTCTGGCCACCGACAGGAGGCCCCGACGCTCTCGTGTAAAGCAGGTCGGCTCTCGCTACTTGTCCCCCTCCCATTCCTCTTCTTCCGAACGACAACTCCTCGCCGCCTCGAACGGATTCCCCCCTCCCTCGTCCCTGTCACTCCTTCCCCAGAAGCACCGGCAGCAGAAGCCCCATGCACCCGAGGAGACCGACGAGAACCAGCCCCTGGCATCCATCAGGCGCAGCTTGGAGACCCGCCTCCCCTTCTCCGCCCAAAGCAAACCTCCCGGCACTCTCAAGAAGAGAGCCGTCGTCCGATTATTCGCTGACAACAGCCGTAATGACGTAGCAGAGCAGCCGCCGCGGCTTGCTGAATCGAGTCGGAGGCTGAGGCCGGGAACCCCGATGGCGCGCCCTGTTGTTGTGAATAACACCGGCGTTCCGAGGACGAACCCTCGGCCGCCCACCCCCGCCCGGGTGAGCCTCTTTCCTCCCGAGGGCCACGGCCGTGCTTATGGAAGCAGCGACTACAGGTGGGAAGAAACCTCCTCGGAGAATTCTTTTTCTGATCCGGAGACTTGCACCGTCAGCAGTCAGGGCGGCCTCTGCTACAGTCCGCCCCTCCTCCCCCCTGCGCCTTGCAGAGCGAGGTCGAGCGCCGAGATCCTGTCCTCCATGCGGGAGGCCGATCCCTTGCCAACCTTGTCGGCCAGACCTGCTGCAGTAGATGCGTGTTCCGGCTGGCAAGGCGCCGCCAAGGACCCTACGTTTAGAGCATCAACCACCTCGCTTTGCTTCAGCTCTCTGAGCTCGGCTATCTCCTGTCGTCAACAGCAGCATGTGCTCAATCTGAGCAGGTCCGTCAGTAGGCCCCTCTTCTCGTCGAGGCTGCCGCAACCACCTTGTGCTAAGCCAGGCGCAGAGGTGAAGAAAGGGAGGAAGGCGGTGGGCTGGCAGGAGGATGCCCATGTACTTAGGCTACTCGACAACCATTACATGCAGTGGAGATTTGTCAATGCGAGAGCACTGAGGGCAGTGGAACCTCGGAGGGTTGCTGCCGAGGTTAGTGAGTGTGGTGGAGGCTGCAGTGATGCTTAGATTTTTCTTTTTCGTTGATCACAAAACAGATACTGAACAGTATTGAGTTATTCTCAGAAATCACTGTACGGGCTCTCGGTGAGGATTGCAAAGCTTCAAAGCTCTGTTGCAGAGAAGAGAATTCGGCTTGAACAGATTAAAAGAAGAGAGAGTTTATTGGCCATCATCCATCATCAAGTAAGATTTGTTCTTCTACCGATGCTACCTTCATATCGTCATCTGTATCTATATATGCATGGATTTCAATTCTCTCATCTACCATGATATCTTTGCTCTTAAGATTTGCTTTTCTGCTTGGAATGGGCAAGAATTTTGCAGTAGGCCTGAGATTTCAGTTCAGTTTATAGAAAATACAATAGCTGCTCGCCAATTCCGCTGAGACTTGCTTGCTTAGGCATCAGATTTTCCAGGCTCATCACTCTAATTTTGTTGAAAATTGCATCATTCCTTCTTACATTTCCTTTCAACTGTCTCTCATTCAAGGAAATCAAGCTACTAGCACAAGGAAAACCTTGAAATTTAAGGTCTCCACCATGGTGATAATGGTGGTCTTAAATACTTGTATTGGAGCACTGGTAGGATGATAAATTTGTCTTCTATTCTTTTTAGGCAGAGTTTTAAGTGAATCTTATGAAATAATTCCCTCTTAGTAAGCTATAAATTCAGCTAGAGCTTTAGTTTATGATTTATGGATCCATTTTATGCTAAGAGCAAAGCATGCAACATCATGTTCATGATCATATGCTAGTACTTGTGACAAAAATAGTTATACGATAAAAAGTGTTATAGTATCGTGACTCTTCTTTATTTTAGATGCTGCATTTGGATGAGTGGACCATTCTTGAAGACGAACATTCAAGATCTGTTTTAGGGGCAACAAAGGCTCTTCAAGATGCTTCACTTCGACTTCCAGTCACTGGGAATGCGAGGGTACGACACCTTTTGGGTTAATCACTCCAAGAAATGTGATATATTTTTCATTGCCTTTCTGGTTGATCGTGACCTATTATTTGATCTTATTTGCAGGTAGATATGAGAGAACTCAAGGAAGTTCTGGACTCTGCATTACTTATGGTGGACTCATTGACTCCATGTGTTGCGAGATTTCTACCAAAGGTGAAGTCTTTTTGCACACAAAATAACAATACATTACTTAAAGATATAATTGTTCGAGTTGTGAATTGATCTACAAAAAATTAATGTCCTTTCCACACAAGGAATTTTGTCGCAAGTCTAGTTGCTGTATACTGTTCTCGTTATCGCAACATGCTTGTTCTTCGGCAAAACAATATATAATCAATCACTACCATGCACATTTCGTCCATCTTTCTTTTCTTCATATCATTCTGTATGAGTATTGAAATCTATGTGATTTTTCCTGAATGCCAAATTTGTACTTTTATAAATTTCTGTAAAGGAACTATGCTTACTAGATTACTATAGTGAGTGTAAATAAGTATTGATAAATTGGATCACCAAGTGTAGATATGCACCAGTCCTCTTTCAGTTTTAGCTAAAGATTTCAAATCTCTTGCAGTTTATGGCCCATGAATTATTTAGTTGCAATGTTCTACCATGCTAATCTTTTACATTACTAGCCTCTACTAACAATGGAGTAGTCCCACAACAGGCTGAAGATATTGATGATGCAGCCTCAGATCTGGCCAGTGTAATCAGTACTCAGAGAGCTCTGATCGAGGAATGTCGAAATCTTTTGTCGCAAGCACATGACTTGCAGGTTTGACAACTTCACTTGAAGTTGTTGTTTCACCTCCTCCTTAGGAGATTACTCTTTGCTGCAGCATCAGCTTCTTCTTTCACTTTTGTGTCTGATGCTAATATATCTGCAACAATTTCTTTCCTTTTTCTTATTCTTAGGTGAAGGAATGCTGCTTGAGAACCCAACTCATTCAAGCGAAGCAGAGCAACACATAGCCAACCTTTGCAATTTCTGACTCGGTGAGACTGCCATTCAACAGCCAAACCACAGATGAAGTAAAGTTGCTGCCTTTACATTCTTATTCATAGCTAATTTGGTTTGTTCATCATCAATCATGTAATCGATCAATCTCCCAACCACAGGTGAAGTAGCTTCAACCTAACAGGCTCCTGGGCCGAACCCAATCTTTTTCTTGGAGACATCATAGACTACGTTGAAGGTCTTCTGCTGCACGTTCCCCAGTATGCCCACATCGCTGTCATCGCCATTGGCGGCGAAGGCTAGGCAGACCTGCGACTGGCTCCCGACGTAGAGTGTCCCCGACAAGTCGAGCTCCATCGTCACGCCACCGCCGAACTGCAACGCCACCGTCGGAATGGACACCGTGCTGTGTCCTGTGAAGTCGTAGCACGTGTCCAGTATGGACAGCGCAGATGCCGTCTTGTAGCTCGACATGGCCTGCCGGAACGCCGACCGCAGCGCGGAGTACGCCGTCGGCGGGAGCCGTGTGATGACGGTGCCGGAGTCGATGATCGTCCCGGCGTCGTTGAACACTTTCGCCGATATCGGGAGGCGCTGGCCGGCGACGCTTATAGCCATCAGATTGAGGTAGTAGAAAGTCGGCGTGCTCGCGTCCGTCACCATCGGCGTGAACTTGACTTTCGACGATGGGTAGCCGGTGCCGAAGGTCAAGTAGCCCGTGGAGCTCGACGTCGGCGGCAGGCAGTAGGCGAAGACGCCACCGTATTTTTGGTACGTCTGCGTGACCAGCGACAGCTTACCGTGGCCGAGGCCCATCAGCCCTGCGGCCTTGCCGAAGAGCCCGCGGTTCCTCTCGCCGCACCCGAACGGGAACTTGGGTATTACGTCGGTGGGGGACAACGTGAGCGTGTCCTGGGCAAAGAAGCCGATGCTGAAGGAGTTATCGCCGTACTGCACCCCGTAGAGACAGGCTGACGAGCTGCAGCCGGAGATATCGAGATCGGAGCAGTAGGTGGAGCTGCACGAGATGTTGGCGTAAGTAGAGGAGGCAGATGGGTTAAAGATCGGGTCTTGCTGCTCGTAGCAGTAGGTGACGCATGGCTGGCACTGGATCCATGTGATGTCGCTCCCGGTGTCGAAGATGACGGTTTGGTCCCTCTTCGGGGTGCCGAATCCGACGGTGACGACGTAGTTTCCGGTACTTACAGAGCTGCCGGGCCGCACTGGGATCTTCGATCCCACCTGCGACCCCCGCTGCCTGTCCAACTTGGCCGAGGTAGCAGCGGCGGCGATCCGGCGGCGGAGTGAATCGATTCGGGATCGATCCTCATCTAGAATCTGCTCAGGGAGGGGCGTCGGGTGGCTGCGGAGCGGCGAGCATGGTCCGTGCCGGTGAGTTACCTTCAACCTCGTAAAATTGAAGTTTGCAGACTCTGAGTTCAGAATACAAAGTTAGCTTATTTATCTTCATGTTCTTCGTATCCTCTAATTGATATATATATATATATATATATATATATATATATATATATATATATATATATATATATATATATATATATATATATATATATATATATATATATATATATATCATGAAGCTTGTTTATGATCTAAATATATACTAATTCGTTTTAAATGAAAAGAATCCAACCAAGCGTCATAGAGAGTCACTTAGCTTTTGGCCTTTCATTCATGTGGAATTCTATCTTATCTTGTTTGCAGTTAGTGGCATGGATCCTACCATAAATGAATGATGCATTATCCACTGAATTCACACCTTCTTCTAATATTTCTAAACTGCATGCAAGTCACTTTCATTCCCATTGTATATTTCTCTGGTTTTGGGTGAATCTATCATTGATATCTCAGGACCTAAATAGCCTTGTTCTTTTTAGAGGTAAAAGTGCAGTGGAGATTAGAATTGTAGAACAAGTAGCGCATAACATACTTTCTGTACATAATCTTGCAATTTTTCTGCATCAGAATGAACTAAACCAATCTTCATGATATTAGAAATTTAGAACTTTAGAATAATAGGCAACGCAAAGTTCATCTAGACAATTTAGTGTATATTTCTTTGGTTGCATCTTTCTCTCCTATATTAATTGTGAGAGCTCTGATGACTGTGTACTATCTAATATCACACCAAATTAGCATAGAAGAGAAACAGTCACACCTTTGAATGATGAACACACTTTGCTAGGCAATAAAGAATGAATACTGATCTTGTGATAGCTTCCTTGTTCTCCCCTGACATGGGAACACATAAGAACAACCATCAGTGTAGGAAGAATAGAAGAGGAAAGAGAAGCCATGGCTACTGAGTACAGAGGTGGAGGCCAAGGGGGGATTATATATACAAGAAATCTTTATGGTAGTGCAGTTGTTTATTGAAGTAATGGAAGAATTGAAGAAATTTCTTGGTCTCTCGGTCTCTCAATGTCATGTTGCATTGAGTCCTAGTCAGAGAAGAACTAAAACCTTATCAGGTCCACACGTGGTCCAATTCAACTTACATAGTGGAATCCACCGAGCATGCAAAATGGAAGGCACACTTGAGTGGGTTTCACTTTGATGACAACCCAGATCATACTCCTAAGTTGTCCTCCTCATGTCATGCTGATGACACAAAAAAGAAGGATGATTTCATGTCAGATGTTTCATATATAGGTACTTTCTTCCTTGGTTATATATATTCATCCTTAAAGTTAGGATGCATTTATAATAAAATAAAAAAGATTTATGGCATGTTAGCTACAGGTTCAAGTAGTCACAGAGAGACCATAACTTGTTAGATGATTAGGTGGTGATCAACTAATAGACAAAATTAGTATTTTGCTTGGTTGTGTGCCACCTTAAAGCTTCTTGTTTGGTGATTCTGCAAAGATGCACTTGGATTCTTTCTCCACATTAGTGTTAGCAAATACAAGGTATAGTGGTGGAAATCATCTGTGGGCTTTTTCTTAAGTTGATGTCTGTCAGCATCATTAATCCTATCATTATAATAATATGAACTTGGGCACTATCAGGTTGTGAATTCTGCTTAAGATAGAAGACTTAGGCAGGCAACTAGATGGTTCTGCTCATCAACATATCATTTCCTTGATATCAGAACTGATTAGGCAGGATTTGGAATTGCAGGAGCCAACTCTGACACCACCATTCTTATTATGCCTAAATGCATCATATGAATATATCATATACATGTTAATCACCATGTATCAACATTCCATCAAAAGCTGTAACTGCAGTTGGACCTGGTAGTCTGATTTCCAAACAAGAGATGATTTACTGTTCTAGGAATAACACAATTCATACCTTGATGCAGTTGCTTAAATAGGTTAAAGATTAAGCTTGTCCCAAGCTCAAAACTACACAAAACTAGATTACACTCTTGATCGTTGATGCAATTGAAAATAGTAAATCGATCAGAACTAAGCACATCAGTGACTTGGTCTGAAATATATTGATTAGGCTTGAGCTAAATCTCTTTATCTAAACTCAGAACTTGTGTCAACCACAGCTGCTTGATGATGGCTGAACAATATCAAGCTCTGCGACATTACCAGTGGAGTTGAGTAAGACAGATGCACAACAGTGGAGTTTAGTCAGGCAGAGATGCACAATGGAAAACTCAAACATGCAATAATTGAATGAATCTGTGCTGATTATCTACTATTTCCATATTCAATTATATTTCTTTTTCTTTTCTGACATATCTTTCATTGCATACATAAACTATGCAACCAAAACATTATAAATCTTATATGATATGTATCTGTATCCATTTCTAGGCAAAGACTAATTGATTTCACTAACTCCTCCGTTATTTCATATCTTACTATGGCCTGCACTAGTTGTTCATTCATATGATATGCATGTGTTCATGTGTGAGTGATAAGCTAATTGTTCTTTGTTCCAAAGAGTGAAGCTTTGCTATTTTGTGGTGTACAACTTTCTTCTTATCAGAGGTGTTTTGTCACTGGCTGAGCTAGTGTTTGGTGTAATCTTTTATCTATCTCTGAGATAGAAGCAAGCAAAGCTTTTAAACCTCCATGTTGATTAAAGTGTTATTTTTTACTTTTGCATGTGTTCCATTTTCCCCCTTTCCCTCCGTTTCTATCTGTTCCTTCTGCTCATTCCACAATATGCATGACATGAATGACCAGCAACAACTATTCATTTATGCTCTTTCTTGGTCAGTTCAATTCTATGTGCCAAAAGTGAATACTCAATTTGTGAATCTGCTGACTTGTTCTTTGCAATTCATTTATCTAATCATATATCTTATCATTTCTGCTAAGCAGGATTCGGCGAATAAATCGATGCTGTAAAATGGTTAGAGCAAATCAGAATTCTGGATGAACATTAGCTTATTCTCATCAGCAGGCTTGATATGATTTGGTTGTGTGCAAAAGGCTTAAATTTTTTTGCCAATTAATGATATCAAGAAGAGCGATCTACTACTGCCGAGCAATTAAATTCTCCTATTTCACATGAACCCATGGCATCTCATCGTTGATCTTTGTCAACTAGAGTTGTGTGCCAAGATGCTCTGCAAAGTTCCAAGGCTGTCTCTCTCCAGTCCAATACAATACAGTGTGCAAGACTTTGGGAATAACCTTTCTGTTGCAATGGTATGCTCCATGTTCCAAACTGAACATTGCCAACCACTATGCCTTATTCAGATAGTATGTGCCAAGATGAATCCATGTCATCTCATTGCTGAGCAAATCTTTTCCAATTTAACATGAATCCAAGACATATCTTTGATGATCCTTGTCAACTGGTGCCAAAGATGCTCTACAAAGTGCAATGGCTTTCTTTCTGTCTCTAGTTAAACACAGTACTGTGCAAGACATGGGAAGAACTTTCTGCCGCAATGGTGTATTTCAGGTTCCATAGTCGGACATTGCTCACCATAATTCGTCACTTTAGATAATATTGTAATCTTAATTTATTGCTATCTCAAATACTTTCTGCTAACCAATTGAGACGAGTTTTTTTTTCCCTAATCACAATGATTTATTTTTCTTAAATATTTTCTCATACATGTGAAATCTTAAGATCTACATGGAGGATCTTAATATTATAATTAATATAATTTCTGAATGAATATTAACGAAAGAGATATACACATAATGTATAATTAATTCTATGCAAATTTATATTCTCTTTATCAAACTTCTTGATGTTGTGTGGTAAATTTTCTCTAATCCATGGCTATTGAATTTAAATTGAAAATATCACAAATTCAAATCTTGACTGTATCGTTCGATACAGATATATATTATGAAAACATATTACTTGATACTAGCACGATACGATTTATTTTTATTTTATTTGTTTTTACGATCACATATAGAATAAAATTTTACATCATTTTTGAAAAATAAAATTCTTGTTGAACTTAAATATCATTTTCTTAACGAAAGTACATGCTCTAAATCCTCCATGAGAGAAAGAATTATCACATTTGAAGAGAAAAAGAATCCCCATCCATTCTTTCATCCACAGCCAAACCCATCTTCTCCACTTGGATGCCACATACTGCATGCACTCACTCGACACTAAATCTGATCTTAATGTAATCCAAAGTGGAGGTTATGGGCACTCATGTCACTTCGAGCTCCTCCTTTCAACCCTTCCCTTTCAGCTGTCATAGTCAACTTAGATCCATGGCAGTCTCAAGCATGCTACTCCCTCACTGGACTAGCCTTGCAACCACCAATTGCACCTCAGCCTCTCAATATAATAATAATAATAATCCATATGGAATGGAATTGGAGGAGGAAAAGATGAGGCAGCTTGACTTTGTTAATGCATGATCAGGGGATAAGGGAATCTTCTTGAGTTGCACACCTGCTTTAATCCACCCACTGTTGGAGGAGTGTTCATAGCTGTTTTGCCACTATTGGTGGGATGTATGTGGTGATCAGTAGTAGCATGGATTGCCAAGTAGCAGATGGATAGACAGGCATCATTAGCTACACGAATCATGAAGTGTTACGTGGATCAAATGATACTTTGAATATGCGATTAAAATCGGTTAATAATTTCTATTACAATAGCTTCATCGATCCATCTATCTGAATGTTTATTTAACAGTATGTTATTGATGAGATGAAAATATTGACATGAATATATGGAGTTATTATAATTTTTTTAAATCATTTGTTAATAAACATGTATAACTTGTAAATGAGAAAATTTTACTTGGGTACGAACATATGCTAGGGAGACCGGTAGCGCGAAATAATTATAAATATAAAAGATCTATGTAACTAAATATATATTTAAATATATATATTTAAAAATTAAAAATATATGATATATATATATATAAATAATTTTTATAACAATAAAAACTATTAAAAATTATAAATATATATTTAAATACTCTTAAGTAACTAATAATATGACTTTTATAGAGATGAATGATAATAAAAGATCTATGTACCCGCTTGATCTCAAATAATTGAGCCTTTATGATATTATTGTATGTGTGTGTGTGTGTGTGTGTGTGTGTGTGTGTGTGTGTGTGTGTGTGTGTGTGTGTGTGTGTGTGTGTGTGTGTGTGTGTGTGTGTGTGTGTGTGTGTGTGTGTGTGTGTGTGTGTGTGTGTGTGTGTGTGTGTGTGTGTGTGTGTGTGTGTGTGTGTGTGTGTGTGTGTGTGTGTGTGTGTGTGTGTGTGTGTGTGTGTGTGTGTGTGTGTGTGTGTGTGTGTGTGTGTGTGTGTGTGTGTGTGTGTGTGTGTGTGTGCGCGCGTGTGTGTGTGTGTGAGTGATAGGAGAAATATTTATCTTATATTAGGGCTTGATATATGATGATCGAAGTAGCACAAATAGACTAAGGCATTCGGTTGGCCACATTAGTAATGCTAGATATTTTCTCTAATAAAAATTGGCTATAAAAGGTCAATAAAAAAATGTCTCCCTCACATAATTCATCCTCACTTATTCCTATTTCATTCTAATACTAATTTGGGTGTCCGACGGATCGTATCATGAATTTTTTGTAAATCAATACCAAATTATTCATTCAAAGTCCTTTCAATTATATCCAAAGACTTCTTAGTACATCTCAACCAAATTAAACTGAGAATACTTTATCATACTCCTAACCTCCCTCTACCTCTCAGTCCCCTTGGCTTCAATGTTCTACCTAAATCTTTAGATCTCGGAAAGAATCCAAAAAAGAATGCTCGGGTCTCTCCTCGCCTCACCTCTTGAGCATATGTTCTATCTGTTTCTCTCTCATTCTCTCCTATAAAAATTGGATGCTTTCTACACCACTCCCACTTAAAAGTAGATTAAAGTTTCTTCTACTAACTCGAGAAACTTCCAAGTATGGCATCGCCCTTGGTCTTCTTGTTTCATAGGTAATTTTTTTTATCGTCCACCCTCTCTTATTATCTTCAAATATGTTATTTCTAGACTATATCACTAGCTAATCCCCCCTTGGTCTTGGATCTAGAATTTAATTTTTTTTTCTCTTTTGTTTTCACACAAAGGCCGATGTTGTTTAGGTCCTCACTAAAGGACCCTAGCATCTCAATGGTGATGTATTTTAATTTATCTCTTGGTATCCTAACTTCAACCAATGACCACTCGAATTGACATTACTTCCATCTGGGTTCACCTTCAATACCTGCCCTTAGAGTATTGGAATGAAGAGTCTCTATTCCAAATTACTTCTCTATTAGATTGTCCCATTATGATCAATCCTCATTTTCTCAAAATTGAGTGTAGTTGTTTCACTTATGTTTGTATTGAGATTGGTATCACCTAACCTCTAAATAAGAAATCTAGATTGGTGAATTTCACGATGATTTATTTCAAATTATCTCTTATGAAAACATTCCTTCCCTTTGTTATCATTATAGTCGATTAGGATATCGAACTAATACCTATGCTATCAAGCTAAGTTCCTCCTCTACCACCCTAATCATGTCATCAGAATATTTGGATGTAGCTCTTACTACCCAAGTATAGGAGACTCAATTATATTCGACTGGTGAGACAATGAATGGTAATTTTATATTCGACCCATAAGTAAGAGTTAGTATTGATCTCATCATAAAAGAGTACTAATGGAAGCATCGGAAGAGCTATCGGTGACAATGATGATGAAGCCTCAACCAAGCAGTTCAACACGTGTCATTCACATGAAGGAAAATTTAACTAAGGATTCTAACACTCTCCTAATGTTGTCAAGCGCTTCTCCTTCCATAAACACTCTTATGAGTGATGATTATGTTAAATCTAATAGCTATCTTACCTCTAATCCCTCACATATTAATTCGTCTATAACAACTATGAATGATTCCAAAACATCATTTGTTTTCTTGTTTAGTGCCGTCGCCAGTAATAATCCTAAGATTCTGTTGTCACTCTTATTTTAATGATTGAAAATCCATAAATTAGTGATTTGATTCATAATCTCATTGTCAATAATCCTGCACCTTTTGTCACTAATCCTACTACCAGTTGTGATTTGGTTCATAATTTCACTATCAAATATCCCACACCTTTTAGGAATAATTTTGCTACCAGTTATGATTTAGAGAACATGGCTATGGCTTCGATAGATAAGCTATGGTTTTAATGAAAGGAGACGAGTTAGCTAATCCCAATATGGTTATGGATCTGATTCTTCTCCATAATCTAATTTATCCTATCTTAGTTGCCACTGCTTCATCTAAGCCTTTAGACATAAAACCAAATCACACTAAGAATATCGTGCATATAGAAGCAAATCACATGGATGTTGAACGATTGCCAACTTTAAATCCCTCATGTGCGCATGTGACATTCAACTCAAACTCATCTATTCCTCACCCAAACCCCTCTATGCCACTGATACTTCTTTCATTTGTTCCTTCGATGGGAGACTCGATGATTGACAGTTCACTCGAAGCACAAGACATGGCCAACCATGAGATGCAAAAGATCAAAATGATATGTTGCCTCCCCTGACATGATGAACCCTTCAAACGTTGTTCACCGTGTTAATGATTCTGACCTCTTATATGACTTCTTGGAGCATAGGATAAAGGATTTAGCTCCCTATAATCCTTATTCATTAAGGTCATAAGACACTCTAACCTCAAAGTCATCAACAATATCATCAAGGGTAAGAAAATATAAAAAAATTTTATCTATATATATGAAGATGCACTACAATATACTATTATTTGTCTGGTTAATAGATTGATTTCCAACCCCCTTAATAAGGAATTATGATCTTTGTATCATGGAATTATAGAGACATATGAAGTAAAACAATTAGATATTTTCTCTTATATGTTTTTTAGAATGAATAGATCTATACTAATCCTTTTGTAGGAAACTCATACTTTGGAGGAGCAATCCAATAAAATAATTTATAGTTTCGATAGGAATTGGAGAGGTGTATCGCAACCGATCATAGGCACTTTAGGGGGTATTCTCCTTGCTTAGAATTCAATTAATGGAAGTACATGTGACATTTACTCAATCATAGTTCATTCATTCTATTTTTCAATTGTAAAATAGTCAACCTTGGCTTCTTATTGGTATCTATCCTAGCAACTCGAAGTTTTTTCAAAATAATCTCTTGAATAATGTTTCAGAGCTTAACTTTTTTGATACTCCTTAGTGTATTTTAGACGACTTCAATTGCATTTTACATGATTTGACAAATATATAATAATAAAAAAAGTGATACATGCATCTTTGTTTGTTTTGAAGGGGTTTGGCCAATCTTCTCTATCTTTAGTTGTTTAATAGCTATTCTGTTTATCACCTTTTTATAACATATCATGTTCCACTCAAGTTTCATATAAAATATATGGATATTATTGTCACATATATTTTTTAATTTTAAAACTTTTAATTTGAATAACCTGGAATAATTAATTTGGTTAAGTCCAATTGGACTCATCCTTCGAATGACACTAACCATTTTGTACATTTTCATATAAATCTTTGTAAGTTGAAAGGTATTTTTTTGCATTATAACAAATGCTCTCTTGGCAATTTGGAGTATAACTTAGAGAGTCTTCAAAATACTATCATGACTTTTGAATCTTAAATTGAAGAGTATCTCCTCTAATTCTAATCTTTAGTGGTTAACTCTCTATATAACTTTTAGCTGATTAATGATGGGCCAAAATGAAATATTCTTGGATTAATGATGACAGTTGTAAAATTAAATATTTTTATAATATTATTGAAAACTATCATCGTAAAAATTTTATTATAGGTATTTTGAACTAAGTTGATTCTAGACACTAATGAGATCAACTCCCTTTTTCATTAGTATTATATTAATTTATGATAATATCCTTCCTACACCTCAACTTTATTTCAGCCCTCTATGACCTCTCATAGCTCTCACTATGGGGGATGACTCTCTCTAATCAAACTATTCACTATAGATGAGATTTACTCTGTAGTCTAATCTTCAGGGTTGAAAAAAAAACCTTAGCCCTAATAGCTCTATGTGTGAGTTCTACTAAGCATATTGAGATATCATTGCCCCCTCCCTCTTTAATATTTTTAAATGGTTCCACCAACATACTTCTATCCCTCCTAGTTGGACCAAAACCTTCCTCAATTTTAACCCCAAGATTAAAAACCTAACTATGGTTGCTTATTATCAACCTATTACTTTATCCAATATTAGCTATCACATTTTAGCTAAGGTTATTTCTAATCGCATGAAACCTTATCCTCAGCATCTGATTAGTCTCTATCAGTCAAGCTTTCTTCCTAATCGAAGTATCTATGATAATATCCTAATTACATAGGAGATTACTCATACCATTTACTCCTCCAAAGGCAAAAATCCTTTAGTCATGATTAAAATTGACTTTGAAAAAGTTTTTGATCACCTCGCTTGGTCTATTATTTTTTCTGTTCCTTTTATTATGAATTTTTGATATAAATTTCAAAATAGGATAAAAGCTTATGTTTCCTGATATCCAACTTTTGCTTGTCTCATTATAATACATATTTTCTTGCCTTTCACTAGTATACTAGACAACGAACTCGCTCTCTCCTTATCTATATATCGTGATTGTGTAAAATTTAACCTAGCTCTTTGCTCAAGTTATTTATTCTAAGCATCTTCTCCTCTTAAATTCGTCCTAATTATAGTATTAGCCATATCATATAGCTGATAACATCTTTTATATTTTAAAGTTAAGAAGAATTCTTGCTTATAAGTTGCTCACCAACGAATGCATCAATTTATCCAAATCAAAAATTTACTTCCCTAGATTTATTTTGGGACATACGAGATTTAAAATATATTTATTTTAGGTTTCAAGGAACGATGCTTCTCTTTTAAATATCTTGGTGCATCTATCGCCCCCAAGCATCCCCCACCTCATGAATATGATGATATTTTTCACAAAATTAAAACTAGACTTGCATTTCATTATTTATCTCATTATTTTTCATGATCCTTGGATTTTTTATTTATCATTGTCTTAAAATTTTTTTTTTTATATCTCGATTTTATCAAAGGTTATTAGTATGAACTCTTTTATATGATCCGGTAGCTGGGACACCCAATTGTTATCAGAAAGGTTCGACCAGGAATTGATTGCTCATATTAACTCTATTAAAATTACTCATTTGTATGATTTATAGATTTGGATTGCTCATATGTAATGTAAAGCTATAGCTAAATATACTTATTATTTCCTAAAACAAAGAAATTATGCTATAGATTTCAATTGGTGTGGCTGACACACTTTATGAAAGTTTTTTATTGCTCCTAAAATCTACTTATTTTGTTGAAAATTGCTCCAAAAGTGATTGTCTATATTTATGATAGACTCCACCGGCTACAAATGCAACCACACTATTTTCCCATTATATTACAATACCTTTGAAATTATTTCACACTTGTTTTTCGAATGTCTCTACTCAATTCAAGTTAGGGATAAATGGTTTCAAAATTTTTCAACCTAATTTCTCCTCAAAGAATATAAGAATATGGGTGATTGGCAAGCAGCGGGATCCTCTCTTGATTTTGAGAAGTTAATTCAGTCTATCATTACAAACCAACTTTGAGTTGTCTGAAATGTACAAAATTTATCTCTATTTACAGGAAAACTATCCACTATATCAAGGATCTAGCATAATGGCTAGTTGCCTTTTTTAGCCATTATGCTAGATCCACCTATCCCGAGGGTGATAGAATGAATAATTTCATATGGATTAAATAAAATAAATTATCCTTAGTTGGGTTAAGTTAAACACTGATGTTTTATTTCATTGCAGAACTGTGACCAGAATGACTTTTGTAAAATGGTGGGATAAAAATTATTTATAAAATAGATCACCAATCCACTATGAAGCATTGGCGATCAAGCTTGACCTTCAAGCTACAAATAACACACAGGCTCTTGGTAATGCAAATTGAATCTGACTCCTTGTGTGACATGTTAACCAAAGACTTGACACCCCCATGGTGAATTCAAATACTAATAAATGACATCAAAGCTCTTTTATATCAGTTGACAGCCCACACAATTCTACATTGCTTTCATCAATGCAATCAAGCAACCCATTGCCTAGTATATAAAATCCATATAAATAAAATTTGTTTTTGAATTAGTCTTTATTTTACAGTTTGACCTTCAAAAATCCTTTTGTAGATCTTTAAGGATCTAATAAAAATATTTCTTTTTAAGAGAAAAAAGAATGAACTGATGCAGCTATTATCGACACGCTTTGACATTGAAGAAAGATGCCTTCGGTGAATTATTCGTGTCTCTTTTATTTATTTTAAATGATAAAATATCTAACCTTGGATTGTGATAAACTTCTTCTATTGTAAAAAGAATCAGATCTTCCACCTTGGACGAAGGATCGAATAGAACCTCATCATATAGATGATGATAAAGAGAATTTCTAGAGTTGACATCGTAGATGTATGAGTAGGGGAGAATGGATTCTCGTGGAGTTGCATATCTTTAATCAACTCTTTTTCATTCATTAATGGGATATATGACCGGTATCCGAGTAAAGCAGACAAGATGGGAAGAGAACTTTAAGATGAAGCCTAGCCATGGAGAAGAAGTCTAACATCCCTTAGGAGAGAGACACATGAACTACCAAGGGCTTGTCATTTAGTGGAAGGGGAATATATTACTGTCTCTTTAATAGGATGAGGATCTTATTGTGGTTCGAGAGAGCATTTAGCTCCCATGGCAATGAAGAAAGAATCCTGAAAGCCACTCTAATGTTTCCTCTTTCTTATTTCTTTTGTTTGTTCCTTTCCTTTCGAGGATTTTTTTTTTTATTCTTTCCCTATTAAGTATTTCTTCTTTATTTTGTTTCTGTGGAGACATCCGATAAAATTGGAATGATACCGAGAAGATTAGCATGGCCCCTGATGACACGCACAAATCGAGAAATTATCCAAATTTTTTAATAGCATTGGGGTGTAGCTCATATGGTAGAGCATTCGCTTTAGATGCGAGAGATTAATATTTGATGCAAGAGTATGAACAATATCTAAGATGACACGTGGATATCGTTTTCTTTTTTTTTTTTCCCTCACAAAGTAAGTTGTCAAGATTAGATTGAACTCAAGACCTCATTATGAATAATCAAGATTTTTTTAATATTTATTTATTTTTAAGAGTTAATACTAAGGTTTATCATTTTAGATACCGGATCCGTCTCAATGACCTTCTAGATCTATACGTATCAATCAGATATACTGATATGTGGTACATTGATATATATTAATATTTTATAAATGAAAAAAAAGAAGAGAAAAGAAGAAGAGGTAGTAGAGGATGCTACGAAGGAGGAAGAAGAAGAAGAAGGAAAAAAGAAGAGATGAGACGAAGAAGGAATAGGGGCAGGGGCAACGAGGATGGTAGATCATCACACAACAAATGCCAATTATGTGGACACTATGTAAAAAATCATTCTTAGTTAGGTTAGTCGATTAAGAATATTTAAATTTTTATTTATAATATATGATAAAATTTGTTTACCTATTAATAATTGTTTCAATTCTTCTGAACATCTGCATGTTCCATACTGTGATTTATAGCAAAGCAAAAGGTTCCAATTTGCTCTTATGATCTATATTAACAAGACTGCTAAATCTGACCTCATGTGTTTGTAAAAATTCTCCATTTTAATTCGTTTTTCTTCATCATGTGCTATCCAAGTTTTTTTTGTTGCAAGTCCAAAAACATTACATGGTGAAGACAAAAGAACAATCTGAATAAAAAGAAAAAAATAGAAAAAAAATCATATCGAATTATTCAATGTATATAGGAAGCATTAATTTTGCATGCTAAAGGAGAGGAGGATAGAAAGTCATACTGCACTCCATATCCAACAGAGTAAGAATGTTTGCATGTAATTGATGATATTGTAATGGGAATTAGCTGCTGCCTTGTTTTCGCTTCTTGTCATCTTCGATTCCCCAAAATGGTTTGACTTTGCTGGTTTGGCAAGCAGAGTTAGGTGCGGAAGGCAGTGGGGAACATGCATGGCTGAAACCCTCGAAGACCATAAGCAGACAAGGAGTGTGAGGAACAAGATGAAGAAAAGGAGGATGTCAGAACACTAACCCTAATAATTACACTACATGGCGACAACAATCAATCGGTTGTCACCTCCTTCTGCCTACATTGTACCGATCGTGTGGACTATATATATATATATATATATATGTGTGTGTGTGTGTGTGTGAGAGAGAGAGAGAGAGAGAGAGAGATAGAGAGAGAGATAGAGAGAGAGAGAGAGAGAGAAATGTGACATACGCCGATGAATATATGTAAGAAGAGCTCTCACAGGAAGAAGCATCTCATAGATGAATCCTAAGAACCCTAAGAGGACTGTCACTCTGATCACCTTTCAACTCCTAAGAACCTTAGGAGAGCACGGATGAGGCCTTCCAAGTAATAACGTTGATCATGTATCTGAGCGCAAGTGATTGTGATGTGATCTGTTCCTTGTTTCTCTCACTCTAAACTTACTTACCAGAATTATCAGTACTCAATTCCTTGGTATTCTGCAACCAGGAGGGTTAATGGTTAATGCAAAGTACCCTGCAACTTCTCTTTTGTTCTCTTTTGGTGCAAGATTGCATGCATGGGTTATGTAGCACTCAGGAAGATGGCATTAGAGAACCCTAAGAGGAGGCTGATATCACTTCACCAGTCCTACTGAAGTGCTTCTGCACTGGTGTTACCATTACCATGTTAGAGATCGAGATGAGAGAGTGAGGGAACAGTACAGCAAGTGGGCTCTTTTTATTGCGTATATTTTGGTGCTTCTCTTTTCATGGAACTAATTCCACCCATGGCTTCTCGTAATAGAGTGCCATCCTTTGGTCCCCATGTGTTCTTGAGTGTGTTGCCTTTTCCTGCCTTGAACTCCACTCAAAACTACAACCCCTCTCTCTCTCTCTCTCTCTCTCTCTCTCTCTCTCTGTGTGTGTGGAACTATTATATAATTCTTTGGCACAATATCCTTTGCTGATCTGAGGTTTTGGCATGGGTGGGGGCAAAGGTGTGGGGAGCTGAGAGAAGGAATGGATGCTGGAGGAAGTAGGGTGAGGAAGGAGTACTGGTTATATATTGTAGAAAGAGAGAGTCGAAAGTAGAGGAAAAGGTGGACTTTTTAAGCATGTCAGATCAGTGCACCCAAGCAGAGGTAAAATTTAGCAAAGAACAAGTTGTGTTTGTTTGTTTGCTTGCTTGTTTTATGGGGTATTCTTTTTCTGCTTTGGATTTGTTTGTTCCCATTAGCTTCTCATTTTCCCCTTCCTTCTCCTGATGCAGTTCAAGGCAGAGGGATGAGCTGCAGGTTCTCTTTCTGTGTTGGGATGAGAGCTCTTCAGCTTCCACCAGTAAGATTAAGATTTCTTCTGCTTCTTTATTTCTGGGCCCTTAATTATCTCCTCTTTGTTCTAAGAGTATTTAGATTCACAGAGATCTTTTCCTCCTCCTTCTTCATCTTCTTTGCCGTATTATTCAGGTAAGATAAAAGATGAAGAAAGAAGAGAGTCTGCATGCGGCAAGTGAGGCATCTTAATGAGTGTGAAGATTAAGAGGATGGCTTCATGATGATGTGCAGAGGTTGATGAATTGCCTTATCTGGGGGTCTGATTCTGAAACATTCCATCCATTTTGTCATATGATCTCTCTCTCTCTCTCTCTCTCTCTCTCTCTTGGGCCTGCAATATACCGTTTGTTTGCTAATGAGTTGGTACCAAGATGCCGCCTTGGTTTGCTTGTGATGTGAGAACTCACTGGGAGTAGCAGTCATGGAGGCTGGACCTTTAGGTGTGCCCTTTCTACTAGTGTATGCGAACACACACACACACAACACATGCAGAGACACACAGAGAGAGAGAGAGAGAGAGAGGATTAGATTACAAGGGAGGGAGATGGATAGATGTGGAGGATATTGCTTGTTGCAACAGTCTTACATTGTACTGACTGCAAGAGAGGGGCTGCAAAGAAGCTATGCGGCAGCCATCGATGGAGATCCCACAAGGAGACAAAACAAGAGATGGTTGGAGTTGGTTGTGTGTGATCTCTATTCCTCCATTAAAAGCTTTGTGTGTCCAAGATCCACAATAAGTGAGAGAGCCGCAAGAAATCACAAACACAGAGAGAGAGATAATAGAGGGAGAAAGAACTCTTGATACTGTTAGCGAATGCTGCATGTTCCCCCTCCCCTTGTTCTCATTCATGATCTAAGAGCATCTTTTAGTGCTTCGACTCTTCAAGTTAGACCTCCTACTTTCCATGCACACACACACACCCATCATCATCAACCCCTCTCTCTCTCTCTCTCTCTCTCTTCTTTGGTGCCTTCATCTTGTTTATTTTAGTCCTTATCGTGGCAGTCCCCCACCCAACCTTTAGAATGTTTTAGATTCCTACTCTCCTCATTTAATCCCTTCATCATTCCTAAGCTGACAACAAATCTGCCCCCATCTCAATCCGCCCAAGTCCATGTAAAAGAAGACAAGAAGAGCATGACCTTTCCCCCACCCCTGCCACATTACCCCACACTTATAGAGAGAGAGAGAGAGAGAGAGAGAGAGAGAGAGAGAGAGAGAGATGGGGCTTGGTGAAACAGTGAGACAGCACAGAGCAGCTGCCACTCCCTACTTCAATCTATCTCCTACGACTACTATTACTACTACCACTAAACTACTACAACTATCACTCCCCACATCTGTGTTTTCTTTGCAGATCATGTCCTGTCAAGGAAGCTGCTGCCTTCGCAGATGTCCTTTTAAAGCAGAGCGATGCCAAGCCCACCAATCTCTCTCTCTCCGCAACTGCTACTGCCACTGCCGCTGCTCTCCTCTCCTCCACACTCCATCAGGTACTTCTCCTCTACCTCTCACGCCTCCCGCTCCTCCTCCCCCTCCTCCCACCGCCTGCTGAGGAGGCCTTAGATATGCTCAGTTCACTCAAGTCCCATGAAGAGGGCGATCAAGAACACCACCGCCACTCCAATCCCCTCCACCCTAACCCCCAGCATGGCCAGATCTCTCCCTCCGCCCAAGCGCGCCAGCTCCTGCTCAGCTGCGCCGAGCTCGCCCACCGCGGCGACCTCCCCGCGGCGCAGCGCACTGCCTCTCTCCTCTTGGCCACTGCCTCTCCCTATGGCGACTCCACCGACCGCCTCGTCCACCAATTCGCCCGCGCCCTCTCCCTCCGCGTCGAGCGTCTCCTCCCCCCCGTCGTCGACGCTGCGTCCCCGGAGGCCCTCCAGTCGTCCTACCTCTCCTTCAACCAGATCACCCCCTTCCTCCGGTTCGCGCACCTTACCGCCAACCAGGCCATCCTTGAGGCGGTCGATGGCCGCCGCCAGGTCCACATCCTCGATTTCGACACTTCCCACGGGCTGCAATGGCCGCCCCTGCTCCAAGCTATAGCGGAGCGCTCCGACCCCAAAGATCCCCCTTCCATTCGCGTCACCGGCACCGGGAGCAACCTCGAAGTCCTCCGCCGCACTGGCGATCGGCTTCAGACCTTCGCCGATTCCTTGAACCTACACTTTCAGTTCCATCCCCTCCTCCTCCCCTCCACCGCCAGCAACCCTCTCTCTAGCACCAGTGCCGACCTGACCTCTTCTTCCTTCCAACTCCACCCGGGCGAGATCCTCGCGGTGAACTGCGTGCTGTTCTTGCACAAGCTACTGAAAGATGGCGGCGGCAGTGACGGCTCCCATGACCTACGGGCATTTCTTCAAGCTGTTCGAGCGATGAACCCGGCGGTGGTGACGGTGGCCGAGAGGGAGGCAAGCCACAACTCGCCCATCTTCCTGCAGAGGTTCACGGAGGCACTGGACTACTACACGGCGGTGTTCGAGTCGCTGGAGGCGACGCTGCCACCGACCAGCCGGGAGCGGGTGGCGGTGGAGCAGGTGTGGCTTAGCAAAGAGATCGAGGACGTCGTCAGCCGCGAGGGCGATGGGAGGAGGGAGCGGCACGAGCGGTTCGAGTGGTGGGAGGCTCTGATGCGCCGCGCCGGATTCACCAATCTGCCCCTCAGCCCCTTCGCGCTGTCGCAGGCCCGCCTCCTGCTCCGCCTGCACTACCCATCCGAAGGGTATCAGCTGCAGATGGTGAGGGATTCCTTCTTCTTGGGGTGGCAGAAGAAGTCCCTCTTCTCCGTCTCTTCTTGGCACTAGTGCAACAACCCTACCATACCAAAGTGCTCATAACCTGCTCAATTAGCTCTCTCTTTCCCTCTCCCTCGTTCCGGTTGTCTGTGGATCTAAGTAGGGTTTTTGTTCTTAATTGTAAGACCTGAGTTGGAGAAGAGGGAGGGGAAGTGCAGTGCAGGTAATATAGGTTAGCATATACTCCTATATCATCTTGGCTAGGAACCCTAACCCTAGTTTCTGCTCCTGTCTATTGGAAGGAGGAGAATGTGGAGGTGGTGCACGTTGCATGGGATTTCGGAAGCTGTGAGCCAAAAGAAATGGTTATAACCCTCACCATTCCTCTCTCTCTCCCTCTCCCTCTCCCTCTCCCTCTCTCTCCTTGTACCCTTCTTCCTTCCCAAGGCAAAGCCCCACATCCCTTTTCCTTGAGGCTCTTCCTTTTCCCTGTGTTGCTTATGCTTATAAACTATATCCAAGGTTGTTGCACCATTATAATCTCCCTCACATTTTTTTATTTTATTATAATGTATGATGATCATAGTGCTTCTTGTAGTCCTGCAATGGATTGCCCCCTTTGGGTTATAGAATTGTTTCCTGCCATGAGAGGGGAAGTCACAGGCATTGTGCTGGTGTGGTGTGTTTCTTTTGCATATTTTATGCTCACAGATGACTCACCCACACTCGCATTATTTCATTGTTGCCTGCATGCTTGCATGACATGGTTGCATTATTTCATTATCGAGCATGTTTGAGTTACCACCACTAACTGCAATCTAATTCTATGGGGATATGAGAGTGATCATGAAGTAGAAGACCCTTCTATGCTGCAAAAGGCCACCCACTTTTGTGTTCAGAATAGTTGTTGCTGCTGTCTTCTGCCTCCTGCAAGGGGTGTTTAGTTCTTGTTTCCTGTGCTGCTGTCCCAGACTATTGTCTCTTGGGACTCATTCCTGCGTTCCTACAACCTTAGATCCTGCCTCATGTCCCCTCAAACAAGCTTATGGGTTTGCTCAAACCCAAGCTTTCTATGGCAACTCTTGCCTCCTCCCTCCCTTGGGATCCTGCAACCTGGTTTCCTAGCTCAGCCATCAATGTTTCCCCTACCTTCCAGTAAATCTGTGTAACATACACAGGAGCAGGCTAAGGTTAGAATCATCCGATTGATGAAACAGCACTCATACTCTCATTTCTAGCATCAGCGCCACCAGGTCAATCTTTTGAACCCTCTGTCTTAGACATGATGATAAGTTGGCTTTATGCTTTTCTTTTTTGTGAAACAACACTAGTGTGGTTGTGACAAATGTGTGCTTTTGCATCTCTTGATCTAATTCCTTTTTCCCTGCTTCTGGATTAGCGTATGACACTCCTATCATTTCGATCCAATCCCAAGAGCCACTGGAACAAAGGAGAGAGTGAATCGAAGCAGGTTGGTCGGTATCCCTTGTGTTCTTCTGCTTTGCCTTGCATCCATGACATGACACCTGCAGAAAAGATATGACACAGCGGAAGGAGACCCACTTCTGTCTTGCCATTCAGAGCAACTGCAGTCAATGATATCAACTTCTATATGGAGAGGTTTGTGTGTGGATTGTTGTTAATGCAGAGTACTTAACACTGTCTCCACTGCACACAATGCTTGCTATGTATCATTTGCATGTGCTGTCCATTTGTATGAGTGTTGGTGAAGCAAGCTGGAAGAATGGTACAAATTGCATTTACTGCAATGATAGAGGGTGGAATGTGATACGTCATCGAGCAGAATCTGTCAAAGAGATTCTGCATTTGTTTGCTTAATGATTGAAAGCTGAGGAAGGATAGATGTGTGAGATCATCTGCTGATCTGAACTGCACATCTGAGTTCCTTTCTCCAAGTAGAAAATAGAGTAGCATTCCTTTTGTGCCTCAGGTAATTGTTTCATTAATGTCTTTGGGCATATACCAGCAAGAGATCAATCACACACCCAACCTTTCCTTGTTCAAGAAGAAAACCCTAATCTTCCTCTCTCTCCCTCTCTCTCTCTCTCTCTCTCTCTCACGCGCGCTCTCTCTCTCTCTCTAACTTGGGACAGTACACGAACGGGTGATCATTGAGAGGATCCAAGTGAAAACCATGGAGCATGCATTGAGCTCAGCAAGGACAAACAATAACATGGAGGCCAATGCATCTCATGTCAGGGGTACCATGGACTCTTTCGAAGCCATGTGATCTCATATATATCATTGTTGTTCGAAGTGAAGTAGCTTGATAGCCATATAGTAGCTCTGTCAACAGGCCTTAGGCTCTTAGGTAAGCAGTAGCTCCCTGGGAACCATGTCACCATCCCACAGCTGCTGGCAGCGGATGGAACAAACCAATCAGTGTGCTTCCATGAGTGAACACAATGCATATGCAAGTTCAAGTCTTTCTGTGTCTTGATATGTTACCCTCATACACTTGATGTTTCCCGCCTGAAGAGGACCATATATAATGTCGGATTTACATGGTTTTTGTACGTAGCAGGCTGTCTTAGTGAGGCATTAATATATACACTTCATGCTTCCCAGCTAAAGACGACCAAATCTAATAGCAGATTTGCATGGCTATTGTAGAAGGCTATAATGCAGAAAAAAGATATCTTTTCAGAGAGAGAGAGAGAGAGAGAGTATTGCAAACTTTTGTTAGGAGGGAATCTGAGCAAGCACAAGTCTGTGAAGGGAACTACTTGTAATGGAAGGGGAAATGCTTAATGTCTCTGACATGAGTAAGTGCAATATGAGGGAGAGAGAGAGAGAGAGAGAGAGAGAGAGAGAGAGATGCTGTGGTAGCGTGGATGGGGGTTTGTTGACGACAGGCGTGGTAGGGGGGTGGGTTATAGGGTTAAGGGAGAGAGAGAGAGAGAGAGAGAGAGAGAGAGAAGATGGGGGGGTATGGGTTTGGCAGGTGAAGCATCAGAGGGGATGTGCCACAGAATGCAGGCACAGGCCCTCACTTTTTGGGCACTTTGGTCCGAAGTGTTCATGCACCATCACAAAACGATCCTGATCAAATGATCTAGAGAGAGAAAAATATGAATGGCTTCATTCCATGTTCATCTACCTCTGTGTAATACAAGGTCTATAATCCATTGATGTGGCAAAACATGCTGATATATGCACTTCAGAAAAATAATTTTTTCCCCTGGTAATTAAGTGAATCAGGTCATTGCAATAAGGTTTCATTGATGTTATCTATTGTATTAAGTTAATCCTCCAGCTTCTGTAGTGTTTATTCTATGATCTGATCAATGGTAAAAGGTGGAATATGTATACTGACACTTGACATCTTATTAAGCAAACTAATAGATTCTAATGTTAGAAATAATCATGTTGATTTCTTTAGAAAAGTCATCATGCTAAGATGTGAAGCACCTAAATACACATAGTACCCATTGGATCCACTGTCATTACAAATCATCACCTATTGAAATAACATTAACATAAAGAGGAGAAGCTGAATCACTGATCTTTTGCCAGACATAAATTTAAACCCTGGATTGTAGTAGCATACTAAGCATAAATTAGTATTTAATGTAGAAGGTCAATTAACAGGTATAAACATCATCTTCAATCAGTATGGTTATGATGTATGGTAAACTTGAGTATGTAGGATGATAGTATGAACACATAAAGTCTAAGAATATAGAAAATGTAAAAAATATTTTGCAGATGTTGGACACAAATTAAGAAATCATATGACAAAAGGACTCAAATCCATATACACATTTACATACATACATTATAACTAGGAAAACCTTAATGAATTTAGACAGAGATGAAATTGAGAACTATAAAAAGAAGATATTATAGCTAAAAAAATTTATTTTTATTCTTCTTTCTTTTTTTTTTTACTTCAATTCATTCATACAATCAGGGTATGATCCCCTTTCTTCTATCAACGATTATATTAAATATGACTCATATTTTCTGACATGATTTATCATTTCATGGTTTGTCACATCTGAAAAATGAGACAACTTTATATACCAATTCAATGTAAACGAGTTTAACAATAAAATCATTTCACCAAAGGACTACTTGATGAGCCTTCCGACACAAAGTGGTCACACTATATGCATGCAATGGATTGTAAGACACATCATTCAAGACTGCCATGATTTCTTGTGAAGCCTTGATGCACAATTATATTTGAATTTTTTGTTTTGGTTGATCATTTGCCTTTACTTGATGATAATATAGATAAGATAATGTGGTACAAGGAAAGCAATCATTTTCTTTGATGATGAAAGTGTGTGTGTGTTTTTGACTCAGGTTTAAGTGATATATTTGATTAAGATGATTTACAAAATAAAAATTTCATAAAATAAATAAACAAATGGTAATTGCTATTGGTCGTGTGTGATGTAACAGCAAGATTATATGGGTGATGGTGGAGGGTATTATGTAGTGGTCTCACATGGAATGAATTGTGTGGTGGTGTACGTGGACATTCCCACACCGCACGAGACTCGTGGGAGAATAGAGGATGTGACGGTGACAAGTCGCACACGTGTGCAGGCTGGCAGGAGACACGGCACGTGCACTTGCGTGGAGACATGGGAGACGTGAGCACCTCATTTACTGGGCCCCGTACACACCGCTGCACTCCATTACCACGCCACGCCTTCTCTCTCTCTCTCTCTCTCTCTCTCAATGGATTCATTACGGGAAACAAATATTGGCCGGTTTTTTAGAAAAAATCTCATATTTTTTCCTAAAATATTAAAATATAATTTTTCATCAAGTCAATCGTATCAAATGTCAAAACAAAGCAATTATAATATTTTTGAATAAAATTACTATGTTTTGATCACCACACAAAAATAATCAAACAATTACAGTCTAAACTAAACCAAGCAATCGCAACTAAACAAGAAGAAGATATCTAATAAAGATTATATAGCAAGTAATTAAGCAGAAATTATTTTCGTAATGTATGTCAGAATTTTTTTTTTTATTTTTTATGAAATAAATTAAGCAAAAATTTTATAAAAAGTTTTAGGTTGTGGTAATCATTAGCTGCACTAATTGACTTAGAAGAGCTTCAAACACAAAAAGCTATGGACATGCTCTTTGCCCTGCTTTAGCTGTAGATTTTGATTTCTACTTCAGTTGGTATTGCTATAAACTAAAACAATATTGATGGCAGTCATTTAATTCATGTACAAACTAATTTGCACTATAAGAACTGAATATATACAGAAAAGTAGCAGCTTGGCTGCTTGTGGAAAAGCAATGCAGCATGCAGCATGTGACACTCATACAAAATCATTGAAGTGATTACAGCATTCAGAATCAACTACAGAAGTTACCTAAACACACAGATCTTCAGAAAGGAAAGGAATGCAATGTTTTAAGGTGAGAGGCCAAAGCAGAAAACCAACAACACAGAAGTAACAGCTGTTCTTGGAATCATGGAGATGCAAGTTTCACATCAATGTTTATACTAACAAGTGGCAGTATCTGCAAGTGGATTCCCATTGCCAGAGTGTTGTCAAGAATAAAAGTTCAGTCACAAAGAATAAGAGTTGTCACTCAAGAATCCCACTTGGGACCTGTCATCTCCTTGTCTGGTATATATATTATTTCTCTATTCCTAGAACTGTTTCTTCACACCTTATACAGAGATCCTCCCCAGTGCAACAAATATCTCACTAAGTTCCCTTGGCATTATCCAAACATTCTCACCATTATTAAAGTGTTATATTCACATGATGCTATCTTGTAATCTAATTGAGCTTATCAGGGCTAATAAGTAACTATATCCTCTGCTGGGAACTGCATGCAGAAAGCAAAAGCACCTACACAACCATAAAATCATAACCACACATGTAGGGCAAGGCATGGTGCAAACTCCAAACATGAAAGTACACCAAAGTCAACAAGCAATGAACTCCAAAATCTGTCTACCAAATGGTCATTTTCAAACATCTAGAATTACATAAGCCAGAGTTTATCAACCAGTAAAAATCCTTAAAAGTAACAAATCAAAACGAAACCAGTGTGCAAATGTTCAAGCACAAAATACAGGAGGATCATACAATAAGACCAACAAGCAATTCAACTCACATGGACTGGCATTAGTCACCCCATCAAGCATCTTTCATGCTCAAACATATTTATTGATTTTGTATCTGGAATCTGCAGTTTTATAAACAAAATGCAAATGATTACCACCGAGAATGACAATAGCTTTTACAAATCAATTCATACATTAAAAACACTTTAACTACAACAACAGCTTAATAACTTGGAGTTAACTACATGGATCTTACACTGGAAAATGATTTCTATTGATGTTAATATCATTAGTCAAGCCAAGAGCTACCAGATTTTCTTATTTTATTGTTTGGGAAGAGTTTATCTCTTCTCACATTTTCTCCCATCTCAACCAACTATAAATGGTTTTTCCTCATTATCCCCTCAGTATAAACTACACCTAATTACTCCTGTATTTCTTAGTCTACCTACTCTTGAAGCATTGGTCACACAAAACTAATTGTCAGTTAAAGACTAGATTTAGCTTTTGCTTCATATCCATAACAGAATTTCAATAATTATAAGGCAACAAAATGCATGGTTCTGTCTTTGTCACTAGGAGGATAATATGCAGGGCATTCGAAGCAACAGGGACTGGTGTATGATTACATAATTTGGGGCATATATTGTCGATATAGAATTTGGCCTACTCCAGCATACCAAATGCAGCACTTTCATGCACATAGAGAAATAAATAATCGTTTAGCTTCCGTTATAGCATCAGAACAAGTTAATGCCATCAAATTGTTCTTACAGATTTGTCCTTATAATAATACATGATCCCTTCAACCACTTTGGACTAATAAACATTTCTCATCTGCTACGAAGGCTGATAGTCTATAACATTCATGAAATCAACAAACAAGCAGGTGATAAAACATAAAATATTTGTTTGCTTAACTGGTTGATCAATCCATCTTGCTCCTGGAGATTGCTGCTAAAAGGATTGTATTGACTTGGCTTCTGAATCTGACTGGATATATGCTGGAAAACAGACAAATAATTCCTCCTCCATATCACTGAATATGCAGCTGACAAGATTCTGGATACGCATTACTTACCCTTTAGTCTGTAGCTCCATGCCTGCACCCATTATATACCGGGAGCAGGCACCGGGTCATCACCTCAACCATAGATGCACATTCACACATGATGGAATCTTGCATGAAGCTACTAAGTTGTTGCTTCATCATGTTTTAAGCTGCCTCATAAGAAAGAAGCCCCAAGTAAATTACATAATGTACACGAGAATCAAAAGATGAGAACAACCAACCCGGTGGCCAGCTTCTCCACATGTAACAGCAGAAGAGATTGCAAAGCCAATCAAACTGTTCTAAAAAAATTGCCTCAAGATTATGAGTTTGGAAAATTGTTCCATCTTTTCCTCCCTTGATTATTATGACACATGTAAGAATAACTATCTTTTCCTTTCCCTTCTTTTTCAGATTGTTTTGAGCTATCCCATTTCTGTTGCAAAATTACTTTAAACTTCTAACAAATCTTTACCAGACATGTATAAAACAGTTTGTTTCAATGTCTGATAGAACATCTAAAGCACACATTTATTTAGCAGTCATTCCAGCATTATAATTAGTTTTCTTTTTTACCAGCTAAGAGAGCATGATAAAAGCACACTGGATATCAGTTCAGGACGAATAAAGCAATGAATACTTACTGCAAGGACTAATCAACAACCAGTAGAAGACTATGATCAAAGCCTGCCACTGCTTGTAAGACTTCCAAACCTACCAAAGACTCTACAAGTGCTGGTTCCATCTCATCCAACGAGCTTCCCAATCCAAGTCGGCCATTTCTGCCCGAGCCCCATGCCCATAGCTCCTTCTTTGAAGTAAGAGCAATTGAATGCACACGTCCAGCTGAAAGTGATGTTGGCTTTTCTCCACTAAGAGCTTCAACTATCCCAGGCATATCTTCTCGCCCTTGGCGCCCAAGCTGGCGGCTCTGATTCCATCCCCATGAGAGCACAGCGTTCACCTCTTCTCTGTCCTCAGATGGAATCTGGCACAGGACAAGAGAGTGACCAAGTCCTGCTGATACAGAGAGTGCATGGGCATTTAAGCCTACCGGGAGCATAGATCCATACGTGTTTCTCCCTAACTGACCATATAGATTGTCTCCACTGCTTAATACAGTGCCACTGCCTGAGACAAAAAATGATATAATAAGGAACAAGTCCAGCAAGTGATGGCACTATATTTACATCTAGATTATCAATTATTTTTTCCTTTTGATTAAGTTAAATAAATATGTCAACTGCTCTCCTAATGTATCAACCCAAAAATTCCAGATTTTTGAACACGACCTATTTTATCTGCAATTGCATGAATATGTTATATGTTCGAGGTAACAAAAGAGACAAAATCAAGAAGAAAAAGGATAACCACAAACAAGTTTAATATTGAAGCAGAACTAGTTTTTAAGGTTGTTGGTGAGGCTTGAATAGACCATCTAGTAAGAATAAAATAAAGGAGAACTACTTTTTAAGGTAATTGATGAGAATTGGATGGACCATCTAACAAAAAAGTAAGTACTCACTGCAGAGCACTAATGAATGGTCAAGTCCACAAGCCATATCAGAGACATTGAGACAACTGACTTCCAGAACTTCACATGGCTCCCAGATAATGGGCATATTCTTCTCTTTCTCAATTTTTTCTGCCACTAGCTTTTCCACTACATCTAGCATAGGCATCAAACTTTCCAATGATTTATCAAATTCCAAGGGCTGTGTCTGTGGTGAATCTAGCTTTTGTTCCATTTGACCTAATCTTCCATCCGCTGCATAACCCCAACCAAATAGTTTTCCATCTTTAGTTAACGCCAATGCATGTCCCCATCCAAATGATACCTGTTTAGTGGCAATGAAAAAATAATGTAATAAAGAAGTGTGGCAAAACTAAAAAGTAGAGAGACATGCTTACATAATAAGGAGAGAGTGTTGAGCTTTTGTTCATGCCAGAAATTCACATTATGTAGACTATGTATTATAGGATGACGGCATGTTATGATATACTAGCAGTCAGTTTGATGTACTGTGATAAATTGTGCAATCACGACAAATTAGTGATCTATCAAGACCCGGTAACAAGAAAGTATGTTAAAGAGAAAAGGAAATTTGGGGAAGTTTGCAATTTTCTGATGTTACCCTTGTATATATTCCACAATCTTTTTAGTTCTATTAAAGTGATTTCAAATTAAAAGACAGATTCTGAAGTTCCACATAATCTCATAATCTGATTTAACTTATTTACAAAATATTATTTAACAGGTTCTAGCCAATAGCATTTCTAATTTAGTTTGGTCCATTTGCTTCTCTTTTATTTCTGAATTGTAAAGTTAAGCACCTTCACTATTTGATGATCTGCAAGTGCTTGAACCTTAGTAGGTTTGGTAGCTTCTGTCACTCGGTTGCCAAGACCAAGTTGGCCACGCTTGGATCTTCCCCACACCCATAAAGAACCATCATCATCAATGGCTGCGGAAGTAACACCAGATGCAAAAGCAGCTTCAACCCTCACATGATCCAGGCCTATCACCTTTTCTGGTTTATTCCATGTGGCTCTGCCATCCACAAGGTCACAAGAACACCGAAGATGAAACAATGCCTTGTTAGTTATCACTTCCTTGAAATTCCTCTAAAGCTATTTCGAAGAAAAAAATAAACATGAAGTGACACTATTTCTACTTTCAAAAAGAAACAGCAATCGAACTGGAATTTTATGTACTGAATAGAGTTGGGTTATTTACTTTTTATATTACGATCTCCTGTTATTGAGCTAAAAAAATACTCTTAGCTGTAAGAATCTCCGGGTTGCTTATTTGATAGAAGTACATGGAACATTTTTCTCCTAAGAACAACAACAAGAAGCCGTTATGTCCCAACTATGGGTCGGTTGCATAATATTTTCCTGCCATTGAGCTCTATGTCAGGCCACATCTCTAGTTAAATAAGAGCATTCAGATCTCTTTCTCATTGTTCCTAGTGAAGTCTCTTTGGTAAAATCTAGGATTAGATCCAGAATTAACGTCAAACTTGTTACGGAGGTAAAAGGACAAACCAGGACTAATGTCAAACTTGTTATGGAGTCGAATATACAACCCCAAAAGCTATCTGAAAAGTCACTTTGTTTAACTCAACCCATTTAAATAGTAGTTAAAACTGAGATACATGTTTTGAATATCAACCAGAACTGCTTGTAAAACATAATGAAGCACCATAAATTGTAATAGCATAACCTACAGTGTAAACCTCTAAAAAAATCTCAGAAATCATGTCACTACAACATAAATCACAATTACTAAAATTAAACAGTTTCAATCATTAGGTGAAAAATAAAAAACATATGAACAACCTGAATTGAGCCAACAAAAAGGATGCTTGGCATCAACAGGTGGCACCACAACAATCTTGTAATAAATTTACTGTAGGATTCTTGTTGTGTCACATGGTTGAAGGGTCCACACAATACGATCAGAGAGGAATTTCCTGTAAGTCAGAAAGGGTGGAGCTTCACTGACATCAAGACATCCATGAACTAGAAACAGTGGAACCTCTAAAACCTGAAATCCCACTTCCGTTTTTTCTCATCCAGTCATTTTCACACATGCCTTCAGTTTATCAATAATTTCATTTTAAAACAACAGAGGTCAAATTGTAATCAATATCGATCACATTGACATGTTTGGTTCAGATGGTAAGCCCTCACCAATTAGTATTTATTTCAAGTTCTGGTGACCCAGGACCTACCTGAGTATCAAACTGGATCATTCAAAACCCGACTTATTCTTGACAAATTTGGTTCAAGAATTGCCACATCTGATCGGCCATACTATAGGAATCAAACGGAAGGTATAAAGTTATTGGGGCGAAAAGTCTAATTCTTCATGTAGTGTCTCCAAGATTCGAAATGCATATAATATAAAAGCAGTACGCTTGTGATCAATCTCCGCAAGAACATAACCAGTAACATAAAATCTACGAACATTCATGAATCATTAGAAAGTCAGGAATCTTCCAGATCATATTATCGTCAAATATAAGAGAAAAAAAGGTTACAAATAAGACAAAGGAGAAACCTTTGAATTAGATGAGTGCCCAAACAATAACCACCGCCAATAGATCGCAACCAAGGCATTAAAAGAAGGGCTTTTAATCGAGGTAAAGGGGAGCAGGTTTGAACCTTGGGGCAGTGGCGTGTCTTCCAATCTGACCCTCCTCGTTGCGACCCCACGCCCAGACTTCCCCGGAAGCGGTGACGGCGAGGGAGTGGTAATGACCCGCGGCGACGGCGGCGACGTCGGACGGGAGAGACGGCACCCTGGTGGGCTCGTAGGCGTCGGCGAGCGGCGCAGAGAGGCCCAAGGCGCCATTGCTGTTGTCCCCGAAGCTCCAGACCGAGGCGGCCCTCCACGCCCCGCCGCGAAGGGGGAAGAGAGAGCGAAGACGGCTTACTTTCCACATGCTCCGCAACGGCGAACGCCACTCGCACGCGTTCTCCGTACCAACTCTTCACTCGAGACCCAAACGGGTCGGATGTTGGCAAACCCGTTACCGAAAGTACAGCAAATCCGCATGTATATACATCAATAACTATCAACACCGCAATTATTGGATTTTCTTATTATTGCTATTTTTCCACCGTTCAGTCACACTCACCTGCCTACCCGTGTAAGGTAGAGTGGGACCAACGTGGTAACGGTGGAAAATAGAAACGTTTTTACTACTCGTTTTCGGAAACCAGCTTCTTAACCGATTTTGATTGGCCAAAGTTACAGCATAAATTAGATGGGTCCCACATGAAAATCTGTATCCGACCACAAATAGCTAAGGTCCTGGACGGCTGGGGAGACGACGGGTAACAAACGTCAAACCGGAAGGAAAAGGCGGCACCTCGTTTCGCCCTTCTCGTGCAACACCACGTGGCCCCCGCACGGGTCCCGCGCGTGCTTTGTCGGCGCCTGATGACGCCTTACCGTGTTCTTCTTCGTCCACTCTCTCTCTCTCTCTCTCGGTTTTTCCACCTCAAGTGTCGTGCTCCCACAATTCCCATACCAAGTCGACCCCGTTCCGAACCGTATCCCCCAAATCCCGATATCTTCTTCGGGGCAATCAACACGACGACGAATTCTTGCGATCTCGATCGGTCTCCTCCGATCGCCGTCCTCGCGAAACCCTAGCCCGGGCCCCCGGCTTTGATCGAGATCTCCATGGCGGTCGTGCTGCGGAAGGTGTGGGGTTCCGTCCTCAGCCGATCCGGCTCGGGTTCCAACCGCTCCTGGCCCGAGTTCCCCGACGACCACCCGCCCTTGGGTGATCTCGACACCCTCCCCACCGACGTCTTCATGCAGATCCTCCAGCTTCTCGAGCCCAGGTGCGCCGCGCGGTCAAGCTTGGTCTGCAAGTCCTGGAAGGCTTTGGTGTCGGATAACGCGGTCTGGCTTCACCTCCTTAAGAGTGGGAAGGAGCCGTGGGATTTTCTGCTGTTCGCCGAGACCCAATTAAGATATGGACCATCGTAAGTTCGTGTATTTTTGGTCCTGAGATCTTAGGGCTCGAGTTCTTTACTCCTAGTTCATTTTCCCTTGTAATGCAGGTTGCACTTTAACCACCCATCGCAGTTATCGTTTATGAACGTTTATGCGCAGCTTGCAACAGTTCCAGGTTCTGTTATTATTGATGGTACGTGTTACCAACCTTCGAGTTGTATAGTTAACTAAATTTGTTTCCTTTTTTCTTAAAAACATGGTTGTCTAGCTTTCCTTTTTGATGATCCATCTATTTGTTTTCTTGGGGGAGGAATATTTGTTGTGCTCCTTAGATAGCCTACTTGTGTTGTTTACCAGATGACTAATCTTTTAATCTACATTGAAAAACCTATAAGGAGTTAAACTCAAGAAAGTCAAAAGTCATGGATGGATATTGGCTAGTTTTAGCTGATGTAGCCTCATTAATCTGTAGAACAATGTTTTGTACTTCCTTTAGTAGCTGGTTCCAGCTCTTAAGCAGGGAGAGAGAGGGGAGTCAGATGGTTGGTAGCCCATGTGAGAATTTTGTAAGGACAATATGAACTTGAATATGTTGAATCTCCAAGCTTCTTTACCTTCAGCCCGGTCTAGTCTTGTCTCTGCCAGAACTCTGATAACTTGGATGGCTAGATATTCTTCAATATACAGGATTTTTTTTGGTTTCAGATAATTGAAAGCTCAATTTGTCTTACTCATTTGCACTATGTTAAGGTGGATCTGGCTATTGCAAATATGGTTGGAGCAAGTACGCTTCTCCATCTGGACGTTGTGCTACCTTCTTAGTAAGCACTTCTTATCATGACAACAGTTAGTAGTAAGTAAATTTGTATTATAAATGCTATATAAAATGTTTCTCGACATTAATCATTGTTTAACTCTTGTATTCATTTCCTGTTAGTGAAGTACATATATGGTGACTGGTTACTTAATTTGTTTATTTTCATTTGTAGGAATTTGGCAACCTTGAGTCTCCAATGCATGCCAGACTTCGCTATTTTTTCTCGACAATCTATAGCAGGTGTACTTATACTTCACTGACGACTATACCTCCATTGCTAAGTCAAGAAATATGGCATTGCAGTTTTCTTCAAATTGTTAGTCTAGGATAAAATGCAGTAATGACTAGGTGCATCTGGGGGAATGTATTTGTTGAAAGTGTTTACACTTTGCTGTTTCCTAGTTAATCCATTACCTCACAGTTTTCTGGGTTCTCATTTTCTTAATATGGTCATCATGGGGATAAGAAACAATGTTGATGCACACAACATGATTATGGATTGCAATTCATATATTATTTTTATGTCCTACAATTATTTCGGTCTAAAAAGTTCTATTACATTACAGAATGCAAGTAAAGGCATCATCCCAGCCAATTATTGTCTCCCTTCCAATCTGCCATACTGATGGTCAGTACATTTGTAAACTTAATTCAAAGTAAAGTCACATGTTCTATTGTCATGACTGTGCAGGAATTTTTATTCAAGAAGATTTTCTGTTTTTTGTAGAATTTTCGTTTCTAACGTTAGATATTCCTGATAGCATTTTGTCTGATTGAAAAAATTATTTTGCTTTCTGATGTTCTTGTAATGCTAGAAATAGAGGAAAATCTGCTTCATTCATATATTTTAAAAAATCAAATAAAAAATGTGGCATAATCTTTCTTTTCAGATACCGAAGCTGCTAGGGCTTCTAGAAAGCAATTAAGAGAGGCAATATACTCGGTCCTCTTTGATATGAATGCTCCTGCTGTTTGTGCCGTTGATCAGGTAATAATATAGAATTGACTAAAATCAGCAGCATCTATTACATTGTGAAGATGAACAAATTTCTGCTTGCTTCTATGTTGCCTGATCAGTTTGAGCAGATTAATTGATTCCCTCTTTGCTGCCATCATTATATTGGATCACTGACATGTTTAGTTCGAAGAAGTGTGAACTGCAGTTCCACTGTAATTGGTCCTGAAATTCAAGTTGGGCTGCCCTGGCTTTTTGAAAGAATTGCTAAGAGCTCCCAATATCAAGATTCATCTTTACAAGCTGTTCTGGCCATGCCCAACTCTACTTTTGCTCTTCATTTTCATCTCCCTCTCAGTGCTCAAGTAAATTTGACCTTGTTGCTGTATATTTTTTGAGACACAATATCAACATGAGAGCCCCCTGAACCATAGAATCCCTATCTTGGAGCAATTGTCTTTGGTCGTGGAACTCACCTTTGACTTCACCTTGTACATAGTCTTGAATCTTACAAATTTGTGCTGTGTTTGATCTTGATTTATAATGCTCAAACTTCAAGTTTATCAGTACTTTTCCCTATGTGAGCATTGTTTTTAAAATATATCTGCCTAGAAAATGTTGGTTCTAACACTTGTCATGCTTTTTTACAAAGGAAAAAAAAAGGTTCACTCTTGCGTTTGATCTACATTGGAAACTTTTGCCACCGCTTTAAGCCTTGCTGAATGTTATTATTAAATTTTCATGTGATTCAAAGCAAATCATATTCCACTCCAGTTTCAGCTTATAGGCTCCTGTAAAAGGACACTATCATTTAATAAGGAAGACTGATCTAAAGTTTTGGTTTGCTAAACTCAATGAGGACCTAAGAATTTTAGATCTTTTATTATTATTCTCCTCTATGTCATGCGATAATCTCTAATATCAGGTTTAAATTTGAACTTAGCATGCCTTGGTATATGATCTTTGATAGTTTGGTTGAACATATTTACACTGTATCCTGATGTTATGTAACAAAATTTCAGGCAGTGTTAGCTTTATATGCTGCAAGACGAACTTCTGGAATTGTTGTCAACATTGGCTTCCATGTAACTTCAATAGTTCCAAGTAAGTTTATGGGTCATCAAAATTTGAATAAGAGTTTGCACTTATATGGGTCCTCAGTTACTGATAAAAGCCCCCGATGAACTGAATTTCAACTCATTAGTATGTCATTTATGGCGTAAGATTTGCTAATGGACCTTAATAAGATACTTCATGATTGTTGATTTGTCTTTTTTTTTTTGCTTTTTCTGAATTTGCTTCACAAAGCTTTAGGTGTAATGTTTTGTCTGTTTGCTAGCTGACTTTCTGTAAAGTTCTCTTGGATTATCATTAATTATGCATTTATTTTTTGGATATATTAGACTAGCTAATTATCTAGGATTTAGCATTTGGAAAGTTGGTCATGTTAATGCCATTAGGTAAAATCAGGAAGTTTATGTCTTGGACATCAGAACTTGTGTTTGCTATAATGCTGCTGAACAAGGCTAAACCTCGATGTTGTATGATTCTTTGATAATTTCAGGTTCACCATTCACTTCCCTGAATATTTTATGATATTAACTAGCCTCCATTCCAAATTAGGGGAAGCTAAACCTTGCGTTCTCAAGAATCATAGTCCGTGAATGACAGAGTAAGTTAGCTACACCTCGAAAATTACCTGGGCCAAATACATGGAAACTGCCTGCATGGAGAGTTAAACCCACAATGTCTTTATTATGAAGAAAATAATTAGAGTCACTTATTATACTATTATATTTTGCTATCTCCTACTGTGATTATTAGTTTTTACTATTGTGACCTGTAAGGCTGTAACAACCTTGTTAACCTACAAGGTCAAAAGAGTAGCTTATCTGCCGGATTGATCCATCTGACAGCCTGTTGTGCAACTTTTTATCTATATCCTTTTGTTTGTATAAGTTCTCCCTTCTAGAAGGGAAGGTGTGTGTGCCTGCGCACGCACACACATGCACGCACGCACGTGCGCATACACGCACCCGCAAACACAGGCACACATGTGTACACACATGCATGCATGCACGCACACCTGCACCCACAGTCTGATTCTTGTATTTATTTTTCCCCAAAAACTTTGACGAAATTCTTCTGTATTTCCTTGTAGACATCTTTCCTTAATGTAAGGAGAACCTTTTGATATGCAAAATAGACTATAATTCAAAAATCTGACCGATGATACAAGTCTTAGTCTAGGTAAATAATGTCATTTATATTTATTTTCTTCTTCTAGTATTTTATTTTTCAAATATTGACTTATATATTCTTTATGTATATGCACAGAAAAATGACATGTAACATAAATGATAAGCTTTCAGAAGCCTTAAGTTTAAAATTTCTGATTGACCATACCTGTGGTGTCTCACCTGTCTAAAAGTCTTAGCTCTATCCCTGCATTGTGGTGCCTTGTGAGTACTAGAGTGCAATGGTAGTTTTATGATTGTTTTTTCCCCCGGCTTTCAGGTGCAAGTTGTATGTTAAGGGTCCTTTCATTACCACCTGTGTCTTATCTTGTTACTTCATTAGTATCTGTTGGACACTAAAAGATCAAGGATGTCTTCGTCAGGGAACTCCATGATACACAAGTTTTGTCGTGTGATCTTTTAGCACAGGCTCCTTTAACGGCTTGCAACAGTGGAAAATGCAAAACTTTGTAAGAATACAGCAATTGAGTATTGGGAAAACTGACCTGGTTTTGTTTTCCTTTGAGGAGTAGGGCTTGATAAGGATTATGAGTATTTTATAGATCCTTGTTATTCTTCACTTTATTTAATGAATAATTCAATGTCGATTAAGTATCATGAACACTTCCGATAACAGTATATAAAATTAAATTATATGAAATATTAACATTCCACTTCATAGAGCACATTTAAGCCTGGGGCTTTGTGACCATGGTGATGATGTATCAGCCAGGTGCCATGTTAATTATATGAAATATTAACATGCTCCCTGCCATTGCTTTTACTGTTCAATATGTGATTGATCACATCAACTGTTGATATGTTATTTCTTTGATGTATGTCTTTTGCATTTGTTTTTTAGTTATCAAGTCAATTTACAGATTCTCCTTGTATCTATTTATTAGTAGCATATTCTATTAAAATCTGGTTTTAAAACTGGCTTTTAATGGACTAGTTGTGTTAAATTCTGGCCTTGTTGCTTACTTGCCTATGCTACCTGTAAATTGCATAAGCTTCCCGAATTTTTCATTCAATTCTCTAATAGAGGATTTTATTTTACAGTTCTAAGAGGTAAGGTGATGCATGATGTTGGTATCGAAATTCTGGGACAAGGTGCTTTAAGGCTTACTGGATTTCTCAGGGAATTAATGCAGCAACGAAGTATAAATTTTGAGTCACTATACACTGTTAGAACAATCAAGGAGGTATGAATAGACACTCCAGAGGTAATAAGTTACTGTTCACATTCAGCAACTGATGGAGACTTATGATGAGTAGGGCATTTGCACAATCTGCCAAGCAAATCAATTGTTCCATCATCTAGGGATTCCTGTAAATGCATCCCTCATGTATAGTTCTGAAAACTGCATCAGTATTTGGTGCATCCTTGTATGCATATTCATGCAGCATATGTCTTGATGCGGACATGTAGAGACAAAATTCTACTTGGAAGGGGACAGGAACAAGCTGAAGTGTTAAAATATCTGAAAGTTAAACTAATTCCATTTCTGTTGATATTCTTTGTGTGTTTCCTGATTTGGAACTCTTTGTCATGAACTTCAACTGTAAATCTAAAATTTTAATATTCTCTTGGGAAGTCTTTGTACATCTTTTTGAATCACAAGAACAGCCTTTTTCATGCAAAAATTGATCCAATATTGTTCTAGCGAAATACAAGATGATATCTATAAGTTGATACTATTTCATGGTGGTCACTCTTTTCATGCTTTCTTCCAAGGTAATTAATAATTCCTTTTAGTTCGGTTTTTTATCTATTCCTCAGTCTCTTGGGCATGTGTATCAGCTTGTCTTGATGCAATTTTGTTCTCCTAGGCTATAAAAAATAATTGCTTCATTTACCACAGAACCCCTTTTTCCCATGTGTGTGGCCATTGAATGTGGAACACCCAGCCCCATTCTGTTCAGCTCTTTGATATACTGTTACCTCCAATTGTCAAACAAATTCCTTTGTCATATATAGGAAGACTAGAAAGTTTTACTTAGTATATGCTATATGATATCCAAAACTTCTCTAATTATGCTCATGCATAGGTTGACAGATACAGGCATCAGTTGCACATAGGCATCTTTGTGTATGTGTTACATGTGCTTTGTGCACTAAATTCAGTGTTTGCTATTGTGTGGGGATGTCTTATATCTATGTAGTTGGAGTCTTTGGCCTATAGTGACAACTGCTTGTTGCTTCCACCAGGGTTAAAAATCTCAACCGTATCTGTTGGTATGAAGTACGAACCAACATTTACGGGTCGAAGTACTGTACAGCTTTATAATAGTACAATACTATTCAAATATTTTATTATTTTATTCGATGATGCTGGTACAAGTTGGCATATCAGTTTGCGTACTGGCACTAGACCAATCCTGTAGGTTGCTGAAACTGGTACTAGACTGAAATTTAAATCCTTAGCTTCCATATAAGTCTACTATATATCGCCTATTAACATGTTTAATGTAGTAATTTATTTTTGAGTGGGTTGGTATAATATTGATTATGCAATCATCATAAACATTCTACTTTGACATGTTACAGATATTTTAATCAAGACAGGTAATAGTGCCTTAATTTTGTAAAACTTTGGATACAAATATGTGGACTGTAAAAGAAGGATGTTTCGATCAGAGTAAACTTCAAGGTTGTACTATACATGTATTACTTGCAGTCTTCCTTTGATGAATAAGTATGCATTGACATGCGTTAGACATTCATGTGCATATTTATTGACCTGATTGATCAGATTATTTTTAGATGTTCTTCAGCTTTGAACACTTGATGGTGTTGATGGCCTGAAAAGTTCTTTATTGAGTATGCAGAAATTATGCTACATAGCTGCTGATTATGATGCAGAGTTACGTAAAAATACTCAAGGTTCATGTGAGGTTGCTGGTGAGGGTTGGTTCACTCTTTCAAAAGAACGCTTCCAAACTGGAGAGATTCTTTTTCAACCACATATTGGTGGGGTGTAAGTTCTTTCCTTCACTAGCTGTTAACTTGGCATAATATCTTTGTTTCTCTTGAAATTCTGATTTTGTATCCTATTTTCTTGTACTAAAAGATGATTAGTCTAATGAGTTGCAAAAGAATAACTACAGGTTAGTCTGCATGATTATCTATGGGTATCTATTCCTTTCTAGTCTAACATTTAACATTAGAAAAAATTACATGAATTTTTAAAATCGTGGTAAGATCATTTATCCTAGAAGATTCAAAGATTTCAATATAGATTCTATGCAGATCCTATAACTAACATATTTAATGAAATTTGTATTTAAATCAGAATTTTGGAAACATTGCTGATTACTTCTGACTTCACGTTTTCTTCTTCCTTTGTTCTTTGGATTCTCCTTTTCCTTCTGTTCTTCTCCAATCATGGCAGTGGCGGAGAGATCTGAAACGAGAACCTCCCCCAAAAAAAAAATAAAAGGAAAAGAAAAATATCTTTCAAAGTTATACCAAACGGCCAGGTCTAAATTTTTTTCCTGAAAAAAAAGGAGACTATATTAATCTAATTGTCACCGTACAGATTACAAAGGAGGTTCTCTCTGTAACATGCTAAGAATAATCAACATTCATAGCCCTTGCATAAGAGGCTATTTTCCTCTCTGTACAAAAAGCCCCATTTAGCCAAATTTAATAGAGGCTAGGTCTAACTTAAAACTGGTTCGAAGTGTAGCAGCTTGACAAAATTGGTCAGATTCAAAGATGTTTAAGCTGATATATATGATGTTTCACACAAGACCACTCCAAACTGGAACATTACCAACCTATTCTGGTTGATTTACTGCAGTATAGGAAAGGTTCATTTCTACCCTGGTCATCGCTTGGACTGGTATATACTGCTCATACTGGACATTTTACTGTAATAACACATTATTTGAACAAAACTGGTGTATATATTTTTTTACAGTTTATCAAGTCACACTATCACAATGTTATCAGTATATTCTTATGAAATAACATGAGGAGACATTCATCATTCTGCTTGATACTTGATGATAATTCTTTATATGTTGGAAATCTTATAGGTTTTGCTTCAGCTTTCTCTACACTAGGTTGTATTAGAATTACTTTTCATATATTAACCTCTTAATTCTCAGGAATGATTGTATGCACAAAGTGCTTTTCATTCCATGCCCATCTCATGCTTTATTAACAAATAATATGGTTGATGGAACCAAGGTATGTAATACCGTACCATACCGGTGTTTCGAGGTTGGCTCGATACGGTATGGTACCGGCGTACCGAACGGTATACTAGGGCTTACCGAGCGATTTTCTCTCACTGTAGCACTGCTACAGTGTATTACTATAGCATTGTAGCACAGTCCGTCCGGTAGCAGGCGGTCCGCGTACCGGTATGCCATCGGACTGGTACGTACCGCCCATACCGGGCGGTACCATTCGAAATTACATACCATGGATGGAACTAATATGAACAGTGGGTGTTCATAATTGTCTACACAATGATTTATTACGGAATTCATCAATTTTTCTCGACATACTTTGTAAAAGCACATTGTTACTATCTGAGCTCTCCTATTCTTGTGAATTGCAAATAACTTATTATGGTTGTGGTTATTTTTTTTAATGGTTAGTAAGAAAGCTCTGGCAGTAATGAGATTTCTTATATTTATGTAATGATCACCAGTTTGCTTGAAAAATGTTGTTAGATATATTTGTTTCCTTTTATTGTGGAAGATGGACAAGGAGCCACAAGTCTAACACATCGCCATGTGCTATCTCTGTCCTTACAGGCGCACAATGGGTTTGCATCGAGCTGTAGCTCTCTGTATGGATCATTGCTTGGCTGCAGAAGTGGCCAGTGATGACACATGGTTTAAAACTGTGGTTTTGGCTGGTGGAAGTGCTTGTCTACCTGGATTGCCAGGTATGTTGCACTCATATCGTTGAATGGATATTCTGGGTCACACACTCCGTAAGTGGTGTGATGGAGTCATTTATTTGTTATTTACATGTTCTGCATGAATTAGAAGTGTACTTTTATGAATGTAATAATTTGAATATGTTTTATACTTTATAAATGGTACTTCTCAGAGAGGCTAGAGAAAGAGCTTCATAAAATTCTTTCACCATCAATGTCTGAAGGAGTTAAGGTCATGCCTCCACCATTTGGTGCTGATTCTGCTTGGTATGGAGCAAAGATCATCAGCAATGTAAGTTACAAGCAACCACATCCTCAATAGCTATTTTATTTTAGCAATTATTTTCATCCTAAAAATAAAACAATTATTATTCATGACATACGACATCGAAAATGATGATAAAGAGAAATTCTGATTAGGCTATATACAGAAGTACTGAGTGGTTGTAGCAACTGACACTATTTGGGGTTGAGATCATGCAGCTAGTGCAGCAACTCCTAGAAATTTTGATGGTTGGGCAGCTGAGGCAGCCATTTCACTTCCATATTCTGTAGAATGGATTGTTTGTCTAACTTCACTGTCACATCGGGCTGCTTCCAATATTGGACCAAGCATCACATCAACAAATTCAGGATTAGATCTTTTGTCCTTTTAATACCACTTACTTTTATCTCAATGTGTGTATATATTCTCTCTTGATCCTCCTTTTCCTTGCTTATGTATTGGCATGTTTTTGGACATATTGAGTAACACCAACAGTCATTCTGCTTCAGCATGCTGATTGAAGTAATTTATGTTACCATGGTGTCAAGTGAAATCCTAAAATTACTTACATTTAGTGTTCGCCACAGCCACTGGAATAATTTTTTTGTGTTGTCTGTGTCAAATAAAATGCTAAAATTATGTTGAATGTTTGCCACAACCACTGCAATGTGGCCGGAACTGAGATTGGATTGTAAATGACAAGAATCAATTTGGTGTTCTGACTTCTGACTGCAGCCAATCAAATGAATAAGTGCTGACAGTGTGATTTTATTAATCACATGATACTTCCTAGTTTTTCTCTACTCTTTTATGTCATCTGCTCTGCTCAGTAAAACTACATGAGTGCAATTATGTTAGATTAACATTCTCTAGTATTCAACTTTCCCACCGTCATGACAAATTAGTAAGTCATGGGCTGATTTATACCATAGTATTGACTTTTCACATGGCCTGGATACAGGTGAGCACCTTCGCTAATGCATGGTGTATTTCAAAGAAACAGTTCCGTCAGAGGTTCCGACGCAATATGGCGTGGTGATTCTTTTGAACCTGTTGATCGTGGACTTTGTACATCTGTTGGAAAGGGGTTGTTTGCCTCGTTGATGCAGCAAGTCTCAGCAATGGTGCCTTGACTGCTTCCTGCTGTTAGATTTAATCTCAATCTCTAACAAGGAAATACCCTTGTAAGTAAAATGTTTGTGGATATCATCTTGTGACAGCTCTACATTTGCCAAAGAGATCAATCTGACATTGTTGTAATAATAATAATAATAGATGACATACATTAGCCACTCAATATTTTTGCCCCTTGATTGGTTGGTTTAGGTGCTCTTGTTTACTTGAAGGTAAGAATTCAAAGAAATTGTAGTGAATAAATAAATATGTTTTAAGATTTATTATTGGAGTAATACAGTGTATCATATATGTATTTGTTGATCGCTATAAGATGAAATTGTAGAGTATTTCCCAACAATTAAGATTTATTTAGTGCAATCTCATGGATCAAATTGAGAATATTTGAGTACTAATGCATTTAACAATCAGATTCATAACCATTCATTTTTTTTACATAAATAATCTTTGATTATCATGCATGTGTTCGATTATATTATCAAATTAACCAAATTCCAGCTTGGATTCAGCACAAGGTTTTCAGTTTGGCATATTATTTGTAACACCCATGATTAGTCCCACATCGAAAGTGGGCAATATTAAGATTGACTTATAAGGGTCTGATGAGTGTACTATTATCAACTTCGGCTTAAGCATTTTGGTCAGTGGTTTAGACCAAACGAAGTTGATAGGCCAGTTAGCCCATCAGGCTCGGGTCATAATATTTGGTATCAGAGCCAACTTTAGCATTTGGGCATGGTGAGAGGGCTCAATTAGGAAAGAATTACCCGTAAATGGAGTCATAGGACTCCATCATTGGGTTACGCCTCATATGTACTATGCTAGAGTCTGATCTGGATTATATTGGGTCTTGACGAGGACGTCAAGCCTTTAAGTGGGGGTGATTGTAAAATTTTCTAGAGCATCCATTCTTTTGTAAAAAGATGATTTTATCTGTGGTCGCCTCAATCCCCTTGACTGACTCTTGCATTCTTTTTCTCATTATCCTCATTTTGTTGCCGTCATTTGACTCTCATCCTTGTTGTTATATTTCATCGATAACAATAAAAAAAGAGAAGAGAAGAGACGAAGGTGATGATGGACAAGTAGAAGTTAAGCAATATCAATATTGAAAAAAAATACATTATATGATAATTTTTAAAAAAGGGGTGAGAATTTTTCAAAAATACGATTTTTTTATGGGAATTTTCCCCAGTTAAAACTTAACGAGTAGGCAAGGTCGGGTGATATTATGACGTGGCAGATGACGTGGTGTTGAAGCTGGGATGTGCATGATTAGGAGGAGATAGAGGCAAACGCCAACCCATTGTTTAGTTGATCCGAAACAGTTGCTAATTAAGATATGGTCTTCCAAATCAGTCTGAGCTGGCATCCTACACCGACTCGATGCCTCGAGGCCCCACGGAAACTGCTTTTTCCTGGAATGACCAAAATGCCCTCCACTGCTTTTTGTACTCCCCTGGGCGGTCAAGCGAAACCATCGCAGCGAGAGTCCGACACCCCAACCCCCTCCTGCTTTGCAGGACGGCGATGGCGTGTGGACAGGCCAGCCTGGAGCCCACCTCTCGCGTACGCATGCGTAGGACTTCCCGGTCTCGTCCTCCTTTCAGGAAAAATAAAGAATCGATAACCCTTTTCGAACCCGTTTCTACACTTACCTATAGGTGGGCCCCAATTCTGGGTCCCTCGTGTTTCGTTTTTACCAGCTGTGGCTCCAATAGAGGGACCGGTACGGGAGTCGGGTTACGCACGTATGCGGCAAAGTTTTATTCATGTGATGTGCACTTCGGTCCTCCTCGGTCTCCACCTCGATAATTTTTTTATTTTTAACTGAATAAATAACGCATTCTTTGCCACTATTATTATTATTATTCGGTACCCCTCTCTCTCTCTCTCTCTCTCTCTCTCTCTCTCACTCTCGGAACGGGTGAAAACAACGTAGTCAAGTCCCACGCTCCGCAAGCAAGACTTGTCGGCATCTCGCTCGCCCTCCGCCTCCGGATTCCCTTTTATCTTGGTTTCGGCCTTGGATGCTTCCGGCCCCGCGAATCCTTACTTTGCTCCCAGATCGCTAGGGTTTTCCTGCGGTTCCATCGAATCTTGGGCCCCGTTCCGACGGATCTGCGGAACGGTGAAGGATCGAGCCGTCAAGCCACGCCGTCCGAGCTTTCTTCCCGATTCGAGGTACCGGCTTTGAGCTTTAGGGTTCTGCTGCTGCGATTGCCTGCCTGGAGGAGTTCTACGGTGTCCGGATCTCAAATTCCCCTTTATTCCGTGTGGCCTTGGTCTGGGGATCGAGTAACGAGGTGCTTTTGCGGGGGGGTTCCACTGTTTTTGGAGCCCACGAGGTCGAGGATCTAGGAAAGGCGTGGTTTTAATGAGCAGATGATAGGTTCCACACGATCTTTTTGGTGAAAATGAGGCTTGAGGAAACCCCGTGATCGAACTTAGGGTTTCCTCCTGGATGGAGGGCTCGGGGTTACTGGAATCTCGTGCCCTTGTATTTAAAATTTTGGTGAACGCAGGTCGGCGTTGCGTTTAACCAATTCTCAAGCATTATCTCTAGTTTAAATTCTAGGGTTGGTTTGTGGTTGTATTGAATGGTTTAAGAACCAAGTTAGTGTTATACGCTGGAGCAGGACAGAACCAGCAGAGCAGGAACCTTTGGTTTTGAAGCAGCTGGTGTGGTTGCTTTTGTTTTTTGCTCTGAGAAATTGGTTATCCTGTTATTATTCTTGAGATCCAAGTGACCTTCTGGAGAGGAACGTTGAGAAGTTAATAGGATTGTTAATGTTCTCGGAGGCTTCCTTCTTCTGTAACACCCTGACTTGTTGTAGCTCAGAGGTGTGTGGGGAAGGGGATGATTGAACAATTCATCAACTTTGTGATACGGCCTCCTAGGTATGTTAATATTTCTATCCAGTTTTTGATCTTTTTATTTTTGTTACTTATAAAGCTTTTATGATTCCAAGACTCGTTGTCCATGCCCATTGTGCTAATGTAGCTAGCATCGCTCAGATCAGATATTTTGATTTCTACATACATTAGTTATTCTTTTAAAAATTTACATATGAATTTTGAGGGGGCATTACATAATCTTTCTGTCAGTAGACGACTACCTCTCCTGGAAAATGAAATTTTACTCCTCTTGTGCTATTTGGAAATTTACGTATGCAATTTTGAAAAACATTTCTTTTTTAATTATACCTTTGGTCTCAAAAAATTGAAGTACCACATTAGTAGTTGCACTATTTTCTTGTAAAATCTGGAAATTTTTTACCATATTTTGTTGTGGCTCCAAAATTTGATCTTAACTAGCAGTCAGATTTTCAATGAGAGCACATATCATCTTGTTCCTGTTAATTGATATGTGATATGTTGAAAAGTTCGATTGTGGATTGGTGCTCTACCATTATACCACCATAGTTTATACTGTCATTCCAATAGTTGATCATTAAAACCTCTCGAAGCAGAATCCCTTTTTAGGCTTTGTTTTTTGCTTATTTTTATAGCTTGAATTATTCTAAAATCATGTCATCAAAATGATAAATTATTGATATTTTGCTCTTTGGGAAAGCACATGCACCTTTTTTAGCTTTAGATTCATTCCTTATTGGTTCTTATTTGTTAAATACTTTTGATCTCAAAATTTTAATTGGAACTTAAAATAATTTCTCTACTTTCTTGGAGAACTGAAGATGCTCTTGTACCACTTGTTTTTCTGGTTGTGATTCCAAGTGTTTATCTTAAGAAGCAGTCACACTTTGAGTGAATGCCATCATGTTTCTGCTAATTGATATATAACCTGTTCAAAACTTTGTTCATGGATTGTGGTTCTACCAAAATTACCTTGCACTACTATGTCAGTGACAGATCATTTACACTTTTGCTTATGCAAAAGTAGTCCATACAAGCTTAGTAGGATAATAAGGAGATATATTATGTCTTATATACCAGCTATTTTGCATCTAAGCAAATTCTCTCGACTTTATTAACAGGATTATCTTTTCTTACTTATATGATCAGACTACTATATCTTGTCATACTTGCATGAAATCTCAAATCTTTGTTACTTTGGTAGACCACAATAACAGCATGTCTTACTTATCATCTATATTTGAGTCAGCTACATCAATCCTTTCCTGTTATTAAATTTCATTCAGGACATTATCACTAGTTATTCAAGGGGCTTCCAGGGACATCAAATTTGTTGGTTTTTATATGCAAGATTTTATAAGCATGGTTTTGGGTTGACAGTTTGTAGTTTGTACAGTTTTGAATATCTCCTGCATACATCAGTTTTAACGTGCTTATTCTCCATTCAGCATACATTTGCTTATTTTAAAAGTTTAAAAAACAAATTTGCTTAGCTACCTCATAATCTCTTAGATCATTTCATGCCTTAAACAATGTGCTTTACACTATTGCATCTTCCGTCCGTTTAATGCTTTTTAAGTCACTTGTACTAACTTGTTGGACATACCTGAAAGTCTTACTGTAAAACAATTTTCTAGTTCTAAAATTGTGTTACCCATTATAAATAGTTGTGAGATTAATTCCCCTAACTTTTACAATCACCTCTTGGTTTTACCTCTTGGACACATAATATTATAAATGCCCTAATTTCCCTTATCAAGCAGTCCTTAACTTACTCCAAAAGCTATTAAATATAAGCTTTGCTCAGCATACTGTTTTTAGCTAGTTTTCTTGCTTTTTATATCTGCCACATACATATTATTGTCATCTCCTCTAACAAAGTTTCAAATACTGGTTGGTAGCCTGCACCAACCAGTATTTATCGGTGTGAAAACGAACCAGTTTTGGATCATATAATCTGGTACCAGTCAATGTTTTTCTTATTGTTTTCTTTATTGGGACTAAACAGTACAGGTTGATGTGCCATTGAGTACACACTGGTACCATATTTTGGTCCTGGAGATAACAGAAACTGGTATCGGAGTGAGATTTATAACCTTGTCCTTAACATGTTCTTTTTTAGAATACATGGTTTGAAACTCTATTACATGATCCCCAATTCTCCTTGGATGTGACAGAACTACCTTTAGACTCTTCTGGGGCCTCCCTTTACCACTCTTTAATATGACTAATTTTCATATTAGTGTCATTTTTTTCCATGTCTTACTGCAGATATAGTTTGATAATGTTCTCGTTCAATACCCTATATTATATCTTTAGTATTTACTTTGTAGGATTTTGAGCAGCATTTATTTATTATGGTCTTTCAACTTTATTTTTTTGCATTTTCTGGTACAATGCTAAATAGGGCGGAGTATAATCCAGATCAATACCTATGGGAATCAGAATTCACTCTTGCAGGCAGAAAATACAAACGCCTAGACTTGGAGGCAAGTACGGAGATCAATTATCGAGGTTTTTTCTGTCTTTTCTGCATCTTATGACGAGACTTCTGTGGAGATCTAATTTTTACTATTTGCTAACGTCTTTGTAACCTGGCAGCTTACAAATGGACGTGGTCACACCTTGCAGTGCAGTCACTATGTTCCCTCTTTTGTACCAGAAAGTACTGCTCTTCCTTGTGTCATATACTGCCATGGGAATAGGTATGACTTTATCCTTCTATGCTTGTCTCCTGTAAGTTCTTAGATTATCTGAGTTGTTACAATATGTTTATGCCTTTTGTTGTAATATTGAAGACATTTGTTATGCTTTTTTCTTAGAAGTTTGGTTTTAGCTAGAAAGGAACCACCAACATTGGGGTTCCAATCTGATCTTGATCATAATATGCGCTAACACAATGTTAATGAGGTCATGAAAATTTTCAAGATCTTTTTTATGACTAGTAAAATTTTCTGTGAGCATAAGTGTGAAGCCATTTTTTGGGGAGGTCTCACTTCAGGGGATGAAGCAGAGCTAGCCTCAAGCAAGTTATTCAAAACAATAATGGTCATGCTTGTCAGTTAGTTATAGCCATTTGATTCAATTCTTTATGTAATTGTTTTGGCCCACTGGAACCTTAATTATGTTCATCTTTTTCATGAAAATTGCAGTGGATGTAGAGCTGATGCAAATGAAGCCGCTGTAATCCTTCTTCCTTCAAATATTACTGTCTTCACTCTTGACTTTTCAGGCTCAGGTCTATCCGGGGGTGACTATGTCAGCCTTGGTTGGCATGAGGTAACTTAGTATAGTTTCTGCTGACTGCAGTGTTTGCTAACTGTATAAAATAATAACTCGACTTTGTAATGGGCTTAGATGTCTGAAAGTCTTCTATTTCTTTCACTGGCTACCATCAATTAATTTTCCAATTTTGTAACAATTGAATTTCATTGATGCACCTGCCAGAAAGATGATCTTAAAACTGCGGTTTCTTTTCTTCGGAGCAACAAACAAGTTTCTTGTATTGGACTTTGGGGGCGATCTATGGGTGCTGTTACAAGGTATGTCTTTACTGTAGATTTATCATCTGCAATCAATGCATGTTGTAGGTGCACATTCTGATGCGTGCTTGTACAGGCATGCATGGGTGCATCTGTCTCCCTATATGGATCTCTGTGTATAATCTGGTTATGGCAGTTGTGTTTGTGATAGCCATATTGCCTTTCAGCTATTGTAGGATATATGGCTGCAATAGGTTATGATAAATTATCTCCATTTATACTGGAAACTCTGAAAAGAGGTTATACACATCCAATAGTTTTTGTTGCCCTTCAAATTTTACCTTTTAAGTTTCGAAATAAGGAACACCTTTCTGTCTGATTGCTTTTTCTATTATGGCATTTGAACTTATGTGTAGGAATATTTGTGGTGATGTAAATTTCAAGCATGTGCTTTACTTGTTGCTGAAACTACAACTTCTCATAAAGCTATTACAGATGCCACTAGTTTGTCTTGTCTGATTATCATAAACATCATCCTATTTATTTTGGACATCTAGTTGATTATCTAGATAAGATCAGTTTTTCCAAAGTGAATTTTAAAAGGCCTTCACTTAATCTTGATTCATTGGTTTTGTTAACAACAGCCTTCTTTATGGAGCAGAAGACCCCTCTATCGCTGGCATGGTGTTAGATAGTGCCTTTTCCAACTTATATGATCTTATGATGGAGCTTGTAGATGTTTATAAAATCCGGCTTCCTAAGTTTACGGTATGACCCTTCTCGAACAATGAATTGTTTATTTGAAATTATTCTAATAAAAATTGCTGCGAAGGTATAGAACCTTAAACACCATCACAATAAGAACTAGCAAATGCTGATCATGATGAACAAAAAAGGCATCAGAAATTAAACAAAGTTATCCAGAACCAATTGGGAAAAGGAAAATCAGGCTCTGTAAAAGACTAGTTACATTAATTGATAAATTTGAACTACTTATGGAAAGGAACTGGAATTGAAGCATCTGCAAACAATCAATCTGGATTACTGCTAAAATGTGAGGACTTCTGGGTAATGACACCAAAATTCCATCCTTGCTGCTGGACCATCTGTCTGTAACACAGACAATTTAATTATAATGGTAACAGCTTAATAAACAAATATTAACAAATATGTCATCCATATAAGTTAGTTGAAAATGAAATTATATTCATTTTGCACATTTGGAAAATGGTGCTTATCTATGATTCTTTAGGGAGATGTATAAATAACTAAAGATGACCTGTAAGTTCACCGGTACAGTGAAGTGGGCGCTGTGAGGCAATTCAGATTAAAGCTTCTAGGTAAAGTAGAGAAAGGCTAATCACAAAAGAAGACATGGCTTTTGAAATATATAGTAACATTGCTGTCACTAGAGCTGCTCTGTGGTAGGAGTGTCCATGTAGCTGTTCCAAATAGCTACTGTTGTTAGTAACTTGGAATTGTTGTTATTGTTGCTGCTGCTGCTGTTTATGAAGTCTTTTGGTGCCTGCTTTAACTTACTATATCGAATGATTTGACACAGATCAGAATGGCTGTTCAGTACATGCGACGAATTATTCAGAAGAGGGCTAAATTTGATATCATGGATCTAAATGCTGCACAGGTGTTGAACTTACTTGTGTTACATTTCTTCCTTTAACCGTCCATCAGTTCTTGTGATTTCTCGAATTATTGTCAATTGAATAGAACTGATCCGATTTAGTAAAGCGTACATAGGATTTGAACATTTTTTAGAGTCAAATTCTTTTCAGGTTCTTTTATTAGAGTTCTAAGCAATGGGACTTACTAAAGATCTTCTTAGAGTTTAATGTTAAGCAATATCATGTTAAATGTTTATGCAGTTGAATGCCTTCGAAAACTTCACTAATTGCTCCTTGGACTTCCATGATACACTGCTATTGTCTAAATTTATGCTTTGTTCATGCAAGTAAAAGCTTTGTTGGCACCTTGAAACTTCAAATTTAGACTTCATACATTTGTCTGCAGTTTGCACCGAAGACCTTTATTCCAGCATTGTTTGGACATGCTTCTGATGACATATTTATTCAGCCCCATCACTCGGATCTGATATACGAGGCATATGCGGTAAATGATCATCTTCTATGTACCTTGAAATTGGGTTGAGAGCATCTCACTCAATTTCTCGATCTGATAGAACTGCAGTTTTTGGATGCAAGCATTCCATTCTGACTATTATTACATCCAAATTTTGGGTTACTTTGCAGGGTGACAAGAATATTATCAAATTTGAGGGTGATCACAACTCACCCAGACCGCAGTTCTATTATGATTCTGTTTCTATTTTCTTCTATAATGTCTTACAACCCCCGCAAATTCCTTCAAGTTGCACGAGTAACTTTCAGAGGTACTATGATCTAGGAGAACTAAAGGCTGGTGCAGGCACAGATGAGGTGATTTCCTGCATCTTTTTATTTTAAACTAACTACTGAAGGAAAAAGAGGAAAATTTTAGTGAAGGAGATAATATTGGTAAAATGGGAAAAGAAAACAATGGCATGCAGTCATTCTGCAAGAGGACTGCTCAGAAAAATAACATTCAACTTTTATATAACTTCATTACTTTGATCCTGTAATACAAATCATTTATCAATATTTTGATGTTGAAGTGTCTGGGTTCAGAGTTTGCTGTACGAAATCATCACTAGCCTCCGTGCGGTTAATACCGATGCAGCATGTTCCTCATCAGCTCCTGGGAATTCAAATGGTGCAGGTTGGATTAACAGTAGTACTCACAAGCATTGCTTTGTAGTTAACTTATGTCTTTATATTAGTTGTTTGGCTGAATCATAGGTTCAACTGCAAAATCAGTCAGTGAACTGTTATCAGAAAGCGTAGCTCATATATCCATCGATAATGACTTGGTATGCCTGTTGCACCAAATTATTTTTCCTTCTGCGAAAAGAAAAGAGAGGTTGAGGCCTGTAGGGGCTTAAGTTCTTAGTTTTACTTTATGTAGGATTTCCTTGTTGATGAAGACAATATGATTACCAACATAGGAGGTAACAGTGTCAATGAATCTAATTTACAGGTAATTCATTTTGTTAGTTACAGCTGTTGATTGTTTTATTTAATTAATGGAATTTTGTTTCACATGTGATACCTATTTAGTTTCTTTGGTTTTGTTCCTGTACCACTGGTTGATATCGACTTTTGTTGGGATTGAAAGGTTTTGTCTATTTTGCAGCTTATTTGAAAGCTTGAACTTTGTTTTTTGAAGATCAAAAGTTCTTGGAAGAACGACAGGACACAGTCTGAATTATTATTGTATCTGTTCTTTGATGCTCATCTGTTGTTAAATTATCTGCTGTATTGCTCTGCGACTCTCTACAATTAGCAACAGAACTTACCTGTGGCTAGTAGCTGTTAGAGAGTTGTGCTTCTATTATGGCAGTACTGTTGTTCATTCTCGTTTATTAATTCCTATTGAACTATTAGTTGGTCCAGTAATAAGAGAATATCTAGTATACAGTCGATTTTGGGATCCTTCTATACAGGATATGCTACCCTTACCCTTTTAACCTTTGGGTGACACAAACTAAATCACTTATTTTGATATACTCAGGATTTCGTTGTTGATAAAGATAATATGGCTACCAACATGGGAGGTAACAGTGCCGAAGAACCCAATATGCAGGTAATATATTTTTCTTTTTACATCTGGTGATTGTTTTATCTGACTTCTGGAATTTTGTTTTGAATGTTACACCTGTTTAGTTCCTTTAGTTCTGTTTCTGTACCACTAGTTGATTATTGACTTTTGTTAGGATTGAATGGTTTCATCTGAAGGCTTGAGCTTTGTATTTTAAAGATCAAAAGTTCTTTGAAGAACGACAGGACCTTCTGAGTCTGAATTGCTGCATCTGTTTCCTAATGCTCATCTATTGCTAAATCATCAGTTGTATTCCTGTATTACTCATTAGGGCTAACGGTTAGAGAGTTGTGCTTCTGTTTCTAAGATACTGTTGTTCACTCGTGTCATGCATTCTATTATTTGCACCTTATTGAACTGTCAGTTGGTCCACTAATTCAAGGACATCTAGTATACAGTTGACTTTGGGATATGCTTCTATACAGGATTGCTTTTCCGACCCTTTTAACCTTTGCTTGACACAAGGCGGACATTTCGTTTTTCACATATGTACCACATCCTATTTTTGTTGCAAAGTATATTCTTAAGCGCTTTTACTCTGGTTCCAACTCCATTCTTTGTATTTGCTCCTTTTGGTGGTTTGGATAAAAAGAATATCTCCTGGATATTTTTTGAACATCTTTTGGATATTCTTTCTACATGTATATGTACAATTTCTAGCTCCGAGGAGCATCCTGGATTTTTTTTTTTTACCTCCAATTTTTTGAATAGTTATGCCCATGTGAGATTTTTGTTGCTCTGTAAAGTAATGGATTGCATAGTAAATTTTCCTGTTATAATTGTTGATGACATTTTACAGGAGAAAAGAACTGGACGAGATGAGGAATGCTGCTCCTATTCGAGTTCCAATAGAGAGAGCTGGGGCAGGTGCTCGTCTTTGGGAGGCAATAGTGATGGGTCATCCTCTGCAGAGTGCACAGCAAGTACCACCAGCAAACACCAGGTCCTTTTCTCTTTCCCATGGCCAGTGTTCTTTGATTTGTCCCACAGCAATCTGTCATCTGTCAACTGTGATAAGAAGTTTTACCTTAAAACTTTTCATATTCTCTGCTTTGAATCTGATGTCTAATTGCAATTTCGTGTTCTAGTGTGGCCTAAGTTATAAAACACTTGCTTGTCCAACTAGATCCATTCTACCTGTATGAGCATCTATTCTTTTGTTTCAGATGACACTGAGAGCCCTAGCCACACCGCTGAGACGGATACAACGGAAATCTTCTGCTAAGCCGAAGAATAAGAAAAAGGGCACGGCGGTATCCAAGAAACCAAAGCGTGAGAAGCTGGAGAAGGGTGAAACACTAAGTCAGCGGTTGCGTCTTTGCATCCTGGGGCGAGCCAACCACAGACGACATCGATCAACCTGACCTCTTTCACCACTTGTACCATAGGGAACATGTTTGTGTTTGTGGCAGTAGCCTTCTGATTTAGAAGTCCTTTGATTCTTATCTCAGTGTAACCAAAAGTTTGTTCCTTGTCATGATCCATTGGATCCATGAAGTTTCTAAGTTTGTTTGCTCTACTGAAAACCTCAATCTGAAATCTTCGTTTCCTTGTTGATGCAATCCCGTGGCTTATTCAACAGTTTCTGTTGTTGGCCTACTTTTAACTTGGAACTATTTGGGTTGAAGTGTTCTTGTTATTGGCTGCAGGTGGCTTTTTTCTTCTGGAAATATATATTTACCATTGATCGCAGCTTATAGGATATCTTTTCCCTTTTTTCTTTCTTTATTTTCTTCTGGATGATTTTTTTTACTTTTATTTTCTTATAAGGAGTAAGGGACGAAAGTAGGATTGGAACATAATATGTTAGAAACTTTATTAGCTAAATTAGTCAATATTGGATTATTGTATGCAGTTTATATTATTCCTTGTGATTGATGAAATTTCTTAAGGTTTGCGATCCTGCCCAGTATTTCATTTCAGTACGTGAATCAGGATAGATAGGACAATGCTTAGGATCTTTGGCACATCTGATAGGATTATTTCTTGAGATCGGACAATACTCAGAATCTACACTGTTTGGTCCTTCTGATAATATTATTTTTCAATATTTTAAGATTTTTCTCTAAAACTCCATACCTAATCAACACAACATAATAATGCAATTTTGAGTCATGGAACATTATACGTGATCAAATAAGAACTAGCACAAAGCAACACTTGGTATTCTGATAAGGGCAGTATATTACTGGTCTAAGCCATGACCGGTATAGTTCGGTATAAACCTCAGTCAAAACACCACATAATCATGCAATTTTGAGTCATGGAACATGGTACATCATCAACCAGTACATCTCTTGTAAACAAGGTTGGTTTACACGAGAGGATGAATCCCTTGATCTTTCAACATGGTCTGGTGTTTAGTTCAGGTGCCTTCCGTGAGCTCATGCTCGGTCATGTCGAAACTGCTTGAAGCAATTTGATCTGATGCTATCTTGTATGCCATTGCGATTAGGGAATCGACGTACCTCTGATAAGCTTCCATTCGGATTTGCACATGCTTCTGAACCTGATCGAGCAGCAAAGAACAACTTTTAGTGGGAGCTTATAACTGTTTGTTGAAGCACGATGTAGGCTCAAGGTGGATTAGATTGAGTTCGAGCAGCAGATGGAAAAATTCTTGCAATGGATTTAGATTGAAGACCGAATTAAATGCTAGTTTATCTATGAAAGATAGATGACCATAGACATGCCCAGACACTATTGCATCTTCTCACACATATAATGCATATAACTAAAGCAACGAAGATATAGGCATGTTTTAAAAATTGGTATTTTGGACCCATACTGATCATTGACTGCACGTATATGAGTCCAATACGTACCAGTATGCAGAAACACAGTACGTTGCTTACAGTTGCCAAGGAGAAGGGTGAAAGATAAGGATGAGAAGGAGAATAACATGGGAGGAAGAGGAGAGAAGTACCTACATGCTAGTTAATCTATGAAAGATAGATGACCATAGACATGCCCAGACACTATGCATCTTCTCATACATATAATGCATGTAACTAAAGCAACAAAGATATAGGCATGGTTTAAAAATTGGTATTTTGGACCCATACCGATCATTGGCTGGACCTATACGAGTCCAATACGTACCAGTATGCAGAAACACAGTACGTTGCTTACAGTCGCCAAGGAGAAGGGTGAAAGATAAGGATGAGAAGGAGAATAACATGGAGGAAGAGGAGAGAAGTACCAAATGACGAACAGCAGACGGCAGCTGCAAGCAACCTGCAGTGGCGAACGGGGATAGGGAGTGTGGACTTTCTCCGAGAAAGGGAGAGCGATAGATTATATCATTCTAAACCCTACATATGATAGATTAAAAAAAGGCTTACTCTCTAATTTTAGGTAAGTACCGAGCGAATCAGTCCTGAATCGCTCAAAATGGACTGATCTGCATCCCACCAATTCTTTGTAGGACCAGATTTACCATTTGGTACTACTGGTCTGGACTGTTTTCTAAACCATGCATATAGGTATCTATACATATAATAGGTAGAAAGCAGGAGAAATTTGTTACAGATAACAGTATGCTTAGTAAAAAGTATGTAGTTCAAAGGGCCCAGCGTTATCATACAAACAGGAGATTGGAGATGACAAATTGTTAGGTTATGCCAAAAAGAACATGTTGAAGGAGGTTAAAGAACCAAAACAAAATTGAAGAGACGAAGATTTAGTCACCTCAAGTTGTTCATGAAGTCTTCTTTGCACTTCCATCTGTACCCTCAATGCCTCTTTGACTTCCTGACCCCTAAAAGCAGAAAAACCGACCATGTTAATGTTTTCTGAAACATATATGTATATATCATGCACCATATAATATATACTATATTAAAACTACTAATCCATGTATAATAACTTAAAACTTGACCAGAAGGAAGATTTGATAGTGATATCATACTCGTTGACGTCAGGAGCAGGCACTCTTGGAGATAAAGCACTGCTGCTTGGATTCTCTAAAACGTAGGAAGCTGAAATTTGAGATTCAAAAAATTAAAAAGAAGAAAGAATGATCAGATAAGTTGTAACAAAATTAAATTATTAAAATTAAGTTATTACCAAGTGATAATGGAAATTTTGTATAGATCTTAAACACTTTTAGCTAATGCAAGACCATTCTTAAGGTCTACTAGAAAAATAGTGCTCCAACAATTGGCTACGACTACTTTTATAATACCATATATAGTCCCACATCGGAAGTGGGTTGAAAAACTAAATGGGCCTATAACCATTAGTTTTGTAATGCCCCCAACCCAATGGAAAACTGAGAATGGTATAATGCGACAATCCTATAGGTTTCCCTATAAGAATGCAAGGCCAGAACCAGAACAAATAGCTTTCTCAGAATAATTATTACATAATCCAGTTCATGATTAAACTCACAAGACATTAATAACATAATTCAATCAATAATCAATCCACCCATAAGACTTAAGAATTTATAACATTTCAATCCAAATAACATATATACAGAGTAATCTCAATGTACAGTGATCTCCATAGAATGATAGTATAATTCAACCAATAACCGATTCCACCATGCTTTCACTGTGCACTCTGAAAAAATTAGAGATAATCTTATGAGCAAACCACTGCTTAGTAAACACTATGACTCGTGCTAGTCAAAACTTATCATAAATGAGTTTTTTTTTAAACAAATGAATTCTTTATACATTTAACACATGCTTTCGAAATATACATAAACATCAAATACTTTCTTCATGCTCATAAAGTTTACAAAACATCGGTTTAATATATGTTTCAATCATGTCTTCTTAATAATACTTTTGAAAACAAAATACATTTAAATGTATGTTCATAAAGTAAGCATAGGTATAGCTAATGTTACATATCAAAGCAAAAACATTGTAGTGCAAAGAATATCATTCATATAAATATAGCTAAGAGTTCACAAATATTAATATAGCTAAGGTGTACAATCAGTTCAGAAGTCATAGTAGTATCAACGGCTACGGTCACGTTATATCCTCTTGACAAGGCCCAAAATCATGTTTAACCCACAAGGTTTTATGCCTAGAACCATGTTTAACTCATATAAGTGACACATATCTCCCTGTGTTAGGGCCTAGAAGAAACTAGTTTCTGAACAAATACCAATGTATAACCCTTATTGGTAGGGTCCAGATTATAGCCATACTGACCAGACAACTATCATGTTACTAAAAATAATATATTAATTACTTTCATACAAAACTAGGCGTTTTAGCAAATCCTTTTGCATATTTTTCTAAAACTGATGCATCATTTCAAAACTAATAATATTCATATATTTTTCAATGCTTTTCAAATATAATGGCTGAACAGACAATTTCATAGGAATCAAATAACATAAATCAACAAATGCTTATAACATAACAAATAACTATTCAAATCATGTGCTTTTCCAAATGGTAAACATCTAGGTTCTTTTGTAAGGCATTTGCATAATAAAAGAACCTTTAAATCATGTAAATCATATGTATTTATAATTTCTAAAGACATGCGTTAATACTTTCGAAAACAGACGAGTTATCAGACACTTACCCTGGTCATATATCCTTGATACAACATATTATGATCTTTCATTTCCTTATTCTTCCAATATCACCATTTTCTTCCTTTTTATTTACTTTATAATATGAATATCCAATTAACTAAGAACATCATGGTTCATCAATCTATAATCCAAAACATAAATCTAATTAATGAGAATACAAGAGAGTTCAAAACCATAGCTAATATTATTTTCCCAAGCTTGATCTGAATCCATTTGACATCAAAACGAGTCCTCAATATATTTTCCTTGATTTTTCTTTTATTTTTATTTTTCTTATTCTCTTTCTTTCTTTTTTTTTCTCTCCTTCAACAGAAGCCTATCTCCTCTCATTTATTTTTTTCTTTTCTATTTTTTATTCCTTTTTCTTTCTTTCTCTCCTTCCCTTAGATCCTCTCTCACTTTTCTTCTCCCACCGCAGAAGCGTATCTCCTCTTAAAAAATCTTCTTCACTTCTTCTTCTCTTTCCCCTCTTCTTCTTCTTCCCTCTCCTCTTCTCCTTTTGCTTCTTCTCACAGCCGAGACCTATTTCCTCTTTCTCTCCTTTCTCCCTTCTCTTCTTCTCTTTTCTTTCCCTTCTCCTTCTCTTTCCTTCCTCTTCTCCCTCCTCTGTTCTTCCTCTCTTCTTCTTCTCCTCCAATTCCCTCTCTGTTTCCCTCTTTCTCTCCCACCCGCTCCCATGCAGCCTCTGTTTCCTCATGAGGGAGTGGCAGTTAAGAGAGGCGGTGAGAAGAAAACACTTATTATTTTTTATGTACTTTTGCAATTTAGTCCCTGCAAATTCTATATTTACAACTAGGTTCTCAAATTAAATTTAGGGTATTAAGTTTGGACCCAAATATTTTAAGCAGTTCAGGCTCGACAAAGTTAATGGATCAATTATTCATCAAGTTAGGTCATGACAGAGAAGAGATGGCATCAAAAAGCACGGCCTAATATTGGGCATAGTGATGGGCTTGAGTAGGAAAAGACTAAGTGTAGATGGGGCTAGAAGACGCACCACCGCATGAAGCCATCACTCAAGCCTCACATGCATCATACTAGAGTCTGCTACCATTAATTTAGGCTCAAATATTTAGGTTAGTAGTTCACACTCAATGAAATTTACAGATTAGTTATTTCATCAAGTCAAATCATGACAACATCTTGTAAAAAATTAATCATGCCAAAATCTACTTGTAGGATGGGCAATGCCAAAAGGAAAGACAAAATACGATCTTGCTCAAGAATTTAGGTGTTCCTCTTTGTAATAAGAAAAAAACTCACTCCAGAGTTTAGTATAAGTTTCACTTTGTATTCACTATCAATTGTCTCATGTAGTACCTTATAGAAAAGAAGTTTTCATGACAAGGTTCATCGACAACATTGAGAGTTTAAGAGAGAACTAGGAAGAGCTCCATGACCCAAGATGCCCGATAAAATAAGACCAGATAATGAAGCATGAACTGAGACAGACTCCAGCTAAAATTTTCTTTAGAAGACAGCCTCTGTCTTATGAAGATAGAATGTGGAATGTCTAAATATAACATTAGTTTTATCAAGTTTTCACAAACTTTTGGAGGCTCAAATAACAAGTTGATACAATGGATTAAGCATGGATAATAGAAAAAGGAAGTTGAATCTATAAACTCACCATCCTTTGACTGCTCAGTTAATTCTTTGCCTGATTGCTTTCCTTGTCGGTATTTCTGGAAACATTAACAGGGAAAAGCAATTATCCCATTGTAAATGTCATTCAGATTTTAGCAACAAAGAGTTTAAGGGAGTACTATAACATGAAGTTTAACCTGGAGGTGACTTTTCAAGTGAAAAAGAGTAAGTCCTTTAACACCCATTGTTCGCATGATAGCCTTTGGAGTTGCCTCTGCATTAGGCACCGACGCACCATGTGACATACATATGGTATTTAGAACCAACAATTTACGTAAAAAATAAAATCCTAAAATATGAGACTAACTTGGGGAGATATTTAGGGCTCTACTTCTACCTTTGTTCCCTAGTCATAGCATCAGTATTAAATGCTACAAAAGAAAAAAATAATTATCCATTTTCATAAAATGCCAATTTTATACTAAAATAGAAAAAGAAATAATATATACTCGACACCTATAATACAAAGTGATTAAGACCATTTACATGGAAGCATATAGAAGAGTTAATATAAGGAAAAAAGCCATAGATCTAAGGCACATCTTCAACAACCGAAAGTGGTCTAAAACCAGCCCAAAGATACCAATTTATCTAAAGATATGTATCAGCATTCATCAAACCTGATAATGCTGAAGCAAAAAAGCACATGCATAGCTTACTATAAGAGAAACAGCATTGCAATAATAACAAGCACACCTACATGTCAAAAAGTGAATAAGGTAATCAATCAGACAGCAAAATTGAAGTTCTCCTCAAGTAGTTCAAACTATTTTGGCATGTTATATTTAAGTTGTCTAATATTTTGATCCATAAAAGTTGGTAATTCCGGAATCACTTTATGAACTTTTTCCTTTAATCCTCATCTTTCTTGACCTGTTTATATTAACTACTAAGATGCACTTTATCCACCAGTTCTATTCTGTAACCTTAAGCATGGAACAGAGTCATCTATTGATGATTCATATACTGCAGTGATCACCAATGAGTAGAGGGAAAAAACAGTGGACTCCAGATAGAAAATGGCTGCATGCATATGATCGGAACAAGCTAACCAGAAACATCATGAAAGATCCAATTAGAGTTTTCAGCATGTTAAGTAAACCGTAGTAAAGCCAACAAGAAAGTGGCAAAGAGAAACTGTTGAAAGATGAGTTATAGCCGGTATTGAATGCCCACGAAAAAATCAAAACCGACTTAAAGCTTGAAGAGTTCCCAACGATCGACAAGTTAGTATTTGGAAGATACTAAGCATTTAAGGGAGAAATTTCCAACGGACACGACAATTGTAGAGGCAAAATATGAGAGTAATTTGGAAGGATCAGTCTTTAGAGGGACAAAGAGGCAACACCACCAAATATCTCCTGATTGGATCACCAAATAAACCAGAAGTTAATTATTGTTCACGAGAGAGTACCAACAGATTTCTAGTAACAACAAAGACAAAAAGACAAACACTTGGTACGCGATTTAAGAGGGGGGAAAAGCAACAAGCAGCGGAAGCAGAAGGGTTCGTGAAACGATCACTAAGGACGCAGAAATCGCTTCAATGCTTGCAACGAAGGGCAAAAAGGCACGAACTTTCGGGGCCTCCGAGCTGGGCGACGGCGTCGACGAAGCGCTCGTGGAGGTCGGCCGTCCATCGGAGGCGCGGCTTAGGGTCCGCCGTCAGGACTAGGCTCGGGCCGCGGGCCTCCTCCGGTGGAATCGAAGCTTCCGATCCGTGGATCAAGCCAGAAAACATCCTCCTTTCCAGCGGAAAGTCGAAACCCGGAAAGATCAAACCCAGTAGGAAGCAGAGAGGGAGGAGGAGGAGGAGGCGGGTGCTTATTGGCTCTTTGGTGCTGGTTATTACACCATCGTCTCCGGTGTCTCAATGTGAATTGGGATTTGTCCCCATTAACGCTTTGGACCAATAGAGGAAAGCTTGGAGCTTTCTACTGATTGAGATGTGTCCTCAGAAGAGCTGGTAAAGACCAAAACTTGGGAGGCGAGAGATGTGAAGGAAGTGCTCTCCCTATTCCTCTGTTGACTACTATGCTCAGCCGAAGAAGGATAAAAGGAAAAGGAAGAGAAATTGAAGTCTCATCAACTTCATTTGCATTCTTCATCAGACACTTTTTTGGCTTATCTTCTACATGTTTCCTATGTGTTAATTGAAGAGGAACAGTACACTGGAGGTGTATCTATTGTCTTTCTTGAAGTGAGGCATATGAAGGTTTTGGACTCTGTGATCATCATTGATCTTATTATATATATATATATATATATATATATATATATATATATATTTGATGAATTATTTTTGTTTGTTGATTCCATTGGAACTTGTTATAAATACTTGAGATTTTTTTTTCTTAAAATTCAGGATCTGAGGAGGATAAATGTATATCGTCTTTTAACGACAATAAAAAATGTTTTGGCGACTTGATTTATTAATCACAAAATATTTTTTTGTGAAATATTCATGAATTTCATTGGATGAATAATTGTAAAAATCTATCCTTTGACTAAACCTAATTGTTCATATTAAATTAAGCTAGAAACATATCTTTAAGCCTGCTTCCAGGTTCACTTGGTAAGTGCTCATAAAGAAATTAGCATGAAACTAATGATTGACTGAGAATGGCTGTCATTTTCACAATGAAAACTATCCATCATTATGAGTTGGGCAGTTCCATTGTTAACCACTAATTATTGGTGTGATCTAGTCATCAATTCCATCAATGCATGATGATGACTTTTGTGGTTTCTATTCAGACTGTTAGGTTGTTTATCTTCTTGATTGAATTGATCAACCAATTTCTTGCCTTAATCCTGTATTAATGCAGGTTTTCTATCATTTGTTGCTTATCTAAACAACAGACAACCTCTACTTTCCATCATTAGTTTGCTAGATGCAGAACACTTCTTTGATGCTGAAGATATGTTATCAGAAAAACCAATGAAGCCTGAATCATGATCAAAGGAACATGAAAAAAAGATCATGTTAACCATCTAATTACATCTCTTAGATTACTGGTTTCCCCACATCAAGTTATTGTCAATAGAACCATCTCCCTAACCAAAATCCTACCTTCACAACGAGCCATGAGATCCCAAGTAACATGCAACTTTTCCTTGCCACAGGGATCTATGGAGGATAATATCACTACCATGTCTTAACAAGGAAAGAAAAGCTTATCAGTCTGAAACTTCATATGAAACATTCAACCATCATCATTCTGCTCCACAGGAATGGTTGCTTTGTATTCCTTCCTATTCCAAGATAGTCAAATGGATTGTATAGACAAACATAGAAGGCAAGTCATAATTGCAGAAAAATATTTCTTGGCAGCAGAAATCAGCATCCAACTGAAACAGATGGAAAGAAACAAGTTCTAAAACTAGGAGAAGAAACATACAGATTTGATTGACTAGCTATAGGTTTTGTCCCTGTTTCCTCACCAACTGGCACTGGAAACTTTTCTTCATCTTAGTCTCCATAAGCTACATTCTTTTGTCACTAAAGGATCATTTAACTATGACATCAATATGTCCTACCAAATTCACAACCACAGCTAAACTTTCCAACCAAAACAAACTACAGAATATTCAGATTCAATTTGATCGATTACTGGTTCTAATACTAATTACAATCACTACACAAACAAAAATATACATCAAGCAAAAGCCGAATTCCAACAACTCGGATAAGCGAATTGCTCGCTAAGTAATCACTGAGGCTTCGAAATCCCCCTGTAAATTCCGCAAACATAAGCATGGAAACTCTCGTGATCCCCTTCTCGCTAAATCGAACATGTAATCAATCGGAATTAAGCATTTTAACACCACAATTAAGCTTAATAACAGTGCCTGACATGGAATATAGTGTTGCAAACCATACAAAGAACATGGCAAGCAAGTTCAGAACCAGCCACTCTCTCCATAAGAGTAACCAGAGCTGATAGATTATAGAGGCAAGGAACACGAGAAGGAGAGCCTGGCACGGAGCTCACGGTGTGGATGCTGCTACTGCTGGACATAGTAGTAGGACATGGGGTCGGTCGACGGGGCCCCGAGCGGGCGTGCCACGTCTTCCTTACCCTCCTCCCTCGGCACGATATCGATGAGGAAGTCGAAGACGTCGGTGCGGGAGACGGCGGCGGCTATGTCATTCTTCTGCAGGGTGCGGCGCTTGTTCTCCTCGGCGTGGGCCCAGGACCGGTGCGTGAGCTCGAGGATGAACATCTCGCAGGCCCTGGCGAAAACCACGGGGGCCTCGGCGGCGATCATGCGCACGTCCTCGTCGGCCTTCATGATCTTCTTGATCCGCGCGAGCGGCAGGCTGTGGTTCTTGAAGTCGGTGGTCTGCTCGATCTCGCGGTACTGGTCGGCCCAGAACATCTGGAGCTGCTGCTGCTGCTGTTGTTGCTGCTGCTGGTAGAGATGCTGGTAGGCCTGGTAGGGGCCGCCGGCGGACGCTGCGGCAGCGGCGGCGTAGGGAACCCCGGTGGCGACGCCGATCATCGGCGGCGCGGTCTGGCCCGGTTGATTCATCCACTCTGATCAGAACCCAAAAAAGAAACAAGGCAAAACACAGGTCAAAATCTGATCTTTTACATAAAAACCAAATCAAAATCCAAACTTATTGAGGAGAAGGGGAGAAATTTCTAGTTTTGATGGTTAGATTTAGTGGGGAGAGAAAAGTGAGGGATCTGAATCAGTTCTGCATGATAAAAATGGGATTTTTAAGACACAGAGTGGAGAAAGCAAGACATCAACATATCATGGATCTCTAGAATTCTGGAAAGAGGTGAGAATGGGAACGATGGACATGGTGCTGAGACCAATGGAGAGAGACAGAGAGCGAGAGACCTGTTTGGGGGAGCAGGGCAAGCCAGGGAAGGATGAAGTGGTGATCGAAAGAGGGGAAGTGCTGCTCCTGAGTTGTAGGTCTTTGCAATGCATTTATGATGCACTTTTCGATGGTCCAATGGTCGCAGGAATTTAGGGTTCATAGACTACTGTGCAGGTCAAATTGTTTATTATGTCCTCCTCCTGTGGCCAAGCAATTTGGCGATGAAGGGGGTTTGATTGGCGGTGACGCGTATTCAATCTCTAATCGTGACAAGTTTGGTGCCCAATTTGGGAGGTGGAAACGAGTGTTCAACATCTGAGACAGTGAAGTACAAATGAATTAGGATGAAGATGGTGTTTCGGGAAACAACTTTGAGTCGTGGCCTCGAGGCCGACGCGGCTCGGTTCGGGTCCGGAAGACGGGGATCTTCTTGGGGGTGCTCCTTGAGCCCGCTGAGGAGGTCGGGGGCGGTGTCCGATCGAGACGGTGTTGTTGTCTCTGCCTGCGGGACCGGCGGGGACCTTCGACTTCGCACCTGCACAAAGGTCGGGCCGGGGTGCTCGGCCCGACCCCTCCGACGATCAAGTTAGATGAAGATGTGGAGGGGGTTTTAGGATGAAGGAGTGTTTGTGTGTGTCTCGCTCTATCCCCCCCTCTCTCTGATGAACGAGGGGGTATTTATAGAGAAGCTTACTGTTATTTGATGTGTCCGCCTGCAGGAGGCAGGCTGATAGCGTCTAACATGTGCGTTGTCGTAGCGTGAAGGACCGAGCCTGAGTAGGCGTTAATGCGCCTCAGTCGGTGTTCCGATTTGGTTGACCGAGTGCGCCGATCGAGGCGTGAGGCGTCGGCTGACGTCAGTCGAGTCTTATCATAATTACTATCCTCATCAGATGGTATTGCCGAAGCACAGATATAAAGTTATATTATTAATAATGAGAAAAAAATATTTGATAACTAAACATACGATATATTATCATTATATTAATATTTTATAAATAAAATGTATATGATAAGACTTCTCATAAGTTTCATTAAAATTACCATATATATATATATATATATATATATTAGTAAACTAGAATAAGAAAAATCAAACAGGCAATTATTTATGAATATTTTAATAATTTCGTTGGATTTATCTAACAAATGGAACAATAATTTTATGAGGTGACATATATCGGTATGATGAACGCAGTTAATAAATGGGCCCAAGCTTTTGTAAATGCAAGACAATGATATGCATGTTAGCATCATCAACATAATAAAAGAGATTACCATAAAAATACACGTTCAAATGTATGAAATTACCATATAAAAAGTATTTTATAAAATATTATTCTCTTAAAGCAAAGATGCTAACATAAAACAAAGACAAGAGAATTCAAATTGGATCCGAATTGATTCAAATTGGGTCTGATAGACCAGCATAAATAATTTTATAAATTTTAAATTTATATTAAATTTAAATTTAAATTTAAAATCATAAGAAAAAAGTAATTAAAAGGTTATAATTAGGTTACTTCAATTTTAATTTTAGGTATTGTTGGTGTTGATTTCTACAGCTGAATGCTCTACCACTAAGCTACGAACCCTACTCATTTTGTTTTCTTATTTTTTTTATTGTTAAATTTAAAATTAATTTAAAATATGAATTTATTAAAATTATTTATGTGGTCTATCACTAATCTAAAACTATGGGTGTTCAAATCGAATTAGAAAATTAAATTGAATGCAAACTGAATTGAATCACCAATAGTTTGATTTTAAAGTTAAACTAATTAGTTTTAGATTAATTTAGAATATATTAATTCGATTGAAATCAACTGATTAACTAATTAATTAAACTAGATTAATTAATTTTGAATCGATTTAAATCAGTTTTGATTCAAACTAAAAAAATGATTTGAAAGGATTCCAACACCCTTGCCTAAAACTAATATTGAAGTAACCTAGTTAATTGATTTTAATTTCAATTTAAATTTTTTATTTGATTAATGAATTTGAATTTAGAAGATATTAATTCGATTTAGTTCAATTGATTAACCGATTAACTGAACCAAATTAATTGATTTTTAATCGATTTAAATTAATTAGAACTGATTTGAACACATCTTAAAAAACCTAAGATTAAAGTAATCTAATTATCAATTTAAATTTTATTAAAATTAAAATATAATTAATTAAGAAATAGACCCTATAGACCCTACTCATTTTATATTCTTATGATTTTAAATTTAAATTTAATTTTAAAATTTGTTGAAATTATTTATACTAGTCTATAACTAAACTGAAACTAGGAGCGTTCAAATTGAAATATAAAATAAAATTAAATTGAAACTAAATTTAAACTAATTCAAAGTTGATTCGATCTAATTTTATTCACCAATAGTTTGATTTTGAAAGCTATAACTATCTTTTTTATGTGATTAACCAATTTAAACTAAACTAAATCATTTTTAATTTATAAAATATTAATTTGATTAAGTTAAACTGATTAATTGATTCATCGAACCAGATTAATTAATTTTGAATTAATTCAAATCAGTTTTAATTTGAGCTAAAAAAATGATTTGAACCGATTTGAACACCCCTACCTAAAACTAAAATTTGAACCTCCCTACCTAAAACTAAGATTAAGGTAACCTAATTATCAACTTTTTCTCATGATTTTAATTTTTAAATTAAATTTTATTAAAATTAAAATATAATTAATTATGCTTTAATCGAAATTATGGGTGTTCAAATCAAATTAAATTAAATTAAAACAGAATTTGAACTTTTTTAAAGTCCATTTTACATAAATTTATTCACTAATAGTTCAATTTGGAAAGCTACAAATGGTTCTGATTTTGCTTGATTAGAAGATATTAATTTGTTTGAGTTCAACTGATTAATTAAACAAGATTAATTGATTTTAAATCCATTTAAAATATAATCCACGTGGTAAAAGATAACGTTTAAATTTGTGATTTGAAATATTTGTTCCAATTAGATTTCTTAATTTGTTCTATTGTGAAGTTTTATATTATCCTTAAATATTTTGTGTTCATGTTCTTTCAATAGACCCTTTTGTGATAAAAGTTTATCAAGTTAGCATTTAATACTTTAATGGGCATTAATATTTTTTAAATAAATTATTAATTGATTAGTACGAAAATAATAATATTAAGGTTTTTTATATTTTTCTTTTATATGTATTTATTTGTTAAATAATAGTACAAGAGGAATATAGATATATGATTTTTAATATATTGGAACACATATATGCATATAACTTCTTAATATATGAATAATTTTCTTCTAGCAAAGGTCACGTTGACATATGATAATGTTTTGCTATAAAGATTTTGAGATACACCATTTTCATAGGACAATGTTTTCCTTTATGAGAAATAATTTTGTACTAAATAGATTCATCTTCTATTATTGAAGACCAAATTTTCTGTATCATTTATCATACAAATATTCTTGCTTAGTCTTCAAAAATACATATGAAATAGTCAAGAAATGAAAGAAAAAATAACAAAAAATTGCTCAAGGAAAAAACATGCATGAAGATACATGTGCTCGGTTGTGCCTTACCTTTGTCTGTCATCACTGCTAGTAATAATTTTAAATCATCATATATCATTTTTTAGCTTGGTTTTTGTGATTTTATCTGTCATTTTGATAGTATGAACAACTTGTTGTGTCCATCATCATGTGGATTTTGCAAATAAGTAGAAGTTGAGGCATCATTGATGAACAATTTATTACAAGTAGTACTACCATATATGTCGTACATTAATCTCGATCTTGCAGAAGCACCCATCATGGAGTCAATGGGTTATGATGAATCTGTTGATTCGAAGTGGGAGATGGTGGCATATCGAACGGATTACGCCTCTTGCTTAGCAGGAGCTCCCTTTTCAGCAGATAAACCCCTCCTTCTACAGGCAATTATTGTGGTAAATGACCTTTTAGCAGGTGCACGGCATCAGCATGCATAGGAGAGTTTATTGAAGAGTGTACGTACCATGGCCAAACGGAGGGTGCATGAAGATGGCCAGCAGCACAGCAGCTCCGAGTAGCATCACGAGGAGCACAAACATGGAAGCTGATCTCTTCTCCATTTCACTGCAAACTGCGTTGTGGATGGTTCTTCACTTATACTGCACGATGTTGACTTACAAGTACGGTCATTGTGGAGCCTGCAGCACACGCAATGGTATTCTTACGTGTTTGAATGGGAATACTACATGAAATCTAATGCTATTCTTAAGTGTTCGAATGACATATCTTCACTCTTATCTACGTAACGAACTTTACACAGCTAAGATCGAAAGAAAAAATAAATTGTCAACCTTACAAGCGTATACTTTCGGTGACTTTGACTGGACCTGGTCAACGGCTAGGTTTGAATCTTGTGGTGCTCGTCACTCATCATCAACTATGTAGGAAAAAGATTTCAGACTCGTTCTGGAGGGCTTCGAATTAACATCAAACAGTGTGCATCCAAGCCTAATCAAGTATTCATATTAGACTTATGAAAGCGATTGGATAGATTCTATGGTTAGAGATGTTACTGGATGAAGTTTTCATTAAAAAAACACTAGTACAATAAAAATTCTGAAGGATATGATTAGTTGACGATTACTAGGTGGTCGATAGGGTCTCGAGCATGTGAGGTGGCGCCAAAGTAGATTTCGGGTGGAGTCCGAGCATTTAAGGTGGGCCTGAGATTGGATCGATATGGATTACAACTTGTTAATAGATCATTGCACAAAGTTTAGTATCAGAGGGTGTTTCCTGATCCAATCCCTCTAATGCTGGATTACTTTCAAAGAGATTAAACCCTGGGCTAACGTTAGGGGTTAACTTTTATACATGTTCAATCGAGAGAATCATTTATATCGACTGTAATGCTTTCTCTTTAGCGTTTCATCCATGGGGCGGTGGGCCTGTAACGACCATATTTTCTCTTTAGTGTTTTTTCCATGGGCCGGTAGACCAATAACGATTGTAATGTCTTATGGGGTGGAAGGGGGGGGGGGGGGTAGACCCGAACGGTCGCCTATAGATCGTTGTCCATAGAGGTTGATAGGACAAATCCAAATGGCCCCTCATGAACTATCATCTATCAGCCATGGAGCCGACAAACCATAGCTGCCTCCATGTCACTACCTCATGAGGGGTGACTTGGCCCTCGTTTTTTATGTTGGTGCCCCTATGACAACCAACTAGTGGAATGAGATTGGCTGTTAGAATATTCTCTATCAGATAAATTATGTGTTCAGAGATTTTTGGAGAAGATTGCATCCTTAATCTATAGGATAAGGTTATAGGATGAGGTTATCATCAAGAACACAATTACAACAAAAACTTAATAAGATCAAGTTCAATAGGGATTATAAGGTGGTTGATGGGGGCTAAAGGCATGTGAGGTGGCACCGAAGCAGACTTCGGGTAGAGTCAAAGCATCTAAGGTAGACCTGAGACTAAGTCGAAGTAGATTATCGCTTGCTTGTCGGAGGGTGTTTCTTGACCCAACCCATTCGACACTTAAGTAAGCTTTGAGGTGGTTTGAAATGTAAAGAGATTATTTTCAAAGAAATCTTGATAGTCATAGGTGCCTTGCAAGCCAATCACATGAGTGATGATAAATGTGACACGATACATACTCTTTTTACTTATTATTATTTATTAATATTTTTTATTTTGTGTTACCTATTACATATATTATGATGTCTATGAATTTGAGTAATGGAAATCAAATCATGATGATATCACAAAAATGAGACTGATTCACCTTTAAACACAGACCATAAATAATCTCGATTGTAGGTTACTCGAGAGGGACATTAAGATAACCAAATAGACTGGTGTGCTGCATACCCGTCCATATGATGAAAGTTGTTGGTCTCATAGCTGCTCGTGTCTTGACACTATAGATATATTGCAGATGCTTATTGAAGAATGAGTTCATTAATTAATCCGCTCACGGTATATTGGATAGTCGATGATACCACATTGTCAGATAATGATTTCGTCGTCCTAGTTGTGTATCTGGTCCTTAGACTTGAGATACAAAAAATTATTTACATTAGTACACTACTCTTTAATACCGAATACATAGGTCAAAAAGTTTCAAATCTAGCACAATTGATCATCAGGAGTGGTAGTTGTTAAGAACGAGTCGTCACTAAGAGAGGGGGGTGAATTAGTGCAGTGGATAAAATTACGTCGGTTCAAAAAATCTTCGTACGATAAAACTTATTTCGGAAAGATATTAACTTTGAAAGCATATGGAAGGGTGTGCAGCAAAAGTAATAAGGAAGTAAAGCGGTATGCAATAAAGATAAACAGCAAAACAATAATGCAAACTATTTTGTAGTGGTTCGATCATCGTGATCTACATCCACTCCACCGATTCCTATTTTGTCGAGGCCATCGACATCCACTAATGATCTTCTTTCAATGGGTGAAGATATTTATAGGCCTCAAGTTAATTTAAACTTTGAGCCTAAAAATGTCTCATCCTGAGTTTTCCGGGTCCTAGCAGTACCACCGCCTGTGCTGGGCGGTCCCACCGCTTGTAGTACCAACATTGGGTGGTACCACTACCTGACATAGTCTCGGAGATTGTGTCACGATGGTGCCACTTGTTGGGTCACTGTTTGGGCCTTTTACTTGTCCCAACACAACCCAAACTTAGGCCCAGTTGGCCCCTAATTGAGTTGGTCTAATTACATTCTAAATTAACTTAATTATACTCTAAACTAACTCAATCTAGACATAATCGATTACAAGCGAATCATATGTTATCCGGTATGTCATTAGTTCTTTCGGTGCATCGTCCTCTCCTTCGGCGTATTACTCAATCAGCATGTTGTCTTCTCGCAACATCTAATCTCTCTAGCACAATGTCTGATCTTCTTTGCCCGATGTCCGAATTCATGGACCGAAGCATTCTATTGACACGTCGATCGATCCCTGACTCGACATCCAATCTTCTAGCATGTTTACTCCAACCCAACATCTGATTCCTCCTACTTTAATCGATTTGCCTCTTCTAATCGAAGCTAGTCCTGCGTCACTTAAATGCACATTAGATAAACATTATCAATTAGTTTCATCATCAAAATCCGAGATTCAACAATCTCCCCCTTTTTGGTGATGACAACCAATTGATGACGAAGTTTAAACAAACTCCCTCTATCAATATGCTATATTGATAGAACCTTGAATTTAAATTGAATTCAAGTCAAAGCAATCATGTGATCACAAAATCATGCATAACATCATCATACTCCTCCCCCTTTGTCATCAACAAAAAGGAGAAGTGCAACTATACAAGCTTTTGATATAAAATTTCAAATCATTACATAATTTTAAGTTTTTGAAACATCATCACATGATTTCATCATTGCATATATTATTATGCAAGCTAGCAAGTTTTTGATATGAAAGTTAGCAATTTTTTGCAAATGTGATGTTCAAGATAGTAAGTTCTTTCTTCTTTTTTGAGAAGTACAATTTTTTGCTACTTTGGCAAAGCGCAAGCTAGCAAAATTTTATATCATTTTATATACAAGCTAGCAAAAATTTTGAGTTTTGCAAGTTTATAAATTTTGCTAGATATGCAAGTTAGCATGTTTTGCTTCTTGAGATAGGCAAGATAGCACTTCTTGGTGATGTTCAAGATAGCAAGTTCTACATCATGTAAGTTAGTGAATTTTACATATATGAAAGTTGGCAAAGTTTTGCATCTTTTGAGATGAGCAAGCTTTTTGCTTCTCTTTATGATGTGCAAACTAGCAAATTTTCTCCCCCTTTGTCATTGTAAAAAAGAAGGGAAGAATATAATTTTATAATTTTTTCCCTTTATATGAATTTCTAAATCATGATAAAGATAAAGTATCATTCTTAATTACGATATGGTATCATTTCAGAAAATGATAATTATTCACTTTCACATCATAAAAAATCATAGTATTGCATGTATCATTCCAAATCAGAAATATTTCAAATCATGATGGTATCTAAATTTGATGACTATGCAAGATTATAACTTCTCATTTGTATGTATAACATAATATCATGAGTATTGCATGATTTCATATCATCACATGAAGGATAACAAGAAAAAATTTGATGATGAGATATACAAATAGTGAATATCAAGAGACATATTATGATTCTTTTTGGATAACTCAAATAGCAAAATGAAAGAATAATAATAGACTATCTTTATTTATAAAAAGAATTTTCAAGTTATAATTTCGAGAAATCAAGAGAAACCATAATTTATTTTAACAAATCTCCTCTTAAATAAATAACAAAAAGAATTCTTAGGAGCTCATGATATAGATAAAATTCATTTAATCTTGTAGGAGAACAAGATCTCAATTCATACATATAAAATCTCTTAATTTATTATGAATCATAAAAATTATAATTCTAAAAAATCATGATTCATTTAGATAGTAAATCGTTAAAAGAAACATCGAGGATAAGTCTGAATAGCAAAAAGAAACAAGGAAAAAATGATCTTAATTCATAGAAAGATTTCAAGTATCAAATATCGAGAAATCATGATTATGAATTGAATTATTTTCCTCTTTAGTAAATGGCAAAGAGAAACATAAGAGATCAAATAAGAGATCTTGATTCATAAAAGATTTCATATTATAAATCTCAAAAAATTAAGATAAAGCTCATTCAAATTCAAATCGTGAAATCATCAAAATTATTTTCAATAGATTAAAAAAAACATAAATAGATTCATTAATCTCTCCTTTTTGAAAAAATCGATAAAGTAGAGAAATTTTTTTAAGGAGAAAGCTATCCTCTTTTTAGTTGTTTCAATTCATATGATTTATTTCATAGAAGCAAGCCTTTTTAATCTATGCCAAATAAAAACATATATCAACGTTTAAAACCGAAAAAAAACTTTCGTTATGGTAAAGATTGATAATCCATAAATCACAAAGATCATCATGTATAATTTCGAAAGATAGACTCATTAAGCATGATATCAAATTATGCATCATTACTTTGAATATGATACCAAAACATGATTTCTTTGAACATAAAGCATTTTCAATCAAAATAAAAAATCATCAAGATACACATTATTTCTTCTTAAAAATATATATCATTAGTTTTAAATCTAATATTTTATTATTTTATCATAAAATATATAATTTTCATGATCAATTTTTTAAAAATAAAAAGAAGCATGATATATTTTTTTTACTATCTAATTTAAAAATAACTCATGAAAAATCATCAAGTAATTTCAAAATAAAGTAAAGGAGTTTTGTTTGAGTTGTTTATCTCATTGTCGAGAGTCATCAAAGCAAAGTTCATTATTTCATCTTCATCGATTTGCTCATCGTCATCGGATGAGCTCGATTTATCCCAAAGTGCTTCATTCTTCTTACGTTCATAGCAAATAGTCATGTTCTTTTTAAGTTTATTTTTATTCTTTAATTTTTATTTTAAAAACTTTTAAGCTTTATTGTGAGAAGTTCAAGTTCATCATCATTTGAGCTTTCGCTCGAGTGGTCTACATTTGTTATAAGTGTCAAATCCTTCATATTCTTTGGAAGATTGTTCTCATATTTATTTTGTATCATATAAATCATTTCATAGGTCATTAAAAACCTGGTAAATTCTTTGAGAAGGATTGTATTCAAATCTTTAGCCTCTTGAATGACCGTTACTTTAGGATCCCAAGTTTTAGAAAGAGATCATAAAACTTTATTAACAAGTTCAAAATTCAAAAAATATTTACTAAGTGTTTTTAGACTATTGATGACATCCGTAAAATGGGTGTACATGTCTCCAATAGACTATATGCTATTTTGCATATAGAAATTCGATTGAATTCATTTTTTGTCTAAGACGCAAAATAGAGCATTCATAGTTCTAGCATTTAAAGAAAAAGTTTTCTTCTCCAAATCATTTCATTCTTTCATTTGAGTAGAAGACTTTTTAAAACTGGTTTTGATAATATTTCATAAATTCAAATTTATAGAAAGCAAGAAAACTCTCATCCGAGTTTTTGAACAAATATAGTTCATCACATTGAACATGGGAGGACGAACGATAGAAAAACCCTCTTGAAAGCCAAAAAGAGTCATTTCTCTTGGGTGTTAAACAAACTGAGAAACAAACATGGCTCTGATACCAATTATTAGGAACAAGTTAGCACTAAGAGAGGGGGTGAATTAGTGCAGCGGATAAAATTACGTCGGTTCAAAAAATCTTCGTACGATAAAATCTGTTTCGGAAAGATATTAACTTTGAAAGCATATAGAAGGGTGTGCAGCAAAAGTAATGAGGAAATAAAGCAGTTTGCAATAAAGATAAATAGTAAAACAGAAATGTAAACCATTTTATAGTGGTTCGGTCGTCGTGACCTACATCCACTCCATCGATCTTCTTTCAATGGGCAAAGATTAACTACCTTTTTACAACCATCTTCTCCTTTTCATAGGTCTAGAAGATAATTTTTACACCCCCTTCACTCCTCTCTAAAACTATACTAACACTTAGAACTTTTAGAGGAGTTCATATAAGATTATAATAACATTTTCTTTCTTTTTCACTCTTAATTCTTGTGTATGTTAACTATGGATCAGAGGGGTATTTATAGGCCTCAAGTTGATTCAAACTTGGAGCCTAAAAAGGTCTCATCCAAGGTTTCCCGAGTCCTAGTGGTACCACCACCTGTGCTGGGCGGTCCCACCACTTGTAGCACTGACACTAGGCGGTACCACCGCCTAGGAGACTATGTCTGGGTGGTACCATCGCCTGACACTAACATTGAGCGGTACAACTACCTAGTCTGACGGTACCACCGTTTAACACAGTCTCGGAGACTGTGCCACGACGATGCCACTTATTGGGTCATTATTTGGGCCTTTTACTTGGCCCAACATAGCCTAAACTTGGGCCCAATTAGCCCTTAATTGAGTTGGTCTAATTACATTCTAAATCAACTCAATTAGACTCTAAACTAACTCGATCTAGATATAATCAATTACAAGCGAATCCTATGTTGTCCGGTATGTCATTGGTTCTTCTGATGCTTCATCCGATCCTTCGGCGTATTGTCCTCTCCTTCGACGTATTACCCAATCAACATGTTGTTTTCTCACAACATCTGATCTCCTTGGCGCAATGTCTGATCTTCTTGGCCCGATGCTCAAATTCATGAACCGAAGCCTTCTACCGACACGTCGACCGATCGTCCGACTCGACGTCCAATCTTTTGATATGTTTACTCTGGCCTAACGTCTGATTTCTCCTAATTTAATCAATTTGCCTCTTCTAATCGAAGCTAGTCCTGCATCACTCAAACACACATTAAATAAACATTATTAATTGGTTTCACTATTAAAATTTGAGATTCAACAGCAGTCAACCGTACAAGGGCAATTGAGTGTCAATAAAGGATCATCCGCTCTCGATGTCATGAGAGGAATATCCCATATTTTCTTGCTCATGTAAATCTCTGGCTAAGGTCATTTAGATTGAGAGAAAAAGAGTTTTCCGAGAAGATTTGATTAGAGCGAGACTCGCATAAATTTTGTATGGGTTTGATAGCACCATACCTAGTATATGGTCTCTGAGATATATTAGATGGATGAGAGATTATAGATATAAGGTAACTGAGGACAGATAAGTCTAATGGATTGGATTCTCCTATATCGTCTAGGGACTATGGCGTAGTGGCTTAATACGTCCGTAGGAGTTATGACAAGTATGACTCACGACGAGCTCAATATTGGGCTTAGAGGATCACACACATATGGTCGGTGTTGCAATAAGTAGAGATTCCTATATGAGATATCCATTGGAGCACTTATCTAATTGAATATCCAGTAATCCCATGAATTATTAGATCTTATGGATTATATACAATAAATGCCAATAAAAAATTATTAGGTAGAAATCTACTAATCCAAGAGGCTTGGATAGTTGGATGAAGATCCAGTATCCAATAATGCATGATCCATTAGGGTTAAGTTGATAGAGACCCATGTAAATATGAGGGAACCAAATGAGGCATAGGCTAGACTTCTTTGAGCTACCACCTCTTATACTCCTCCCTCCCTCTACTTCTCAACCGATAGCTCCAATTTGGGGCATGTGGACAATAAGAAGGGGCGATCCCTTCTTGATCACATGGTGCGCGTGGAGAAGAATATCACGCAATGATTTGATAAGCGTCTTTATCACATCTATCATGTGAATCATTGCTAGAGATGAGGACATTTGACCGTATGCGGCACCCTAGGGTAAGGTACCCCAATAGCTACAAAATAATTAATTAATTAGTTTAATTATTATTATTATTATTATTATTATTATTATTATCTAATAGTCCTACATGTGATGCGTGATATGGACGGATGATCATGGATCGTGTGATGTGATTATTATTATTATTGGGCCTATAAACCTCTAATTTTCTTATTTATTATCAAGCATACGTGCTTGTGATTATATTGTAATTGTACGAGGAGGTGTGGTGTGACAATGGGACCCACGAGGCTAAGGCAGATGATCGCAATATATGGAGATGTGATTAGATGCCGACGAAATCGATAAAGTCGATATTGATGATCACAGGGTATAGAGATGTACCAATGCATATATTGATCATGATGTGAGTGATTGAGCCCACTAGCTCAAGCTAAATTACATTAGGTTATAGTCCATGATCATTTGGTGTGATAGCTCATGCAATATGTGATTAATTATAAACTTACTATATATGTATATATATTTATATGCGATGCAGATATATTAAATATGTATGCGTGTGACACATCATATTAAGAGACCAAATCAAAAGCCCCTCTCACAATAATATTAAGTTGATAAGCGTGATGTAGTCGAATTGACCCATGTGGCCTTCCATCGTTATTGGGAGAAATCGATTCTCGACGTAGGTTGAGTTGGTCGAGTCCCACAATAATTACCTATATTGCGATTCGAGATCTTGCCTACGATAAAGAGATGTCATTAGTGACCTAAGAACATGATATGATTGGTTGAGTCCTTCGAGAGCATATCATCAAATCAGACTTATCTTGTAACAATAATGATGACTTAATCGAACATTATGATTGGTTGAGTCCCTTGAGGCCATGATAGTTCAGAGTTCGAATAAGACGAGAATCACAAGGAGTTGTGATCGATAAGTGTTGCCCACCTTTTTCGGGCTTAGTATGATTGATCGAGTCCCTCGAGGTTACACTAAGATACTGATTAGATCCACATCTCCACTAGAGATCCATTGGGGGTCTCCGAGTCACATATTGGAGAGAGTTGTATGTTTCACAAGAAAATAATGAGAGTAGATTAAAATAAAAGTTCATATCTTAATTATTTTAAAAATTTTGTATGTTATTTATTCTAGTGCATCTTTATTTTTAAAATATGTCACTTTTAAATTCCTTACATGACATACTTGATGTCAACTATCTCAGTGGTCCAAACTACAAGGATTGGCTCAACAATATGAGAATTATTCTCACGACGAAGAAAATTGCATACGTCCTTAACACAATGATGCCCACACCCAAGCAAGGGGCAAGTGAGGATGAGATCACTTGCTACGTGAAGTACATAGGTGACTCTGCTCTTGCTCGATGTTATATGTTGGGCTCCGTGACTCCCGAGTTATAGAGATAATATGAAAAGATGGATGTTATATATATTCTCTTACATCTCCGTAAATTATTTGAGGAACAGAGAAGAACTTAATGATATGAGATATTCAAGAGTCTCTTTCATGTTAGGATGACTGAAGGGACATTGGTTCAAAGCTATATCCTTAAGATAATTGAGTGGATAGAGAATCTCATAGGTCTAGGAATAGTTCATTGTGAATTTTAATATGAACAAACTTGAGGTGACTCTCCTTGAGCTCCTCAATATGTTGAGGAAAGTTGAGAGCATCATCAAGAAAGAGAAACCAGTTCTTTATATTGGTAAGACTAGAAAGAAAAGAAGGCAATAAAGCCTCTTAAAAAGGGTAAGGGTAAGGGCAAACCGGGTAAAGTAAAGGTTGCTAAGAAGGGCCCAGGAAAGAACAAAGACTAGCGCTTCCATTGCAGCAAATATGGGCATTAGAAGAGGAACTGCAAAAAATACCTGGTAGAAAAGGCAAAACAAAAGCTTAGATAAGCTTAAAGTATATTCATGATCAGTTTTCATTTGTCAAATTTTTATGATTACATATGAGTCTTGGATACCGATAGTGCTTATTAAATTTATAATTTATTATAAGTTCTAGTAAGACATAGGAGATTGACGAGAGGCGAGATGGACTTCAAGATAGGCAATAGAGTAAAAGTTGTTACAGTGACTATTGGCAAGATCACCCTATATTTGTTTGGTGGAGCTATTATTGCATTAAATGCATGTTATTTCATTCATTCTTTTATTAAAAATATTATTTTTATTTTATATTTGATATTTAGTTGATATAAATTAGTTTTTAAGAATAATAGTTGTTCATTTATATTGAGGTGATAAGAATCACTAGAGGAACATTGTATAATGACTTATTTATGCTAAATATTACAACATATCATAAATATAAGCATATCTAAGAGGAAACTGAGATAGATATTATGTATATGTAGCATTGTAGGCAAAGTCACATCAACGAAGGAATAATTTAAAAGTTGTTGAAGGATAGATACATAGATCCATTTGACTATGAGCCATATGCAACTTGCGAGTCTTGCCTTTGTGAAAAATTGAACTCTCCATTTAGTGAAATTAGATAAAGAGTCATTAAGTTACTGGAACTCATACATAATGATGTATATGGTCCCATGTCTACTTAGACCATGGAAGGTTATTCTTACTTCATTACATTAATTGATAATTTCTCTAGGTATGAACATGTGCACTTGATGAAGTACAAGTCCAAAGCTTTCAAGAAATTTAGGGAATATAAGAATGAGATAAAAAATTAGACTAGAAAAAGTATCAAGACTCTTCAATCAGATTGAAGAGGTGATTACTTGAGTACAGAGTTCAACCAATTCCTCAAAGACTATGAGATTCTATTCTAATGAATATCTCCTTATACATCTTAGCTCAATAGTATGTTGAAAAAGAGCAATCGCATGCTATTAGACATTGTGCGATCCATGATGAGTTTCACCAACCTACCTATCATATTCTAGGGATACACCATAAAGTATGCAGTTTATCTTCCAAACAGAGTTCAACTAAGTCGGTAATATCTACACAATATAATATATGGAAAGGAAAAAATGTTGATATCAAGATTGTTAAAATTTGAGGCTATCTCGCCCACGATAAGAGACAATACTTATAAGTTGGAATCTAGGATAGAATGGTATAAGTTCGTGGGATATCCTAAGAAAACTTCTGGATGCTATTTCTATCACCACGATGATCAAAAGATCTTTGTAGCCAAGAAAGTGGTGTTCCTTAAGAAGGAATACATTCTTGGTGGAGACAATAGGAGTATGATAGAGTTGAACGAAGTTGGAGAACCTAGCTCAAACATCATTCCACAACCCGACTTTGTTCAGGTATCTAGCACACTAAGTTTTGACTTTACATATGTTCGATAGAGTACTCCATCTTCCTGAGAGACATGTGAGACATATCAGAAGAGATGATGTTTAGGATATTGATCCTCATACTTATGAGAAGACTATTACAAGTATAGACTCTAGGAAGTGGCAAGAAGCCATGGATTCTAAGATTCCATGGACTCTAATAAGGTTTAGAACCTAGTTGATGCACCTGAGAGTATCGTACCCATTGGTTTCAAGTGACTCTTCAAGAAGAAGATTGAAGTAGATGGAAATGTGTAGACCTATAAAGCAAGGCTAGTGGCTAAGGGGTATTGTCAAATGCAAGGTGTTGATTATGACAAAATCTTCTCATCCGTAGTTATGCTAAAATCCATCAAAATTATATTGACTATTATAGCACACCATGATTATGAGATCTGACAGATGGACGTGAAAACTATATTCCTCAATGACAACCTCGAGGAAGAGGTGTATATGATACAACCTAAGGGATTTATGTCTAAAGAAAGTTTATATAAGGTATACAGGTTGTTAAGTTCATCTATGGACTAAAGTAAGCTTCCCGAAGTTGGAACATAAGATTTGATGAGATGATCAAATCTTATGACTTCGTTAAGAATGAAGAGATGAGCTTTGTGTATACAGAAAGGTAAGAAGGAGCGCTATCACCTTCTTGGTGATATATGTATGAATGAATGCTCTTTATAGTAAAGTCTTATCTATCTAGACATTTCTCCATATAGGACTTAGGAGAATCATCCTATATCTTAGAGATTCAGATTTATAGAGATATATCCAAGTGGTTGCTTGGCTTGTCTCAGTCCAGGTACATAGATACCATGGTCAAAAGATTTGGCATGAAAAATTATAAGAGAGATCTCATACATGTGTTGATCATCACTAGAGATGGGGACATCTGACCTCCTTTCCTCTCATATAAATATATAAGTTTTCAGGGATATATGATCTCCTTATGTAATGAATCTTTTATATATGCGTAGTTTTTAGTTTTACAAATATTTTTACACACAAATCTTCGCAAGATAATGAGAAACTTTTTTCTACGAGAAATATGATATTTTTATTTTTTGTTCTTTCATTGTACATATGATGCTGCCTTAGGTTTCCTAATAGATCCGACCCTTGGGCTAACATTAAGAGTCAACTTTTATACTTGTCTGATTGAGTGAATCATTTGTAACGATCATAACATCTTCCCTCTAGCATTCCATCCATATTAGTGACAGGTCTGATTATAATGTCATCCCTCTAATGTTCTGTCCATGAGGGTGGCATACCTATAATGACCATAACGTGATGCCTTCCTTTGACATTTTATCCATGGGGGTCGACCGAGGGGGGTAGACCCGAACAATCACTCGTAGATTGCTATCCACGAGGCCGATAGGGCCGACCCAAATGACCCCCTATAAACCATCATCCACGAGGGTCAACATGCTATAGCTGCCTCCATATCATGGCCTCATGGGGGGTGACTAGGCCCTCATTTTTTACATTGGCACCCTTATGACAACCAACTGATAGAATGAGATTGGTTATCAGAATATTTTCTATCTGATAGATTTTGTGTTTAGAAATTTCTGGAGAACATCCTTAATCTAAAGTTATCATAAATTTTTTGAGAAGATTGCATCCTTAATCTATAGGATAAGGTTATCATCAAAAACACGATTACAACAAAATATCTATATGATAAGGTTCCCTAATAATTAGGAGGTGATTAATGGAGGCTTATGGTGTGTGAGGTGGCACTGAGGCAAATGTCAGGTGAAGTCCGAGCATCCGAGGTGGGCTCGGAGACTTGGCAGAAGTGGATTATGGCTCATTGATGTGTTCATGGAGGGTGTTTCTTTACCCAACTCCTTCGATGCTTAAGTTAGCTTTGGGGTAGTTTACAGTGTAAAGGGACTATTCTCGAGAGATTGAACTTCTGGGCTGCCACCGTGGGTCGGCTTTTATACATGTTCGATCGAGAGAATTATTTGCAATGATTATAATACCTTCTATCTAGCGTTCCATCCTGAGGGAAAACAGGTATGTAATGATCGTAAAACTTTGACGTTTTGTCCAAAGGGTATGGTGTCTATAAGGGTCAACGAAGGATGAGATTAGTTGTTAGAATATTCCTTATCAAATAGATTCTTTGTTAAAGATTGCATCCTTAATCAATAGGATAAGATTCCAGGATGAGGCTATAATACCATTACAACAAAAACTCATTCTAAGGTTGCGTAACAAATTCTTCCTGCTATAAGAGCCTTCGGAGGCCTTCAACGAACCAAGTGTCGATCGAGGAACAGAATCATGGGGATTCAAACAAGCAGATCACTCTTTCTTCTTTCTGCAACTCTTGTTCTCTCGTTGTTTCAGAATGCAGTGGTCGCCGGCAAGAAGGTTAGCAGTGCAGTGCAGCAATTCGCTACATAATGTGATTTCCAGTAAAGCAACTCCTCATTTTGTGTTCTGCTCCATTGCAGCCTTATATTGTGTACCTTGGTGCACACTCTCATGGCCCCCAAGCTACTGTAGAAGATTACGCTCGAGCCACAGACTCTCACTACGAGCTGCTGGGATCTCTGCTGGGAAGGTACCTAAGAGTTACAGGCAGGCAGATTTGTCTTATATTGATCTTGTAGATGTCTCATATTCATGCTTGAGTTTTCTGTAGCAAGGAGAAGGCTGGGGAAACCATCTTCTACTCCTACAACAAGCATATCAATGGGTTTGCCGCAACACTGGAAGAAGAAGAAGCGACTCTGATCAGAGGTCAGTACCCTGTCCATCTCTTTCATGCTGAAACAAGTGCTTTCATGAATCAACTTCTTGTTTGCAGAGCATCCTGGTGTTTTATCCGTGTTTGAGAGCATCAACTACGAGCTGCAGACTACACGGTCATGGGCCTTCCTTCACGTGGAAGGAGACGACGGTAGTGTGTCGAATTCGTCCATTTGGACCGCAGCGAAGTAAGGCAGCGACTCCATCATCGCTAATATCGACTCCGGTGCGCTTCCTAACCCTTTCGAGCAGTGTGATCTTGCTTGCTCCTTCTTCATCTCCTTAATCCCTGATGCTTCAGGTGTGTGGCCTGAGTCGGCTAGCTTCAAAGACGATGGCTTCGGCGACGTCCCAACGAGGTGGAAAGGAGAGTGCCAAAAAGATCCAACAGATGGAGTTACTTGCAACAAGTGAATGCAATCTATCAGAGGATATCTTAGTTTCCAGATCAGTTTGGGATTCATGGTATGGTGGGAATCCAACGTTGTGTTCTTCCGGTTGATGCAGGAAACTCATCGGAGCGAAGTCATTCTATCACGGCTTCGAGGCCGCAAACAACGTGACGCTCAATGTGACGTCCCCGCGCGACCACAACGGGCACGGCACCCACACCCTCTCCACCGCCGCCGGCAACTTCGTCCCCGACGTTGAGGTCCTCGGCAACGCCAAGGGAACGGCCAAGGGCGGCTCCTCGAACGCCCGCGTCGCGGTATACAAAGTGTGCTGGAACCTGTGCGACGAGCCCAACGCGCCTCCCACCGCCAGCTGCAGTGGTCAGTGCAACGGCGCCGACTTGCTCGCGGCCTTCGACGCCGCCATCCAAGACGGCGTCGACATCATCTCCGTCTCTCTCGGAGGCGGCGCGGGAAGCGTGGATTACTTCAGCGACAGCTCCGCGATCGGTGCGTTTCACGCTGTTGCCAAAGGCATCACCGTGGCGTGCTCAGCCGGCAACAGCGGCCCTTTCCTTTTAGGGGTCGTGAACAACGCCGCCCCCTGGGTGATCACCGTGGCCGCCAGCACCATCGACAGGGACTTCAAACAGACCATTACTTCCACTAACAACAAGCAGATAGAGGTCGGATTCCATCTCCTTCCTTCCTCTACTTTCTCATGCTGATCTAAGCTCAGAAAACGTAGGAAACAATTCTAATCAATGGATCTTCTTCTCAGGGGAGGAGCTTCACGCTGAAATCTCTTGATACAGGGAAGAAATACACATTGATCAGAGCTGTCGACGCCATAGCTGCTAATGCTTCCGAGGATGACGCGTAAGCACTTAAATTCATGTATTCCATGTACCGTTTCCGAGAGTTGAAGCGAGAACTGTTGGTCATCATCTGTAGCACGTTGTACGTGCAGCATTCCATCGATGCTGCAAAGGTGGAGGGCAAGATCGTCTTGTGCCAGCGTGGTCCTCCGCCGCCTCTACTAGACGACTTCCCTCAGGTGCCTGGCGCCGCCGGAACGATTGTCATCGACAACAATAAACGCGGCGACAACTTCCTGATGACCGCCTTCATGGACCAGGCGCATCTGCTGATCTCCGAAAAAGATGGTCAAGCTCTTCAATCGAACATCCGTGACTCCAAGTACAGAGGAACACTCGACTTCTTATCATCTCTTCCGTATACGTCCTCGTAACATGTCGATGGATGACTGTAGATCAAATGACCTTTCGATCTCCGGGCCGACGACGGAGCTAAAGACCGGCCGGCAGGCGCCTGCGGTGGCCTACTTCTCTTCTCCTGGACCCAATTACCATAACCCACTGATCACAAAGGTGTCGCTTTTTGCTTGTTCGTTTGATCTCGTCCGTAACCCTCGTTGCTCATCGTAGTTTCTTGCGTAGCCCGACGTCGCTGCACCGGGAGTGAACATTCTTGCTGCCTACAGTCAAGCTCCAAAGAAAGATAAGGATTTTCTCAATCCTTCCGTTCCTTATCATCTGTTATCTGGCACTTCGATGGCGTGCCCTCATGTTGCCGGCGTCGTCGGTCTCCTCAAAACTCTCCATCCAGATTGGAGCCCTGCTGCCATTAAATCCGCAATTTTAACTACCGGTATGACTCTCTCTCTCTCTCTCTCTCTCTCACTCTCACTCTCTCTCTGTGTTTGTAGTTTTGATGCTGAATGGTTAGTCTTCCTTTGGCAGCAACAATTCTGGACGACGCAGGGAATCCGATTAAGAACTTTATGGGATCACAAACCGATCCATGGAGATTCGGAGCTGGGAACATTCAGCCGAACAGTGCGATGGATCCGGGTTTGGTGTACGACCTGAAGCCCACCGACTCCTTGGACCTGCTGTGCTCGATGGGGTACAACTCGACTCAGCTCGCCCACTTCACCGACCCGCCCTATGCGTGCCCGAAGCAGAAGATCGAGGAGCACAACCTGAACTACCCCATGATAGCCGTCCGCTACCCCACGACGACGGCGACCGCGACGCGCACCGTGAAGAACGTCGGCCCGCCTGGCACGTACAAGGTGCAGGTCACGCAGCCCGTCGGGATCACACTGTCGGTGACTCCGTCGACCCTCGAGTTCAAGAGCGTCGGGGAGGAGAAGACGTACACCGTGGAGGCGAAGCCGAACAAACCCAATCAGAAACCCATCAACGTTCTTGGGTACATCACGTGGTCGGATGGCACCCGCAACGTGAGAAGCAACATCATAGTTCTGGATCGTTGGTAGCCACGCATGCACAGACGTTGTCTGCTGCTTTGTAGTTCTTGGTATAGGCATCTTCTCTCTCCCAGTGTGTAAGTAAGCATTCAGAAATGACAGTATTTCCATTCCACTGTCATATCGATTCGTCAATTTTGTGTTAGAGGTGATCGCATGAGTAATTAAGCACCCTATCAAACTTCTCGACCTGCATAAGAATGAGAAGAGAAAAACAGAATATCCATTTGGGATGAATGTTCAAAAGAAATAAGGAAGATTTGATGTGATTATTTATAAACAAAGATAAAGGTCACTGAACTTTGCAAAATATTAGGTCAACTCAGATTTTACTAATCTCAGTGAAATATTACATTTAAATTATACATTTTGAACATGTTTGATATTTTAATTAAAGAAAAAATTGAAACTTTGTTTAAGATTGTATTGTTATCGACTGATTTGGATCGATAAAATTTGAGTACGAAATATATTAACATGATATCTTCATCTATACATATCAATAGTACCTAATGCATTGCAAAATATTCCAATAATCTGTAAGTCTTTATGACTTAAAAATAATCGAAATAAAATATTTCAATAATTCAAAAAAGTGTTAACCACTTAATAGTCAGTATCTTTCAAAAAATTGAAACAAATTTATATTTATTTTTAAATTAAATTTATTAGTATCTGATAAATTTTTATAGGACATTTTTTATCATTTTCTTTTTATAAGTTAATTATACATAAAAAATAGCTTTAATGGATAAAAACATTATTTAGTATATTTATTTTTGTGAGAGAAAGGCCGCTTTAAATGGTAGGTGACCGGTCAACTGCTTAGGGTTTTTGGGGCGGAGCGGGCTGCTCGATCTCTCCTTGGTTTCCAAGATGTCGACGCCGGCCGCCGCTTCCGCTATTCTCCTCTCGCCGGAGTCCCTCTCGGCTGCCGGCCGGACAGCGGACAAGCTGAGCCTCCCGGCGCTGCAGTCCAAGATGAAGTGCGATCCCGATGGGTACGAAGCGGAGCTCCAACTCCTCTACCGCCACTTCGAGTCCTCCCTCCACCTCTTCCGCCACCAGTCCGCCCTCAGGCCCTCCTCCGACCTCTCCCTAGCCAAGGATCTCGGGGACTTTGCCATGTTTCTCGCCCATGTCACCCCTTTCTACCCAGAGAAGCTTGCAAACTTCCCCCGACAGATCGCCGACCTCCTTCGTGTCGACTCCCGGGGCCTTCCGTCGTCGTTGAGGTGCCATCTTGCGCAAGCCCTGATCCTCCTCGTCAATAGAAAGGTTGGAACGCTGAATTCTTTTTCTTTTTGGAATATGGGATTTACAAATTGTTTGAATGATTGTTTGAAGAATTGATGACATCTTGAATTTTTCTTGTTTTGATTGGAAATAATTCTGTTCTTGTTTTAATCTTCGACGGACTTTAACATCACATTGGTTACTTTTTTTTTTGGTTTCCAGATCATTGATATTGAAGAAACTCTCGAATTGTTTATGGACCTTCAGATTCTTGGTGACCGGACCTTAAGAAAACTGGCCTTTTCACATGTAGTACATAACATTCGACGCATGAACCAGAAACACAAGAACGAAGCCAAGAATCGCAAACTGCAGAATACTCTTTTTTTGATGCTGCAGGTATGTATTTTATTTTTTAAATATTTTAGCTTGTGATGATCTTGGTTTATTGGATGCCGTTAACTGCCTTTTAGACTTCTGATTCTTTAATCTTCTCTCTATTCTATTCCCGTTGAGATCTATAATCATGACCTTGTACCAACATCATTAAGTTTTCCTTTTGTAGGGGGACGAGGAACAGAGGGCCAAAAGGTCTCTTGTTATTCTTTGTGATCTGCATAGACGGAGGGTCTGGTTTGATGATCGTACAGCTAATGCCATTTGCACTGCCTGTTTCCATTCATCTTCAAGGTATGTAGTTTGATCAAGTCTGCTCCTGTGGTGCTATATAGGACTGTTAATTTAATGTAGCTGTTGATAAACAGCTCAAACTCATTCTGATTTCAAGCTGAATTGAGCTCAATTAAGCCAGCATCGGAAACAAAACAGCTAAGTGCAGGCCTGAATCAAATTCAAGCCAAACTGGGCTTGCAATTAGTTGGGTTCTGTCAAACTGGACTCTAATTGTTCAAATATATATTTCATATGTTTTTTAAATAAATAAAATTTCATGAATGATTGATGTAGTTTGATATGGGGTGTCAAAGAGATGTTTTGTGTTCATTAAAATAATTTTTAATTCCACAATCTGTTGGCATCCATGAGTCATTACTCATGTATAACCTATGAACTGGTAAAAGATTTAAATATATGGCATAAATTAAATAAAAATTGATATATGTAAAGTTTAAAAGTTGAGATCAATTGAAGTATATTTAATCAAGCTTCAAATAAGGCTCATGTTAGTCTTGAGATAGGCATGATTTTAGGTTGTAAAACTTCCTGTAAGTCCTAACTCTGGTTGTCTGAACTTTGACATAATCTTGATCAGTTTCAACAAGAGTCTGATCAGATTCTACATAATCTTTAGGCTTGTAATTAAGTCATATCCACTTTGAGCCTTTACAGCCTCGACGAATCTTGGCTTTGTTAAACCTCAGCATTATTGTTTCACAACAAAAATATTTCTTTGTGCATTTAGTTAAGCGCAGATTCTACATTGGGAAAATCCTCGTGCACTTTGCCGCCAATTTTAGCTTATTCTTTTCTTCTTTTTACAGTTATACATCTTTAACTTATAGGGAGCTTTTATGTGTTCAGGATTATGATATCTGCTCTCTCATTTCTTCTTGGTTATGAACAAATTGAAGAGGAGGATGACAGTGAAGCCTCAAGCAGTGAAGACGATACAACTAGTCAACAGCCTATTACTCTTAGCCGAGAAGCTATTTACAAGGTCTTGCATGCTTAAGTAGTTCAGGTTTTATTCTTTTGATCATATGGAAGCACTGTATCTGTTTCCTACAGTCAATTAAAATAAATTGTTCTAGTGGTTAGATTGTAAATTTTAGTACTGAAGCTGACCAAGGGTAACCTGAAGTAAACCATGTTAAAGAACTGAGACAAATAATGGAAATAAATCTTCTGGAATTATTAATCACTATTCATGGAGTTATTCAAAATGAATCTAACTTTTGCTTGTCAAGTTATACCCAAAATATTGTGGTGCTTGTTGATAATCTGAAAACCCTATTTGGGAGGGGGTTATTAGTTTTTTTTTGGTTTTGCAAAGGGTAAGTGGTTATTTGGGTGGGTTATTAGTTGATTTCAGGGAATGCAGTCATGTGCAGAACCCCACCTTTACTTTAAAAGATAAACTTTGTCTCCCTTCTTGTTAATAAATAACACAAGTTTCAGTTATGCAAATTTGGTTATGCATTAGAAAAGTTAAGTATGCAACTGTGGATATCACTTGCATTTTAATATATTGTGATTTTCTTTGTATGCATGTCTGGAAATTGGTTTCCATCACATGCAACTCATCAGCTGAAATTTAATCTAGATCATGTAAACATTGTGTTTCTTTTGAGTGGTGAGACTGTAGCAATTTTTAAAAAAAAAAATTAGGAACTTGTTCAATTGACTATTTCTTATTTTACTTCTAGGCAAATCATAAAGGTACGGTTGCCAGCAAGAAAAAAAAGAAGGCAAAGTTGCAGCGTGTGATACGCAACATGAAAAGGCAGCAGCGAATAACATCACAAAGTAACAGCTCCAGTTACTATTCACCTCTTACTCATTTAAAAGATGCACAGGTTGGTTGGTCCTTGCATGATAGTTCAGTAAATTAAATCCTTATGCTTCCTTGACAATTTTTTCTTTTGGTGCTGCTTTAGGGTTTCGCTGAGAAACTGTTCTCTCGCCTTCAAAGATGCAATGAACGCTTTGAGGTAGTTATCCTTTTCCTCATGCACCTTATTATTATTTTCGAAATTTGTACTTTAATATCATGTTTGCTGATCTATATAGCAAGTCTGGTGGTGGCTTTGTTAGCCTGCAAGTTCTTGTTAATTAAAAGAAGTATTTTCTATATTGTTCATTATCTTCAATTTCCTGCTAGTGATTAAGTTCTTAAGATCTGCAGTTCCATCGAGATCATTAATGTTTTGGAAAATTGGCCTGAATACTTGAATCTACATGTGATTAAGATAGGGATGTATTATAAAGAGTTATATGTGGCACTTTACTCTATTCAGAATGTTTTGAATGGGTGAATTTTATTTATTATATTGAAAGGCTATAGTCAAGGTCATTTCAATGTTTTGGTAGATTGGTTCACACTCTACACTAAGCTGATAACAGTAATTTATAATGGAATTTCTCTTCTATGTTAGACTACATGTGTTATTTTTTGGTTGATATATGAAATTTTCTTTTGTCCACTATTTTTGTTACTTTGTGTTGCAGGATAGGATGATGATGTTGAAAGTAATAGCCAGAACTTGTGGATTGCACCGTCTGATCTTGTTAAATTTTTATCCGTTTCTTCAAAAATATGTTCAGGTAAACAAGGATTTTTTTGCTTATATGTATTTTAACTTGAAACCATACTTATTTGTATTTATTTTTTTTCAGCCTCATCAACGTGATGTCACCGATTTGCTTGCTGCAGCTGTCCAGGCCTGCCATGATATGGTTGTGCTGTTTTTACTGTAGATTTTCTAAGTATTCATAGTCAAGCCATTCTGTTCCCAGTTCTGTTCTTCAGATAGAAGAACTCATTGAAGCTGTTTTTATTTGAATAGGTACCTCCTGATGCGGTTGAACCCTTATTTAAACAAATTGTGAATCAGTTTGTGCACGATCGTTCTCGCACAGAGGTGCTGCTGAAAATGATATTACTTTCAGTCATTTTCATCTGTTAATTGTTGAACTGTAGATCATGTACTTTCTTATTTGTCATGTCAGGCCATTGCTGTTGGGCTGAATGTTGTGAGGGAGATCTGTATCAGGATGCCTTTGGTATTGCTTTACATTTAGTCAATTATTTGCTCAAGTTTGTTTGCGACAGGTTTATTATTTGCATCATCTTGTATGAGATGCATCACAATTCCATGGTTCATGCCTACTTAATATATCATCTTGTCACTTTAGCACGATCTCGTCACATTTGCAGTTTAGCCAGACTCCATCTGAGATACAAGATGTTGACAGTTTGATGAACTTTTATAACGTGCCTTCAGATTTTCTAGGAAGTTGAATCTGTGAAAGAACTATACTTGTTATGGAATTCTAATTTTTTTCGTCTATACATTGTCACAAAAAAGTACTCAATGTGGATTTGGGTCCGTTGAATGTTTACTTACTCAAATTCTAGATGCAATTATCTTAATAATTATGTTTTTTGTTTTTCAAAATTTTACCCATCTTCATATTAATTAATTGTAATCTTGTTTTTTTTTATTTTTTTTGCTTCAATTTGAGAAATAATAAAATTATTTGAGAAGGATAGTGGCATAGTGAACCACTTGAAATAGATATGTACCTGTAAAAGCATGTAAATGTCTACAAGAAACTAGTTGTCTAACTGTCACATTTTGGTTATTTACAGTTAATGAATGAGGATCTGCTTCAAGACCTGGTCTTATACAAAAAATCACATGAGAAGGCAGTTTCTTCAGCAGCTCGCTCCTTGATAACTTTATTCAGAGAGGTTGGAATATGTATTTCAGTCTAACAATTTTTGTTTCAGATGTATAGCTTGTGATTGTTATTCTGAGCTTTATTTGTTTTCAGATATGCCCTTCTTTATTGGTCAAAAAGGACCGTGGCCGTCCGGTCAATCCCAAAGCAAGGCCAAAAGCATATGGAGAAGTTAGTATAGCTACTGATGTGCCTGACATAGAGTTGCTGGAACACGTTGATAACTCAGTGACTGATAGTTCTGATGCTGAGGCTTCTGCATCAGATTTGGATGATGAGTATGACAGTGATGCTGAGACAGAGAAAGAGGTTGATTCTATGGAAGATGAAGAAGAGGATGATGAGGTTTCAGATGAAAAAAATGAAGATTTTGGTAACAGTGATAACATTGATGGGAAGGAAGATGATGATGATGATCTTGATGATGATATTGATGAGAATGCTGCCTATGATGAATATGATAGTGATACTAAAGAAGATGTGGATCTTAGTGATGATAATATGGATATCTCCAGTGAGCTAGATGCATCAAGGAAAAAGTCATCCAATGACATCTGCAATGATGATGACCTCAGTAATCATGAATGCGCTAGTGATGACAACGATGAAATAAAGGAAGAGGAGAAGGCCAAATCAAAGAAGAGGATGTTTGCGGATTATGTTGGACAACTGAATACTTCAGAATCAAGTCTTCGCGCCCTTAAAAGACTAACAATGGCCAAGATGTCACAGAAAGCATCGGATGAAACAGATGGAATTCTTTCTAATGAAGATTTTCAACGTATAAAAGAGTTGAAGGTGTGTTCACCGGAAACTTAGTGCTACTTTTCATTTAATTATGTGAAATAGATTCAGTAAAATTCTGACACTGTTCATTGAACTTTGTTACTCATACGCTCGTATTATCTGATATGAAGTTATAGTAACATCTGCATAAGCTAGTGTTTCTGAGAATCAACTTCTTTAGTGTTCTGATTATTTTTTAATGTTCGATGAAATAATGGATCGAATATTCTTGATTACATTTTTAATCACCAAAATTCACTCACTATGTAGGCATCTTATAAGCTTTGCCTTTTTTCTTTTTTGAATCTTATAGGCAAAGAAAGAAGCAAAGCTGGTTATGGCTCAGCAAGGTCTTTTGAGAAAGGGTATAGACTCGAAAGTCTCATCTTTCAAAATTCCCTCTTCTGAGCAATTAAGTATAAAGCCAGTGGATCCTGCTATGCTAGAGGTGAGCTCTCATCCTTTCTCTTGGTATGAATAATTTTCTTTTTCTTTTCCCTATTTGGTAATTCTGTGACTATGTAAGGTTGATAAACTCCTTTTGTAATGTTCCAACTATATGTATAATTGATGAACTCATTTAATAATGTACCAATTGATCCGATTTTAGCTCTCACATATATTATCATTCTGTAATGCAAATTTCTGGTGTTGTATATGTTGTTCAAGGCATTGATTCTTTTGAGATCACTGGTCCATGCTTTTGATCTCTGGATGGAAGCATATCTGCACGAGAGCTTGTATGATTATTATTAAAAGAACATGATGAATAGCTAGATGTTGATGTACTGCTAGCATTTTTTTTTAATGTACTGGTAGCTATTCTTACTTTGGATTACATTTTCTTTACTTTAAATTATGATTTTATGTCATAAGCTTGTGAGTTGGTCTAAGTTGAACTAATTCTCTTTATCATCAACGAACTATTGTTCTTTAGGTCCACATTAAAAGAAAGCTTAGCAAGGAGGAACGACTGGCCCTAGTAAGAGCTGGGAGGGAGGATAGAGGAAAGTATCAGGCCAGAACTGCTGTGAAACAAAAAAAGGTTAGCCTGCATTGGATTTACGACTTGTTACATGACAATTTTTTGTTTTTAGTGCAGATTAAATTATAGTGACATTCCTATATTTTATGATACACATCTTGCCTATGTTAGTTTAAAGCTCGCAATTGGTTTCCTTCAGTACTTTTGGTTTGCTTTTTCAAAAGCTGTTATTTTCACATCCTGCGCTTTAGTCTTCAGAGCAACTGGTACACTTCTGATCTGCATTTCAACTAAGGTGATAATCTTCTTTAGTTATCCCCCAAGTGGAATGTAGATCCTGTTCTTCTCTGCCTCCTTTTGCTTTTCCTATGTTGGTTGGCAGTCTGCAAAATTTTAACACGATGGAAAGGATCGTCTGCCACGCCCCATCTCCCTGCTGCAAATCAAAGCTTCCTCTCTGCCTCCTTTTGCTTTTCCTTCTCCTTCATTAGTCATTCTCTTCTCAGTGTCTACATTAACCAGGCACCTTGTTTTGGAATTAATAGACCGATTGCTTATCTGCGATTTGTTGACAGACGGGTGGTCTAAGCAATCGCCAAAAGGAACATAAAAAGAAGATGCCTCTTGCTGCCAAAAGAGCAAAAGTAGCTCGCTCTAGGCAGGAGAAAAAACAGCGGCAAAGGCGGTCAGGCAAGCAGTTCCAGGGGAGGAAAGCATGGAAGTGACAAAATTTCATAGCTTCCTAAAATTCCATGGCTTCGTAAAGTGGCAAGATTTCGTAAAATTTTGACTCCATGCAGTTTCTTCCATCAGAAAATTTCATTTCAAAAGTTTTGATTTCTGCTTAGAATTTTGATTTATTTTCTTCTGTTGTGTAAATCTTTAGCTGATTTCAGATGAGCTATATGTAAATGAAAGCTGCCTTTTGTCTTAGTTGAATGCTGTTGCAAGGAAATGGAGCTACAGATTTTATTGATTGTTGTCTTTGGTTGGAGACGGATTAGGACATCCATTTTTGATGAGTATACCCGTTTTCTTTGTGTTTCAATGCATCCATTCATGTGCGACGAGTCTTATAGATTTCCCAGAAGAGTTCGTCAATGTTTCATGGTTGCATGTACAAGTCACATTATTATTAAAATACAAGATTAAAAACAATAATTATTAAATAGATTTTTTGCATGTTGTATTTATTATTATGAATTCTATTGCAGGATATATGCCTCTTCAGATATTAAGATCCTCTTCCAGTTAACATTTATTTACAAAACTCAATTTGAGGTTAAAAGTACTGATTCAGATTTAACCTTTTTTAAAATTCTTATCATATCTATCTTTCTTTCTATCTATCAATTTGAAGTTAAATGTCCCTTGAGAGTAATCACAAGGGCATATGTATGGTTTCAAGTTCTGCACGGGCTTATATGTTAAATACAAATTCAAAATTATTGACTTCTTTATAAATCTATTCGGACTTCTCTCATATATGGAGCAGTGAGTGTCATTTGAGATACGGTTAGGGGGTAAAGTGAAACTTTCCATATAAAACGCAAGTCCTGCGCGCCCTCTTGTATCAAAGCCACCCACATCGTTTGAATTAGTTTGGTGGAACATTAAGAACCCTAGTTTTCCCTCCCAAAGAAATCACGGCCCCACCGCTTTCGACCGGACTCCGAACCCTGTATCCATCCCTAATCTTTGGATCCTTGCGCCTGGGTCTCCATGGATCCCGGCGAGGGGAGGGAGCTCCCGAGCGCCGGCGACGAGGAAACGATCGCGAGGAAGAAGTCCCGCCGGGTGAGCTTTGCCGACATCACCGCTATCCATGTCTTCGACCGCGACGACGACTACGAGACTCCGCCGGACTCGAGGCAGGTCTCCGCCGATGGAGGCGCGGACGTGGAGGCGGTAGGGTTCCACGAGGGTGTCCCTGACAGCGACGGTTCCAAGGGGTCGCTCCGTGGGCGGGAGGATGAAGACGATGACGAGAACGAAGAGGACGATGAGGACGACGGCGAACAGGAGCGGTTCGTGAGGGATATGGATTCTTCTTCGCCTGGAAGCGTCGTCGGTTCCGTGACCTCTTATGATGGTATTGTTCTCGTTGGTGAACCAAAGAAGTGTTAGATATGTTGGGTTAGCCTTCTTGATCTGATGAGTTCTTGAATTCTATCTTTCCTTTCCCTGCCATGATTAATATTTAGCATTAGTTTCGTTTATGATGCATAATCAATTGTTCTTTAGTCTCAGTTCTGATACATGTTCAATTTCTTTTGCTTTTCTTGGCATTTAGAGATTCTTTTTAATGAAGAAGTTGGTTGGTGATGATAACGTCAGAAGGCCTATTTGGATACTTATTGGTAGATCTCGGTGGTTCATTCTCCTTAACTAAAATTAGAAGATTGTTTATTTCTAATATTTTCAGAATAGCAAATTCTGGAGTAACAACCCCTTTTCAATTTCTTGGTATGCTCTGTTAATGTCTGGTTGGAAATACCATCTCCTTCTGGTACTTTTGATATCCATTGTTATCACGTGAACAAATTCACATAGTTGTACTTACTTTTTCCTGCTTTGTTTTATTCATCATGATTGGCAATTTGTTTCCTCAATTGCTAATATTTTATCTATTCACCATCGTCAGATGATAATTTCTTTGGGCCCGTGTCGACAAGTTTTATTGGATCAGGGAGGCTATCTGAGGCAGGAATGTCAGATGATACCAATCATGATGTTACACTGGATTCAACAGCATTTTCGTTGCACTTTCGTAATATTGCCCTGGCGGATGACTGCACTGCTGACTCAATGAGAAGCATGAGGACACCAACCGGAGATGCAACAACTGCTGATGCTGCAAGCATCATTGTCCCAACAGGATCTAAGAATCCATTTCTTGGCAGCAAGCTTTTTGCTGGAAATCTAAGTGGAAGTGTGGGTGGATCAAGTAATATGAGTCTGATTGAAGAAAAATCAAGCAAATATGACTATGGGAAATTATCATCCACTTTGGTAAATCTGCTAGATCAAGTGAACAGAAGCATACAGACCAGATCTCCAAAAAGTGCCAATAAGGTCATAGCATCTGATTCTCATTTAAGTAAGGTATCAGGAGCAAAAGAATCTGGGGAGAATGAAACACGTATACGTAAAGCAGCTGGACTCAATGCAACTGGCGATTGTCCTCTCGACTCACATCTCTTGGAAGGATCTGCTAAGGACACTACCACCGAACAGATTGTTAATAGCAATGCTCCTGAAGAAAATATTCATTTGGATCATTCCATCAGCAAAACGGCCGAGGTGACCTGTGGCTGTGTGTACATCTTCCTTCAATGCATCATATTACAGTTAGAACCTAATCAATCCCTGAGTCTGTATCTTGCTAAAGAGTGTCAAGTGATAAGTGATTTTGAAGTAGTTGTATATATATTTTTATCTTATAACATTATTATTTATCTAGGTTTTGTTTTGATATGTAGTTTTATTATTAAAGCATAAAAAGAAACTAAAAGAAAATAACAGATTTTCCTCTATTTTATTTTATTGCTAGGTAGGAAATGGGTTGCATTTAGTTCAAGGTTAATATTACCAAGTTAAAACATTTAACCCAATTTACTAATTTTAATTCTCATTTTTTGGGTCCTTGACCGAATTAACTAACTGAATGACTTGGGTTGGCAATGAAGATGATAGAGGGTATGAAACACTCCAGCTTATTCCCATGTTGGAAGTGAGAAAATTATTACCTTATATTATAAGGTTAAAGTGAATCTACTGTCATTAACTTTTAAGTATTTTAGGTTAGTGCCTCAAACTCATTAAGTTAATGGATTAGTTATCCCATTGGGCAGGACTGTGACATGGGAACTTTAGTCCTCCTTTAGGCGGTTTCTTATATACTAGGTTTCAGGTTGAATTCCTTTGACAGGATTACTTGAACTCCGAATAACTTGATTGTCATTTGGTGGGCTAAACCTCTAGGCATTTATTTAATCATTTTTACCTCTGAGCCATATAGTACCTTGATGTCTAAATATATTGGGAGCATAAATTTAGTCATCCTTAACCTTGAACCGATGACTACCTTGATGTCTAAATATATCAGCAGACCTTTTTGGTTTTCTTGGTTCCATTCTTTGTTTACAACTAGCATTATTGCTTAATTGCTTTATGATTGCTATAGTTTGGAAATTATACTGATCTACATCTCATCTTGATATCATGCACCTTTTTAGATTATATTTTCTCTCAAAATCTGTATTTGTAAATTGTAACAATTTCACTAGACTCTTCATCAATAAATAACCATTCCAAGATCATTCTATTCATCCAAAATTCAGCACATGGGCTATTTTTGTTGACTTTTTATAGCTGCATTCCTGATTAAAGACTAGATTACCTCACTTGTAGGGAAGGGTTACCACTTTTGGAAAGGACAGTCATAAAGATGCTAATGAAGTAACACAGTCTGGCATCGATGTTACTTCTCGGAATATTAACTTGCTCGTACCTCTGCATAAAGGATCTAGAAGCAAATCTACCATGCAATCTGATCATGTGCACCGGGCACTGCACAAAAATCAACAAAGCGGAAATAACTACCCTTCATCTGTTTCCTCTCAGTCTACTGCAAGAATTCCAGCATCAGCTATTGCAAGTAGTCGAGAACATAGTCTAGAAGCTGAAGGTGGAATGCATACTCCCAAAAGTTCTCTTCAGCCCTTTCAGGCTTTATTGCAAGGATCTGTCTCCTCTTTACGTGCTAAGCGGCAACAACTTTTTCTTAGTCCAGTAAAAGAACAACCTCCTTCCTCCTTGGAGTCAGAACTCACAAGACATGGTGAGAGAATTTCAGCTATTAAGAATCACATTTCAAAATTCAGAACTCTTGAAGCACCAGATCTTGATAATTTCCAATTAGGAGTGTCACGGAAGGGTCATGTGCCCCTGGACCTTGAAGGCATGTTTAAAAAGGAGGCTGATGTTTCAGTAGTAAAATGCAGCAGTGACCCTGTTATTAACATGGAAGACAGTCTTCTAAATTCTGTTCAAAAGACCAGAGCTAAGGCACACAATGTTGATGCAAAACATTTAGGGTTTGCAGGCCTAGATGATGCTAGAGAGTCAACACCAAGAAAGGCAGATGATGCTGTGACTCTAAGTGACCTTTCCTTCCATTTGTCCGGGTCAGAAACTAACATGCTGCAAAGTTCATTAATTTCTAATGACCTTGCCAAAAAGGCCTCTGACCCTGATGCCCATGATGTTTCACAAAGAGAGAAAATCAAGTTCAAGGAAAGCTGTCAGCCTCTAAATACTTCCTCTGAGGTGGATCATCTGGATCACTCTTTTGTTCAAGATTCATTGCCAGCTGATGGTGATTTAGTTGGAAAGAAAAGGAGAATTGAACAGTCTCTTGTCATGGATGAAAGCCACATCAGTAAAATTAGCAGGACAGAAAAGAGTCCTATCTTTTCAAGTGAACCAGTGGCAACTAAACCTATGATACATTTAGCTCATCCTTCAGAAATTATCGATCAATCCCTTGAAACTGGTGGCCAGCGAACAGCAGTGCACTGGTCCGATGTATGTATATATTTCTTTTCTTGAAACTTCCTTCATGTTCTCTTGCTTTTTACAACATTCTTTTAGGACTTTTTATAATGAAAACCAGAACTATCAATTTTTATTATTTCTTATATTCATCTTGCAGATATTCTCTAAAGTGTCTGATGCCAAAAAATTAGTATTTTCTCCAATTATTCATAAACTTGCTTTGCAAGAGGTAAACTCTTTCCATTCTTTTGCAGTTGCATCAAGTATGCAATATCAGTAGATTAAGCAAATTGCCAATCATTATTTTGCTTATGGAAATTTATGTTTTTCCCCTCAAAATTTTTCATGAAATAATGCATACAACTTAGTGCAGGGCAATGAAATAACAGGTTTTCTATTGATTCCTGTCAAGTCTCAAGTATACTTGTCAATAACTCATTGCATGCAGAAAACATTGGGAAGGTAATGAATATCTTCTTTGTGGTGCAAACATTTTCTTTTGTTGTTGATCTTTGATTTATATTTTATTGTATAGTTGCAATGATATTATGAAACTAACCTCCTAGCGTCATGTTGATATTCTGCAGACTTTTCACAACATGAATGCACATGTGGTTTTTGAGTTTGTTTTTGGTGACAAGGGTGATAGCAGAGTCATCAGTTCTAAATGCTTTCAACAAAAGACATTGGTAAGTTGGTTTTACTAATTGAGTTATTATAACGTATTACTTCTCATAGAAATTTTTAACTAAATGGTCATTAAAGTCTCATCTTAGATCAGCATGCTTTAAAGGGTGTGCTTTTGTCCCTTGTGGAATTTTCTTCTGCTTTTGCTTTTGAAATTCAGTAAGTTGTGTACTAAATAGCTTCAGTAAGAATATTATCATATTAAGAAAAGGTGAAACTTTAATTGCTATACATGATGAAGTATAGTTACACAATGGATTTGTGTCTTTATCTATTGGATTCATGTCTTGCATGCTTGCATATTTTCATCTTTGTGGTGTCTCCTAAGCATTTTCTTTGCTATACCTGATTTAGCAGAAATAGAAGAAAGTCAGCTTACATAAGTACTTGTTATCAAACAAATTCTACACAAAACCCCTTTTCATGCTGTTAATTCTTGGGAAAACTATGATCCAGGTTCCTTTTTGGATAGTTTTGTTGTAAAAAAAAAATTGACATTTTTATTTCCAACTTTGAGAGTTTGGTTTCTTTACATTTTGCCCCTACTTTTGGTCGGAATCTTAACACTTTTGGATCGATGTGCATCGGTATACTGTTGTAGACCAAAAACTAGGTGTATGCTAAATAGTATAATTTTTTTACAGGGTAGTTTGGGACGTATTTTGGGGAATTATCAGTGATTACCCTGCATGGTTTTGTGTGTAAAATTGAAAGTGCTGAAGTCACAAATTTTTTGTGAGGTGCATTCCGTCTAGGCAGAGTAGGCGGCAAGAATCAACTCTATCTTGATCTTTTGCCCTTTCTTTGTTTTTAGTTTTTATAATGTTTCCTTTCATGTTCAAACTGTTCTTTTGGATGGAGAGTGTTGCATTAGTGCGCTGCTGACACATTACTTTGCTTGGTTAAGGTTCTTTAGCAAACACATTCTCATAATTTGGTTGCTGATCATGCAGGAAACCAGTTTGCTTATGGGGATCCTACTTGATGTGCTTGAGGAAGTACAAGTTGCAAGGATGGAAAATCTGAATCTAACATTCTCAACCTTCAGCCATACACCCCGTACGACATCCCTGCTTGTTTTATCCCTTTTGATTCATTCATCCATTACTTGTGAATTTCTTTAATATATAGTTTCCTACACTTTGATTCGTTAGGGGTTTGCACTCTCTTTATTTGTTTATTTGATTAGGTTCTCATTGTGGAGTTTTCAATCATTTTGAACTACTTGATAACAAATCATCAAGCAGGCCATTGTTTTTCTTTGAAATGCTATTTTCAGATACCATTTTAGTTAGAACTTCAGGCGCATATAATTGATCTGAGCTGCAGAATATTTTAAATCAGATTTAGTTTTAGTTTCCTGGTTTTAACAACACACATGCATGATCAGCATTTAGCTATAGTTCTAGCATGATTTTGAAATCAACCCCTTTGCGTATCTTTCAGCAGGCCAACTTGAGTTGCAGCTCTGTTTTATGAATTTCAAAAACGGCCAGAAAGTGACATTGAGCATGGATATGTCTGAACTTAAGTGGTAAGCTCAGAGTGCTTCGACATGAACCCCACTTTATTTGCATGCTAACAACTTTCTCTTCTTCGGAGACAGTGCAACCTATCCATCGGAGCCTTCTGAACTCAAGTACAAGATATGCCAGGCACAGACAACACTATCTCCATCACTCTCTGCTAGACTAATGGCTACGCTACGTAGCCATCAAGGCAAACGTTTGGTGATCTTAAGTCTGTGCCGTGCAATTTCCCTGTTGTTTCAGGACTTACTAGCAAGCTGAGAGGCATTACATATTTGAGGAGAGTGATTTGCTGCTGCTTGTATATATTTGCTGCTGTTAGGATCTCAGTTTGATGGCTTCCAAGTGGTTCTTTCATAAAGAGTACATGTCAAAGTAACTAATCTTTTGGGCACTCGGTAAGATTTACATATTTGAGGCAGATGTCGTGAACATGTTTTATTTGTTAACCTCAGCACCAAACTCACTCGAGGCCACTGCACAAATTTAAAGTAGAACATTAAATAAAATTTGGGAAGAATGATGCACCTGATTAATGACGATACAATCCCAACAATCCATCGTGTGCCAGCAGAATATAAAAACACATCAATTCAGCATCAGTTAGTTCATAACAGATTAAGCTCAAATTTGATTAGAACTTCTATTCATGTTCATTCATATATAGCTGGTTTAATGATCATGCTCGACATTAACAGCTCGAGTGATGATGAATCTTTCACCGTGACAATCTTCATCCTCATCCTCGACGTGTTGGATTACATCAATAGACCAAACTGGGAGAGAATCAATATCTTCGTTTGTTATTCTGATAGGGCCCCTCGCTTTCTTGATCCTTCATAAGACCTAAAAAGGCAAGCAAGCCAAAGAAGAAGAAACCACCCGACCAGTGCCCCCCTCCTCCACCACCTCCACCGCCACCACCATCATCATCCCGAGGTGGAAATCCTGTCCCTCCGTCGTCAAGCTCTGGTGATTTCTCCTTCCCTGAAAATAAGATGACAATTACTTCTTGTTAAATATTGGAATTTGGAAGTATAAAAGAGGGGGAGTTATTTCATCTGGTCATCATTCAACAACTTTAGCCTCGGGAAGAGCAATCAGTATCATCCACATATATGTTCCTCACCTTGGATGGGAGCAATCGTTATCGTAGATGATTGGCGTGTGACTGTCTGGGTTTGCTCTGCTGCACATCTTGCGCTCTGCAGGAGAAAACAAGGCAGTAAGTTTTCGCGTTGAACTAATAGATAGCCATGTAAGATATAATGCAATAGGCGGGGAAACCAATCAGGAAACAACCAAGAATTACAAACAGAAATGAATTATAAGAATGAGAAGAACAAATATGATGCCAATACAGCAATATCATCAAGGCTAGCTTTCATGTGGCTCACTGATAATATCAGCAAGCCTATCCCACTTTCAACACAAGAAAAATTCATCCAAGATCACAAAATAGTCCAAGAATAGATTCATTTTAGTCAGCTTTATTATTATTTTTTCTTTTTATAATTTTCAGATGAAAACGCCAATACAGCAATATCATCAAGGCTAGCTTTCATGTGGCTCACTGATAATATCAGCAAGCCAACCCACTTTCAACACAAGAAAAATTCATCCAAGATCACAAAATAGTCCGAGAACAGATTAATAAATAATACGCCACATACACTACTGATACCTCTATTACAATGGTACCAAAAACAGGAAACGTAATCATGCATATTTCTCTCTGCACACCACTGTTAATTTCATGCCGTCATAAAAATTCAAGCACTCCAAGCAACTATGCCAGTAGCATTCAAACACTCCAAGTAAGGACCAACCAGCTATTCTTTAGTTGTGTTGCTTAAAAGAACTCAATGAAAATCCATCTATTTTGCTGCATAATTTCAATCATGACCCAACTAGCAACATGCATCCCTGTCTTGATCTTGTTATCGACCAGAATATTAGCTCCTCAAAGTTTGAGATATGCAATAAAAATAGTCAAATCAACACTTCAAGATGCACAAATAATGAATGACCAAGGTGGACAGCTGAATAAGTCAACATCACAGCCTTAGAGCCAATTATCGCATACTAACGGCGTTAATTTATGAAACCTTATCATGCACAAGTATAATTTCATGACGGTTATAAGTAACACACCAAGGCTGCAGCACATATCAGTGCACCAGAACGTAGTCGCCGAGCTCCCAATTTAGTTTGTGCATGTTGAAATGGCTGATATTTAGTGCAGGGCAATGAGAGATCAGAGTATGGAAGCTGGACCCTTCGACCTGGTGTCCCTGCATCATATGATAAGATAGTTTGGTCATAGCAGCTGAGAAAATCTTATGCACAAGGCAAATGAAAAAACAGATAACAAGAGCAAAGATAATGATACACATAAAAGATCTCCATTCCTTTTACATAAGGATGAGTCCTCAATAAATTATAAAGCCTGATGACATCATTATCCTAGTTCATTGCACTAACTCTGCTGAAGTGATCTTGTCCAGTTGTGTCCCTTTGGAATCACAGAGTCAATTAGAATGCTGTAATGTCCTACGCACCACATTATGCACACATTTTATAGGAATGTGTAAACTGCATACAGTGGAGAAACATTAGAAAGAAATTTGGTGCAATAACTTCCTAACGTATAAAAAGCCCAATAGTATAAGTTATTTACTCCATGTAAACCTATTGTTTCCCAACTTGTACAATTTTTAACCTGGTTGTATGGATGCAATCCCTTATATTCCCTCTTCCTCTTTCCTCTCTTGGCAGGAGGTGGATCAGATGCAAGGTTAGGTAGAGCAGTAATGGCAATGACAAGTGCAGTGGTAGCATCAGTCCAGTACAACAAGCCTGTTTCTAATTGGCTTGCCAGATTAGCATTCTATATATTTCAAAGTCCTCACCACAGATTTAGAGTATCTTGTTCTTACACTATCTACTTCATACTTCCTTTACTTGCACCAACAGATTCTCTATGCACCATCTCATCTTCAGAAATTCACGTAACGTTTTAGATCTCAGTGATCATCATGGGTCACATAAGTATCTAGCACCATTAATTTGTGTCTTCAGCACCACTGATTTAGGTTGCAAATCAACTAAAAACTTTCAGCACTAGAATCATGATATATTTATATTAAGTGAAGATGTACCTTGAAGGCTCTTCGTTGAGGTGGCGAGAGCAGGCACAGTCGCACTTGTTAGAGACATCCTTCTTATGATTCAAATCTGCAAGTTAGCAGTACACATGGATAACAATCAGCAAACAATAAAAGCAAACACACCATGGAAACACTGAATCTGAGAGAAAAAACTGAAATCCTTAGATCTTCAGGCAGAGTTCTAGTGCTGAAAGTTTCTCTAAACAAATCACCAAACAACCTGATGCTGAAGATCCTCTAAACAAATCACCAGACATACTATTCTCTCTCTCTCTCTTTCTTTGTGAGAAGAAGATATAATCACAGGTCAACTAGAACTTCAAATTAATGAGCACCAAGAATTGATCTTCCACTAAATTAAATGTGCAAAAAAACACCCTTACTGCTGTATTCTGGGTAGTAATGCCCAATTGTGTGTAGAATTTCTCTAAACTTCTTGCAAGAAAAATATGGAAAAAACAAACAAAGGAGAGGCAGCAGCACAAAAAATAGGGCATAAAGTATTACACCATAAAAACCTTTATCTTTATACAAAAACTAAGGATCCCAACTAAAAGAATCACTAGAAACATACAAATAAACGAAAACAAAGATTTGCATCATCTCCATCGAGCAAGATAAAAATGGAACTCGGATGAAACAACCCCAACGTAGCACCCACCAAGAAATCCTTTACCTGAACGACACGCAAAGATGAGAGTAGACCCAACCCTCGACCCTCGACCCTCGACCGATAACAAACCAGATGGTTCTAATCGATATCAAGAAGCATCATCAGAGAGAGGGGACCGATCATGAGACGAGACAGAGGAACAGAAGCAAGAACTGGAAGAGGCGAACAAGGAGAAGAACTCGGGGATGCCAACTAAAAGAATCACAAGAAGCACACAAATCTTCACCATCGAGCAAGAAGAAAACCAACAACCAAGCGTGACTCCGATGTAACAACCCCCCACGAAGCTAACAAAAGAACAAACTCCGGCGACCCGAGAAAACCTTTTACTCCACCGACACGCAACGATGAGAACATCCCCTAACCTCGATCGATATGGTTCCAATCGAAATCAAGAAGCATCATAAGAGCACGGGACGGAACAAGGAGAAGAACTCGGGGATGCCAACTAAAGAATGACACGAAGTACACAAATCTTCACCATCGAGCAAGAAGAAAACCACCAACGAAGCGTGACTCCCCTACGGAGCTACCAAAAGAACAAACTCCGACACGCAACGACAAGAACATCCCCTAACCTCGATCGATACGGTTCCAATCGAAATCAAGAAGCATCATCAGAATGAGGGAATCGATCACGGGGCGAGACAAGAGGGGCAGAAGCAAGAATCAGGGGAAGAGAACTCGGGGACACCTTCGATCGCCCCCGAGGAGCCCAGCGAGAGAGAGATAACCCGAGCGCGTGGCGCAGAGAGGCAGAGAGGATTCCTTTCGAGGGATGGGAATGGGATCAAATAGCGCATCTAAATGGGCCAAGCTCCGTGGAGTGGACCAGCGGCCCATTGACGATTGATCGGTTCGGAGCGGTCGTTACTGATGCCGAAGCGAACCGGAAATTGATCGGTTCGGTTCGTTGATTAGACCATTCCTTTAATTGAATCCCACGTTGGAAGTATTGACTTACATAAATAAATAATACTCAAAAAAGTTATTTTTTGTAATTGAAAGCGTATTAAAAAATAAGAACATAATTATATCTTCTTCTTCGTCATTAATAGTAAGCAACACAGAATCTGATGGCACGTTGTTGATGACCGCAAAAGAACACGACTGTGCAGAGAGGAGGAGAGAGACATGATCAGTTCACATAAACCACAAGATACAGTCCACTGTACACGGACATACTATAACAGATCGTCGATGAAACGTCGTTCTTGGCATGAGCACGATGTATACGGCGACCGAGATCCTACGATCGGGACTTCAGCCTGCTAGCCAATTCGGACAACCCGGAGCCGACGGAGCCGGTGGAGGGGCGGAGAGAGCTCCGGTGGAGTCTGCAGCGGAAGGATCCGGCGTGGGTGGTCGGCGAGCACAGGCAACTGAACCTTTGGCTCGATTGTTTGGTGAGGACCGGCCGGCGATCTCCGTGGCGGGGCGAGCTGATGGCCAGTGTGTCAGTCTTGGCATCCTCGACCAGTGATCTCTCGATTCTCTCGTCGTTGCTGGGCTTCAATTCTTCGGTCGTCATTTAGGATCTACTCAGCATAAGGAAGCAGTCAAAAAGTAGTTAGTACTAGTAGGAGTGATGGTGCATGAGAAGGAAGAAAGAGCCTATGAAGCTTCCTTCATCAATTGGAATGTAGATTGCAGTTGCAAGAGCTTGTTATTGTGCCATCCACGGCAAACTGACATGCTTTAGGAAGACATGTTCCGAACGCATGAACTGAGTTCCAATAAGATCATCTACTTAGCATAATGAAGCATTCAATAACATACGAACGGAGCTAAAATACATGCAGCAAAAACTTTTCATGTCCAAGGAAGATTACACTTCGACTAACCTATTGGAATGATTAGAAACAAGATATGGAAGGGACAGAAGAGGTTAGGTTACCGGGAATTCTCTCGAGGGGGTGAAGAGGAGATGGCAATCTTTCGAGTGAGGATTAGAAACCAAATCAAAGGGCCAATTAAATGAGAAGCTAAGATCAAACATGGGCCTCTACGACCACAAGCTTGTTATATCCTTCTGAAACAGAAGCTGCTGCCTCTAAGCTAAAACTTTCAGCCTGGAAACACAGATCTTTGCTTGACCTCTTCTTTCGGGAAGCAGAATTTGATTTGAACCGTTGGTTAGGAACTCAAGTAACACAAAAATAGGCAATGTGGTGTCTACGACTCCGACATCTTCTCATGGCCACAAGATCACCAACTTCTTCCACTCATGGTATGTGAGATGTCCACCGCCACCAATTCCATTCGACGAAAGGACAAGCTGGATACGATGAAAAGTGAAGATGATGATTCTCTGGATGCTTTTGAGTTTGTATTGTCGGTTCGAGTATCAGACCCACGTACGTGACAAACTTCGAATCTGATGTATGTGGGTATATCGACATTTTAAAATATTAAGTAAAAAATCAATTAACAACTTAGCTTTTCATAAATAAATAATACACAAAACTTGAATTTATACAATCAACAACTTGTTTTTGAGACCTTATGAATGAAAGATTACTCCAAATTGATATGTTCTATGATTACCAAAATATCAATTTGACACCTTAAAACTAGAGCTTTTGCATATATATATATATATATATATATATATATATATATATATATATATATATATATATATATATATATATATATATATATATATCTAAAAAAGATAAAATGATTGGGCTAGCTGTATTTGGAGAACAGGAACACAATTCCAGAGTGTTTTGGTAGGGAAATTGTGATGAGAGAATTTGTGAACTTGATCAAGAGATCATCAACCTGATTTCTCTTGGGAATTATATTTTAGATAATCCAGCCAGCAAGACAAAATATGGTTGTGAGATGCAATTTAGCATCTTTCAGAACTTAGAATGTGATAGCTGAAGAAAGAGGTTAGTTTGCCACGGGTGAACAATGTAAAAAATTAGTGCAAAATGGAACATATGTTTTAACAACTGGAAATCAGCACCGGTGAGCAATTATATTTTTAAGATGTTTCATGTCCTTCAACAACAAAAGCAAGTTCAGAATCAAATGCTTATATTATGTAATAAATTGGACAGGAAGGGAAAACTTTGCTTTGTTTAGAACCTCAAAATGATTAAGACTTTCATGAGCATGATAAGACCCTAAGGTCTTACATTTCGAGGGTATCGACCTCTTTGATCGTTTCGAGAAGATCGACCTCCTATGGTTTGTCATAACAAACTGGAATAATATTTTAGTGATTGATTGATTCATTAAAAAAAAAGGTTACATTAATATTTATAGAGTTCCGCTTAAGGTCCACTGGGACTTGGACTCTTAATAATAAATAAATATTAAATAAATCTCTAATTGAACCAAACAGACTCAATAAACAACTGAACTAAACATACTCAATAAACATTATTCAAAAGTTAAAAAAAATGATCGTAATAATTCCTCCATCTTCAAATCAACCTAATCATAAAGGTTGAGCAGCATCAACTCAGGGAGTTTCTCTTTCAGCACTTCAGTTATAGGCTATCTACAACGCATCATAGTTCGTTGATCAAGTAAGTATGGTCTCCACTTTTTGATAGTGTAAACAACAAGTCGGTTTTTTAGTATAGTAATTGTTGCAAGAAACTCCTGGCCCTGTATAATCAATTTTATCTATGAACATTTGCTATCATAAGTTAAAATCCATCCTTCAGCGATCTTTACTTCGAATATGTCATAGCCTTCAATGTGGTAGGCTAATCGGCCTGCAACTTTCCTCTCCATAAAATTATTAGTGCTACCCGTATCAGTCAAAATAGTGACATGCTGATGTTTCAAAGTTCCTCCAATTTTCATAGTTTGTGGGTTAGCGTAGCCAGCTAATGCATGTATTGTATATGTGCTAGCTTCAATATCTTCATCAGTTCCCACACTTTCATAATCGGAGTCCAACTCTTCTACTTCCGATTCCTCTCCAATTGGCTCAATCATCAGAAGTTGCCCTTGGTTGGGAATAGATGGGGCGGGTGGCTTGCTGATCACTTGTTCATTGACACCTTTGTTTCGACGGTATTCCAAGTTGATTTTTTCCTCATGCAGGCGTGCAAATGAAATTGCAATTATCATGATGCGGGGTTGAAGATTATTAACTTCACACCGAATCTCTGGATTAATCCCTTCAATAAGTGTACCCAAAAGTTCTCGTTTTGACCGATCTCTAGCTTGATTTGATAATCTTTCAAACCTGCTTTGATATTCCAACACTATAGAAGTCTAACGAATTTTGACGAGCTGTCCATCAACATTCTCATATTTTGATGTGTTGAAGCGAACAATAAGCCCTCGTTTGAACTGCTTCCACGAAGGAACTCCATGGAAAGTTTTATACCAATCATACCATTAGATTGCATCTCCAACGAGCTGGATTAAGGCCACTTCTACCTTGGATTCTTATGAGGTTCTATGAAAACGAAAAAAAAATTCCTCCTTAGAGATCCAACTAGTTGGATCCCCATCTTCCCATCTCGAAAATTTTACCTTCATGTGTGAGTAGTTTGTGTCACAATCTTGGGGCCCTTTTCTTGTATTTCCAGATCTATGTAACATAGAACTTTAGCTCCCATCTTGTTGAAACCTGCTAAAGTGCTCCAACAAGCTTTTTTTGAAATCATGAAGGGTTTCTTGTAGCCAACTCTTAATTCTGGTTTCCAATTCTTCCATTAGCCGATTCTCAATTCTGGTTCTCAACGCTTCCATTTGTGCTTTCACTGAATTATCAGTAGTCATTGCATATGACTGCAAATCGATAATCTCTAACTCTTATTTCTGGTGTCGATCAAGGGCATCAGCACTGTCGATGCAAAGTTGCCGAGGAGGTGGATGTCGAGGGGGAGGCGGCGTTGAACCGACCGGGGTTGAGAAGAGGAATTGGTGGTGTGTGAGTTAGGGCAGCGTACTTGCTGCGGTCGTTGCGTGCGTTGCTGGACGGCGACTGCTGCAGAATGAGGGATTGGTCATTGGCCGGGAGCAACAGCGGTGGTGGTTGCTGGTTGGGAATTGTAGTGATCGGTGGTTGTAGCAGAAAATGCAAAGTTGCTCTGTTGTGGTCGCTACGAGCAGGGGAGGTCGAGCGGTTGCGGCTGCAACGGCTATGACCCAAGGGAAGGCAGCGATGGTGGCGCGGTTGTGGTAGCATCGCTGATGGTAGAAGCGACGAGGGGGTGGTCCGCTGGCTACAAAGTAGCGGCCGTAGCCCTTCTCGCTCGAGTGAGATGGGGCAGCGAGGAGGCGAAGGTCGCTGGCCGGGGAGTAGCGGCAGCGGTGATCGAGTGGCCCGGAAGCAGCGGCAGCGATGGAGAAGGAGTTGCCTTGTAGCGGTAGTGGGGAAGAAGGGAAGCAAGGGTGCGAGCTGCCAGGAAGCAGGGGCGGCGGTGGTCGAGCGGACGGGAAGTAACGGCGACGGTGGAGAAGGAGAAGGAGGCCGAGGGTCGCGACTATGGCAGCAAAGGATGCTCTGTTGTTGATGCCGGTGGAGGAGAGGAATCGGCGTCTGCAGCTGCGACTCAAGGGGAGGCAGTTAGGGTTGCCGCTAGGAGGCAAGCGGCGGTGATTGAGCGGCGACGAGGCGGCTGGGAAAAGTGGTGGCTGAGCAGCAGCGGTGGCAGTGGTGGTCCGTCAGCCGGGAAGCAGCGGCGATAGTGATCGTTGACCGGAGAGCAGCGGCGACGGGTGGGCTAGCCGGAAGCAGGGGAAGCAGGGGTGGCTGTGGCTTCTTCTTTTCTCTCTCTCTTTTTTATGATGATAGCTACTTTGGTGGCTAGGCAGCAGCGGCGGCGAAGGATCGACACGTTCATGGCTATCGGCTTCACTCTTCGTCACACAAATTTCTTTCCACTCTCTCTCCCTAAGGTCTTATCGTCAAAGAAAAAATAGAAAAAGAAATTATCGTTTTAAGAGGATCGATCTCTTTGATCACTTCGAGGGATTGGTCTCGAGGGGATCGACCTCCTAAGGTTTGTCATAACAAACTAGAATAATATTTCAGTGATTGATTCATTAAAAGAAAAGATTATATCACTATTTATATAGTTCCACGATGACTTAGACTCTTAATAATAAATAAATATTAAATAAAACTCTATCTGACTTTAACTGAATCCAACAGACTCAATAAACAATTAGACTAAACTAACTCAATAAATATTTTCAAGGAATAAAAGAATAGTTGATCAAACGGTAATAGACAACTGAGAAGGACTTTATATATCTAATTTATGCACAATAACAGCTGAGTACTAAATGTTGACGTTTTCTTGTTTCCATCACATAATTTCTCACTTTCATCTTCAGCATAAACTAAACCTTGCTTAAAGAAAATTTCTCACTTAATTGCGTTTCAGAAAAAAAAAATCATGGTACATCATATAACACAGTAGTATCGGAGATATACATGGAATTCATTTACTCTGAACAATTTGTTACAAAATTAGGTCCATTAATCTACCAAGTGATTTTTGAAACATTAATGACACCTAAATTCATATACTCTAATGTGTAGCCGCAAGTTGGTTTTCGCAGGCAAAATCAGGTTTCTTTTGTTTCCTTCGGATATATATCGTTTAAACAACTGTTCTCTTAGCATCAACAATCAGCATGTGCCACAATTGTCTCAATTGATCACAGTTCCAGCTACAGTGCATCAAAGGATCAAACCAGAACTTCACTGGAATACTCATCCTCCATTTATCCTGTAAACATATCTTAGTGGCAGGTTTAATCTCGTAAGCATATCCGAGTTTCAAGACAGCAAGATTGATGTCATCTATGAGAGCGAGGAGACAACCGAAGATGATCCATGACACCCAATATATTCTAGAGTCCTTCCTGCTTTCAGTTTAATTCAAGTCCATTAGTCAAAACACCCGTGATCCTCTCACCGTTGCTAGAAAAGAAATGTAGCTGTCTTGGTTGTTTGCTGATCTAACTTCAAATACCTCCAAATTCAGCAGATAAATTAGCAGTGAACCATATTGAATATCAGATAAACATGCAGCCTTTTTGAAGTCTAATAGTATCAAAATTAATGGGCTCAGCTAATATCACAGAATCTGGTTCCCATCTTGTAGCTCTTTTTCGACTTGAGAAAATATCTCTTTGAGGCGAAGAGAAGTATCAGTAATTATGTTCTTTGTGATCTTCTTTCGGTGTTTAGTACTTTTCAGCCAAGCAATTCCCAGGGATGCTTGAACACTGCATCCCTTGGATACAGAGGGAAGATCCTCTATCCGGTATTTCAGTAGAAGCTGCAAAAACAAGAAAAAGAAAGGTCATATTTTCACTAAACTGAAACTATAATTAGTAAAGTTTTTTCACAAGACACTCATATAAGTGGTTATACTGCAAAACAAAAGACAATCAATAGTTATATCCTGCAACATATCATATTCCACTAAAAATTTTCAATGTGTCATCTTCTATTTCCAATTTCTATAGTATATTCTCCAAATATGCCACAGTGCACATGGTTTTCTTCTTCAACCTCTTCCTCTTTGAACACTCCTGAAATTATTGAGGTGCACAAGACTGGCTAATTTTTCAAATGGTGAAAGGCTGTTTAAAAGAAATCGCAAAGCTCACACAACAAAAGAAAAGCATACAGGATACAAATAGCAAAGTTGGAAAAGAAGTGTTTGCAATACGCATCCCAAACTACTCACAGATCAGTAAACTTCCGTATCAACTGCTAAACTTCAAAAATGCTAAGGATGAAAATGACAGGATCGCTGAGGCACATACACAGAAACAATCACCAAGTAGGAGGTCTTGGAGAGAGACAACCTCTTCTACAATCCATCCATTTCTATTAGGCAAGGGAAACTTTTGCTGAGTGCTGGTCACTTCCCCTTCAAAACGTGATAAATTACCATCGAATTTGTAACTGATTCGCCTCTGCCATACATCAAGTTTAACTGGTTGCCATTGTGTGGCTGAATAGTCAAGGCAACCAACTTTATGCATAATCTTCTGTTCCAATGGGCCTCCTTCAAATATATTCATTAAAAAACTAGCCTGATAAAGCATCAAACAGCATGGTATTCACTAAAAATATTTTTTTTTAATAGAAAACACGAATTTGCTCCAATTGGCAATGTCCGAGTTAAAAAAAAAAAAAACTCACAGCCATTGGAAGGCCATCAGCAAAGATCTCAAACGTTTTGACATCTTCAAATCCCAAGCATGATCCACTTTCTTCACTTTGAAAGTGTTTTGCTTCAGATTCTTCTTCAACAAGTTGCACCTTCTGCTCAGGACTCAAAGATCTTGCTTTCCACAATGCCATGGTTGTCCTGTCAGAAATGAGTTATTCCAGATGCAAGCTTTGATATGCCAATATAAAGTTGCAACTGAGGAGGACTATATAGATCTAGGAGTTGTGAGTGTACCTCCAAAACAAATGACTATCAAATAAATAAACAAAAGAAGTCATAGCTGTTTGGGATTACATTAAAGAAAAATATCCATTAAAATGAGATGTTAAAGAAATCAGCACTCAAAAGACAACCTAAAGCATAGAACATTAGTAAACAATGTGGAAAGTGAAAAATGACAGTGGTGATGCTAAATCCAAGTTGACGCCCTTTAGATTCATTTGAGCAGTTAGTCTACAAGTTGTACCACTAGTATAAAACAAAGAAACTACTAACTAGTACCTGCTGGCTACATTGAATGAGACGAATGACTGAAAATGAAATTTTAATCTTCCATCCTGGTCTATTTCTTTTGCTCCATGCTTCGCATCCATACCTCTACCTTGGCATAGGACTATAATCATAGAAGGACTACCAACATTTGCCAGAGATGGCGGAATAACTTGGATATCATCAATGTCATCCCAGAGAAAGAAAAACTTGGTCTTGTGTCCAAATATATTCGTATAAAACCCGATAATTCTTGAAGAAAGAAAAAGCCGACCCTGCAAAAATCCTATGCATTTAGCTGCTCAAGCATCATGATTAAAACATTTAACAGAACTCTAAAATACACAACCATTGAATCTGAAGAAGCTAAGTAGCAGTTAGAAAAGAAGTACAACCTTTAGTGCAATGGACTGCAAACTTGATAGCTGGATTACATATATCATTGCAATGTGAAGACTGATTTATCCCAATACCCAACATGCTGACAAAAATATTGAGATAGGCTCACTTTTATTGGACATGTCAACAATTAAAATGAACCTTTTACTCAAAATGGATATGACACTTGGACACAATAGTAAAGTGAATGGTTCTAATTTTATTTACCCATTAAAAAAGAAAGAATGTTCAAGTTATTTTTGATGTAATTTCCAACTTATATAGTTGATCAATATGTTCTCCTTATGCCTATCCATTCGTCTTGTTTTTCATTTTAATATATGGATGGGGCTTAAAGAGCAAGTAAAGGTGCATTTACATTTATATTTCCATTCCATTCCATTCATCTTCGTCCTCCTATATTGCTTAGTGTCCTAAACACGATCCATCACTGGCAGCTTAAACTACTCATAGTTCTTCATAGCACATAGAAGATTCCACTTGTAAAATAAATATTGGCTACACATAATACTTCAGGATTAATGGAAGATTCCATTTCTACTGTACATATACTAGCTGCTCAAATTGAGCTGGTTTCCATGGATCCACGACTGCTGCTAGCCCAGTCTGGGCCTACAATTCCAGAACATCCAATTCAATGACTCCATTTGGACAGAAAAGGATCCCAAATTCTGATGTCGCTTCAGTTTTGGTTCCTGATCTTCTGAACCTTGCATATGTCACACAAGTGAATAGGCTAGTATTATATATACAGAAGAGTTAAAAATTAGAGACTGAGAAGCAACACACCTTAGTGATTTGTGTTAGCAATTATATAAATGTATCCACGGTGGGTTCAACCAACAAGTTTTCCATAAATTATATTATGGATACATTCCGAAATACATAATCATCAAAAACTTTGATATCAATAAAGTTCCATAATAGTAAATTGAAAGAGTGTACCTGTGCTAACTTATTAGCTAGATCAAGTAACATAAGGAAAACATAAAGTACCTGTAAAGGCATCTTGCGTTTCAGGTGACAGGAAAAGTCATTAATGAGAAATTCTTCTTGTGGGAGACCAAAGAGCTTCTGGAATGCAGAATTTGTTTGAGGTGACCGCAGATTTATCTACATATTTAACCATCCGATACCTAAGCCAGAAGACACGAAGAATCACAAGAACAGTGTCATCATATTGTATGTGTTTTTTACCTTCTTGCCGACCTCTTTCTCCATTTTTGTTAGATAATCTGTGACAACACCATTGCCCCTTGAATTGCTCAAAAAAATCCTCAAACGCAACTTAGACTGACATGCTTGAGCAAATTTTCCTTGAAGAGGAATCCAGATATCAGCTAGTTTTGATAAATTAGATTTCACAAAGTTGACTTCTGCATGACCAAGAGATATAGCCTCATCCAATGGTCCATCAAAATCATAAACCGCCACCTCCATTCTAGATGGAGGATCATCCATGGCATCGAATTCATATATCTCTGCAGATCCAACAAAGTACGAACAATTATAGGAAGTCCACTGTATCAAGATATATATACCAACAGGAAAAGTCAGTAACAGAAATGTATATGCTTCTTTCCAAATCACTGCAATTATCCAAATAAACAAAGTGAAAGAAGTGGTATTTCACCAAATTACCATTCCATACTGGATTTGCTGCTTGGAACTTAATTGAGCTTGTCTTTGTTTTTCCATTGCATGTAAAGACAACATAGGGATCAGAGAACCCACATGAATATGCACCTCCTATATTGCTTCCCTCAATCAATGCAACAGTTAGCAACCAACCATCTCCTTGTGCTTTAACCCCATGATCACTACCTGTGCATAAAATGCAGCTATTTAATCAAGCAACTGAAGAAGAAAAACATGGCTCCTTTAGCAGGAGAAAAAATAGATAAAGAAACCAAGATTCTGAAAGTCTCATCAGTGGAAGTTAAAAAGTTCACAGATGAGAGAACTACACTTTGAATTTGTAGTAGGTGGCAAACTCAACTACTAGCCATGTTTGGATGGTGGACACTACCTTGAGTTACAGCCTTAATATTCTTAAAAAACTTAGTTTATCTATTGCTTTATGCAGATTGTGGCAAAGTTGTACAAGAGAACTTACTTTAAAGTGAATCTGCAAGAAATCCTATTTTATATCTAATGCTGCAGGTATATTACAAGCAAGGACTCCATGCTGGTCAGCATGGGTTGGTATGTCCCATGCCAAAAAGGTTTCTGCATGTGCTCTTCTGATCCATACAAACATATACCTAAGCCAAGTCTTAACATACTATCAGCAAGCTCTCATACTACAAGACAAAAATCCTTAATTTTTAGCAAAGTTATATTGTTGGAAAAAATTTTAATTTATAACCTTCCTGGGCAATTATAATAAAATACTACCCATTCTCCAACTGATAAATTATTAGATATTTGAGATGACAATTAGTCGACCACTAGTTTGCTTTTCATTTCTTTCCTCTCAATATACTCGCAAGTTCGACTTCATATCAGAGAAACAGCAAAAAAAAATTGAGGCATTACACACAAATCGAGAATGTTAACCCTACCATATCTCAATGCATGGAAACAGTTAGATTATACAAATAACATCTAAATCTGATCATGTATTAAGATCTGGTTAAAACTAAATAATACATCGCGAAAAGATTTATATGCCAACCGTATTGTCCACTATGGTCCACGTAGCTATAGTGCATGGACCAAACCATTTTGTCCGATCCAGTTGAAACAAGTAATTCATTTTTTTAATCTTTTTAATCTCTGGATGAAAACAGTTGTCAACAACTGTTGATAGCCTCCCATTTTCCCATCTCTTTTCTCTGGCTTGCAGCCTCCACTGCTGATGTTGTCACCTTCTCCTCGTTGTTACATCTTGTTTGTTACACTCTTCTCCTTCTCCTCCTCCTCTGGTTCCTCCACACCACCACCACGTCCTCCTCCTCCTCCTCCTCTTCTTTTGGCCAGGCCCACCTCAGTGGGCACAGGGAATACAGAAACATGGTATGCCCCATCCAGGGACCAGTACGGTTTCCAGATCAAAATATTAAACCTTGCATTATGAAAGCAAAAAGGGTGGTTAACCGAATATTACCATTCCTCGGAAAATTTTGATAATTCCCAAAACCTCATTAGTATCTCCATTGCATCTTCCCAATCATCTAGTTTCCACCATTGCTCTTGATCCATCTATGCTTAAATTCACACCCTAGGTGCTGCATGACCCGTCACCTGCTTGCTACTCCAACCTGCTTCTCTAGTAGCCCCACCACCATTGATCACACCATCTCCACCATCGCACATTCATGATCACTTATTACTCAGCCTCTAACAGCTTGCTCGATGGCAGAAGATATAGAGAGATGAGAAGATCCCCCGATCAGCACCACCGGAGACACGAGAATATCAAAGGGAAAGGGAAAGACGAGGACATTCTAATAAATGCTCTTGCCCATCGATATGACTAAAAGAGCATGCGGCTTGTCATCAAACTTCACAATCAACTTAGATAATGAACAGAAGGTGTGGAAATATGTCACCTGTTCCTCCTGTAGGGATCTAAGTTGTGAGATTAGTCGGGACATAACATCCGCTAATGACTGAATGTTGGTGATAGCTTGACATATCTCAGCCATCCAGGTAAAAAAATAATAATAATGTTTTCATTTTGGTTACACATACAGAATAATATGTCCAAGTATTTTTATGGCCAGGCACATGGAATTAATTCTGATCAATATTGTAATAATGCTCTTTATAGATACAGTCTAACTGAACTACCAAAACTTGTATTTTAGCAAACAAAGACAAAAGAAATCATGGTTATGGAAAATAGAATCACTGTATCTAACCTAAGATAACAGTTATGTAAATTTCGCAGTTACACTGTGGCAAAGGGAGAATCTGATAATTTCAGAAAATTCATATTCTTCTATTACTGGATCCCTGAAAATAGGAGGTATGATTAATCTAATAACTTCTATATTTTGCTACAGCATCTACTTGAATGTCCATCTTCAGAACCTATGTGTCATTCATATGCCAGGGAATTTGCTAATAATCTTTAGGCTCAGCAACAGGAAGTTATACTTAAGGCCTTAATTTCAATCTAATTCTTGATCTGTTAGCAATTTTCTTCTATTACTGGATCCCTGAAAATAGGAGGCACGATTAAACTAATAACTTCTATATTTTGCTACAGCATCTACTTGAAAGTCCATCTTCAGAACCTACGTGTCATTCATATACCAGGGAATTTGCTAATAATCTTTAGGCTCAGCAGCAACAGGAAGTTATACTTAAGGCCTTAATTTCAATCTAATTCTTGATCTGTTAGCAATATTCTAGCACAGGCATAGATCAGAAACTCAACATATATAATGTTTGTTTTGATCATTCTTCACAGAAGCTCCTCAATCAAGCATTTAAGAGACAAAAAATAAAAATAAAAATCATTTCTGAAAAAAATGTGATGGATCGCAGGTCATACCATTGTGTTTTCTGGCACGCAAAAAACGTCCTATTACTTCTAGAACATATTGCCCTTGAAGCGTCAAAACTGCAGACAATAGAAGTTCTGTGAAGGAGTCAGGCAAATCAAGTCCAACAAACTCAAGCCCCTGAACCGTGCCAGGTTTGGCTATTAGGATGTGAGCACATACATATAATCCTACAAAGAGAGAGAGTAGAACTGTAAAATTACAGAGGAACTGGACTGCCAAGCCCAAACTAGACTCCCGTTTTATCTCTGGTAGAACCAAGTTTTTCTCTATGCTGCAAGAAGAGTCATCCAAAGCAACTGGTTTAACATGCTTGGAAAGAACGTCAGCAAACTGGGCAAAACTCTCTGTAAGACCTTGCTTTGCTCCACTTTCAATCATGCCTTTCATCATTGTACTTTGAAGAAAGTTTAAACGCCATGATATAATCAAATGTGATGATTGGTTAGCTGATGGCAGCTGAGGCCCTGGCATTATCAAATAGAGGATCTCTGTCTTAAAATAGCTACCACAAGGAACATCAGGAATGCTTACGCTTGCTAAAACTGCAAACTGTTTTCCATCTGCATTCAGATATGTCTGCTCCTCTGTAGCTCTCACAGACTTGATCAGTTTAGTTGCAGCTTTTGTGTAAGTCATCACTCTCTTTAAACTACTTTCACCATTAAGAAGCCTCCACGGTTCCCTTTGCAGATCTGTAGTTCCTTGAAGCTCTGCAAAAGATCTCCTAACAATTGAATCTGGTGAAAAAAGAAGGGAGTTCAGATCACCTGGTGCAATAGCATAAGACTGATCAAGTAATATTCCACCGGGTAGATGCCCAGGCATATCAGACCCAAGACATTTTGAGGCCATAGTTTCCAGTAGTTCCTCGAATTTGTTCTCACATGGTACATTGTCAGCTGAGTCAGCACATACATCCGCTTTCATAGATGCCCCTTCTGACTGTTCTAACGAATCAAGGTCCCTATTTTCAGCTAAAGGAACAGATTCTGCATTCTTCCCACGGAACATCTGAGACAATAGTTCAACAAAAGATGTTGTGTTTGACTTATTTTCCTTGGTAGCTCTAGTTTCTTCAAGATCCATCAAAGAAGATGAATCAATTTTGCCACCAGAAGAAGTACACAAAGGCGCTTCCCTTATCGGTTGGGAGGTCTCCGAACTTGATGCAAGATCAGTAGAAGGTGCTTGTGAGACAATAGAAGAATCATCTAAGATAGTATTTCTTGGGGACAATTGTATGGTGAGACAAATTTCCCCTACAAGTGGGACAAATTAAATAATTAGTACCATTAAATATTGCATGCATATGCCTCCTGCGCTAAAAGAACTACGTCATGGTACATATTTCTATCTGATCATAATGACATCGAGTGAAAATCATTATGTTTTGAGATGAGCCAGGAAAGCTTAAATGACACCGTTTATACACTTAATCTTATCAATACAATGAAGATTAGAGAACTACCAGACACTAACATCTGCATGTGTCGGGTTATCCTTCCCATGTTCTATTATTTTTCTTCCAACAAAACAACCAAAGCTGGAGCATGTGCTGCTGAACTTGCTAAAACTAAATCTAATTTGCCAATTGAAACTGTAAATGGAGATCAATTTTTAATTGTTGATCTACGAGCGTTTCATTTTAAATGCAAGATAAACAGATAATAGTTACTTGATTACTCAGTGCATATGTTTGACTAAACAAGTGCAATAACAACTAGTACAGTTACGGGTGTTCAGTAAAGAAAGAACATTTGTATCTGGAATTCACAAAAACCATTTCATGATCCATTTTCACTATATATCATTTGCAACTTTGGTTGCCTAATATTTGCCTCTTTTCATTCATCTACGATATAGAGACTTGACACGCTTACAAGCTATCAAGAACATCTGAGCTTTTAAAGAAACTAAAATCATACAACTAAACGAGTGAAAAAGAATTAATATCCAGGGCCCCACATGTTGGAACCTGTACCAGGAACCAGAGACTCCATATCTAAGCCAAGAAATGGAGGACAGACATGATCAGGAGAGGGAAAGCTGGAGCTAACTAAACTGAAATAATTCCAGCTAGAGAATAACATCCATAGAACAGAGAAGGATAATCGGCATATTACCCCTTTTCTTGTTCTTCGACTTCTTATTCTTGGGTTGCAGCTGGTACCAGGCCGTCCCCAGGGATAGGTTTTCAGCGTCCAAGACCTTCAACAATGACACCTTCACCTTCCCCAAGAAATCATTATTAAAGTACTTATCTTCGTTGAGAACTGAGACAATAAGCTCTTCACTGAGTTCCCCGACAAGGAAGCTGAACTTTTCATCCCAAAAAGGGTTCAAGTTCTTTTTGATGACCTTAGTTTTCGACCTACGACCGCCAAGCTGCAATCTCACGTAGGGATCACATGACCCATTCATATTTATTACAGGAAGACCACGAGCCTCAATGACGTGAACAAAAAGCTTCATTTTAAAGATTATGTAGGAAGGAATAACAATTCAACCCAACCACTAATCGATTCCGTACAACAAATTGGATTCCAAGCATAAAGACGAATGGATAGAATAAACAAGATGTAACGACAGAAAGATCTCACATTAATAGAGGGGAGGGAAATCCAACTTTTTAGCAGTTGAAAAATAATAATGAAAAAAGTAATTGGAATCTTAATGAGACGATCAAAATGAAAGAATAAAATCAAAATGAAACAGTAATTGGGGGACTCTAGAACCCTAATTTGCTTGCCTTCGCACCCGATATCGGCCGGGGAAAAAAGGCAAGGGGGCGAGAATAAAGCGAAACCACACAAGGCAGCGTCGAGTTGGAATTGGAAGGAGAAATGTTCTTGGGAATCATGAGAAAGATGGGAAAGAGGTGGATCATCTACCGTCACCGTTTTACGCATCGAAATCTCGCTACGACTGAATTAATGTACACAAAAAAGGACGGTCTCGCCTCGAAGATCGACGCGATAGGAGAGAGAGAGAGAATTAGGAAATGGGCATTCCCGACGCGCTCTTCGGATGCTTATAATTTCAACCAGTTTAAATTATCAACTTTTTCTCATAATTTAAATTTTATTAAAATTAAAATATAATTAATTAAGAGACCAATCAGGTTTGAATCGATAACTATTGGATGTCCAATCGAATGCTTTACCATTCTGCTATGAACCTAAACATTTAATTTTTTTTATTTTAATTTCAATTTTAAATTTAATTTAATTTTAAGATTTGTTAAAATTGTTTATATTAGTCTTTCACTAACTTGATAAGTGTTCAAATCGAATTAAAAAATAAAATTGAATTAAAACTAAATTTGAACCAATTCAAAGTTTATTAATCAATTTGAATCGAACTTAATTAGTTTTAATTTAGAAGATATTAATTCAATTGAGTTCGGCAGATTACTCGAAGCAGATTAATTTATTTTGAATCTATTTAAAATAATATTGATTTAAATTTAAAAAATAATTTGAATTAATTTTAACACCCCTACCTAAAACTAAGATTGAAGTAACCTAATTTTTATTTTTATCATTAATTTTAATTTTAATTTTAATTTTACTAAAATTTAAAATATAATTAATTATGATTTAATCAAAACAATGGGTATTCAAAACTGAATTTGAACCATTTGAAAGTCGATTCGATCTGAATTTATTCACCAATAGTTTGATTTTAAAAGCTATAGAAATAATTTGATTAATCAATTTTAAATTTGTATCTTGGTTTTGATAGCTATAGAATAATTTGATTAATCAAAAGTTTCGATTTTAATATTTAAAAAAAATAATTAATTAATTTGAATCGAACTAAACTAGTTTTAATTTTGATTAATCAATAGTAGCCTAATTATCAACCTTTTCGCATTATTTTAATTTAAATTTTAATCTAATTCTCAATTTTAATTTTTGTTTGATTAATAAATTTGAATCAAAATAAATTAATTTTAATTTAAAATTTTTTAATTCGATTGAGTTTAATTGATTAACTAGTGACTAAACCAAAATAATTAATTTTAAATCTATTCAAGTTTTGATGCGAACTAATAATAATTTTAATAGATTGGAATACCTCATTATCAATTTTTTTCTCATGGTTTTTGTTTCAATTTATATTTTATTTAAATTAAAACATAATTAATTAAGGGCCCAATCAAATTTAAACTAATGACCATTTGATCTGCAATCAAATGCACTACCACTAAGCTATAGACCCCACTCAATTTTGTGATTTTAAATTCAAATTCAAATCTAATTTTAATTTAAAATTTGTTAAAATTATTTATGATGATATATCACTGAACTAAAAGTATGGATGTTAAAATCAAATTTAATCAAAACTTAATTTGAATCAATTCAAAATCAATCAGATCTAAATTGATTCACCAATACTTTGATTTTAAAAGTTATAAACAATTTTGATTTAGATATCTTTTTTATTTGATTAATCAATTTGAATCAAATTAAATCAGTTCTAATTTAAAATATATTAATTTAATTAATTTCGACTGATTAACTTGTTACTCAACTAGATTAATTAATTTTGAATCAATTTAAATTGGTTTTAATTCGAACTAAAAAATTTATTTTAACTGATTTAAACACCCTGCCTAAAACTAAGACTGAACTAACGTAATTAATAACTTTTCTGATTATTTTAATTTTAATTTTAATTTTTGATTGATCAATCAATTTAAATCAAATTTAATCAGTTTTAGTTTAAAATATATTAATTCGATTGAATTCAACTGAATAACTAGTTAATTAAATAAGATTAATTAATTTTAAATTCATTTAAAATAGTTTTGATTCAAATTAAAAAAATGATTTGAACGGATTTCAAATACTCCTGCTTAAAATTAAGATTGAAGTAACTTAATTACCATTTTTTATGATTTTAATTTTAATTTAAATTTTAACCTAATAATAAATTTAAATTTTTTATTTGATTAATCAATTTGAATCAAATTAAATTAATTTTAATATAAAAGATATTAATTCGATTGAGTTAAATTGATGAACTAATTAACTAAACTAAATTAATTGATTTTAAATTTATTCAAATAAATTTTGATTCAAACTAAAAAAATGATTAGAACTGATTTGAACACATCTACTTAAAACTAATATTAAAGTAACCTAATTATCAACTTTCTTCTCATAATTTTAATTTTATTAAAATTAAAATTTAATTAATTAACATACCAATCAGGTTTAAACCGGTAACCATTAGATCTGCAATCAATTGCTTTACCATTAAGCTATGAACCCTAATCATTTTATATTTTTAAGATTTTAATTTCAGTTTTAAATTTAATTTACAATTAAAAATTTATTAAAATAATTTATGCTAGTCTCTCATTAGTTGAAACTAGGAGTATTCAAATCAAATTAGAAAATAAAATTGAATCGAAACTAAATTTGAACCAATTCAAAGTTGATTCGATCTAAATTGATTCACGGGTAGTTTAATTTACAAAGCTATAAACAGTTTTAATTCAGAAAATATTAATTTGATTAAGTTAACCAGATTAATTGATTTTGAATCGATTCAAATCAGCTTTAATTTGAGCTAAAAAAATAATTTAACTTAATTTGAACAATCTTATCTAAAATTAAGATTGATGTAACCTAATTATTTTTTTTATCATGATATTAATTTTAATTTTAATTTTATTAAAATTAAAATATAATTAATTATGCTTTAATCGAAACTATAGATGTTCAAATGAAATTAGAAAAACAAATTGAATCAAAATAGAATTTGAACAATTTCATAGTGGATCCAATCTAAATTTATTTACCAATAATTTGATTTTGAAAGATATAGAGGTTCTAATTTTGTTATTTTTACTTGATTAATCAATTTTAATCGAACTAAACTAGTTTTACTTTAGAAGATATTAATTCGATTAATTTATTTTAAATCCATTTAAAATAATTATGATTCAAATTAAAAAATAATTTGAACACTCCTACACAAAACAACCATTAAATTAACCTATTATCGATTTTTTTATAACTTTGTACTAAAAAGATTCATCTTGTATTATTGTATATTGAAACATCATGTTAACAGATCTCATATTCAAATCCACGTGAGAACACCTTATATAAATTAAAAAAACATTAATTTTAGTTAAAAAAAAGTAGATGCATGTGGGATATGAATTGATTGACTCATGGAAGATGAATGGTTAGCAAGGAAGATCATCAACAAAATTATTTCCTATACAATAATTGCCTCATTAGAGCTCAATCCTCTTGAAGCAAGGGAATGAGCATCGTCGTTAACAAAATCAAATGATAATGATATTTAATAATATCATGAATATAATCAACTAGTGAGTCGATCCGATTTGTTGACTATCGAAGAAGGTGTAAGTCTCCTCCTTGATGTGAGGTGCTGACGTGATAAACTAACAAGGGAGGTTCGCTAGGAAGACGATTCTCCAAGATGATCTAGCCTTAGAATGGAGAGGTCGGGTAGAGAAATGGAGTCTCCCTTATTGCAGGGTCATCTCCTGACAGTAGGGTCATATCCAGGCCATCAATAGTTCTGCACAATAAGTCTACACTAAGGGCTTCTCAGCTCGACCTCTCTGATGCTTAAGTCAATGCAAGACCGAGGGAAAGAAGAACAATAATATGAGAATTGTAATTGAGTGAGTCGAGAGAGCCCCCTAGCCTGAGCTAGGGTGTGACTTTTATCTTAGCACTTAGTGGGGGCCGACGAGTCTCTGTCATAGTCCCTTTTACCTTATGGGAAAAGGTGTAAATGTGGGCGACTTATCGACATGTGGGCTACGTTGGGAGAACTGTCAAGGCCATGCCTATGGTTAGGCTCTCTTCCTTCTTTTGTTTAGGCTAGGTATGACCTTCTCTTCCTTTGTCTGGCTAGAAGGACAGGTGAGGTTGGGCCATGCCACTGGGCATCAATGCAAAGCGGGTCTTGGCATGCCCACTTCTTGAACCTAGGTTGGATAATGTAGTGTCTTGCGAGGAGCTAGTGACCTAGAGTTTTGCTTAGGTGTTCGCTCACGTGGCTGAGGAGCTGGGAAGGGATAGGATTATCCCTTTCATTCATCCCCCCCGGAAGGGAATCCTTCGGAACTTTGAACGGAGTTTTCGAAGGATGCTCATAGGTGAGTGCTTGCGTGGCTCAAGCACAGGTCCGCTGTAGCAGGTCTTCTAGACAGGGCGCATGACCTCAAGTCTTCTTGATGAGGTGCATAACTCAAGAGCGAGTTTGCTCAGTCGAGGCGCGGGCCTCAAGTCTTCTTGCTGAGGTGCATGGCTCAAGAGTGGGTTTGCTTAGCCGATGTATAGGCCTCGGGTCTTCTTATCGATGTGTATGGCTCGGGAGTGGGTTTGCTCAGTCTAGATGTAGGCCTGGGGTCTTCTTATCGAGGTGCTTGGCTCGAAAGTAGGTTTGCTCAATCGAGATGTAGGCCTGGGGTCTTCTTATCGAGGTGAATGACTCAAGAGTGAGTTTGCTCGGGCGAGGTGTATGCCTCAAGCCTTCTTGCTAAGGTGCATGGCTCAGGAGCATGTTTTCTCGGTCGAGATGTAGGACTTAGGTCTTATGGCCGAGGTGCATAGCTCAGGAGCAAGTTTGCTCGGATAAGGCGCATGCCTCAACTCTTCTTGCCGAAGTGCATGGCTTGGGAGTGAGTTTGCTCGGTCGAGGTATAGGCCTTGAGTCTTCTTGCCAAGGTGCACAACTCGAGAGCGGGTTTGCTCGGTTGAGGTGCAAGCCTCGGGTCTTTTGGCCGAGGTGTATGGCTCAAAGAGCAGGTTCAGTCGAAGTGTAGGTCTTGGGTCTTATTACAGAGATGCATGGCTCGGGAGTGGGTTTGCTTGGTCAAGATGCAGACCTTGGGTCTTCTTACTGAGATGCATGGCTAGGGAGTAGGTTTGCTTACCCGAGGTACAAGCATCGGATCTTCTAGCCGAGGTGCATGACTCAGGAGTGGGTTTGTATGGTCAAGTGCAAGCTCGGGTCTTCTAGTCATGGTGCATAGCTCAAGGGTAGGTTTGCTCGCCCGAGGTGTTGGAAAATATAGGGGCAACATCTCATGCGCAGTGAAAGAACAAAAAGAAAAATCCCAAATTTTTTCGCAGAAAATAATGTTTCATTGTCATGTAAAGATTGGTGCATAAAAACCCATGGAACCAAAAACTACATGAGAGATAGTTGTGTTACCTAGAGAGATCGTATATCCTTAAATTCTTATAGATCTATGGTAGAGGATGAAGGAAGTCAACCAACTTCCTCTCTAGCCATGATCCATACGATAGGGGCTGTGAAGACACTCTTCAAGTCGCTACTCAAATCTCGACACACCCCTGTTAGTTGAGGAGGAGGGGAGAGGAGAATAGGAGGTGGCAGCAAAAAGGGCATAGCTTATGGCCCTTTGGTTCTCTCCTATATATAGAGGTCCCCTATCAACTTAATCCTAATGGATCCTATCATATTGAGTACTGGATCTTCATCCAACTACCCATGCCTCTTAGATTAATAGGTCTCTACCCAATAATCTCTCATTGACTCTTATTGGATCTCATCCATAGGATCCAATAATTTAAAGACTTCTTGGATATCCAATAAGATAAGGATTCTAATAAATATCTTATATCCGAACCTCTACTCGTCGTAACATCTACCATATGTGTGTGACCCTCTAGGCCCAATATCAAGCTAGCCATGAGTCATGCCTATTAGAACATCCTTCTAGCTCAGTTAATTATTATCTCAATAATAATTCACTCGACTTATCAATTGTGGACGTACTATGTCACTATTTATCCTCAATTATTGTGTATTTGTAATCCCCCATCCATCTAATATCCCAGAGATCGTATACCACGCATGGTGTTGTCAAGCTCATACAGTTTCTACTCGATTCTCGCTCTAATCGGATTCTTTCGGAGAACTCTTTCTCTCTCAATCCGAATGATCCTAGCTAGGGATTTATCTACATAAAAATACATGAGATATTCCTCTTATGACACCAAGGGTGGATGATCCTCTATCGATACTCAATAGCCCTCGTAAGGTTAGTTGTCACTCTCGATCGCCAACTATATTAGATCTGAAACTTCCATACGTATAAATATGGTATGAAAGAATGGAGTACTCATACAAGATATCTTTAGTATCTCAAGTCTATGAATCAGATACACCATTGAGATGACATAATCGTTGTCTGATAATAAGTTACCATCAACCATCCAACATTCTGTGAGCGAATCAATCATTGAACTCATTCTCCAATGAGCACCTATACTATATCCCTAGTATCCCCACATGAGAAGCTATGAGACTAGCCGTCTCTATTATATAGATGAGTATATAGTACACCAATCTATCTAGCTATCTCGATGTTCCTCTCGAATAACTTATGATTGAGATTATTTATGGTATGTGTTTAAAGGCGAATCGATCTCATTATCATGATCTCATCACGATTCGATTCCTATTGCATATATCAATGGACATCACAAAAAATATATATATATGCAACAAGTTATATGAAGAACAATGTCTTTGAGTCATTCTTTCTATTCTCCCTCAACCTGATTTCTTTATCTGGATCTGTATATCTATTCTCTATTAAGTCCCAAAGATCTTGAGACTTGAATAGAGCCTTCATCTTGATACTCCAAAATTCATAGCATTTGCTCGAGAAGATGAGAATAAGGGGGGTTGAGACATAGAATTGTCATTGAAAGCCATAATGCCTAGTTCAGATTGAAACTTGACTTTGATACCATAAATATTGGGATGGAAGGGCCAAAACAAAATACTACGATGTAATTAAAAGAATCTTTTCGATCAAAAAAATTGATTTAGAATTTAAAACAAGAGAATTGACATAGAACACTTATAAGATATTCTCAAGTGTATTATCCTTGTCTTGCTTCATGAACTATAGTCCTATTTATAGAACCTAGTGTTAACTACCTTACTCCATCATATCACCCATGATCGAGTTAGGTGTAGGAACTACCCTATAGTTTCTATATCATAGGCCACTTATCAACATATGACTATAATTATCTAGAATATGATAACTACCTAGATAACTATTATGAATCAATTCAGTGCGGCTTACAAAGTGTGCTGGAACCTGTGCGACGAGCCCAACGCGCCTCCCACCGCCAACTGCAGTGGTCAGTGCAACGGCGCTGACTTGCTCGCGGCCTTCGACGCCGCCATCCAAGACAGCGTCGACGTCATCTCCGTCTCTCTCGGAGGCGGCGCATGAAGCGTGGATTACTTCAGCGACAGCTCCGCGATCGGTGCGTTCCACGCTGTTGCCCAAGGCATCGCCGTGGTGTACTCAGCCGGCAACAGCGGCCCTTTCCTTTTAGGGGTCGTGAACAACGCCGCCCCTTGGGTGATCACCGTGGCCGCCAGCACCATCGACAGGGACTTCAAAAAGACCATTACTTCCACCAACAACAAGCAGATACAGGTCGGATTCCATCTTCTTCGTTCCTCTACTTTCTCATGCTGATCTAAGCTCAGAAAACGTAGGAAACAATTCTAATAAACAGATCTTCTTCTCAGGGCAGGAGCTTCACGCTGAAATCTCTTGACACAGGGAAGAAATACACATTGATCAGAGCTGTCGACGCCATAGCTGCTAATGCTTCCAAGGATGACGCGTAAGCACTTAAATTCATGCATTCCATTGACCGTTTCCGAGAGTTGAAGCGAGAACTGGTGGTCATCATCTGTAGCACGTTGTGCGATCCGCATTCCATCGATGCTGCAAAGGTGGAGGGCAAGATCGTCTTGTGCCAGCGTGGTCCTCCGCCGCCTGTACTAGACAACTTCCCTCAGGTGTCTGGCGCCGCCGGAACGATTGTCATCGACAACAATAAACGCGGCGACAACTTCCTGATGACCGCCTTCATGGACCAGGCGCATCTGCTGATCTCCGAAAAAGATGGTCAAGCTCTTCAATCGAACATCCGTGACTCCAAGTACAGAGGAACACTCGACTTCTTATCATCTCTTCCGTATACGTCCTCGTAACATGTCGATGGATGACTGTAGATCAAATGACCTTTCGATCTCCGGGCCGACGACGGAGCTAAAGACCGGCGCCTGCGGTGGCCTACTTCTTTTCTCCTGGACCCAATTACCATAGCCCACTTCAGCGACCCGCCATACGCGTGCCCGAAGCAGAAGATCGAGGAGCACAACCTGAACTACCCCATGATAGCCATCCGCTATCCCACGACGACGGCGACAGCGACTCGCACCGTGAAGAACGTCGGCCCGCCTGGCACGTACAAGGTGCAGGTCACGCAGCCCGTCGGGATCACGCTGTCGGTGACGCCGTCGACCCTCGAGTTCAAGAGCGTCTCTCCTTCTAGGGTTTCCAAATGCCGACACGGCGGCCGCTTCCGCTATCGTCCTTTCGCCGGAGTCCCTCTCGGCTGCCGGCCGGACAGCGGAAAAGCTGAGCCTCTCGGCGCTGCAGTCCAAGATGAAGTGCGACCCCGAGGGGTACGAGGCGGAGCTCCTACTCCTCTACCGCCACTTCGAGTCCTCCCTCCACCTCTTCCGGCACCAGTCCGCCCTCAGGCCCTCCTCCGACCTCTCCCTGGGCAAGGATCTCGGGGACTTAACCATGTTCCTCTCCCATGTCACCCCTTTCTACCCGGATAAGCTTGCAAACTTCCCCCGACAGATGGCCGACCTCCTCCGTGTCGATTCCCGGGCCCTTCCATCGTCGTTGAGGTGCCATCTTGAGCAAGCCCTGATCCTCCTCGTCAATAGAAAGGTTCGAGTGCTAAATTCGTTTTCTTTTTGGAATATGGGACTTACAGATTGCGTGAATGATTGTTTGAAGAATTGACGATATCTTGAATTTTTCTTGTTTTGATTGGAAATAATTCTGTTCTGTCGGTTGGGGTTGAATTATTGAAATTATCTACTATAGATGTGGACGGGTAGTATTGTGGATGGGCTGCTTCCTATGATGCAAACTGAGGCTGTAAATTACTCCAAATGTTTTGTCTTTTGTTGCTCGAATCTTTATTGTTTTGTTGTGAAATCGTTTGGTTCCATCGGTTGATGCATGATTAATTGAAATCATGCACTGTGGATTTGTCTGTGATGAAATTTGTGGCCGGATATTTTTTGAAACCTTTTTGTCTTTTATTACCTCAGAATTCAACAAGTTGTTTTGATTTTTTATTCTTATAATTTTACATTTTTCATCAGTTTTTTATGGACCTTGCTTATTAAGATTGTATATGGGTGCTCTCTCTATTTTAGCAGTCTAATTATTGTTCATTTACAGATCGAAATAACAGAATCATGTTCTAATTTACAAATTCTCGCTTGAGGTAAAGCTGTAGAAAAAAGACTTATTTCCATCGTAGTCTCCTAATTAGTTAATGTAAGTAGTAGCAATATTCAGCATGTTATTGGGCATACCTGGCCTGGTTGCCATGTTTAAACATACTATTTAATGCTGATCTGCTTCACTTTCTGAGAACTCCTCACTCGTCCCTCCGTATATTACCAATGGATTTCATGTTTTCTCGATAAAAGGCTATTGGCATAATTCATCATATATCATTCAAACTATTTAATGCTGACCTGCTTCACTTTCTGAGAACTCCTCACTCATCCCTCCCTATGTCACCAATGGATTTCATGTTTTCTCGGTAAAAGGCTTTTGGCATAATTCATCATATATCATTCAAACTACTTAATGCTGACCTGCTTCACTTTATGAGAATTCCTCACTCGTCCCTCCCTATATTACCAATAGATTTCATGTTTTCTCGATAAAAGGCTATTGGCATAATTCTTCATATATCATTCAAACTATTTAATGCTGACCTGCTTTACTTTCTGAGAACTCCTTACTCGTCCCTCCCTATATCACCAATGGATTTCATGTTTTCTCGATAAAAGGCTATTAGCATAATTCATCATATATCATTCATATACCTGGTTTTATTTACAGGCTCAACCATACTCTAAATTCTAACCTGCTTCACCTGATGGAAATCTTACCTTCCTGTATCATTACGTGTCTCATAATTTCAGTAAATGGACATGTCATTATCCAATATGATGTCGTTGGCATGCTGGGTGCGGTTACCAGTTTATCCATACTATGTAATGCTAACCTGCTTCACTTTCTTAAAGCTCCTACCTAGTGTATCACCGTTCCTGTGAGACCTTTTTTAAAAAAATTTCAACTAAAGGTTTTATGTGTCACCTTGTGCTGAAATACATGTCATATGCCATTTGCAGTGTTACTGATCTGAGGATTAATTTTATTATCTAGCTATTAGTGTGGTGCCAGATCATATGGCAGTGACACAGGAATTCACTGTTCATGCTTCTCTTGTTTGTTGTCTGAGATGAGTTGTTCTGCCTGTTGGTCCCCAGCCATTCTTCTTCTTTTTCGTCATGGCCTACTACATTTGCCAGCTCCTTTTTTTCTAGTGCTGCCATATATGTAACATCGGGCGTTCCATATTTTGGCATATCTAGACCATTAGCCTGCTTTCTCTTTTCCTGTATTGGTGTAATATTATACCCTCTTTTCTTGTTCTGATGACCATCACCTACTATTTTGATGACCTTCTAAATTAAACTATTTTTAGATCATTCCTAACCCGATCAAAGCCGATGTATGATCAGATTCTGATTTCTGGAATGTCTCTCTATCGTTATTTCCAAACAGCCAACCCAACCAAGCCAAATGATTCCATTGGGTTAAGCAGGTTTGTGTTGAAGCTAACACATTTCAGTCTTTCATTAGATGATAATAAATGTTCCCTTAATGATGCATTATCAGAGTTTAGAACATATGGAGTGAAAAATTGGCATCTTGGAAGGCCTTAATCTGTGCAAAAGTTTGGTACACTGTCCTTTCATTGTTACCCAAGTTTTGCCTTGTCAAATCTTGCCTTTTTGGTTTCTCTAAAATATTCTGATAATTGTCTAAGTCACTTTCCTAAGGAAAGCCATAAATGTTTTCTTTATTATTTGACATCATGATACCAGTTAACTTTCGATCATTATTGCTGATCTTCAATATGATTCTGTTTTATCTGAAAATTCGTTTTAATCTTTGACGGACTTTAACATCACATTGGTTACTTTTTTTTTTTCCAGATCTTTGATATTGAAGAAACTCTCGAATTGTTTATGGACCTTCAGATTCTTGGTGACCGGACCTTAAGAAAACTGGCCTTTTCACATGTCGTAGATAACATTCAACGCATGAACCAGAAACACAATAACGAAGCCAAGAATCGCAAACTGCAGAATATTCTTTTTTTGATGCTGCAGGTATGTATTTTATTTTTTTAAATATTCTAGCTTGTAATGTTCTTCGTTTATTGGATGCCTTTAACTGCCTACTTTAGACTTCTGATTCTTTAATCTTCTCTCTATTCTATTCCTGTTGAGATCTATAATCATAACCTTGTAACAACATCATTAATTTTTCCTTTGTAGGGGGAGGAGGAACAGAGGGCCAAAAGGTCTCTTGTTATTCTTTGTGATCTGCATAGACGGAGGGTGTGGTTTGATGATCGTACAGCTAATGCCATTTGCACTGCCTGTTTCCATTCATCTTCAAGGTATGTAGTTTGATCAAGTCTGCACCTGTGGTGCCATATAGGGCTGCTAATTTAACGTAGCTGTTGATAAACAGCTCAAACTCATTCTGATGTCAAGCTGAATTAAGCTCAATTAAGCCAGCATCAGAAACAAAACAGCTAAGTGCAGGCCTGGATCAAAGTCAAGCCAAACCGGGCTTGCAATTAGTTGGTTTCTGTCAAACTGGACTCTAATTGTTCAAATATATATGTAAATATGTGTAATACATTTCATATGTTTTTTAAATAAATAAATTTCCATGAATGATTGATGTAGTTTGATATGGGGTGTCAAAGAGATGTTTTGTGTTCATTAAAATATTTTTTAATTCCACAATCTGTTGGCATCCATGAGTCATTACTCATCTATAACCTATGAACTGGTAAAAGATTTAAATATATGGCATAAATTAAAAATAAAAATTGATATGTTTAAAGTTTAAAAGTTGAGATCAATTGAAGTATATTTAATCAAGCTTCAAATAATGCTCATGTTAATCTTGAGATAGGCATGATTTTAGGTTGTAAAACTTCTTATAGGTCCTAGCACTGGTTGTCTGAACTTTGACAGAATCTTGATCAGTTTCAACAAGCAGAGTCTGATCAGATTCTACATAATCTTTAGGCTCGTAATTAAGTCATATCCACTTTGAGCCTTTACAGCCTCGACGAATTTTGGCTTTGTTAAACCTCAGCATTATTGTTTCACAGCAAAAATATTTCTTTGTGCATTTAGTTAAGCTCAGATTCTACATTGGGAAAATCCTCATGCGCTTTGCTGCCAATTTTAGCTTATTCTTTTCTTCTTTTTATAGTTATATATCTTTAACTTATAGAGAGCTTTTATATGTTCAGGATTATGATATCTGCTCTCTCATTTCTTCTTGGTTATGAACAAATTGAAGAGGAGGATGACAGTGAAGCCTCAAGCAGTGAAGACGATACAACTAGTCAACAGCCTATTACTCTTAGCCGAGAAGCTATTTACAAGGTCTTGCATGCTTAAGTAGTTCAGGTTTTATTCTTTTGATCATATGGAGACGCTGTATCTGTTTCCTACAGAATTAAAATAAATTGTTCTAGTGGTTAGATTGTAAATTGTAGTACTGAAGCTGACCAAGGGGAACCTGAAGTAAACCATGTTAAAGAACTGAGACAAATAACAGAAATAAATCTTCTGGAATTATTAATCACTATTCATGGAGTTGTTATTCAAAATGATTCTAACTTTTGCTTGTCAAGTTGTACCCAATGATCGTGGTGCTTGTTGATAATCTGAAAACCCTATTTGGGAGAGGGTTATTAATTTTTTTTTTTGCTTTCACAAAGGGCAAGTGGTTATTTGGGAGGGTTATTAGTTGATTTCAGGGAATGCAGTCATGTGCAGAACCCCACCTTTACTTTAAAAGATTAACTTTGTCTCCCTTCTTGTTAATAAATAACACAAGTTTCTGTTATGCAAATTTGGTTTTGCATTAGAAAAGTTAAGTATTGCCCAACTCTTTTCATCGATTAAATGGTCATTAGCATGCAACTGTGGATATCAATTGCATTTTAATACATTGTGATTTTCTTCATATGCATGTCTGGAAATTGGTTTCCATCACATGCAACTCATCAGCTGAAATTTAATTTTGATCATGTAAACATTGTGTTTCTTTTGAGTGGTGAGACTGTAGCAATTTTTTTTAAAAAAATGAGGAACTTGTTCAATTGACTATTTCTTATTTTACTTCTAGGCAAATCATAAAGGTACGCCTGCCAGCAAGAAAAAAAAGAAGGCAAAGTTGCAGCGTGCGATACGCAACATGAAAAGGCAGCAGCGAATAACATCACAAAGTAACAGCTCCAGTTACTATTCACCTCTTACTCATTTAAAAGATGCACAGGTTGGTTGGTCCTTGTATGATAGTTCAGTAAATTAAATCCTTATTCTTCCTTGACAATTTTTTCTTTTGGTGCTGCTTTAGGGTTTCGCTGAGAAACTGTTCTCTCGCCTTCAAAGATGCAATGAACGCTTTGAGGTAGTTATCCTTTTCCTCATGCACGTTATTATTATTTTCAAAATTTTTACTTTAATATCATGTTTGCTGATCTATATTGCAAGTCTGGTGGTGGCTTTGTTAGCCTGCAAGTTCTTGTTAATTAAAAAGAAGGATTTTATATATTGTTCATTATCTTCAATTTCTTGCTAGTGATTAAGTTCTTAAGATCTGCAGTTCCATTGAGATCATTAATGTTTTGGAAAATTGGCCTGAATACTTGAATCTACATGTGACTAAGATAGGGATGTATTATAAAGAGTTATATGTGGCTCTTTGCTCTATTCAGAATGTTTTGAATGGGTGAATTTTATTTATTATATTGAAAGGCTATAGTCAAGGTCATTTCAATGTTTTGGTAGATTGGTTCACACTCTACACTAAGCTGATAACAGTAATTTATAATGAAATTTCTCTTCTATGTTAGACTACATGTGTTATTTATTGGTTGATATATGAAATTTTCTTTTGTCGACTATTGTTGTTACTTTGTGTTGCAGGATAGGATGATGATGTTGAAGGTAATAGCCAGAAATGTTGGATTGCACCGTCTGATCTTGTTAAATTTTTATCCATTTCTTCAAAAATATGTTCAGGTAAACAAGGATTTTTTTGCTTATATGTATTTTAACTTGAAACCATACTTATTTGTATTTATTTTTTTTCAGCCTCATCAACATGATGTCACCGATTTGCTTGCTGCAGCTGTCCAGGCCTGCCATGATATGGTTGTGCTTTTTTTACTGTAGATTTTCTAAGTATTCATAGTCAAGCCATGCTGTTCCCAGTTCTGTTCTTCAGATAGAAGAACTCACTGAAGCTGTTTTTATTTGAATAGGTACCTCCTGATGCGGTTGAACCCTTATTTAAACAAATTGTGAATCAGTTTGTGCATGATCGTTCTCGCACAGAGGTACTGCTGAAAATGATACTACTTTCAGTCATGTTCATCTGTTATTAGTTGAACTGTAGATCATGTACTTTCTTATTTTTCATGTCAGGCCATTGCTGTTGGGCTGAATGTTGTGAGGGAGATCTGTATCAGGATGCCTTTGGTATTGCTTTACATTTAGTCAATTATTTGTTCAAGTTTGTTTGCGACAGGTTTATTCTTTGCATCATCTTGTATGAGATGCATCACAATTTCATGGTTCATGTCATGACTATGGACTAACTAACTTATCAACTTCGTTTGGTTTAAACCACTGATCAAAATGCTTAAGCTGAAGTTGATAATAGTACACTTATCAAACCCTTATAAGTCAATCTTAATCCTATCCACTTTCGATGTGAGACTAATCAGGGTGTTACAATTCATACCTACTTAATATATCATCTTCACTTTAGCACGATCTCGTCACATTTGCAGTTTAGCCAGACTCCATCTGAGATACAAGATGTTGACAGTATGATGAACTTTTATAACCTGCCTTCAGATTTTCTAGGAAGTTGAATCTGTGAAAGAACTATACTTGTTATGGAATTCTAATTGCTTTCATCTTTACATTGTCACAAAAAAGTACTCAATGTGGATTTGGGTCCATTGAATGTTTGCTTACTCAAATTCTAGATGCAATTATCTTAATAATTATGTTTTTTGTTTTTCAAAATTTCACCTGTCTTCATATTAATTAACTGTAATCTTGTTTTTTTTTTAAATTTAAATTTTTGGCTTAAATTTGATAAATAATAAAATTATTTGATAAGGATAGTGCACCACTTGAAATAGATATGTACCCGTAAAAGCTTTTAAATGTCTACAAGAAACTAGTTGTCTAACTGTCACATTTTGGTTATTTACAGTTAATGAATGAAGATCTGCTTCAAGACTTGGTCTTATACAAAAAATCACATGAGAAGGCAGTTTCTTCAGCAGCTCGCTCCTTGATAACTTTATTCAGAGAGGTTGGAATATGTACTTCAGTCTAACAATTTTTGTATCAGATGTATAGCTTGTGATTGTTATTCTGAGCTTTATTTGTTTTCAGATATGCCCTTCTTTATTGGTGAAGAAGGACCGTGGCCGTCCGGTCAATCCCAAAGCAAGGCCAAAAGCATATGGAGAAGTTAGTATAGCTACTGATGTGCCTGACATAGAGTTGCTGGAACACGTTGATAACTCGATGACTGATAGTTCTGATGCTGAGGCTTCTGCATCAGATTTGGATGATGAGTATGACAGTGATGCTGAGCCAGAGAAAGAGGATGCTTCTTTGGAAGATGAAGAAGAGGATGATGAGGTTTCAGATAAAAAAAATGAAGAAGATTTAGGTAACAGTGATAACATTGATGGGGAGGAAGATGATGGTGATGATATTGATGAGAATGCTGCCTATGATGAATATGATAGTGATACTAAAGAAGATGTGGATCTTAGTGATGATAATATGGATATCTCCAGTGAGCTAGATGCATCAAGGAAAAAGTCATCTAATGACATCTGCAGTGATGATGACCTCAGTAATCATGAATGCGCTAGTGATGACAACGATGAAATAAAGGAAGAGGAGAAGGCCAAATCAAAGAAGAGGAAGTTTACGGATTATGTTGGACAACTGAATACTTCAGAGTCAAGTCTTCGCGCCCTTAAAAGACTAACAATGGCCAAGATGTCGCAGAAAGCATCGGATGAAACAGATGGAATTCTTTCTAATGAAGATTTTCAACGTATAAAAGAGTTGAAGGTGTGTTCACCGGAAACTTAGTGCTCCTTTTCATCTTAATTATGTGAAATAGATTCAGTAAAATTCTGACACTGTTCATTGAACTTTGTTACTCATACGCTCGTGTTATCTGATATGAAGTTATAGTAACATCTGCATAAGCTAGTGTTTCTGAGAATCAACTTCTTTAGTGTTCTGATTATTTTTTAATATTCGATGAAATAATGGATCTTATATTCTTGATTACATTTTTAATCACCAAAATTCACTCACTCTGTAGGCATCTTATAAGCTTTGCCTTTTTTCTTTTTTGAATCTTATAGGCAAAGAAAGAAGCAAAGCTGGTTATGGCTCAGCAAGGTCTTTTGAGAAAGGGTATAGACTCGAAAGTCTCATCTTTCAAAATTCCCTCTTCTGAGCAATTAACTATAAAGCCAGTGGATCCTGCTATGCTAGAGGTGAGTTCTCATCCTTTCTCTTGGTATGAATGTTTTTCTTTTTCTTTTCCCTATTTGGTAATTCTGTGACTATGTAAGGTTGATGAACTCCTTTTGTAATGTTCCAACTATATGTAAAATTGATGAACTCATTTAATAATGTACCAATTGATCCGATTTTGGCTCTCACATATATTATCACTCTGTAATGCAAATTTCTGGTGTTGTATATGTTGTTCAAGGCATTGATTCTTTTGAGATCACTGGTCCACGCTTTTGATCTCTGGATGGAAGCATATCTGCACAAGAGCTTGTATGATTATTATTAAAAGAACATGATGAATAGCTAGATGTTGATGTACTGCTAGCTTTTTTTTTTAATGTACTGGTAGCTATTCTTACTTTGGATTACATTTTCTTTACTTTAAATTATGATTTTATGTCATAAGCTTGTGAGTTGGTCTAAGTTGAACTAATTCTCTTTATCATCAACGAACTATTGTTCTTTAGGTCCACATTAAAAGAAAGCTTAGCAAGGAGGAACGACTGACCCTAGTAAGAGCTGGGAGGGAGGATAGAGGAAAGTATCAGGCCAGAACTGCTGTGAAACAAAAAAAGGTTAGCCTGCATTGGATTTACGACTTGTTACATGACAATTTTTTGTTTTTAGTGCAGATTAAAATATAGTGACATTCCTATATTTTATGATACACATCTTGCCTATGTTCGTTTAAAGCTCGCAATTGGTTTCCTTCAGTACTTTTGGTTTGCTTTTTCAAAAGCTGTTATTTTCACATCCTGTGCTTTAGTCTTCAGAGTCTGATCTGCATTTCAACTAAGGTGATAATCTTCTTTAATTATCCCCCAAGTGGAATGTAGATCCTGTTCTTCTCTGCCTCCTTTTGCTTTTCTTATGTTGGTTGGCAGTCTGCAAAATTTTAACATGATGGAAAGGATTGTCTGCCACCCCCCATCTCCCTGCTGCTAATCAAAGCTTCCTCTCTGCCTCTTGCTTTTCCTTCTCCTTCATTAGTCATTGTCTTCTCAGTATCTACATTAACTAGGCACCTTGTATTGGAATTAATAGACCGATTGCTTATCTGCGATTTGTTGACAGACGGGTGGTCTAAGCAATCGCCAAAAGGAACATAAAAAGAAGATGCCTCTTGCTGCCAAAAGAGCAAAAGTAGCTCGCTCTAGGCAGGATAAAAAACAGCAACAAAGGCGGTCAGGCAAGCAGTTCCAGGGGAGGAAAGCATGGAAGTGACAAAATTTCATAGTTTCCTAAAATTTCATGGCTTCGTAAAGTGGCAAGATTTCGTAAAATTTTGACTCCATGCAGTTTCTTCCATCAGAAAATTTCATTTCAAACATGCCTCGTCTAAAAAGTTATGATTTCTGCTTAGAATTTTGATTTATTTTCTTCTGTTGTGTAAATCTTTAGCTGATTTCAGATGAGCTATTTGTAAATCAAAGCTGCCTTTTGTCTTCGTTGAATGCTGTTGCAAGGAAATAGAGCTACAGATTTTATTGATTGTTGTCTTTGGTTGGAGTCGGATTAGGACATCCATTTTTTATTTGTATACCCATTTTCTTTGTGTTTCAATGCATCCATTCATGTGCGACAAGTCTTATAGATTTCCCAGAGGAGTTCGTCAATCTTTCATGGTTGAATGTACAAGTCACATTATTATTAAAATGCAAGATTAAAAATAATAAGTATTAAATAGATGTTTTGCATGTTTTATTTATTATTATGAATTCTATTGCAGGATATATGCCTCTTCAGATATTAAGATCCTCTTCCGGTTAACTTTTATTTAAAAAACTCAATTCGAGGTTAAAAGTACTGATTTAGATTTAACCTTTTTTAAAATTCTTATCATATCTATCTATCTTTCTATCAATTTGAAGTTAAATGTCCAGTGAGAGTAATCACAAGGGCATATGTATGGTTTCAAAATAATTGACTTCTTTATAAATCTATTCGGACTTCTCTGATATATGGAGCAGTGAGTGTCATTTGAGATAAGGTTAGGGGATAAAGTGAAACTTTCCATATAAAACGCAAGTCCTGCGCGCCCTCTTGTATCAAAGCCACCCACATCGTTTGAATTAGTTTGGTGGAACATTAAGAACCCTAGTTTTCCCTCCCAAAGAAATCACCGCCCCACCGCTTTCGACCGGACTCCGAACCCTGTATCCATCCCTAATCTTTGGATCCTTGCGCCTGGGTCTCCATGGATCCCGGCGAGGGGAGGGAGCTCCCGAGCGCCGGCGACGAGGAAACGATCGCGAGGAAGAAGTCCCGCCGGGTGAGCTTTGCCGACATCACCGCTATCCATGTCTTCGACCGCGACGACGACTACGAGACTCCGCCGGACTCGAGGCAGGTCTCCGCCGATGGAGGCGCGGACGTGGAGGCGGTAGGGTTCCACGAGGGTGTCCCTGACAGCGACGGTTCCAAGGGGTCGCTCCGTGGGCGAGAGGATGAAGACGATGACGAGAACGAAGAGGACGATGAGGACGACGGCGACCAGGAGCGGTTCGTTAGGGATATGGATTCTTCTTCGCCTGGAAGCGCCGTCGGTTCCGTGACCTCTTATGATGGTAGTGTTCTCGTTGGTGAACCAATCAAGTGTTAGATATGTTGGGTTAGCCTTCTTGATCTGATGAGTTCTTGAATTCTATCTTTCCTTTCCCTGCCATGATTAATATTTAGCATTAGTTTCGTTTATGATGCATAATCAATTGTTCTTTAGTCTCAGTTCTGATACATGTTCAATTTCTTTTGCTTTTCTTGGCATTTAGAGATTCATTTTAATGAATAAGTTGGTTGGTGATGATAACGTCAGAAGGCCTATTTGGATACTTATTGGTAGATCTCGGTGGTTCATTCTCCTTAACTAAAATTAGAAGAATGTTTATTTCTAATATTTTCAGAATAGCAAATTCTGGAGTAACAACCCCTTTTCAATTTCTTGGTATGCTCTGTTAATGTCTGGTTGGAAATACCATCTCCTTCTGGTACTTTTGATATCCATTGTTATCACGTGAACAAATTCACATAGTTGTACTTACTTTTTCCTGCTTTGTTTTATTCATCATGATTGGCAATTTGTTTCCTCAATTGCTAATATTTTATCTATTCACCATCGTCAGATGATAATTTCTTTGGGCCCGTGTCGACAAGTTTTATTGGATCAGGGAGGCTATCTGAGGCAGGAATGTCAGATGATACCAATCATGATGTTACACTGGATTCAACAGCATTTTCGTTGCACTTTCGTAATATTGCCCTGGCGGATGACTGCACTGCTGACTCAATGAGAAGCATGAGGACACCAACCGGAGATGCAACAACTGCTGATGCTGCAAGCATCATTGTCCCAACAGGATCTAAGAATCCATTTCTTGGCAGCAAGCTTTTTGCTGGAAATCTAAGTGGAAGTGTGGGTGGATCAAGTAATATGAGTCTGATTGAAGAAAAATCAAGCAAATATGACTATGGGAAATTATCATCCACTTTGGTAAATCTGCTAGATCAAGTGAACAGAAGCATACAGACCAGATCTCCAAAAAGTGCCAATAAGGTCATAGCATCTGATTCTCATTTAAGTAAGGTATCAGGAGCAAAAGAATCTGGGGAGAATGAAACACGTATACGTAAAGCAGCTGGACTCAATGCAACTGGCGATTGTCCTCTCGACTCACATCTCTTGGAAGGATCTGCTAAGGACACTACCACCGAACAGATTGTTAATAGCAATGCTCCTGAAGAAAATATTCATTTGGATCATTCCATCAGCAAAACGGCCGAGGTGACCTGTGGCTGTGTGTACATCTTCCTTCAATGCATCATATTACAGTTAGAACCTAATCAATCCCTGAGTCTGTATCTTGCTAAAGAGTGTCAAGTGATAAGTGATTTTGAAGTAGTTGTATATATATTTTTATCTTATAACATTATTATTTATCTAGGTTTTGTTTTGATATGTAGTTTTATTATTAAAGCATAAAAAGAAACTAAAAGAAAATAACAGATTTTCCTCTATTTTATTTTATTGCTAGGTAGGAAATGGGTTGCATTTAGTTCAAGGTTAATATTACCAAGTTAAAACATTTAACCCAATTTACTAATTTTAATTCTCATTTTTTGGGTCCTTGACCGAATTAACTAACTGAATGACTTGGGTTGGCAATGAAGATGATAGAGGGTATGAAACACTCCAGCTTATTCCCATGTTGGAAGTGAGAAAATTATTACCTTATATTATAAGGTTAAAGTGAATCTACTGTCATTAACTTTTAAGTATTTTAGGTTAGTGCCTCAAACTCATTAAGTTAATGGATTAGTTATCCCATTGGGCAGGACTGTGACATGGGAACTTTAGTCCTCCTTTAGGCGGTTTCTTATATACTAGGTTTCAGGTTGAATTCCTTTGACAGGATTACTTGAACTCCGAATAACTTGATTGTCATTTGGTGGGCTAAACCTCTAGGCATTTATTTAATCATTTTTACCTCTGAGCCATATAGTACCTTGATGTCTAAATATATTGGGAGCATAAATTTAGTCATCCTTAACCTTGAACCGATGACTACCTTGATGTCTAAATATATCAGCAGACCTTTTTGGTTTTCTTGGTTCCATTCTTTGTTTACAACTAGCATTATTGCTTAATTGCTTTATGATTGCTATAGTTTGGAAATTATACTGATCTACATCTCATCTTGATATCATGCACCTTTTTAGATTATATTTTCTCTCAAAATCTGTATTTGTAAATTGTAACAATTTCACTAGACTCTTCATCAATAAATAACCATTCCAAGATCATTCTATTCATCCAAAATTCAGCACATGGGCTATTTTTGTTGACTTTTTATAGCTGCATTCCTGATTAAAGACTAGATTACCTCACTTGTAGGGAAGGGTTACCACTTTTGGAAAGGACAGTCATAAAGATGCTAATGAAGTAACACAGTCTGGCATCGATGTTACTTCTCGGAATATTAACTTGCTCGTACCTCTGCATAAAGGATCTAGAAGCAAATCTACCATGCAATCTGATCATGTGCACCGGGCACTGCACAAAAATCAACAAAGCGGAAATAACTACCCTTCATCTGTTTCCTCTCAGTCTACTGCAAGAATTCCAGCATCAGCTATTGCAAGTAGTCGAGAACATAGTCTAGAAGCTGAAGGTGGAATGCATACTCCCAAAAGTTCTCTTCAGCCCTTTCAGGCTTTATTGCAAGGATCTGTCTCCTCTTTACGTGCTAAGCGGCAACAACTTTTTCTTAGTCCAGTAAAAGAACAACCTCCTTCCTCCTTGGAGTCAGAACTCACAAGACATGGTGAGAGAATTTCAGCTATTAAGAATCACATTTCAAAATTCAGAACTCTTGAAGCACCAGATCTTGATAATTTCCAATTAGGAGTGTCACGGAAGGGTCATGTGCCCCTGGACCTTGAAGGCATGTTTAAAAAGGAGGCTGATATTTCAGTAGTAAAATGCAGCAGTGACCCTGTTATTAACATGGAAGACAGTCTTCTAAATTCTGTTCAAAAGACCAGAGCTAAGGCACACAATGTTGATGCAAAACATTTAGGGTTTGCAGGCCTAGATGATGCTAGAGAGTCAACACCAAGAAAGGCAGATGATGCTGTGACTCTAAGTGACCTTTCCTTCCATTTGTCCGGGTCAGAAACTAACATGCTGCAAAGTTCATTAATTTCTAATGACCTTGCCAAAAAGGCCTCTGACCCTGATGCCCATGATGTTTCACAAAGAGAGAAAATCAAGTTCAAGGAAAGCTGTCAGCCTCTAAATACTTCCTCTGAGGTGGATCATCTGGATCACTCTTTTGTTCAAGATTCATTGCCAGCTGATGGTGATTTAGTTGGAAAGAAAAGGAGAATTGAACAGTCTCTTGTCATGGATGAAAGCCACATCAGTAAAATTAGCAGGACAGAAAAGAGTCCTATCTTTTCAAGTGAACCAGTGGCAACTAAACCTATGATACATTTAGCTCATCCTTCAGAAATTATTGATCAATCCCTTGAAACTGGTGGCCAGCGAACAGCAGTGCACTGGTCCGATGTATGTATATATTTCTTTTCTTGAAACTTCCTTCATGTTCTCTTGCTTTTTACAACATTCTTTTAGGACTTTTTATAATGAAAACCAGAACTATCAATTTTTATTATTTCTTATATTCATCTTGCAGATATTCTCTAAAGTGTCTGATGCCAAAAAATTAGTATTTTCTCCAATTATTCATAAACTTGCTTTGCAAGAGGTAAACTCTTTCCATTCTTTTGCAGTTGCATCAAGTATGCAATATCAGTAGATTAAGCAAATTGCCAATCATTATTTTGCTTATGGAAATTTATGTTTTTCCCCTCAAAATTTTTCATGAAATAATGCATACAACTTATATAAGAGCACATGGTTTCTGAAGGACTTGTTTATGAAATTTAGGCCAGAGATTTGGATTTACTTAATGCTAGTTTAGGGTTTGTCTCAAACTTTTTACCCTGAGGTCATATATTTTAGTTTTGGGTCTGAGGGATTTGAGGGTGTATAGTAGTAAACATATGTGGATAGTTTGGAAGGATTTGAAGTTCATTGTGATGGAACTTTCTGGTGAACGGAAAGTATGAGAGAGCAAGATCTGTACATAAACTTGTGTTGTATACTGTGTTTGTTGGCTGTTTCTTTCTGGTCATTATTTCTTGGAAAGTGTATAGCACTCTAATTGATTTTTGTGTCTTTTTGTTACTAAGAACACCCACGAAGATGATTACAATTTATGCATTTCTTTTATCTTGCTATGAAGCTGGACATCTTGGAGGATATGTTGGGTGAGCTGCAAGTGGCTAGAAAATATCTGAAGATTTCTTCTTCTTTGGTATGCTTGTGAATAATAAGCTCATATATTGATTATTTTTAAATTTATCTGCGAAAAACATACTTTTGCAATTTTTGACATTTTTGTTCCAATACATCCACAAATAACATTTATAAAGCTAGGTCTTTTGTACCAATGAAAGAACTAATCTGTTGTTATTGCAGAGGAACAATGATCACTTGGATGACTTGCACCGACAGAGGTAATCTTTTAGTTATTTGAAGAGGGTATTTGTCTTGCATCCCCATGTTATATGTCAATTTATAGGCTGATTAATTAATTTGACTTTGCAGAGTTACTGAAGCATGGTTTTTGCAAGATAAGTTTTTATATGAACAAGCCAAAATGCAGATAAAGCGTGCCAAGTTGGATCAACTACGTGTGAGACCTTGTTTATTAATTCGGCCTATTACTGCAGTTAAGTTGATGTAGCTCCTAAATTAGCATTTTGTTGCAGGGTAAAGCTCACTCAATTCAGTCGGGACTTAAGGAATGTAATAGTCTTAAATCAATGTTTTCACAGCTCTGTCTTCAGAATACAAGATGTGTACAGAATAAGGAGAATCAAGTTCACTCTGTTTCATCTATTACTAGTTGCCGAAATAAGGTGTTTTTGTGCTCTCTAAGCTGCAGTATATTCCTAATATGTTAAACACTAGACATTTGCTTGTCACTGTTAAGATTAATTAGGCTATGCACTGTAAGGAGGCTTTACATTTTGCTTATTTCTGGTAGAGAACTTTTCATTGCTTTTTATATGTGTTCATCTGAGGTTATCCATTATTTTCTGTTGATCTTTTTTGGGGCACGGATTCAGGCCTTAAAGGGAGCGATCAACTTAAAGTCTTGCATATAACTTTCCATTAAATTTACAAGTGCAAGATGTTCTTAAAAACCTTGTAAGAAGTAACGATATATTGAAATGTGCTATTATTAAATTTCTAATTACATACTACGAAAATTATGTGCATATCAAATCTCTGTTCTCTGTTACATGCTTTTCATTCTCTTTGATGGAGCCTCTGATATGGTGATGGCATGATACTGAAGAAGGTAATGAGATCTCAATTATGTTTTGGCTTATGCAAAGCATAAATCTAACTTGCTTTGATGGCATCTCCTTCCACGTTTCAGTGACCTGAGCACTTGTATGATTGTATTAAGTGTTGACAGCTGCAAAACAGAACCAAGAACAAGAACAACTATAACAGCAATAACAACACTTGCAAGCCATGATATCCCGACTATTTGGGGTTGATCACATAGATCTTTTGTTGTCATTGAGCATTATATAAAGCAAATTTTCTAATTAAATCAATAGCATTCAAATATTTTTTTATTGTTTTTAATATAGTCGTTTTAGAATTTTTCTCAATGTTTTCTCCTCGAATCACTAATCTTGACTCATCTTGTCTATTCACATGTATAGGTTGTTGTCATGATATCCTGAGTATTTGGGGTTGATCACATAGATTTTTTGTTGTCATTGAGCATTTTATAAAGCAAATTTTCTAATTAATTGAATAGCATTCAAATATTTTTTTTATTGTTTTTAATATAGTCCTTTTAGAATTTTTCTCTATGTTTTCTCCTCGAATCACTAATCTTGACTCATCTTGTCTATTAGACAAGTTTGTTGGAAGCTGCTGCAATTGTGGTGGCCATGTAGTCATCTAGGAGAATGTTTGCCGTTGTACCTTAAAAGTGACCACACTATTGCATTAAGTTTTTAATTTTTAATTTTTGTGAATCAGCCATAAGCTTATGGACATGTCCAATTCTCCATTACTACTCTCCTTTGAAATCAAAATACTGCACAAATATGGTGTTTCCATCAATTTATTGCTTATGTTTATTATGCCTCAATATTTACAATTGGAGAGTTGAATTTTTGTTATTCCACAAACTCCATCACATGCTTTTCCTTTGGTTAGCATGGTTATATGTATGCTATCATCGCTTGTTTTGAATTTGCTGCTGGGACTGGCCGTATCTGAGCTCCTCATTTTCAAAAGTTCACTCCATTGCCATTTAAGCTGGGTATAAGCTGTAACTTGGGTTGGATGCAACCAACATCTGCTTAGCCCATCCTGATCAATGTGTTGAATTGGGTAAGGGTTTGGAAAATCCAAACTAACCCATATATGGGTTTGTTGAGAACTAATCTGTCCCTGATCTGAATCTGTTCCTAATTAATCCAACCCAATCTAGTAATGCTCATGCACCAGATACTGTTTCTTCGAGACTACATATGTGCTATATTGATACCAGTTTGTGGTTGTAATATTTTAATTTTACTCAAATATCTTATCTGTCTCCTTCGACATTCTGCGAGTTTGGAGCTCCCTTGTAAAGGGCTGTCAAGTTGGTTGTCATTCTGTGTCTTAGTTTGGATGCAGAGTGTATGTTTCGGATCTCTCGGTGAGCTTTGGGAAGTTTTTCTTTAAAAGAAAACTCAATTCCTTTATATTGTTTAACTATTATCCAATTACCCTTATACTTTAAAACAAAATCCTTATTGTCATCTTTGCTGCATAACCTTATATATTGAAAGATTACTTATATATAAGTACATTGACATGCTCAAAAGATGTTCTCAAACTTTTAATAATGCTCTTTTCTTGAAAAATCTTATATTCTTGTAGATTGACTAGGATTGTTGAATGATCTGTTTTAACATTGGCAGCTTATTTCTTCATTTATGGTCTGTATATAATGAGTTACCTGTATTGTTTAATTGATGCCATCAAACCTTATCGAAGAAACCTTATTGAAGGATAATTAGGCAGAAGGTTTTCTTTGCTTATAGATTTATATTTATTTCACATACAAGATTGTTAAGTTGCTGTTGGATTCTGCTTTTTCAGGAAGCAGATGAAAGGATGGCATCAATGAGACAAGAGCTAAAAATGCTGGAACAGAAGGAGGATCACTTGTTGAAGTCGCTTGGAGTTTGTTGCAAGATAAAAGGAAATATGAGCACCGATGGAATTACTAAAGTTGCTAATGAACGTTTAGAAATGCGGAACCGTATTAATATCATTCATCAACAGTCACGGGTATGACTTGATTAGTCATCTGATCTGAATTATATAAGCTATAACCGATTATGTAATGACAAAGGCGTCCTTTTTATGGTTGTAGCTTTGGGAATTAAGCAACACAGTGAAAAGGGATAATAAACATGATATTGTGCTTAATTATTGCAATTTCCTCTTTCAAAGGTATATAAGTTCCACTTATTAATTCTTTCTTATGTAAAGAACTTACTACCATATTTTCTTGTAACCTAAGTTTGATGTAACAGGTTTACTATTGATTCCTGTCAAGTCTCAAGTATACTTGTCAATAACTCATTGCATGCAGAAAACATTGGGAAGGTAATGAATATCTTCTTTGTGGTGCAAACCTTTTCTTTTGTTGTTGATCTTTGATTTATATTTTATTGTATAGTTGCAATGATATTATGAAACTAACATCCTAGCGTCATGTTGATATTCTGCAGACTTTTCACAACATGAATGCACATGTGGTTTTTGAGTTTGTTTTTGGTGACAAGGGTGATAGCAGAGTCATCAGTTCTAAATGCTTTCAACAAAAGACATTGGTAAGTTGGTTTTACTAATTGAGTTATTATAACGTATTACTTCTCATAGAAATTTTTAACTAAATGGTGATTAAAGTCTCATCTTAGATCAGCATGCTTTAAAGGGTGTGCTTTTGTCCCTTGTGGAATTTTCTTCTGCTTTTGCTTTTGAAATTCAGTAAGTTGTGTACTAAATAGCTTCAGTAAGAATATTATCATATTAAGAAAAGGTGAAACTTTAATTGCTATACATGATGAAGTATAGTTACACAATGGATTTGTGTCTTTATCTATTGGATTCATGTCTTGCATGCTTGCATATTTTCATCTTTGTGGTGTCTCCTAAGCATTTTCTTTGCTATACCTGATTTAGCAGAAATAGAAGAAAGTCAGCTTACATAAGTACTTGTTATCAAACAAATTCTACACAAAACCCCTTTTCATGCTGTTAATTCTTGGGAAAACTATGATCCAGGTTCCTTTTTGGATAGTTTTGTTGTAAAAAAAAAATTGACATTTTTATTTCCAACTTTGAGAGTTTGGTTTCTTTACATTTTGCCCCTACTTTTGGTCGGAATCTTAACACTTTTGGATCGATGTGCATCGGTATACTGTTGTAGACCAAAAACTAGGTGTATGCTAAATAGTATAATTTTTTTACAGGGTAGTTTGGGACGTATTTTGGGGAATTATCAGTGATTACCCTGCATGGTTTTGTGTGTAAAATTGAAAGTGCTGAAGTCACAAATTTTTTGTGAGGTGCATTCCGTCTAGGCAGAGTAGGCGGCAAGAATCAACTCTATCTTGATCTTTTGCCCTTTCTTTGTTTTTAGTTTTTATAATGTTTCCTTTCATGTTCAAACTGTTCTTTTGGATGGAGAGTGTTGCATTAGTGCGCTGCTGACACATTACTTTGCTTGGTTAAGGTTCTTTAGCAAACACATTCTCATAATTTGGTTGCTGATCATGCAGGAAACCAGTTTGCTTATGGGGATCCTACTTGATGTGCTTGAGGAAGTACAAGTTGCAAGGATGGAAAATCTGAATCTAACATTCTCAACCTTCAGCCATACACCCCGTACGACATCCCTGCTTGTTTTATCCCTTTTGATTCATTCATCCATTACTTGTGAATTTCTTTAATATATAGTTTCCTACACTTTGATTCGTTAGGGGTTTGCACTCTCTTTATTTGTTTATTTGATTAGGTTCTCATTGTGGAGTTTTCAATCATTTTGAACTACTTGATAACAAATCATCAAGCAGGCCATTGTTTTTCTTTGAAATGCTATTTTCAGATACCATTTTAGTTAGAACTTCAGGCGCATATAATTGATCTGAGCTGCAGAATATTTTAAATCAGATTTAGTTTTAGTTTCCTGGTTTTAACAACACACATGCATGATCAGCATTTAGCTATAGTTCTAGCATGATTTTGAAATCAACCCCTTTGCGTATCTTTCAGCAGGCCAACTTGAGTTGCAGCTCTGTTTTATGAATTTCAAAAACGGCCAGAAAGTGACATTGAGCATGGATATGTCTGAACTTAAGTGGTAAGCTCAGAGTGCTTCGACATGAACCCCACTTTATTTGCATGCTAACAACTTTCTCTTCTTCGGAGACAGTGCAACCTATCCATCGGAGCCTTCTGAACTCAAGTACAAGATATGCCAGGCACAGACAACACTATCTCCATCACTCTCTGCTAGACTAATGGCTACGCTACGTAGCCATCAAGGCAAACGTTTGGTGATCTTAAGTCTGTGCCGTGCAATTTCCCTGTTGTTTCAGGACTTACTAGCAAGCTGAGAGGCATTACATATTTGAGGAGAGTGATTTGCTGCTGCTTGTATATATTTGCTGCTGTTAGGATCTCAGTTTGATGGCTTCCAAGTGGTTCTTTCATAAAGAGTACATGTCAAAGTAACTAATCTTTTGGGCACTCGGTAAGATTTACATATTTGAGGCAGATGTCGTGAACATGTTTTATTTGTTAACCTCAGCACCAAACTCACTCGAGGCCACTGCACAAATTTAAAGTAGAACATTAAATAAAATTTGGGAAGAATGATGCACCTGATTAATGACGATACAATCCCAACAATCCATCGTGTGCCAGCAGAATATAAAAACACATCAATTCAGCATCAGTTAGTTCATAACAGATTAAGCTCAAATTTGATTAGAACTTCTATTCATGTTCATTCATATATAGCTGGTTTAATGATCATGCTCGACATTAACAGCTCGAGTGATGATGAATCTTTCACCGTGACAATCTTCATCCTCATCCTCGACGTGTTGGATTACATCAATAGACCAAACTGGGAGAGAATCAATATCTTCGTTTGTTATTCTGATAGGGCCCCTCGCTTTCTTGATCCTTCATAAGACCTAAAAAGGCAAGCAAGCCAAAGAAGAAGAAACCACCCGACCAGTGCCCCCCTCCTCCACCACCTCCACCGCCACCACCATCATCATCCCGAGGTGGAAATCCTGTCCCTCCGTCGTCAAGCTCTGGTGATTTCTCCTTCCCTGAAAATAAGATGACAATTACTTCTTGTTAAATATTGGAATTTGGAAGTATAAAAGAGGGGGAGTTATTTCATCTGGTCATCATTCAACAACTTTAGCCTCGGGAAGAGCAATCAGTATCATCCACATATATGTTCCTCACCTTGGATGGGAGCAATCGTTATCGTAGATGATTGGCGTGTGACTGTCTGGGTTTGCTCTGCTGCACATCTTGCGCTCTGCAGGAGAAAACAAGGCAGTAAGTTTTCGCGTTGAACTAATAGATAGCCATGTAAGATATAATGCAATAGGCGGGGAAACCAATCAGGAAACAACCAAGAATTACAAACAGAAATGAATTATAAGAATGAGAAGAACAAATATGATGCCAATACAGCAATATCATCAAGGCTAGCTTTCATGTGGCTCACTGATAATATCAGCAAGCCTATCCCACTTTCAACACAAGAAAAATTCATCCAAGATCACAAAATAGTCCAAGAATAGATTCATTTTAGTCAGCTTTATTATTATTTTTTCTTTTTATAATTTTCAGATGAAAACGCCAATACAGCAATATCATCAAGGCTAGCTTTCATGTGGCTCACTGATAATATCAGCAAGCCAACCCACTTTCAACACAAGAAAAATTCATCCAAGATCACAAAATAGTCCGAGAACAGATTAATAAATAATACGCCACATACACTACTGATACCTCTATTACAATGGTACCAAAAACAGGAAACGTAATCATGCATATTTCTCTCTGCACACCACTGTTAATTTCATGCCGTCATAAAAATTCAAGCACTCCAAGCAACTATGCCAGTAGCATTCAAACACTCCAAGTAAGGACCAACCAGCTATTCTTTAGTTGTGTTGCTTAAAAGAACTCAATGAAAATCCATCTATTTTGCTGCATAATTTCAATCATGACCCAACTAGCAACATGCATCCCTGTCTTGATCTTGTTATCGACCAGAATATTAGCTCCTCAAAGTTTGAGATATGCAATAAAAATAGTCAAATCAACACTTCAAGATGCACAAATAATGAATGACCAAGGTGGACAGCTGAATAAGTCAACATCACAGCCTTAGAGCCAATTATCGCATACTAACGGCGTTAATTTATGAAACCTTATCATGCACAAGTATAATTTCATGACGGTTATAAGTAACACACCAAGGCTGCAGCACATATCAGTGCACCAGAACGTAGTCGCCGAGCTCCCAATTTAGTTTGTGCATGTTGAAATGGCTGATATTTAGTGCAGGGCAATGAGAGATCAGAGTATGGAAGCTGGACCCTTCGACCTGGTGTCCCTGCATCATATGATAAGATAGTTTGGTCATAGCAGCTGAGAAAATCTTATGCACAAGGCAAATGAAAAAACAGATAACAAGAGCAAAGATAATGATACACATAAAAGATCTCCATTCCTTTTACATAAGGATGAGTCCTCAATAAATTATAAAGCCTGATGACATCATTATCCTAGTTCATTGCACTAACTCTGCTGAAGTGATCTTGTCCAGTTGTGTCCCTTTGGAATCACAGAGTCAATTAGAATGCTGTAATGTCCTACGCACCACATTATGCACACATTTTATAGGAATGTGTAAACTGCATACAGTGGAGAAACATTAGAAAGAAATTTGGTGCAATAACTTCCTAACGTATAAAAAGCCCAATAGTATAAGTTATTTACTCCATGTAAACCTATTGTTTCCCAACTTGTACAATTTTTAACCTGGTTGTATGGATGCAATCCCTTATATTCCCTCTTCCTCTTTCCTCTCTTGGCAGGAGGTGGATCAGATGCAAGGTTAGGTAGAGCAGTAATGGCAATGACAAGTGCAGTGGTAGCATCAGTCCAGTACAACAAGCCTGTTTCTAATTGGCTTGCCAGATTAGCATTCTATATATTTCAAAGTCCTCACCACAGATTTAGAGTATCTTGTTCTTACACTATCTACTTCATACTTCCTTTACTTGCACCAACAGATTCTCTATGCACCATCTCATCTTCAGAAATTCACGTAACGTTTTAGATCTCAGTGATCATCATGGGTCACATAAGTATCTAGCACCATTAATTTGTGTCTTCAGCACCACTGATTTAGGTTGCAAATCAACTAAAAACTTTCAGCACTAGAATCATGATATATTTATATTAAGTGAAGATGTACCTTGAAGGCTCTTCGTTGAGGTGGCGAGAGCAGGCACAGTCGCACTTGTTAGAGACATCCTTCTTATGATTCAAATCTGCAAGTTAGCAGTACACATGGATAACAATCAGCAAACAATAAAAGCAAACACACCATGGAAACACTGAATCTGAGAGAAAAAACTGAAATCCTTAGATCTTCAGGCAGAGTTCTAGTGCTGAAAGTTTCTCTAAACAAATCACCAAACAACCTGATGCTGAAGATCCTCTAAACAAATCACCAGACATACTATTCTCTCTCTCTCTCTTTCTTTGTGAGAAGAAGATATAATCACAGGTCAACTAGAACTTCAAATTAATGAGCACCAAGAATTGATCTTCCACTAAATTAAATGTGCAAAAAAACACCCTTACTGCTGTATTCTGGGTAGTAATGCCCAATTGTGTGTAGAATTTCTCTAAACTTCTTGCAAGAAAAATATGGAAAAAACAAACAAAGGAGAGGCAGCAGCACAAAAAATAGGGCATAAAGTATTACACCATAAAAACCTTTATCTTTATACAAAAACTAAGGATCCCAACTAAAAGAATCACTAGAAACATACAAATAAACGAAAACAAAGATTTGCATCATCTCCATCGAGCAAGATAAAAATGGAACTCGGATGAAACAACCCCAACGTAGCACCCACCAAGAAATCCTTTACCTGAACGACACGCAAAGATGAGAGTAGACCCAACCCTCGACCCTCGACCCTCGACCGATAACAAACCAGATGGTTCTAATCGATATCAAGAAGCATCATCAGAGAGAGGGGACCGATCATGAGACGAGACAGAGGAACAGAAGCAAGAACTGGAAGAGGCGAACAAGGAGAAGAACTCGGGGATGCCAACTAAAAGAATCACAAGAAGCACACAAATCTTCACCATCGAGCAAGAAGAAAACCAACAACCAAGCGTGACTCCGATGTAACAACCCCCCACGAAGCTAACAAAAGAACAAACTCCGGCGACCCGAGAAAACCTTTTACTCCACCGACACGCAACGATGAGAACATCCCCTAACCTCGATCGATATGGTTCCAATCGAAATCAAGAAGCATCATAAGAGCACGGGACGGAACAAGGAGAAGAACTCGGGGATGCCAACTAAAGAATGACACGAAGTACACAAATCTTCACCATCGAGCAAGAAGAAAACCACCAACGAAGCGTGACTCCCCTACGGAGCTACCAAAAGAACAAACTCCGACACGCAACGACAAGAACATCCCCTAACCTCGATCGATACGGTTCCAATCGAAATCAAGAAGCATCATCAGAATGAGGGAATCGATCACGGGGCGAGACAAGAGGGGCAGAAGCAAGAATCAGGGGAAGAGAACTCGGGGACACCTTCGATCGCCCCCGAGGAGCCCAGCGAGAGAGAGATAACCCGAGCGCGTGGCGCAGAGAGGCAGAGAGGATTCCTTTCGAGGGATGGGAATGGGATCAAATAGCGCATCTAAATGGGCCAAGCTCCGTGGAGTGGACCAGCGGCCCATTGACGATTGATCGGTTCGGAGCGGTCGTTACTGATGCCGAAGCGAACCGGAAATTGATCGGTTCGGTTCGTTGATTAGACCATTCCTTTAATTGAATCCCACGTTGGAAGTATTGACTTACATAAATAAATAATACTCAAAAAAGTTATTTTTTGTAATTGAAAGCGTATTAAAAAATAAGAACATAATTATATCTTCTTCTTCGTCATTAATAGTAAGCAACACAGAATCTGATGGCACGTTGTTGATGACCGCAAAAGAACACGACTGTGCAGAGAGGAGGAGAGAGACATGATCAGTTCACATAAACCACAAGATACAGTCCACTGTACACGGACATACTATAACAGATCGTCGATGAAACGTCGTTCTTGGCATGAGCACGATGTATACGGCGACCGAGATCCTACGATCGGGACTTCAGCCTGCTAGCCAATTCGGACAACCCGGAGCCGACGGAGCCGGTGGAGGGGCGGAGAGAGCTCCGGTGGAGTCTGCAGCGGAAGGATCCGGCGTGGGTGGTCGGCGAGCACAGGCAACTGAACCTTTGGCTCGATTGTTTGGTGAGGACCGGCCGGCGATCTCCGTGGCGGGGCGAGCTGATGGCCAGTGTGTCAGTCTTGGCATCCTCGACCAGTGATCTCTCGATTCTCTCGTCGTTGCTGGGCTTCAATTCTTCGGTCGTCATTTAGGATCTACTCAGCATAAGGAAGCAGTCAAAAAGTAGTTAGTACTAGTAGGAGTGATGGTGCATGAGAAGGAAGAAAGAGCCTATGAAGCTTCCTTCATCAATTGGAATGTAGATTGCAGTTGCAAGAGCTTGTTATTGTGCCATCCACGGCAAACTGACATGCTTTAGGAAGACATGTTCCGAACGCATGAACTGAGTTCCAATAAGATCATCTACTTAGCATAATGAAGCATTCAATAACATACGAACGGAGCTAAAATACATGCAGCAAAAACTTTTCATGTCCAAGGAAGATTACACTTCGACTAACCTATTGGAATGATTAGAAACAAGATATGGAAGGGACAGAAGAGGTTAGGTTACCGGGAATTCTCTCGAGGGGGTGAAGAGGAGATGGCAATCTTTCGAGTGAGGATTAGAAACCAAATCAAAGGGCCAATTAAATGAGAAGCTAAGATCAAACATGGGCCTCTACGACCACAAGCTTGTTATATCCTTCTGAAACAGAAGCTGCTGCCTCTAAGCTAAAACTTTCAGCCTGGAAACACAGATCTTTGCTTGACCTCTTCTTTCGGGAAGCAGAATTTGATTTGAACCGTTGGTTAGGAACTCAAGTAACACAAAAATAGGCAATGTGGTGTCTACGACTCCGACATCTTCTCATGGCCACAAGATCACCAACTTCTTCCACTCATGGTATGTGAGATGTCCACCGCCACCAATTCCATTCGACGAAAGGACAAGCTGGATACGATGAAAAGTGAAGATGATGATTCTCTGGATGCTTTTGAGTTTGTATTGTCGGTTCGAGTATCAGACCCACGTACGTGACAAACTTCGAATCTGATGTATGTGGGTATATCGACATTTTAAAATATTAAGTAAAAAATCAATTAACAACTTAGCTTTTCATAAATAAATAATACACAAAACTTGAATTTATACAATCAACAACTTGTTTTTGAGACCTTATGAATGAAAGATTACTCCAAATTGATATGTTCTATGATTACCAAAATATCAATTTGACACCTTAAAACTAGAGCTTTTGCATATATATATATATATATATATATATATATATATATATATATATATATATATATCTAAAAAAGATAAAATGATTGGGCTAGCTGTATTTGGAGAACAGGAACACAATTCCAGAGTGTTTTGGTAGGGAAATTGTGATGAGAGAATTTGTGAACTTGATCAAGAGATCATCAACCTCATTTCTCTTGGGAATTATATTTTAGATAATCCAGCCAGCAAGACAAAATATGGTTGTGAGATGCAATTTAGCATCTTTCAGAACTTAGAATGTGATAGCTGAAGAAAGAGGTTAGTTTGCCACGGGTGAACAATGTAAAAAATTAGTGCAAAATGGAACATATGTTTTAACAACTGGAAATCAGCACCGGTGAGCAATTATATTTTTAAGATGTTTCATGTCCTTCAACAACAAAAGCAAGTTCAGAATCAAATGCTTATATTATGTAATAAATTGGACAGGAAGGGAAAACTTTGCTTTGTTTAGAACCTCAAAATGATTAAGACTTTCATGAGCATGATAAGACCCTAAGGTCTTACATTTCGAGGGTATCGACCTCTTTGATCGTTTCGAGAAGATCGACCTCCTATGGTTTGTCATAACAAACTGGAATAATATTTTAGTGATTGATTGATTCATTAAAAAAAAAGGTTACATTAATATTTATAGAGTTCCGCTTAAGGTCCACTGGGACTTGGACTCTTAATAATAAATAAATATTAAATAAATCTCTAATTGAACCAAACAGACTCAATAAACAACTGAACTAAACATACTCAATAAACATTATTCAAAAGTTAAAAAAAATGATCGTAATAATTCCTCCATCTTCAAATCAACCTAATCATAAAGGTTGAGCAGCATCAACTCAGGGAGTTTCTCTTTCAGCACTTCAGTTATAGGCTATCTACAACGCATCATAGTTCGTTGATCAAGTAAGTATGGTCTCCACTTTTTGATAGTGTAAACAACAAGTCGGTTTTTTAGTATAGTAATTGTTGCAAGAAACTCCTGGCCCTGTATAATCAATTTTATCTATGAACATTTGCTATCATAAGTTAAAATCCATCCTTCAGCGATCTTTACTTCGAATATGTCATAGCCTTCAATGTGGTAGGCTAATCGGCCTGCAACTTTCCTCTCCATAAAATTATTAGTGCTACCCGTATCAGTCAAAATAGTGACATGCTGATGTTTCAAAGTTCCTCCAATTTTCATAGTTTGTGGGTTAGCGTAGCCAGCTAATGCATGTATTGTATATGTGCTAGCTTCAATATCTTCATCAGTTCCCACACTTTCATAATCGGAGTCCAACTCTTCTACTTCCGATTCCTCTCCAATTGGCTCAATCATCAGAAGTTGCCCTTGGTTGGGAATAGATGGGGCGGGTGGCTTGCTGATCACTTGTTCATTGACACCTTTGTTTCGACGGTATTCCAAGTTGATTTTTTCCTCATGCAGGCGTGCAAATGAAATTGCAATTATCATGATGCGGGGTTGAAGATTATTAACTTCACACCGAATCTCTGGATTAATCCCTTCAATAAGTGTACCCAAAAGTTCTCGTTTTGACCGATCTCTAGCTTGATTTGATAATCTTTCAAACCTGCTTTGATATTCCAACACTATAGAAGTCTAACGAATTTTGACGAGCTGTCCATCAACATTCTCATATTTTGATGTGTTGAAGCGAACAATAAGCCCTCGTTTGAACTGCTTCCACGAAGGAACTCCATGGAAAGTTTTATACCAATCATACCATTAGATTGCATCTCCAACGAGCTGGATTAAGGCCACTTCTACCTTGGATTCTTATGAGGTTCTATGAAAACGAAAAAAAAATTCCTCCTTAGAGATCCAACTAGTTGGATCCCCATCTTCCCATCTCGAAAATTTTACCTTCATGTGTGAGTAGTTTGTGTCACAATCTTGGGGCCCTTTTCTTGTATTTCCAGATCTATGTAACATAGAACTTTAGCTCCCATCTTGTTGAAACCTGCTAAAGTGCTCCAACAAGCTTTTTTTGAAATCATGAAGGGTTTCTTGTAGCCAACTCTTAATTCTGGTTTCCAATTCTTCCATTAGCCGATTCTCAATTCTGGTTCTCAACGCTTCCATTTGTGCTTTCACTGAATTATCAGTAGTCATTGCATATGACTGCAAATCGATAATCTCTAACTCTTATTTCTGGTGTCGATCAAGGGCATCAGCACTGTCGATGCAAAGTTGCCGAGGAGGTGGATGTCGAGGGGGAGGCGGCGTTGAACCGACCGGGGTTGAGAAGAGGAATTGGTGGTGTGTGAGTTAGGGCAGCGTACTTGCTGCGGTCGTTGCGTGCGTTGCTGGACGGCGACTGCTGCAGAATGAGGGATTGGTCATTGGCCGGGAGCAACAGCGGTGGTGGTTGCTGGTTGGGAATTGTAGTGATCGGTGGTTGTAGCAGAAAATGCAAAGTTGCTCTGTTGTGGTCGCTACGAGCAGGGGAGGTCGAGCGGTTGCGGCTGCAACGGCTATGACCCAAGGGAAGGCAGCGATGGTGGCGCGGTTGTGGTAGCATCGCTGATGGTAGAAGCGACGAGGGGGTGGTCCGCTGGCTACAAAGTAGCGGCCGTAGCCCTTCTCGCTCGAGTGAGATGGGGCAGCGAGGAGGCGAAGGTCGCTGGCCGGGGAGTAGCGGCAGCGGTGATCGAGTGGCCCGGAAGCAGCGGCAGCGATGGAGAAGGAGTTGCCTTGTAGCGGTAGTGGGGAAGAAGGGAAGCAAGGGTGCGAGCTGCCAGGAAGCAGGGGCGGCGGTGGTCGAGCGGACGGGAAGTAACGGCGACGGTGGAGAAGGAGAAGGAGGCCGAGGGTCGCGACTATGGCAGCAAAGGATGCTCTGTTGTTGATGCCGGTGGAGGAGAGGAATCGGCGTCTGCAGCTGCGACTCAAGGGGAGGCAGTTAGGGTTGCCGCTAGGAGGCAAGCGGCGGTGATTGAGCGGCGACGAGGCGGCTGGGAAAAGTGGTGGCTGAGCAGCAGCGGTGGCAGTGGTGGTCCGTCAGCCGGGAAGCAGCGGCGATAGTGATCGTTGACCGGAGAGCAGCGGCGACGGGTGGGCTAGCCGGAAGCAGGGGAAGCAGGGGTGGCTGTGGCTTCTTCTTTTCTCTCTCTCTTTTTTATGATGATAGCTACTTTGGTGGCTAGGCAGCAGCGGCGGCGAAGGATCGACACGTTCATGGCTATCGGCTTCACTCTTCGTCACACAAATTTCTTTCCACTCTCTCTCCCTAAGGTCTTATCGTCAAAGAAAAAATAGAAAAAGAAATTATCGTTTTAAGAGGATCGATCTCTTTGATCACTTCGAGGGATTGGTCTCGAGGGGATCGACCTCCTAAGGTTTGTCATAACAAACTAGAATAATATTTCAGTGATTGATTCATTAAAAGAAAAGATTATATCACTATTTATATAGTTCCACGATGACTTAGACTCTTAATAATAAATAAATATTAAATAAAACTCTATCTGACTTTAACTGAATCCAACAGACTCAATAAACAATTAGACTAAACTAACTCAATAAATATTTTCAAGGAATAAAAGAATAGTTGATCAAACGGTAATAGACAACTGAGAAGGACTTTATATATCTAATTTATGCACAATAACAGCTGAGTACTAAATGTTGACGTTTTCTTGTTTCCATCACATAATTTCTCACTTTCATCTTCAGCATAAACTAAACCTTGCTTAAAGAAAATTTCTCACTTAATTGCGTTTCAGAAAAAAAAAATCATGGTACATCATATAACACAGTAGTATCGGAGATATACATGGAATTCATTTACTCTGAACAATTTGTTACAAAATTAGGTCCATTAATCTACCAAGTGATTTTTGAAACATTAATGACACCTAAATTCATATACTCTAATGTGTAGCCGCAAGTTGGTTTTCGCAGGCAAAATCAGGTTTCTTTTGTTTCCTTCGGATATATATCGTTTAAACAACTGTTCTCTTAGCATCAACAATCAGCATGTGCCACAATTGTCTCAATTGATCACAGTTCCAGCTACAGTGCATCAAAGGATCAAACCAGAACTTCACTGGAATACTCATCCTCCATTTATCCTGTAAACATATCTTAGTGGCAGGTTTAATCTCGTAAGCATATCCGAGTTTCAAGACAGCAAGATTGATGTCATCTATGAGAGCGAGGAGACAACCGAAGATGATCCATGACACCCAATATATTCTAGAGTCCTTCCTGCTTTCAGTTTAATTCAAGTCCATTAGTCAAAACACCCGTGATCCTCTCACCGTTGCTAGAAAAGAAATGTAGCTGTCTTGGTTGTTTGCTGATCTAACTTCAAATACCTCCAAATTCAGCAGATAAATTAGCAGTGAACCATATTGAATATCAGATAAACATGCAGCCTTTTTGAAGTCTAATAGTATCAAAATTAATGGGCTCAGCTAATATCACAGAATCTGGTTCCCATCTTGTAGCTCTTTTTCGACTTGAGAAAATATCTCTTTGAGGCGAAGAGAAGTATCAGTAATTATGTTCTTTGTGATCTTCTTTCGGTGTTTAGTACTTTTCAGCCAAGCAATTCCCAGGGATGCTTGAACACTGCATCCCTTGGATACAGAGGGAAGATCCTCTATCCGGTATTTCAGTAGAAGCTGCAAAAACAAGAAAAAGAAAGGTCATATTTTCACTAAACTGAAACTATAATTAGTAAAGTTTTTTCACAAGACACTCATATAAGTGGTTATACTGCAAAACAAAAGACAATCAATAGTTATATCCTGCAACATATCATATTCCACTAAAAATTTTCAATGTGTCATCTTCTATTTCCAATTTCTATAGTATATTCTCCAAATATGCCACAGTGCACATGGTTTTCTTCTTCAACCTCTTCCTCTTTGAACACTCCTGAAATTATTGAGGTGCACAAGACTGGCTAATTTTTCAAATGGTGAAAGGCTGTTTAAAAGAAATCGCAAAGCTCACACAACAAAAGAAAAGCATACAGGATACAAATAGCAAAGTTGGAAAAGAAGTGTTTGCAATACGCATCCCAAACTACTCACAGATCAGTAAACTTCCGTATCAACTGCTAAACTTCAAAAATGCTAAGGATGAAAATGACAGGATCGCTGAGGCACATACACAGAAACAATCACCAAGTAGGAGGTCTTGGAGAGAGACAACCTCTTCTACAATCCATCCATTTCTATTAGGCAAGGGAAACTTTTGCTGAGTGCTGGTCACTTCCCCTTCAAAACGTGATAAATTACCATCGAATTTGTAACTGATTCGCCTCTGCCATACATCAAGTTTAACTGGTTGCCATTGTGTGGCTGAATAGTCAAGGCAACCAACTTTATGCATAATCTTCTGTTCCAATGGGCCTCCTTCAAATATATTCATTAAAAAACTAGCCTGATAAAGCATCAAACAGCATGGTATTCACTAAAAATATTTTTTTTTAATAGAAAACACGAATTTGCTCCAATTGGCAATGTCCGAGTTAAAAAAAAAAAAAACTCACAGCCATTGGAAGGCCATCAGCAAAGATCTCAAACGTTTTGACATCTTCAAATCCCAAGCATGATCCACTTTCTTCACTTTGAAAGTGTTTTGCTTCAGATTCTTCTTCAACAAGTTGCACCTTCTGCTCAGGACTCAAAGATCTTGCTTTCCACAATGCCATGGTTGTCCTGTCAGAAATGAGTTATTCCAGATGCAAGCTTTGATATGCCAATATAAAGTTGCAACTGAGGAGGACTATATAGATCTAGGAGTTGTGAGTGTACCTCCAAAACAAATGACATCAAATAAATAAACAAAAGAAGTCATAGCTGTTTGGGATTACATTAAAGAAAAATGTCCATTAAGATTCATTTGAGCAGTTAGTCTACAAGTTGTACCAATAGTATAAAACAAAGAAACTACTAACTAGTACCTGCTGGCTACATTGAATGAGACGAATGACTGAAAATGAAATTTTAATCTTCCATCCTGGTCTATTTCTTTTGCTCCATGCTTTGCATCCATACCTCTACCTTGCCATAGGACTATAATCATAGAAGGACTACCAACATTTGCCAGAGATGGCGGAATAACTTGGATATCATCAATGTCATCCCAGAGAAAGAAAAACTTGGTCTTGTGTCCAAATATATTCGTATAAAACCCGATAATTCTTGAAGAAAGGAAAAGCCGACCCTGCAAAAATCCTATGCATTTAGCTGCTCAAGCATCATTATTAAAACATTTAACAGAACTCTAAAATACACAACCATTGAATCTGAAGAAGCTAAGTAGCAGTTAGAAAAGAAGTACAACCTTTAGTGCAATGGACTGCAAACTTGATAGCTGGATTACATATATCATTGCAATGTGAAGACCGATTTATCTCAATACCCAACATGCTGACAAAAATATTGAGATAGGCTCACTTTTATTGGACATGTCAACAATTAAAATGAACCTTTTACTCAAAATGGATACGACACTTGGACACAATAGTAAAGTGAATGGTTCTCATTTTATTTACCCATTAAAAAAGAAAGAATGTTCATGTTATTTTTGATGTAATTTCCAACTTATATAGTTGATTAATATGTTCTCCTTATGTCTATCCATTCCTCTTGTTTTTCATTTTAATATATGGATGGGGCTTAAAGAACAAGTAAAGGTGCATTTACATTTATATTTCCATTCCATTCCATTCAGCTTCACCTCCTATATAGCTTAGTGTCCTAAACACGATCCATCACTGGCAGCTTAAACTACTCATAGTTCTTCATAGCACATAGAAGATTCCACTTGTAAAATACATATTGGCTACTCATAATAATACTTCAGGATTAATGGAAGATTCCATTTCTACTGTACATATACTAGCTGCTCAAATTGAGCTGGTTCCCATGGATCCAGGACTGCTGCTAGCCCAGTCTGGGCCTACAATTCCAGAACATCCAATTCAATGACTCCATTTGGACAGAAAAGGATCCCAAATTCTGATGTCGCTTTAGATTTGGTTCCTGATCTTCTGAACCTTGCATATGTCACACAAGCGAATAGGCTAGTATTATATATACAGAAGAGTTAAAAATTAGAGACTGAGAAGCAACACACCTTAGTGATTTGTGTTAGCAATTATATAAATGTATCCATGGTGGGTCCAACCAACAAGTTTTCCATAAATTATATTATGGATACATTCTGAAATACATAACCATCAAAAACTTTGAGATCAATAAAGTTCCATAATAGTAAATTGACACAGAGTGTACCAGTGCTAATTTATTAGCTAGATCAAGTAACATAAGGAAAACATAAAGTACCTGTAAAGGCATCTTGCGTTTCAGGTGACAGGAAAAGTCATTAATGAGAAATTCTTCTTGTGGGAGACCAAAGAGCTTCTGGAATGCAGAATTTGTTTGAGGTGACCGCAGATTTATCTACATATTTAACCATCCGATACCTAAGCCAGAAGACATGAAGAATCACAAGAACAGTGTCATCATACTGTATGTGTTTTTTACCTTCTTGCCGACCTCTTTCTCCATTTTTGTTAGATAATCTGTGACAACACCGTTGCCCCTTGAATTGCTCAAAAAAATCCTCAAACGCAACTTAGACTGACATGCTTGAGCAAATTTTCCTTGAAGAGGAATCCAGATATCAGCTAGTTTTGATAAATTAGATTTCACAAAGTTGACTTCTCCATGACCAAGAGATATAGCCTCATCCAATGGTCCATCAAAATCATAAACCGCCACCTCCATTCTAGATGGAGGATCATCCATGGCATCGAATTCATATATCTCTGCAGATCCAACAAAGTACGAACAATTATAGGAAGTCCACTGTATCAAGATCTATATACCAACATGAAAAGTCAGTAACAGAAATGTATATGCTTCTTTCCAAATCACTGCAATTATCCAAATAAACAAAGTGAAAGAAGTGGTATTTCACCAAATTACCATTCCATACTGGATTTGCTGCTTGGAACTTAATTGTGCTTGTCTTTGTTTTTCCATTGCATGTAAAGACAACATAGGGATCAGAGAACCCACATGAATATGCACCTCCTATATTGCTTCCCTCAATCAATGCAACAGTTAGCAACCAACCATCTCCTTGTGCTTTAACCCCATGATCACTACCTGTGCAGAAAATGCAGCTATTTAATCAAGCAACTGAAGAAGAAAAACATGGTTCCTTTAGCAGGAGAAAAAATAGATAAAGAAACCAAGATTCTGAAAGTCTCATCAGTGGAAGTTAAAAAGTTCACAGATGAGAGAACTACACTTTGAATTTGCAGTAGGTGGCAAACTCAACTACTAGCCATGTTTGGATGGTGGACACTACCTTGTGTTACAGCCTTAATATTCTTAAAAAACTTAGTTTATCTATTGCTTTATGCAGATTGTGGCAAAGTTGTACAAGAGAACTTACTTTAAAGTGAATCTGCAAGAAATCCTATTTTATATCTAATGCTGCAGGTATATTACAAGCAATGACTCCATGCTGGTCAGCATGGGTTGGTATGTCCCATGCCAAAAAGGTTTCTGCATGTGCTCTTCTGATCCATACAAACATATACCTAAGCCAAGTCTTAACATACTATCAGCAAGCTCTCATACTACAAGACAACAATCCTTAATTTTTAGCAAAGTTATATTGTTGGAAAAAAACTTAATTTATAACCTTCCTGGGCAATTATAATAAAATACTACCCATTCTCCAACTGATAAATTATTAGATATTTGAGATGACAATTAACCGACCACTAGTTTGCTTTTCATTTCTTTCCTCTCAATATACTCTCAAGCAAGGTTCGCCGTACCGTACCGTACCGACATTTCGACCCGGGCTCGGTACCGGTACGGTACGGTATACCGCTCGGTACACCCAGGTGTACCGAGCACTGTAGCAGTGCTACAGTGCTACAGTGCTCGGTACGGGCAGACCGGTACAGGGCGGTCCGCGTACCGCTAGCCTATCGGACCGGTACGTACCGCCCGTACCGGGCGGTACGGTCCGGTACGGCAAACCTTGCTCTCAAGTTCGACTTCATATCAGAGAAACAGCAAAAAAAAATCCAGGCATTACACACAAATCGAGAATGTTAACCCTACCATATCTCAATGCATGGAAACAGTTAGATTATAGAAATAACATATAAATCTGATCATGTATTAAGATCTGGTTAAAAATAAATAATACATTGCGAAAAGATTTATATGCCAACCGTATTGTCCACTATGGTCCATGTAGCTATAGGGCATAGATCAAACCATTTTGTCCGATCCAGTTGAAACAAGTAATTCATTTTTTTAATCTTTTTAATCCTGGATGAAAACAGTTGTCAGCAACTGTTGATAGCCTCCCATTTTCCCATCTCTTTTCTCTGGCTTGCAGCCTCCACTGCTGATGTTGTCACCTTCTCCTCATTGTTGTTACATCTTGTTTGTTTCACTCTTCTCCTTCTCCTCCTCCTCCGGTTCCTCCACACCACCACCACCACCACCACCTCCTCCTCCTCCTCCTCCTCTTCTTTTGGCCAGGCCCACCTCAGTTGGCACAGGGAATACAGAAACATGGTATGCCCCATCTGGGGATCGGTACAGTTTCCAGATCAAAATATTAAACCTTGCATTATGAAAGCAAAAAGGGTGGTTAACCGAATATTACCATTCCTCGGAAAATTTTGATAATTCCCAAAACCTCATTAGTATCTCCATTGCATCTTCCCAATCATCTAGTTTCCACCATTGCTCTTGATCCATCTATGCTTAAATTCACACCCTAGGTGCTGCATGACCCGTCACCTGCTTGCTACTCCAACCTGCCTCTCTAGTAGCCCCACCACCATTGATCACACCATCTCCACCATCGCACATTCATGATCACTTATTACTCAGCCTCTAACAGCTTGCTCCATGGCAGAAGATATAGAGAGATGAGAAGATCCCCCGATCAGCACCACCGGAGACACGAGAATATCAAAGGGAAAGGGAAAGACGAGGACATTCTCATAAATGCTCTTGCCCATCGATATGACTAAAAGAGCATGCGGCTTGTCATCGAACTTCACAATCAACTTAGATAATGAACAGAAGCTGTGGAAATATGTCACCTGTTCCTCCTGTAGGGATCTAAGTCGTGAGATTAGTCGGGACATAACATCCGCTAATGACTGAATGTTGGTGATAGCTTGACATATCTCCGCCATCCAGGTAAAATAATAATAATAATGCTTTTCATTTTTGTTACACATACAGAATAATATGTCCAAGTATTTTTATGGCCAGGCACATGGAATTAATTCTGATCAATATTGTAATAATGCTCTTTATAGATACAGTCTAACTGAACTACCAAAACTTGTATTTTAGCAAACAAAGACAAAAGAAATCATGGTTATGGAAAATGGAATCACTGTATCTAACCTAAGATAACAATTATGTAAAATTTGCAGTTACACTATGGCAAAGGGAGAATCTGATAATTTCAGAAAATTCATATTCTTATATTGCTGGATCCCTGAAAATGGGAGGTATGATTAATCTAATAACTTCTATATTTTGCTACAGAATCAACTTGAATGTCCATCTTCAGAACCTACGTGTCATTCATATGCCAGGGAATTTGCTAATAATCTTTAGGCTCAGCAACAGGAAGTTATACTTATGGCCTTAATTTCAATCTAATTCTTGATCTGTTAACAATTTTCTTCTATTACTGGATCCCTGAACATAGGAGGCACGATAAATCTAATAACTTATATATTTTGCTACAGCATCTACTTGAAAGTCCATCTTCAGAACCTACGTGTCATTCATATACCAGGGAATTTGCTAATAATCTTTAGGCTCAGCAGCAACAGGAAGGTATACTTAAGGCCTTAATTTCAATCTAATTCTTGATCTGTTAGCAATATTCTAGCACAAGCATAGATCAGAAACTCAACATATATAATGTTTGTTTTGATCATTCTTCACAGAAGCTCCTCAATCAAGCATTTAAGAGACAAAAAATAAAAATAAAAATCATTCCTGAAAAAAATGTGATGGATTACAGGTCATACCATTGTGTTTTCTGGCACGCAAAAAACGTCCTATTACTTCTAGAACATATTGCCCTTGAAGCGTCAAAACTGCAGACACTAGAAGTTCTGTGAAGGAGTCAGGCAAATCAAGTCCAACAAACTCAAGCCCCTGAACCGTGCCAGGTTTGGCTATTAGGATGTGAGCACAGACATATAATCCTACAAAGAGAGAGAGTAGAACTGTAAAATTACGGAGGAACTGGAATGCCAAGCCCAAACTAGACTCCCGTTTTATCTCTGGTAGAACCAAGTTTTTCTCTATGCTGCAAGAAGAGTCATCCAAAGCAACTGGTTTAACATGCTTGGAAAGAATGTCAGCAAACTGGGCAAAACTCTCTGTAAGACCTTGCTTTGCTCCACTTTCAATCATGCCTTTCATCATTGTACTTTGAAGAAAGTTTAAACGCCATGATATAATCAAATGTGATGATTGATTAGCTGATGGCAGCTGAGGCCCAGGCTTTATCAAATAGAGGATCTCTGTCTTAAAATAGCTACCACAAGGAACATCAGGAATGCTTACGCTTGCTAAAACTGCAAACTGTTTTCCATCTGCATTCAGATATGTCTGCTCCTCTGTAGCTCTCACAGACTTGATCAGTTTAGTTGCAGCTTTTGTGTAAGTCAGCACTCTCTTTAAACTACTTTCACCATTAAGAAGCCTCCACGGTTCCCTTTGCAGATCTGTAGTTCCTTGAAGCTCTGCAAAAGATTTCCTAACATTTGAATCTGGTGAAAAAAGAAGGGAGTTCAGATCACCTGGTGCAATAGCGTAAGATTGATCAAGTAATATTCCACCAGGTAGATGCCCAGGCATATCAGACCCGAGACATTTTGAAGCCATAGTTTCCAGTAGTTCCTCGAATTTGTTCTCACATGGTACATTGTCAGCTGAGTCAGCACATACATCCGCTTTCGTAGATGTCCCTTCTGACTGTTCTAAGGAATCAAGGTCCCTATTTTCAGCTAAAGGAACAGATTCTGCATTCTTCCCACGGAACATCTGAGACAATAGTTCAACAAAAGATGTTGTGTTTGACTTATTTTCCTTGGTAGCTCTAGTTTCTTCAAGATCCATCAAAGAATTTGAATCAATTTTGCCACCAGAAGAAGTACACAAAGGCGCTTCCCTTATCGGTTGGGAGGTCTCCGAACTTGATGCAAGATCAGTAGAAGGTGCTTGTGAGACAATAGAAGAATCATCTAAGATAGTATTTCTTGGGGACAATTGTATGGTGAGACAAATTTCCCCTACAAGTGGGACAAATTAAATAATTAGTACCATTAAATATTGCATGCATATGCCTCCTGCGCTAAAAGAACTACGTCATGGTACAAATTTCTATCTGATCATAATGACATCGAGTGAAAATCATTATGTTTTGAGATGAGCCAGGAAAGCATAAATGACACCGTTTATACACTTAATCTTATCAATACAATGAAGATTAGAGAACTCCCAGACACTAACATCTGCATGTGTCGGGTTATCCTTCCCCTGTTCTATTATTTTTCTTCTAACAAAACAACCAAAGCTGGAGCATGTGCTGCTGAACTTGCTAAAACTAAATCTAATTTACCGATTGAAACTGTAAATGGAGATCATTTTTTAATTGTTGATCTACAATTGTTTCATTTTAAATGCAAGATAAACAGATAATAGTTACTTGATTAATATATGCATATGTTTGACTAAACATGTGCAATAACAACTAGTACAGTTATAGGTATTCAGTAAAGAAAGAACATTTGTATCTGGAATTCACAAAAACCATTTCATGATCCATTTTCACTATATATCATTTACAACTTTGGTCGCCTAATATTTGCCTCTTTTCATTCATCTACGATATAGAGACTTGACACGGTTACAAGCTATCAAGAACATCTGAGCATTTTAAGAAACTAAATTCATACAACTAAACGAGTGAAAAAGAACTAATATCCAGGGCCCCACATGTTGGAACCTGAACCAGGAACCAGAGAATCCATATGTAAGCCAAGAAAGGGAGGAGAGACATGATCAGGAGAGGGAAAGCTGGAGCTAACTAAACTGAAATAATTCCAGCTAGAGAATAACATCCATAGAACAGAGAAGGATAATCGGCATATTACCCCTTTTTTTGTTCTTCGACTTCTTATTCTTGGGTTGCAGCTGGTACCAGGCCGTCCCCAGGGATAGGTTTTCAGCGTCCAAGACCTTCAACAATGACACCTTCACCTTCCCCAAGAAATCATTATTAAAGTACTTATCTTCGTTGAGAACTGAGACAGTAAGCTCTTCACTGAGTTCCCCGACAAGGAAGCTGAACTTTTCATCCCAAAAAGGGTTCAAGTTCTTTTTGATGACCTTAGTTTTCGACCTACGACCGCCAAGCTGCAATCTCACATAGGGATCACATGACCCATTCATATTCATTACAGGAAGACCACGGGCCTCAATGACGTGAACAAAAAGCTTCATTTTAAAGAATATGCAGGAAGGAATAACAATTCAACCCAACCACTAATCGATTACGTACAACAAATTGGATTCCAAGCATAAAGACGAATGGATAGAATAAACAAGATATAGCGACAGAAAGATCTCACATGAATAGAGGGGAGGGAAATCCAAATTTTTAGCAGTAGAATAAAAAAAAAGTAATTGGAATCTTAATGAGACGATCAAAATGAATGAATAAAATCAAAATGAAACAGTAATTGGGGGAATCTAGAACCCTAATTTTCCTGCCTTCGCATCCGATATCCGGGGAAAAAAAGACAAGGGGGCGAGAATAAAGCGGAACCACACAAGGCAGCGTCGAGTTGGAATTGGAATGAGAAATGTTTTTGGGAATCATGAGAAAGATGGGAACGAGGTGGCTCATCTACCGTCACCGTTTTACGCATCGAAATCTCGCTACGACTGAATTAATGTACACAAAAAAGGACCGTCTCGCATCGAAAACCCACGTGGAGTCCTCGAAGATCGACGCAAGGCATACACGAGAGAGAGAGAGAGAGAGAGAGAGAGAGAGAGCGACTTAGGAAATGGGAATTCCCCACCGCGCTCTTCGGATGCTTGTAGCAAATCTCGAAGCACAATCCCTAATTCAAGAATTCGGGCATGAATCCATACCTGTAACAGTCTATCTCGCCCCGGCTTCCCGCGAAGTCATCGCCGCCCTTTTGCATCCAATCAACCGACGGGGGAGGATTTCTTGCATCCAATAGGTGGAACAACGCGTGTCGTCCAATTAGTTCTTCCAGGGTTGAATCCGACTGACTACTTTTGACGCTGGCGTAACTGTAGACCGCTCGCTTTTTGCCCAATACATGTCAGACTTTGGTTGGTTGAGTTCGTTCGTACCACCCACGATCTAAAAGAATAAAAATATATTTCTCTAAAAAAATTATAACTAATTTTCTTATTTGTATATTATCGCTTTAAAGAAGTAGACAATATTAAAAGGTTCGTCTATAATGCAGTCTTTATATATTACTTATAAGAAAATACAAATTGGTTAAAGAATTATTTTATAAAATAAGCCGGCTCAACATATTATATGACATTATGTTACGTCTTAAAAGCATGACCCATATTTGAATCATATATTTATAGCGTTTGCGGTGTATCAAATCTCTTAATTATGCATCATAATAAGACGCAACGAAAAAGAGAGGAACAATTAATTGTGGCAGAAAGTGTCCAATATCGAGATACCTTAATCTGCAAGTTGCGTTAAGTTGGAAGATGTATCATATTATTAGTACATAGGTGTATGCCAAAAAATCTTTAAAAAAATAATCAAAAAATTTTCAGAAAATAAAAAACCTAAATTAGAGCCTTTTGATTAGCCCTAATATAAATTATTTCATTTTAATAAACAAAATTAAATAAGAAAAGGATAATGGACTTATCTTCTTTGGACGTTAAGTACCTTTATAGGTATAGGACGATCCATGTCTAGATCTATCAGATAGATCAATACATACCCCTGCTTTAAATATATAAGGTGATGGGTTTTGCATTGGATCATGTTCATTTTGCATAGCTAAAAAAAAAAAAAAAGGAGGAGAAAACATGAGATGTAGCTTTTGGAGACCATTTAGTTTCAGTTACCTGAGTAAGGATGCATCTGACTAATTGCACTTATACAAAGACTTGTGTTCACAAAAAATTCTAGATCCAGGGCATGTTTGGCACCTGCCTGCCTTTGCACGGATTTCCTCTTAAGAACTATAAAATGAGTAAGCATTGCAAGATTTGCACCTTATTAACGGGCAGAAGACAGCATAAAAAAAGGAGGAAAACAAAACTTCATTAAGCAAATCATACTTCGATTGAAGAAAGCTCAAGGCGAGAAAGACCACAAAAGCAATACTGAAGGTGGTGACATGGAAAATTCTGGACTCAGTAAAGAAGAATAGTAAAGAATTTGTCAAGCGCTTTGGAGGGACCACAGCAAAGGGTTTAAAAAAGCATTACATTTTGCAACAACGGATCTCAGTACCACATACAAAAAGCTTACCAATAAATTGACTGGAGCAAGTTCCATTACTTAACTGGCATATAAAGCCTATAAAAATGACGCATTCGAATTTGCTTTGAAAATGCAGCAAATTACATGTGATAATTTCTTACTTTGGGAATGGATGGATGTGCTTCCCAAAATTTAGAAAAAGAAAAACAATGCTGCTTCTTTCTTGTCCCACATCAAAACTGGGGGAATTGTAGCTCATACAGTGTCATGACCATGGCAGCTAGTTGTTCTGTAAGTTGTACCGCAGACATCCATCCAGAAAGCAACTAACATGCACGCACCATATGATACTTCTTTCAAACCATTGGGAAGTCGGTAGTTAGTGTTTATGAGAATGTCTCCGCCTACTTCTAGAATGAATGTCTCCTCTTTCTCTATTCCTTTTATCAATACTCTTCAAAATGCAAGATATGGTTCCTATAGCCGCCATGGCGTAGAATGCTCTGTAAGGGGTCGAAACAAGGGTGTTCAAGAAAGTAAAATACCCAGCAAGAAAATACACAAGGCCAAAGCCAACTTCGCGACCATGACTGCCCTGTAAGGGCAAATAAATAGAGTTCACATCTGGCCTCGATCCACAAAGACCATGCAGAATGACACCCATGCATAGAACAGAATCGATAAGCCAAGGGAAGCTCTGGCCCATCCCAATTCTCTGGAACAAATGTTGAGAAATATAAGAGATGCAGGAGAGAACAAGTAAATCTTTGACAAGCCAAAAGAAACTTCATATGATGAAAAATATAAGCAAGTATAAACTACAAAACATTATAATAGCATAAGAGAAGCCACGAGACTATTCTTGTTAATAAAAAACATATACAAGCTAAAAAATGGATGAACTTTCTAGTCATATATAAGATAGACCTCTGCTTGATGTATCTTATTTGCTGATATATTTGTATTACTTGATGAGCGCTTACATGAAACTAATTCTACTTTGAGTAATAAAAATAATCCTAAGAAACTAAAGGGTATAGATTATGTAAAGCTAAGACTGAATATATGAGATATACAATCTTAGTAATTAATACAAGGAGTAAACCTAAGAATATAATTAAGTCAAATGAACAATAAATTTTGATAAATAAAATTTTAGATATCTTGGAATGGTAATTCAACAAAATGAAGAGATTTACTATTCAATGAGTAAAAATGGGTAGTTAAAATGGAGAGGGCATCAGGAGTTTTGTATAATCATTGGGTACTTTAAAATTTAAATTGAAAGAAAAAATATATAAGAAAATTTTTAGTTCAGTAATACTTTATGGATCGTTGAGATAGATATGTTGAGGTAGACATGTGGAATTAAGAGAAAACATTAAAAAATATATATTATTAGATAATTAGGTGTAGCTTCCCAGCAAAGACCAAGGGACTCTTGGTGATTTATATTGTGTTGCAACTTAAGCTTAATGCACGGAAATTTTCACAGAAGAAAACAATCTAGAAGAAACCTGACATGTCTGTCATGTAAATTGCAATGCATGTCCTGGCAAATTCAAAACTTTTAAGAGTTAAAAATGAAAAGTTCACTGTTGTGCTAGCATAATGGTAAGTTCAAGTAGGCAATCCTTCTCAGTTAATTTTTCACGAAATTTTTAAGACAATGAGATGCCAATCAGTAGCTAGAAAAGAACTATGAGATCCCATACCTGCAACCAGGCAACTAGTGATGGTAGAAACATCAGTGTAGCAAGAAGATGCAAGATCAATATGCTGTGCTGGTAATTGAAAAATTCTAGTTGACTGTCACCAAAGCTTTTCACTGTGTTTGGGCTAGTTGGAGAGATTTCATCGACAGGAAGCAGTGAATCAAAATCATCAGTTGTTCCACATTTGGATAGCAAAAAAGGCTTGCAATTGGTTCCTGAGCCAGAGAATTCCCTTCTTTGAGCATGGCTGCGTAAAGAAGCCGTCAAAAAACTGTTACAAGAATGAAATAAACTCTTAGAATGATAACCAGAGAAACCATATAAAAGAGTATCAATACGATAGCAAGGTCATAAAGACAAAAAGAACTATTTGAGAGAATGAAAAACAAAAAAAGAAACATCAGTAAAATTGAATAAGGGTCCATGGAATAATAAATGAAATGGAGTGTTCAAAGGTCATAAAGACAAAAAGAACTATTTGAGAGAATTAAAAAAGGAAATATCAGTGAAAATGAATAAGGGTCCACGAGACAGTAAATGAAATGAGGTGTTCAAGTGTTCAATGAGAAAGCTACATGATATCAAAGATCATGATATTCCACTAATCCACATGGGTGGACTTTTGCTAATGTTGAACAAAAATAAACTCAGACCTTAATAGTGAAAAGTCAAACAATACATAGAGAAATGCAATATCCTTCCTTCAAAGATCAAATAAAACTCATCTTAGTGGGCAAAATTAGGGGCAATGATACAAAAGAAATGCCCTTTTTTTTGTTAAGTAATTAATATTTTTGGAAGGTGTAAGCCACAGATGAAGTTGAAACAATTAATAAATCTGGGAAAGATACTTTGTCCACTGGTAGTCGTATATCCAATGGAAGTAACAAAGATCAAGGAACTTATTATAAGAAGATGATCAAATGTAAACCGAAAGAATAGAGGACATGTCAATGTCAACAGAAATTCTTTCTTGCATGGGAGGTTTTGAGACTTTTTTTATTCTAAAAAGTGGATTGAAACATTGTATTAAAATGTCCATCAAGAACCACCTATATCAGATCTATTATGAAATATCCAATTATGAAATATCCAATCTACTCATTTTGGTGCACGTAAACAATAAGTTGATTGGATCTATTATACGATGGGGCTGATGTCGTATCCAATCTGATTATAATTGAATAAGTGGATTGAAACATTGTATTAAAATGTCCATCAAGAACCACCTATATCAGATCAGATTTTGGATCTGACTGGATTATATCCAATCTATTTACAAGTCTAGTTTTACATGCTCCTAGGAAGTTTTAACAAGAGGACCAGCTTTGGAACCTTTGATGCAGGACCCCTAGGAGGATCTCATTCTAAATCTTGCTTTAGCTCTTGCCAAATAGGTGTTTGTCTAAGAATTTATTTTGCTTTCTTCAACCTAACCACAATATCAATTAATAGCTATTTCTGTTCTCTGTCAACTTTAAAGAGGGGCAAAAACTGATTGTAAATGACTCACACAATATCTAACAAATGCCGAAAATTGGTGGCCAAAGAGCAGCTTGGGGCTTATAACCATGAAGTTCCTTGATGTGTCCAGGTTTGTTAGAATGAAAATAAAGCAAAAAAAAAATATTAGGGAGATATCAGGTCAACAAAATACTCGAGAACAAAATCTTACGGACACAAAAAGCTTGACCTTGTTACTACATGGATATGTATGAGCATCAGACCATTTGATTAAGTATGGACTAAGAGAGGAGAATTAATGACGTACTAGAGGAAATACTCAAGTACATAGTGAAAATGCTTTGGAAGGCCAAAGACCTTTATTTGGGTAGACATTTTTCTTTTCTCTCTCAAAGCTTTATTGCATGCAGTATGAAGACCTGGAATTCCTGAAATTGCAAAGAAAGAAAAGAATGACCTGAATGACCTCTACTAGAGCTCATTACTTTATTAGCTAACATACTAGTTAGTTATTCTGGGCATTTAAATGGTTCTAGGTTCCAATGTTCTAGGTTCCAAAAATTTACTCACAAGGAGTAATTACTGCATATCATGTTATGATCTTGGTGCTTGTTGATCAAAAAATTTAGTACTCCTACGTCCTACCTAAACAAGGACTTCATTATTTGAATTCACCTATTCTACTTGGAACAACTAGTAAGATGTTGTTGACATGCTCCTTTTCTTTCACAATTATCCTGTATTAGTTCTGTAATTTCATAGAAGAATGAAACAGCATAAAGTTAGAGAACAACCGAAGTCATAACTTGCAGAACACTACCAAATTTGAGACAGAAAAACTGAAGTTGCAGCAGAGCATTGATGCACTGAGCAGGACAAAGCTATCCAGTTCTCAAAAGTACCCATTAGCTTTGGTTAAGTGTACACTTGTGTAAAATAGTTAAGAAAGAAAGATCAACAGTCTCCTTTACACCATTGACACACAAAACTTAGAAATTGGGAAGTTAATAGAACTTGTTTCAGATGCAATTACAATGCACCAATAACAATGAGTTTCTGCATTGTCCACAGTAAATAAATTAAAAGGAAAGCAAGGGCAAGTAATAAAAACATTACATTAACAAAGAAAGTAGAATAAGTTGTTAATAAGCAAAAACTGATGCAGTTATTGATGGATGGAATATAATGTTTTAGGAATGAAAAAGCAACACTAAAATGAAGATGATAACAACTTGATCAAACAGGTATTGAGAGCTGCTTCAAAGAAATACCTGCACAGAGCAGCATGACACTGGAAAGCATGAGATATAAGCAATACAATCAGGCCAAGTGCTGGATGAACAAAACAGACCAGTGGAATTGCAACAAATGCTACAACGAAATTTGGACTGCCCCTGAGAATCTGCACAATCTGTTCCAGAAGTTCATCATTTATGTGTGGATGCTAGGAAAATTACAAATAGCTCTTAAAGACAGTTCTAGTTTCTAGAGGCATAAGTAATTCCAAATGTCATATAGGTCCTCATCAAAGTTTCACATTCTCCATAATCGAATTGTAAATCAAGAAATGTAGAAGAGGTAGCTCACCTTCAATGAGTAAAAGATTGATGTAAACCTAAATATTTGATTCAAAAACGCAATCTGAAAGTTGTCTTCCCATGCCAGCCAGCTGCAAAACCAATACACCATTTCCAAAATCATGAAAATTGAATTTGTAAGGAAAATCTTGTTAGGATAGACAGAATGTCACTAATGTCCAATGTTCTGGGCTTTGTTTAATCTTCTACAGAAAGTCGAATATCCTATTAAAGACTAGCTTATTACTTTAGTGCAAGGAAAATCTCATTAGGATGGACATAATGTGACTAATGTCCAGTGTTCTGGGCTTTGTTTAATTTTCTACAAAAAGTCCAGTATCCTGTTAAAAACTAGCTTGTTACTTTACTGAACTAATTTTTTTTTCATAAATTCAAACTTTACACAGCTGCTCTTTCTAGGATGGAACTGTGCTCACTGATCGCACACCCTAGTTTTAACTTTTAGCCTCCAAAATTAATTTTATAAAGGACTTGCTTATATCTTCTATCACAACAACAAGAACAAGATGTCAATGTCCCAACTATTTAGGCCGGTGACTTGAATATTTTCCTGATACTGAGCATCATATAAGGAAAAATCCTAGCTAAATTAAAAGCAACTGTATTTTTTTTACAGTTTCTTGGAAAATTTTCTTGTCTCCATAACTAGAATGCGGGTTTTGAATCTATATACTAGACTCATACCAATCCTGGTACATACCAACAATACCATCTGGTCAACACTAACCAAAGGGAGAGGAGGGGGAGCGGAGCAAGTGAAGGAGAACCAGGGAAAGGAAAGAAGAGAAGCAGAGGAGGAAAAAAATGAGATATACCAACAGCGAAGGAGGAAGTGCGAACCAGATGGTGGGCAAGTGGTGATGCAGTGGGATGGAAGCTGTAGGCAGCCAAGCAGCAGTGATAATATGACGGATCGAGCAGAAGTAGCAAAGAGAGGGAGAGAGAAAGAAAGGGTTTAGTTTTACATGGAAGATAATATTAAAGAAAAAGAAAAAAAAGGAAAGGCAACTGTAAAACAAATAAAATAAATTATAGGGGTACTGAGTGGTAGATTTTGAACTATTAAAACCGAGTGGTAAGCCTAGTTAGGTAGGACTACTAGGCAATGACCCTACCTCCAAATTAGACCAAGCAATTCGTCCGATCCATCTTTAGGTTGCTAGCCGAATCACTCTGAAACTAATCCTCATTGGAAGGTATATATGTCTCTTTTTCTACAAAAAGCCACACCATTTTGTATGGATACTCATTCGATCTTATATAGAAGAATGAATATCTTTTTTAGTTATAACTTTTTGTATTTGTTGTTTCATAGATGTCAAAATATCACTATGAGGCATGGCTAGCCTTACAACTATCCAATAAAGTTTTTCTTTTTAATCTAAGGAACACATAACAATCATACAAAACTACAACTACCCACTCTCTTTTTCCGTACAGTTTGGTTTATGAAATATAATTTCATCAATCTGTCTTTTTTGTTGAGAATAGATACACTATAACTTTTTTTTTGCTTACACAGACTTATTGTCTATTTTAGATGCAACTCTTAATTCCTTTCTAGGATTGCTAAAAATGTATTTCATATAATCAGACATGGTTTATAATAGAATCAAACTAATACACAAAACTTGATACTTGTCAACCCGACCAAGCACTTGATAACAATCCATGCAATTTGATACCGCTCTACATATGGGTGGTATACGTCGAAATATCACAGGTAACTTGACAATGTAATAATCCAACCAGCAATTGATGTTTTTATGAAACTGGTATTTAAAGCCTCGTACTTAATATCGAGTCCTATTTAATTTAAAATATTAAGACTCGAGCCTGATGGGCTAACTAGCCTATCAACTTCGTTTGGTCTAAACCACTGACCAAAATGCTTAAGCTGAAGTTGATAATAGTACACTCATCAGACCCTAAGTCAATCTTAATCCTGCCCACTTTCGATGTGGGACTAATCAGGGGTGTTCCAATCACCCCCACTCAAAGGCTTGACGTCCTCGTCAAGCCCCAACATAACCCAGATCAAACACTAGCATAGTGCATGTGAGGCGTAGCCCAGTGGTGGCTCCACGCCGTGACGAGTCCTCTGACTCCGTCTACGGGTAGCTCTTTCCTACTCGAGCCCCCTCACCATGCCCAAATGCTAGGTCGGCTCTGATACCAAATATTAAGACTCGAGCCTGATGGGCTAACTAGCATATCAACTTCGTTTGGTCTAAACCACTGACCAAAATGCTTAAGCTGAAGTTGATAATAGTATACTCATCAGACCCTTATAAGTCAATCTTAATCCTGCCCACTTTCGATGTGGGACTATTCAGGGGTGTTACATAAAACCTTTAATTTCTAACAATTATCTCCATGATTTTATAATTACTCATATTCTCATCAATCAAAAGAATATCATTAGCAAACTCTAAAATTTATGAAGGTCTATTACAAATGTCAAAAATAAAGGACTTAAAGTTGAACCTTGATATAATACTCTGGTCATAAGATATTCATTAAATACACCTCTATGATATCACAATCATCCCCTTCTGCTGTGATAAATACCTTCATCTCCAATCTGTCCAGTTTCCTAACTCCTCTCCCTTCCCTACCATTCGCTAACACATTTGACCTCTCCACCTTCTATTCCATTCCTGCAAGAACATGGCAAGATATTTATCACAATCATCCCCTTCTGCTATGATAAATATCTTCATCTCCAATCTGTCCCGTTTCCTAACTCCTCTCCCTTCCCTACCATTCGCTAACACATTTGGCCTCTCCACCTTCTATTCCATTCCTGCAAGAACATGGCAAGATATTTATCACAATCATCCCCTTCTGCTATGATAAATATCTTCATCTCCAATCTGTCCCGTTTCCTAACTCCTCTCCCTTCCCTACCATTCGCTAACACATTTGGCCTCTCCACCTTCTATTCCATTCCTGCAAGAACATGGCAAGTTTCTTCTGCAGGTCCCTACCGATTGATCCTTCTCATTCAACGTCCTACGAAGACCGAAGACACCCCTCATTTGAGCAATCCTGAAGAAGGGCTTTTCAACAGCCTTGTACACAAGGTAACCCAAGCTTTCCAAAAGCAGCAGAGCAAGCAAATGAAGATCAAGGGGACTTCATCCTAGATGGTGATGATCTAGAATGGTCCCATCTTCCTCAGAAGCCAGGTCCCAAAGCCTGATCCACCCCTCTGAAGGATCTCTTCCTATTTCTTCTTTCTCTAAGCACAAAAGTAAGAAAAAAGAAATCCGAATCCACCAAAATTGTTTCTACAGATTGCAGCAGGTCCTTAGCCATGTCCTCTCCATCTCCCTCATGAATGTGTTGAGTTGGAATTGTAGAGGGGCTCACAAATGTGTTGCCTCAATCATTTGTTGTATTTAATTAAATCCATGTATATTAGTCATGTTGTACTTCTAGAGACTCACTTGAACATGGAGGCCAGCCAGAAATTCATAAGCAGACTCAGCCGTGACTAGGAGGGAGCAGCTTCTCTAGCCCGCGGTAGATCAGGACGTATAATTGTTTCTTGGAAACTTGACAAACTAAGAGCAGGCACTGCGAGTATGGATACCCAATTATGCACTTCTTACTGGAAGAACAAGGTAAATCTTTGTGGCTCCTCTCTGCTATTTACGCCAGTCCTATTCCTAGTTTACACAACTCGCTTTGGTCTGGTCTTTCATCGCTTGATTTGGATTCTTTACCTTGGTTTCTTTGTGGAGATTTCAATTGTATTGTCCACCCCAAGGAAAGGAAGGGGAGCAGGCCATTTCAATTAAATAATTCAATTACTTCTTTCCGTGACTTTATGTTCACTTGCAATCTTTCTTATTTGGGTTTTCATGGTTCGAACTTTACTTGGTCCAATAATCGGATTGGTAACTCTCGAGTTTCTGTTGGAGTTGGACTTGACAAAGCACTTGCTAATATGTCATGGTTAGACATCAACCCTTTTGCTTTTGTTTTCTATCTAAGACACCTTTTATTGGGTCATTGCCCTCTTTTGATCTGCACCAATTCTTACTCTGGCCCCAAGCCAACTAAATCACTTATTTTCGAGCCTTATTGGGCAGATTACCCTGAGCTTAGGTCTGTGTTAAACGATTCTTGGTCCAATCCTAGTCTCCCCACCATATCCTTGTTTAATCTTCATGAGAGATTGAACAGCCTTGGTCCTGACATCTCCAATGGAGTCAGTTCAGTGCTGGGAACATCGAAACTAAACTCAAGAACACCTTAGCCACTATCACTGACCTTGAATCTCGAAACAAGTCCCATCCTCTGAATGAGAGAGATCTAATTGAACTCCAAATTCTCACCAACAAGAGCATGGCACTCTCAGTCTCAGGTGCACCTTAAATGTGGACCAAGGCCAAAACCAATTGGATCGAGAACAATGACAAGAATACCAAATATTTTCATTCCCTTGTCAAGCACAGAAGATGTAAAAATCTCATTCACTCGATTAAACTTGACTCTGGTGACATCATCACCAAATAGTTCATGCTTCCTTCATTGGTATTCAAATCTATGGGCAGTCAATTTGGATAACTCAAATCCCAATCATGACCAATTGGCTTCAATTTCAAAAAATTCCTGATTCCAACCATGACTCTTATCACAACATCTTTCACCACATCTGAGACACATGGTGCACTTCTGTGGGACTTGGTAAAAGTCTTGTGCTTGATGGGTTCACTATTGAATTTTTCAAACATTATTGGATAACTCAATTTGGATAACTCAAATCCCAATCATGACCAATTGGCTTCAATTTCAAAAAATTCCTGATTCCAACCATGACTCTTATCACAACATCTTTCACCACATCTGAGACACATGGTGCACTTCTGTGGGACTTGGTAAAAGTCTTGTGCTTGATGGGTTCACTATTGAATTTTTCAAACATTATTGGGACTTGCTTGCCTCTTCTATCACTAAAGCATTCAATGACTTTCAATCTTCTGCCTCCTAGTTGGAACAAAACCAATCTAATCTTCATCCCTAAAAAGTCCAATACAAAAGCCATCACGAACTACAAACCTATTGCTCTATGTATTGTTCTCTACTAGATTCTTACCAAAACTCTTGCTAATAGAATCAGAAATATCCTTCCCAATATCATTAACAGATTCAGCCTTCCTTCTGGGTCGTTCCATACACAATAGCATTGTTGTGGCTCATGAGTTAGCTCACGCAATGTACAACTCCAAAGGTCGTAATTCTTTGATTTTGCTCAAGATTGACCTATCTTCTGGGATGGCATCCTTTTTGCCATGTCCAAAATGAATTTTCCATCTAAATTTACCGATTGGGTTAAAGCATGCATCTCATCTCCGAGTTACTCTTGTCTAATCAACGATTTCCATACCGATTGGCTCAAGAGTCACCATGGAATTCACAAGGCCAACCCCACATCCCCTCTACTCTTTATTATATAACTCAACAAATCTTTTCTGGTATACTAAATGATTTGTCGGCCAACGGTCATATTCCTCCTTTCAATATCAAAGGTGTAAAGCTCACATATTTGATGTTTGCAGATGACATCATTATAACCTTTAGAACTATTGATAAATCCTGCCTTTAGAACTAATTTTCCATCTAAATTTACCGATTGGGTTAAAGCATGCATCTCATCTCCGAGTTACTCTTGTCTAATCAACGATTTCCATACCGATTGGCTCAAGAGTCACCATGGAATTCATAAGGCCAACCCCGCATCCCCTCTACTCTTTATTATATAACTCAACAAATCTTTTCTGGTATACTAAATGATTTGTCGGCCAACGGTCATATTCCTCCTTTCAATATCAAAGGTGTAAAGCTCACATATTTGATGTTTGCAGATGACATCATTATAACCTTTAGAACTATTGATAAATCCTGCCTTTAGAACTAATTTTCCATCTAAATTTACCGATTGGGTTAAAGCATGCATCTCATCTCCGAGTTACTCTTGTCTAATCAACGATTTCCATACCGATTGGCTCAAGAGTCACCATGGAATTCATAAGGCCAACCCCGCATCCCCTCTACTCTTTATTATATAACTCAACAAATCTTTTCTGGTATACTAAATGATTTGTCGGCCAACGGTCATATTCCTCCTTTCAATATCAAAGGTGTAAAGCTCACATATTTGATGTTTGCAGATGACATCATTATAACCTTTAGAACTATTGATAAATCCTGCCTTTAGAACTAATTTTCCATCTAAATTTACCGATTGGGTTAAAGCATGCATCTCATCTCCGAGTTACTCTTGTCTAATCAACGATTTCCATACTCGTATACTAAATGATCTGTTGGCCAACGGTCATATTACTCCTTTCAATATCAAAGGTGTAAAGCTCACATATTTGATGTTTGCAGATGACATCATTATAACCTTTAGAACCATTGATAAATCCCGCCTTTAGAACTAATTTTCCATCTAAATTTACCAAATGGGTTAAAGCATGCATCTCATCTCCAAGTTTCTCTTGTCTAATCAACGATTTCCATACTGATTGGTTCAAGAGTCATCATGGCATTCGTAAGGACAACCCCATATCCCCTCTACTCTTTATTATAACTCAGCAAATCCTTTCTCGTATACTAAATGATTTGTCAGCCAACGGTCATATTACTCCTTTCAGTATCAAAGGTGTAAAGCTCACATATTTGATGTTTTCCGATGACATCATTAAAGCCTTTAGAACTATTGATAAATCCTGCCTTAATGTTATTAATGCCCTCAACACATTCTAGAATCACAGGCCTTCAGGTTAACACTAAAAAATCCAGCATATATTTTTTTGAAAAATTGCAATGTCTACATTAGGCGTCATGTCAAAAACCTTCTCAACATCGGTGAGGGCAGTTGGCCCATCAACTATCTAGGCACTTGCATCAGCCACGCCAGACTCACTGAGGTGCACCAAGACATCATTATTAACAAATGCCTCAACAAAAATACAAGGATGGAAAAAAGACCTTATCTCTCAAGCTGGGAAAACCACCCTTATCAACTCGATTGTTAATGTCATCCGTCTTCATTCCTTCATGAACACTTGGGTTTCTGACAAAAATATTAATAGAATCATTACCATTTCTAGAAAATTCTTTCAGAACAACTAACCCAATCACAACAGCCTTTGTCTCATCAACTAGGATTACCAATCATAAGGCTGATGGCGACCTCAGTCTTCGTGATTTGAAACTTGTCAAAGCCATGATTGCTGCTAAACGCATCATCTCTCTACTTAATGATGTTGTTTGTCTTTGGGCCAAAATCTTGTCTACTAAATATGGACATCTTCACCCTTGGAACTCCTCATTACCCAAGAAATCATCTTATGGTTAGAAATCCCTCTACAATCCACTCAATGCCACTAATATCAAATGGTGTTACCACTCATCTCTGGAATGACCCATGGATCATTAATATTCCTTTATCCAAGTGGTCTACCTACATCAACATCAACTATTTAGATACAGTCACTTCTGTCTAGGACCTTCTTGAACACAACTCATGGAATGCCCAACTCATTCATCACATTTTCTCTATTGACATTGCCACCTCCATTCTTAATATTTTTCTTCCAGCCATCCCAAGTGATGACTATTGACCCCCCATCCCCTCAGACATATTTCTGCTCGTAGTGCTTATGCCTATCTAAAAGACATCCCTAGAAAAATGGACAATGGATGGAAGGGCTGGAAGGTGATGTGGGCATTTCTGATACTCCCTAGGATTAAAAACTTCCTATGGAAGCTTCAGAAATGTCTATCCACCTCCAAATGGACATCCCACTTTCTCCATATTTACATTTTCACAAGTCCGGTTTGCCAATCCAGCCAAGACTCAATCAAGCATATCTTCTTTGATTGTGTCTTCACAAAAAATCTCTGGTAAAGCCCAAACATCTCATCCTCTTAATTTCTTCAACAACTTGATTCATGGTTCTTGGCTTTACAAAGGAGAAGATTTAGATCCTCACTCGACTTCTCTCTTTTGCTCTCTTCTAGCAAATTGTCTTTGGCTTTTATGGAAGCATTGTAATGAATTGCAAACATCGTAACCAACACCTTCAACCCACCAATATATCGGTCAGTGCACTTGGCTTAACCAATGATGCCCCAATTACTATCCCAAAACCTGAGGGATAAGGAAAAAATTTTCCTTCCCCCATTCCCACACAAACAACTAATCAACACTCAGACTCTCTCTTCTGTGATGGCTCTTACTCTCCTATGTCTTCTTTTACAGGGGCAAGATACGTCATCTTTGATCGAGACAACAATATTGTTTTTGCTGGTTGCTGCACCGTAAAAACATCCTCCTCATTAATGGCTGAAACTTGGATGATCTACCAAGGACTAGGTAAAGCTTTGAGCAAGAGTTTATCCTCTCTACAGGTCAAATCAGACTCTATGCAACTCATATAGCTTCTGCAACAACCTGACATCACTCATGGAGGTTCAAAAATATAACTCTAGACATCCTACATCTAGCAAAAGTCATGCATGTTACAGACTGGAACTTTATCCCATGTCAACACAATTTTTTATGCTCATGCTTTAGCAAACTTTGCAAGACAACATTTGACTAATATCTTTTGGAGAAGCATTTCACCTCCAAACATCTTGTACGAGCATTTGATGATTTAAGATAATTCTATTTGAAAAAAAAAACACCTCTATGAACCAATATGTATAAAGTAGTCTATACCAATTCAAACATATACCAATAGACCATACAGGACAGTACTGATTGATATCTAACATCTTATTATTTTTCTGATGATATCAAGCAATATAAGCAGTCGATATATCACCCTGTATTTAAAACTTGATCATATGCATCTTTTATTAATTAATATAACCCAGAGCACAATACTCCCACCAGCATATGATTGACTTGCTATTTGGTCTTTCTTTGAGGCAAAGATAGGCAAAGCCTGAGCTTCCCTTTTATCAAAAAGACAACATAAATACTAGGACAGAGGGATAAAGAAGAAAAAAAGAAACAAAAAGAGCCATCCAGAAGAGACGTTTGAACAAATCAGACTGATCACCAACGTATTATATATTTTTGTCACATGTTAACCTCCACCAATCATAATTCTAGTTTCCTTGCCCAAAATTTTGTTTAGATCCAACAAAATTCATCAAAAAAAAATCTCTCTTTCTTGATTTTTCTAGCTCCTAGAAAGCAAAGGTGAACAATCCATCTAACACATACCTTCCAGAACTTTTTAATCACTTCCTTCTCCAGTCAACCAAAACTTTCCTTGGCTTAAGAGAGATCTTCTATTCTTTTAGGATAATAAAATCTTTTTCTAGAAACTAAACTTCTTTGGGCAGAACATTTTTAAGAGTAAACTACTGAATTTTGACACAACCCAAGGTATTAGGGTCAACAAATTTGGTTATGCCACAATTATTAGTCCTAGCTGCTGGATGGTGTGCAGACATGCAAGAGACCTCCTGGTACAAAAAAATCATCCACACTGTTGCATATTAAATTAATCAAAAACATGAAATTTTGCTTTAGCACAATTAATTTAGTGTTAAAGAATGCATAATAAAATCCTTTTGAAGATGGAAGATACAAATCCAATGATCAACAAAGACTAGTTCAAATGAACATTTTTTTAACAAAAGGAAAAGAATTATAAGAACTGCATAATTTAAATTAATTGGAAAACAGATTATTTGTAAACTACGGAAAACACTAACCTTTTCTTGATGTAAACATGTATAGTTGCAGCAGCATAGAGGATCAGCTGAGAACTTAGAATCAATATCATCACAGATCCATTTGCAACTAAATAGCACAATACAGAAAGAGAGATGTAGCTTGCAATTGGAGGCACATGTTGCCTTGTCAGCAATAGAACAGGCAAAGAAACAAAAACAGGTAACACAGCAAAGATTAGAAAAGGAAGTGGCATCCTCAAATTAAACTCCAAAGCTGACAAAATGGATGGAAGTGATGCATCGAGTTCCCAAGCACGTGCTTGCCGCATCAGAGCAAAAAACACAGCCGCTATCATGAAACCAGTAATCTGCAAAGTCGAGTAGCCTAGTGATCAAGTTTGATATAGAGAAGCATATCCATGGAAGTAAAGCTAGTTTCAAACATATGAAGAAAGAACAAAAAAAGCATGCAGACATAAACACCCTTAGATGGGGAATTGAACCTATTTTAAACCATTTTATCCTTTTTCTTTGATGAAGACGACAAATTTACCTGCAAATGTCAAAAGTGAAATTATTATTTTTTCTGTTTGATAGGTTGAAAAGATCACTAATTAAGATTTCTCATTTTTTCCCTAATTCCTTTTCCTCTCTCCAAATTTTGAAGGTTACTTATTATGTGCAACTTCTATATGGCGATCAAAATTGTAGATTACAAATCAGTAAGCTCAGAAGAAAAGCAGCGAATCACAGAAAACAATCACCTGTGAAGAATATGAAAGACAAAATCTACTTGCTGCAGCAGTTAAAGAAACAGAAATACCCATTGTATATGAGCAGTGTGGGTCCACCTGCAATAATGTTGATGCAAGATACACCTTAGAACGAACATTTTGATATATATATTCAGAAATCGATTGCAAATCCATGACAATCATCAACAAATATATACTACAAGATAAAAAAGAGCTTTACCAACAAAAATACAATAGTTTTGTCAGACTCTGGACTAGAATCAAACATTGCAGGTGATGAATCTACAGTGATAGTCTCAGTATACATGTTGGGAATGACATGTAGACCAGATACCGAATCCCAAGCCAGGGCAACAGGTGGGAAACAACGAAGTTTGCAAAACCCTGAAATGCTAACAATAAATCAACATGAGTAACTGGAGGACTGAACATTTAAGCAAGCATGTATAGAAAGAGAAAAAATGTTGTGTATATATGAAAAGACAGCATTGCTGCTGGAAACTGAGACCAACCTCAAACATTCTGACCAATCAAAAATTTCCAATAAGTCTGTCATAACATGTGATAGATGTTCAAAAATTGTAGTTTTTATCTATGAAAAGACAAGGTGCGGGAAGCCAAGACCAACCTCAAACATCCTGACCAATCAAACTATCAAAGTTTCCAATAAGTCTGTCATAACACATGACAGATGTTAAAAAATTGTAGTTTTTATATTTCATGTTGCCTCTATATGTTCCCACCCTAACCATGGGGAATCTCAATAACAAGTCTAGCAACCCATTATTCCGATGTGTATATGTCCATGGTGATGTATATTTGATTAAAAATGTGTGATACAATTTTCATTGATCTACTCATAAAAAAAATCAGGTTTCATAAACATAAATCTTAATCGATTTCAATATTATTTTTGCAGAGTCTAATGGTAGCAAAGGATCTAGCCAATCCCAAATAATTGGGACATTACGGTTTTATTATTGTTGTTGTCCTTGTCAAAAATGTAATATTTCACTTCTCCATGTCTTAGTCCTTTTATTCCCATTTAATGCTTCATACTATATTGGCACATAATTCCTCCTTAGTAGAATCTCCAATCATCCTTTCGTAGATACAAAACTGGTCTTGTGACACCATGATATGTTCAGTTGCCATAATTTTAAAAACATGAAAAGAAGCTTTTTTCCATCACTAGTGCAACACAAGATTAAATTTGATTTACTCCATCTATTGGTTGACTTGAATGTAATAAGATGATTTTTGCATTAACTTCCTAGTAGTTTTACAATTGGTTTTGAAGGTAGGTGAACATATGAGAATGCTCACACAACTGATGTATGGATCCACACATAAGCCTTACATATCAGGTCTGTGAGAGACCACATTAATCCTGAAAATTTTCAAGGGTGATCTGATCCCCATAATATCCAGTACCTGAATGGAATTTATGCTCATGTATCCTACTAAGATGTAAATTATGTCAATGACATTATTAAGTCATTAGGAATTAATTATTTGGGAATCTACGGGTCAGTTTCAGAAGAATGTAATGGGATTACAGTTTCCATAGAAACATGTTATTTCAATTTTTCAATAGACATGAGACATTAAAGTTCAGATTATTTCTATATTATATATCACAACAGCAATCACCTTTAGATCATTCAAGTGTAGTATGGCAGATCATTTCACGTCCAAACAATAATTAGTTCTACGTTAACTGCTTTGTTCTTGTGATGATTAATGAGGCGCAAGTAACTAACTCCTAAGGATATTTATTAGAGCCATATTCTTTAAGACAATCTATATAATTTTGATTTTATTGGACTAGCTTGACATATTACACTTGTGTACTTGGAATTGCTTAATCAATTTCTTGATACTAAATTTCCATATATAGTCAACTTGTCATTTTTGCAGTTTTGCATTTCAAGTAGTATCATGGAATAGCGTTTGCCACGCCGATAACCTCATACAATGCACAATTTGATAGTTATATGTCAGCAGCAACTCTGAGTTGGCACAGCAAGCACCAATACCTTTCTACCAAGGTACATTTTGAATGTGTTGATTGGTTTTATCATTTATGATACCTATTCTTGCCAATATTTAGTCTGTGCAACCAATTTATTCAAACTTTCTTTTCCAGTGTTTTCCTAGCCTTTGAGTTCTTCATTTGAGGTTCCTTGTCACCCATGCAAAATCTTATGACAATTCTCCAAGGTTCCTTCTCACCAATTTTGAATGTGTTGATTGGTTTTATGATACCTTGTCTTGCCACTATTTAGTTTGTGCAACCAATTTCTTCATACTTTCTTTTCCAATGTTTACTAGCTTTTGATTTCTTCATTTGAGGTTCCTTGTCACCCATGCAAAATCTTATGACAATTCTCCAAGGATTTTGGCAAATAGGCCCCTCAAAGTTTTGACAAGCATACCCATCATTCTAACTTATTTGATCAATGCATGCAACAAAGATTATATTACCTACCTCACTTATCTTTAGAGAAAAAGATCAATAAGCTCTCTCATGCCAGATCTAACATTATGCTTCATCTTTGCTGTCATTTTATATGGTACCCATCCAATGCTCTTTACATCAACCACAGATTCTAAACTCTTAAAGTCCAACATTTCAAATATAAATACACATTGACAAGTGGGAAACAATATGCAATTAGGATTTAGGACGTTAAGAACTAAAAAGAGAGAAATCATTTATAGTTAGAAAAGTTAAAATCTTCAGAATTCAAACATTAAACATGATTGGAAGAAACAAGGAAAAGGAAGGATCAAATAGAGCTTACTGCTTTGCTCATCATCTCCAGTTTGTTCAGCAGTAGACTTTATCCCACAACCAGTTGTCTTGAGAGACAAAATAGTTGGCAAAAGACCAAGGCTTATGGAGAACGACAAATTGAAAGCAAGTGGATGATCCTCCTTAAGCAACATTTCCTGCAACCACCCGGAAAATGATTAAGGTTTTTACTTAAATGGAAAAGAATGAACATCTTAAGTACCACATCTATATAATATGTAAGTGAACCAAAAACCTACAAATAACTTTTTAAGCATGAACCTCTTGCACATAGCTAGACCGAAGAAGCATAGCAGCAGAAAATTTTCTCTCTCCTTCCTCGGGGTTGAAGAATTGTCCAACTGCCATAGAAGCAGCAGGCGGAGGCCTACCTGAAACAGTCTGAACAACAACAAAAAATAAATGTAGATCAAGAATCTACCAGTTAACTTGATTTTAAAACAAAAGGTAGCATCTTTCTCCTAGACAGTTAAATTGTAGCATTATATAACAGTATACATATGTTTTGTAAGTTTCTATAGAATTGTCATAGGCTCTATACTTAAACAGATTTTAACTGTTTGAATTACTGCATAGATTACAATGATGATAGAAAGAGGTAATTTTTATTTTATTATCAGACACAATGTTCTAAAGGGAGATCTGATACATGCAATGCTAAAGACCTGTAAAGACATGTCTCAATTCTTAAACTTATATAGTACTTTATAGTTTAGTACAACCAATTGAAATACAGAAAATATTAACATGGTGTAATGAAATTCTGGAAAGGTAATCTACAAAAAGGGTAAGAATCTAAAGTATGGTTTATCACTTGTTTTTTTAAATAAGGAAACTAGGAATTGTTACTAGTTATGCATATCAACATTTTCATAAGCTATCATCATCATAAATATAGCCAAAAGAGAGAACCTAGCAACAGCCTAACCCACATGAGCATTAGTTTAGGTCCCCTCTACAGAATGCATTTGCTTTAGGAACCACAAAGCAGAATAGAAAATAATATCTACATCTGCAGAAGCAAGATCATGTCATAGAGCACAAATTTTGTACAGAAATTCATGCAGATAGACCAGGAAAGTGATGTGGAATTCCAAAAGAAATCCATTTTTTTATATAGGAGGTGACAATTGAGATCTACCATATAGCTGAATAAAAGAAAAGAAAACAGAAAAGAAGGTATTACCGGATGTGGAGCGACTAAAATGGTCAAGAATCGAAAACCATGCAGTTCCTCAGGAGTTAGCTGAAGAAAGGCAGATGGAGGTGCTTGTTCAGTCTGGCTTCCTGGTTCAATCTGATGCATAAAAGAGGATCTTTCCACTGTAAGAGTGCCTCCTTAAATCATTAAAAAAAAAAGCCTAGAATTGCATTTATGGCATGATGCTCGGATAAAAATTGAATAAAAATAGAGATACCTGTCTGTCAATGAATAAAAACCAATAGTTTCTATGCAGATTGTACATGATAGAATTTCATCGGAGGATGAAGCAGAATAGGTACCTGTCTTGGTGCAGGTCCTGCAGGAATGTGAACCATCTTTGATGTCACCTCAATGGTTCTCCTACTAACAGGCAGTTCACCTAATAATGATTTTTTCGACTTCTCAGGCCACAGGTGAAGTCTAACCCCAGAACAGGGAGCAAGATTTGTTACAAAGATGAAGTGTCCTCTACCATTTGAACCCTGAAAGCAGTTAAAACACTAATTAAGCAATACATATATATTACCTAAACATACAGTGAAGAAACCATCCAAAAGAGTCTTCAGTGACTTATTAGCAAGAACAGACAAATTAAATTGACCAAGTTAGACGGTTAACAGAATGCGATAGAGTGTGAGAGTAACATAAATAATGACAAGCATCAGCCACTGGGAAGCTTGCTCTATTGCCACTTTGACATCATGGTTTCAAGGAAACAGCCTTTCCCAATGTGGGGATAATACTGGGTTTGATTGAGTAAAAGATGAATTGCACAGAACTTATATTCTCAAGAGTAAATGATGAAACAAAAGATAAAATATTGCTTGCACACCTATGCAAATTATTCTTTAAGCATCCCATCAAGCATGAGACCAGCTAAGAAAGAGGAACACTAACTTCAAACCACACCCATGAGTAGAAAATATTGAAGCTGGGTGAAATTTACCAGTTTCTTAATGTCCAACCAACGCCTCTTCCCATCCATCGCTAAAACCGTAACAGTGGTTGATTCTATGTAGAGATCCTTCTCAAGGCCATCATCACTCCAGTGAACAGAGGGGGGGCATGAATATCGATCCTGCACTGGAGGATCTGCAAGCCCAATGCATATCTTTAGTTATAATACTTCATAGTTCATATCTATCACAATGGCTTCTGAAGTACAAGGTAAGAAGTAAGAACAACAATTTGGGGTCAGTCATAAAAATCTTTCCCGACCATTGAGAAAGTTACAAATAAGCATGAACAGAGAGATAGGCAACAAGCAACAGGCTCTTATTCTCAGTCCAAAAGCAATGAACAATAATATATTACTCATTTGCTTAAATGTTCTACCCCAAGAAATCTATCTTCCTACATATATCTATATCAATGTTCAGATTCTAGATGTACAATGGGAGTAATCATAAAAATCATCAAAGTTATCCTCCACCAATAGGAGTTGAATATAAATCAAACCGCTTAAATTCTAATGAAGGGTCACACAGACTTTTTATGCAGTATTAACCAGCCATTCTCAGCTTCAAGTTTGTAACAGATTCTTAGCCACTTTAGGCAAGAGGGATCAGTGAATGAAACTGTAAATATTAAAGTAAGAAAAACAACTTTAGACAAAAGAGACATCAATAAATACTCATACAGTGAGTAAAGGGAATTCTAAATGTTCTACCTTGAGAAAAGGAACAAAAAGATGGATGAATGATGTGTTCAAGAAAAATAGCTGCCTTAATTTCTGCAGCTATTAGGAGTCAATTGTTTTAAGAAGTTGAACTCAGTTTGAACTAGGACCTTAGGTTCCCATGAAGATTTTTGTTTGACCCAAAGTCGTTGCCAAACTTGCAGAGTTCCAGAATTTATTATTGCAGAAAGATGAAATATGACAGCATTGTTTTAATTAGAATAAATTTTAATTATTTAGTTAATTTTGATTTGATCACATTGATTTAATGTGTCTGGGTTAAGAATAATATTAAGTTGGATCATATAAAAACAAATTTGTTTAGCTTTAAAATATGTCAAATCATTTTATAGCTACCTATGATGTTTGGTTAAGAAAAATCAATACATTAATTGCCACAGATGTCAGTTTCACATTCCCAACCAAAGTCAGAATAAAGAAATAATCTCTTATCTAGAATTGCACTTCTGGTTTTTTTCTTCTCTTTCACTTTTGCCAGACCAAACACTAGTAGCAGCCAGTCACAATAAAAGTCCTCTTCAGGAAGGCCACTGCTATTCTTACAGCCCCCTTATTTTCTAAAAAGTCACAGATTTGATGGCAAAATTTATTTCTGAAACTTGTATGAAGAATGAAAAAAAATATGTCTAAGTTCATATCCACATCGGATGAAAGATAGCTTTTTCTTTGTTCTTTTTTATAATAATGTCATTGCTTCTGTGCACAGATAATTTGTGCATGAATTTGTAGTTTGTACAGCTTTCGTGCATAAATAATTACAAACTTGGTAAAATTGAAAACAACGCCTGATGTGCTAGAGGTGGCAAAATGAAAAATACCAGTATCACGTGCAGCATCCTTGATGGGAAGCTTTATTGAAACCTGAGATGTATGCATATCCCCCAACCAGTTTAAACTATGAGGTATGCCACTTTGAAGCATTTTTGTTAGCATAAGTATCCTTCTTGCTACGCTTGGATATGGTTGCCCAGTTTCAGAGTTTACCATACTAAGAAGAGAATGTGAAATCTGCAAAGAACATTGATGTTGATGGAGGACTCACAGAACCAAACTGATCCATGCACCAATCTGTAGACTTGCTTACCTGTACAACTAATTGATTGCACCAGAGAATAGACTGGTGCTCCATTGAAAGCCAGACATTGTTCATACCTGAGCTTCCTATTGTAAAACCATTAGTAAACGGAACGATGCCATCTAAAGAAGCCAATTTGGAACGGACCTGGAAAAACATATTCATCAAAGAAGTGGGACCACAGTCAGCATACTCACACAAAAGATTTACATTGAACAAAGTCACATTTACAAACTCAAGCACAAACAAAAATCATCCAAGCAAAATAGAGGAAAATGCAAAATTACACACCTAGCAACTCATTGTAAAAAGGATTGGCATCCTAATCTGAACGAATTGCAAAAGACCTACTTTGGCTGGAACATGGTCAAGGTTATTTTCTATGCATACTACAAATTATGCACACTAAATATGGTCAATGATCACACCACACATAGAAAACTCCCAATTATGCACACTAAATATGGTCAAGGTTATTTCCTATGGTTTCCCGACTTGAGTGTATTGTCTTTAAGGATCTAGAATGCTGATTGATAGAACATCACTACTCATAGAACCAAGAACTACAGGAACAAGAACTATAAAGTAAACACTAATATAAATGGAAGATAAAATAAAGACAGTCATCAAAAATCTCTTTTATAACTAACATTAAGAAAAATAAAAAACAAACCTGGTAATCGTAAATGCCGCCAGATACAGAGACAATAACAACATGAGATAATTTTGGACCAGATATAATATGGCCAATATTGTTTGTTTGCATCTCATAACCCTTTCTCCATTTTTCATTCACTTGTGAAAAATAGTGTCCCAAGGATGGTTGCAGTGCAATTGGAGGCAATCTGGACAAGTTGTAAGCTCTCATCAAGGATTAAATATTCATGCTAGAAATCTAATAATCTACATAATCAGAGAATAAAGGTGATAAAACATACTGGTGTGGGCTTGAAAGTGTTATTATGGTTTCGACAGCTGATTTCCGCAAGTATGGATGCACAATTGCAGCTCTAGCCACAAAGCCACCCATTGAATGGCCAACTAATATTACACTTGAGGGCAGGCTTCCGGAAACATCAGCACCTTCTTTAGATCGGGCTTCTTTAGACTCTTGATATTGATCCAAGATCTACAAGAGCATATGAAAATATGGGTCAGCAATTATCTGATGATCTAGTACATAATTTTGTACAAATGAAAGAACAAGTTACATAATTTGTCAGAATTGACAAAGAAGGATTTATATCTCGAAATGATACTAATTTTAGTAACCGATTGGACCATTAGGATGCCGATATACTTGAAAGATATATGAATTCTGGTGCCCAATATCATTGACAAACTAATAAAATATTAGATACTAACATAAACAACCTATATGGCCCGCCACTGGTCCTTGGTTGGACCAGTAAATGCCAATCAGCATGTGCCGATCCGATCGACATTCAAAACTTTGCAGGCAAGTTCATATTCGAATTACGACCATACAAAAGGATTTAGATACAGTAATTTTCAGGTCAACTTATGCTCACTTACTAAAGTAAGCTAATAAAGCGATATCCAATGTTTACATTTTAATTAAGAAAATTCAAGTATTAAAAAATCATATAAGATTCAAAATTGTCCCTTGCTGTTTGCAGCTTTTCCAAATGCCACTCTGCTAACTCACTAAACTACTTGAGAACAATTTAATTGAAACCACATAGGAATCAGATATGTCATTGACTTGTAAAGGTTAAATGCAACTATCCCTTGGTGCACTTCAAGCGATGACTAAAGAGGACTAACCAGCTCAAACAAGTGTAAAGAAACTAGTTTGTCAACACAAAATGTTTCTTTGTTTATGTGCATAATCGGAAGCATCTTCAGCATAAAATGCTGAAAAAAGAACTATGTAACTGAGATCAGGTTCTACACCATTTAGTAGTCATGCAACTATTTACCTATCTGATAACAATTAAGCAAAGTATCGTTTGGGCAAGTAAATTCTTCATTCAAAACGTAGCACATGGTTCAGTCTAATATCGAAGATACCCTATGGATTGCATATACAACATATTCGGTATGCTCTTCAAGTATTCGACCATCCATGGCAGAATGTTCCCCTTCGAGATCCACAGCAAACCAGTCAAGCTTATGATTATATTGGGTGGGAAGCACAAAGTTATCCAGATCCTCCAACTTAGTTTTTGTCTTTTCCGGTACAACAGATGCTTCCTGGTAGAAAGTTAGTTCAAGTGGTCCTCCTTGGTAAGCCCGTTCAGATTCGGCAGCCAAAGACCGGACCTAGAAAGACAAAGTACAGATGAAAAGATAAACAAGACAGATGTTATTTACAACACCACATTCAAATCAAGCTTTAAGCAGGCTTAAAAGAGCATAAATCAGAACATTGGGACGTCAGAGACATAACATAATGTTTAGATTCAATGGAGGAAGAACCTACCATGCTAACTGGCTTAAGGAAGCCCCAAGTTTTTGTAATGAAAATCATAATGGACTAACATAAAATAAAAAGATGTGCATTTCCTTAGACACAAATTTAAGTACTTGATTTAACTCAATCCTAAAGTGCACCAACACTCATTTATCAAGCTGGATAAAAATCCTTCAGAAAATGGAAGCAAATTAAGAGAAGAGAGTACTTCCGGGTTTCAATTAAACCAAGCCTGCTAGCGATAAGAATATGTCCCTGTGGCTGTACGTTAAGCTCATATAACTTCAGTTGCCATGAAATCAATTAACCACTGATGTTGCTTGCCAAATCATACAACATCAAGTCATGACAACAACATTTACAGCACAGAGCTAGGTATAGACAAATTTTTCTGTGACAATAGTTGAAACTAGGAACATATGATTGAATTTGAAACTGCAGATTATAACAACTAAATGGACCCCGTGGATCCAAAGTTTAGCCACAGATACCAGCAGTTTCAGAAGCTCATAACCTCCTTAAAGGTATAATACCCTAGTTCTTCCATAATCAAGGATCAAAAAAAGATACATGATAACTCAGAATTCAGGTAATCATTCAGGCGAGATACTTATAAATATTTAAAATAAGAGCCATTGCTGGGTCCAAAGATACAAAGAAGAAGGTTGTCTTGAGGTTGTCAAGATAATGGCAAATTGAAGTCAGCGATACAAAAATCATGAAAGAGTATGATGAAGAGATTGTGGAGTTTATATTACAACAAAATTCCTGAAACAAATGCACAATGTATGGCTCATCTACCATGGCACAAAAGAGGATCAATTTACCTGAGTTGCCTTTACAGCAAGCCATCAAACCAAGTTCAACCTTACACTATATCTTAAGGCTTGGAGCATCACTAGACATCACTAGAGCATGTTCAAATGACCCAGGCAATGTTCAAATAAGCGCGATATGCAGATATTAAAGTACCACGTAGCACATATGCAGGGTGCATAATAGATATGAAGACTTTTCAGAGGAGGACTTTGAGTTATTTTGCACATCAAATTAAGAAGTTTAATGAAAATGACAATTTGGCATGTATTCAGAACCATAAATGGCTATGTGATAATAGCTTCAGAAAAATTTGTTCAAAAAAGTAAATACTACCTACAACTCCAATTTGCCTGCTTCTTTTTTGAAAATTAACTCTGCAGTCTGCACTATATCTGGAATTGACATCAGTTCAGCAACCATCACAAAAAGATCCTTTAATTACCTAATTATAATTTTTTTATGGATGAAGCATTCATTTTTTATGTCTACAACTTTATTTTATGTACCTTCTAGATTGTGAACAAAATCTTTGTACCTTCAAACTATAAACATATTTTCTATGTGTTGTTTCACTTTTAACTATTTTTTCCCTTTAGTGGTCTTCCATTGATACCATACTTCACAGTAAATATAAAGTTACTATTAGTCAACTTAGCCATTTTCGCTTTAGTTGAAAATGACAGTAGTTCTGATTACAAGTTTGTTTGAACAGGAAAAATAATGCATACAGATTAACTGATATATGGAGTTGGTATTTTAAAGTCTCCGATCTATTGCGTAATTCTATAACAGCTTAGGCGTTCCAGTGAATTCAAAATGCAATTCAGCGAACATAATGGAAATCTTTATCTGATTCACTAGAAGGAAGATCAGAAGCCTATATTAAGAAGGTACGGTTGAAACTGACACCCATCCCTATTCTCTTCCCGTACCATGGAAATAAAAACATTATCAAAATCCTATCTTTTCCCCATATTTTCTTGGTTTTCCCAAATGTTGGATGCAGACTGTGTCAGGTCAGTTTGACTTTTCAAGGAATGACAAGCATCGTGATTAATTTAAAAGACCAACAATTTCATTGGTGAAGTCTATTTCCAGTCAAACTACTCAAATATCAGACCAGATTTGGCAGCAAAATTCCTTGCTGCTATAAAATATGCATCAAGTCTTGAACACAAATTTGCATCATTAACTTGAATGTCCATGAACAAGAAGTGTTTTGTTTTACTACAGAGCTAGAGATAACTGGTATAATACAAAAGATAAACATTTTTAAATAACATATTGTAACTAAGATACTTGGAGAAAGTGAAAATTTTATACTTGAACAATGAAAAGGGTAAAAGATGAAAAAGGCTCGCCTGCTTGTAGCTGCCACCATTTCCAGGTATGAAAAGAACAGGGACGCCATTAATTTTCTTCAGATGCTCATCGAAATCAATTTTCTTCCATCCCTCATGGTACAAGAACAGCCCGTACTTGTCCGACGAGACATTAGCGGGCGTGGGGATAGGAATATACATCGGATACATGTATGTCATGATGCAGCCACTCGGGACTGGTTTCAACAGTTCATATAGCCCCGTAATAGCCACCCATACAAAGAGAAGTACAAGAACAACAACTTTACACTTCGATCTCAAGCCCCTCATTTCCCCAAGAACTTCAATTCGAGAAATCACAGCTACAAGAATCTCATCAAAAGCCAAATTCCGGCGAGAATGATCTGCGATCAGATCTGGAAGGGATCCAACCAAGAACCAACAAACCGATCTTCTGAAACCCTTACGAAATCAAAAACCAATATTCCGTCGGCAGATCAACGTATTCATCAAGAATGCGAGATCTCCCAACCCCGAACACGCAGAGGATTCAAACCACAATTCCGAACTCAACCTACAAGAAGCCAACCAGATCGTGTTCATGGGGCGATCGACACCTGAGATCCAAGCAAGAACTCACCCGGCGGAGAGGACTCGAGATCTTGGTGGGGGAGAAGGGGAACCCTTTACAGAAGAGATCCGGAAGCGGGACTCGCCGATCTTGAGCTCGTTCACCGGAGGATTTCGCCCTGCGAACGGGAGAAAGCATCAAGCGAAGACACCGCGGCGGAGAGCCGATAACCCAACGCCAGGGGGGCTTTATAAGTGAGCCCCGGGCTCAGTGTTTACGGGCGGTACCCGGTCGTCAGGTGTCCGTTACGGCCGTTTGCGTCCCACCGTAGGCTTCCGACTACCGGCGGTAGCCGGTTTCAGCGAAGCAGCTCGTCGCCGCTGGTTACCAGTAAGTCTAGAGGAGACGAAAGCGTGATGGGAGGAGTGAAAGATCACCAAATATTTCAATACTAAGTAGGAGAATGGAAGTGTTTGTTTGATGTGTATATTTGATTAATGACTAATCCATATTGGGTTAACTCAGTTGCTTAATAATATGTCAATTTGGGCAATTAAAGATCCAAAATACTTCCGGATTTTTTTCCCGATTTCCAACTAATTTTGTTAGGTTTTCTTGATCAAATCAGATGCACAAATTTCATAGGATTCCCAACAAATTCTTTCAATTTGCAGGACAAAACATATGTATGGAGAATTACCAGAAAAAGATGAAGTGTCTACATTAACCTTTACATTGGCAATCAATTCACCAGGTAATGAGATGAAGAGTCTGAAATCAATTAGTAACTTTTGTACTTCGTTGAAGGATGGAAATAAGAAAGCAATCAATAAGAGTTGTGGCTGAGAGATTCCAGATTTCTTGTAGTCAGGCTGCTCAACTCCATAGTATTAAATGTTGGTGAGCTTTGCAAGTGTTTACAGCCGCCTTGACTTTAGCAGTCATACACCAATCAATCAGATTAAGTGTGTGTCTAAAATCAAACAGGAGAAATGTTTATTCTCCACTGAAGAGCAAAATAAGTAAGCAATCAACAAGTATCCTAGCCAAGGATTTTTGTGATCAGCTGCTCAAGTCGATAGTATCAGATGTTGGTGAGCACCTGTAAGCTTTTACATCAGCCTTTATTTTGGCAATCATACACCAAGTATCAAGAGTATTGTGCTTTTATCAAGACCAAAATCAAAGAAGAGTAATGTTTATTCTTCGTTGAAGAGTGAAATAAGCAAGCGATCAGTAAGTAAGAGCCTTGGCAAAGAGAATCCAGACTTCTTGTAATCGGCCACTTAACTCTATAGTATCAAACATTGGTGAGCTCCATAAGTGTTTACGTCCACATTTATTTTGGTGGTCGTATTCAAGAATTGTGAGCATTGCACTCTTTTACAAAACTCCAAACTTAAAAAGGAGTCATGTTTATTCTTCTCTGGAGAACAAAATAAGCAAGTATTCGGAAAGAAAGAGCCATGGCCAAGAGAATCCAGACTTCCTGTAATCGGCTGCTCAAGTCTATAGTATCAAATGTTGGTGAGCTCTGTAAGTGTTTACATCCACCTTTACTTTGGCAATCATACACTAAGTGTTGTGAGTATTGTGCTTTCAGCAAGAGTCTAAAGCCATAGTGAATGAATGATATGTGCTTCAGCCACATCATGAACTTGGGAATATGCTGCAAGACAAGCAAATTCAGTTGTTATCATCGCTAGGAAGCTCCTCGAGAGAAGTTGTGAATTTGCTAATGTTTCAGAAGTTGATACGATAGATAATTTATTAAAAACATAAATCAGATTGAGTTTTTCTTTAATCCTAAAATAAATAATCACTTTGAGTTTCAGCCATATCAACTTTCTTCGGATCTTGATTAGCCCTCTAGTAACTGACATAGATACCTGCACATAATATCCACCAGTGAGGAGAACCAACATTAGAACCAATGATGCCATCAACCCAGCTCGTTTGACACTTAACATTGCTGCACCAATTAACTCCCCCATTCCCTGGAATTAGACAGATTTGTGAATGTTGGAAATTTTAAGAATTACTGGAAAGAAAAAGAAAAATAAATATAGAAAGAGGAGTTATTCAGGTATTTTTCTCCAGAAATTTCCTGCTGAAGAACCAACGTAAGAATCTACCATAAGATAGCAAAATTCTTACTTGTGAATTTTGAAAGATGGTGACCTTAAAATATCCAAATTCACATCAAGTTCTATTATGAAATATATGTCTTGATCTCAAGTTGGGTGGTTGAAGTAATGAAATATAACTTTTTGGTACCCAAGTCTTTTTTTTCTTCTTTTCGAACACTTCATCTACAAGTGCTAGCACAAGATGTTTGTTTTCATTTGTCTAAATAAGTAAATTATAAACATACTGCCTTATACCAAAATAAATGGCTTCATGATCTTAAATTACCTGGCTCGTGATGACGATCAACATAATTGCGAAGGACGTCAAGAGAAAACAAGGCGTCGTTCTTCTGAGGTCAACCATGAAGTACAGGATGACCATAAAAATGATGGGATACGCAATATTGATGATCATGTCACAGAGAGTGCTACTCACATAATAAACACTAAATCTATACATATCAGCTTTTCTTTCTTTCACCAAGTAGGACTTTTCGAAAGGGAAGACATATACTGCTCCAATTAATGATGATGATGTCCAGAATATACAGATATAGAACATTAGGCCAACCTGCATCATGGAAGAAAATGCTTAAGACTCAAATGGAATAGAGGGGTCAAAAGATATTTTAAATTACTCCGCCAACATTTGTGATAATAATGTTGTGCTGCAAACAATATTTATACATCTTACAGCAGAAGTTGAACTGTCTGTGTTTTGTTAACCACCTGGTCTCTTAATTGAGCTTCAGTTCCTATATTAGATTTCCACCATAGAAGGCCTAATAAAACAGCCACTCCAACTGTTTGTGAAAATCTTAGCTTGTCTAAGTAATCTCTGCTTCTCTCCCTAAATGTCCTCTTTGATAGAATAATGAACTGCTCCACCCAATTCGAAGTCCAATCCTTTTCAATTTGAATTGATAGTTGAAGCTTCATGGGTGCTTTTACTGAATGATAGTTCCCTTCTTTTTCTCTAGGTTCCAAATCTGTCTTATATTTGCATTGCAGAAACTGTAAGAGGCAATGAAGGAAACAAATAAATATGGTGTTGGAATGAGAGATAACTTGCAGTAGAAATCAAAATGCTCACGTTTAAACTGGCATAATAATTTTTTCTTAGAAAAAAGAAACAGAACATTGAGCTTTCTGCGAGTTCTTGCAAAATGAACTTGCTCTTGACTAAACTACAAGTATCTTAGTTAAGGAGCAATGAGAGAACACAATGGTTTAATAGATTTCTTGAGATTCTTTTTCACCTTAATTACTTTCACCTCGATCTCCTGCATATTTGTTGATCCTTGCAAAGTTTCAGGGATGCTGATGTCTTTGACATGTCCGGTCGCTATATCTAGCAGGAACTCTGCAGGACTCATGGCCATCTCAGGCACAAAACCCAGGGACGAGAAATAATGCATGGACTCCCTGGCATTACCATGGTATATGGTTTGACCCTCAGATATCAACAAAAGCTTATCAAACATGTAGAATATCCTGCTAGATGGCTGATGGATGGTCATGATAACTGTTCGCCCTACCTGAAATTGGAGGGAAAATAAACCTCAAACATACATTTTTTGCAGATTCTTCAGGTGTTATTTTCTCCACAGATGTCTGATTTTTCTGTGTATAATAAGCATTTTTTCAGAAGTGAAACAACATATTACTCTCCCCGTAATTAATTAACTGATATTAGCGAAAACAGTTCATATAAGCTTTCCTCAGAAAGACAGTTATGAGAATCAGTTGACTTTATCACCTTTGCCAGGTTTCCAAGAATTATAAGGAGCTTGCTTGCAGAGGTGGAATCCAGGCCTGAAGTGGGTTCATCAAGAAACAACAATGAAGGATCGACCAGGATCTCATAACCTATACTGGTCCTTTTTCTTTCTCCTCCTGAAATGCCTTTCACAAGAACACCACCCACTCTGGTGTGTCGGCATCTAATTCACAGAGATAAATAATGAGTGCATCAAAACAGTTTTTTAACTTATTTAACCTTTTTCTAATCACCTTATATATCTAGTATAAATAGAATCAAATCATTTTGATGACAAGCAATGAGGGCCAAACATTTCAATAGCATGGACCATGATCACATGATCCTAATGAGTTTTAGTGTATCAAGGTAGTAGTGGAAGCATCAATTTCTTGGAAAATCTATCTAGAAACTTGAAAAAGACATTTCCGCTAATAAATATAGATTATCATGAATGTATACAGTGTTTTGTGAATAAAACCAAAATAATCAGAAAGAATAATTTGCATGTCCAAACTAAAAGAATGAATCTAAAAGTTGAGACTAATATTATACTTGGAGCACCGGCTACATGGTTTCATTTGCAGAGGTGGGGATAGAGTATTAATATGACAAATTACCACCATTGCTATTGAGCATCTTAAAAGAACAAGCTAATGATCTAAGTTGATTCCGATTTTGCAAGTACAACCAACACTTCGTTATAGATTTAGCCGAGGTCAAATACAGTACATTGAAATCTCCCTCAAACTTACTAAAACTAGCTTAACCAAATGATTAAGCACACACATGCTGCACATGCAAAGAGACACCCAAGCAAATCCACAAGCATTTAAACTACAAAAATGTAGGGGAAAAAGTTCACTTGCAAAGTCTCAAGTTAGAGCAGAACCTGATTCAAAATTAACAAGATTGTTGTAACCAATAGGAACATATAATTCATATGGGCTGCTTGCACATATATGTGACCATAGCAAACACTGATACTGACCTCTCTAAACTTAGCTCTTTTATGATCCTATCCACCCTCAAGTACTTCTCCTTGCGACTCATCTCTGTGGGAAGCCTCAAGAATGCTGAAAAGACAAGGGTTTCCTCCACTGTAAGTTGAGGAAACAGCACATCATCCTGTGCAACAAATCCAATCCTGTCAAGCAATTGCAACAGGATCAGCATTTGGTAAAATGAAATCATAAAGTGGACAATCCTACTGATGTACACATCGAAACAAGGGAAATTCCAACTCTTAATCAATGTAATTCAATAACAAAAGAATTGAAACATGTAGAAAGAGCAGTTGTTCACCTCCTCTTGAGAGAGGGGCCATAAGGAGTGTCATTGTAAGTAACCTTCCCTCTGATGTCCCCATCCAACCTACCACCAAGTAATTTTAGCAGGGTGGTCTTGCCACTCCCTGAAGGCCCCATCATAGCAAGGATTTGACCAGGGCCAACACTTCCAGTTATGCCTTTCAGTATGTGCTTGCAGTTTCCTTGCTCCATCCTCAGCCAGGAGGCTACACCAGCAATTGCAGCTTTCACAAGGTTCCTTGAACTACCATTAATTTTATACTCCACATCCTCAAACTGCAGCAGAGAAAAAGCAAGCAGGAGGAACATATTTCACATGATGAACCTGTCAACTGTGGTCCATATCTGACACCCTTCCACAATCAGTTTTTGGATTTCCCCAACCATGATCACTTACTTGTTATAGAATGCTGACTTTGGAAATGTCATATTTGCCATTATAAATTTCAGCATACAAGATAAATATTTATATCCTCAAAATATTAAAACCCTCCACAAAAATCACCAATGTTAACATCCATGTAGAAGAACTAGGTTAACAATTTAGTATTAATTCATTTGAATTGGAATGTGTGTGTATATATATATATAAGGTACCTCGATACTTTTAGTATTATAGTGTTTTTTTTATTGTTAATGTAAATTAGAGTTTCAACTAGTAATTATACGGCATTTAATGAAAGTTTAACAACAATGGCAGATGCCTAAGCTTTTAGGTTAGCTCAAGCTTTAAGGGATATTGTCACAATCTAACCTGACATAATAATTAACCTATTAACCTGATAAACTTGAATCGTTATATGTCAACTCAAATCTCCTCGACTGTCGATGTAGAACTAAAGTAAGATGTTACAAGTCACAATTACTTCAAGCTGTGAAGAAGTAGCTCTTTTCTACTTAGACCCCTCACGCTATGATAATCTACGTCCCAATACACCAGCCAAGTTAGCAGTGAAAGACATCTAATTTTGTAGACTAACTCAAACTTCGTCTGACTTTCGACATGAGACTAAACCGGGATGTCACCTAATGTTAAGTAAATTTAAAGCAATAAATATGGAAATCATTAACTTTATAAGATTATATATGCATGTGTGTGCATGTGCTACAAAAAAGCAAAGGTTGCAGGGGAACATTTAGCTTAAATGCAGGATAGTTCATAAGACATATTAACGAAAAATGTCTCACTGCTATGATGTTGTCCTATCTCAGGCAAAAATTGTAAATATTACAGCGAAATGACCTGCTTTGGAGGATCGATAACACGTTATTGCAGGCTGGGGAGAGGTACCTTGAGAAATATAGGAAGAGGGCCATAGCCACAAGTGCCCGAATCATCCTGTTCAATCTCGATCTCAACGACGCCATCGTTCCCTTGATGCAGTGCGGCGTTGGGGAGCCCTCCCCTTGTGGTGACGGCCGACGGCTGCTGCTCGTCTTCGACGCTGCGAATCTCCATGGAGCGGTGAAAGAAACGATAGGGCCAAGGTTGCGATGCCATGGCCGTATATGCATCATAAGATTGGGCGTCACGGCCAACGAGAAGCAACCAACAGCGCGCCTACTTATGTCGCTCATCCAAGTTGAGTGATGGTTCGGTACCCCACAAGCTTCGCACGTCGTCTCTCGTTCAAACCGCCACCCGAGAAACCATTTCCTGGGTGATATCTCCCTCACGCACCGCTCCCTGTGACAGTCCAGGTCACCCCGGATAGGCGTCGCGGGTGATTCAGGACTGGAACTACAACTCCAGCAGCTGCAGAATGCTGGGGAGGCAATCATCTACAACATGGAAAAGTTGACGAGGAAAAGAATACATTTTTTTGGGTCAAAAAGTTTTTATCCCACTTGGTTCACTTTCGCAAGAACAACGTTCCGACAAGATCCCTCTAGCCATCAAATTAAAATTCATTTGTTGTAAACAAAAATTAAAATTTATTTATTGTAAACAAAGAGCACATATAACGAGTTCATGTGTTCCATCTTATTTTCCTTTACTGATAAGAAGCTTCAAGTGCGTCGACGATCAAATTATTAGAATAAAAAGAACCAAATAAGGGTAATTCGTATGCTCGATCTTATTTCCCTTTCTAAGAAGAACCAAGTGTTTCATCTTATTTTAGAAAGTTTAGACCCTAAATAAGAGACTATATCAGAAGTTCACCGTGAACAACCAGCATAGAATGCAAATGATAAATGTTTATGACGAAATATGCTCCTTAAATATTGTGTTGACATGACATATCCATTTGACACATGTCCCGACTAACCATTCAATGTTGAACTCCAATTAATTGACAATAATGATCATATTGCCAGAAAAAGAATAAAAAATAATGATCATATTACCAGAAAAAGAATAAGAACACTTGGTTGATGCTTTGCCAGAAACAAACCTGGAATTGTGGCATGTCTCATATTCTATTGAATTACAAAGACGAGGATATGAGCCCGCATGAATCCATCTTTAGTTTCTCCCAAACACTGGTGAGCTGAAAGGAGATCACGACATGTATCAAAGAGGATGTGCGTCTGCTATCTCGATTACACCAAATACAACTGTTGTGCTACAGTTTCTCAGTATCAATTTTTACTTTACAGACAAAGGCAGTGGAGAAATGACAACCCACTAGGGTGAATTCTTACCTTCTAAGGTCTTTCTATCACCTCATCAGTAGTGGTGGTGGTGGTGGTGGTGGTGGCGGCGCAAATGGATGTCAAATTTTCATCCATTGAAAAGAAACAAGCAAATGACAAAGAATGAGCTGCAGACAACCCAGGACGTGGAATTTGAGCGGACTGGACAATTGACATGAAAATGGTCAACATCAGCTTGAACTATTAAAGGCTATCGATTCCAAATTCTGAAACCTTCTCATTCAGGATGGTCGTCTTTTAGATATAGATATATATCCAGTCTTTCCGATCAGGCAACTCTACGCCACATTCGAAACATCTTCTGATCGGAACCCCAGGTATCCTTGATCACTGAGCTGCGGCTGCCATAACTTAGGTTTGGTTTCCTTCAATAGTTATTGGTCCAATTCATCTGTGCACGTTGTGGCTGTTGATAAACACCACCAGAGGGCCCCAACATTTCGACAGCTCCAGTGACAGTCTGGGACTGCTGGAGCAATGGATGAACAGGAGCTGAGACAGTTGGCATCAGAGGGTAGACTCCGCTGAAGGCACCATGGCCAGCTTGTGTGGGTGCAAAAGTCATATGTTGTCCCTGAGAAGGAATGTTGTAGAAGGAGCTAGCCTGAAGAGCAGAAATATCCCGTCCAGGGGCCGGAATCCAGACAGCTGAACCTTCACTCTGCTTGGAAAACAGAGTTTCAGATACAACCAAGGCTAACTGATGCACACGGATTATAAATGAGAATGCACATTATTACAAAAAAGCTCTATAATTTCAAGAAAAAAGCAATATAAGCAAAGGCATAACAAAGCATGGAGAATCTTAAGTTTCAATATTGTCGATTTCAAAAAAGAGCCAACAGGTCAATGCAAAAGACTCGTACAAAGTATTATTTACTGGTGCAGCAGGTTTTCCTCGTATCAATACCACAAGCTAACCAGTAAATACATCCAACATATGGGCAATAAGTAACGCACAGCTTTGCAAAACTCAGGCTAAATTCCACGTTAGTTATTTTGTAGTAACTCCCTAGTAGGCTATCATCTCACAGGTTCCAAGAAAATCAACATATTTTTGTTTGGAACACCAACAAAGTTATACAGGAAACTTGTGAACTAAGCACATTGTGAAACTAGAAAACACTTTTTTATCATGTTACTTATGGCAAGATCTCACGGAAAAGGTACAGCAAAAGAAGAAAAAACGTGACCAGGTCACCAACTTCAGGAGGCTATTACCAATGCAAGTCCCAGGTGGGTCAACTTAGGCAGCTATAGGATATAGCACCAACAGAGCACCTAACGCCTATAGCACCAACAGAAAAACCAAAAAAAAAAAAAGGATTAACCAAAACCAGGCATCTTCCTGGTTGGAACCAGTCTAATTTTGAAGCAAGCATTATAACCAACTTGTCATCAGGGATGGCTCTTTTTATTTTGGGTTTGATAACAATAAGACATTGAAACAAGTCTATACAGGTAAATAGAAGCTAATGATCAAACCATCCAGATAGTTGGTCATGATTATTCAAGGAACCCAGATCGAAGGATATCGGGTACAATTAATATAACTTGATAAAATGTATAAACTTAAAGCTGACAGGATTTTACTTCCTAGAGAAGAAGTAGCCATGCAAGATAAGCATCTGACAAAAAATATGCTTCAAAAATGACAACTTTTAGAAATAAAGAAAAGGTAATGCAGTGAACGAGACTCTTGCCAACATATGTTCAAAAGGAGAGGTTTTATCCTTGCAAACAGATAGGTTGTCTATATGACTTGAACCAAGGTCCCCCAGATCAAAAAGAAAAATCTTACTGTCACTAGAGTTCGCTCTCTAACTGTTTGAAATATATACAATATATTATCTTTCAAGGAATCAGCTTAGAACACATTCAAGAAGCATACACCATATATATTCAATTATTCCAAGATGCTTTCGGTTATATAATGTAAGGCCCACACTCTCCCTTCTGCAATTTCCTTCTTTCTATCCCTTTCTGGCTTGTATCCACTAGTACTTGAATTCATAATCTTAATGAAATAAACTGATAAATCTTGCCTGAACAAGATTGACCTATCCAAGTCCCTACCTTTATAAGTCATTCCATAAGAACATCATGTACAATCCCAGTGCTCAGAATTTCTTGGAATATAGTCATGTCACAACTTGTAAGCTTATCTTACACTTGCTTCTGATGCTTCAGAGAACGGATGCTTTGTGAATTCATTCTCCTTATTCCATGATCAATAGTTTCTAGTTTGACTTCAATAAATTCACATATAGGACTTGAGAAAAGTTCAGATCTTGGACTTAAAAAATGTTCTCAGCTCATACCTTATTCAGATCAAATCAAGTGCATCTCCTTAAAAAATTATGCTTCTAAAAGGTAAAAACTGCAGCAAAAAATTTGCTTATGCTCAGCTCAATGCAAATCCTAACACTTCCAAAGCAATCATTTATAAAAAAGAGTAAAATGATTTCCAGTTCACTCTATCCTGCATGCTAAACATTGAAAGGGATCAACTATCAAGATTACAAACTGATTCAGTCAGCTCAACATCTGCAATGGCTCAACTAACAACAGCTTCCTAAGCTATTTATGCAACATACAATTACATATAGGCACTGAGAAAAGCAAAAGGAGAACTGAGTCCTACCACATTTGCAAACTATACAAAAATATAACTCCGTAGCTGTTTGAGTAATTCAGGTGAAGTAGCAAAAAATCATCACTGAATAATGAGTTTAGGAGCTCAAACAGTGATAACATTTGAAAGTTATACAATTAAGATTCTAGAAGACAGCTTTTTCAGAAACGATTTGTGGTACCCTTAAGCTAATTCTAAATCAACAATTTACACATCTAAGTAACAGCAGAACTAAGGATTTATAGATTAGAATAAAGTAACTAAGCAAGAACTAAACATCACACACAAAACCTGTATAATAAAAACAGGAAATACCTGCTGCCCAGGAATATAAACATTATTCTCCTTAAATTGGGAAGACCCAAGATCTTCATTGGAAGTTGAGTTTCCACTGCTAGCAGCAGGACCAGAAGCATAGCCAGCTGGAGTTGCATTATACGTTCCATATACAGATTGCAATCCAACAATTGTTGAATTGCCAGTATTAGCACCAGGCTTGTACTGGGGAAGGGTGTACTTGACAGCAGCCACAGGACTTGCAGCTCCAGGAGTTGGATATATGTTGCCAGTAGGAGGTTGCTGAGGGAATGCAGCACCACTCAAAAAATGGTGAAGGGTAGGAGGAGGAACATAAAATGGTGAGAAATATTGGCTGTATTGAATATAGTTCGGAGGATAGTGAGATATATGTAAACCAGGAGGTTGTCGGAAGATAGGAACTGGCTGTTGAGGAATAGCAACAGAACCTTGCATAGGAGCTGCAGCTTGAGTTGCTAGAGGAGTTGACCCAACCATAGGTAGCACAACGGAGTTGGTATTCTGGATGGGAAAAAGTGTAAGAGCATCAGAATATACTAAGATCATGATGTTGAGAATCTGAACAAGAAGATAATATTAATACAAGAAGGTCGTAAAATCCCAACTATTTGGGGATTTTAATACAAGATTATAAATAATAAGTAAATTGTCAAGACCAGGAAAAAAGGGTGTCATAATGAATCCTAGAATTCAACCACAAAATTCAAGAGCTAGGAACATTTAAACCTCTACTATTATGAAGAGGGCAAATAGCAGAGCATATGTTTTCCAAAAGCAATACCAAAAGATGGACCGTAATGTGGTAATTAGTATGACATAATTCAAAAGGATATCTCCCAATATTTCAAAATAAAAAAAGTATATAAGCAGAAAGTCAAACACAAACCTCTTGAGAAGCCTGGACAGTCCGAGCAGGTAGGAATGTAGTGTTCCCATTGTACCTAGAGGAGGCACTGGATGCAAGAAGTGGAGATATGCGACCATCAGCATCAGCAATAGGTTGATAGAATGGTGTGTAGTAGCTTGTGGAGGGGTCATAGGATTGCTGAACCTGTATAACAGGATCAATATACCAACAGGAAATGAGAAAAGATGAAGCAGATTGTTTTCTAGTACCAATATGAAAAATAAAAAATAGAGAAATTTTGAAACAAGGGAGTTCAGACAGTGTGATTATGGTTTGCAATTATCTTCCTCTTCACACTTCTCCACTAGCTCCCAAATTGTTGAGGTCTTCTTATAGCTTTATCAACTTAATCATGAGTTCATGACATCTAAAGGGGTGAACCCCTCATGGTGTGCATCAGCATAGAAGAACTCTGACAAATGCTTGCCGATCAATCTCATTCACATACCAAATAATGTTCGAGCATCACCACTGGATCCAAGGGGAAGCAGACGACTCCTCAAGAGACAGATTACTACAATAATTTTCTTGCAGGATTACAGAAAATTTTAAAAAATTATGAAAACGAGACAAGTTCTTACAGCTTTAAAGACCTCTTATTTAAACTATTCTATATCTTAACCTTACCTAGACTCTTAGAAAAAAGAGTAAATTGATACCCTATCTCCTTAGCACCATATACCCAACTATGATCTGTTACCTCATCACCTGGCCTCACAAAAAGTGGCAGCATAATCCCCCTTCTTATGCACCATTCCTAGTTGAAATAGGGGTTCATGGCCCTTTTCCCCATCTGAACAGTATTATAAGATCCTGCTGGAACTCCATAGTGGTAGGAGGGACCTATTGCCACGTCAAGGATGGTACAAGGCAGAAAAGCAAGGTAGTTGTGACTTGTGAATGCTCATGTGGCTGACAATTACCATGTGGGATGTGTGTGCAGAAATTGCAAGCTGTACAAGGGTCGTTGAGAAACACTTGATCGCTACCAGCTAAAGCAGTTGTGAAGGTGGCTAGGAGCATAGGAGACACACAAATAGAGGCATGAAGGATGTTTGTGTCCTGATAGTTACAGGGAAGTAGGGGAGGCGATCCATGACAAGCAATGAGCTCATTGATGCAATCAAGATTATGTATCAAGTGTACAGCTGAAGGCAAAAGTTTGAATGACAGACAAATGGCAATGACTGATCCTCAATATCTTATGGCTATTGGCCACCACCAGATTAGCTTCAGTAGCAATCATGCTATTAACTAATATCATAAAATTGAAATAAAGAACACTTTTGTATATAAAACACTGCATCACTTCAGCTATCAGATTATATAATTTAAGTGACATGGATATAAAGATCTAAAGGTGTCACTGTACCAGAAAGTTTGGGAGACGAGAGGTATCACAAGCCTGAGGTTCTGAGCTTTCAAAAGGTGCAAATTGGCTTCCGAGCACTTGTGTGTCCAATCCAAGTGATGGATATGATGGTGCAGATTGAACAACCAGATTCTGAGAGCCATCTGGAGCTAAAGAAGCCTCTTGTTTGCATTGGTCATTTTCCACTGCAGTAGATATGCTTGCCGAATCACTTGCTTCTTTGGTTGGATAACTATCTAACACCAGCTCAGGTGATTGAGGATGACCCATAAACTCAGCTTCTTGACCAGCTGAGGTTGCCATATGAATGCTGCCCATAAAAAACAGAAAGAAACAAAATCGTTAAAAAGCCACAATCTAAGCATAACAAAATGGTAGTAGTAAACAAAACAAGAAAAAAATGATGAACAGGGAAACAAGATCCTCCAATACAGCATTGGAATTAGTGAAAGATAGCTTAAATCAATATTGACTTGACTATAGTATATATTAAAATGAGGTAGAAAAGTTTCTAAATAAATGTAAGCTTCTTTCGACACTGTTAAGAGCAGTTTTTGGTTGTCCGAGCTGGAAGCTGAATCAGATCTAACCTTGTTCTTCCTCGAGCCAGTCCCAAAGCAAAACTCCCCAACTCAGACGTCAGAACCCTACAAAACTATGTGGGGGGCATTCCCGACAAAGTCCCCTCCGATGCTTAAGTCAATTATCTAGTCAGATAAGTCGGATTTATATTGTTGAGTGTGTTGAGACATACCTATGACCCCCTCTTTTATAGTGGAGGTTTGGAGCCATTACGCCCGCTTATTGTGTAGTTTGTGCCATATTGGGGGCGTGGGATTTGGTTGTAACTATCGTCAGCTCGCGCGGGACCCAAGATTGCATAACTTCCTTCCATGTGACAGTCATCAGGTGCGGCCATTTGGCTTTACTTATAGGGAGTTTGTATGAAGCTATGGTGGTGACAAGCAGTCAACCAAGTGACTCCTTGATGTCAGCCACGTAGGGTCCGCTAGTCGGCTGCGTGGAGCTGATGTGTCCTCTACGTGGACGTGTCGGCCCTGTGGAATCAATCAATCGGCCACGTGGAGCCAAGGTGTCGAAAGAGAGCCGAGGTAGGGAGTGTAGCAAAATCAGGTCGAAAAGTAGGGTTAGGTTGACATCAGCGATTGGCGTTGTGGTTCTAGCGGGCCTATGCGGCTGGGCATGATAGTGCAATGGCATGACGGGCCGACAACGCCAGGCACAGTGGGGCGGTGGGTCAATAAGGTCGGCGTTGTGGCACAATGGGTCGACTAGGTTGAGCGCGGCAAGCGGATAAGGCCGGGAGCGACGGCACAATGCGATAGGCTAACAAGGTTGAGCGCAACAAGCTGATAAGGCCGAGAGCAACGGCACGACATGATGGGCCGACAAGGCCAGGCACGGTGGACCGACAGGGCCAAGCGTGACGACGTGGTGGGCCATCGAGGCTGGGCACAACGACACGAAGTGGCGTGGACATTTGCTATGCACACCTCCTCTCTTAGGGGGCGGGAGAATCCAAGCGTGATCTGATAACTAATCACGCACCATACCCCCTTGTCACGAACGGTCGTCGCGCACCCGCAACAACTCCGTTCAACGAACCGTTCTGTCACGGATAAACTTCGAAACAGGGTGTTTGATGTAATGCTTATGTATGTCCGTGTCTTTTGGCATGTTCATGCCTTGTACAACATATAGAGGGGCGGCCGAAGGCAGAATAGTCCCATTTTAGTTGGGTTGGTGGCCTCTTTAGGCTTGTAAATAAAGGTTGTGTCATGTGGACACGCTCGAGAGCTTTTCGGTCTGTAATGGACCATTTTACCCTTTGTTGTGCCACTGTTCAGAGCTTGTAAAGTCTGTTTGTAATTTGCATTGTCTATGAAGTGTTTTTTTCGGACATGTTTGCTTGTGGATCCCGATTGAGGCGTTCTCTTTTACCCGTTCTCTCTTTTGTTGGTCCTAAGGGACAATGGGAGGCTTCGGGGAGGCTGACCTTTGCGGACGGACGCGCGAGGGAGCCGCACGACTTAGGCAAAACCAGCTAAGTCCGTGTCATATGGTATCAGAGCGGGACAAGCACTCATAGAAACACTTGACATGCAAACGTGGGGGACCTAGCGGGTCTGCGTTGAGGGCAGTCAGCACACGCGCGACCATTTGAGGGAAAACGGGCATGGAGATGTAGGGAAAAGAGTCGCTCAGAGGAGCGGGCATCTGACATTGGCATTCAGAGGAATGGCCAACCCTTCGCGCTGTTAGGATCGGAGCGGCACTAAGAGGGGGGGTGAATTAGTGCAGCGGATTAAAATTTCGGTTTTAATAAAAAATCTTTCGTATGTTAAGAACAAAACTTGAGAAATTTAACTTGAAGGCGTGTTCTTAAAGTTGCGCAGCAAGAGTAATAAGGAACTAAAGCAGTAAGAAGATTTGCAGTAATGTAAATGACAATAATAAAAAGCAAACCAGAGATTACGCCGATTTTTAGAGTGGTTCGGTCAAATGACCTACTCCACTTGCGAGGCCCCTCTTCGATGAGGCTCCCACCTTCCACTAGCAAGTCTCTTGAAAGTGAAGGGTGAATACCCCTCTTACAACTTTTACAAGCGGTTCACTCTCTTACAGATTTTCAACAAGAAAGAAGGAGGTGAACACTAGCAAATTGAAAACAAGACAAGCTAACACTTTTCTAAGGCTTTTCTCTCAAACACTTGCTGCTCAAAAAGTTGTTCTCTCAGCTGAGATTTGAGGGGTATTTATAGGCCTCAAGAGGATTCAAATTTGGGCTTCAAAATTTGAATTCTCTTTGGGTTCCCGCTGTTGGAGGTGCCACCGCCCAGCCAAGCGGTGCCACCGCCCAGGGCTCGGGTGCTGGGCGGTGCCACCGCCCAGCCAGGAGGTGTCACCGCCCAGCTCTCGGGTGGTGGGCGGTGCCACCGCCCAGCTAGGCGGTGCCACCGCCTACAGTGTTTTCAGCCCGACTACAGTGTTTTCAGCCACTAGTTGGGCTTCAATCTTGGCTCTCTAGTTCGCTGGTTTAGCCTAAACCAACTCTGACTTTGGGCCCAGTTGGCCCCTAACCAGGATATAGGATTATCTCTTAATCCTAATCCTAATTACAAGTGGACTACATAACCAAAACACATCCTAAGCAAATTTTCAACCGCGAACGTCGAGTCTTGTTCTGGCGAGCTTTCCGACGAACTTTCTGCCGACGGGCTTCTAGCAAGCTCCCGAACTTGTGATGACTTTAATGAGTAGCCGAGCCTTCTCGGTGATCTCCGTGAACCTCCGACGATCTCTTCGGCGAACTTCCGAAAATTCCGACAGGTTCCCGATTTCTTCTCGGTTGGTTCTGGCAGCATCTCCGACGATTCTTCGGACTCTTAAACGTCCATCGAACTTGACTCCGGTATTCTCGCTTTGTGTTTTTTGGTTATCGTAGTTAATCCTGCACACACAAGCAAACACTCTACTCCGATCTAGACAATTATTATAACGCAAATTGACATTCTGTTGCCCGGCACGTCATTGGTTGGCGCTTCATCCGATTCTTCGGTGCATCGTCCTCTCTTGCAGCTTGTTGCCCAATCGGCGGTTGACCTCCGCAACCCCGATATCCTTGGCGCAATTTCGCTCTCCTTGGCCCGATGCCCGACGCCCGAAGCCTTCTGCCATCCAATATCCTGACGTGATCTCCTCCGACGCAACGTCAATTCCTCCTGCGTTAATTGTCTAATCCTGATCGAGTAGACCTGTATCACTCAAAATGTAGTCAAACATTTAAACACAATCAATTAGTTTCATCATCAAAATCCGAGATTCAACAATCTCCCCCTTTTTGATGATGACAACTAATTGATGACTAACGGAGTTAACCTTAACTCCCCGGAGTTTAACTAAACTCCCCCTATCAATATGCCATTGATAGAACACTTGGATTATCCCAAATCCAAGTAACATTCATCACATGTTATGAAAAACATTTAAACTATCATGCAAATATATAAAATATTTAATTCAATGCATGAAGTCATCAATATACTTCTCCCCCTATGTCATCAACAAAAAGGAGAAGTAGCTACTCTTATGTGTTTATTATATGGGTTCAAACCATTGCATGAAAAACATAATATTAAATTTTTATCATCATGCAATTTTGAAGATAGAAAATTTAGCAAGTAATGCATCATGCTTGGGACATTCAAGCTATCAAGTTTTAGATATACAAGTTTTACAGCATATAAGATAACACTTTTGGTAATGTTCAAGATAGTAAATTCTACATCATGCAAGCTAGCAATATTGAGATGTTCAAGAAAGCAACTCTTGCTTCTTGAAATATGCAAATTGTAAGCTAGCAAATTTTTGCTTCCTTTGCAATGTTTGAGCTAGCAATTTTGCTTCCGTTGCAAAGTGCAAGTTAGTATGTTTTGCATCTTGAGATAAACAAGATTGTATTTTTGGTATGCAAATTTATAGTATACAAGCTATCAACTTTTGCACATAAAAAGTTAGCAAAATTTTACATCTTTTGAGATGTGCAAGATGGACTATTTTGCCTCTTTTCAAATTGTGCAAGCTAGCAAATTTGCTATCTAGCAAGTTTTGCTCCCCCTTTGTCAGTGTCAAATAGAAGGGAATAACAATACAATCATGTAATTCATTTCTCTTTACTATAATATTCAAATCATGATAAGGGTAAATAATAAAGATGAAAAATGAATGTCAAAAGACATATAACATTTTTGACAAATTTCTTCTTTTGTAGATAGAAAACATGATAGGAAACAATCTTGATTCAAAAAGAAAACTCAAGTTATAAATTATCAAGATGTCAAGTAGCATGTCATGGTTTACAAAAACAAGTTTCTTGCTAGTTAATAGCAAAAAGAATCTCAATTCATGCATATAAAATCTTATGATTCACATAGAACATCTCCTCTTTTATAAAACGAGAGAATCATGATGAAGAATCTTGATTTACATAGAGTTTCAAAATATAATTATCAATATCATGAATACTAAAAGACCATGAAAATTTTGATAAATATCCTTTTAAATAGAAAACAAACTTGATTCATTCAATAGAAAATTGTGAGAAATCAAGATCATGATTTCAATAAAATCCATTAAATTCAAATCATTTTCATAATCTATGAGATTCATAAAAATAATACAAATAGATTCATCAAAATCAATAATATAGAAAAAATAATTTTCAAGAAGAAAAATGTTCTTCTCTTTTAGTTGCTTCAATTCATGTAATTTATTTCATTCAAGCATGCCTCCCTTTTTTTTATGTCAAATAAAAACATGTATCATGTTTAAAACCGAAAGTGCTAGATTTATTATGACAAGGATCAATAAGGCACTTTCATTATGGTAAAAAGAAAATCGATAATCTGTAAATTACAAGATTCATTATGCATAATTTTAAAAATCTTATGCATAGAACAAAATCATCAATCATGATATCAAGACATTTATCATTTAAAGCATTCATGATTCACATCATATGCAATACATCACATATATTATCATAATAAAAGGCATAAGTATTGCATGCATCATTCCAAATTATAAATATTTCAAATCATAATGGTATTAATTTGTCAAATTGCATCCTACCATGCATGATCATAACTTTTCATTTGTATGCATCAAAATAATCTCAAGAGTATTTCATGCATGATTTTATATCACCAAATAAGGAATATCAAGAAGAAAATAATTGGTGATGAGATAAACATTTCATGAATATAAGGAATTACATAAAAATTTTATCATGAAGGATTAGAACATGTGAATACCAGAAGACATGATTTCTTTTTGAAAAACCTACTCATTAATAATCAAAAGAAAATCTTAGGAGATCGATTAATGAAAAATCTTGATTCATAATAAATCTTAATTTGTAAATATCACGGAATCAAGATCATGATTTTAGATAAAACTCATTCAAATTCAAATCGTCTAAATCATCAAAATCTCAACATTTCTTTCAAGAGATTCAAAATGACATAAATAATTTTATTGGTCTCTTAGGTATAAATCAATAAGATAGAGAAAAAGAAAATTTTCAATAAAAAATCTTTCCTCCTTTTGTTTCAACTTATTGATTGATTCCATGCATGCATCTCCTTTTCTTTCAAATCCATGCATCATCGTTTTAAAACAAAAAAAAATCAAAGATCATCAAGATAAAAAAGTGCAACACATAATTCCAAAAAAAAATGATTTCAACTCATTACTTCAAGTCAAATCAATATCATGATTTTGATATAACTCATTTGTAATTCAAATCATCAAACCAAAATCATTTTCAAGGGATTCATATAAATCAACAAGATAGAGAAAAATAATTTTCAAGAACAATGCTTTTCTCTTTTTAGTTATTTAAATTCATGTCATTTATGCTAGATAAAAATGTGCATCAACATTTAGGATCGAAAAATGAATTTTGTCATAAAAACCATCAAGACCAAAAAATCATCATGTATAACTTTACAATCTCATGCATAAAATCATCAAATCATAGCATCAAAACTTTCAATAGTTTCATTACAACATCAAGTAAGGTTTTATTGAACATAATTTTGAATGATTCTTATAGATATTTAAAATTTCTTTAGTTTTACTTTATATGATTGACTTTATATTAGCATGCTTCAAATTTTTGTTCTTATGTCAAAACTATACATCATGTTTGAAAACCAAAGATAAGGTTCATAAAAAAATCATAAAACCTTCCATTCAAAAGTCATGCATCGACATTGAAAATCAATATGGAAATCGTCAAAGTACAAATTCTTGCTTCTCAAGCACATATATAAGATTAATCTTACTAGGTGTATAAGCATTATATTTATATCTAACATTTTATTGCATTAACATAACACAAGCAATTTTCAAGAAAATTAATCCTAAACTAAATTAAAAATAACTCAAGAAAGTATTATGTAATTTCGAAATGAATTAGTGGGATTTTGATTACCTCATTGTTGAAAGAGGGTGAGGCATAGTTTGCCACCTCGCCTTTCTTGATTTTCTCCTCGTCTTCGGAAGAGCTCAATTCATCCCAACTTTTGTTCTTCTTGCGTTCAAAGCAAGTAGTTCCATTCTTTTTGCTTTTTAATTTTTGTTTCATTTGTAGTTTAAGTTCACCATCACTTGAGCTTATGCTCGAGTGGTATTCATGTGTTCTATGTCCCAAATCCTTCCTATCATTTGGAAGGTTGTTCTCGAGTTTCTTTTTTGCCACATTGTTCATTTCGTAGGTCATTAGAGACCCAATAAGTTCTTCGAGAGGGAATGTTTTAAGGTCCTTGGCCTCTTGAATGGCCGTAACTTTTGGATCCCAACTTTTTGGAAGGGATCTTAAGATTTTAGTGACTAGTTCAAAATTAGAAAAACTTTTACCAAGAGCTTTGAGTCCATTGATGACATCCGTGAACCGGGTGTACATGTCTCCGATGGACTCACTTGGTTTCATCCGGAAAAGTTCATAAGAATGCACAAGAATATTGATTTTGGACTCTTTCACTCGGCTAGTGCCTTCATGAGTGACCTCTAGAGTTCTCCAAATATCAAAAGCCGAGTCACACATCGAAACACGATTAAATTCATTTTTGTCAAGTGCACAATATAAGGCATTCATAGCCTTTGCATTTAGAGAAAACATCTTCTTCTCCAAATCATTCCAATGGTTCATTGGGAGAGAAGACATTTCAAATCCATTTTCGACTATGTGCCATAAATTCAAATCCAAAGAAAGTAAGAAAACTCTCATTTGAGTTTTCCAACAAGTGTAGTCCGTCCCATTGAAAAAGGGAGGACGAATGAGAGAATGACCCTCTTGAAAGCCATAAAGAGCCATTTCTATTTGGGTGTTAAACCAAAGTAGAAAACCGTGGCTCTGATACCAATTGTTAGGATTGGAGCGGCACTAAGAGGGGGGGTGAATTAGTGCAGCGGATTAAAATTTCGGTTTTAATAAAAAATCTTTCGTATGTTAAGAACAAAACTTGAGAAATTTAACTTGAAGGCGTGTTCTTAAAGTTGCGCAGCAAGAGTAATAAGGAACTAAAGCAGTAAGAAGATTTGCAGTAATGTAAATGACAATAATAAAAAGCAAACCAGAGATTACGCCGATTTTTAGAGTGGTTCGGTCAAATGACCTACTCCACTTGCGAGGCCCCTCTTCGATGAGGCTCCCACCTTCCACTAGCAAGTCTCTTGAAAGTGAAGGGTGAATACCCCTCTTACAACTTTTACAAGCGGTTCACTCTCTTACAGATTTTCAACAAGAAAGAAGGAGGTGAACACTAGCAAATTGAAAACAAGACAAGCTAACACTTTTCTAAGGCTTTTCTCTCAAACACTTGCTGCTCAAAAAGTTGTTCTCTCAGCTGAGATTTGAGGGGTATTTATAGGCCTCAAGAGGATTCAAATTTGGGCTTCAAAATTTGAATTCTCTTTGGGTTCCCGCTGTTGGAGGTGCCACCGCCCAGCCAAGCGGTGCCACCGCCCAGGGCTCGGGTGCTGGGCGGTGCCACCGCCCAGCCAGGAGGTGTCACCGCCCAGCTCTCGGGTGGTGGGCGGTGCCACCGCCCAGCTAGGCGGTGCCACCGCCTACAGTGTTTTCAGCCCGACTACAGTGTTTTCAGCCACTAGTTGGGCTTCAATCTTGGCTCTCTAGTTCGCTGGTTTAGCCTAAACCAACTCTGACTTTGGGCCCAGTTGGCCCCTAACCAGGATATAGGATTATCTCTTAATCCTAATCCTAATTACAAGTGGACTACATAACCAAAACACATCCTAAGCAAATTTTCAACCGCGAACGTCGAGTCTTGTTCTGGCGAGCTTTCCGACGAACTTTCTGCCGACGGGCTTCTAGCAAGCTCCCGAACTTGTGATGACTTTAATGAGTAGCCGAGCCTTCTCGGTGATCTCCGTGAACCTCCGACGATCTCTTCGGCGAACTTCCGAAAATTCCGACAGGTTCCCGATTTCTTCTCGGTTGGTTCTGGCAGCATCTCCGACGATTCTTCGGACTCTTAAACGTCCATCGAACTTGACTCCGGTATTCTCGCTTTGTGTTTTTTGGTTATCGTAGTTAATCCTGCACACACAAGCAAACACTCTACTCCGATCTAGACAATTATTATAACGCAAATTGACATTCTGTTGCCCGGCACGTCATTGGTTGGCGCTTCATCCGATTCTTCGGTGCATCGTCCTCTCTTGCAGCTTGTTGCCCAATCGGCGGTTGACCTCCGCAACCCCGATATCCTTGGCGCAATTTCGCTCTCCTTGGCCCGATGCCCGACGCCCGAAGCCTTCTGCCATCCAATATCCTGACGTGATCTCCTCCGACGCAACGTCAATTCCTCCTGCGTTAATTGTCTAATCCTGATCGAGTAGACCTGTATCACTCAAAATGTAGTCAAACATTTAAACACAATCAATTAGTTTCATCATCAAAATCCGAGATTCAACACGCGCAAGAGGCACCACGAGAATAGGCAAGCTTGGAAGAATGCGGAGCGCACAAAGGTTGGGATGGCTGAGTTTGAGCTACGGCTCAACGTTGACAACTTTACTTGATGGTGCTCAAGGCAAGCGAGGCGCTTAGCAAAGGACGAGACCATGCAAAGTGGAATGAGTTGCTCAGCGACCGAAAGAGTTGTGCAAAGCTCACAGAGGTGAGGGGAATTGCTAACTCGAAGAATTCGGTACTCATGCATGGGCTTGTATGCGGACGATGGATTGTTCGTGGCCATCCCAAGGCGGTCGAGACTCGGCGCCATGGAGCATTGAAACTTTCTCTTCGGCATGCGAAGGATACGTCCGGAGGAGGCTGAAGTGTGCAACGAGTTCAGCATGTTGCTAGGCCTTGAGGGGTGCAGCGGTGGCTGTATTGACGTGGAGGCGCAATCTAGCAAGTGCGTTTGCAAGAGGCAGAACAATGCACAGTTTGTTCAGCAGATCGGAGTAGTCCAAGGGGATGGTGGTCTCCGAAACGAAGAGAGATGTTGCTCCAACGGGACAGTTATCCAGGAGGGATAAGTCTCGGCTCTCCAGAGGGAGAATCATGTGAGATGGACTTCACATGTTGAGGAGGAGTACCTCACAAACAACAACTCCACGAAGCTCAATGGACCGAGCAAGCAGCGAGGAGTTGTCGCATGATCTCGCTCGAGAGAATGCATTGGTGGATGCATTGCGAGATCAAGTGGGGGAGCGACCTAAAGCAACTTAAATGAAGACACACTTGGAGTCGATGTGGAGATCGAACTCAAGGGAGGGCTGACCCATGGAATGGTGGGCACGAGGGCCACCATCGACTCAATGCAAAAACGAGGAGCGGAGCAACTTGGGTGTAACTTGGCGAAGTACCCAAGCCGCATGAAGGGAGCCAGCATAGAAGTTGGAACGTGGAGCAGAGGCACAGTGCTTTCCTTAGACAGAGGTCAAGGACATGAACTCTTGCAGAGGCAATAGTAGGATCATGTTGTTCCATGGGTCCTTCATTCTGACGGAGCGGACTCATCTTGTATGGTGCCAAAGACGAAGGGAGCTTCGGGGCACATGCACCTTATCTCGGAGAAGCATTTGATGGAGGAACTAAGGCGACTCAATTTGCGGAGGCGAAGTTGGGTTCAGAAGGCCTTAGCACGGGGCAAGAGGACGCAGAGGCGGGTACTCTTGAAGAATATGCCACAGTGTTGCCATTCGAGTTACTATGAAGGAAGCGGTGCGCAGCGGAGATTGTGCTGGTAGGGGCAGAGGCCCAGGATCCAGACAATGGTGCACAAATTACAGTGAAGTCGGTGGACTTCGGGAGAGATTGTGCTGGTAGGGGCAGAGGCCCAGGATCCAGACAATGGTGCACAAATTACAGTGAAGTCGGTGGACTTCGGGAGCTACTAGGCGACGGACTGTCCTAGAGCGGTGCTTCATCTAGGTGTGACCCAAGAGTGGGTGGATGAAGGTCGATTGCCAAAGGAGCGAACAAAATCGAAGGTGGAGGAGACCCTGCGATGTTTTGGCAGAGGCCACACATGGAGGGTTCACAATTCGAGTTTATTCCACAAGGATCAGAATGCAATGGAGATGTCACCAGGAGGCGACATGGTGCAGCGGATCGTGGTGGAACAGTTCGTGGCAATGCGATACACACAATCTGTCCCGTGAGGGATGAGATCATATGGAGGTATGATCGGGAGCTACTGGGAGCTCCGCTTTGGTGAACAACACGACGGCAAGAAGGGCTATGGATTCAAGGAGTGAAGGCCATGGTACCGCAGAGGCGGGTCTTCCGGGCGTGCACCGAATTTTGCATCGGATGGAAACCTTGGTCATCAGCATATGGGGGCTGTGTTCCACTAAGGGAAAAGTTCGAATGCAAGTACCAGTGAGTTCCATGGGAGGAACTTGATCATGCAGAGGTATGATCGAAGCAGCTGGAGCGTTGGACTGCTCCAGAGCTCATATTCGCTTAAGGGAGCCCGGCAAGTCAGAGGACAAGGCCGAGTAAGCGAACGTTGCTACCAAGGAAGCTAAGGAGAACAGAATCGATGCAAACCCTACAACGTGATGGCAGAGGCCATGCATGGGAGTTGCAGTCTGTCTTTCCATCGACCAAACAGACTGCTTGGAGAACACAGAGGTGTTGAAGCAGGGGGTCGAAAGGGGCGAGGAAGCGACGACGAGTCCAGAGGGACTTAGCTACCCAAAATCAAGCATCAGTTAGAATGGAGGTGGACTCAGAGGAGTGCCACGGAGACATATCTACTGATCGTGAAGAAAAGGGATGCAGATGCGAGGCGACGAATAGTAGGGCCATGGGCATGGCAGCGCCATGGTACCGCAGAGGCGGGACTTCCGTCAAAGTCATTGATCCCTTGCTCTCACGGAGGGAGAGCGCTTGGTCGTGAAAGGGGCCGAGGAGGTGGAGCATGCAGAGGCAACTCCAAGTACCGAGACAAGGCTGAAGGGCAGAGGCCAAGAAACTTCGTAAGACCGGTGTCAACAAGTTTCTCATCAAGATAGCCGTAAGTGAAGGACTTCGGGTCATGCAAGAGTGCACGACCAAGGAACGAAGCAGGCAGTACGTGGTGTTGTACCTTTGCTACTCAGTGGAGTAGGCGGTAGGGTTGATGGAGAAGACGGTACAATCCCAGAGGCGACCTCATCTATCAGAGAATTACTCCAAGTTGGGGTGAAAACTTCCTGCATTCCAGAAGTTCAATGGCATTGAGAAGGTGAATCACAGTAGCTAACTCAACGCAAGGAGTGCAAACACTTCAAGTGCTTCAGAAGTGTGAGCAAAGAGCAGGCGAAGGCCAGTAACCAGCTCGATGCATGAAGTACAACCTCGAGGAGGCGGGCGAAGTCAAGTAACCTTTGCCTTCTCAACTCTTAAGAGAATGGGCGAAACCGAGTACCCCAATTCTCTTATCTATCCAGCAGAGGAGCTCTGCACAAGTTCAAAGACCCTTCGAAGATAATGGAAGACAATAGTTGTCAAATCCTCACCAACGGTGATCAGTGCTACTGAGAGTAGATTGTCCGCTTCATTTCCCAACGAAATGCCAATCGAAAGCGGAAGTGATGCGAACCTACTTGGATGTGACAACTAACTGAAAGAAGAGTCAATGAGCAGATTTTGTGGAGGAAGGACCCAAAACTTCAGAAGTTTGCGAGACGATGCTCGTTAAAGCTCCAACAAGCATCCACCCAGTTCGAGCAGCATGTGGAATTTATGAGAGACTGGCGCAGCAAGGATGGTCTTTTCCTTCATCTGGGAGATCCGCAGGAATCAATGAGGATCAACACAACTCAGCCAACCCCACACCAGAGTCAGAGTCATTGGCGAGTTGAAGCAGCATGGCGGATCAAAGGTTCGACTACTCAGAAACAGCAGCGGAGTGCAGCTGGGAGCCAGGAGGCGCATTGCAGCTGGAGCAGAAGATTGAAGACTCAGCAAAGGCGAAGAGTTGCAGTGTTCACAAAGGCTTCGACGGGGACGTCGAAGGGATAAGTGGGGGAGAATGTCACGGACAAACTTCGAAACAGGGTGTTTGATGTAATGCTTATGTATGTCCGTGTCTTTTGGCATGTTCATGCCTTGTACAACATATAGAGGGGCGGCCGAAGGCAGAATAGTCCCATTTTAGTTGGGTTGGTGGCCTCTTTAGGCTTGTAAATAAAGGTTGTGTCATGTGGACACGCTCGAGAGCTTTTCGGTCTGTAATGGACCATTTTACCCTTTGTTGTGCCACTGTTCAGAGCTTGTAAAGTCTGTTTGTAATTTGCATTGTCTATGAAGTGTTTTTTTCGGACATATTTGCTTGTGGATCCCGATTGAGGCGTTCTCTTTTACCCGTTCTCTCTTTTGTTGGTCCTAAGGGACAATGGGAGGCTTCGGGGAGGCTGACCTTTGCGGACGGACGCGCGAGGGTGCCGCACGACTTAGGCAAAACCAGCTAAGTCCGTGTCAGTTCGTCGCTCTCATCTACATGTACAGCAGCTTGACAGCAAGTTTTGTCTTGGTTTTGAGTTATTTTGTTTGTAAAAATGTAAGTTCGAACAAGTTGCAGCGCTACAAAGCGACCGCTCACCGAACCAAGCAAAACAGCCCCAAAACAGCTCCGTTTTCGTGTGCCATGGGCTATTTCCTGCAGTCCGCTTCAGCTCACCAAAACGTCAACCATCTCAGCCACTTGGACCCACCCAGGTGGCACAAGGCTAGATGGGGCTTCGATATAGTGTCGGGCGTTGAACAATCTTTCGCAAGTTCGCACGTTACCTTGATAGGAACTTGTTGTCGCGCCCGGCACCCGGCGAGCAGCTGTTTGTGGACTTGCAACTGTTCGTTCAACCTTCTAAAGTCCTTGTTTTCCCCCTCTCCCTCTTTTCTCTGGTGCACGCAAGGTGCTCGCTGAATTGCTTGTAAAGCTTCCCCTTTTCGCGAGACGTCGGCACTTGTCCGTCGCTCGTTCTTCGAACTAATCAACTTTCTCTTTTTACAGGTCCTTCGGGACCTGCGAGAGGTTGCAAGTGGGCTGATCTTTGCGGACGCAAATCGCAAGGGCGAAGCGCGACTTAGGCAACGCAAGCTAAGTTCGCGCCTTTGCCGCAAGAGTGCCTCGCGACTTAGGCAACGCAAGCTAAGTTCGCATCTTTGCCACAGGAGTGCCTCATGCCTTATGCAATTCCAGCTAAGGCCGTGACACACCGGTGACAAGGGCAATGTGGTGAAATTGTCACCTACCATCTGGCCATTGAGTAGATCATGGCGAATTAAACGTGGAACCAGTCGAATTGCATGGAGCTGATGTGTCCACGTGGAACCGACATGTAGACCCTGTGGAATCAGTCGATCAGCCACGTGGAGCTGAGGTGCCGAAAAAGAGCCGACATGTCGACGGGTGGCGCTAACATGTCGGCCACACCATCTTTGCCATAATAGATACATTTTACAATATAGTTTTATGCTATGATCAGCAAATAAAACAGACAATGATTGCAAAGGTCACCGCCTACTAGTATTTCTTGTACACAACGCAAATAACATTTTGCATTCTATGCCCTTTACCAAAGTTAAATCCTAAAGTTATTTTATTAATACCAGTGATAGATATACCAACTCGTAATATAACATTGTAGGAAGCATCAACATGCATGACCATCATAACAACAAAAAGTTTTTACTAATACGAGTGACTGAAATATCAAGTTATCAACTAGCGGGTAAACTAAAATTCTTGGAAGAATAACATGTGAAAGTTTCTATTTTCTAATATACAAGTACTGTAACAATGCCTATCACTTACAGACCTATCTTTTATTTTACAGCAAAAGGAGCAGTCGACAAAATTCTACCACACAACTTTGCAATTTTTTCCACATAGCCAAAACAATGGTATAGGAAGAAACTGTTGGGAAATCATTGGGGGGCGACATCATATGCGCAGCGGAAGAACAATAAAACAAAAATCCCCGATTCCCAAAAAGATGTTCGTCGTCGTGCGAAGATTGGTGCGCAAAAATCCGCAAAACACAAAACTGCGTATAAAGATTGTGTTACCTAGGGAGATCGTATATCCCTGTTTCCTCGCAGATCCTTAGGAGAGGGTGAAGGAGGTCAAGCGTCCTCCTCTCTAGCGGTGATCCACACAGCAGGGTTGCGACGACGCTCCTCAAAACTCCAGGCCTACTCTGAGGTGGAGAGGGAGAGGAGAATAGGAAGGGCAAGCAAAAACTCTAGCCTATGAGGCTGTGAATCCCTCCTATTTATAGAGATCCCGTGTCAAAACCCTAATGGGTCCTTTCCCTAGTGGGTATTGGATCTGCATCCAATAAGACAAGGGCTCCGTCGGATATCTCATATCCGAACCTCTACTCATCGCAATGCCTACCATATGTGTGTGACCCTCTAGGCCCAATATCGAGCTGGCCGTGAGTCATACCTGTCAGAACTCCTTCTAACTTAGTGAATTATTATCTCTGTAATAATTCACTCGACTCATCGACTACGGAAGTACTAGGCCACTACGCCGTAGTCCCCAGACGATACAGGGGAATCCAATCCATTGGACCTGTCTGTCCTCAGTTACCATGTACCTATAGTCCCTCATCCATCTAATATCCCAGAGACCGTATATCGAGCATGGTGCTGTCAGACCCATACGGTTTCTACTCGAGTCTCGCTCTAATCGGATTCTCCCGGAGAACTCTTTCTCTCTCAACCCGAATGACCCTGGCCAGGGATTTGTCTGAGCAAGAACACATAGGATATTCCTCTCATGACGCCGAGAGTGGATGATCCTCTGTCGACACTCAATAGCCCTCGTAAGGTCGACTACCACTCCCAATGACCAGCTGTACTAGATCTGAGAACAGTCAAACCTATAAGTCTGGTATCAAAGAGTGGAGCACTCATACAGGACATCCTTGGTGTCTCAAGTCTAAGGACCAGATACACCACTAGGACTATGGAATCGCTGTCTGACAATAAGGCATCATCAACCATCCAGCATTCCGTAAGCGGATCAATCAGTGAACTCATTCTACAATGAGCACCTGTACTGTATCCCTAGTGTCCCTACACGAGCAGCTATGAGACCAGCTGCATCCATCATATGGACGGGTATACAGCACACCAGTCTATCCGGTTATCACGATGTCCTTCTCGAGTAACCTATGACCGGGATTATTTAGGATATGTGTTTAAAGGTGAATCGATCTCATTATCGTGATCTCATCATGATCCGATTCCCATTGCACAAATCCAAGGACATCACAATATATATATGCACATATGCAATTGTTATAAAGTGATATACGCCAAAATATAATAAGCAAAAAGATTATATATCAAGTCACACGTGCCATCACTCACGTGATTGGCTTGCTGGGCACCTATGACTAGCAATCTCCCACTTGACCTAAAGCCAATCACCTATGTGTCTGATCCCCATCAGACTCCTGTGACGCTCATAGACAATTTGAGACAACGGCTTTGTCAGTGGATCTGCAATGTTATCTTCGGATGGAACTCTTTCCACTATTACATCTCCTCGGGTTACGATCTCTCTTATAAGCTGGAACCTCCTCAGAACACTTCTGATGAGACCCGGGTTCCCTTATTTGAGTAATCACCCCATAGTTGTCGCAATATAAGGAAGTCGACTTGTCGCTATCTGTATCGACTCCCAAATCTGTGATGAACTTCTTCACCCAGACTCCCTCCTTTGCTGCATCCGATGCAGCAATGTACTCCGCCTCTGTGGTCGAGTCAGCAGTGGTATCTTGCTTGGAACTCTTCCAGCACACTGCTCCTCTATTCAAGGTGTACACATACCCTGAATTCGACTTGCTATCATCGACATCAGACTGAAAACTTGAGTCAGTGAAGCCTTTAACCTTAAGGCTATTACCTCCATATACTAGTAAAAGATCCTTAGTCCTTCTCAAGTACTTAAGGATACACTTTACTGCTTTCCAGTGCTCCAAGTCTGGATCCGCCTGATACCTGCTCGTGACACTCAAAGCATGCGCTATATCAGGTCTAGTACATAGCATGGCATACATGATAGACCCTATTGTTGAGGCATAAGGTATCATATTTATGTTTGCCCTTTGGAATTTTCCATGCCAAACCTTTTGACAATGGTTACTATGTACCTGGACTGGGACAAGCCAAGCATCCTCTTGGATCTATCTCTATAGATTCTAATCCCCAAGATATAAGATGCTTCTCCTAAGTCCTTCATGGAGAAGTGTCTAGATAACCAAGCCTTTACTGTGGATAGCATTCCTATGTCATTCCCAATGATGAGGATGTCATCCACATATAACACCAAAAAGCTAATAGCGCTCCCTCTTACCTTTCTGTATACACAAGGCTCATCTTCGTTCTTAACGAAGTCATAAGATCTGATTGCCTCATCAAATCTTATGTTCCAACTTCGGGAAGCTTGCTTTAGTCCATAAATGGATCTAAGCAACCTACACACCTTATCTGGGCAGTTCTTGGACACGAATCCCTCAGGTTGCATCATATACACCTCCTCCTCCAGGTTCCCGTTGAGGAATGCGGTTTTCACATCCATCTGCCAGATCTCATAATCATAGTGTGCTGCAATAGCCAATAGAATTCTGATGGATTTTAGCATTGCTACGGGTGAGAAAGTTTCGTCGTAGTCAACACCTTGCCTTTGACGATACCCCTTAGCCACTAGCCTTGCTTTATAGGTCTCTACCTTTCCATCTACTCCGATCTTTTTCTTAAAGATCCACTTGCAACCGATGGGTACAATACCTTCGGGTGCATCAACTAGGTTCCAAACCTTATTGGAGTACATAGAATCCATCTCAGAATTCATGGCTTCTTTCCACTTCCCGGAGTCTATACTCATAATAGCCTCCTCGTAGGTCTGAGGATCAATATCCTCTACATCCTCTGCTCTAATATGTCCCACATATCTCTCAGGAGGATGGGATACTCTATCAGACCTGCGTAAAGTTGATACTTGTGTATTAGGTACCTGAACAGACTCGGGCTGTAGAGTGGTGCTTGAGCTTGGTTCCCTAACTTCGCTCAACTCTATCATTCTCCCACTGTCTCCGCCAAGAATGTGTTCCTTCTCAAGGAACACTGCTCTCTTAGCTACAAAGACCTTTTGGTCCTCGAGATGATAGAAATAATACCCACAAGTTTCCTTGGGGTATCCCACAAATTTGCATCGCTCTGTCCTTGATTCTAACTTATCGGGGTTGTGTCTTTTAACATGGGCAGAACAGCCCCAAATCTTAACAACCTTAAGATCAGGCTTCTTCCCTTTCCATATCTCATATGGTGTAGACACTACCGACTTAGTTGGAACTCTGTTCAGAAGGTAAGCTGCGGTTTCTAGGGCATATCCCCAGAATGAGATGGGTAGGTCAGCGAAACTCATCATGGACCGTACCATATCTAATAATGTACGATTTCTCCTTTCAGAGACACCATTGAGCTGAGGTGTATAAGGAGGTGTCCATTGGGATAATATCCCATGGTCCTTGAGGAAGTGAGTAAACTCTGTACTTAAGTACTCACCTCCTCGATCTGATCGAAGAGTTTTGATACTCTTTCCAGTCTGGTTCTCCACCTCATTCTTATACTCTCTGAATTTCTCAAAGGCCTCGGACTTGTACTTCATTAAGTACACATATCCATACCTTGAGAAATCATCAATAAATGTAATGAAGTAGGAGTAACCTCCAATGGCATGAGTTGACATGGGTCCACATACATCACTATGTATGAGTTCCAACAACTCAGTGGCTCTCTCTCCAGTTCCACTAAATGGAGAGTTGGTCAGTTTTCCACGAATGCAAGGCTCACAAGTTGCATATGACACATAGTCGAATGGATCTAAATATCCATCATTTAGCAACTTTTGAATCCTTCTTCCATGGATGTGACCTAGCCTACAATGCCACAGGTATGCATTGTTCACCTCATCTCGTTTCCTCTTAGACACATTTACATTCATGATATGTGGAGTGGTGTCTAACATAAATAAACCATTATGCACTGTTCCTTTCGTGATGATCTTATCATCTAATAATATCGAACAACCATTGTTCTCAAAAACAAATTTATATCCACTAACTGTTAAACATGAAATGGAAATAATGTTTTTGATAATAGAAGGAACAAAATAACATGCATCTAATGCAATAAAAGCTCCACTAGGCAGATGTAGAGCGACCTCGCCAACAGCTAATACAGCAACTTTTGCTCCATTACCCATCTTTAGGTCCATCTCGCCTCTCTCTAGTCTCCTAGGCCTTGCCAGAACCTGCAACGAATTGCATATATGATAAGCACTACCGGTATCTAATACCCATGTGTTATCATAAGAGTCTGACAAATGGAGACTGATCATGAATGTACCTGAAGCTTCATCAAGCTTTTGTTTCGCCCTTTCTGCAAGGTACTCTTTGCAGTTTCTCTTCCAGTGCCCATCTTTACCACAGTGGAAGCACTGGCCTTTGTCCTTTGTTGGGTCTTTCTTAGCAACCTTTGCTTTACCTTGTTTGCCCTTGCCCTTTCCCTTCTTAAGGGACCTTTCTGCTTTCCTTTTCTTTCTGGTCTCACCAGTGTAGAGAACTGGCTTCTCTTTCTTAATAGTACTCTCTGCCTCCCTCAACATATTGAGGAGCTCTGGGAGAGTCACCTCAAGCTTGTTCATATTAAAATTCATTATGAACTGTGAAAAGGAATCTGGTAGGGACTGAAGCACAATGTCCACACACAAGTTATCCTCTAGGACCATTCCTAGACCTGTGAGTTTCTCTATCCACTCAATCATCTTTAGGACATGGTTCTGAACCGGTGTCCCCTCAGTCATCCTAGCGCGGAAAAGGCTCTTGGATATCTCATATCGTTGAGTCCTTCCCTGTTCCTCAAACAATTTACGGACATGTAGGAGAATGGATCTGGCATCCATCTTTTCATGTTGTCTTTGTAACTCTGGAGTCATAGAGCCCAACATATAGCACTGAGCAAGAGTGGAGTCATCAATGTACTTCACGTAGCGAGCGATCTCATCCTCGCTTGCCCCTTCTTCGGGCGTAGGCATCACTGTATCAAGGACGTACACGATTTTCTCCGCTGTGAGAACAATTCTCAAGTTACGGAGCCAATCCGTATAATTTGGACCAGTGAGGCGGTTGACATCAAGTATGCCACGTAAGGGATTTGAAAGCGACATTTTCTGAAAATAAAGATGTAGCAAAATGAATAACATGCAGATTTTGCAAGAAATAAACTATCAAGATATGGACTTCTATCTTAATATGCTCCCACTATTTTACTAACGAGTCACGCGACACCCTCAGCACGTGAAACGGAAGTCTCCGGCAGACTTCTAGTGGGGATCAGGATCCAATCAGCGTCTTAGTGTAACCTCGAGGGACTCGACCAATCACACTAAGCCTAAAAGGTAGGCAACTCTTACCGATCACAACTCCTTGTGATTCCCGTCCTGTTCGGCCTCCGAATCACCATGGCCTCGAGGGACTCGACCAACCATGATGCTCGGTTAAGTCAACACCTTCGTTACAAGATGAGTCTGATTTGATGATATACCCTCGAGGGACTCGACCAAGCATACCATGTCCTCAGGTCACCGGTGACATCTCTATGTCGTAAGCAAGATAGCGAATCGCGATATAGGTGAGTCTCGAGGGACTCGACCAACTCAACCTACACCGGGATTCGGTTCCTACTCATAACGATGGAAGGCCACGTGGGTCAATCTAATTGCCTCACGTTTACCGACTTAATATTATCGAGAGATGTTTCTATAATTTGGTCTCCTAATATGACATGTCACACATATACATATTTAATATATATCTACATCGCATGCAAATATATATACATATCTAGTATGTGTATAATCAATCACATCAGATGATCATGGACCACAACCTAATATGATTAGGCCCGAGCCAGTAGGCCTAATCACTCACATCAAGATCTATGTGTGCAACGGTGCATCTCCATGCCCTGTGATCGTCCATCTCGTCCTCGTCGGTTTCGTCGACATCTTGATGCATCTCCATGCATCAGGATCGTTCGTCTCGTGGGTCCTGCTGTCGCATCCACGCTCCCGCTGCGCCTCCTCATGTGATTACAACTTAATCATAGGCACGCAGGCCCGACAATAAACGAGAAATATAATGGAGGTTCGCAGACCTCAATAATAATAATCACAAGTACACACATCACACGGTCCATGATCATCCGTCCACACATCATACATCACATGTATAAATAATCATCATCATGTAGGACTACTAGATAATAATAAAAAATAATAATCAACTAAATCTTTTAATTAATTAATATTTTTCTGAAATCAGGGACATATAGGGAATTTCTCAATTCCTAAGGGTATTTTCGTAATTTGGACAAAAGACAGAAACTGGAATTTCTCAAATTCCGAGGGGCAAAACTGTCTTTTTCCCAGAAAACCCTAATTCCCTCTTTCTGCTGCCGCTGCCGCCGCCGCCACCCTGCTGGCGGCGGCCTGTGCGGCGGGGCGAGGGCGCTGCCCTCGCCTGCAGACGGCACGCCCGCTGGCGGCGATGCCGCTGCGGGTGGGCGCCCCCTTCGGGCGCCGCTGCCTCCGCAGGCGGTGCTGTCCCGCCGGGCGGCCGCCCCTGTGGGGGGAGTTCCGCCCGCGGGAGCAGCGGCGGCAGACGCCGCTTCCTTTCGGCGGCAGGCGCCGCTGCCCTGCGGCGCCTCTGCCCGTGGGTTGCCAGCCCCGCCGGCGGCAAGCCTGCTGCAAGCAGGCCGCCGGCCGGCTGCTGCAGGCACAGCGCTTGCGCATGCGCCGGCGCTGTGCTGCCTGGCTGCGGCTGCGGCTGCCGCTGCAGGTGGCTGCAGGCATGCAGATCGAGGGCAGCAACTGTTGCTGCCCTTCCTCGCTTTTGCGTCAACGATTTTGACGTCAATTTTCTTCCTAAACACAATACACGCAGTTCAAAACCAATCATTCGCACGAACAACCTGGCTCTGATACCACTGTTGGGAAATCATTGGGGGGCGACATCATATGCGCAGCGGAAGAACAATAAAACAAAAATCCCCGATTCCCAAAAAGATGTTCGTCGTCGTGCGAAGATTGGTGCGCAAAAATCCGCAAAACACAAAACTGCGTATAAAGATTGTGTTACCTAGGGAGATCGTATATCCCTGTTTCCTCGCAGATCCTTAGGAGAGGGTGAAGGAGGTCAAGCGTCCTCCTCTCTAGCGGTGATCCACACAGCAGGGTTGCGACGACGCTCCTCAAAACTCCAGGCCTACTCTGAGGTGGAGAGGGAGAGGAGAATAGGAAGGGCAAGCAAAAACTCTAGCCTATGAGGCTGTGAATCCCTCCTATTTATAGAGATCCCGTGTCAAAACCCTAATGGGTCCTTTCCCTAGTGGGTATTGGATCTGCATCCAATAAGACAAGGGCTCCGTCGGATATCTCATATCCGAACCTCTACTCATCGCAATGCCTACCATATGTGTGTGACCCTCTAGGCCCAATATCGAGCTGGCCGTGAGTCATACCTGTCAGAACTCCTTCTAACTTAGTGAATTATTATCTCTGTAATAATTCACTCGACTCATCGACTACGGAAGTACTAGGCCACTACGCCGTAGTCCCCAGACGATACAGGGGAATCCAATCCATTGGACCTGTCTGTCCTCAGTTACCATGTACCTATAGTCCCTCATCCATCTAATATCCCAGAGACCGTATATCGAGCATGGTGCTGTCAGACCCATACGGTTTCTACTCGAGTCTCGCTCTAATCGGATTCTCCCGGAGAACTCTTTCTCTCTCAACCCGAATGACCCTGGCCAGGGATTTGTCTGAGCAAGAACACATAGGATATTCCTCTCATGACGCCGAGAGTGGATGATCCTCTGTCGACACTCAATAGCCCTCGTAAGGTCGACTACCACTCCCAATGACCAGCTGTACTAGATCTGAGAACAGTCAAACCTATAAGTCTGGTATCAAAGAGTGGAGCACTCATACAGGACATCCTTGGTGTCTCAAGTCTAAGGACCAGATACACCACTAGGACTATGGAATCGCTGTCTGACAATAAGGCATCATCAACCATCCAGCATTCCGTAAGCGGATCAATCAGTGAACTCATTCTACAATGAGCACCTGTACTGTATCCCTAGTGTCCCTACACGAGCAGCTATGAGACCAGCTGCATCCATCATATGGACGGGTATACAGCACACCAGTCTATCCGGTTATCACGATGTCCTTCTCGAGTAACCTATGACCGGGATTATTTAGGATATGTGTTTAAAGGTGAATCGATCTCATTATCGTGATCTCATCATGATCCGATTCCCATTGCACAAATCCAAGGACATCACAATATATATATGCACATATGCAATTGTTATAAAGTGATATACGCCAAAATATAATAAGCAAAAAGATTATATATCAAGTCACACGTGCCATCACTCACGTGATTGGCTTGCTGGGCACCTATGACTAGCAGAAACAACCACACAAACAAGAGCAAAATTGATCGTTGTAAAAGTTCAAAGCTTCCTCAACAGACATTAACATGCACATGCATATTATACCATATTGAATAAACTTGTTAGCCTTTTTTTACTGAAGTTATTTCATCTCATCAAATACAAAATGAGTTCATTATGTAAATGTGAATCATGATACCCTGATCTAAAATAACCAATAAGTAAAGCACATGTAAATGAAATTGTCAAACAACAATGCAACTAATGCGCCTGAGACCTTAAAGAAGGCTGCTCAGAAGTCTCTTTAACCTCCTGAGATGACTCAGAAGGTGGTGTATCAATCTTGTCTCTAGTAGGGCCATTAGCAAAAACCATATTCAACTCAAAATTTTCATCAAAGCTTCCAAAACTCAACCCATGTCTTTCAGACTCTGGGACTTGAAGATGGTTTGGAATTATGACATGTTGTCTGTCAGATAACTTCAGTTCGTCTAGCTTCTTTTCTAACTTCATGGTAGTTTCCTCTGAGGTCACAGAACATGATGCTGGTAACGATTGAGAAACAGCTTCAGCCATCACTAATATATCAGAAGTGTCAGTCATTTCAGATGCTTGGGCAGGATTCACTTGTACTGATTTTGGTTTCCACTCTTTATTAGGCACAGGTGCTGAATAAGAAAAAGTACTACTTAGTCAACTATTAAGTATAGCAAACTTATCAAAGAGTGGAAAAATGAATAATCAATAACTTAAATACATGTAATTTCAACACTCAAGATAAACTGTACACGGTTGACGTAATTACATATGAGAATTGATTTTAGGAGATCAACTACTAAAAATTACCAAACATTTGTGGACTACCTATAGGAATTGCACTGAGAACAAGGTTGACATACAACAAAAGATTGCTCATACATGCTATTGCAGCACTGATATTTGACACAATGTGTGTCAACTGCAAGAGCATCCAAATGCACCACTGGACTAAAAGTCTATGCAGTATGCACTATAAGCCAGCAAGTTTCCAACACAAGGTTATGCTACAATACCAAACCTTGCGTTAAAGTATAATATACTCTGAAACAGAGAGATAAGAGTAATGGAAGCCAACCTCAAATAATTAGCAAACTTCCACAGCTTTCTCTGTATTAGATGATTTCCCATCTACATAATTAGCAAACTTGCATCTTATCACATCTACAAATAAATTGATACACTCTAGCAACAAGGTATATGGGATGATAGAGAGAATGGATTTGAGATGTTAATTGGGCCAAAATTGCATACAGATCAAGTGACATCCAGCTTGAGTTCTTTATAAAACTAAAACATTTTAGTCAATTTCAAAGATAGGGCTGCTGATTTGACACAACACTAGAATGATTTGGGGATTATTTTCTCACTACAGCCTGCTTGGAATGAACAAAGCACTGTGATAAAAAATTCAAACAAAATCCAGGGAGGCATTAGATATATTGTTATCACTACTTTACTAAAATCAAATCATACCTGATGGGACCATATTATAGTGGATTATTCCCACAAAACAGGCACTTACAAGATATATTCATGTCTAATCTTTTTTTCTCATTACATGAGATGTTCTCAACTTAGTCCCTCCAGAAATAAAACCTAAAATAGCAGGTATCTTCTTTCTTTAAGGGTACAAGAGCTAAGTCATGAATCAAGTCACTTCAGGTCAAGTTCAATGAACTTATTGTTTATCTATCTTGTATTTAGAGTTCAGGCATACATTGGATTTAAAAAATTGGGTGAGTTTCACCGAAGGCTGTATCTGTCATACTGAACATAAATCCACCATAACAAAAGCTTGATTTCCCCCTTACAAAGTCCAAATATCAGTACAAATTTCATGTGTATTATAATAGAATGTTTATCATTTATGTATTGCACAACCAATTTACCCAAGCCATCTTAATCCAACCAATTATAACATGATTTACTTGATATGTACATAAAGAAGAACTTTGGGACCAAGAAGCAGGCTCTGTTTTATATCTAATCTAAAACCTGATTTTTGCAGATAGTTTAAGGTTCAATTTTTTCATCACTAGAGAATGGGCCAGTGTCATAGTGAGATTGCTTCTTTGTGATCTAAATGATCAGGACTAAAATCAGGGAAACAACATTGCTTTGTAGGAGTAAGGCTGCTACATTGACCTTCAACATACCATAGTAACGAGCCCTAAGCATCTTTCATTGTCATTGTTACAAAATCCAAATAGATCAATGCACTCAAAAATCTGATGGACCATGGTTTCAAGACCTGGCATCACACCATATGCTGCAATGTACCAATTTGTGTCAACTCTAGGCATGACTCGGAATACTGACATGAATAGAAGGCAAGAAACAAAGAAAAACATAGTGAGGAAAAAAATTGTTATCTTATCATTATCATCAACAAGAACAAGCCATAAATCCCATCTATTTGGGATCAACTATCCCACCACTGACCTCTTTTTAGGTCAATGTCACTAAGTCAAAAAGTCACCAAATTATTTCTTTTTCTTATTCGATCTTCCTCAAGCTAATATCTATCATCTCATTCTTGGCTAAAATCAAAAGTACACATACCCTTTTATCCGTGGCCTCTTCTCCGATAGGGAGCACCATAACGGGTATCAGTCTACAAAAAGTAGAATGCCAATATAAGCTAAACCCCTCCAGGTATAGTTACAACAAACATCTAAGACAAAGACTATCCGGTGAGTATGGCACATCATGACTTAAATCATGACCAAGTCCCAACTTAAAGAATGTGGTGTAAGTCATGGGACTGAGAGGGTTGTAGGATTGCAATGCACTTGGATACACGTCACCTCCACTGTTGACGACCCAAGTTGGGAGCTGAGTCACAACAAGCATTTCTCTTATCCAGTTAACATGTTTGTATCACTTGTTATGCAAGTTCAAGATAACAGCTTGGCTAATTAAACAATGTATAATATTCTTCGTTAAGACAGTTAAAATCTAAAAGTTACAAGCAGACAACCAATGTATTACAACTGATACAAAGAATGGTCAGCCATATCTTTCAGTTTCTATTTTGGGAGGTTACATGCGATTCAAGTAAATGAGATTTAGTTGGAAAGCTTTAAGAAATGCAAAAGTCATATGTTCTGGGGTAATCATACTGTTTGAACAGCAATAACTCAAAGATCCAGAAAGATGCATGAAATATTGGTCTCTCATTCATCTTCAAACACCGATAATTTTTTAAGCTCGGTGAGCAGAGAAATTTGATCGATTCAGGAATTGCAGCACGTTTTTAAACAAAAAATTGCATATTTTGGCAACTTCAATATATATTCAAAAATGGGCATTTAGGAGAATGGAAGTAATTAATTGGACTAATCAAAACCAAAAAAAGCGATTCAAGGGAGTTTATCATGCACAGGTGCCTGCTCATGAAAACAGAGAGATCCTATTAAAGCATTAACTTAATGCTGAATCAAAAATTTTGCCTTGAAACTAACAAAATTGCTACAGAGCAAACTAAATATTTATAGCATATAAATAAATAATTTAAGAACCATGGTCAAAGCAGGCTTAGGAAATTAGTTAACAACAAGATGTCATCTTTATTTTATCTCCTAAGAAACAAGCATGCTGTATATTTTACATAAACTGACAGATCAATTCGTCAGCATTAATTCAAAGGGGGGGTGGGAAGGAAATAATCCATCCTGGTATTATCACTTCATAAACTTCCACTGTCTGTAATAAATGGAGGGTCATGATAACAAAGCACCGCAACAATATTAGATATAGTCAATCGATCATTCATCACCCAGTACAAAAAGAAAAAGATGCTACAAAATAAATGTTACGTTCTACCTTTCTGTGAACCACTTAGATGAGGACGATTGTTGTAAGTAGAGGACTGTCTGCTGCTTATAACACTGGAGAAAGAAGATACAGATTTTTCTGAGAGTTCATTTGTTTTAGATCCTTGTGGTTTGATTTGTATCTTCTTTCCATGCGTATCGGCATTGCTCATGTCAGCAGAACCTTTTCCGCTGATATTTAAGAAATTCCGTCCAGAAATATCTCGAGATGCAGACTCATGGGTGGCTGTCTCAATAAGGGAGTGTTGAATCCCTGTTACTTGTTTGGTAGTTCCCAACTCAGCAGTGCTGCATGTAACAGGAGATGTCACTAGCTTAAGGTCTGAGATTGAAGTAGAGACTTCAAAAACAGGTGCTGCTGTCCTGTTTTCTGCACTGTGGTCTGAACCTAGTACAGATTGTCCAGATGCAGATCCATATATTACATCACTGGAATTTATCCCTGAAGTCCCACTCTTAGTAGTTACAGCACCAGAATTTTCTTCCCATGGGGCAATGCCACTAGCGCCAGAGACATGGGACCCCTGAGATGATAATGGATGATCTGTTTTGCTGGGACCATTGGCAACATCAGATGCAATTATTACAAACTATAGCTAGGTCAATAAACTAGGCAGTAATAGAAAGACATCTCACACTTAGAGAAAACAAATCATAACAGACAGCATCAGAATATATATATTATACTAGTGTTAAATCAGATAAAAATAAATGCTGGAATACAATAGTCTAACCAACAATTATATCTAGACATCAACTATAGTCTAACCAACAATTATATCTAGAAGCTGAGTTTGTGCTTCATTATCAACTGGAATACGATAGTTGAGCTTCATAAGGTAAAAGATGCATTAGTCTTAGAAATAGTTGCTACTGACGATTCATGAAATTTAGGAATAAATGATGTGTGTGTGTGCTTTCTCTGGTTTGTTCTTTTTTGGTTCACATAAACATGGTTCAAAAAGAAGGCAACCCACTGGACAAGTTTCCACTGATCTGCATACTGCATACTGCAGAAAGTTGATACATGAAATGTTATACCGGTAAGCAAAGAGACTATAAAAATGACTCAATCCCTTGACAACAAAATTGAAGAGTACCAATCTTATGGTGGCATCAAAGTTCATCCTCTCCAAATGAATGTGATCTGCTATTATCATCCACCCATGAGTTCTTAAACAGAGAACAAAAAAGGTTGCCTCGTTTAATGGTTATGTGTTCATCAGCATAAACTTGATCCAGTTGCTACATAAAAAGCTTTAACACATAAATTTCCCTCCTTCCCAACCCAAAAAAAAAAAGGCTCATTCTTAAGCAAAATGAAATTACTGATCTCAATCTAGTTGCTATTTCCTAAGTTGTACTTCAACAACATGTAGTCAAAATATAACCACCAAAAGCCAGGATGTGACCTTTTGACTACCAATATTATCTAGAAGTAAACATATGAAGGAAACAACGGTATCTCAGGATGTTCCCCCAATAACATACCAATGACAACTCACATAAACCATCAAGCAGATCATGTTGCTTGGATGTTAAGACAACATAAGACGCAATGAAGCACTGGAAACTATAACAAGAAAAAACAACCTGACTTAGCAGCAGCCTCTGATGGCACTGAAGTCCGAACGTCAGCACAATTAAGGCATAAATCCAAAGCACTATAAAACTTGATATATGTCTTCTTCAAATTGAGCATCAAGAAATAAAAACATGTTCCTAGTTTAACAATATTAGTATATTTACTTAAAGCCAACCTGAACAGACACAAATAAATACCTTGACGTGAACTTATTATTATCTGTGTCAAGGGAGGTGGTGGTGGATGAAAAGGATGTATTGGCTTTATCTGTACTTTGATTTAATCCATTCTCCTTCCCTGAAGTAACATTTCTTCCAGCAACATCATCTTGTAGCCAATGGAAATTATATGGTCAATATCCAATAATAAATATCCAACAAGTAGCAATAAAGCATGGCAACAGTAGCCAATATGTGTTTTTTGTGTCACAGAACACACCTTAGAAATACAACAAAACATGTTCTATAAAGTATTTCCAAAAGCATTTATGGAAGGTCTCCAAAGAGCAAAATGCAAAATATCACAGCATATGGAACAGAAAACTGAGTCCACACATCATAATATAGATGGCACAAATCTGATTTCTGATACAACTGACTTTGGGTAATTTAAGAAAGTTCTTATTGATGTATGTGTGAGATGTTCAAATTAGAAGAAAAAGCATCGATGTACATATGGTTAGCTAATAACCAAGTAATATCACGTAAAATACGAATGTTATGCAGTCAGATAAACAAAGAAAGGTCCAAGACCAAGAAGAGAAACATATAACTTCTTAGAGCAACTCATTAGCCACATAAAGTTTGAGTATTATATTACAAGAAAACTACATACCACTAGGCAGAGAGTGTGAAGAGTAGTTCAACTTTCCTCGACCTCCTCTACCTCCTCGTCCCTGCACACCTGGCCTCCACCTAGCATCATTAGGGTCTCTCACATTCTGTCGAGAATAGCAGAATATTCATTTGGTTAATCTCAAAATTGGAGAGTTTATAGAGGAAAATTGTTGATATTTGTTTATTTTAGGGGCAAAAATGTGAGATAAAGAAATGGAGATCTTGAATGATTTTTAGTATGTGGAGGATGCATGCGTGCAGCCATCATACAATAATTTAACTGAAAGAATAGGCTTTGGGCAGGTTAGAACAGGTTTCAACTAGTTAAGATCATTGTATTACAGACAAACTCAACCAGTTTCCATAATATTTTGTTCAAGACAAAGGAAGTCCATACATTTCGAGTTACGGGTCTGGTCTAAGACCAACCCAAAATGGTTCAGTTTCAACCATATCACCCAAAACTTGAAACCATCCAGTCTCCGGCTCTTATGAGATTATAACTTAAGAAAGTAATAGAGCAAGCAAATCCTTTTTGTCACTTCAATCACACTTATTGTGGGTTCAATTCTTTTCATAATAGTTCATTCTAGGCAGTGACAAGAACCAGCATGTTTATTTTTTTCTGGTGACTCCTATTTAACTTACATAGCAGCCATTTGACTTCGACAACTCTCCTATTTAAACTCTAAAGAATTTGGAGAAAACAAATCTGAATCATTAGATCAACACATTGTGCTAGAAACTAAATTTTGAAGAGAGAAGTGAAGAAGAAAAAGAAGAATTTAATCTAGAATTACGCAATTTATATAATATAAAGAAGACCTGGACCTTCACATGTCTCAATATAGATTCCAATAAGTCCCTTATGGGATTCAGACAGATGACAAAATGACATGTACTTTAATCAAATGCTTATATTAAAGTAAATGTCAATGACTTGTTTGATTCTGCAACTTTGTTAACACATATATCCCCAGACTTCGCATATTAATCACTTTCTTAGCATAAGCAAAGAATAAAAACAGACGTATTAAGACAATAAAAAAAATTACCTCCTTTCTCTTGTCACGCTTCCTTCTCACTTCATGAAAGGTGTCTACAACACAAAAACCAGATAGTAGTTATGACTAAGAAGGCAATTAAAACAATACAACATAAGCAAGTACGTTCCAAATTCAGGTATATACATACCAAGAAAGAGATTACAGAATATCCAACTGATAAATGAATATTGTTATTACTGACGAGACAAAGGAGTGAAAACATGGAAAAGAAGAGACATCATACTGGAAACCGTAGATGTTTCTAGACATATAAATATATTTATATATTATTATCTAAATTAAATTTTAGCAGAATATATGGTACGGAACATGGTAAAATGCCATCAAAATTCTTGGTTTTGTTAATATCTAAATATTGTAAATATGCCAACCATATTACCACTAGATATTCCAAAATAAATTATACATAGAACATGACGCTTAGTAAATTAGTTTCATATAATAGAAATACTCCCTTAGCAAGGTACAACTACAACCAAAATTTTACAAGCTACTCTACCGGGAAAGAACATGGAACTCAACGTCACTATGCCTCTCTAGATAACAAGAAAAGACGCCTAAGACCATCACTCCTCAAATACTTGTTGCTCCAGAATCATGAAAGACAAGTCCAACTAAATCACATGTGATTCCGAGATTATAAATAATTTTTGCTAGATATTGCAGTTATAGTATAAAGCGGATCATATAATTCAAATTAAAGGTGAAATCCAATCTAAGGGCACTGATGACCCAACTGTTCCTTCTGTTCCGGAAAAACTCATTTTAACTCCAACAACATACAGTTTAACGACTAGGCTACCCCAACCACCATCGATCCACCTAACCCAGAACAACAAAACGTACGAATCAATTTCGCCAGCCAGAAACTCCAAATCTCCTACCCAAGAAATCCAATGAGATGCGCAATAGTGCCAAAGGAGGATTAAAAAAATCGATACTCAAGAAACTCCACAGCGCCAAAACGCTGCGAGTCGATTCGCCCGAGAACAATGGCCGCCCATCAGAACCAAAAGCCGAACACCGGACCAAAGCGCACGGCAGACGAGGAAGGCAAAGGAGAGAGGATGCCTTGGAGCAGGAGCTTCTGGGCGGTCTCGTTGGGATCCATGCCGCAGTCCTTGAGCATTGCATAAATCTCCTCGTCGCTATGGTTGCCGGCGATCTCCTTGATGTTCTGAATCGTCCGTCGCACACCGGCAGGGATCGAAACCCTAGAACCGCCGCCGCTCATCTTCCAATCCGGGATAGACGGGAGAGAGGTAGGAGGAGGAGGAGGAGGAGGAGGTAATAGGAGTTAGAGAGAAAGAGAGCACAAAAGAAGGAGGAGACTTGAAGTCGTCTCGCCGCCTCTTTTCACTTGTATTCCCTTCTGCCCTCGTTTTGGTCTTTTACAACAGACAGCGTGTTTGTGAGAAGGGGGAACGATTTGATTTGGGGAATTCTCCCCAATTACGTACAAAGTTAAAGACGTTTGGGCAATTCTTCGCCTTGTAATGAAATGCCCAAAGTTAGGTTTTCGTTTTTCTCCTGATTACATTCTATTTTCTTTTCTATTTGGCATTTTGGCAAAGAATTCAACCAAAAAGGTTTTCCCAAATCAAGTCTCTGTCATTTCGTTTGTAGTGAGCCCCTTCCTTTATGAACTGATAAAAAAATATATCATTATTGTGAGGAAAAATATTATTTCGCATAAACTCAATTCGGTTTGGTTGGATCGATTTTTTAAGGATAATTTTTAAAAAAACTCTATTTTTGTGAAGGAACTCACTATTTAGAATCCCTTCTTATTATTCACAACTTTTTGCTATTTATATTTTTAAAAAATAATAACATAATATTTTACTATTTTTTATCTCTCTAGTTCTATTTTTGCTTTTTTTTTCCAACCTCGCCTGTGCATCTTACTACACAATTTAGAAAGGCACAAAATGATATTTTATAAGTTAATACAATTGACCTATAAGATAATATCTTTTAGGCTCATAAACATAATTTTAAAAATATTAAATCATTGTAATAAACATCAAAAACTATTTCTCATATTTCCTCTTTGATCTAAGCTCATCTAATTTCATTAGGTATCATTTTTTTATTAATTAAGAGGAGGGTGAGAAGGAGAATGGAGAAAAAATTGATTATAAGTATGGAGTGAAAATATTTTACTGAAAATTTAAAATTCTATTTATAAATATTCAAAATAGATAACTTAGGAATATTCAAAATTATGGATTGAAAGGATTGCGAATACTAATATCCTTTTTTTTTAAATTTATTTAGCACCCATTTTTTAAAAATTCTTACGAATTATTTTTTCTTTAAAATAATAATATTGCTCTTGGTAACCATTACCTCCGATCAATGTTGTTGTCCATCGCCTTCACGCAGTGTTGTTGCCTATCGTCCTCGCCTCTTCTCCTATTACCTTTTACTTTCAACCTCCCTCAGTTAGCGATGATGGTAAATGAGAGTGAGACTATGAAGAGGATCAATGTTAAATCCAAATGAATGAGCAGAGAGAACAACGAAGAGTATTGCATAGGCTATAGGAGAGTTAAGGAAAGAACGAACATGACGATCAAAGTCCACCAATAAGACAAGATATGATGAGAAGAGCATGAAGGCTAGAGAGAGGATTTGAAAGCGAGCTCGGGAGATGGCCTCCCACCACGATTGCATAGTGCTTGATGTGGGCACGTTGTTGCCTCCCCTGTTAGGGTTCGACATATGATTGGTTCTCTATAATATATGTAAGAATTTTTTAAAATGGATATGCTATACAGGAATTTATCTAAACTAGAGTTTTTTTCAAGAATTTATCCTTTTTTAAACTAAATTGATTATAGTATTTCATATAAAGTTTATAAAATTTATTATATGTACACATCTCTTTTCAAAAATCCATTGGAGTTTAATTTTATATTTTTTTAATGACTAAAGCAAAACATCTTGAAACATATTAATTATTGATGTCTGATCATCATTTCCAACTTGATGTTCATGATTTTCCTATATAAAAAATAAATAAATAAATAATTTCATCAATCATGCTATGTAGAAATCGTCTAACGATCTTGATATTATAAATATGATCTTTATTACTCCTAAAACACTTTTAGTAATTCTTATATTACAAACATTATATGCTAATGATACCCGTAAAATAATATTTGTTAATTGTACATAAGATCATGAAATAAAACATAATGTATAAAACATAGTCGGTGTATATATTCTACCAATTAGTCAATAAAAATAATTAGCATTGAACTATTGAACAATATATTCAAGATAGTGGGGAACATAGCTAAGAGTATTTTTATAATAGACTTTTAGACTGTCATTGTAATTGATATCGATTACAAGGAGCAGTTACGCACTTTACTCAATCTTGATTGTGATCATAAAGCACCTTGAAAATTTTGTTACAAATGGAATGATATCATTCGTGAGGTAATACGTACTTATATATATATTTGAGGGAGAGATTTTCCTCAATAATGCACTTAAAGTATTCAAATATGTGATTGATCCTTAAATCAAAGATTGATCGAGGATTAGAGCATATAAGGAATGTAAAATTATTATTTTATTTTTGTCTCTATCATAATCTCTTATCATGCCCCTACAAGATTAAGCTTTTATCAAGGATGTTAATCTTGAATCGATACAACTAAAATATCCTACAAGCGAGAGACTTTGTGAGAGAGTTTATTAGTTGATTAAAAGTATAAATGTGAAAAACTCGTAGTTGATGTCTAACAGTTTTATCTCTAACAAAATGAAAGTAGATAGGAATATATTTTTGTGAAAGTAGAACACTAGGTTAGAGCATAGGTAAGTGGCACCTATATTATCATAGTGTATTGTTGGAGTATATTGGGAGGTGATGCCAAGTTAGTGTAATAAATTGGTGATCGAGTTTAATTTTACAGTGGCAATACCTTAGTATTTAGCTTAAATAGTGGATCTTGCAATTGTATTTTGTTCTTAAAACTCTAATTGATTTGTTTGCTCCAAGAAAGATAATATAGGCTGATGTAGATATTTTATTATCAATGTTGCTAGTCATAGGTGTCTTGCAAGCTAATCACATAAGTGATGACATATGTGACATTATACATACTTCTTTTGCTTATTATTATTTATTTATTTTTTTATTTTATATTATCTGTTGCATATATTATGAAATCAATGGATATGTACAATGAGAATCAGATCATAATGAGATCGCGATAATGAGACTGATTCACCTTTAAACACAGACCTTAAAAATCTTGGTCATATGTTACTCGATAAGGATATCGAGATAACTAGATAGATTGGTGTATTATATACATGTCCATATGATGGATGCGACAAGTCTCATAGTTGCTCGTGTTGGACACCAAAGATACAGTATATATGCTTATTAGAGAATAGTTCACTAATTGATCTACTCATCGAATGCTAGATGGTTGATAATATCTCATTGTCAAACAATGATTCCGTCATCATAGTTGTGTATTTGGTATTCAGACTTGAGACACCAAGGATGTCTTGTATGAGTACTTCACTCTTTAATATCAGACTTATAAGTCTGGAAGCTTCAAATCTATTACAATCGGTTATTGGGAGTGGTAGCCAAACTTACAAAGATAATTAAGTATCGATAAATGATCATATGCTCTTAGGGTTATGAGATGAATATCTTGTGTTATTGCTCAGACAAGTCTGTATTTGGTATTCAGACTTGAGACACCAAGGATGTCTTGTATGAGTACTTCACTCTTTAATATCAGACTTATAAGTCTGGAAGTTTCAAATCTATTACAATCGGTTATTGGGAGTGGTAGCCAAACTTACAAAGATAATTAAGTATCGATAAATGATCATATGCTCTTAGGGTTATGAGATGAATATCTTGTGTTATTGCTCAGACAAATCCCTAACCAGGGTTATTCAGATTGAGAGAGAAACTTAGTTAGAAACCGTATGGGCCTGACAATACCATACCCGATATATGATCGTTAAGATATTAAATAGATGAGAGACTATAGATACATATTAACTAAGGACAAACATGTATAATAGATTGGATTCTCATGTATCGTATAGGGAATACGACGTAGTGGCCTAGTACGTCCGTAGTCGATGAGTCAAGTGAATTATTATAAGAGATGATAATTCACTGAGTTAGAAAAAGTTCTGATAGGTATGACTCATGATCAACTTGATATTGGGTATAGAGAGTCACACACATATAGTAGGTGTTATGATGAATAGAGGTTCGGATTTGAGATATCTGATGGAGCTCTCTTATGAGATATCCAATAAGCTCCTGAATTATTGTATCTTATGGATAAGATCTAATTAGAGCAAATGATAGATTATTAGATAGAAATCCGCTAATCCAAGAGATTTTGATAGTTGGATGGAGATCCAGTACCCAATAGGGCAAGATCCATTAAGGTTAAGTTGACAAAGACCTCTATAAATAGGAGAGAACCAAAAGGGCATAGGCTATACCTCTTTTTAGCTACAACCTTCTATTCTCCTCCCTCCATCTTCTCCTCAACCGACAGCCCCAGTTGGGGGCATATGGATACCAAGAAGGGTCGATCCTTCTTGATCATGTGATATGCATGGAGAGGAAGATCGTGCAGCGATTTGAGGAGCGTCTTCGTCACATCTACTATATGGATCACCACTAGAGATAAGGATATCTGACTTTCTTCATCCTCTCCTATAAATCTGTAAGTTTTTTAGGGATATACAATCTCCCTAGATAACACATCTTTTATATATGCGTAGTCTTCGATTTTGTGGGTTTTTGCGTACCAATCTTCGCATAATGATGATAAACCCTTTTATACGAGAAATCTATTTTTTTATTTTTTTATTCTTTCATTGCACATGTGATGCTACCCTATGTTTCTCAATAAGTGTTGCCTGTCCAATCAACATTGACAAAGACATGGAGATAAAGTGATGAGTGTTTATAAAGAAGAAGTTCATAATTAAGTATCCCTTAAAGATATTCCAAGACAGACATATTTTAGTATAGACCAATGTGTAAGGGAGGGTAAATGCATGAATTATAATAATTTCTTGAGTTTAAATAAAATATTAGAATATATAAAAGATAAATACACTAAAGAACCAATTATTTGTTAGTACTATATGAGATTCATAGTAGGGTTACCATTATATAATTTAAATGACTCAATGGTAGAGAGTAGGGTAGCGACTTCTATAGCATTCGGTATATTCGTCTTCCATAATAGATCTTAAATGTGCTTCTTTTAAGATAGAACAAAACCTTAAAAGTTGTTTCCACTCGCAGAAAATAGTTCAAGGTTTCTAATTTTTTACGAAGAATCGTTCTATTAATTGCTTAAAGAACTACTTGATTTCCATGAAATTATTGTTTATAATAATAATGTCATTAATATAAACTAGTAGATATATATATATATATATATATATATTCATTTATTGATGTAGGAATAAAAATGTGATATACCAAACTCTTAGAGCTTGATGAAGTTCATAAATAGCTTTTTGTAATTTACAAACATAGTTTAGATATTAAAGGTGGATGAAACCAGAGGGTTACTACATAAAGATATCTTCAATTAAAGTCCCTTATAATAAAGTATTATTGATATCTACTTAGCATACATGATAACCTTGAGTAATAACCAAGCTTATGATAAGTTGAATTATTGTTCGTTTAGCAACTAGGTTGAAAGTTTTTATAAAATCAATACATAGTCATTAGTAAAACCCTTTAGCTATTAAACACGTTTTTTATTTAGCAATGGATCCATCTGGGTTTTGCTTAATTTGAAAGATCTATTTACACCTAATGATATTTTATGCATCACAATGACTTAACTCTACGTGACTTAAAAGTTAGAAGGGAGTAACAAGAAACTAGTTGTTGTTGAATGACTAATGATGGATGACTAAGGCGATAATGTCACGTATTGATTAAAGCAGTAACTAAAGCAAGAGTGATTGATTGGGTGATTTGTAAAATTGACGACTTCTTGTAAATGTATTTATTCTATCCTCGGACTAAGGATATCATTATGCTTAGATCTTTTACAAGAAACGAGTTAGAAAAAAACTCAATAGAGATATTATTTTATTTGTAGAATTGAGAAATAAAAATAAAATTTATTTTGATGTGAGATGCATATAAAATATCATTTGAGTGTAAAAGTATTTGTGTGTGAATTAAATATTATGGAACCAATGTGAGTGATATGATTCCATTATCATCACAAAAAATGATATCTTTATTGCCTCTATGATCGATATAAATGAACAAATTTTATAGGTTAAAAGTGATATGATGAGAAGCACCGGAGTTAATAATCTAATTGCTTATATGAGCAATCGTAGTAGTTATGATATTTGCTTAAGAGCAGTTGAGTGTAGCATTATACTTAAGTTAAGATCGATAAACTTCTAGTATTTATCCAATTTTGTTACAGAGCTAGCAGATGACTTTTTGTTGACTGTTATTATTGAAAATCAAAACTGCTAATAGTTGTAATGATTATTATTAAAGTTATTTCCTGAGTTGTTTGGGTTAAAATTATCACTATGGTTGAAGAGTTGATGGTATAATGGTGGATGATGACTCTATGTGTTACCCATGTATCTATGAGATATCTTGTTTAGTCCCTTATTTAAGTTTTTATTACTTTGATCATTCTTTGTTTTGGATTTTTGATTAAATTGAGCTATGATAGTTGGTCTTGTCTTCCCCGTTTCTCAATACATTTAGTAATCAATTAACTTGTTATATAATTCTTCAAATGATATTGGTAAGTCACGTAATTGAGTTACGGTTATTAATTCCTTATATTAATCTTTTAAGCCATTAAGAGTATGAACAATGACCTTTCTATCACTTAAAAGATGACATATTAATATCAAATCATCTATAATAATTTGTATATTTTATATATAATTAGCAATAATATTTTCTTCTTATATTATTTTCATCAGAGTAGATAAAATACTAAGCATGCAAGTACAAGAATGATTAGTAATGGTGGTTTGTAACTTGGACCAAGCTTCTACTACAGTGTAAGAGATTAGTGGTGCTATAGAGCCAACAAATTGAGGCATGAATGACTTGTAGAATAAGATGATTATTTCGTATCTATAATTTATAATCAGGATTTACCATTGGGATGAGTTCTTCTTATATTTAGATTTTTTTATGAATAATTAAGAGAGTCATCGATATAGTATAATAACCATATCTAAAGAGAAGATTGATGAATTGTGCTCATTAAAATACACAATTGCCACGTTCAGAGAGCTTGAAGGGGATTAAAGTTTTTACATTGATAGATATTACTATGTAAGTTGACATAAACTATTACTTTTAAATAAAATAATAATTGAAACATCATATATAAAAGAGGAAGATAAGAAGATATTGTGATCAATAAGAAAAATTTAAAACCAACTGATTATCTGGATGCATAGATGATAGAGATCTGATCTATTGGATGAGATTAAATCTAAGAAGTGCAAATGAGGGATTTGATCTGATGGAGGAGATCAAATTTGAGAAGTACCCAAGTGAGGATTTAAACTGATAAAATATGTGAAACTGGGATATGTAGAAGGAGGCGATCTCTTTCTTTCCCTCATGAGTTCTTCTCTCGATCACGAGAGCTGATGGCACTATTGGAAGAATGGTGGAAGGCAGTGAACTATTGCCGAAAGGTTGATTGTAGATTCAATGCACCAATGAGTTCTGTGGTTGATAGGTGGTAGCGTAGGAGCAGAAGGAACGTCGACAAAGCATAATTAAACAGTAATGAAGGATCATTGGAGAAACAAGTCAATCAGTAGAGGAGGTTGATTAGATCAGTAAGATTGAGTAAATATACTATAGAACAGATCACACTAGGAGATCTATAGGGAGAAGTCACGCTTCTTCGTTTTTTATTTAACACTAGAATTTGAAAGCAAAAAGTAGAAATCGAGAGTTGTAAAATAGTAACAAGGAGAGTGAGGCAAAGTGTGCCTTGCTTGAAGCAAGAGGGCTTTGATAACATAAAGAATTTGAAAATTTTATCATGAAAGAGATGATATTATTCATTAAGGTAATTGGTATTTATATAAGTTTTGAGAGAGATATTTTTCTCAACATATACTCAAATCATACATTCAAATCATATACTTAAATCAGTGATTGATCCTTAAATCATAGATTGATTGATGAATAGAACATGTAAGAAATACAAAGTTATCATTCTATATTTGTCTCTATTATGATTTTCTATCGCACCTAGCTCGATATTGTAATAATGATTTAGCTAATTAAGTCACATGACATCAAGATGTCACCCTATGTAACACAAAGGCATTGGACACATGTCGTATGCATGGCTTTTGGGTGTTCAATACATGTCAACCTACGTGGCACTAAGTTGTCAATCACCCAGCATTATTATGTTGTCTATATAGTGATGAGATGTTGGTCGCATTCTCATTTTCATATCACATGCCTCACCACTTTTTGGCTTGTTGAGTATAATGAGAGAGGATCATTGAAATAACTTAGCTTATTCCATCGATATTAAGATAAATTGTTCAGAGTTATCAAGAGATAATACGTTCAGTTGTGTATCATTGAAATACGCTTTAAACCAACTTGGTTGTATGTCATTGGAATGTGTTTTAGGCTGATTCAACTATGCATTATTGAAATATACTTTAGGTTGATTTGATCATGCACCATTAGAATCAGGCTATCTTAAAAACTTAGCCTCTTCTACATGCATGTGTCATTTTTGTCCCAAACTTCGACGAGTGCATTGTTTTAGCAATTCGTTGAATTTGGCTAGATTTGGTTTGTGAAATTCTATAATGATGGCCTGACATTATGTTCGTATGATTTTTTATAATGCATCCATGTGGTGTTTCACTATGTCATCGAGGATTTAGAAGATCATCATGATTGCTTTTGTATCACTCTTGAGCAATTGAGTAATAACGATACATTACATCATCTATTAATTGAACCATTGGACGATTAGCTAACCGGAAGACCAAGGGTCATTTGACTCCTATAAACAATAGACCACTTTTGTTTGTTCTGCTCATGCTTTCAAAGAATTTTGGAGCATTTGATAGATTTGAAACATTCGGCACTCAGAGAGCTCCAGACTTTTCCATACTCCATTTTTACAAAAGGTTGAGATAATTTCCTCTTCCAATCTAACTCTTCCTCCCATGTATGGGGCTTTGATGATTTGTTGATTTTGACCATGATTAGTGTTAGCAAAAATAACTTTCTCCTTTAGTTAAGGGGTTAAAGTGTCTATGTCAAGGGAGACCACCACCTCTTCCTAGACAAGTCCTCATATAGTGAGGTCTCACGGTCTACGATGAGATTTTTTGACTTCGACTATCAGATCTTTACTTATGCCCTTAGCATTTTAGGAAAGCCTTCAATATCTTGATCGAGCTTTAGTTAATTGCTCCTCAGCTAGGTAATTCACTATATGTGTTGCATCGTTACTTTTACGCCTCTATTGATGCCCTAGAGGTATGACTCAAATTCCCCTCCATTTCCTTGCTAAAGTTTTCAATAATTAAAAATTATCTCCTTCACTGATGATGATGATGAACTCCTAATACTATCTTTTTTTTCTTTTTTTTTGTCGAGGAATGTTGAAAGCTTGATATTACCCCATTGCTGATCTAGTTGCATGTATGCTTTAATGTGTGCCTCAAGAATTCAGCTTATTTCCTCTCTATTTGATCTTGCTACAAAGTCAACCAAGCTTCTTCATCTAACAAATGATAAAAAAAAGATATTTTTTGTTTCTTCGTAGAGGGGTTGGCCAGTCAACCTCACTTGAGCCATTCAGAAGCTATATAACATCATCCCAAAATTATATGGGTTAGAAAAATAGCAACATTGCCAACTTACTCTCATCCTGTCCAAATCCACTATCACACTATACATGAACAAGAAGTGGTTCGTGAACTATGTCTTAGTCTTATAGATTGAGGTCATTGTCCGAAAACTCAACTTTGTGCCATTTCATTTTTATCTTTATAGATTTGACTAATTTTATTTTCACACCAACATAGACATTTATACGAAGCTCTTTCGGGCTATCAAGAGGACACAACAAAGTGGGAGTCGATATAGGAATAACCTCCGCTAGAGAGTTAAGAGCCTCCCTAAACATCACTCACTGAGACTCGATTAGGCAAGCATCCTGCGAGATCTCCACCTCTGTTATCGAGTCAGCTTGAGAGGGGAGGACGACTCGTCATCATCCTCATGACAACTCGAGTCCTACCAAGCTAGGGGCTGAGCTTCGTGGATGGTGAGAGAATATAAGGTTAATGTGCTTCTCATGGTTCATTGATCGAAGAAGATTAGGACTTCACTATGAGGCTTGGGGCTAGAGTAGAGTGGAGGATTATGATTAGAGAAATATGGAATAGATGAAGTGTACAATCATTGTTGTGCCATTTAGGCTAGTCAAGAAAGGAAGAGGGCCATATTCTAAACTATCCCTACCAAGACTTACACCTAATGAGTTAGATAATTGAATGTCTCTATGGGAACAGTTATGGTGGGAGCTAGTGGGACTAGTTGTTAAACGAGTGGTGGTATGTTAACTGGTTGATCTAGAAATATACGACAAAAGTTTAAAGATTTGAGAATATAGAAGGTAGGATTTAATGTGAGCCTAACATTCAAGCCAGAAATGCTTAAGCTCGGGAGGGTTAGACCAGGGAGGTTTGAAACTATACAGTTTGATCATGGTAAGTTTAAATCCTCTTGATTTACCTAATAAAAATCGATAAAATTTGTTTCATTGAGAAAGCCCTCGTTATAGCACCAAGCTATTAAGTTATTTTTTAATTATTATTTTTTAATTTTTTGAGTTGGAAGTCAATTTGATCTGTTCATCCAACTCTAAAGATCTGAATCCTATAAAATTAAGTTAAAACATTTTTGACAAATACCTATTTGATATTTTAGTTAATAATTAGGATAATTTAGGAAGAACTCTAAAGTTGTATTCAATAGAGTAGCAAACATACTTTCGTTATTTTTTTTTTATGATGGATTATTTTGACCATTACTCCCATTAGAGAAACAGTTGCACGTTTTACTCGATAGGCAATCGTGTCATATCGAGCTCGATTATTTGATAACAAATTTACTAATTAACTCAATACAGAATATATATATATATATATATATATATATATATAAGTCAAATTCGTGCGCTTTACTTAATTTTATGCATCATTCTATCCAACTAAATCATAGTTAATAATTACATGTGAATAAATTAATATCTAAGCAATCATAAAAAATTATCATTTAAATTGAAATAAAATCCTATGAATTTGATAGGTTACAAGATATAGGGATGCTATGAATTTTTTGAAATATTAATGATATGAGTTTTATTAAGCAACAAAGATATCAAATAAATATTTGAATACATAAAGGAAGAAAAATATGAAGAACCAACCATCTTTAACTCCCTCACGGTCGACCTAAGATGGGCAGGGAGAAATATCTGTTTTGGTACGTAGTTATATTTCATTTTAACTTTTATATTAACTGAAAATTAAATTATTTATTCTTTATTCAAATAATTTTAAACTAATAATTATTTAATGATTTATAAGATGTATTTCATATCACACTATAAGAATTTAGGAAGTAATTAATCTTTTGTAGTATGAGTACATCTCCGTTTCAATTGTGTTAGGAAAATAATTAAAGAGGATTACGGATGGATTCTCCACAGGTAATGGAAATCGGTCCGCTTAATTTGGGAGGCCCAATTAGCCCCTTTGTTGTCCGAGTTCGTTCCAGATCAGTATTCAACGGCTCAGATCCATTGGCTGCGGGATCCGAGGGGAGGAATAGGTCACCTGGTTATCACGTGACATCCCGGTCTATTAGAGCCACGGGAAGCGCTTTGAAGCCCTCGCTCTTTCTACCCTCCTCCGAGAAACCCTAACCAGCTGAGAGACGACCCAGCGTCGACGACCGCCATGGGATCGAGGTCGCAGGAGCAGGACGGGGCGAGTCCAGCGTGAGTTACTTCCTCGATCTCTGCTTGCGCTTCGCCGTTCCCCTGCTTTTAGATCGATCTTGCCCTGACGCCTTTCGTTTCCCTCTCTCTTTTTGGCTGCAGGAAGATCTTTGTCGGTGGACTTCCCAAGGACACAACCATGGGTTCGTTTGCTTCTGGATCCTCTCTTTGTTTCCATTTCGTTTGCTAATTGTTGCTTCTAGATCCTCTCTAGGGTTCCTCTGGCTTATTATTCTGCTCTTTTATAGTTAACTTCAAAGGATGATACCTTGTTTTCGAAGGCCTAATTGCTCACGTCCTTAGGCTAAAGGTTTTTCATTAGTTGTTTACATGGCTGTGCTATGACAGGTCAATGTATTTTAGCTTAGCAAATATTTTTTTTTGTGCAACAACAACATGAAAGGAGGGCTTTGGTTATCAATCATTTTTAGAGCAAAGGTGTGCTCATGTTACTTGGCTGGGCTCATCAAGTTGTTCGAGGAGGAGAAATGCTGTCTCCACCATGCAATCAAATAAGCACAATGCCTACACTCTGCTATTTGTATATATGCAAGCCAGTAGCATGGCCTTGAGTCAACAAGCCCGTAATGGATTCTAGAAATTAGCATTCAAACCATAGTTTTTGGAGTGTTCGTTTCAATTAGCCCATTAGGAACATGTTCCTTTGTTTAGCCATGTCCTAGAGCTTTGGATTGATATGCTGCTCCTCATCTTTCTTTGTTTTGATTTTTTTTTTTCCATCCATGATGGAGGCATCATTTTTCAATTGAGATTTTGTGGGTTTATTCCTTCTGTTTGGGCCTTTATTTCTGCCTTTTTTAATTTTTAATTTGGGTTATTTATTTGTCTATCAATTTTATAATTTTGATATGCAATCTATCGTATTTGACTCTTGCATAATAAAGGATCAGTCTTAGTCATCTCCTTGAATCTATTCTCGTTTGGCACTCTTCTCTTTTGAACTAACTATATCAATTCTTGGCACCTGTATAACCTTCATTCCATAACCTAACATAGTTTATTCATGACATCATATTCTCTTTGTTTTAGCTTTTGAAGTTTCATCTTTTTTTATGGACGTGTAGTGTTTGAAGAATCCTCTCTTTGTTGTTTATCATTCTTCATATTTATATGATCCTTGTGTAGCATCTGATGTAGGATTTGAATTTTTTTCTTTCACTTTAATTATTGTTTTTATATATAAATTTTGGTCTGACATATCACAGCAACATTCGAACAACATTTTGAAAAGTATGGAAAGATAGTGGATAAAGTGATAATGAGAGACCGGAACACAAACAAACCAAGGGGCTTTGGATTTATCACCTTTGATGACCCTTCTGTTGTTGACAAGGTTATTGAGGACACACATGCTATCAATGGGAAAACAGTAAGTCTGTTGTCTTATTGTTTTATATGGTCTGCTGGTAACTTTCTGAGCTTTTAATTGTTTTAATGGGTTTGCTAGTTTTTAAACCCATGCTTGTGCTGGCTAAGTGGTCCTTTGTGTGGTATAGGGAATTACTTTTGTTTGGTCTGCCATTTTGTTTTTCTTTTGAGACCTTGTTATGCTGGAAACAATATATCTGAATATACTGATTGACATTTCTTTCATTTAGCTCCGTGCATTGCTCAGTCTTTGCTTGCCCACTTTAAATTTTCTCCTCTTCAGCATATCTATGAACATAATTTAGTGTATAAATTTTATTAGAAGTTTCAGGATTTGTTGACAAGTTTCATAGACAAATCCATTATTTATTTTTTGTATGCAGTGTATCTTGATCATGATTTCTATTGGCCTTGGATAGTACAGTATCATTTATTGTACAAATATTTTTCTAAGGGCAGTCTGCTTTCATGTAGAGTGTAGCACTATCCCCTGTTTTGGGTTTCCTTCCGTATCCTTTTTGGGACATTCCTTGTCATTGCATTAGCTGTATTATGTTAATATGCAATATTAACATTAGCTGTATCCGTTTTATTCCTCACTGTAAAATGTTAATCGAGGAAAGAGGTTTATCTGAAACTAAAACATCAACTAGCGTGAGCATGAAATTTTGCAGTCTTTGATGGAATTTCTTTTTTTTTTTGTTGATTTGAATTAGAACCTTTTAGGTGGGATTCATTCAAATATTTTTTGGTTTTTGGCTACCTTGAGAATTAACTGAATGGCTTTACATTTTTATCTTTTAGGTCTTTCTTACTAGACAGCTGCAACAAAGAACTAATTGAAGTTATTGTTGGATGGCGGTTTTATGTAAATCTTGCTTTCATATATTTGTTTTATTCAAGTTACCTCTGTGAAATCAATTCAGTTTAGGCTTCATTCAGTTTCATATTGATATGAAGAATTATGAGAAGTAATGTCCGATGGTTTGTTTGATTTGGTAAATCAGGGGAGCTTATTGAACATATACACGATCTACTAGAAAAGAGGATTTTGTCATATGCCTTCAATCAATATGCATAAATATGGAAGTGTACATCACATGTGAACCTCAACTTATGGCTATGTGAACTTCAATGTGTGTGAGTGATTATTATACATTGCAATATTGAAATGTTGTTCACATGAAGTCGCATGGCAAGAACATATAATTAAATGTCATGTTATGTTGACCATATTGCAATGGCCTTACTATGTATAAGTAAGCTGATAAATGGTATACCACCCTATATGAAAATTTAGTGTTTAATTTTTTTAAGGTTGTACAGACTATATTAGTATTACATGAGATGGTACGGCAAATCGGTTTTAGGTGTGGTTCCAAAATTTTAAACTGGTTTGTCCCCTTAGCATTTAGTGCAAAAGGATGTGTTCTTATGAGAGCTTTTCTGTGGGTATAGTTCAGAGACGGAAGTTGTCTTTATGGCTCATATCTCTCAATGCCTTGAATTGTTTTAATTCATTCTACATGACAATGGTTTGATTGGTGATTCTTTGTGATGATGCTTACTCTTTTTGTATTTTTTTTTATAAATGCTGGTAAGAATTCTTCTGTTGATCATCTTAGTTGCCTGTTCATGATGTCATTGATCTGTATTTTGCAGGTTGAAATTAAACGAACCATTCCAAAAGGTGCTGCTCCTCTGAAGGATTTCAAAACGAGGAAGATATTTGTTGGTGGGATACCAACAAGTCTCACAGAAGGTACTTTGTGCTTACCTTTATGGATAGCAATTTGGCATTCTTGTGAACAACAATTGTCTTGAACATTTGCTTTTCTGGAATTGACAATGCGCAGATGAATTCAAAGACTTCTTCTCTCAGTTTGGGAAGGTGGATGATCATGAAATCATACGTGACCATACAACCAACCGTTCTCGAGGATTTGGCTTTATAGTATTTGAATCAGAAAAGGTTGTAGATGATTTGCTAGCAAAAAAAGGAAATATGATTGATCTAGCTGGTAGTCAGGTGAGCCTAGTGCAATGTCTAAAGCCAGAAGCTTCAAACCATGCAAGCTTGGGCATGTTCCTCTACATGGAATATCATTTATTTCAAATTCTACTAAATTACTCCTTCCTATTATATTTGCCACTTATTTCTATATTGTTATGGTTAATGATATTGCAATATCATAGACTTCCATAATTGTTTAGTATAACTGGGATTAGGTTGATGTTTATGCTTTGTTGTAGGTGGAGATCAAGAAAGCTGAACCAAAGAAACCCTCCAACCCATCATCTGCTTTTGGTAGTGAACCTAGGGCTCGTCACTTTGGCGATAGTTTTGGTGGATATGGCAGCTATAGTGGTTATGCAGGTGGTGCTTATGGTCCTTCCTCTTATAGGACTCCTGGAGGTTTTGGTCCTAGACCTGGGGGTTATGGTGGTTATTCAAGTATTTCAGGTGATTTTGATGGTGGATATGGTGGTTTTGCTGGTGGCTTAGGGGATTATCGGACAGAATCTTCTTTTGGTTATTCTAGCCGTCTTGGTTCATATGGTGGAGGGTATGGCGGGGGATACGGTGGAAGTGGCTTAGGTGGTTATGGCCGTGAAGCTGGGGGTTATGCTGGTTCTAGCTACAGTCGTGGTTATGAATCACCAGGTGCAGGCTATGGCTCAGGTGGACTCTATGGTGGCAGGGGAAGCTATGGTGGCGGTGCTGGGCGATACCACCCATATGGAAGATAGGAAAAGATGCGGTGCAGGTCCCTTCTAGTCTTCGCAATCAGGTTGCACTAGTTTGCTGGATGGATGATGGTCTGGTAGACATTCATTTAGCACAACTTAAGTATTCTATAAGGATTGAGATCATTCTGGCTAGTTTATTATGTAGATTTCTATAAGGCACCTGTAAACATTTAGCAGTCTGAACTAGTACAGCCTCTATGGGTTTGTGTACATTGTCTGCTTTTAGATATATAGTGTGCATCATCTGATTATGAGACACCTGTAACATCTAGCAGTCCTAACTATAGAACAACCTCTATGAGACTATAATCCTGGTTTGCTTTTAGATGTCATTTCATTTAGCAGTGAGATTTAGTGAATGACCCTTTATGTTGGTAGATAGTTTAATAATTTCTTTAATAGCATTCCATTGGATATACACAGTAAAATTTTCAATTTCATCTGTTTGTTAGTGCATGCTGTCTTGCTGAATATAAGAACCCATGTAGCAACTCTACTTTTGTATTGTTGGATCTATTTTGATTTTCCTTTCTTCCTCTGGAGTTGTCATGGAAACTTCACTGGAACCTTTGGTTCCACATGTTCTTGATTTTTAACCCATGGTTAAACCTTTTGGCGAGGCCACGTCTTCAAACCATGTCTTGCTTCCACAATAACGTGCACTCCTCTGAAAGATTAGCTTATTTTTTTTGGGGGTTATGTTAGCAAATCCTTTACTGGCAACTGCCATTAAGACTGATGTTCTTCTGTGTTCCTCTTGCCGTTTCAGATAGATTGTCCAATCAGTTTTCATCTTTTACAAGATGCACATGTTATGTTGGTGCAAGATGGGAAATTTTCAGTGTCGCCGTATGACTTGCTTGTTTCTAATTCTATTTGGTTTATTCAAAATGTCAACAGATTGTTTCCGTTTTCCATTGGCACTACCAGGTTTTGGACATTGTTGGATGTATACTTTCCTTCTACAGTTACATGGATGTTATTCCTGTATATATATTCCTACAATGACATGGATGTTATTCCTGTATATATATTCCTACAATTACATGGATGGTACGCCAGGTCAAAGATATATTAGGAAAATTCAGCCACTTATTTCCTGAACCTACATGGTGTGGTGCTGGCTCTATTTTTCTTGTGTGAATGGACCGACTGCCTATTTGTTGTTTACCTACAACACAAGCCCAATTGAAGAAAACGAGAGGCACTTGAACTCGAGAGAACGCCAAGATCCTATAATTTATTGCTCGGGTGTTCCTCAATTTGGCTCATCATCATAATGTCATATCATTTCTTCGTTTCTTTTCAGTTTGAGCTGCCATTATAGAAAAGTTTGTTGCAATGGCTAACCTCACCACCTTGCTGTCACCTTCTCTTTTCAACCCCACTTAAATCGTCATTAGTTCTTTTCCGTCAGATTGGCAATGCCTTTTCTTTGTTTTTTTTTCTTTTTTTGTTGATTTACCTATAGAGGGAAAGTTATGCTTTTGGTATGGGGAACTTTTCCATCTTTCACGGCAAAAATGCTAGGAGAATTCCTTGCGTTTCTAAATGAACAATTATTTCATGGCTATTTCTTTGGCTTTTAGGCTGCCTTACCCTGTTTTTTTGCGCTTTTTTTTCTCTAATAAATAGGTTGTAAGATTATGCTTCAAAATTTATATTATACTTTGTCATGAAATACTTGATTTTGTGAAGACAGTATGGAAAAAACACAATATTGGTTTTGTGTAGATATCTAAAAAGCAAAAGGAATCTTTTCCTAAAACTCTATATTGCTATATGAAGAATTTTTTTTAAATGTCATATTTAGATTTTTATATTTATAAAAAATCATCTTAGAGTTAGCTGTATGTAACTCCATATCAGCAAGTTGAACAATTCAGATACAGAAATACGTTTATATGCATATTTGATTTTATTGAAATTTAAAACAGTTATAAATATTAGAGCTTTCAGGATTCTTTTCTTGACATTTTAAAAGGTTTTGTCCTGAATTTTCCTTGTCACATGCGATTAATGTAGTATAAATTGTTATTGATATCGCTGCAATCACCTTGAAAACTCTCAGTATCCTTGATATCACCATCGATCCCAAGCTTCTTAATGAATGTGTATATAATTTCAAGGGAGCGATGTAATTTGTGACGGAAGGGTTTGTCATCGATTGTATATTTTGACTTTAATGTATATAAATGTGTTTCTAAGATAAATAATATGGTCAAAACTCTAGAAGGGTTTGTCATCGGCGTATAGGTCGGTCGTATTCGACTTTTAAAAAATTATTATTGTTTTTTTATAAAAATGATAATAATAATAATAATAATAATAATAACAACAACAATAATAGTAATTAGTTTAGTGCACTTAAGCTAACAATACTTTCCCTACAGAGTTGTAACTCGAGTGACCTCGCTCGGATGATCAAAATTACTATCAAACAATAATAATAGTAATAGAGGTAATAATAATAATTAACTATTGTAATTATAATTATAATTCCTTGTAAGTCGACGCAAAAGGAGGCAGCCAACTTTGGCGGGCAAACGCAGAGGGCAAAGCGTGCGATTACATCTTCACCAGATGTTGGGTTGCCTTCCATCATTCCCACTCCGTCTTCTCGTCTCCCAATTCCATGCATTCTTATTATTGGCGTCGTCAACCCCACTCTCCCCAGTATAGTCTCCCAACTCCCATCGACGCTGATGCGGAGGCGGAGGATTGGTGGGTTCGTTCCGATATGGACACTGCCGGGGATAGCAAAAGAGGGTTTGGGGAGTTCCAATCGGCGAAGGCAGCGGCATTAAAGGGGAGTCGCTCGAGTTCGGTGCGCCCTCACTATATATCGGGGCTGGAATCTTGGGCACAGAATTATCCTCCCTTTGCAAGGGAGGAGGAACGGGAGATGGAGACGACGGACATGGAATCAGTTGCCGATGAGCTTGCTTCCACTCACCCTTATTTTTATGAGGATGTGCCTCTCGTTGGTACGCCCTAATTCTCTTCTCCTTCCCTCATTTCCTCCGTAGCAGACCGAGAATGAGTTCTGCCTCATTTTTTTGATGTGTTCTTTTAGATGTATTAAGAAATGGGGTTTTCAGAAAAGATCAAGAGAAGAAGAAGCAGAAGAAAAATTATTCTTTTCTTTGGTTTTTTTTTTTCTTTCTTTCTAATTTATTTGAAATAAATAACCTTTCTATAATAGAAAAAAAAGAGAGAAAGAAAAACAATTCTTTAGAAGATAAAGAAATCTCTCCTCTTTTTTTTTTTTCTTTCTTTCTTTTTCAGATGTAGACAGAATAGATTATGCAAAAACAATTCGTGCTTTCTTGTGATTCTTTTAGAATAATAAAATATAGATGAGTATTGGGGAATGAATAATTATAAACTTGGATTTGCAGCCTTCAGATTGTAAACTTAGTTAATGTCCTCTCCAGCAATAAACATACTCTTGCATGTGAAATTCACATCCAAATCAGACTAGTGTTCAATGCCACTATTCTATTAAAATATTAAATAAAATGATTTTGATTTTGAAGTTTTAATCAATATATAAGTTTCTATTTGGTTGAAGTCAAATTATTAAGTTACTATGCATACAATTAGAACAGAGAGAGAGAGAGAGAGCAAATCAAATGGCTAAAAGGGTCAGAGACTGTATCTTATCTTCTAGTTTTGAAATGTTTAATCTATTCCCTCCTTTATGACCTAATGAACGCTGTGGTGTTGGCAGAAGAAAGCCCCATCGAGCAGGTGAGGCTCACAGTCCCAGTCACCGACGACCCAACGCAGCCATGCCTGACCTTCCGGACATGGACCATGGGGCTCATCTCCTGCGTCCTCCTGGCCTTCGTCAACCAGTTCCTGGACTACCGCCAGAACCAAATCGTGCTCTCGTCGGTCTGCGTGCAGATCTTGACGCTCCCCGTCGGCAGGGCCATGGCCGCCACCCTGCCCACCACGCCCATCAAGGTCCCGCTCACCAACTGGTCCTTCTCCTTGAATCCTGGCCCGTTCAACCTCAAGGAGCACGTGCTGATCACCATCTTGGCCAACGCCGGTGCCGGCGGCGTCTACGCAGTGAACATCGTCACCATCATGAAGGCCTTCTACCACCGAAACATCAACATCGTCGCAGCGTTGCTGCTGTCGGTGACGACACAGGTCTCGGTTCCTCCACCACGCACGATCTTTGTAGATTCTAATGCCTAAAGCTGAGACTCTGGTGTCCGTGATCGAAACCTCAGTTGCTTGGATATGGATGGGCTGGACTGTTCAGGAAGTACCTGGTGGATTCACCTTACATGTGGTGGCCAGGAAACCTCGTCCAAGTCTCCCTCTTCAGGTGATTCTGCAATGCATTTGTAGTATCCCTGCATCAAACCATTCAATTCTCTGGTCTGCCATTGTGGGCAGAGCACTACATGAGGAGGAGAAGAGGCCCAAGGGTGGTGTGTCAAGGTTCCAGTTCTTCTTGATAGTCATCGCCTGCAGCTTCGCCTACTACGTCGTCCCCAACTTCTTCTTCCCTGCCATCACCTCCATCTCCGTGGTCTGCCTCATCTGGACGAAGTCCGTCACCGCGCAGCAGATCGGTTCCGGGCTCCATGGCCTCGGCGTCGGTTCTTTCGGCCTCGACTGGTCCACCATCTCCGGCTTCCTTGGCAGTCCCCTGGCTTCACCAGCGTTTGCGACCTTCAACGTATTGGCTGGTTTCATCGTGCTGGTCTACGTCATCGCGCCCATCGCCTACTGGACCAACGCATACAGCGCCAAGAACTTCCCAATGTTCACTTCGGGCTTGTTCGACGTCCATGGGAAGAAATACGACCTCAACCGTGTTCTTGATCCGAAGACCTTCTCCTTGAACGGACAGGAGTACGATAGTTACAGCGATATCCGTCTCAGCATCATGTTCGCCATCTCCTACGGGCTCGGCTTTGCGACATTGACCGCCACTCTCTCCCATGTCTTCTTCTTCAATGGCTCGTGCGTATCCTGTTGCTCGATCCACCGCTATCCACATATCCATCTTTCGTGGATTCGATTCATATCTTTTGCTGGACAACGTGCAGGTACATCCTGACACTGTGGCGTCAAACTGCATCCAAGGCCCACGACCATTATCTAGACGTTCATGGGAGACTAATGAAGGCAAACTACGAGGCAGTCCCTCAATGGTGGTTTCATATCGTTCTGGTCGTCGTCATGGCGCTGGCCATCTTCACCTGCGAAGGGTTCGACAAACAGCTGCAGCTTCCTTACTGGGGTGTCCTGCTAGCGATGGCCATGGCTTTCGTCTTCACGCTGCCCATCGGAGTGATTCTAGCGACCACGAATATGGTTCCTTCACTCTCTGCCCTCTCGACATTTACGTCTGATCTTACGTTCTGCTGCTCGGCGTAACATGCTTTGTTTCGCCGGCGCCGCAGGAACCGGGATTGAACGTCATCACAGAGATGGTGATAGGTTACATAATGCCAGGGAAGCCTTTGGCGAACGTGGTGTTTAAGACGTATGGATACATAAGCATGTCGCAAGCACACACGTTCCTCGCCGACTTCAAGCTGGGGCAGTACATGAAGATCCCTCCCAAGGCCATGTTTATTGCCCAGGTTAAATCCATACATCTGATGGTTGTTTGTTCTCTTTTTTTTGTGGCACGACATGCACGGCAAGAGTTGTTGGAATGCTGATCTGCTGCTGCCTTGGGAACTAATGTTCTTCAGCTGGTGGGAACCGTGGTCGCGTCTGCAGTCTACTTCGGGACGGCATGGTGGCTTCTCGGCACCGTCACGGCCATCTGCGACACCAACAATTTACCGGAGGGCAGTCCGTGGACGTGCCCCAACGACGCCGTCTTCTACAGCGCGTCCATCATCTGGGGAGTCGTCGGCCCGTTGCGCATGTTCGGCCCCAAGAGCATCTACTCCTCCCTCAACTACTACTTCCTGGTGGGGATGCTGTTGCCGTTCGCGGTCTGGCTGCTGGCGCGGACCTTCCCCCGGAAGAAGTGGATCAAGCTCATCAACTTCCCGGTGCTGCTCGGGTCGACGTCCATGATGCCGCCGGCCCACGCCGTGAACTACACCTCCTGGTTCGTCGTCGGCATCTTCTTCAACTACTACGTGTACAACAAGTACAAGAGCTGGTGGGGGAGGTACGTATACGTGTTGTCCGCCGGTCTGGATGCCGGGACGGCCTTCATGGCGGTGCTCGCTTTCCTCACCCTCAACAACTACGACATCTACTCCGTCGACTGGTGGGGAGGGGTTGACGATGACTACTGCCCCCTGGCCAAGTGTCCGACGGCGGGATCCTATGTGCCTGACGGCTGCCCTGCCATTCAATGACGATGGCATAAGGGGAGGAATAAGAGACGCCAGGATTAATATAGATTGTCGATGACAATTGGTCGCTGTTATCGATTTCGAAATGCATGATGCGTGCAATCTTTATATTGCTTATCTATCTATATCCCATCTCCTCTATCCTGTATAAGAGAGACTTCATTGTGAGAGCGTGGGGAAAGGGAGAACAGAGAAAAAGGTTGGGAAAGGGAAAGGAAATTGAGAGAAAGAGACGGGCAACAAGAAAAGATGGGAAGAGGGAGAGGAAAAGGAAAGAAATACAAGATGAGAAAAAAAGAGAAAAATAATAAAAAATAAGAGAAAGAAATTTTGTTAGGATGGTAAGGGGGCGGGGAGAAAAGATGGGGGAAGAGGGAGAGGAAAAGGAAAGAAATACAAGATGAGAAAATAAGAGAAAATTAATAAAAAATGAGAGGAAGAAATTTTGTTAAGATTAGGGGGGGAGGAGAATTGTGGATGAATTTTGTTAGTGCTTTCCAAAAATTTCAGTTTCAAAGTTTAAAATAAAAAATGTGATTAACAAAAAATGAAAGTAAGGAATACTAAGTAAATCATGTAATAGTAAATTAAGGCAAAAGAAGTAATGTAAATTGATTTATAGTGATTCGGTCGTTTCGACCTATGTCTACTCCCAATTTCTCTTCCTTCGACCCCGTTGACTTTTACTATTAATCTTCTTTCAATGGGTGAAGATCAATTACCCTTGTTAAAACTCTTTCTAATTTTCACATGTTTAAGATATAACTCTTATACTCCTTTTTTACGAAAGACCTCTCATCTTCCTTAGAATAACTTCTAGATTAAAAAAGAAATAGATAACTTTTACACTCTTTTTTTAAGAGTTTATAATATTTTAAAATCATAAGTTTTTCATGCTAGTCAATGAGAGAGGTATTTCTAGGCCCCAAATAGCTTTAGAAATGGAGCTAATAATTTAAATTCCTGGATTGTTGGGGGCATTCGCGGTACCACCGCCTACTTGGGCAGTACCATCGCCTAACACAACCTGAGAGATAGTGTTTTGGCAGTACTACCATTAGTCTAGGTGGTACTACTACTTAACGTTGGGTGATACCACCATTAACCCTGACAATACTATCGTTAGATTTTGTTGGAAGAGTACAAATCATATTTTTCAGTTTACAAGCGATTCCACCACTTAGCCCAACCTCGAGTCACTGAATTGGCCTTTCATTAAACCCAATTCAATTATGATTCAGACCCAATGGGCTTTTAATCAAGTTTATATAGTTACACTCAAAACTAATTCAATTACATACTTAAACTACTTTAATCAAGACACAACGATTATAATCTTGAAGCCTACATTATCCGGCATGTCATTAGTTCATCTGGCACTTTGTCCGAACTATCGGCACGTCGTCCTTTCCTTTGGCGTATAATTCGATTCATTGGCATGTTAACCTATCGTAACATCCGATCTTCTTAGCGCAATGCTTGATCCTTTCTGTCCCGATGCCCGATCTCGGAGATGATAAACTTCGACCCAACGTTTGAATCTCTTGCTTCAATTGATATATCTTTCCATGATGAAATTTGTCTTGCGTCCCTTTTCTCAAATGATCATTAGTTTGTAGACTCATTAATTGATTTCATCATTAAAATATAAAATTTTCTATTAGATAAAGATATAATGTTCTTATTTAATTTGATATTTATTTAATGAAAGAAATAAAAAATAATAATAGCTATTTTTGGAAGAATAGAGAAAGAAAAAAAGAATTATCCAAATTATATTTTAGTGTCGATGATATGTGATAAGGATAATGAGAACAAGCATCCGATGATCCAGTCTATTTTATTTTTAAAAGTCGGAATGCATGCATTTGAAATTTGCTATTGTGTATAATTTGTATGATTTACAAACTATTTTATTATTTTAAAGTATTGTAAAAGAATTTCAATGTTCATAGAAAAGCATATAATTTGAAGAGTTATTATTTTATAACTATTTATTGATTTATATCATCTAAATTTATATAAAATATTTGTTCAATATTATATTTGAAAAAAAGATTAAAAAATCTGATTATTATTAGTTTTGAAGGATATGATTTCACTAGATTTGAAATGATATGAAAAAAGATTTATTGAAACTTTTAGTTTTACAAAAAGTAATAGATATATTATTTTTTATTATATGATTGTTATCTAATCGGTATAACTATAATTTGGATCATATCAATAAAGGTTATACATTTGTTATATGTTTAGAAGTTTTTTTTTTATTTTTTATCGTGACATAAGGAGATATATATTATCTACACCATATGGAATAAATATGATTTTGAGAACATCGTAATTGTATAAGTTTTTCTATAAGAATGCATGGTTAGAACTAGAATAAATAATTTTCATTAAATCTTTTTACCTACAATATATACTTTTGAAATATGCATAGATATCAAAAACTTCATTTATGCTCATACAATTTATGAAAACTTAAACTTTATATATATATATATATTTTAAAATCATGACTTATTAATAATATTTTTCAAAATAAGATACATTTAAATATATTTTCAGAATGAAACCATAAATATAACTGATATCACATATTAAAGGATAAATATTATAATGCAATGACTACTATTCATATAAATATTATTAATGGTTCATAAACATAAATATAGCTAAGTTGTGCATGTAAGAGGAGAAGTCATAGTAGCATCGATGGTTATGACCATGGTCTGTAGTTCCGAACTGTACCGGCCGGTACGGGCGCGGTACGTACCGGTCCGATAGGTTGCCGGTACGCGGATCGCCTGTTACCGGTCCAAGTGCACTGTAGCACTGTAACAGTGCTACAGTACTCGGCACACATGAGTATACCGCTCGGTACACCTGGGTGTGCCGCTCGATATACCGTATCATACTGGTACCGAGCCCAGGTCGAAACACCGGTACAATACGATATTAGGAACGTTGGTTATGACCATATTATATTATGTGATAAGACTCATAAACATGTTTAAGCTATATGGTACAGATAACACATATATCTCTAAATCAAAGATATAAAAGAAATTAGCTTGAATAAATATTAATATTTAACCCCAAAGGTATGGTCCAAGTCATAGCCCACAATACAATTGTCATATCATGGAAAATAGCATATCATTTACTTTTTTCCAAATTAGGAATTAGACAAATATTTTCATATAACTTTTTAAAGCCATATATTTTTTAATATTTTTTAAAAAATATAATGCTAAATGAACATTTTCATATAAATCAGATGACATAAATAAATAAATACTTATACCATAATAAATAATTGTTTAAATTTTAAAAGCATCAACATATAAATCTTTTGGCAATGCTTTTAGATAATTAAATGACTTGTAATTGATGTAAATCACAAACATTTATGAACATCAAACGCAAACATTACTATTTTAAGAATAAAATAGATGAAGTCATCTACCAAAATATTATGATCTTTTCTTTTTTTTCAATATTATCATTTTTCATTCTTTTATTGCCTTCATGATATAAACGTCCAATTAATTAGGAACATCAAGATTCTTGGACCTATAATCTAAAACAGAAATTTAATTAATAATAATATAATAAAAAATTATAACCATACCTCATCTGATATGAAACCGAATCCTTTATGATTTGTTTTCTTAGTTTTCTTTTCTTTCTTACTTTTTTCTTTTTCTTTCTTTTCTCACTTCCTCACTTTCTCTTCCTCTCCTTGCTTGCACTATCCCCTCCCCCTTCCCCTTTTCTTTTTCCCCCTTCTCTTTCTTTCTTTCTTCCCCGATCACTCCTCTCTCTCTCTCTCTCTTCTTTCCACTTCTTCATCTCTTCATTTCTTCTTTCTTTTTCTTGCTCTCTTTCTTCTTCCGCTTCATCTCTTCATTTATAATAATAATAATAATAATAATAATAATAATAATAATAATCATCATCATCATCATCATCATCATCGTAAAAAACAATCCCCGTTGTTATGTGTCTCGGGCTGGTTTCTGGGAGACCTTTTCAACATCAGTAGTAATAACTTATTCCAAAACGGGAGGGTAAATGCAGGCGATAAATGGAGTTCACTTATACTCCAACTGAATTGTTCGGTCGGCCTGCTTTCTAATACACCCAATGAACATACCAAAGCAGTACTCCAACATCAAACCACCCCGAACAGCCTCGGCTGATCGTGCATTCATATTTATCCTGCGTTCTAACGACGTGGCGGTGCAGGATTAGTAGATTCATCTATTTTCTTTCGTGGTCGCTTCGTTCATGGCTGTTAAGGAAAACGCATACGTATGATTTTGGGAAGGTTTTGCTGGAGGAATCAGAAGCGAATCCTTATCGTGCGGTTTGATATCTACAAGTATCGGCTTGGAATCGCGAATTGCAAAGGAGGAGAAAGAGCGAAATGGGATCCGTCGCCGATGAGTCCCGGGATCTTGGAATTACTGGTACTCTTGTTTCCTTCTTCCTCTTTCTTGTGGTTCTTTTTTACGTCGTTTGAGTCTACGAGTGTAGAAGAATATATCTTGTTTTCGACTATGATTTGTGTTTGCGGATTATTGCTTTGGTGATGGCAGAGGAGAACTATGACAGCCCCATCGAGCAGGTAAGGCTCACAGTGCCGGCCACCGACGATCCGAGCCTGCCATGCTTGACCTTCCGAACATGGACCCTGGGGCTCGTCTCCTGCGTCCTGCTCTCATTCGTCAACCAGTTCCTGGGCTACCGGGAGAACCAGATCTCCCTGTCGTCGGTTTGCGTTCAGATACTGGCGCTCCCCGTCGGCCGAGCCATGGCCGCCATCCTGCCCACAACGCGGATCAAGATCCCGCTCACCAACTGGTCTTTCTCTATGAATCCTGGGCCGTTCAACCTCAAAGAGCACGTGCTGATCACCATCTTCGCCAATGCCGGTGCTGGCGGCGTCTATGCAGTGAACATCGTCACCATCATGAAGGCCTTTTACCATCGCGGCATCAACATCATCGCAGCGTTGCTGCTATCGGAAACAACCCAGGTCGGATTCCTCTATTCATATCAGGCCATGCATGCCTTCACGACATGATCCTATTCTCTCGTACCAGTAAACTCATCTAACAGTCTAATACTCACACCTTGTGTTCGTTCGTGCGAAACCTCAGTTGCTTGGATTCGGATGGGCCGGGCTGTTCAGAAAGTACCTGGTGGACTCACCGTATATGTGGTGGCCGGGAAACCTCGTCCAAGTCTCCCTCTTCAGGTAATTCTGCAATGCATTTCCCATATCCGTACATCAGCCGATTGAGTTCTGTTCTGTTGTCGTGTGCAGAGCACTGCATGAGGAAGAGAAGAGGCCCAAGGGTGGTGTGTCAAGATTCCAGTTCTTCTTGATAGTCATCACCTGTAGCTTCGCTTACTACGTTGTTCCCAACGTGCTGTTCCCATCCATCACCGCGATCTCCGTGATTTGCCTGATCTGGAAGAAGTCCGTAACCGCGCATCAGATTGGTTCCGGCCTCCACGGGCTCGGCGTCGGGTCTTTCGGCCTCGACTGGTCCACCATCGCCGGATTCCTCGGCAGTCCCCTGGCTTCACCAGCGTTTGCTACCTTCAACATATTAGCTGGTTACATCTTCCTCGTCTACGTCATCGTCCCCATCGCCTACTGGTCTAATGCGTACGGCTCTAAGAACTTCCCCGTGTATACGTCGTCCTTGTACGACGTCTACGGAAAAAAATACGACCTCGACCGTGTTCTCGATCAGAAGACGTTCACCTTGAACATCACTGAATACGAGAAATACAGCGATATCCGTCTCAGCATCATGTTCGCCATCTCCTACGGGCTCGGCTTTGCGACACTGACGGCCACTCTCGCCCATGTCTTCCTCTTCAATGGCTCGTGCGTCTCTTCCTTCCTCTGCTATGCTTATATCTTTGCTCTTGTACTGTATTCATGCGTGTTGCTCGACCTGCCACAGGTACATCCTGAAACTATGGCGCCAAACTGCATCCAAGATGCACGATAATTACCTAGATATTCATGGGAGACTAATGAAGGCAAACTACGAGTCCGTCCCTCAATGGTGGTTCCATATTATTCTTGTCGTCGTCACGGCACTGGCCATCTTCACCTGCGAAGGATTCGGCAAGCAGCTTCAGCTGCCTTACTGGGGTATTTTGCTTGCCATGGCCATGGCTTTCATTTTCACCCTGCCCATTGGAGTCATTCTTGCCACCGCCAATCAGGTTCCTCCACCTCTGCCATATATATATATATATATATATATATATATATATATATATATATATATATATATATACACCTTAGCATAGAGCATAAGTGCTTTGTTTCTTTGCTGCTGCAGGAACCGGGACTGAACATTATCACAGAGATGGTGATAGGTTACATAATGCCAGGGAAGCCTTTGGCGAACGTCGTATTTAAGACGTATGGATACATTAGCATGACCCAAGCTCACACGTTCCTCTCCGACTTCAAGTTGGGGCAGTACATGAAGATCCCTCCAAAGGCCATGTTTTTTGTCCAGGTTAAATCTATTACTCTTTAGTTCATTGAGTCTCCATTGTATCTCCAAGGCATGCACATAAACCTAAACCTAACTGCCGTTGCTTCAGCTGGTGGGAACCGTAGTCGCCTCTGCAGTCTACTTCGGGACGGCATGGTGGCTTCTCGGCACTATCACGTCCATCTGCGACACCAGCAAATTACCGGAGGGCAGCCCGTGGACGTGCCCCGGTGACGCTGTCTTCTTCAGCGCGTCCATCATCTGGGGAGTCGTTGGCCCGTTGCGCATGTTCGGCCCCGAGAGCATCTACTCCTCCCTCAACTACTTCTTCCTCGCCGGGGCGCTGGCGCCGTTCTTCGTCTGGCTGCTGTCTCGGTTCTTCCCCCAGAAGAATTGGATCAAGCTCATCAACTTCCCGGTGCTCCTCGGAGCGACTGCCATGATGCCGCCCGCCCACGCAGTGAACTACACCTCCTGGTTCGTCGTCGGCATTATCTTCAACTATTACGTGTACAACAAGTACAAGAGCTGGTGGGGGAGGTACACCTACGTGCTATCGGCCGGTTTGGATGCCGGGACGGCCTTCATGGCCGTGCTCGCTTTCTTCGCCCTCAACAACTATAACATCTACTCCGTGGCATGGTGGGGAGGCGAAGCCGACGACCACTGCTCTCTCGCCCGATGCCCTACGGCGGGATCCTACGTGCCCGAAGGCTGCCCTTCCTTCCAATGATTGTGCTTTGGATTGTCCTATTTTTACGTCATCTGCTTTATTGAAATATAGATTTCTTATATTTTGTGTGTACCTTTTTTTTTTGAAAAAAATTAGATTGAGTTTTAATGGTCAAACAAGTTGCTACGTGGTGTACTACCGCTCCCAACAAAAAGAAAAGAACGTTGGCATTGCAGTGTCTTGCCAAATAAGCTAAAGCATTTGTAAGGTTGTTGGATATTGATTGGAAATATTTTAATAGTGAATCATAGCCGATCAATTAATCGTGCATTGATGCACAAAATGAGGTTGGCTATAGCTTATCGGCTATAATCCATGGGAGTTTATTTGGGTATGACTCCCCATTTAGTCGGGCAAGACGTTAAAGAGAGATGTTCGAGTCATTATACGGTGACCCCTCAACTGATCAAGAATAAAAGTTGATTCTTAGCATTGGCTTGGATGATATTTTTTTCAAGAATGCTTAGCAATCCAAAAGGAACCTCGGACTGACTTGTGTGCAAGAGGGACCCTATTGAAAAACTTCTCTCGATGCTTGTCTTTATATAGGAAGCACTCAGGAAATCAAACCTTTACCTCGGAATCACCTCAAGTCCACCTCAGAGCCACTCCAAGTCTACCTTCGAGCCATTTGAAGCTAACCTCGGAGCCACCTCAAATACATCGAGACCACTTAGAGGGGGCATCGGAAACTCTTGTGCCTTCGGGTTTGGCTAAAGTCAGCCTAATTAAAACATCGACAGTACTTTTCCTTAGCATGGCATTAGAAGAAGGGTTTGAATATCATAGAAATTTTCACCCGCTAACCTACTTAATAAATGCTCCAATGAGGAGGCTTTGCCTCCAACCCATAATACCTTTACTTTGGGGTAACTATCCGCCTTCCCTCATGTGAATGTGTCCACTTTTGCTCAATCACTAGAGCGTTATTGTCGTCTATTCAATGATCCAGTCTTTCACCTCTAGGAACGAATACGAGCCACCTAATTATTTCTATCGAAAAAATCTTGAATCTCACCCACCAGGTACAGACGCTCACGGGCATGATGCAACCTATCATCCTACTCTTGCCACAACTAGCTCAATAAGTCATGCCACTATCTCAATCACGGTTGATGTCTCACCCATCGTCGGCATCCCCATCGGGATTGCCCCAACCGACTCGGCATCGACAACTCAAGACCATCTCTAGCCCGTTAAGCTAGCAGTGAAAGGAGCACCCTGCTCTCCGATAGTAGAATTAGTGCACTACCGCATTAGTGTCCTGCCTTGTTCAAATAAATGACCCAATTGATGGATTTGATGGATGACTCCTTGAAGGTCCAATTGCAACAAATAGACTAGTGCTTAAATGAGATGCTTTAGTTGTTCCAACAGTCTAAGAGAGAAGGTTCAGTTGATGTCATCTCGGGTCACTCCCCATTCACTCAGAGCATCCAAGAGGAACTGATCTCGACAAATTTTTGACTTCCATCAGTAGAAGCCTTGGACGGTAACTCCGACCTAGTGGAGCACACTATCACCTTCATGCTCAAATGTCTTTGTATGGCACCTCGGATGTTTTGATGTGCCACGCGTTCCCAACAACACTGAGAGGCTCGACCTGGGAATGGTATAGTCACCTACTTTCAGTAGGTTTCTTCGCTCAACTCATAAAAGAATTCAAGCTCAACTTCTTTAGGAATATGTTAGTCATAGGTGCCCTGCAAGCAAATCATGTAAGTGATGACACATGTGACTTGACAAGCAGTCTTTTTTATTTATTATTATTATTTGATATTTTATCACTTTATATTGCTTGTTGCTTGATTATATTGTGATGTCTATGGATCCGCGAAATGAGAATCAGATCATAGTAAGATTAAAATGATGAGACCGATTCATCTTTAAACACATATCCTAAATAATCCCGGTCATAGGTTACTTAAGAAGGACATCGAGATGACTGGACATACTAGTGTGTTGTATACCTGTCCGTATGATGGATGCAACTGGTCTCATGCTGCTCGTGTGGGGACACTAGAGATATAGTACGGGTGCTCGTTTGAGAATGAGTTCACTAATTGATTCGCTTATGGAATGCTGGATGGTTGATGATACTTTATTGTTAGACAATGATTCTGTAGTCCCAGTGGTATATCTGGTCCTTATACTTAAGACATCAATGATGTCTTATATAAGTACTTAATTCTTTGATACCGAACTTATAGGTCTAGAGGTTCCAGATCTAGTACAGCTAATCATCGGGAGTGATAGCCAACCTTACCATGACTATTGAGTGTCGATAGAGGATCATTCACTTTCGGTGTCATGAGAAGAATATCTCATGTGTTCTTACTCAGACAAATAACTAGTCAGGGTCATTCGGATTGAGAGAAAAAGAGTTCTCCGGGAGAATCCGATTAGAGCGAGACTCGAGTAGAAACCGTATAGGTCTCATAGCACCATGCTCGATATATGGTCATTGGGATATTAGATGGATGAGGGACTATATGTATATAGTAACCGATGACAAACATGTCCAATGGATTGGATTCTCTTGTATCGTTCGGGGACTGCAGCGTAGTGGCTTAGTACGTTCGTAGTTGATGAGTCGAGTGAATTATTATAGAGATAATAATACATTGATCCAGAAAGAGTTTTGAAAGATATGACTAGCTCAATATTGGGTCTATAGGGTCACACACACATGATAGGTATTGCGATGAGTGGATGTTGAAATATCCGTCGGAGCCCATATCTTATTGGATATCCAATAAGCCCATGAATTATTGGATCTTATAAATGAGATTCATTAAGAGTCAATGAGAGATTTTTAGATAGAGATCCACTAATTTAAGAGGCTTAGGTAGTTAGATGAAGATCTAATACTCAATATGGCTATATCCATTAGGGATATGTTGATAGGGGACCCCTATAAATAGGTGGGAACTAATGGTTCATTGGCTAGAGTCTTTTTTGGTTACCTCTCATATTCTCCTCCCCTTCTCCTCCTCAGATAACAGACTCAAAGTTTTGAGGTGCATTGTCACAATCCTACTGTGTGGATCACCGCTAGAGAGAAGGATGCTTGACCTCCTTTAACCTCTCTTAGAGATCTGCAGGAATTCACGGATATACGATTACCCTATGTAACACAATATTTTGTATACGCAGTTTTAAGTTTCATAATTTTTACGCACCGATCTTTACAGCATGACGAACACATCTTTAGGCAATTAGGAATTTTATTTTTAATGTTCTTCCACTGCGAATGTGATGTCGCCCCTAGATTTCCCTACAGAATATATGTATAAGGCTATCTACAAAGATACTATTCGGGCTCAAACAAGCGGAGGAAGAAATCCAAGGCATGCAGTAAGCCCACTCATTCTTCGAGATTCAAGGTTTTATGTTAGGCCTTAGGCCTGCTCACTTTTTCTGGTCATTGGTAGAGAGGCCATTGACGATAGTGCTAGAAGTCCTCCAAAGAGCTAATTAGTATCTAGTCGTAGAGACAATGATCTCAAATAAGCATGAAGAAACTCACAAAATGCCATGGTAAAAACAACCATCTCTAACTCTGACCTCGAGCTCACCATGATGGAAGAAGCATGGTCGACATGAAATATCTTGCCCGAGATCCAAGTTAGCCTCCATAAACATGATAAGAATCGAAATCTTCTTGTAAATAAAGGAAAAAGGATTCTTAAACGACCCTTCGACGATGAGGACGTCCTTAGAGAGGAGGAATAAATCAAAATATTATTACTTCAATCGAGATTATGGCCATGATATGGAGGAGTGTTGTGATTTGAATGACCAGATCAAGAAGCTCATTCATTAGGGGCACTTCGGGAGGTTTATTTGAAAACCCTAAAAATCTTCTCCCAATTCGCAAGGTCCAGTGGAAAGATAAATTTAAGTCATCATCAGTGGACCCATCTCGAGAGGAGACAGCTTCTCGAGGCTTAAAGCTTATGCCTAAGCCACCATTGAAAAATGCCTGAGGTTAGGACAAGGCATGAAAATAACTTTCAAAGAAGAAGAGATGGGGTACCTCGACCCAAACTATGACGATGCCTTAGTGGTCTTCATAAGGATGATCAACACTTGAGTAAAGAGGATAATGATCAATACAGGTAGCTCTATCGACATACTTTATTTTGATGCCTTTAAAAACTTGGGTTATTAGCTAATGACCACTCCGCTTTGGTGTCTTTGTAGACGGGGTTCACGAGCGACTGTATTTTGAGAGCGTGCGGCCCTCTATGCTATAATCTTGTGTTTCTTCTTGGACCACATTGACACCATCATTGTGACCCAATTGAGGTAGATCTAGCACCTTCAAAGATGGTTCTCGAGCAACTATTGAGGTCAAACAGGGCTCCACAACACTCGACATGGAACTAGGCTCCTTCCTCTTCAAGGCGTATAGGTTCATACTTGGATATAATCCAAATCAAGATTAAAATGAAGCTCGAGCTAAATAAGGGAATGTTTGGGTCATACACCAAGGGGTCGGGCTGAGACCCGCATCAATCAGTCAATCTTCATCCATCTTCCAGATTGTTGTAGAAGAGTAAAGAACATCCCTCAAGTAATGCACATAATCTGCTTGCTCATTCGACGGGAAGGGAGGGGTGTTTTAATATTGCACACTGACCAAGTGAGGGTAAATCCCCAGTCCTGGCTTGTTCTCACAAAAAAGTAACCTTCCCTTCAACCTTTGTTATTTGAAGGGGTGCCACTCACTTTCGAACCTTCTCAGGTAGCCAAGTAGTAGTCGCTCCTCCCTTTATATGGTCAAAAGCAAGAGAAGAAGAGGGTGCGGGTTGGGATAATATTGGCATAGTGGCACTTCTCGATGAACACTATGAGATAGTACTTACTACAAATAGAACGCCATCTAAAAAGGCAAAATCCTCTATCATTAGAGGCAGGACACTATTCCTATGTAGAGGGGAAGATGGAGCCCCACCTCGAGGGTGTCATAGGACAAACAAAAAGCCCCTGAAACTAGGTTGAAGGGGTGCTGATAGGGTCAGGGAACATGCAGCTCGAAGTCTGTCGGGATACAATTCTAGGATTGCAGGCAATTCAGAAGAGGTGTGTTCACCACTAAATCACAATTGTAGGCATTCCTTATGGACTCTAGGTCCCGAAGAGCCCTTTGGTTTTTGAAAGATGCCTCCTCCAATGAGGATGATCCGACTTACTCTGCCTTTAGATTGCTTGAAGATGATGGACGAATCTCAAGCGATTAATGACTAAAGGACCCAGAAAAACTAGTGTGAGAAAGAAGGGACATCCTGAGCTAAGATAGGGGAGAAGAATTAATACCAAAATGTGGGACTTGAAGACCAACCCACCCTACCGATATAAGGTGGGGAATGCTCCTATGAAGATCTTGAGGGGCGAGACCAAGAGCTCTTGAGATCCTAAAGGCTTTGGACTCTAAAGGCTTAGGTGAAAAATGAGTCCTCTTTCTTAGTACGTTGGGGGGAAGGGATTTAAGAAAGAGTTGTCGATCTCTCTCCACTCAAGATTGAGATTAGTATTGCCTCAAGGGTAAACCCTTGAAGGTTCCAATGATAGAAAAGTCTGAAACTCGCCATGATGGAGGGGAGCCTTGAGATCCGCTACAGCAGGAAAGACAAAAATATGCCATGGCAGAATGGGACTTTGAGATACACTATAGCAAGAAAGCCCGAAATACACTGCAATTGATTGAGACTTTGAGATCCGCTATGATAGGAAAGCCTGAAATCCATCATGACGGAGTGCAGCTTTAAAATTCGCTATGGTGGGAAAGCCCAAAATTTGTCATTGTGAAGTGTAGCTTCGAGATCCACTATGGTGGGAAAGCCCAAAATTTGTCACGGTAGAGTGGCTTTCAGACTCGCTACGTTAAGAAAGCCCAAATTCCACCACGGTGAAGTGCTGCTTCGAGATCTGCTATGATAAGAAAGCCTAAAATCTGATAAAATATGAAATGTAATTACAGAGTATGTTTGAGATAATGAACTTGATGACTATTTATACATTTTAGCAGAGAGGATTTTCCTCAATTGCTTAGAGATTTCCTCATGCAGTTGAGGAAATCTTATATGCTATCATGCCCCCGCAAGATTGAGCTTCTATCAAGGATGTCGATCTTGGACCGATACAATGAAAATAATTTGCAGGCGAGAGGCTTTGTGAGTGAGTCTGCTAGCTGATCAACCGTATGCACGTGAGAAACATGTAGTTGATGTCTGACAACTTAATCTTACACGAAGTGGAAGTCGATGACAATACTTCAGTAGTAGGGGAACCTTGTGAAAAATGGAGAGTTGCAATGGAGGGAGTGAGGAGCTGCTAAATCGGGAGAGAGTGTGGATCCTGAGGAGAATGACCGGATGGTGTTGTGGGAGACTCGTTTGCCGAGATCAATAGTGTACTCCAGTGATGTATAGTTGTTGGAGAAGGGCGCACAGTATGTGACTCAAGGTTTTGAAATGGAAAGGTAGACTCCACAAAAATAACATGATGTGATATAAAGAAATTTTGAGTTTAGGGTTCGTACCATCGAAAGATATTATGTTCAAGAGAATATACAATAAAAATACGAGGCATAAGGACGTAGCCATATATAACATAAAAAACCAAATGCTTTGAGTTTTTGAAGGTTTAGATATTTGTGAAATAGTTTTTCAAATGGTGACTGGTACTGAAGGACTGGAGTGAGCATACAAATGTTGATGTTTACGTTCAACAGAACCAACTAGTTGAAGAGTATGTGAGGGTGACTTAAGGTATTGTATACTACCAGCTAAGAGACAGGATATGAGGGATTGATTTTCAATGCCTCCGTTAGAGTAAACTATTTTGATTATAGATTGAAAGAAGTTTTCGATCAACCATCTAAAGTTGAAAAAATTATTGAAACTTCAGATTTATGATAGAGATGGTATAACCATGTATACTTGGTAAAGTAGTCTACGAAAATGACATAAAATCTAAACTTATCAAAAGAAGTAATTAGGGCAAGACCCCAAACATCAATATAAATAATTTCAAAAAGGTATAGAGAGAAGATTTCAAAAGAGAATCTATGACTTTTATTACTTAAATAAGCATCATAATTAGATATAATGCTATTATTTTTAAGAGTAAGTTAAAAGCCTTCGGAGCTCCGACCGTAGTGGTGGCATCGCTGCTTGAGGACTTTGCAAGTGTAGCAAGAGCGACGGCAACAACGACCACAATTTCTCATCGACTAGAAGATAAGTATTGCTCTGAGCCAATGACTTTGATACCATGATAAAATATGAAATGTAATTACATTATGTGCTTGAGATAGTAAATTTGATCGTTATTTATACATATTAGCATCCTCAACTGTTCAGAGATTTCCTGCAGTTGAAGAAATTATCTGCTATTAATATCCACCATGACAGAGTGTGGCTTCGAGATTTGCTACGACAAGAAAGCTAGGAAAATATGACCATGGTGAAAACCTCAAGCCAAACATGCACATGTAAGTTAAGAAAATATGACCCATGTAACCAGATCCACTACGACAGAGACCATGGCCTAAACATTCCCGAGACGTATGAGTCGGAATAACCCGACCCATGCTATCAAATTCGCATGGCTAGAATCTTTGACCAAACGTGCCCGAGGCATATGAGTTGGGAAAACCCAATCAATATTATCAGATTCACCACTGTGAAAGTCCTAGGCTAATCGTGCCCGAGGCGTTTGAGTTAAGAAAACCTAATCCATATAACCAATATCTATTATGGCAAAGATTTTAAGTCAAATATACCCGATGCTTATGAGTCGAGAAAACCTGACTCGTACCATCATATTTGCAATGACGAAGACTTCAGGCCAAACAAGCTCGACGCATGTGAGTTCGACCCATGCTATCAGATGTGCTATGGCGAGGACGCTAGGCTAAGTATGCCCAGAGAAAAGTCGACCCACGCCATTCATATCCACCATGATAGATACCATGAGCCTAGCATGTCTGATATACGAGGATCAAAAAGGTCTGACCCATGCCTAAGGAAAAGAGGACGAATTAAGTACCGCACTTCGAACCAAACCCCACAACATATCTTTCGATAGATAAATAATAAAAATTATTTTGATAATCAATCATCATCTATCAACTAATTGTCTTAAAGGCGGTCTCAAAGGCGCTGACGGAAAGAAAGTCTCCGATCATCGTTCACTTCTATCACTTCATCTCTTCTTTCTCGTCTGTTTTCACAGCCGATCCTTTATTTCTTACCTTTTCATTTCTTTTCCATGTTCTCTTTCTTCTTCCCCTTCTCTCTCTCTCTCTCTCCTCCTTTCTCCCTTCTTTCTGCCCGATCTCCCCTCACCCGAAGCCCCTCTCTCGTGCCGTTACGCGAGAAGAGAGACGGCGGGGAAGAAAACCGATTTCTGATTTTTTTTCACATTTTAGTCCCTGAAATTATACTTAGTATTTGATGATGATGATAATAATAATAATCATAAAAATCAATCCCGGTGTCTCGGGCTGGTTTCTGGGAGACCTTTTCAACATTAGTAGTAATAACATATTCCAAAACGGGAGGGTAAATGCAGGCGATAAATAGAGGTCACTTATTCTCCAACGCATTCTAATGCACCCACTGTACATACCAAAACAGTTATCCAGCATCAAACCACCCCGAACAGCCTCGGTTGATCGTGCATTCATATTTATCCTGCGTTCCGATGACGTGGCGGTGCAGGAATAGTAGATTCATTTATTTTCTTTCGTGGTTGGTTCGTTCATGGCAGATAAGGAAAACGCATACGTATGTTTTTGGGAATGTTTTGCTGGAGGAATCAGAACCGAATCCGTGTCGTGCGGTTTGATATCTATAAGTATCGACTTGGAATCATGAATGCAAAAGGAGGAGAAAGAGCAGCATGGAATCCGTCGCCGATGAGCTCCGAGACCTTGGAAACACAGGTACTCTTGTTTCCGTCTTCCTCTTTCTTGTGGTTCTTTTTTACGTCGTTTCAAGTCTACGAGTGTAGAAGAACAGATCTTGCTTTCGAATATGATTTGTGTTTGTGGATGAATGCTTTGGTGATGGCAGAGGAAAACTATGACAGCCCCATCGAGCAGGTAAGGCTCACAGTGCCGGCCACCGACGATCCAAGCCTGCCATGCTTGACCTTCCGAACATGGACGCTGGGGCTCGTCTCCTGCGTCCTGCTCGCCTTCGTCAACCAGTTCCTCGGCTACCGAGAGAACCAGATCACCCTGTCGTCGGTTTGCATTCAGATACTGGCGCTCCCCGTCGGCCGAGCCATGGCCGCCATCCTGCCCACCACGCCGATCAAGATCCCGCTCACCAACTGGTCTTTCTCCATGAATCCTGGGCCGTTCAACCTCAAGGAGCACGTGCTGATCACCATCTTTGCTAACGCCGGTGCTGGCGGTGTCTACGCAGTGGGCATTGTCACCATCATGAGGGCCTTTTACCATCGCGGCATCAACATCATCGCAGCGTTGCTGCTATCGGAAACAACCCAGGTCGGATTACTCTGTTCATATCATTCCATGCATGCTTTCAGAACATGATCCTATTCGCTCGTACCAGTAATCTCATCTAACTGTCTAATACTCACGCCTTGTGTTCGTTCGTGCGAAACCTCAGTTGCTTGGATTCGGATGGGCCGGACTGTTCAGAAAGTACCTGGTGGATTCACCGTATATGTGGTGGCCGGGAAACCTCGTCCAAGTCTCCCTCTTCAGGTAAATTCTACAATGCATTTCCCATATCTGTACATCAGCCTATTGAGTTCTGTTCTGTTGTCGTGTGCAGAGCACTGCATGAGGAAGAGAAGAGGCCCAAGGGTGGTGTGTCAAGATTCCAGTTCTTCTTGATAGTCGTCACCTGTAGCTTCGCTTACTACGTTGTTCCCAACGTGTTGTTCCCATCCATCACCGCGATCTCCGTGATTTGCCTGATCTGGAAGAAGTCCGTCACCGCGCATCAGATTGGTTCCGGCCTCCACGGGCTCGGCGTCGGGTCTTTCGGCCTCGACTGGTCCACCATCGCCGGCTTCCTGGGCAGTCCCCTGGCTTCACCAGCGTTTGCTACCTTCAACATATTAGCTGGTTACATCTTCCTCGTCTACGTCATCGTCCCCATCGCCTACTGGTCCAATGCGTACGGCTCTAAGAACTTCCCCGTGTATACGTCGTCCCTGTACGACGTCTACGGAAAAAAATACGAACTCGACCGTGTTCTCGATCAGAAGACGTTCACATTGAACGTCACTGAATACGAGAAATACAGCAATATCCGTCTCAGCATCATGTTCGCCATCTCCTACGGGCTCGGCTTTGCGACATTGACGGCCACTCTCGCCCATGTCTTCCTCTTCAATGGCTCGTGCGTCTCTTCCTTCCTCTGCTACTATGCTTGTATCTTTGCTCTTGTACTGTATTCATACGTGTTGCTCGACCTGCCACAGGTACATCCTGAAACAATGGCGCCAAACTGCATCCAAGATGCACGATAATTACCTAGACATTCATGGGAGACTTATGAAGGCAAACTACGAGGCCGTCCCCCAATGGTGGTTCCATATTATTCTTGTCGTCGTCATGGCACTGGCCATCTTCACCTGCGAAGGATTCGGTAAGCAGCTGCAGCTGCCTTACTGGGGCATCTTCCTTGCGATCGCCATGGCTTTCGTTTTCACATTGCCCATCGGTGTCATTCTTGCAACCGCCAATCAGGTTCCTTCACCTCGGCCATGTATATATATGTATATACACACCTTAGCATATAGCATAACGTGCTTTGTTTCTCTGCTGCTGCAGGAACCGGGACTGAACATTATCACAGAGATGGTGATAGGTTACATAATGCCAGGGAAGCCTTTGGCGAACGTCGTATTTAAGACGTATGGATACATTAGCATGACCCAAGCTCATACGTTCCTCGCCGACTTCAAGTTGGGGCAGTACATGAAGATCCCTCCAAAGGCCATGTTTTTTGCCCAGGTTAAATCTATTATTCTTTAATTCATCGAGTCTCCATTGTATCTCAACGACATGCACATAAACCTAAACCTAACTGCCGTTGCTTCAGCTGGTGGGAACCGTCGTCGCCTCTGCAGTCTACTTCGGGACGGCATGGTGGCTTCTCGGCACCATCACGTCCATCTGCGACACCAGCAAATTACCGGAGGGCAGCCCGTGGACGTGCCCCGGCGACGCAGTCTTCTTCAGCGCGTCCATCATCTGGGGAGTCGTTGGCCCGTTGCGCATGTTCGGCCCCGAGAGCATCTACTCCTCCCTCAACTACTTCTTCCTCGCCGGGGCGCTGGCGCCGTTCTTCGTCTGGCTTCTGTCGCGGTTCTTCCCCCAGAAGAAGTGGATCAAGCTTATCAACTTCCCGGTGCTCCTCGGAGCGACTGCCATGATGCCGCCCGCCCACGCAGTGAACTACACCTCCTGGTTCGTCGTCGGCATCATCTTCAACTATTACGTGTACAACAAGTACAAGAACTGGTGGGGGAGGTACACCTACGTGCTATCAGCCGGTTTGGATGCCGGGACGGCCTTCATGGCCGTGCTCGCTTTCTTCACCCTCAACAACTATAACATCTACTCCGTGGCATGGTGGGGAGGCGATGCCGACGACCACTGCCCTCTTGCTCAGTGTCCGACGGCGGGTTCCTACGTGCCCGAAGGCTGCCCATCCTTCCAATGATTGTCCTATTTTTACGTCATCTGCTTTATTGAAATATAGATTTATTATATTTTGTGTGTACCCTTTGTATGTTGAAAAACATATTAGATTAATCATTCTTGCGCTAAGTATTCCTTAATCCTTCTCTTATTGTAATCAAATCATTCTTTTTACCTGCCTAAGTTTCCGAAATGAAGTTGCAGTTAGCGTTATTCATCCTCAGCAATAGTATGAACCTTTCTTATGTCATGCAGTAACCAAAATATTTGTGTGATGCTTGCCTCGATTCATCCTACATTCACGGGTTTTTTGTGAGCTCAACTCTCATAAGCATTTCTGGAATATAAGTTTTGTTTCTGATGTCACTTATAAATCAGTGAATTAGAAACTCATAATCTTATATATATATATATATATATATATATATATATATATATATATATATATATGAATAACTATTATTATTAAAAGAATTTATGTAATTTAAATACCTGGCATAATTATTATTTATAGTAGTAATTATGACAGTTCTAATAATGATAATATAATGATAGTACTAGTTGATGTAGTACTAAAGAAGGTTGGAAAGGATTGCGGACAAACATAGTGTGATTCGTTCTACATTGGCTGTACATTAAACCCAGCGTTTATGGCGCCAACCTGCGTTTTATTGACGTGGCGGAGTATGATTGGCGGATATTGACAGAAAAGGAAATATAGGATTTCCACAATGTCATTTGGGTTTATTGCGGAATCAAGGGGGAATCCCTGTTGCTGCGGTGGGCTTTCTCTATATATCGTGTGGAATCATTACCGCTGATTGATTCCCTAAGAAGAGAAGCGGAGCGACATGGGATCCGTCGCCGAAGTGCACCAAGGTTCCGGCGACGAGTCCCTCGCTGAAAACACCGGTAAAGATCGTCTCTTTTTTGTGGTTCTTTTTTATGTGGTTTGGGGCAGCTTTGCGTATATGATTGGTGTTGGCAGAAGAAAACTATGACAGTCCCATCGAGGAAGTGAGGCTCACAGTTCCGGTCACGGACGATCCGAGCCAGCCATGCTTGACCTTTCGAACATGGTCCCTGGGGCTCACCTCGTGCGTACTGCTATCCTTCGTCAACCAGTTCTTGGGCTACCGGGAGAACCAGATCAGTCTTTCTTCGGTGTGCGTCCAGATTCTAGCGCTCCCCGCCGGCAGGGCGATGGCCGCCACCCTGCCCACTACACCGATCAAGATCCCGCTCAGCAACTGGTCTTTCTCCTTGAACCCTGGGCCGTTCAACCTCAAGGAGCACGTGCTGATCACCATTTTTGCTAACGCCGGTGCTGGCGGTGTCTACGCAGTGGGCATTGTCACCATCATGAGGGCCTTTTACCATCGCGGCATCAACATCATCGCAGCGTTGCTGCTATCGGAAACAACCCAGGTCGGATTACTCTGTTCATATCATTCCATGCATGCTTTCAGAACATGATCCTATTCGCTCGTACCAGTAATCTTATCAAGTGTCTAAGACTCCCGCCTTGTGTTCGTTCGGTTAAACCTCAGTTGCTTGGATTTGGATGGGCTGGATTGTTTAGGAAGTACCTGGTGGATTCACCTTATATGTGGTGGCCAGGAAACCTCGTCCAAGTCTCCCTCTTCAGGTAATTCTGCAATGCATTGCCAATATCTAGACATCAGCCCATCGAGTCCTGTTCTGTTGTGTGCAGAGCACTACATGAGGAAGAGAAGAGGTCCAAGGGTGGTGTGTCAAGATTCCAGTTCTTCTTGATAGTTATCGCATGCAGCTTCGCCTACTATGTTGTTCCCAACGTGTTGTTCCCATCTATCACTGCGATCTCCGTGATCTGCCTGATCTGGAAGAAGTCCGTCACTGCGCATCAGATCGGTTCCGGGATGAGGGGGCTTGGCGTCGGGTCTTTCGGCCTCGACTGGTCCACCATCTCCGGCTTCCTCGGCAGTCCCCTGGCTTCGCCAGCGTTTGCGACGTTCAACGTATTGGCTGGTTTCATCGCCCTGGCCTACATCATTGTCCCCATCGCCTACTGGTCCAATGCGTACGACTCTAAGAACTTCCCTTTGTTCACGTCGTCCCTGTACGACGTCCTCGGAAAAAAATACGACCTCGACCGTGTTCTCGATCAGAAGACGTTCTCCTTGAACATCCATGAATACGAGAAGTACAGCGACATCCGTCTCAGCATCATGTTCGCCATCTCTTACGGGCTCGGTTTTGCCACCTTGACTGCCACACTCTCCCATGTCTTCCTCTTCAATGGCGCGTAAGTCTCTTGCTTGCTCTGCTACCACGTTAATATCCTTTTTCTTGAACTCCATTCATACATTTTGTTCCACCTGCCACAGGTACATCCTGAAACTATGGCGCCAAACGGCAACCAAGGCTCAGGATAATTACCTAGACATTCATGGGAGACTAATGAAGGCAAACTACGAGGCCGTCCCTCAATGGTGGTTCCATATTATTCTTGTCGTCGTCACGGCACTGGCCATCCTCACCTGCGAAGGATTCGGCAAGCAGCTGCAGCTTCCTTACTGGGGCATCTTCCTTGCGATCGCCATGGCTTTCGTTTTCACATTGCCCATCGGTGTCATTCTTGCCACCGCCAATCAGGTTCCTTCACCTCTGCCATGTATATATATAGATCCCTTTGCATATAGTATAACTTGCTTTGTTTCTCTGGTGCTGCAGGCACCCGGACTAAATATTATCACGGAGATGGTGATAGGTTACATGATGCCTGGGAAGCCTCTGGCGAACGTGGTGTTCAAGACTTATGGATACATTAGCATGACCCAAGCTCTTACGTTCCTATCCGACTTCAAGTTGGGTCTGTACATGAAGATTCCTCCAAAGTCCATGTTTTTTGCCCAGGTTAGTCTATTTTCTTTAGTTCGTTGAGTCTCCATCGTACCTCAACGACATGCACATAAACCTCAACCTAACTACTGTTGCTTCAGTTGGTGGGAACCATAGTCGCCTCTGCAGTTTACTTCGGGACGGCATGGTGGCTTCTCGGCACCATCACGTCCATCTGCGACACCAGCAAATTACCGGAGGGCAGCCCGTGGACGTGCCCCAGTGACGCCGTCTTCTTCAGCGCCTCCATCATCTGGGGAGTCGTCGGCCCGTTGCGCATGTTCGGCCCCAAGAGCATCTACCTGTCCCTCAACTACTACTTCCTCGCCGGGGCGCTGGCGCCGTTCTTCGTCTGGCTGCTCTCGCTTCTCTTCCCCCACAAGAAGTGGATCAAGCTCATCAACTTCCCGGTGCTCCTCGGAGCGACGGCCATGATGCCGCCCGCCCACGCGGTGAACTACACCTCCTGGTTCGTCGTCGGCATCATCTTCAACTATTACGTGTACAACAAGTACAAGAGCTGGTGGGGAAGGTACACCTACGTGCTATCGGCCGGTTTGGATGCCGGGACGGCCTTCATGGCCGTGCTCGCTTTCCTCAGCCTCAACAACTACGACGTTTATTCCGTGGCATGGTGGGGAGGAGATAACGATGACCATTGCCCCCTCTCTCGATGCCCTACCGCGGGATCCTACGTGCCCGAAGGCTGCCCTTCCTTCCAATAATGATGACACGCTCGCTTCATATGCCTTCGCATTCTATCTTCATATGTTTCATGGGACTGTAGATTGCTTAATATTAATATTTTATGGTGTTTGTTCTATTGATATTTGGCACTCAACTCGGTACTTCCCACATTTAATATTAAGCATTTATAGAAAAACAGTTTTTTGATTTAGTTTCACATAGAAAACAAAACAAATATAGATATTTTTTGTTCAAGATATGGTATGATCAATTCACTTATGGTTCGACCATTGACCTATAAAACCTACCTTTATTGGGTTGATTGATTTTGATGTGATAATTCATTTTTTTTATTTCACAAAAAAATTAATAAATAGCATGTATTACCATCAAAATCAATTGGTGTTGAAATTATTATTAATTTTCAAACCATGCTACTTGTGAATTTACAGTGGAAAAATATGTTTATTTTCGAGCTTTTATTTAAATTTATGTAAAAATTAAAATTATGCATGCATATTATATCAAGTCTGATAATTAGGATCTGATTTCAAACTCTTTATTAAAAATAATATATTGTTTTACAAATGCAGACGATATATGGGAATGGCAAACTTGTAAAATAATATTGATGCTGTTAAGCAGCTACTTGTACACGGTGCGGATCCGATCCTTTGATCAATACCCGAATCCGACGTCCGCGTGGTTTCTGAAGCCCTCGCTGGAGCCAAAACCCTAAACCCGACTCCACTACTTGCCTTCCTCATCTTTGCCCGATCGCGGCGTTGTGGTGTCGGAGAGAGCGATGTCGCCTAAGGTGTCGGCGCTGGATATGCCAGACGTGCCGATGGGGCAGCTCCCGGAGCACCTTCACCTCCAGCGGACCCGCGTCGTCTGTAAGGCCGACGCCCCCATCCATGTAAGTGCAACCGTAATCACATCCATCACTCCCTCGGTTCATCTCCCTGTATCGATGCCGAACAATCGCGTGTTTTATTGGTTTACCGTACGGTTCTCATCAATTATGGCGGGTGGATGAGTGGTTATTTCCCTCTGCATAGCGTGAATTTTGACAGCAAAAGGCATTCTTGTGGGATTCCATGTGATGAGGAAATCTTTTAGGTAGCTGCACAGCAATTGGGAGCAAAACGGATATCAGCAAGTTATTATAATACGAGTTAACGAGCAGCGTCGTTAAGCATATCAAGCGATTAAAGTGGTGAAATTTTATGGAAGATATGTTATTTGATGTTATGTTTGACTGATATTTTGATGCCCTGGAGTTCTTTCCCTTATTCTCCGAGCTACCTGATAGAACCTTGTGTGACATAATGAAATCCTCTGGCCTGAAAGCGTAATACAGATAAATTTTGAAATTTGCTGACGATTGTATTGACGTGACTCCAGCAGAAAAATTAGCCACATGTAGTTTTGTTTTCAGTAGTTGTGATCTTTTACTAGCCTTCTGCTCCTGGATTTGAACTTTCTTAAAATATGTGCATGATTAAATAAATGCAAAAGAAAAGAAACTCCCAGGTAATGAGATTCATGTTCTTTGCTTTGCTTTTAGGAAAAAATCTTTTATTAGATTCTGCATCCTCGTTAGTGGTGTTTAGCCTTTTTGTAATTTTTCTTTAAACCTTACCTTATTCAACGTTTTGCTTCATTCGTATACTTAGTATTTATTCATGTCCTGATCCCCTCTATTTTGCAGTTTTCCAATTCCTTTGTTGCTAGTTCCTTGGAATTCAGAGAACTTTTTTGTTTTTAATAGTTGGCTTTTTGGAATATGTCTTTTGAATCTTTAAGAAAGTTAGCAAAAGTAGTTTCGTGTTACTTGCACCTGTTATTGATAATATTCATAAATTAAAGTTTGATATGTTCAGAGTTTAAGTTTAGATTTTACTTTCCTGTTCATTTTTGTGATTATTACCTATTTTGTTGAATCACTGATATTTGTTGCCTCTGGAAATTTTTACTTGCATCTGAAGACAGAAGGTATTCAGTACTCTGGTGCTTATGCATCGATTGGAGTTGACAATAGTGTGGGTGTGGACAGTTTCTGCAAGAACTTTAAGGTCAAAGTTGTCAGGCTTACTAACAACGAGATTGAATTTGATATGATTGGCATTGATGCTTCGTTGGCTAATGCATTCAGGAGGATCCTTATTGCCGAGGTACAGTGACAGAAAACATCCATTGTTACAAATGACATGAATATATTCTTAGATTAACAAGAAACTTTTTAACTCATTTATTTTGTTTATTTTTGTTTCTTTAGGCATCTCAACCAATTTATTAAGCATTTATATTATGTAGCTCATGTTTAGTTTCTTGGTGTTGATGATTAAATAATCTGCGTTAAAAAAATTGTCTAGGCTAAACAACATCTGATTGTAGCCAATAATATTTTACAGGTTCCTACAATGGCCATCGAGAAAGTCCTCATGGTCAATAACACATCCGTTGTAGCGGATGAGGTGCTTGCCCACAGGCTGGGTCTCATTCCACTTAATGCTGACCCAAGGCTATTTGAGTATCTCTCAGGTTTGTATAAGTAACTGTATGCTTTCAGTTTGGCATTCAGGATATCTCTGCTCTTTTTAAATCGTATTGAATTTCTTTTCCTTGTAGAAAATGATGCTCCAAATGAACGGAATACTATTGTCTATAAGTTGGATGTGTCATGTAAAAAAGGCAGTCCACGTGTTACAGGTATTATTTTGTTGGCCTAGTGAACATATGTAAAATTTATAACTTCTCTTGTTCCTGTAAAATTTGTTGTCCTACTGTGGGATCTGTGTCTGCACCTAGTGTTCTGCATACACTTCGGCTTGTTTCTGTGTGTTCTATTCTTCTCTAGAGATTGAATAGTTCTGATTTCAACATTTCTCAGGATGTTCCTGATCTTTTGTACTATGCTCTTGTAGATTTCACAGTGTTTGAAGTTTCAAGTATTGTTGGTCCTGTTTTTTGTTGATTACAATCTTTAGCTGTTGGAGGTCTAATAATAATTGTTTTGGTTATCCAGTTAAGTCAGATCAATTGAAGTGGCTGCCACATGGCAGTGAACTTCAAATGGATTCCCATGACATTTCTGCGAAAGCAAAAAGCTATACCTCATTCAGCTGTATTCAAGATTCCCTGCCAGAATTTTCAAAAAAGCCACTCGGTGTGAAGTTTGATGACATCATTATTGCTAAACTTGGGCCAGGCCAGGTACTATTTTGATTATGGATGAGTATCCAATCGTTGTTGCACGTGAATTTTTTCTCTTCCATGTTTAAATATGTTTCAGATAAATTATTGATATTGTACAATATGGCAGTGAGATGATGCCTGCTGATAGTTTTGTAGCATTTCATCAATTGCCCTCTGATTATGACCTTTTTGGTTAGTTTTAATTTTCTAGTTGAAGAAATTGCGTATTTTCTTTCAATCCTCATATACTGGTATAATTACCTTCCCAAGGCTGAGAATGTGAAAAAGTTAACATGCATAACTTAAGTGGGTTAATAGTGAAGTATTTCATAACTTCACCAAAATTTATTTTGTGTTCCTCTCATATTTGTTAAAAGACCTTCTTGGTAACTGGTTCATTTCTATCTTGATTTAGGTACTTTGAGAGTAAAAAATTGTAGGTGGTATAAATTCTCACACACTGCTTGTGACACTCTTCACATGGTATTTGACTAGATACCTGCCTGATATATATGACTGAAATTAATGAGGCTAAGATAATCATCAAAATTTTCCAGCTTGTTTTAACGATACTGCCCTTTTGTTTCACAAGTGACGTTAAGCAATATTTTGAGAGGGAGCAGAATCATTACGATTGTCATTTCGAGAATTTTTGTTGTATTTTGAATTTTGAAATCTACATGTTATTCATGATTTGTACCTCTTAATTTGGTGCATTTTATCATATTTGTGGTTTGTTTCCACAATGTCTTGAAACATAATTTGACCACCTGATGTGTTCCCTTCGGTTGATTTATTTTCTACACATTCCCTGACTCTTATAGTTTTATGACTTTTGGCTATGATTATGCAAGGCTGTGTTTTGCCATGCAACTTGGAGACCAGATCTGGAAATATTGCAATGTTTAAGCACATGCAACTATGCTGACATCCATTGTGTCTGATAGTAGTTTGGTAATTGATCTTTTACTTACCATTTTGAAGGTTAAGCTCCCGGTTGGTGTAGTTTCTCCTAGAAATTTATTTGGATCATTTTTCAAAGCTGAGAATTGTCTGTTATCTTTATGATAACGTTGTGTTTTTTTAATTACGAATGAGGTGAATTATTTTGCTTTAAAGAACCTTCACGAATGAGGTGAATTGTTTCTGATGACTCCTTGCTTACAGGCAATCGAGCTTGAAGCTCATGCTGTTAAAGGCATTGGCAAAATTCATGCCAAATGGTCTCCTGTGGCTACAGCATGGTACCGGATGCTTCCCGAGGTTAATGAACTTTTCTTTATTTTGACTTGCATTTGTAATTGATGGACGCTTATTAAGTTATCTTTCCTATTAGGTTTCTCTATTGAAAGAAGTCATCGGTGATGTTGCTGAGAAGCTTGTAAAGAAATGTCCAGTTAATGTCTTTGATATTGAAGACCTCGGAAATGGTCAGTGCTCTACCTTTTTTTTTTTGTCAATTTTGATTCTTATGTAATGGGTTCTTGTTGGTGAGATATGCTATTAGTTCTTTGCCTATTATCTTTACACTAGATTGCTTTTGATTGCTTTTCAGTCATTCGTTGTTGCAATACTTTAATGGAACCAAAGAAGACTTGATAAGTTCAGTCTATCCTGTTTCCAATGGCACCAGATTTAAAAGAGGACAAGAACTGTGTGATCTGGAACATAAATTATAAGGGAAAAAAATGTTTCATATTTGTTGTTCATACATCATTTTTTTTATTATTCAATTGTCAATAATTTTGATCCTGTTAGCTGTAACTCTTAGTTGCCTCATGCCTGCACTGCAGTTCTGCTGCAATATATACTAACATATTTCTTGGCTCATCTTTAATGGTACTCAGCTCAGCTTTAGTATATATGGCTCAGGCTAATCCTCTGACATGATTGACTCAGCATTGTTTAGGTTCATTAGCCACATGGGCTTTCTGAATGGTTAATTAAAGACTTACATGACTATCAACCGGAAAATCTGTTACCGAGTTTTGAAGTTACTCCCGTCTCCTTTTAGTTTTCTCTTAAAAGAGATCATGCATCTTGGTTGTGTTGTCTTATCTAGTTGGTTAACGACATCCTCCTCATTCAGCTGTCTATCCAGTGCCACTGAACAGTCATGCTACCAAAGGAGCTTACTTTTCCTTCAACTGCTATGCTTTAATAATTTTTTTCATGATTATTTCTTAACCACGCAGTTGACTTTTAAAATTTGAAATATGTAACCTTTATTAGTCCAGTCTCAATTTTGCACTTGGTTTATGGGAGTCTCTATTCCTCTGACTCAAGAGTGTAGCTCTCTCTTCATATTCCCTTGATTACAAAGATACCTGGTCTGCTGTAGTTATCATGTATTCTAATTATGATCTTTGGTGGAGAAAAAAACCTAGTTTTTGATGCATACTCAAGTGCTCTGATATCATCATATCATTCAACAGCAGAAAGTTCACTGGCTACCAAGTCCTCTTATGCAGGAACTTGATGCCACCATCATGCTTGACTAAAGTGCAGAATGGATCTGTTAGGTTTCCATGGACATATCCAAGTGAACTTGCCAATCTTTAATATCTTTTATGCATCCATTTCATCTTTTATACCCAATTCTGTTGTCCTTCATAGAATCAAGATATTGTACAAGTTTTTTTTTTCCTTACACAATCACTTGGATGTAGCTTATATCATGTTTTCTGTGTTTTCTCTTCATCTGGTTGTATGTTTTGGCCTCACAGCAGGTGGAAAGAAGGCAGTGGTAGCGAACCCGCGTGCCTGTACACTGTGCAGAGAATGCATTCGGGGGGTAAATGAAGAACTTGTGGAACTAAGACGCGTTAAAGATCACTTTATCTGTAAGCACTGCAACTATTTTCAAGATTATATGCTTTTAATTTCTGGGTTATTTGATCTAATGTATCTTTCTTGATTGTCTGCAGTTACTGTCGAATCCACTGGGGCTTTATCACCAGAAGAGCTATTCATTGAAGCTGTGAAAATATTGGAAGACAAATGCGACCGGGTGATATCTGAACTCTCTTAGTACATGTATGTTCTCCTGGAGAACTGAGAAATGTAACAATCGTGCTAAAATTATATTTAGGGAAACTTAGTTTTACTTCTGTAACCTTAGATATATTGTAGAAGTAAATCTTTAGTTCAATGAACTGAGTGATTGCTCTGTAGTCTCTGGATTTATATGTGCAGTATTAATTTGAAAGAAGAAACTTTGGCAACTGAGACAAGGACTGGGCACAAGGTTCTGCTCATCATGGTCGGACTATAGGATGAGAGTTTATTGGAGTCAAAATTTGTATATTTTCTAGTGGCCTACGTTGCTTTTTCTTTTTCTTTTGACGTAGCATTGCAATATACATTTGAACAAGTGTTCTTTTCAAAGTGCTTAGCTATGTCACTCACTGGCTGAGACAAGCATCTGCATCAGTGTACTGCTTTGTAGCATTTTCTTTGCATCATCTCGAGGGAAACGAAGAATGTTTTTGCATCATCATGCTAGAGTCATGCAGAAATGCAATGAAGAATAAACTGAGATGCTTGGGTACAGCATTATTTCATGTGATGTCACAGGTAAATATGCCATAAGAATTTAATTGAAGATTTGCTCCTATTCAACTACAAAAGTGGAAAGTTGGAAAACACAAAAGTTCCATCTTGCTTAGCATTTGAGTGAAAATATTTATCATGACGTACTAATCCTGAATTTTTCTTTTCTTAATAGGCACCTTACAGCAACTCGAGGGATAAAATAAATCCCGGGTGAGTCATCCCAAAATATGATTAAATTATTTATAGTGATGATGATGAGCGTCATTAGATGATTAGAGTTTGCACCACTGACAAGTTTAAATCACATATTACCCTGTTGTCAGCATATAATCCTACCGAAGGAACCATATCAACTTGATACGAAGTAATTGGTTTCCAGTCTTTTGTTTGGAACCTCCATTGATTTGATGTACTACTGTCAGGCAGAAGAGGGCCATCAAGCCTCACTGAGTTTATTCTCCATATGGCAGCATCATTTATCTGATACTGATCTTAAGACATTGTTCTTGAACAGAATTGAGTTCACATGTTTTAGAATAAGGCACCCGACGACAGGAACTCTGCATCTGTTCTGAGGGGTGGAAACGTGCAACATTTTTTTGGTTCCTATCGTTGTTGTGGAGTATGTCTCTTTTAATTGAAGTCATTTTTCACTAACTAAAAGTTATTTTTAGTCTTTAAATTTGTTCTGTCACTAACAAAACTTTGTTTCAGGTAATGTTAAAGAATAAAGAACAACACATTATTCTGTCTATTATTTTCATCGGATTGCTGAATTCCATTTCCAGAATCACATTCCGGCTTTACCGGATGCCATTGCAGAATCTTTATCCATTTCCTTTTGTCTTCTATGTGCGTTGAAGTTTAGGAGAAGAGTGAAACCTGTTCATGCCCTCTCTGATGGAACCTTATTTTATGCTTTTTAAGTAGAGAACAATGACATGCCATGTATGCCTCTTCCTAAGACATGCTTAATGTATTTTTGTTGGTCCAATTGATTCATTATAAAAAATGATTGACTGCCATACTTGCTGGGGGCTGACATGATTTATTCCACACACAATTTGCAATATATTTTTTTCTTTTAACCTTAGTCAAATGATTTTTTTTTTTTATAACTTCAGTTAATATTTAATGTATTTCCTTCTTTTAAAAAAAGAAAAAAAAAATTACAAGTATCATCAAATCGAATTTTATACTAAATTTTCTTCATAATCCAAATTTGTGGTTAGCCACACCAATTTTCTTTTCCCTCAAAGAAAAATAAGTAGTCGAAAAATATAAGATATATATATATATATATATATATATATATATATATATAGATTTTGAGTTATTGGATGATGATAACGAGAAAGAAACAATTCTACTTAATAATTCACTATATAATATATATATATATATATATATATATATATAGATTATGTCTTTTTGCAAAAGAGAAAAAAATTAATTAAATACCTACCATGCAAATCATTGGATCACGCAAAAATAATAATAATAATAATAATAATAATAATAATAATAATAATAATAATAATAATAATAATAATGTTGACCTTTTTTTGATGATATAAAAGCATATTCCTACAACCATGAAGGCCGAGTCATTTGACTTTGATGGATGCGCAAAGCTGATGTCAACTATTCCCCTTGTCGAAAGCTTGTCAATCCACGAAACAGAATCTATACTTTATTTTTATTATTATTGAGTCTTTGATGTTGATATTATAATCCATTAGTGCACCCTAATTTATTTATACATGAACAAGTCTAAAGTTCAATTAAAGCTGCCATTTTATTTGACTTCATCATCATAAACCCACCCATTATATCTTGTATTTATTTAGTTTTCCATAGTCTTCGATCTTCAATGTTTTTTTAATAAGTCAACTTTAAAGATGCTAACTAGATAATATTTTGATTATTGATGATAAGATATCGATATCAAAGCCTTGTCTACGTGTTAGATTACTTATACTTGCCAAAAAAAATAAGAAAAGAAAAGAAAAGAAAAGAAAAGAAAATTCACCTTAGAAAGAAAAGAAATGGAAATCATTTCCTTTATGCTCTTCTAGAGAACATGCAAATGCCACCACAAGTTGTGGTTGGATCCTTTTGGTCTCCTAATGATTAAGAAGGCTAAAGCCTTTTGTGACTCCCAACTTCCATCTCCTACATACAAAAGAAGAGTCTCATGTACCTCACAATTGCTTGTGGCTGAGAAAATGTAGTCACTTCTGTTATTTTCTCTCTCTCCAATTTTTCACTAAACTTTTCTCTGACCATAATAAACGAATTATTTATAGATTATCTTTACTTTTAACATTCTAATATCTATATTTTTTAAAATTATATTAGGATCTCTATACCTATGAAAGTAAAATATTTAATCTCATTTTTCCTCGTACTATCGATTGTACAAACGAAAATATCACACATGCTTAATAATAAATTAAAATTAGGTGGAATCAATATATACTCAGTAATAAATTTTATGATATTTTTGTTGAAAAGAAATATAGTTAAATATTTCACTTTCATAAATATATGGATCTCAATATAACTTTTAAAAGTATAGTCCTTACTAAACTAGGTGTGATTCATACAACAATAAAACTCTTTAGCTCTTGCTAAGTGTATTGTTCTTCTATATCTACCACACAAGAATATGTAAATTTTATTATAGTTAATACCTTTAAGAAAGCATAGATAATAGATAAAATATCAAATAATAATAATAAACAAAAAGACTGCGTGTCTAGTCACACGTGTCATCACTCACAAGATTGGCTTACAGGACACCTATGACTAGCAATAATAATAAGCAAAAAAATTGTGTCAAGTCACACATGTCATCACTCATATGATTGGCTTGTAGGGCACCTATAACTAACAGGGTGCGCGCGCGTGGGGTGTTGCCCCTATGATCACCATCGCTCTTGTTAGTTGTCTGTATGCAGATGGCAGCCAATGTTGCCATCTTGATTTTTTTCACTTTTGCATCAATAATTTTGATGCATCAATAATAATAAGCAAAAAAATTGTGTCAAGTCACACATGTCATCACTCATATGATTGGCTTGTAGGGCACCTATAACTAACAGGGTGCGCGCGCGTGGGGTGTTGCCCCTATGATCACCATCGCTCTTGTCAGTTGTCTGTATGCAGATGGCAGCCAATGTTGCCATCTTGATTTTTTTCACTTTTGCATCAATAATTTTGATGCTAAGAGCTTTTCTAAAATACAACACACGTAGTTCAAAATCAAAAAAATTAAAAATATAAAAATATATATTACTAGTTTAAATTAATGTTAATCATAATTAGTAGTGGTTAACAAATTTTATTGTGTGTGTGTGTGCGTGTGTTATAAAATTTACAATAGTGATATTCTACTTTGGAAATAATTCCATTAATTGGTCACTGAGTTAAGATAAATTTTAACAATAAATTTTAAATAAGCGAGTGATTTCCATAGTTATCCCTCTGAATTAAGATTAGCACAAACATATTCTTTCGAATCCTATAAACTTACATATATAAACCAAAATAATAGGAATACCAAAATATTTAAAAATAATATATATTATCTTATTTGATTAAATAAACACTAATCATGATTAGAAGTGGTTAATGACTTTTGTGGATGCATTTTAATGAAGGTGACATACTCATTTTTGAGGGTTTTGAAATTTATAATAACACACTATTATCAAATCTTGAAAGTATTTATAAGTTTTATTGAATCTTCCTCTTTATTGGAACAATCCAATCACAAATTGGTCCAATTTGAGACTAATCTCACCAGCCACTTTGATTGCACAGCAACACCCCAAGCCCCTGTTTCCAAATATTAAATCCACAGGGGCCAATCTGCAAAACAGCAACCAAATCCCAAGACCTTGAATTTGAGTCCAAACTTTGACTCGGCACAATCCAACCCCAATTTGATCGAGTCCAATCTCACCGATCACTTCGATTGCGCTGCAATCGCTAAGTCTCCTTTTTCTTAATATTTAATCTATTTGATAAATGATATTCCCAATTGCAACCAAATTAAAAAAACCTTCGAATAAAATAATACAATTTAAATCGATTACCCCATTCCAATTTAAAATCCCTCTCGCTCGCTTTCTCGATCTATAAATGTGTTGCATAGAACGAGATGAGCGTTAAACGAGGAGGAAGCCGCTCTTCCTCTTCTTCTTCTTCTTCTTCTTCTTCTTCTTCTTCTCCTTTGCAGCAGCCACTCGAAATCCCTAATCATTGACCAAGTGACACTTTCGTCCCCTCCCGATCCGCCCCGGGGACGATGGGGATCGCCTCCCAGGATGCGATCAAGCAGTTCTCTGCGCTCGTGGCCGAAGGTCCGCGCCTTTCCTCCCCGATGCTGTCCGTTTCGTTTCTTTCGTTTAGTTATGGGTGTTTGGGTTCGGTGTGTTACGTATTGACGTTCTCTGGTTGGAATTTTGCAGTGGACGAGTCGTTGAAGGCTACGTTTCAGGTTTGTCCTCTGCGACATGGTAGATCTGTGTGGACACTGTGTTGGATCTATGAGTTGAGTGATGACAGTATTGTTAAATTTTGGTGGAGGTTTTTGCCTTGTGGACTGGGAAAGTCGTGCTGAGAACTGAGCTCTTCATTCTCTTCTTTTGGGTTCTTTGAGTATGATGCAAACTGGTTTTGACTGTCGGTGAGATCTTTCGGGTAGAAGGTCTCTTGATTTGTGCTGAGATAAGAGGTTTTGATTTATTCTTCGATCAGTCGAGTGGCCCCTTTTGAATCAGCGTCATTGCTTGAAAATGGTACACGGTCTAGATTCTTCACTCCGATGTTAGTCTTAGGGTAAAAGTGAGCTCAATTACTCATAAGGCTACTCCATGGACATCTTTATCATCTTATTTTACATCAAATGGAGTATGGGTTGCAATTACATTATAAAGTCATTGTGGGTAATCATGGCAAAAGAATTTTATTGCAAAATGGTAGTTTCTGTATTCATACGAACTCATCTGACTAGGGCTGAACTTCTATTAGTTCAGTGCCTCCCCCAATATACCACTGAACATTCTGTAATTTTTGAAGAGGACTCGGAGAGTATGATCCACCATAGTTTTTTATGGATACTGGTGTGCATTTTGTCTATCCTGTTGATGCATCATATATCAGTTCATCTTCTTACCTGAATATTTAGTAACTTTTACTTAGATAAAAGGTGCAATTTGTCTATCCTGTTGATGCATCATATATCACTTCCTACCTGAATATTTAGTAACTTCTCCTTCTAACTCCATAAATGGCACATTTTTTTATCTTGATCTGTCAGCATTCTTTCTCGCAGTGTCCTTCAAGTTCAATTACATCACATGTTTCACACGAAGAAGGTTAGATAATCAAAATCGTAGAAGCAATTCTGAGCCGATAATTACAGTTAGCTAACTTAGCTCGAGACTGTAAGTAGCCACTGATGGAACATCACAATAAATGACCTTTTTTTGTATTTTGGAGAATGATATTACATCTCAGAACATCCTCTTCCATTCTTCAATTTTTTATTTGATGTATGACCTCTTTCGGCTCTTTTCTTTGTGGTTCTGCTCTGCTGCAGCCCTTACAATGATAAAAATGCTTCTTTAGTTAATTTTGTGTATTATGCCCCATTATGTGCTATCTTGTTAATTTGCAGAATATCCACCAGGGGTATCCAACTGAAACATTGGTGCGCTTTCTTAAAGCTAGAGAGTGGAGTATTCCTAATGCACATAAGATGGTATTCTGTATATTGGCTACTTGTAATTGTTTCTGTTTTTAGTGCATGAGGAAATTCCACATTGTTTATTCTGAATTTTTAGTTATCTGTCTTTTGCAGCTGTTGGATTGCTTAAATTGGAGGATACAAAATTGTATTGACGAGATATTGGCTGTGAGTTTCTCAAAAATATTGTAGTATTTTTTTGGTCAACCTAATTTTTGGTTTCCAATATATCCTCTGTGACATAGCAGCATATGATTTAAGATAAACTTTTGCTAATACATATTTATTTTCTGTCTCTAGATACAAGTCCATTTCACCCTTTAGAACTAGCAAGAAGAACCACTAATTAGTGTTGACAAGAATTCATTCTTTTATAAGCTCATATATTTGATTGGCAGAAAATAAATTTTCTTGATAAGGAACAAGGAAAAGTATGAAAAAATATAAAGCTGCTAAAAATATTATTAGAACGAGATAATAAGCATGCCAGTTACAGCTTTTTCATACTTTCTAGACTCTTATGTAACAATTTTGTAAGCTCAATAAGAACCATAAAATGTTGCAAGTTAACTTTTTCACCAGAGGACTTAAAAGTGCCAACTTCATTAAATCTAACTATGCTGTTTATTGTTTTCTAATGGCTTCTTGTCTCCATGCAGAAACCTATAATTCCAGCTGACTTGTATAGAGGAATTCGTGATTCACAACTTGTAGGATTGTCAGGATACACAAAGGATGTAAGGCTTACAAAGGAGTTTCTTTCTTCATTTGGTTCTTATTCTGCTATCTGCTTTATAGTACCTATTTTCTAGTTAAGACCTGGTCCTGTCTCAATGATTGTTGTAACATTGTCAAGTGTATTTCACTGTACAAATGCAGCTTCTGCTGAACCTTGAAACCAACCAATACCTATATATTATATCAGTTTATGTGTATTTTGCCCTTGAATAAGCTCTCTTGTTCGATAAGTGCATAATGCCTTCATCCTATGGATCTTATTAAACATGTTGGAAATTGCATTTCCCTATAAATCATTATTATGTAAGCATGTACAAAAGTATGGTACACAGAAATATATTTTTGTTGTCTTGTTAATTTGTGCTGACATCATTTTAGGCATTGTGAGTAATATATCATTGTTATGTAGATACTCTAGCTTGATTGCTATCTAATTCTTCTATTATCTTCCTCTTGAGTAGGGTCACCCTGTTTTTGCTATTGGTGTTGGCTTGAGCACATACGACAAAGCATCAGTAAGTTCTGTAATATTCTTTTTTATATATCAATCTCTAGATTAACGGCTGCTAAATGTTCAAATAGGACTGGCAGATGCAGGGATCTCTTAGTTGATCATTTGTTCTTCTCCATATCTTCAAAATTCTTTTGTAGGGAAAATATTTATTTATCTGATTCCAAATAACCGTGACATTATAGCTTGTTGTTGTCCTCAACATCATCATTGTCCTGAAAATTTGATGTTTGCATGTTGTTTAGATCAAACTAAGACCTGGTCCTACCATTGTATTGCTTGGCCATGGAGAAGAGCAATCGGGAGAGGATTGAAAAGATAAGAAGGGATAGCTGAACTAACCTAAGAGATTATTTCTTGTCCACCATATATATAACTCATATGTGGATTATATCCTTGTGATTTTTCATGTATATACGAGGCATTTATGCATACTACTTAGATGATTTAAGTAAACCAAATAGGGAGATTAAATGTGGAGAAATACAGAACCCTTCTGACATCAAATATTTAAATGTCAGTCATATACTGAGTTTGATAACCAGTTGGATCAATATGGTATTGGTATACCTGATTGTATGCTAACTCAAATCACCTGGTCTCACCATAAAAAAACTGAAAAATTAAATATCGACTGGTATAAGCTTATATAGGCCAGGACATTCCTTGGACCAATCAATAATGGATGATACCATTGGTACTCTTACTTCTAGGTGAAATTTGGTGATATTATGGCCAAAACACAGACTAAAGTGTGTTAAATGAGTAGCCATGTAACGGAAACTAAGGTTTGGAAAACCAATCAAATGGGTACATAGACAACCATTTCTGCTGTTGACTGTCAACAATCCTCCTCCTCCCCTCTTCTCTCTCTCTCTCTCTCTCTCTCTCTCTCTCTCTCTCACTTACACGCACACACACATTCTCTTTGGTGTATCATGTGTCAGTATGCCAGTACATACTGAACCTATATTGGTACAGTGGATTGAAACCTTGATAGAAATAGTGCCTATGCTTATCTTAATTACTGTTAGTTTGGGGTCAGTCAATGTATTCCATATTAGAAACTCTAGAAACGCATACTTGCTACACATGTTGATTGGTGAGTATTAAGTAAATATAATACTTACTTTCTGTCTTGCTGGAGGATGATAATTTTTGCTCAATATATGCACATGCAAATTTGCATAGTTATGTTTGTAATTTATAGCAGCTTAATCTTTTTCTAATATTTCTATTTATCTATTTTTTCAAGAAATTCATAACAATGAATCTTTCTCTATTCATTCTAATATTGTGGGTATCACTTAAATATAGGTTAACTATTATGTGCAGTCACATATTCAAATGAATGAATACCGGGATCATGTAATCTTGGTGAGCTATAATTTAAACAGTTCACTACCTTCAATCAATCAAAGATGAGCTGTTTCCTTATTGTTTACATTTTTTTTCCTTGCAGCCTGCTTCAACCAAGAAATGTGGGCGACATGTAGCCACATGTGTGAAAGTTTTGGATATGACTGGTCTAAAGCTTTCAGCATTGTGCCAAATAAAGGTATTTTCTTTGTAAGTTTTATTTATTGATTCACATCAACTTTTCTGGACATCTATTCTTGATGCATATAGTTATATGATATTGAACCTATCACTATTTAAGTTGTTGCATGAACAATGGCATGTGATTTGTATTGCAAATTGCAATATCTCAAATATATTGAAGATAAGCAAAGATTTATATTATTGGTTATGTTGAGATTATCTATTGAAGATAATCTATAGAAGTTCAAAAGTTAATCCACCTACTCTTTTTTGGATTTTTTTTTTTTCTTGCTGAGACCTCTCTAAAGCAGGTTACTTGATTAATTCACTAAATACGTTCTGTCTTACGTGGTTTAATTATTGTATGCAGTTATTAACCATCATATCAACCATTGATGACCTAAACTATCCAGAGAAGACAGAGACTTATTATATTGTGAATGCTCCATGTATATTTTCTGCATGTTGGAAGGTAATCATAATCATCAAATATTATCTATTTATAATTTTTTCTGTTTGATTGATCTCTTCCTGCAGTAAGCGATAAGCATATGAACTTTATGAATAATTGGATTTCTGGCATAACTAGGTTGTGAAGCCTCTCTTGCAAGAGAGAACAAGAAGGAAAGTGCAGATACTGCAAGGTTGTGGCAGAGATGAGTTATTGAAGGTAAGAAAATTTGAGATATTTTATCCTAACAGCTGATATATCGTATAATGTATGTATCTGTGGGTTATGCGGTAAATTGAATATTTAGGAAAAGTATTCTAACTTCTGAATGCTCATATATTCTCCTCTTGTTGCTTTTTCTTGGACACTAGGAACCTACAAGGTTCTTGTTTTTGCCTCCTGACTATTGTAATACACCAAAATATGAAGCAACTAAACAAGTTTTTTCTTGAATTTACTTTCTATTCCATGATAGAGATCCTCGCTGCAAAGTGGAAAGAGTTAAGCAACTTCTGTGTCCTTCTTTCTATCTGTAACTTGTGTTTTTTCCTTTAGTAATCAACTCTAAGTATTTTTCTTACCATCTGTTTGCCCACATATCAGAGTAGTTTTTTTCTTTTTTTTCCAGATGAAATGGTATGCATTTGAAAGTTTTGTGCCATTCATACTGACAGCTCTTGTTGATTGGTTAATGCAGATAATGGACTACGCATCTCTTCCCCATTTCTGTAAAAGAGAAGGCTCTGGGTCGTCTCAGCACTCGTCTTCAAGATCTGATAACTGCTTCTCCTTTGACCATCACTTCCACCAACAGCTCTACAGCTACATTAAGCAGCAAGCACTGGGTCGAGAACTTGCTGCACCACTGAAACAAGGGTGTTTTCACGTAGATGTGCCTGAACCCGACCCCAAAGGAGTCAACATTGTTAAGACGGCCATCGAGTCACAGCTCCATAAAATTGGGGATCGGAACGGGCTCAGCCGCTCCTTGAGTGGTCTCAAGATCAACATTGCGTAAAGCTGTTCTGTTCAAATATTATCTCCATCCTCTCTGCTGCGTCGCAGAAGTCTAAGCTAGCTGATCACCGGGTGAACAAGCCATAGTTTTAATGTCTTGAACCCAAGTTACAATGGGGTATAGAAGCAAGTTATTGCAATCTCTCGACGCAGGCTTAGCGCCGAGGAAGTTGAGTAGCCTAATTACGGCTCGAAAAATTTTCATCCATGTAAAGAAGGGAAGAAGCTGGAGATCACAAGTAATATAATTGACTCGAGAGTATCTAAAGAACCTCTCGCTAGTCAGGCTCTTGAAGTTGTAACTTAAACCTACTAGTGGCATATTTCAATTTTGTAATGGAAGCATTAAAATTGTGTTGAGGACCTGATCTTATATCTGGATATGATGTATCATCGATTAACATGTCCCTCCCATTGGTGCAACTTTAATAAAGATTAATATTACATAGAGTAATTTTCGTAAGTGTGTTTTCATTTTGAACTTTCTAAACTTTTTTCAAAAATTTAAATTTTCTATAGATTTGTTTTTCGTGGACTTGATCATCAAAGAATTTTTAGAGGATGCACTCTGGGTGTGTAGTCTTTTGCACTAACGTCGAACATATTGACACAAGATATTTAGACTAAAAACATATAGCATTTTCTATAAAAAGATACATAATATAAAGATATAGCATTATTTTTATCAAGCAAAAGGCTACCTACCTTTAGGTTGCAAATAGTCTTGCACGCCAACGTCAATATCAACATTCTAATGTCTCTACTTTCCTAATAACTAACTCTATGAGGGAATGCTAGAGAGTAGCACTTTTTATCTTCCTTTGACCTTTGGATAACTTATGAAAGAGTTGGAGCTTCAACTTTGTTGGCCATCCGACTAAGGCAAGAATAAATTCTTTGCTATATCATGAGGTGTACTAATGAGACTTGATATTTAGTTGATCCACGTGCTACTCTATACTTCCATCAGGTCATAACTTATCCCAAACAGTGAACCGATACTCTAAGAATATCGAAGCCTTCATGTCAAAAAAAAAAAAAAAGGAACAATACTACCAAGCATCACATTGAAGCCTTCATGTCAAAAGGAATAATACTCTTAAGAATATTGAAGCCTTCGTGTCAAAAAAAAACAAACAAACAAGAATATTGTATGCTGAAGACCAAATCTCATACCAAAGTTTTTTATAAAAAAAAACTTTTACATTCTCGCTCGCTACAATCAATCTCAAGTTAATTATCTCATGAAGATCATCGTACCCTCATGTCAATTAAATATTATTCTTTAAGACATAGATCCTCAAGTTGATAGAATCATCAAAATCAAAATGATTGCATCTTATCATATTCGTAAGTTGATTACATCCTTCAAGACGATTATATGATTAAGTCAATCATATCTTCAAAATGATCACATACTTCAAGATGATCAAAATCAATCATATCTTAAAATAAATTACATCCTAAAATCAATTACATTATCTAAGTGTCCCTTAGCCAGTTTATCCCTATCCTTTTAAGATATTTATATCCTTATCAGAGAATAATTGCATGTTCAAGTCAATTTCTTATTCAAACTGAATGACAGTAGCACAATCCTGCGAGATAAATTTGACGCTTGGCTTAATAATCAAAAGACCACTACGAATATTATTTTAGACACACTTATAAAAGTCTCTTCAGTTAGCCAGAAATAAAATTGGACCCACTCAAATCGAGCAAAAAATTTTGATCCACACTTTTATCGAGTAAAATTTATTTGATACACTCTCGTTAGACAAAAAAAAAAGTCTAAATCATTATAATCAGACAAAAATGCTCAATCTACTCTTTTTTGCGCAAAATCGCCAACCCAATCTCGTTAGATCATATCAATTTTATCACATCAGTTTGATGACCAAAATTAATCATAATAAGATTTTACTTTCAAAATATTAATTCAGGTATTTATTTTATATTTTATCTTAAATGCGTTTGATAGATTACGGTAATGTTACAAACTCCCATGTTTTATAATCAACCTTATACAAAATTGAATATATTTAAAATTAAATATATATTTTGGGCGAATGCTCGAAAAAAAGTCTATAACTTTGGCTTTTTCCCCTTAGAACATTCCTAATTTGAGAAATACTCAAATAATGTCCCTTGATGAATTATTTTACCTATTTAACCTTCGATAGCTAAGACTAAAGTTTTTCTATCCAAAATAATAGTAGGTTTGGACCTCAAGTTTAGTAAGACTTTATTGATCGATTCAGATTGAAATGGTTAATGCTGGCTTAATAATTTTTTTTTTGCTACGGTTGCTACAGTATATGGTGGTATTACTGTCCTTAGTATTGATAATGATATCGATGAAGAAGCCCAAAAAAAAAAAAAAAAGATTCTTTTCTCACTTTTTATCTCTTTTTCGTCGGTCTTCTTCTTTGTTCTTCGTGTTTTTTATTTTCTTCTTGAATTAAGAATATAAAAAACATCATATAAGTGTATGATCGATCATTTAATAATTATTTAGACAAGAATAAAATATGTATATAATGTGTATTCATGAATTCTGTAGTACTTAAATTATCTTTGTTACTGTTCGATCATTTAATAGTTATCTAGACACGCATATATATGTATATATATATATACACACACGAGCTTTCATAAATAGTATGGTATTTAAAGCATTTTTCCTTATTTAATATTTATTATTATTAAATCTGTGAGCATGTCAAGAAATATTGCATGTATCATGGGTTTTATATTATATTTTCATGTAAACCTACTGCATAAAATATTGCATATAACTCTATTACTGTTCATTAACTTTTACCAAAAATAATATATCACATATTAGTAAAAAAAATTTATGGATAAATTTTTAGTAGGTGTTTGAGACCTAACTAGAAGGTCAAATGTTAAAAATTATTACATGAATACAGGATATTTTTAAAAAAAATAAAAAGTATTTAAAAATTAAAAAATGGTACACATTATGTAGGATATGAATAATTCTAAAAAAATTTAAAATCTCTAAAATAATAATAATAATAATAAAACACTGACATATATCCTGTTATGCAATGCATTCATTATCTTTGGATTTTGGCTAAAATAGTATTCCACATATTAGTATAACTTTTTTATAGCCAAATGTTTACCAAGTGTTTGCACCTAATTAGAAGGTCAAATATTAAAAAAAGATTATAGGAGTGCATGATATTTTTTTTGAAATTTTAAAAAATATTTAAAATTTTAAAAATAACATATTAAAAATTTTCAAATAGAAAAAAAAAACTTTGATATATATCCATCCGGATCAAATTCAAAGGTATCCTAAAACTTTGAAGATAATTTGATAAGTCTTAGATGCATTATTTTTCTATTTTGACTAAAAATAGTGCATTGCATATTAGTAAACCTTTTCTAATGGTCAAATTTTTATTAGGCATTTAGGACATAATTAGAACATCAAATATTAAAAACTATTACATAGTGCATGATACTTTTAAGAAATTTTGAAAAAGTATTTAAAATTTATAAAATGGCACACTATATAAGATTTAAATAATTTTGAAAATAATAAATTAAATTAAATTTAAGAAATCCCATTAATAAGTATTCAAAAACTTTAGGATATTTTAATAAGTTCTACTATTCGATGTACTATTTTTAAATTTTTGTTTAAAAACAATGCATCGCATATTAGTAAACTTTTTTTGATAGTCGAATTTTTACAAGGTGTATATGACCTATTTAGAAAATCAAATGTAAAAAAACTTGCATAAGTACATGATATTTTTTGTAAAAATTAAAAAAATAAAATAAAAAATAAAAATGGTACAATGTGCATGAGCGAAATACTTCTAAAAATATCAAATAATTTTTTTAAATAAAAAAATACTGACATATATCCATCTCGATCAAATTCAGAGACATCTCTAAAATTTTTGGATATTCTAACAAGTTATATTCAAAGACATCTCTAAAATTTTTGGATATTTTAACAAGTTCTTAAAAATTTTATAAAAAAAAATAGAGAAAAATAGAAAAGAACACACTACCCATAAATTAAAAATAAAATAAAAAAATACTGACATATATCCATTCAAATCTTATTAAAAGATATCCTAACACTTTCATGGTATTTTTAAAAAGTATTGTATTAAAAATACTTTTAATTTCATAATCTAAATTGAGATTATGGAATTAAAAATATTTTTATTGAAACTAAACTAAATTCAATTAAATTAGAATTTAAAGTTCTCGCTGAAACAAAGGGACCATTCCCGGCTCAACCAACACGCCGAGGATGCGTTCGACGAAATGACCTCATGTGGACTGCGCTCCGACCCCTTCGACGCGCACACTTGCTCAAAAAGTTGCGATCTTTGCGTCCATCGTCAGCCGCAAGCCACATCCGTTGTGGATTGAGTTTTCAGGACTAGAATTTGTGAGGGAGGAAGGAAATGGGGATTGGGGTTTTGATGAGTGGGGACGAAGAGGCCGAAGAAATGACATCGGAATGTAATGGAGTTCCCCGTTCTGTACCCGGCCACAGTGAGGTGTCCGTGCTTGTGGGTCTAGTTCGCATGTGGGTCCAATAGATGAGACGGAGTGTCCGTGAGGATGCCACGTATGGTGAGCAAGTTTTGAGTATCGTAAACTCCGTCCGACCGAAAGAAACTACAAATAGTCCCCCCAGACGTCGCTTCACCTCGCGCCTCAGGCGGCGATGGCTCGAAAGAGGCCGTCCGAGGCGGCGCCGGCTCCGCCGAACCTGGACTTCCGGGCGCCGGGGGATGACGCCTGGTACGAGGTGCGGCTCGCGGTGGAGGAGGACGTGGAAGGGGAGGCGGCCCTCCGCGTGATGTACTGCAACTTCTCCGGGGCGTTCGACGAGCTGTACCCCGCCGATCGGTTCGCGAGCCTGAGGGAGTTGGAGGAGTTCGCGGGGAGGTTCCGGCCCACGTCGGTCCAGCTCCAGGACGAGGAGTGCCGGATGGTGGTCGAGGGCACGGAGTTCTGCGCCTCCCACACCTTCGGCGACCGCGATGTCCGGTTCTACGACGCCGTCGTCGAGTCCGTACGTGCCTCTTCAATCCCGCTTTCTCATCTCGATTCCTGTCTTATTTGCGTTCCCCTTTCTTCTCCGAGTGGGGAATCGCAGCCGCATTCCTTGTTCTTTGTTATGTAATCGAGCAAAAATCTCTCGTTGGTAATTCGTGTTCTTAAACGGTTTTGCAAATTTCGATCCCGGAATCCTTATTATTGCATCAAAGAATGATTTTTTGCTTCTTGAACTCGCAATGTTGCATGTCGAGGTTGGCTTCTGGGGGGGATTTAGCTCCGGAGAAGGTTTTTTGCTCTCTTTTTTTCACGCTGATTCGGCATGTTGCTCGTTGGTTCTCGTGATCCTGCTAATTTGGTGGTAATGATCTTTCTTTATTAGGATTTGTTGCCCTGCCAAATGTCTGGTCTGTTCGATTCCTGTAAGAAACGCCTCAAACAGTGGATTGGTGTGAGTTCGTCCTTTTTGTTTCTTGAATTTAAACTTCGGCAATGTAGTTTGTTTGTTTGTTTCTATGCGCTTTCATGCGCTTTGTTGGAAGCTTGTTTTCATCCTTCTATTCCTAAAAGAACAAAACTGCCATTTATTTGAATTGGACGCATAGAAAGAAGAACGCTCGGACAGTATTTATCAGTCAGCTGTCTTCTCATTCTCTTTCCTTGAGCTCCCTGGAAACCTCTCCCGCTTCCTCCTTCCCTCTCCTGCTCTCGCAGTGATTGCCATCTACACATGGATTCAAACACATTTTCTATGTACGCATTTCTTCTTTATCAATTGAGTGCTTCATGCATTATTGAGCTTCTAAAAACCATATCTTAAATTTCTTGTTTGCTATTTGGATGTGCGGCGCAAGAAAATGAACTATGAATAATTCATGAAATATTTATTTATTTATTTTTATGCTCAAATGGCAGGTCAGGCGTTCAAAGCACAGATCAGTTAATGGTGAAGCCATCTGCAACTGCACATTTGAAGTCCTCTGGAAGCATGGCCCTTTAGCTGGAGAAAGGACACCAATTAATGTGCAAGATATGTGCATTATGGAGCAGAAATGGCCACAGAACCCAACACTGGACCATTTCCTGGATATTGCAAGAAATAGGTTCAATGGAAATGACAAGACTTCAAAGCAGGCGATCGATCCGGAAAGATCTCCACTTAAGCCGATGTTTGGAGAGAAAAACTATTATGCTTTCTGGATTGATAATCTTGAGAAAGATCTATCACCGATCACTATGAATGATTTCATATATGAACAGACATCCTTGTCCTCTCAAGTAGAGCTATCTTATAGTGTTTTACCAGTGATGTCTTGTAGTGGAATGGTCCTCTTAAGGACTGAGAAAGATGCCCAGAAATTACTTGACTTTCTACTTGATCCTGCTCACATTGTGGTCTCCTCCAGGGGAAGGTGAGAAGCTATCTTCTTTTTGTATACTGTTCTTGCAGACTAGAAGTTTCGTCTTATTTTTCATGCTTTGCTTATGGTGTAGATATATCTTTAACATGATTTCTAAGGATTTGTGAGTTGACTGTTCTGTTAACAGTCTGACGCTGATATCGTAAATTTTAATGACCTAAGCTATCTATTCTACATGTTTGGTGCCTCACAACCCAACTATCTAAGCTGTTTTGTTTGTATTAAATTGGTGAGAGTTTTTATGTTCAGGTCTCATGTTTTATGTTATTGGCGTTTAAATCTATGGCCTTTGAACAAAACAAAGTCATGTTTCTGATCGATCTTTTTCTGGTTTTTTGTAGACCCTGGTTTGTCAGAGATGATTGGTGTCGAAAATTTGAAGGCGCAATGCCAAGATATGAGGTCAGTTTTATGGTTTAATGTCGATTTAACATCGTTCCTTATGCTTTAGGTCTATTGAACTGAGCTAATGTTGTGCACGACATATGACTCTCATGTCACGCATATGCATAATGACCATCAAAGGTGTGGTCTCTTTTGATGACTCCAGATATAAACAAATTTAATGGCCTTTACCATGACACAGTCCTAAAAATTGTAAACTTGAAGTGGATATGTGATTTGCTATCGTGAAAATGAACTTTGATGTATCAAGATGATGCAAATTCAACTGTTAAGACTTTGAAAGTTTGCTTTCTACTATGTTGAGAATATGGTAACATGTCTAGGTTTTGAAATGGTAGCTCTTTTAGCACAGGTCAAAAGGTCAAACAGAGTTCAACAAGACTCGAGCAAATTGAAGTTGGCGTACAAGGGAACCAAAGAATACGAAAGAGCCAAGGAATTGCAAGGCCTACGTTGCGAGTTTCACAACCATTTAGAGTGCATATACCGAAGACTGGAATCAGAGGAGAGAATACTTCTAACTGGGAGAGAATGAGATTTAAGTTACCAATAGCTTCTTGATGGTTTCACCAAGCGTTTTGCAATGTTTTGATGATTGGATTGTGAAGATACCGATGATGGCCTGTGAATCTCTAATATTATATTTGATTGTATTATTGCAAAATCGTGCTAACATACTTGGTTTGTTTTCTCATGTTATTTTGCTGATCAGCGAATTCATGAGCTTGTATGTGTTGGGTTGCAGGCAATGCAAACCCTATTTGTTTTTTGTTGCCAAATCCACCATGGAACAGGAGACGCATGAGTTGATTTCGTTACCTGTTGAGAAATCCACCATGAAGAAGGGGAAAGCTTTGGAATGACGGCCACTCTGTCATCATGCACGAATCAATAAAAAGTTGGCAGAAGCAATGGTTTGTTGATGTACGTACCCAAGCGGTGCCTGGAAAACAAAATGAAAAAATGGCTCCTGTTGGCTCCTCTAATGGACAAATTAGCCGAAAAACATGTCACAGAAGAAATAAAGAGATCACTCACCTCATCAATCCCAGTCTCAAAGTGCAGCAAGTAGAATGGTCTCTGCAGCTGAACTTGTGTTGACTTGAGATCATCTGACAACATACACAGGAAAACATGGTAACATGGCAACAGTAAGAGGAATCTGAGAGAAGAATCCCTAAAGCTTATGGTTACCCTCACAACTAATGATGAAGGCCTACGAGAAAATTATAATTGAGTTCATATATTCAACTACATAAAAGCAGCTACTGCTACTTTCAAACTTTGGTATCAACATTTCATGTAAAGCTCATAGGCACTTGGAGATTTGGAATTACATAAATGAATAACGATGTAGGTATAAACTAAATTGTTGAAGATAATTTAAAGGACACCCAGATATTGAAATTTATGGACATCCAGCTGTGAACTTTATTGATGAAATATAAGTTAAAGAGGAACAATACCTCTGCCTAAACAGTACATACACATTCTCTTTCTTAAAGTCAGGTTGGAAGATTTATGCTAAATATAGGAAAAATACAATAGTACATGAAGGATGTTTGGTAGGCCTTCTTCCCCTGAAGATGACAAATGCATACTTGAATTGTCCTGCAATCACACAATTAATTCATCCACAACCATGGCTCACCAGACAAACTACTACAAAAGTTCTGTAAAATATAAGTTGGTCTATAAAGAGGAAATATACATGACGAAAGCCTTGTAAATTGATAACAGACTTGGTTCACAACAATGAACGCATCAATCCTGCATGAGACCTGCAAATGGGATAAACATGATGATGCAATGGTCAAATGAAGTTTCACATTCATAATGATACATTAGCCTACTAATTCCTTTAGCTGCAAAGTAGAATTTAATGAAGAACGAAATCACTAGTTAAAGTCTGCAAACTATAAAACAATGGAGCAATTGACACATGAATATGAAGTCGGGAAGTTTCATATTTACACCTCCATAGTAGCTATGCCATTGTAAACAAACCCTAAATTACACCCATGTCATCAAGTTTCATTACTTTTCATTGCTTTAGTTCTTATTGATGTTGGCTATATAGAGGGTTTACATTAGCCAAAATTCAAAATATTCAAATTCCCTCATCCTATTTATACATGTTCCATTTCTTCCCAATCACTAAAAGTCAAAGAAGAGGAATATAATAAGGAGAAATGAGAGGAAGGTATGGAGAGAACAGGAGGAGAAGAGAAAGAGGAAGGAAAGAGACATGGTAGTGCATGGAAAGAAGAATGGATACTAATATAAAGATAAATTTTTTTGGTCAACGATCATTACTGAAACTGCTACGTTTGTTGCACTTGTCAAAACATAACAGGTTTATACATACAATATATTTAAAATTTTTAAAATTTATATATGAAACTATTATCATCTGGAAGGCTCAAAATGCAATTTTTATTTAACAATAAAACATAAAGTTTCCACTAACAATAAAAACAAGAAAAGATAAGAAGAGTAAAAGCTTCTAGTCTAAAAACATTGTCCCACCTATCTCTGTGTTTCAGTTTTTCTTTTACCTTATACATTGTTTAAATTTCATAATCTTCATCATAAATTATCCTTTTCTTCTTTTTGTTTAGTAATACAGGAAATTTCTACCTAATAGCCTTTGGATGGTAGCACGTCCAACCTCAATAAGAGCAGAACTTATCTTAGACACACTTCAGTGTATTCTATGTATAAATTTTTAATTTTCTGAATTCTGGCTTGCTAAAACTTCTGGACTTGACGACACATACAAGTCGCTTTTTTTAGTACTCGCACATAAATAAATGACACTGGATGTTACAGAATATACAAGACTTTCATACAAGTATATTTTTCATGTTTCAGTTAACAAAATGATGTTCTACATTACTAGCCAATGGAATTCAGCATGCTTGTGTTCCTAAATATTCTCCCACAGAAGTGATCAAGAGATACTGAACCTTACCAAACTTGAAAATGCTTACACGAGCTCTAAGACAAGTGCAGAAGCCCCCCCACCACCATTGCAAACACCAGCAACTCCAATTGTGCCACTTCTATGTCTCAGAACCTGTTAATATAGACAAAGTTCATAAGTGTCCCTTCTTATTACCAAATATATGTACGTGACTAGAAAAAAAAATTCTGTGATAGAAGCCCAGAAAGCTCATGGGTGTTCTTTTCTGATAGCTACCACAATTAAATTAAAAAAAACACAATTAAATTATTAGTATCTGAAAGTTATTATAATTATACATAGAAGAAAATTACAATTACTGATGTTACAAGAGGCATATTAAGAAATGAGAATATAATGTCAATTCAAGCTGCGAAACATACCCCCAGCAAGGTAACCAGAATACGAGCTCCACTGCAACCTAGAGGGTGCCCCAAGGACACAGCTCCACCATGCGCATTCACTCTCTCCTGCACAGAAGCATCAGACAAAATAAGGCATTCAATGATGCAACATATAACTAATCCCTAGATGAATCTCAGAAGGGTAAAATGAAGCAACAGTAGTTGACTGGCCAATGTTGCTGGCACAGATTTTCAAAAGAAAATAAAAGCTAATGGTCAAAAGGAACCATGGTCCAAACACGAGGCAAACAATTAAGCTTACAGAAGGAAGTGAGAGAAGCTTCTGATTTGCTAGGGCAACAACCTACAAATAAAGACAACATTTTAGGCTGCAGGTAACGTGAAAAAAGAGGCAGGAGAAGTTAAATATACTTGAAATCTGTAGACCCATACTTACAGAGAAAGCTTCATTAATTTCATAATAATCTACTTGAGAAGCCTCCAAGCCAGCACTTGAAATAGCTTTCGGAATTGCAAGTGCAGGTGTTGTTGTGAATAATTCAGGGGCCTGCATAAGAAATATCAATATCCTTTTATCATAGCAAAACCTTTTTAAATAAAAAAGGGGCATCTACATAATTACATATTTCCGCAAGTTCTCAAACATGGAGAGAGCACCCATGATATGCATTAAATATGAAAAAGGAGTTTCTGATTTCTCTGTCTATACCTGAGCAGCATCAGCATATCCTCTGATCTTTGCAACCACTTGCAATCCTAATTCAAGAGCCTTCTCCCCGCTTACAAGTACCAAGGCAGCAGCACCATCACTACAGCACAGATATTTGATCAGAAATTAGATGCCAAATTATATCTAGTAAAGTTCATAAACTTATATCACAATGAGTTAAAACTCAGAATATGCATGAACTACAACAAGTGACAATCAGATATAACATATTTATATAACATCACATAAAAAGAGAGAAAGAACTTTGGCCAATATGTTAATTATGCATATAGAGTAAAATGTGCAATATACTAGCTATCAGCAAACAAATATTAGTAGTTGGTGGAAATTCATAACATCACTTAACCCAAGTTTCAAATCTAGCAAATGACCCAAAAGAACAACAAACAGCACACAAACAGTAGCACGTCTAATGAGTTTAGATAGTAAGGTCTTCTTGAAACTAAACATTTTTAAAAAAAGGTAATGAACTAAAACATGCTATAAATAACAATTCATCTTTTACCAAATAAGAAAAGGCACAAGTATTTTAGCCCTTAGAAGTAGAACAGACATCATAACATTGATTTATTACCCACATGATAATTGAGATACAATCTCCAAATAAGAAAAAAGATGGCAGAGCGTCATGGCAAAAAAAAACATAATCTAAATCATCAAGAAGATTCTAGTTACAGATATATCACATCAAGGAAAATGGACCAAAATTTGGATTGCTTGTTTCGGTCTTTACTCAGAGGAAACAATAAATGACAAAAATGGGTACAATTAGAGTACCTTATACTAGATGCATTTCCAGCTGTCACTGTACCACCATTCTCCTTGAAACTTGGTCGAAGCTTCCTTAGTTTTACAGGATCAAACTAGCCAAATTTAAGAAAAAAATATTCTTATTATGACAGTCATTGGAAAATTTACACAAAACAGATCTGGCATCCAATTGTAAAACCATCCTATTATTTCTAAAAGGTAAAAGAAAAAAGATAAGAAACTATGCCTAAATATGTACAGTTAAAAAGAAGTGAAGAACAATCATTTCCTTATTTCAACTTCTTTGCCTTCAAGCAGAGATTTTGCTTACTGAGCCAGTTTTTCTAAATCAATTTTCTTTATTCTTTTTAATGATAGAATTGCTTCAAAGGGATTAACATAATAAGCTTATGTTAGCAAAATAGACTACAAAGTCTCATTATCCCTATATTCTTAATTTGGTCACACCGGCGGAATTTAATCACTGGTTGTCACCTAATATGAGATAAATGATTATTGATGCAAAACACATCCATTTTTAACAAAAAAATAAAATTATTTTCAGCTGTAACTGGTCACATTCATATTTTGTACAAGTGCAGTGACTTACCTAATTCTTGCTCACATGTAAATTAAGACAGAAGCTATAAAATTCAAACAATGCCAAAAGTTGATAAATAAGAATTTTCTTTCCACTGGCATAATTAATTGGCCATGGATCATGTTAGAGTTATTTGAGTATTCAACATTCTAACAGAGATATTGTGCTTCAATTTTCTTGCACTAGTTGTGGAGGCTCATAAGTTGTTTACATAACAAGCTTAACTATGTAGAGCTTCTCTCAACTAATAAAGGAAATGGATTCCACAACTGCACTACAAAGCATGTAAAATGTTGCCTTGCATTTGAATGTATTTGGCCACACTTCTTAAGAATCTTACTTTTTCAAGACTTTCATCCTTGTCAATAACTACTGATGGCTTTCCTCTGCCTGCAGAAACTTCAACCTGCAAAGCATGATAACAAGCATCCTTAGTAAACTTTTGACCGGTAGATTTCCAGTCCCATTTATCAGAAAGAGAGAATTCTAACTGGAGCAATTTCCCATGTGAAGGCACCACTGTCCCGAGCAGCTATTCCACGCTCATTGCTCTTAATAGCATAAGCATCCTAAAGAAGCATAAGGGAAAAAAGGTCACACTTAGATGAAATTTAGATGTATAAGATGGATCATATAATCATATTATTTAGTTGGAAGTAACTAAAACATACCACCAAGTAAGGACAAGTCAGGCATCCAATTAACTCTAGTGTCTAGAGTTGTTTAAAATTGGCAAGATTTTGAGCCAACCCTGCTAAACTATCATCTTGACCATATAGTGATCTTAGAGACAGTGGACAAGTTAACAGAAAAGGTAAAAATGAATGTGTCACATTCTAGACATCTTAGAAGATAGTTAATTTTTTGGCTCTTGGATAACAAAAAAACCACTTAATCCTAAGAAAGTATGAAACAAAGTTAAATATAGTTCCTACAAATGATTATATTATTAAGTATAGATGAAATAATATCTTATTAAAAGAGATAATAAGAAAAAGATGTGTGAGATCAGTATCTCAGAGCCAAGGATTTATGCTGTAGTAATCCACAGAAATGTACAGAATAAGACATCAAACAGCAAATAGGCTATCTGATTAGGAATGCCAGCTGCTCACCACTTGTTCTGGGTGGACGTCCCTGCAATGTGTCCAGCCCAGTTTTGGTGGAAAGCTTGGCCCTTTGGGAAGGTTTAAAGAGAGCTCAGTCAATGCCAATCTCCAGAATTCTAGTAGTACTTGATGCTCAGCAGATCATTAATTTTGTCAAAGGAGCTGCTGAGGTTCCTTGGTTTCTTGAGGCTTCCATTTCCAATATCTGAAGCCTGCTTAATTAATTATCTAGTGTTGACTTCTCTCACCTGTCTAGAGAGCTCAACTATGTTGCTGATAGGCTTGCTGTTTTTGGTAGAACCCACAGCCCATCCATCTTTTGTAATGCAGCTGATCCTGCTGCTATTCAGTTTTTGAAGTAATAGCATTTACAGTTTTCCTTTTCAAAAAAAGCAAATAGGTAAAAGGTTAGAAATATTTTGGATTTTGGATAAACAACAACCACTAAGCATATCTGACCTGTCCTATATTGGAGAAACTGATAGTGATGGTTGTAACTATGATAAATGGAATAGCATGTTAGCGTCAGGTAAGCCAAAGCACGTGAATAAGCTAGATCAAGCCAACCTAGCAAGTTAATTCATTAACCCATACTGACCCATCCTCTCATAACTCACCCACAGATCAGGAATTTCAGATTGTAAAAATTTACTTATGCAATTTATCTTTTTAATAACCGCAAGAGAATATAACGGAGTGTAATATCAAGATTCTTAAAAAAGAGAGGTCAACTATTGAAATACAACTTTTGATATTTTTAGAGGAGCCTTCAGCTTTCTTGAAGCAGTTCCATTCCCATTTGGCCTTAGAACTGATAGAATTAAATCTTGTTGGCCCACAATTTATCTGTTATATACATATTCCTCCATGGCCTGCTTATTGAATATATTCATCTCTGAATATTGCTAAAAGTTTTCTTGTGTTCCTTCATTTAGAATATGACTTGACTGGAATCTACAAGAGTTACTAAAACAAAAACCTTCCACTTGCTTACTATGTTAGTAATGTCACCTGTTGACCACCAATAGGTTTTCCCACCACATTTCATCGCCGTAAACTCCAGGACTCATGTATTTTACTTATCAGCATATTTCTGGTGTTCTGTCTTTCTATTATCATCTTATTTATTCTCCATATGTTTCAGGAATTCTAGAAAACTTGTTTTGCAATCGAGCACAAGCCAAAACAGGCTCATCTTGTTTACTATGACACCTGAATTTGTTACTTTAGCACTTACCTAATGAACATTAAGAGTTAGGAACACTTCAGAAAAAAAAGATCATTTGAAACATTCAACTGTACATGTTGCCATGGAATTTATAGGATTACAAGATCTCTGTTACTCTATATGTTAATACAATCAAAATTTTACATCACAAACATGATCACATGCAAGTCCTATAAAAGAAAAGATATAGAATAGCCAATTATAATTTCTCTGGTAAAAATTTGTTCAAACTTCTTGAACTTCTTACAAAATAATAAAAAATATATATACGTAAGAAACAGGATATATGCTTCTCAAGAAAGAATGCATCTAAGAATCTCACCTGTTCTTCTCTTGTTATTGAATGATGAACGGCACATAATTCAGCACAATTTCCCATGGCAAAGTCATTATATACGTCCCATAAACCATCCTTAAGCATCCCATCAACAATAGTATCATGACCAAATCGAGATCCTTTTCTGCATATTTACAGATTGCAGAATAATTATTGGAGCCAAGATTAGTCATATTAAGGCTAACTAATACCTGCTATTCCTTTAAACCAAATTGAGTAAAAGTTTTGCCACAATAGCAACAGTGCCAGATTAAGATCAAGAATGTAATTTGTTCAGGTCTAAATGCAACTCCTATGACTTCTAATACAGAGAAGCTCTACATGCCAATTCATACATCCCATCTTTCTGTCACTATAAGTGTATATGTCTACATAAGATCAAATGATGTTTAGCACAGGTTAACACTGCACGAGTTGATGATAGAACCAAAGAACATGGTAAAGAGCATGGAAGGAGGTTGTGAGGCCCACATATCTGACCCATGCCCAACCATATTTTTAAACCTGGAATAAAAGTTCTGAAGAAGAAACATCTGAGAATTTAATATAATATTTTTCTTTTTTGTTCTATGATTCTCACATACCATCTTTCACAGAAACAGTATATGTAAGAAACATCCCTTATTAAAAGAATCAATACGTTATATTTAGTGATTTCCCTGTTTGTCATACAACACCTAGAGGTAGTTCAGAAAACATAATTAGCATTCCTCAACATTAGCAAATTATGGAAAAGCAAATTTATACATAAAAGAAAAAAGTAAATGCAACAGAGGCCTAACACCTTGCTTCTGCAATATACTTAGGGGCATTCGACATGCTTTCCATGCCACCAGCTACAACTATATCATTAATACCCAGCTGGATACTTTGTGCTGCCAGCATTGCAGCTGCAATTCAAAAATATAAATATGTTATTCATGACAATTGTCAAAGTTGTATACTAAATATGATTAATTATACCCTTCATTCCAGATGCACAAACTTTGTTTATGGTGGTGCAGACAACTGTATTTGGTATTCCAGCGCCGAGAGCAGCCTGCCTAGCAGGAGCTTGACCAAGATTCGCACTCAGGACATTGCCAAAAAAGACTTCTTGTACAAGTGCTGGATCAAGGTTTGCCCTTGCAAGAGCATCTATGTAATCAGGACAATATTTCAGTAGGTCCAACACGTAAAGAAAGTAGAGAAAACAAAAAGGTCAGAGAAAAATTAGCTTTGATCATACGCTTGATTGCAATAGACCCAAGTTGTGTTGCAGACAAAGAAGACAGAGCACCAAGAAACCCACCCATAGGCGTACGCGCAATACCGACAACACATACATCTGCCCACAAGATGAAAGCAACAAAAACAAGATATAAATGTCACTCACAGGGATAAGGACCAATCGATCCCCTGACATATGCACATATGACACATACACACACATATCACATATTATATATATATATATATATATATATATATGTCAAAATTAGCATACTCATACACTCTTAAGAGACTACCTGAAGGTTACATCAGTTAGTTTGATCTCTTTGCCTCTATCCAAGCAATGGGCCTACTTATATAAGTCAAGCAATACATACTAGTTTTTGTTGCACAGATTGCAAGTGACCCTTTGTCCTCTGACCAAAAAGTATCTGTTTTGGCCAAGTAATCAGTTTTTCTCTTACTTTAAAAACATCAATCGTAAAAGTTGCTCAGTTGATGAGCATTTTCCATATATCTACACAAGTTCTTATTATATATTTAGCCCCTAAAAACTTATATATCACGAAGCAGGCTAGAATCTTGTATTCCATTATTGTTAATTAAGACTCATTAAGTACGTAGTATCAGTACTCCGCAAATGACAGTACCATGGGATCTATCTACTGTCAATGATCGAAGTACTTTATCATTATATAATAGAAAGAAAAAACAAAAGATGAATGCAGAACATTGGAGCTCAAACTACAGCAGGAATAATACATAATACGCAAAGCACGTATACTATCTTTTCACGCAAGATGTGCATCCTACAAATCCTGAAGCATAAAACATCAAGTTTCGCTTGCACCTACTAAAAGACTAAAAGGAGATTTTGTTCAGCAAAAGGTCAGATACTGAATCCCTGATTCATCTAATGGTGGTTTGCATCATGACTCCGGCCAAATTTTTTTAAGAAAGCTAAGAGAAATACTTTACAAAAAAAAAATGTTTTCAACAGCGTCTTAAGTATCAAAACTGGTGTTTGATAGATTTATACCTCTTGGCTTTATCTGCTCCGAAGCCATTTTATGATGCCGTGAAAAAATCCAAAACGCGACCTAACTAAGCAGCCTAGCAAAAAAAAGGAAGCCAAAAAAAAAAGATCAAAGAACAACGTATGACTGATGATCAGGACAAGCACCACAATTTATTAATGCAAGAAAGAGTCCCAGGAAACCAACTAAAAGCAATATATTAACATACAGAAATCTTTGGGGAAAATAGTCTAAAACGAAGAGACAAGCGAAAGGCACGAATCGATTTACCAAACGGTGACAGACACCAAACGAATCTCAGTCGGGAAACTTCGAACAACAGAAGGAAAGAGAGGATCAAGAATCAGGATTCTCCTCCTGACACCGCACGATAACAGATCGAAAGGGGCAAAGAAACAAAAAAAACAGATTAGATCGCGGCCTAGATAGAGAACGGACGGTGCTATGTAGGAAAAGAGGAGGAATCGATCGGGGTTTGGTGGAAGACGATACGAAGCGAGAGGGGAGGAGGAGGAGCTCACCTGCCGCTCCTCCGGTTATTTCCGGGCCACTCCTTGCAATGGGAAGAGAGAGCGGAAAAGAAGCAATGAAGGCTTACAAATAATGGGTAGGTGCGGAGTACATCGCATCATTGTTTTCACATTTGCACCCCACGCATCTTATAATTACAACATAGGGACGCAGTTATTAGTTTCTAATTAAGGATTAGTTAGCAGCTGATTTGGCCGTTGGTTGGTGACGTCATCAAATTAGTTTTTGTTTAACAAATAAAAAACAGTTCTTACATCTCTATCCTTTCAAAAATTTGACAATAGCATAGTTATTTTTTCAAAATTTTAATATATATATATATATATATATATAATTTTATATTTTATACTATCTTAAACTGATTTAGAATGAAGATGTTATATGCATCCTGTAATTTTTTTTTATTTTTAAAGTATTTATGATATGATATTTTTTATTACTATGATATAAATTTTTATATAATATTTTTATATTAAGTGGTTTTATATTAGAGGATTAATGTTAGGGATCTCATTATGAATATTATAATTTGGATATGACTTGTGAAAGTTTATGTGTTAAGTAGATGAGAAAAATATGAAAATAAAAGAGAAAAAAAAGAGAAAGTGAATTATACATGTGTCACTAGCTAAATAAAAGAGTGTCACCCATCCTTGCTAAATTGTCAACACCTATGCCTCATTATTATGTGCTTGTCACATTGTGATATCTTGTATTACTTAAATACTTGTAATTAAAGAGAAAAAGTAAAAACAAAAAATTATCAAGTTAGAACATCGCTGCCCTCTACTAGTGTAAAGGAATAAATGAAAGGGAGGAAAAGGAAGTAAAATATTCTTATCTTGGCTTGAGGATTTTGGACTAGTTCAACACCTTTGGCAATTAGTTTTTTAAGACAAATATTTTATCTCATGTTTCTTATTTTCATATTTATGGATAATTCATGAAGCTTCACCAATTTCTGATAGTATCAACCTCAATTGAGTTATAAACTTATAATACTGAAATCTTAAGAATTTTGACCTATCTATTTTTTTTTTTAAATTATAATATTTTATATAAAACTTAAATTGAGTAAACTCTATTTTATTTAAAACTAAATTCTCATATCTTTTTGTCAATGTGAATGATGTGAAATATAATTGTCTATCCAAATGTTTATTTTAATTAATATCTTGAATTCTATAAAATATAGATAAAATAATTTGATCTATTTGTCTTGTTTTGATTATAGTGTTGTGTACAATATTCTAAATTAAGCAAAAAAAAATTTGATATAAATTAGACTCTTATATCTTTCATTTAATATCCTTTCAAATGATTTAAAGTATAAATAACTATCTAAATAATTATTTCGTTTGATCTCTTGAATTCCGCTAAGACCTATTTGTATTAAATTACTTGTGCTTTTTTATATAACTTTAGTTTACATAAAACCTGTTTTATTTCAAGTAGATTCTTATATATTTTTAAAATATCTTATTTGAATAAATTAGAGCACAATTAAGTGTCTAAATATCTTTTGCAACTTACCTTATAAATTTTGTCAGGACAAATTAGTTTATAAATTTATCAATTTTTCTTCTATCTTTTGGATCTTGATTTTAACTAAGAAGTCTCTGTTAATGAGATTCATGTTACTGAGTAAACTTTTTTATCTCTTAATAATTGATCTTGGTTATAATTGAATAAATTGTGCATATATTCAAGTTACCTTTGATATTGATCTATATGTTATGCTTTTGTTGTTTCACATGTGTTTTCGGTATATTTCTATTTTCTTGATCAAAATATCTTATTTATATTTTAGTGTTCGTGGGATATTATATACCATTTGCTAGAAATGGAAAGGGGATTGTGTTATATTATGGGGCCATGATGAGCTCTAGACTAATAAACAAATAAGTGCATTGTGTTATATTATGATCTCATTTCACCATCTATATTCCTTTGATATGATTCCAAATATTATACTTATATGTTGTTATACATTCATTTGATACTAATGAATTGAATGAAATATCAAATATGACTCTACTCGTGAGCTCATTATCTTGTATTTTTATATTAATTTTCTAATATGTTGCTCCTCACTCCTTGTTCTTTTGTTAAAAATATCAATTATAATACTTGAGCTTGTTTATAAGTTATTCGTTGCTCCCTTGTTATAATGAAATATCAAGCATGACTCTTGAGCTCATACGTTATATTATAATCCTAATTTATTCATATATTATTATATACTCATTTGATATCAATGAATCGAATGAAATATCAAAATTGACTCCACACTCAAACTCATTCCTTATAATTGTTCTTCATATACTCATACATTACTCATTGCTCCCTTGTGAAGTATAAATCTAATAAAATAATATTTATTGACTCTTGAATCTATGCTTTGACCTTATGCTTATGTCACATGATTTATCATCTCTATGTCAAAGATATAAAAGTCACTTGCTAAGTTTTATAGTTTACATTATTTCTATATAAAATTTTCAAACTAGATTGTCACTCACACACATTAATTTTGGACTAAGCAACGGAATCCTACAAGTTTATGATATGTTTTCGGTGGTTTAATAAGATGTTATTATATAGAAATTTTACTTGCAATGTTATTCAAAATAAGTTAGTGTGTCTTGTTGTAAATATTAAAAGACCTCTCATATTTTAAAAGTTAGAATGCTAAATTGTAAGTTTTTATGTTGATGTGAACTTGTGATAAATGATAGTGAAAATTTATATTTTGATTAAGATAGGATGTTATCTTGGGGATGTAACATATTCTAATAGAAAAAAACTAATATGGTAAATATATAAGCTCAAACATGGTTGACAAGTCGACCATCCTAGCCACCTGTTAGTCATATCCAATCGATAAATAGTGATTGGATATGAGAACACATGACCTCAACAAATCGCACGTGGCCAAATGCCCGACTACCTAACCTCATGATAAGTAGGGTTAGATACATGGGCGGGCAAAACATCGTATTATCTCCTCTAACACTTAGTAATGTCAGATGTAACCATCCCGAACCACCTAATAAGAGATCCCAAGGTATGCATTCGACATATTCACTTCTTCGAGCTCACCAACGAGTTTGACCAGTTAAACTAGTTTTGAACTTTCTGATTATGGGAGCTGACTTGACGATCGAATGAGCATTTATTGGAAATACCCTGACTCATTATGCAAGGTTGATACATCAAAAAATTGAAAGCCACACTCAAACAGTTTTAAAATGAGCCTCGGTTGGATTTGGCTCACTTCTATAGTTTTGATAATTAGAATTTGACTTAACAGATTAACACTAAAAGGAGGATCGTAATGTATATCTTAATAAAATTTTATAAGGCCCTCAAGATCGAATCTAAATGAGACTAATTGATAGATTAAATATGTCAAACGATCCAAGAGTTCCAAACCCGATGATGTTGAATTTTCCTTTGCCAAATCCTCTTGTCCCAATTCAAGGGCCAATTCCACCTGTCCCATCGATCAGTCCCACTCTCTAGCTTCCCAATCCCTAGCTCTTCTATTGATTGTTCTAAGACTCAACGGTCAATCTACCACTTGCCCAGTCTGTAGTCCCACCTACCCAATTTGTTATTATCCCTATTAAAACCTTCCATAGTCTAACAAAGCAAATTCAATTTCTAATAAGAGTATTCCAATATGTGGCTCCTTACCTCCCTCAGCTAACCCAATTAGTACAACAAGAAGCACACTAAACTCCTTATACCTCTCTCTTCCCTGCTTTGCGATTGAGTCACAACTACAAATTCATTCTCAAATTCACCATTCTCAAGTTCTACCTCTTCACTCTCTTCAAGAAGCCAGGGCATCAGGGGGTCGATGGCTCTATTTGCCAACCCTCATCCTGATGTTTAAGATCAGTTGTTTAAGATGGATTAGTGGTTGGAAGATTTTAAAAGAAAAATAAGGCAAGGGAAGCAACTTCAGACCGACCCTTACCTTAAGTCCCTATTTGTTAGAATCATAATGGAGGAGTCCATCCCCCGAGGCTTTCAGATACCAACCTTAGAGCTATACGAGGAAAGTTCTGATCCAACAAAGTATATAGTTGTCTTCACTTCTCAAATGACAATACTTAGGATGACAAACTCGATCATGTGACACACTTTTGCATCAACATTATGAGGTGCCGCAAAGCAATGGTTCTTTAAGTTATTCCCGGAGTCGATCTCCTCTTTTGGAAAGTCTACTAGAGAATTTGAGTTAAACTTAATTAGCTACAAGCTACCAAAGAAATTGACTACTTTCCTTTGGCAATTTGACTAATAGACAAGGAATTATTTACTAATTATACCAAGCGATTTAATGATGAGTTTAGGCTAATGGCCAACTCGAGCTTATCCATTCTCCACAATGCCTATATCAGCGACCTTCAACCTTTAAAATTCTTCTATTTAGTTATTATATAACCATTGACTATTTTTTCTGAGTTATTCAAGAGGTCAATCGTCAAATTACAGCAGAATATATGATTGCGAGAAAAAAGAAATCCAAACCTAAAAAAGCTCTAAGGGTGGAAAGAAGTTAGCATCTAAAAAAACTCGAAGTACCCTTACAATGATAAACTGAGGGGAGATCGAACACCTCTTTTAGAGAATTTACTCTATTGAACAAATTACATACATAAGTGTTCATATAAATAAAAGAAAAGCTTGCTCCATACCTTTCACCCTTTATGGGCTTCTCAATCATTGAAGTCTATTTAAAATATTATCGCTTCCATCAAGATCATGAGCATGACAGTAAAGATTATTATAATTTGAAGCAACATATTAAAAATCTCTAAAAATGGAAACTTAATTATTATATGCATAGGGTTTGAGAACCTTGCCCAAGACCGTGGGGGTCCTGCCTCCGACAAGGCAATATCCTTTATCACGGTGACTTTGACCCTTTTACCGGAAGGGGAAGAAATGGAAGCCAATATCAAATGTGGTGATGGAACCGGAGAACTCACGACTAAATGTTAAAGATAAGTTTGATGAGGATGTCATTTAGACCTGTTAAAATGTTGAGATGAGTATTTTGAGGACAAAAGAAGACCTGAAAGCTTTGAGCAAGTTTGACGGTCAAAGGGTTTCGAGAAAATTTGAAGATGTGAAGGGCATAATGGTCCGAGAGCTATTTATAGTTCTTGAATGATATTTCATCTAATTATCTCATTGGACAATGCATCGATTAATAAGACATATGGGCAACACTATTCTATTAGTTGGGGATGATCGACTGAAATCATCATAATTCTTCAAATCTCGAATAGTGCACATAAGCCATACGTGGATGCTTCTATAGACACCACATTGGAAGTGTGACAATCAAAATGATAGCTTCGATCAACTATATCAGGTAGCTAAATCGATGCACCCGTCAAAGATCAAGGTAAGATCGATGCACATAGGTCTATATGTCACAAAAACATGAGGAGAGAGAGGATGAGGCACTCGTCAAAGATTCGGATACTCACCTTAGACATTGAGCTGATCAACTGAAGGATCGAGGGATACACCTTTCGACCCAAGAGCTGGAGTGATGAACATCACGCGAGCTTTTGGAGTGATGAACATCACACCATACCTTTTCTTAAAAGGTCAAACGATCTCCTCTCACAATCAACAATCTCGGATGTAGCCATGCTCCAACCACATATCAAAGGGACCAACCCCAAGGTACGCATTTTACACATTCACTTCTTCGAGTTCACCAACTAGTCTAAAAGTCCGACTAGTCTTGGATTTATAGTTACAGGAGCTGAGTTGATCGTCAAAGTAATATTTATTGGGAACGTCTCCGACTCAGTAGGAGCGATGCATTGGGATATCGCAAGCAACACTTAAGGCAATATCTTAAAACGAGTTATGAATGGATCCGACTAATATCTTTTAGCTGCGACAATCAAAACTTAACTTCAAAATATTCTTTCTCTTAAGTTCGATTTTCTTAGGTAGAAAGAGTCTTAGAGTGGTCCATAAGAAGATATTTGTCATCACTATTAATTTTTGAGGAATGATTTTTATTCTGATTCTACTAACTTGATTTATCTGTTGGGTGAGTTTCTATCATTCTGAACGATGTCACGGTTGAGCATCAACTTTGATTTGTTTTGGAATGTACACAAGAAAATCCAGCCAAAAGAAAGCTAGAATACAAAAGAAAAAAAAAATTAGTGTATGTAGGATCCTACCAAGTCCTTTTACTACCGTCAGCATACAAATCATCTTAATATCAGATTAAACTAAAAATTATAACTCCGCTCAGTCCTCCAAAAATAATTTTATTTGGATGTCTCAGTAAAATTGACCAACCAATTAATCATTCAAATGTCTTCTCTAAAGACATGTTGAATATGTATCGATTTATAATAAAAAGTATATTTGATTAAATTCAAAACATTTCAAGGACTTGTTGTCCCTTGGAATTTAATGCATGTGAAACAGTGTCTCCAAATTATATTCTATTTGTTTCATCACTACAAATCAGCGTTGAATGAAGTTGATAGTACAATTACTCCTTTAACTTAGATCTAACTGAGTAAATTAATGTCAAGGTGGACACGATGTTGGATTTTACTACAAATCTCAGTAATCGAGATGTTTATTGAGTATTTACTGAGCTAGAAATCTTAAAATAGGGAGAAACATGTGAAGTGTAGTTTCCTAAGATGATGATAATTTTGTATCTTCATATGCTTAGAATTGATAATAAATCAAAAAAATAAAAAATACGTGACGTCCAATCATATGATTTATAATTAATGAGTATTTGATACGAGAAATATAATAATAACTCAACAAGTGGTAGGACAATTAACAGTAAAAACAAATACTCAATCAACAACCAAATCATATGAATGATATATCAAAATAACAATTCAAGTTGGATTTTATCCCTTCTATATGTATTACAAAATATTTTTCTTACTCGACTTACTATAAAAGGTTACGTTAGGCATGATAATCGATATCAATTATTATTTATTAAAATCATTTAAATTTTATCATGTCGAATAGACATTGTCGATAACTCACTCGACATTGATCTTTGTGTATATCGGTCGTAAAACCAGCATCCAACAATTATCAATTTATGAGTAAATGTTCAAGCATTTTCTTTGACCAACATTCAAGTTTAATTGATTCGGATATTACTAATATTATTCTATCAACCCTCAACGCTAGATTGACCATGATGATACAGTTAGCATGATAATGATGAGGAAGACATACCACCTAAGCATATCTACTTAACAATATTGGGAAAAAAATATTCTTTGTTAATATCCCACCTCATGGCCTATCACTAAGAATGCAAACCTAAGAAACTTCAGTTTTACGAGATCGTTCGACTCCACTCTTTTAAGAGAGGTGAGAGGAGGAAGAGAAGCTCTTTGGCTGAGGTTATCACGTGAATCACATGTGCGGGATAAACAAGTAGTAGTTGAATTAGATCACCGTATCGGTGTCCCCGTACAGCCTCGGTGATCCACTCACTGCTGTAATCTCCAAAACAGCAAATCATAAAATAACATATAGTAACCGTTCGATATTATCACCTGATAAAATGAACGGTAAGGATAATGTTGTAATAAACTTTACGGTACGGTCTGACAGCTAATCAACCCACAGATCTACTGTAGCGGCGACTCGGTCCCCGGAAGAGTGTCATCCATCAGACCGTGAATGCTCCGCGGAAATCTTTTAACTATCCAGACCCATTGCATCATCGAAACATGGACGGCCAGACGCGACGGAAATGATCATGGAGCAACTTAGTTGAATCAGTCCGGACGATCATTGGAAGCGCTGTCGCTTTTTAACGAGAGAACCAAAAAAATAAAGAGAAGCAGCTTCTTCTCTTTTTCCTGCCTTTGGTAAGCACTCGAAGATTAGGGTTTTGTTGCTGCATTCGGGTTGGAAAACCTAGCCGGAGATATTCTTTCCACCGATGGAGCACGGTGGCGATGGCCACGGCGGAGGCGCCGGAGGTGGAGGGTTCCACCGCAACGAGGCGATATCGGCCGTCCAGGACGAGGAGCAGTTCTACGGGGAGGACGACGACTACGACGACCTCTACAGCGACGTCAACGTTGGCGACGGGTTCCACCAGAACTTCCAGGGTGGCGATGACGCGGAGGGTTTTCAGGCCGGGGACGAGCGGCGGAGCGAACCCCAACCGCCGCCGCCCCCACCGTTGCCTATACCGGCGCCGCAGCAGCCGGTGGCGGAGACGTCCGAGAGGGTCCAGATCCCGGGCATCGCCGGGGAGCCGAAGATCGAGCGGGTTGCTGATAGATCCGCCGGTTTCCAGGACCCGGGGTTCAGGGGAGGCGCCGAGCCGATGGTTGGGGTCAGACAGGCGGCACCGCTACCTCCACCGCCGATGCCGGTGGTGACGGGTGCAGGTAGGACTGACCTAGGCCAGGCTTCCGGTAGTTTTAGCCAGATCCAGAGCAATAATCGGAACAATAGCTTCCCAAATGAGGGCTTTCAGAGACAAGGAGGTGGCTTTGGGAACGAGGGTTTCCAGAGGCAAGGAGGTGGTGGAAGCGTAGTTGTACCTGCAGGTAACGCGAATGGTGGAGGGGACGCAGGTGGCGGTGGCGGAGCTGGAGCAGGGGTTGGTGGGACTACACTTTTCGTTGGTGAACTCCATTGGTGGACGACTGATGCAGATCTTGAAGAAGAACTCTGCAAATATGGGCAGGTAAAAGAAGTGAAATTTTTTGATGAGAGGGCGAGCGGAAAATCAAAAGGATACTGTCAGGTCGACTTCTATGATTCAATGGCTGCATCTGCCTGCATGGACGGTATGAATGGGCATATTTTCAATGGAAGACCTTGCGTTGTTGCTTTGGCTTCACCGTACACTGTTCGGCGAATGGGTGAGAACCAAGTGAACAAGAACCAGCAGGCAATGGGCCAGTCCCAGCCGCCAGCACCTGCACAGAAGGGTAGGGGAGGTAGCGGGTCTTCAGCTGGTGGCAACTTTGGACGTGGAGGAGGTGTTGGCGGTGGCAGTGGTGGAAATTGGGGAAAAGGTGGTGGAATGGGGAACCGAGGGCAAATGGGTAATATGAGGAACAGAATGGGTCCCCTCGGTGGAAGGGGTATCATGGGCAATGGAGGGATGGTTGCCCCACCACCGCCTGTGTTGCATCCTGGAGCTATGCTCGGTCAAGGGTTTGATCCCATGGGCTATGGAGCAGCAATGGGTAGAATGGGTGCTGGCTTTGGAGGCTTCCCTGCAGGTGCTGCTGGTGCTCCTTTTCCTGGAATGATGCCTTCGTTCCCACCTGTTGTGGCTCCACATGTCAATCCAGCTTTTTTTGGGAGGGGACTGGCACCTGGTGGCGTTGGTATGTGGTCTGATCCGAACATGGGTGGCTGGGGAGGTGAAGATCAGTCAAGCTATGGCGAGGATGCTACCTCAGATCAGCAGTATGGAGAAGGGAGCCATGGGAAGGATAGGATGGCTGAGAGGGATCGTTATGGTGCTCCAGAGAGAAGACATGAAAAGGAGAAAGATATGGGTTCTGGACAGGAGTGGCCAGAGAGAAGACACCGTGATGAGAAGGAGAGAGAGACAGGGAGAGATAAGGAACCGGGCCGGGAGAGGGACAGAGAGCGTGAAAGGGAGAGGGACAGGGAAAGAGACAGGGAAAGGGAGCGGGAACTTGATCGTGAACGTGACAGGTATCGAGATGACAGAGACAGACATGGTGATCACTATAGACACAGGGATCGTGAGCCAGAGCGTGATGATGACTGGGCTAGAGGAAGATCATCTAGGCCTCGCAGCAAGTCACACGAGGTTGAACATTCAAAGAGGCGTCGGCCATCACATGAATGATTTAGGTCCTTTGCAGCTTTCTCAAAACAGGAAGATGTTATCAAGATGAATCATATGTTTCAGTAGCTGCTTTTACGTCAAGTTCAAGATACTTCTGGTTGAGAATTCCTGCAAGGGCCCTGCTTAGTCATCTGACTGAAGAAGTAAGCTAGCTTTCTTTTTGTTTCTATTTCTCAATGTTTATGGTATCCATGCAATACTTTGATAGGTGATACACTTCTTCAGCAACACATAACTTTCAGGTAATGTTTTTTTTTTATCATATCCTGATTGTGTAATGGAACTATTAGTTCGAGTTGCTTGACTATTAGTGTTTTTTGTTATTAAAGCAATTGAGGCATGATATGCTGAAAGTCTTGGTGCCTGAGTTTCACTAGAACAATAAGAACAAAAATATTGTTCTAGTTTATTTCTTGTAAAAGCATATATCGCTGGCTAACGTATTTCATACATTACATTTCCTGCTGCCTTTGTGTTCTTTCTTCGACCGCAAAAGAGTTTGGGTTCCTGGTGCCATCTAGAATGGAAGTCCCGTTTCACTCTTTTTCAGCCTTGGGTTCGAGCAAATAGGTTAGTTTTCAAGCCATTTGCTCTCTGATCAAGCCTTCAGTTGTACCTTTCCCAGTTGGAGTTACAGTTGCTGCAGTCCTTAGGGAAAGTAGTTTTCAAGCTTTGTTAGTATGACTACAAATTCTTTTCATATCTTCTTTATAAATATAGTCAATTTCTCCATTTAATGGAACCACTTTGTCAACTTATTAATAGCATTATTGTCAAATAGCCTACATGACCCTGAACGCATGAAGAATCCTGATATTTCCATCAAATATTTCTCAAGATGTGACAATGTTAACAGACAAGTACTGTAACTCATGGTGGTGTTCACTATGCTCTCAAACTTTATACATGTGCTAGGTATATGGGTGACCAACTTGGACTTGTATGCTTAGGACTGTAGGCACAACATATATGAAAATGCACTAAAGTACTACCATGCATGGCTGAAGTGTGCACCTAGCTTTGCAAGACTGATTAGTCCCTATCTGTTCCAGCCAATCCAAATTCTGATTTGTTGTCTCTGGCCCTAACACATTTATAGAGAATCAGGGGGAGAAGTGTTGACCAAATTCCAAGGAATCCTGACTGATACCGGCCAACAGTTGATCTTTTCAGTCCCAATGGTCCCATCAGTTGCTTCCAATCAGTAATTTTACTTGTTTCCAGTTGGTCCCAATGATCTTGATAAACCCAACTGACACCTGAATGATCCCGACCTATGAGTATGTTACACACAACAATAACATCCTATTGTACATATGCTCTTTAGGCTATTACTGGTTTTTTGAAGTGCTATTGGGAATGATTCAAGATGTTCCTTATGTTTTTTTGGTTAGTTTGGATTGTGGGGAGTCATTTTTTTTCAGTTGATTAATTGTTAGATACTTGTATATTAGTTATTGGTTATTATTTTTAAGTTGTCCAAAATCTGGATTGATTAGTTTCAAGTGTATTCTATTTCATTATAACTGTAGTGCTAGGCCACTCAAAACCCCATAGAAACATTGTAAAGGCTTAGGGGAACCCAATTGTGTTATCGTGAACTAATGTGACCAGCCCCTTCATGGTGCTGGTTGAACAAATATAATCATCTTATTTTCTTTATTACTTTTCTCTTTCTTCACAGCTAGCAGTCACCTGTAACTCACTCATGCAACCCAGATATCTTGTCTATGGCTCGCTATAACCACCACATATCTGATTTGCAAGTTTTTCTCATCTATTTGTATCTTCTGCAACCAATGAAAATTATCTAAATTCTTTTGATTTCTTCAAGTTATCTTTGATGTCGACTATTTGTTCTTTAAAAAGAACAAGGATCTTGGTATTATAATCATTGTGTGTCCTTGGGTCTATTGGATGTTTCTCCAAGTTTGTTTGGTTTTTTCTGTTGTCGCCTTGTTATGAAGCATTAATGGTTATGTAGCTAGTTCACCCAAATAGAACAAAAGGGTCTTTCCTAGAGATGTCATGTGTACTGGGTCTGCCTGGCCTGGTACGGTTTGGGGTAGGCATGACAGTATGACACTGTTGCTGCCATGCTGCCTTCAGCCCAAATTTTATTTGGGCCGAGTCACACCGGACTAGAAATTCAGATCCTTGGCCTATCATGGCTTGTGGCCTGTAGCCTATCCAAAAAATGAAAAACAATATAAACAAATTGGTATTTATTTGAAGTTGAGAACTCACTATACATTCTGGCTTCTAGGTTCACTAACCTGCTAACTGTATTTATAAAAATCAGAAAGCCATCGGGGCATTTCTCTTGGCAAAATGTCGCCAATGCATAACTCATAATTGATCAAAAATTAAAAATACATGTAGATTAGAGTTAAAATCCATACCTACAGAATGTCTAGTTGTTGCCCATGGATTTGTTCCGGTCCCCGACGCTCACCCTGATTGATTCTGTATCTCATCCTTGAATCATGCAAATGGCATTATTATAATTTTGTTCCGGTAAACAAAATTGCATTCCTGATTTTCTCTGTAGACATAATGATTCATAATCCATCTTGCTCACATCATGCACATTTAATATTAAAAAACCTAATTAATGATTTTGATTGTTGAATGAGAATGTTTACAGTACCATTATTACTAAATACATTTTTTAATATAAAAGATAGCCATATAGCCTGCATCAGGTCTGCAGCCTGCTAGTCCCACTACAGTAGCAAGATTGTCATGCCAAACCTGCCCTAATCATGATGAACTTAGGCCGTTTATAGATTGGATCGAGCATATTATACTTGTAATCATTTCATGTAACTACACAAGGTACATAGAGCAAGCTATATGTATAACCATACAGGGTCATCCTCGTACACCTGTTCCCATCATCAAATACATACACAGACATTTATATATGTTGATCCCAAGTTATTCTTAGTTGCCTACTCATAGGAATAAAAAGAAAAAGGATGGCACGATACATGAATCCCCTGCCATTCTGGGTTCTAATTACGGAGCTACAAATGAGTGGCAAAAAAATTCCTTAGGTTGCTGAAATGGGGAGAGTTACTTAGAAAGCAATTCTAAGATTTGAGTTGGTTGCACAGTAATGTTATCTAAGATAATGGTTAATTCCTTGAACCATCAGTCTTATCTTTAACATGAAACTCTGGTTTGATCCTGTACTTGGTAGCTTGATCTGGATGCAACTTCTAACTTTCTCACTCGTTTGTGCATGTAAACTTATTCTATCAACTTGGTTCTTTGAAATCCTTGATGAATCCTAGGATAGAATTTCATGCAATATCCTTGCCTTTTTAGTTTTCTGATAGAATTTTATGTTCAAATACATGTTGACTCTATGTAGTTCTATGTCTGCAGCTAGAAGATGCTCGTATCATTTAAGGTACAGTTTTGGCGACTCTTCCTCCTGGTACCGCTGATCCTCCAAGCATCAATCTAGACTCACATCCTTGGTGCATTATGTTAAAATTAAAAATGAACTTCTTGATGAGCAGCTTTGAAATGATGTTTGGGACTTTAGTAGTGTGATTATTCTCCTGAGAAAACTTTTAGCTAAGTTACTCATCAATTATGCTCTACAATCAGTCATGGAAATGTTGTCATGTTTTTTATCATGGTGTCAAAGCTGCATACGGACGGTAATGCAGGTTTACCGAAAACTGATAAACGGGCCACAGCCTGTTGGCTCGTAGCGCTGGTCAAGGCACATGACCCACGGGAATGAAATGTTTGATTTGATTGTTATTAATCACTGTTTTGTTGTCTTTTTCCTGTTGTAGGGTGATTCCCAAGTCATTGCATATATATGTGTCAGCTATATTTTTTGTTCTTGTTGTAACTGCTTGGTAGGTTAGGCCATACCCGAGTCAATTTCTTAGACTTGGCACTGATTGGAGGATTTTGAAACAATTTCCTCCATTGTACATTTGTTCTCATGCCATAATGAAATGCTGATTCCTCTTTTCCAAAATCTCTCTTGATGTTTTATGGTTGAGTCTCGAAAGGATAGATTGTGTTAGATGATGCTGATCTTTCTTGCACCCGTTACAATATGTTTCTGGAGAAGAGTATATACCTAAGCTTTTTTTCTTTCAATGCAAAATTGTATCAGGTTGGATGAATGAGTTGTATCATGCAAGAGTATATATAAGCTGTATCATGCAAAAATATTAAATGATCTACTAGATTGAGAGATGTGTTGAATTAGTTTTTGGTTTCTTGTGGGATTATTATGGAGTTTCTATTAAGAAATTGTATCAGGCTGGATGAATGAGTTGTATCCTGCAAGAGTATGTATAAGCTGTATCATGTAAAAATATTAAAGGATCTACTAGATTGGGGGATGAGTTGAATTAGTTTTTGGTTTCTTGTGGGATTATTATGGAGTTTCTATTAAGATGTTAACTGTGATGATTAATAAGATGCATGATAGCTATTGTACAATCTGTAATGTTAAGCCTCAAATTCTCATCTGATATGATTCTGGATCTGATGTGATGGTTTGGTGCGTGATACCAATGTATGCTTTCTGACTGTTTCTTGGATTAGTATGTGGCAGTGTCGTACTCGATTAGCCAACTTCGATGGCTCGATTACTATGGGCTCTTACGCCCATGACATCACAGACACAACCCAGCGGCGCCAACGTGCGTGCTCGTGTTGGCCGTCACCGACTTGCACCGAACGTCCACAATTGCGGCCGGTGGCTTGCTCTTCTCGTAACATCGAACCTCTCTGGGGCCTACCACGCCGAGCTGTTGAGGTTGCTGCGTAGACGGATGGGGAACTCGTGAAGCAGCGAGCTCTTACCCGTCACTTATGCTTCGGCCAACCCACGGGCACACCGGGTCCATTTCCTTATAAAGGCATCGCTTCCGCCGGCGAACGCTAGAGCGGTGTCCACTTCCACTCGTCTTCTGGTTGATCCCCTCCTTCCTCGACGTCCACATCGAGGGAGCCGCACTGCCATGGTGACGCTAGTAGTGGCAACTGCCGCCGACCCGGCCTCCGTCGGCCCCGCCTCCTCCTTCCTTGCGATGCCCGGGTGGAACCCTGGCCCTTCCATCGCCGTCCGTTTCGTTCCCTTGCCATGATTGGGAACCTCTCTTTTCGTTCCGTTTCGATCGTTAAATGTACGTGTTGATTCTTGATCTGGGATCTCTGGCGTGATTTTAGATCGGGATGGAGAGCTTCGCGAACGGGTCGGTGCGCCTGCTGAAGCACGAGAGGAGCATCGTGGCCGAGGACGACCTGGACCGCAGGTGGGAGGCGGCCACGGGAGAGCCCGTCGATGAGGTCATCTTCCTCAGCCGCCACACTGCCGTCTCCAACCGCCCCGCGTTTACTGTCCACCCCATCGGTAGTACTACAATCTTTCCTCCCCCAATTTGATACGATCGGTGACCCCGACCGATCCCCCGTTCGCTAGTTCGAGTACTAATGGCTTTCTTTCTTGATTTATTCTCTTTCTCTGTTTGAAGGCGTGCCGCATATACGGGAAGGCGAGCCACTCCCGCAGGGAGGGCGGCCCTGCTGGGCGGGGCCGCCAAACCCCAGGGTCGGCCCGTGGTTACGTCTCATGAAGAAGATTGCCGAAGCCAACGGTCTCATCCCGGAGTTTGAGGTAACTTTCCTTTTTCTTTCTGTTCTACTGTTCTAGGTAGCTATCTCACATTTTATCATCTCGATCGGCCATATTTTGGAATAATCTAATCCATCTATGTCTAATTTTCGTTCACTTGCTTTTGTTCATGTCCTATATTTCTTTTCTTTAGGGGGAAGTTGTTCTCCTGCAATAAGAACGTGAAAATTAAGCCGTTGTACTGAATAAGATTGAGCTATTTTTTTAGAATGTTTATTTCATTTAGTGCAGCTACCAATTTTATACTGCATGTATACTTTCGATGGAAGTATATGTTCCATCCGTAAGTACCATATTAGAAATATTCTTTAAAGAACACTTATGAACCTTAGAGTTGTCAAAAAATATTTCTAAAAGATAAGACCAAACATAATTGGATTATGTTGAATTTGGATCTATGCATTCTTAATTCCTTGGTGTATCCTGCTTTATTTCCTGGGCAACTCAAACACAAGAACAACCTACCTCAAATAACATTCACAAGGATATTCTGTTATTTTGGGAGATAAAAATATCCTTCCCATTTTTGTCTTATATACTTCCTGATTACAAATATAAAATAGATGAGGGGATCATTGGATTAACATCAACAAATCATGATTTCTGTACAAAAATACTTTTGCTAGGAGAGCAAGGAACAGAAAGAGATTGTTTTTCTTGTTTTTGGTGCTTGAACTCCATGTTGCCATCCTGTTTGCTACATTTATTCGAGTAGTGTTATGCTACTAGTGCTTCCTACACACCTAGACATTTAAAAAAAAAATTACAGGATAATGTATCATATACTTTATGAGTAATAATTTATGGGATGATGTTGAAAAGGTTATTTGATTGAATAGAAGGGATGGGATGGTGTTGTAAAGGAGTATGTTCATATCATGGGGTGGATGTTTGATAGGGTATCTGACTATCTGTGCATACAAGTCATTTCTCGGGTTATGATTTAAGTTCTTGATGTTTTCTTTCTTTTTGCAGATTACTTTGGAAGCAACTCATCATGGACCAGTGGTTAATACACCCACCATGTTCCTGGAGATTGGTATTGTAATTTCTTCATGATTTTGGATGGATGTAGTAGATGATTGGTTTGGTCAGTCACTTAGCAGGTCTTTTTATTAAACAATTACCCTGATGCCAATTACATTAAAGGAATTGAGTTATTAATAATTAAACATTTAAAACCTATAAGTTTTTCACATTAGTATTGATTGCCTATGTGGCAAAGAACATAGTCGCTTTATTATAAAAAATGCCCAAGGTTTATCCTAGGTGTTGGGATCAAATCAAAGCTGTGAAATATGAAGGTGTAACTTTTGTTACACGGTTTTGAGCTTGAAATTCAACGATGTTCTGCTGTATTGACAGAGATGTGCCAATGTAGCTGTTGGCTTGTGGCAGTCAGAATAGTCCCAGCATCATTATTTTTTTTAGCACACGGCATGATGGGTAAAATTAAAATATATGGTTATGACAAGTGCAAATGTATGCCGAATGGTCACAAAAAATGAAAATCGGAAATTACCAAGATATTGATGAAAGTAGGATTGTGGATATTAAAAGCTTTTTATTGATAGTACAAGAGCCCATCTTTTATATGCACTCCTGTAATTCTTGTAGGGAGCACAGAGGAATACTGGGGGAGGCAAGATGCTGCTCAAGCTATTGCTTTAGTTAAGTGAGCTTTTATTACCTTAACTATTTCCAAGAAGATTCTCCACATGTAAAAAAATGATTTTAATATTTTGCATAAAAGTTTTCTGTGACCATTTCTCGCCACATGATTTTTTTTTTTTGAGTAAAATTGACCATTGCAGTGATTACTCATTGTACTTTTTGTATACCATTTTAATTAAAGTTCTGATTGATTCCATCCAAATTTCTAATAGTTCCAAAATCATTTTATCCTGATATTTTGCAGCTTCTCTGGGAAGGACTTGGTCTTGGAGGAGGTTCTGGTGTTGGAAACTGGAGCAGGTACCATATGGTGGTAGCGTATGTTATACAAGTAAAAGCTATGTATATTGATTACAAATCTTTGGGGCCAGAATATTGAAAAGGGCCTTGCTAGGACCAAAATATCTCATATGTTTGCTAGAGACAGGACTTGAGTTTGTGTGTCTTGACTCTTGAGGTATATGCATGTAACTTAGGTTTCTTGTGTAACAGATGATAACGCACAAAAAGTTGCTCATCTTTATCCACTATTTAGATACATGTTAATATGTTATATGCATTAAGTTGAATCTTGAATGTCCTTTGATGCAGAGAAAATAACGGTGACAACGTTCTCTTGGGGATAGGAGGTGGTCATTATGTGCCTCGTCATATGGATATCGTTTGGTAAGCAACAAGACTCTATAATCTTACCATAACATGGTGTTGGAATTTTACAGTGTCTGATCGCATAGAGTTTCTAAAGTTAACCATAATTTCATTTGAATGAGTACCCTTCTGTTATTTCTGTTTGGTTGTGAAGACTGTCATGGCAGAAACCTACAAAGAAGCCTGCTTGCTTTGTTGATATCTGTTCCATCAGACTATATCTAGAGACCTTTAAATTAGTCATACTGCCTTTGACAATTAATGAATTGGTTAGGAAGTATCCTGAAATTAGTTTGATTGGTTAATCTTCAATATGTTCTCTATCATAAATGTAGTTGTCAGTTAATAATGGATTCACAGATCTATTATTTTGTTCAATTTTTTTTGTCAAAATTTTTAACTCATTTAAGTATGCATCTTTCTGATGATAATTTTGCTTGTCTGAATTTCGTCAAAACTATCTTGCAAGAACACAGGATCACATGGAAGTGGTAGGCAATTGTTTCTTCTGAAGTACCAGAAGACTCACAATTTCTATGCTTTCTTTTGACATATACGTATTAATAGCACTTACTTCCGAGAATATCAATTTTGTGTTTTTGCATATATGATTCAGTATTATTTTGTTCAAGTTTCTTATTGCAGCTTTTTTCACTGGTGACATGTAATTTAACTAAAATTTCAAAATAAATCAGGATAGTTGATTTCTACCTTCATGCAAATGTAAAATTCAACCATCAACTTTTGATTCCAAAGCTCAATTAGGAAAGGATGTATGGCAGTGGTATTAATTATTATTTTGGTTACTTACTGCTTGAGTCCCGGTGGAGCTAACTTTCCGCCGGTGTTGGTTTGGTATTTCATTCTTTTTTTCAGAAAACTTTGATGCAGGGAATATATAATTACCACATTTTACTGATTTATGAATTATAATGTAAGTTCAGGAAAGATGGTGTCTGGGTAGGTCACCTGCTATCTGGATATTCTTTACCAATGGAAGATCCTAATCAGCAAAAAGGAGAAAATGGTGAGAAATGTATTGGTGGTGCATGGAAGAAAGCTATCAAAGTTTCATATGAGGCTACTAAGTTGGCATTTCCAGGAGGAGAAGTCATAGCACATCTTGATCATAAGTATGTATGAGTGATATGAATTATAGAAAATCAATATTCTCTTTAGTTTTTTATTTATTAATTTCTTATTGGGCTTGTATTTCATCTCTGCTTGGTCTTTTATGCATTTCAATACTTGATGCAGCCAGGTTTTGTTTAGTTAATATTAAGTTTAGTTTGTATAATAACTTAAAATTGTGCCTAGCTGAAATTTTCCAAGTATTTTACCTTTTTTACCAGAGTCCGTTGATGTACCCATCTATGTTTCCTTCGTTTCAGAAAGGTCTTTTGTGCAAGTGATAAGAACTCAATGTGGTAACTAGAATACAAGCTATAAAGGCTCGTCGAGGACAATTATAGATTTAGTAAGAACAGCTCATGAACGAGGGATGAGTTGAATGGGTTATCTTGATGAAAAGCTCAGAAGGACATAAGAGCCTATATTGTGGACCTATTGCCTGTTACCAGACTGACAAGCCTTGAAATCTATCTGAGCATGAAGGAGATGAAGATGGTTGTGAAGATCACACCAAGCAACCTAACAATGGATTAAAAAAAGCAATGTAGGCTTTATGATCCAATATTTGCAAGAACTAAAAATCTAAGGACACCAATCTCTTCCAGCACCCACCATGATCAAGATCTCAAAGGATGTTCAGACTTAAGCAACGATGGTTAGCTTGCTGGTTCCCATCATGATGAAGAGCAACATGCAATCTGCAATCCTAAACAAAGGATGAGTTGAAAGGGTTATCTTGATGAAGCTCTCAGAAGATGGTTAAAGCCTATTTAGTGGACTTTTTTCCTTACCTGACAAACAAGTCTTAGAAATCTGTCTGAACATGAAGGAAATAGAGATGAAGATGGTTCTGAAGATTACACCGAGGAACCTAGTGTGTGAAAAAAAAGAAAAATGTGATTTAGGTTTAATCCAATATGTGTGAGGATTGAAAATGGATTGGGAACAATGTTCAGACTTTAACCAATTAGTAAATTTGATTTAGATTGAGCAATCATGGGAATCCAGTCAGTATATGAAAGAGTAAGATATTCTTGAGATATAGAAGACCAAATACCATTTTTTTTTGTTTTCATCATCTTAGCATAATTCATCTGAAAATGCATCATGCTTGGATTTCATTAGCATTGTGAATGATATGATAGTTCATCAAATCCTTATGTTAACCAGGCACCTCTAATGAATTAATTAAGCAGTAAAGCATTTCCTGAAATTTTTGGTCATTTTTTCTTATATACCCATCTATCTTCTGTTATTATGGTGTGCATCATTTAGTTGTCGGTTCAGTTTTTTATGGCAATCATGGATGTTAAAGCAGCTTTAGGAAATTATTAATTAAGCTACTTTGGGTTTTTTGCTAATGTTGTCTGCTTTTAATCTTCGTTTTGTTGGATTCAATATCTGAGAATAGTTTGGTTAACATAATAATTGTTTGAGAGTGCAGGAGCTTTAAAGGCTGGCAGAAGAATGCAATCACAAGCTTTTTGACAGAGGAGAACATAAAGATTGGAAAACCGCAGGACTTCTATTAATTCCTTGCATTCGAGGAAGCAAAATAGTTGGTTTTTCTTGTCAGTTGTATACCTCATTTCACCAAGATCTATAGTTTTCATTGTCCCACATTACGATGTTGTTCTTAAGTAACTTGTAATTCATGAACCAGAAGCAGCGACTCGTAAAGAGGAACCTTGACTTTCTTCTGAGAAATCTAATGGACACCATATGAAGGTCAGCTTTACCTTTTGCATCACTGGCCTTGGTTTCTTTGGTTCATTTCCTGCTGTTTTGCTGGTTTATGGTGCATGGTTCATAGATCAAGATATGTCAAATAAAGCTTTAGGTTAGAAGCATAAGTCCTCTTTGCTAGGGGAATTATGTCAAAAAGTTGCGTTTATTCAACTTTTTGTGTGTTTGGTGATGTGCAAAGATAATGTTCTGATCCAGAAGATAAGCTTGGGGGTGGAGCCCAGCCTCAGCTATAGGATGTTATCTTCTGCAGCAGCAGGTGACTCTCGTCCCTTCCATTTTTCACAATTCATTGTCCCTAATGTCATCTTGCTTAGGTTTAAACATCAGAGGACACGTGGTCGGTCCCACTGCTTGAAGATGGCTAGTGATATCCACTGCAGTTCCTTGATGTGTCTGTGTGCATGTGAACTTTACATGTCAGTCTGTGGGTCAGTGATGTTGCACCGTGTTTGCAAGTGCTCAAGTTTGAGTCTGCAAGACAAACTGATGGAGTCGTGTCTTTTAGGTGCAAAACCTCAAACTTCTTATACCTCATCATCCGATATAAAAATATCATATAAAATTATTATGAAAAAAAAATAGGTCATCTTTCATCCTTCTAGTAGATAAAATTTCAAGATAGACCGTTCGGAGTTGTTTTTCTTCTATCACCCAGGTAGACAAAATATCAAGAGGGGAACGTTGGAATGGTTATAGGTTATCATTTTGAAGGCCAAGTATAAAGTTTAATTCCCAACGCTATGTCAAGGGGGTTCTCTTCCTAAGAAAACCCCACACCCACTTAAAGACCTCATTGATTAACTTGAGGTCGAAGGGACTAGGTCAAGAAATGTATTTCGACCCCAGTTTTAATATAGGTGATGCCTTCGAAGCTCAGAGCTTCCACCTTGGATACTCCTGTGCCCTCGAGTTTGGACTACGTCGAGTTAACTCAGATGTCGACGATGATTCTGTTAACATTTTGGTGCTAAAAGGAGGGTCTGATATTGTAAGAATGTCCGTCGGTCAATCCTTCCAATGAACACTCTAACTACCTCTAACTCATAATAGCACTTTTACTCAAGGGGGACAGTTGTCATCCTTCCCTCACGTGGTTGCGCTTACTTCGACGCAAACATTGATGTGGTACTGACTTCTATTCAATGACCCAAGCCTTTTGTCATGAATGATGACCTCAAACCACCTACTTGTCTATGTCGAGGTGTTCCTAAACCTCACTCAATAGGTGTAGACGCAAACAGGTAAGATATAGGCTATCGCCTCACTCCTGCCTTAGCTAGCCAAACAAGCAACGCCACCATCTCAACAGCGATCAACACCTCAATTGTCACTAGCTCCAGTGCTCGTCGGGATCCCCCTGCTCGACATAATTCCAATGTCTCAGGATCATCCAAGGCTCATAGAACTACCGACCGAAGGAGTGTCCCGCTCCCTAATTGTGGAATTCAGCATGCCATCGCATTACTGCTCTGCTCTACCTAAATCCAAGACCCAATCAACATATTCAATATATGACTCCCTGAGGATCCAACTATGACAAATGGACCAACGCCTAAAAGAGATGTGACAAGAGTTTCAGCAATCCAGAGGGGAAAGGTTTGATGATCCCACCTCAAGTCGGTCCCCATTCACTCAAAACACCATGAGGAGCCAATCTCGATGAAGGCCTACCTCCAATCACTAAAGGCCTTTGATGATAGTACTGACCCGATAGACCATACCATCGCCTTCCATACCTAAATGTCATTGTACTGCATCTCGGACATCCTCATGTGCCACGCCTTCTCGACAATATTAAGAGGCTCGATACGAGGATGGTACACTTGCTTGAAGTCGCTCTCGGTCGACTTCTTTGTTCAGGTACTAGATCAGGAGAAACATCGAGGTATATGTAGACGACATGATAGTCAAAAGCAGAATGATAGACTCACATCTAGTGGACTTGCCCAGGATATTTCAGGTTCTGAGAGGTTCAACATACGTCTTAATCCATCCAAGTGTAATTTCGGAGTCAGTTTGGGTAAATTTCTCATATTCATTATTTACCAAAGAGGAATATATACAAACCCCGAGAAGGTGTGAACCATATTGGAGATATGTCCACCTTGGTAGGTAAAGAAAGTATAATAATTAATAGGGTGAATAGTAGCACTTAGTCGGTTCCTATCTTGATATGGTGAAAAATGCCTATACTTTTTCCAAGCGAAAAACATAAGGCTTTTTATGGACTAAGAAATATCATAAGGCATTTAAAGAGTTAGAAGCACTACCTCGCCCAATTGTCATAGCTCTCCTTCTCCATCTTAGGTGAAATTCTAATCCTCTATCTTGCCACCATTGAGCAGGTTGTTAGCTCGGTGTTAGTATGAGACAATTCGAGAATCCAAAAGTCTATTTATTATACTAGTCATGTCTTAAGTGGACCTGAGGAATGATACCCCGCGCCCCCCTCCCCCCTGAGAGGCTGACATTTACGCTAATACTAGCAATAATAAAGCTATGTTTATATTTCCTTGCGCATGTAATACAGGTGATTACTAACCAACCACTTAGGCAGGTTCTTTCTCGATTTGATGTCTCGAGGAGACCGTTGAGATTGTTAGTTAAGTTGGACAAGTTCGACATGTGATACATGTTAAGGATTACCATAAAGGCTCAGGTGTTGATTGATTTTATCTCAAAGCTAACTCCCTCACCTAAGGTTGAGGTCGATAATCACACCCCCATAGCATGAACTTTGTTCACGGATAGTTATGGCACCTCAGAAGGGGGAGGTGCTAGATTTATCTTAAAGGGTCTAAATAAGTAGGTGTACGAACAAATTAATCACCTATGTGTCTGATCCCCATTAGACCCGTGTGATACTCAAAGGTAATATGAGACAATGACTTTATTAGTGGATTTGTGATCTTATCTTCGGATGAAACTTTTTCCATAACTACATCTCCATGGGCCATGATCTCTTTGATTAGGTGGAACCTCCTCAAAACACTTGGACTTCTAACTTTCAGATTTATGAAGAACTTTTTCATCCAGACTCTCTCATTTGCTGCTTCTATCGTAGCAATGTATTCTGCCTTTGTGGTTGAGTCAGCAATAGTATCTTGCTAAAAATCTTTCAACATACTACTCCTCCATTTAGGGTAAACATATATCCTGAGTTAGATTTACTATCATCAACATCAGACTAGAAACTTGAGTTCATGTAGCCCTCAATTCTGATGCCGCTTCCTCCATACATTAGTAAAAGATCTTTAGTCCTTTTCAAGTACTTAAGGATACATTTTATTGCCTTTCAGTGTTCCAAACTTAGATCCGCTTGATATTTACTCGTAACACTTAAAGCATATACTATATTAGACCTTGTACATAGCATTCCAAACATGATAGATCCTACCACTGAGGCATCGAATATCTTATCCATGTCTATCATTTCTTCAGGAGTCTTTGGGGACATACTTCTAGAAAGTGATATTCTATGTTCACGATCCGATTCCCATTACACAGACCCATGAGCATCACAATATATATATATATATATATATATATATATATATATATATATATATATATATATATATATATATATATATATATATATATATATATATATACAACAAGCTAAGAAATATCATAACAATAATAAGCAAAAAGATTATATGTCATGTCATATGTATCATCACTCATGTGATTAGCTTGTAGGGCACCTGTGACTAACAGATAGGTGACTAACGGTTGTAGGGTCTAGCCTATGACTCATGAAGCCCCAACTCCTATTTATAGAGAGCTCTTGTTGCTAACCATAAAGGATCTGTCTTAATGGGTATTGGATCCCCATCTAATAATCATTGGCTTAATGAATATTTAATCCCCATCTAATAACCACTATAAGCTCGATTGGGTCTCACTCGATGAATCCATTAAAAAAGGGGCTTATTGGATATCCTATATACAATCCTCTATTTCTTGCATTGTCCACAATATGCGTGTGACCTTTTATGTCCAATACCGAGCTAGCTGTGAGTTAACACGTGTTAGACTTCCTTTTGACTCAGTGAATTATTATTCTCATAATAATTCACTCAATTCATCGACTATAGATGTACTAGGCCATTATGCCATAATCCCAAAATGGTACATGAGAATCTAATCCAGATCATATACCGAGCATGGTACTGTCAAGCCCATATAAAATCAATTTGAGTCTCACTTTTATCAGATTCTCCCAAAGAACTCATTTTCTCTCATTCCGAGTCTCGCTCTTATCAGATTCTCTCAATCCGATTGACCCTGGCCAGGAATTTCCCTGAGTGAGAATACATAAGATATCTCTTTCAAGATATCAAGAGTGGATGATCCTCTAATGACACCAAATTATCTTTATAAGGTTGGTTGTCATTCATAATGACCATTTGTACTATATTTGAAACTTCCGACCTATCAATTTGGTATCAAAGAATATAGTACTCAAACAATACATCCTTGGTATCTCGAGTATAGGGACCAGATATACAATTGAGACTACAAAATCGTTGTTTGACGATGAGATATCATTAACTATCCAATATTCCGTAAGCAGATTATTCGATAAACTCATTACTCAATGAGCACCTGCATTACATTCCTAGTGTCCCCATATGCCTCTATCATATGTATGAGCATATAGTACACTGATATGTTCGGTTATCTCGATGTCCCTCTCGAATAATCTATGATTAGGAACATTTGGGATATGTGTTTAAAAATGAATTGATCTTATTATCATGATCTCATCATGATTCAATTCCAATTGCACAGAAGGACAACACAATATATATTCATCACATAATATAAAGTGAAAAAATATTGTTATTAATGTTAACGAAAAGAGATTATACAGCGTATCACACATGTTATCACTCGTGTGATTGGCTTGTAGGGCATAGTACAATGTGTGTCTTTCGTTGTCATAAAGGGACATATTACAATGGACCTATTAGATGAACTAAACGTCACACTTTAGACCTTTCTAATAAGAGACCTGAAGCATATTTTGGGAGGGACAAATAATAGGAATATATTAATGACTAACCATCATCCGACAAATAAGTGCCATATAGAAGGAAAAGGTCTAAATCACCTTTTGTCGGTTTGCTTGCAAGGACAAAAGTCCAAGACAAGCTGTTTGACGCGGTCTCTCCCCTACCGTCCACATGGATAAAATGCCAAAATAGGAATATTGAAGCGATTATAGGTTGTCCCTTTCGAGGCCAAGTATAAAGGTTAATTTCCGATACTATGTTAGGGGGCTCTCTTCCAAAGAAAAATAACACAAAGTATAAAGATCTCGTTAATTAACTTGAACATCGTAGGAATCAGATTAGGAAACCTTTTTCAACTTCGATCTTAGTACAGGTAACGCCTTCGGAGCTCGATACTTTCATCTTAGAACCCTCTAGGATATTTTTACGGTCTGAGTTTGAATCATATCGGGTTTGACTCAAACGGTACTTTTACCTAATAATATGTGATGAATTTATACGAGCAGGGTACGTGGTTGCTAAATAACTACCTATTTGCTATTTATTATGCGTTGTACGTCCTATATACTCCTCTATTCTGCTTCGACCATCATTAATTCGACTCATTACATATGCAGCCTCTTAATTTTTCTTCTTCTTTTCCTAATCGTCTGATTAAATTGATATATACGCCATCGTATTATTTAATCCAGCTAATAGAATACATTCGATGACAGACACCGGGAGCAGCTCATTTCAAAATAGTGACTCAGCTGCCTAATGATACCTCAGCCAAGTAAGTGCTCCTAAATCTTTGGTTTAACATTATTATCATTCCAACACAGTTGTTGCTAATGGGAAATCCCAGAAAGAAAAAGGCGGTGAGAAGAGGACAAGGAAAAGAGAGCCCCAATCCCATCCCAAAGGGAGAAGAACGATAGGAAAAGATAGACTTGGGGAATAAGCAAACCCAAAAGCATCAAAGCCCTTTCTCGCCGCAACCTTTCCCCCCCCCTTGTTGAAATGAGACGTAGGTACAGCTGACATCCACCGTCCGATCGGGGCTGATAACGGTCCAGATGATTCCGTGGATCCATCGGCTCGATTAATAAAAGAGAATACAAATCTCAAACCGACGTAAATCCGATAATTGTATAAAGACCGGCGTTGTTGCTAGTAGCGATTCGTCCATTTCTCTCCATTCTTTCTTCTTTCTACGTTTCTTTGTAGTTCTTTTTCTCGTCGCTGATCGTTTCCCCTCTTAAACCCTAGGGCGAGATCTCTCTCGATCTCACTCTCTAGTCTCTTTCTTGGTAGGGTTTCGATGAACTAATCGATCGCCATGGCGGAGATGTCGAGCTTGCTTGAGATCTTCCAGGAGGGGGGAGCCGGCCCCAAGGATCTCGCCCACAGGCTCCGGTCCGAGTTGGCCAAGCCAGGTCTCGAGAGGTTCCTCGCCGTCCTCGATGCCGGAATCGCCGACTCCGGAGGCGGTCGCTTGGGGTTCCAGAGTTGGACGCCCGATCAGATCGCGGCCGTCCTTGCTGTCGCCAGGCTGATCGTCTCGGCTCTGCTCGGCACGTCAGGTCCGCCGTTGTTCTTCTTGTTCATTCACCCTTCCTCTCTCTGCTTTGTTGCTTCTGTTCTGTGTGATCTATTTTTCAATTGGTTTGGAAATCATCGTTCGCTTGGGGGTTTCCTTGTACAGTTGAGCAGGTGAGATCGGTAGCGTCGGCGATCGTGGCGAGGTCATTGGAGCTGGGCATCAGTTATTTGGAGAGATCGCAGTATGATGGCGATGATCTAAGCTTGGAGGTGCTTTTTAAGTCATACTGCTCCATTCATTTAGCGTCTGGACATTTGGCAAGACTAGACGTGTTTGGATTTGGCCTCTCTTTGAGCTTTGGGTTTGATTTCTTTTGTTGTTGTTGTTTTTTTCCTCGTGCCTGTCTTTTTGATGTGTTTGATTTCATGTCTCAAGTTACTCTATGCTTTTGAGCTGCTGATATGGGGTGCTAGCGGCTTGCATCCGTGTATAAAACTATACTATAAATATTTACACATTCACATAGGTGTATGTAGGGTTAAGAGTTATATTGCTCCTAGTGAGCAAATAGCTTATTTTGCTCATATATATATATATATATATATATATATATATATATATATATATATATATATATATATATATATATATATATATATATATATATATATATATACACACACACACACACACGGGCTAGTTTAATGTGGAGATCAAGGCCCGCTCATAGCTGGTGAAGGCTCCAGGTCAGTCAGCAAAGTAGGATACTCAACCTTTGGTACCAAGTTGTTTCTCACCTCAGCCTCAGCCTCCCAGTGGCCGTAGTTTGGGTCCCTAGTGGATGTGTGGTTGTTTTTAACTCGTATAAGTTATAACACAATTGGGTCCAAATGACACCAAGAAATAGGATCTTGAATATCGACCCTTACAGGTCCCTGGTCTCCTCTCCAATGGATGGAGTATGATGGTTCTCGGTACATAGATGAATACAACAATAAAATAGTGATTTGAGTGTCAGTGTGCCATTGTAAGTTATTGCATATCAATAATTGGTTGGATCAGTACAGTACGGTTATTACTTGGATCCATGGGCAAGGCATTGAACCTTTAAATATTTGTACCATCTGCGGCATGACCTCTTGCATGATCAGAGTGTCACAGCTTGCGTTAGGAGTATACTACATTTTCTTTTTTCATTGCATGTGTGTTTTTTAAGCTCACTTTCCATTGGGAGTGTACTGTCTTTACTTTGTGTGTGTGTGTTTTTCTTTCTTCTTTTTGAGGAGGACCAATACTAGTTTGGGAACTTGGAGAGAGAATCATGGCCGGTCACTCTCCATATGGTGACCTCACTCTGTAGATGAGTTTTTGGATGCCTATGGAAAGAGACATCCCTGCTCAAGCTCAGTTATATGAGTCAAAGAACCTCATATTAGGCGACTGTTCATATATTTCTCTTTGCATTGGTTTGACTATCTTAGAGTTAGTCAAGGAGGTTAAATAGAGTAGGATATGTGGTTGTCAGCTCATCCTCCTCAAGATCTTCTAAGTTGACCTAATATTTCTCAAGAAAGAAGCTAGCAAAGAAATTATGTTATGATCGTGAACTTTACGTGGCTAAAGGGCTTTAGGAAACTCAAAATTTCCTGTAAATAAGACTTATGATTGCAAGTGAATAATGTATCTTTTTTAGTTTGTTGTACAGTCTTCTGCATTTGATTCAGTACATAGCAATTGCTTTGTTCTGTAACATAAATATCCATACCTTGCTAATAAGAGACAATTTTTGTTGTAGATATCTGTAGAGTAGTGACATGTCAGGCTCTTATTGATTTAAGATAAGGAATACTTAATGGTGATTCGCCATTTCAGCGAGCTTGTTGGAATACTCTCCTTCATTAATGGTAGTTACCTACCTATTTTTAGTTAATTTGTCATTTTTTTTAATATGGAAGGAAAGGAACAATAATAAGAAGGTAGTTGGAAAAAAAAAAAAAGAGAACAATCTTTGAGAAAGAGAAAGACCAATGGATCCCTAGCTTAGTTGAAGAGCTAAACGGGAATGAACTGGTCTATGACTTCTTTGAGCCTATCACCTGTTCTAATTGTTGCATGGGCTTGGTCATTTATTATGAACAATTTGGTGGCTGGCTTTTGACTCATAAACGAGCGGAAGTGATTTGTCCGATGAATCCAATGTTACTCACATGTTATGTGACATGTTATACAAGTAAGTCTTGTAGTCAAAGAAGCATATGTTATGTGGACCATGATCTCAGTTTAGTATTTTGCATGTCCAGCGCAATGCATGATATGAAATTTAAGACGAAATTGTTTGATGGGAATTATGGTGCCTATAAAACTAAGAGACAACAGGCCTAAGCCTCCTTTCAGCCTCATCCTCTGTCATCCTCCTCTCCTCCTCCCCTCCTCCTTACCTCTTCACCTGACTGGTACATGGCATACCACATGTACTGGTTCCTCCATAGGTGTCAGACTAAGACTTAGAACTTGTTTTGTAATACAATTTTATACAAGCACATTATTACTGCCAGGGTCTAAGCCCAGATAAAAATGTTGGCTCATCACTTCGCTTGACTGACATGGCTGGACAGAGCACCCTGCTGCGGCAAGGAGTATTAGGCACTTGACAATAATTGAAACTTACGGGAAAGATTAACTAAGAATTTAAATGGTTATGTGTTTGATCTCCAACCTGCAACAGCATAATGTTAAAATCGTAGTTATCTTATTTTAGTTGCTATAGAAGTCTGGACTCTGTTGCTGTATGATGTTGGACTTCCCGTATTTTAACTTGTCTGGTTATATGGTAACCTTCACAATAATTATGTATAAATCTTATTCTAGTAAATCTGTGTTGTTGCCCAGATACTTGATTCTGCTTTTTTTCACTTTGTAGGATGGCTTTGCCTTGTTGTTGGAGTTAATGTTGGGTGGCAGAATTTCTACAGAATATGATATTCAACATCATGGTCTATTAAGCACTTATCTTGAGCAGATATCAGTTATCCCATTCAGACCATGTACTGTGGACTACGACATCCAGCCTATATGCCATCAGCAAGGTATTGACTCTCTCATGTGCAACTTGCCATCACATTCATTTATTTGTCTGTTGTCCATTGTTCTGTTCTGACATCTGAGTGGAGTTTATTTTTTTGTATAAGATTTTGATTGCTTGAAGGACAGACAACTAGTGGAGAATATCATGGTAACTTTATCTTCGGAGTCTGTCCAACTAGAATCTGTTGCTACTCAGTTTACTGTATCAGTAGACCCACAAACTTCAAACAGGAATATATCTGTAGCATTGCACTCAGCTGTCATTGACTCGAAATGTTTGCCTCGCCTCCTTATGCTATGTAAAAGGCTGCTAGATCCACCACTTTCCTTGTGTGAACAGAAGAACGATATGAATTTTACCTTGAGACTGTCTTTTAGTCGACGAATATTGAAGTTTCTTTGGGATCTTGTCAAGGAGGTTCCTTATGGTGCATGTGATGTTGATTTGTTGCATTCTGTCACAAGATATGCTGACAAACTACCAACCTTGTTCAAATTAAAGTTTGATTTTCTCAATGGCAATTTGGGTTATAAAGAGAGCAAATATGGGGGCCTTCTGTTGGAGATGTTTGAAGAGTTTCTTCAGTTTGGTAAAATTGTCTTCTATGACAGTAGCATCTTTCGCAATATCCAAGCATGTATGATTGCTTCCATGATGGGCATTTTGGGCTCTGAAGTCTGGAGGTATGATAGATCAAGCTCTTCTCCAAGCCCACCACTAGTTTACTCTCCACAAGTTGTTCTTTGTCTGTTGAAATTCCTCAACGATGCTAAGAGCTGGGCATCTCCAACTCATGACTTGAAGATAAATTTGGATGTAGGTTTCACTGACCATTCATGTGAATCTGAGGCTAGTGGTCCTTCATGCCATGTTCGTGATGAGAAGATTCTTTTGCTTAGAAGGCATACGTTTGAGGAACTTTTGAACATAATATTTCCACAGTCAGAAAAATGGATGGATAACTTAGTGCATCTTATGTCTTTCCTCCATTCTGAAGGCGTAAAATCAACTCTCATTGAAAAATCATGTTTGAGTTCCACAAAGCCAGTTGTTGCTTCAGATTTGGAAATTGTAACTACTCATGAAGAAGAAGCCATCTTTGGGAACCTCTTCTCTGAACCTACCAAGCCTGTTGGTTCAGCAGATGGTCATGATCAACCAACAGCTGCAGTTACCAGTACAGTCAATTCTGATCTGTCTTTACAAGCAGTATCTGAGTTGTTGAGCTTTATGAAAGTGTGTATTTTTTCTCCAGAATGGTGTTGCTCAGTGTTTGAGGATGCGTGCAGAAAGGTTGATAAAAATCATATAGATCAGCTACTTTCACTACTAGATTGCTACTCATATTTGTCTGATGGAAGGAATGAAAACTCGCCCGTGTTGGGTTCTCATTTGAATGTACCATATGTAAGTGGAATATGCTTTGAACTTCTGCAAAATCTTGTAGTTTGTCATGCTTTATCAGGTCCTCTTAAGGAACACCTAGTTGACCAAGTTCTGAAGGTTGAAGATGGTAACTATGTCTATGGTCAACATAGCCTTACTCTGTTAGCTCATGCTCTTATTCTGCGGGAGGATTTGGATCATGGTCATATAATAAAGAAGATCTACGAGGGATATGTTAATTTCATTTTACAGAAGGCAAGGGATGTCTGCTGCAAATGCCCCGAGTCCAGTGATATCCTTGGGAGTTTACCATCTGCTTTCCACTTGGAAATTGTATTGATGGCTTTCCATCTGTCAAATGATTCTGAAAAAGCTTCTCTGGCAAGTTTTCTTTTTAGTTCACTCAGAAAAGTAGATTCACCTCCATCGGGTTGCAGTGTAAAGCATTTATCTTGGTGGGGTTTAATAGTTTCGAGGCTCCTTTTAATATTGTGCCACATAATATTGTATCCATCTACTTGCCCGTCGTGGTTGCTATTCAGGTTGAGATCTAGGATGAGGGAAATCCCATCAAAGGCATGCCATTCCAATTCACCAAGTAACCACCTCTCGACTTGGGCATCAACTACTGTGGAGAGTCTGCTTGGTAATTCCATTAATGGGGTTCCAACAGTCAGCTCGTTGCTGCCTCAGCTGATTGATGTTGCCAACCTTCCTGCTGCATACTATAGAGATGAGACCACCCAACAGCTGTTAGGCTTGAACTGGACTGAGTTGATTTCTAAATTTTCATGGATTCTTAATTTTTGGAGTGGTAAGAAGGTGGAATCAGTAGACCAGTTGATACTTGAACGGTATATCTTTTCACTCTGCTGGGGTGCAGTCTCAACAAAATTACTGGGTCCAAGTAATACATGGCTTCAAGGGCACAATTGGAAGGATCTTAACATATTAGATGTTAAGTCCTTCTTGAACTTTGGTCTCATTTTGGTGAATGAAAGTGCTGATATTTGGAAGGATGTTGATTTTTCGGAGATCATCTGTGATATTCTTGATCAGATATGCTCTGAGCAGTTACTAGATGTTTCATCATTGCAAAATTGGGATTTTCTCAGGAAAGGTGCATGGATTTCTCTTGTGCTTTCTCTTCTTAATGCTGGTCTTATGAGTTATTCCATGGGAAATGTAGCTTGTAGAGATGATCGTCTATCAATTCATCACTCTGGATCAAGTGGGTTATCTTATATTGGGGAAAGCATAATTCTTCAAATTTTTCAAGGCAGCAAAGCTGCATGGCTTATAAATGCACTGGCATCTATTCTAAAGATGTACTTGCAAATTCTTGATAGAGCTATCATATGCACCCTTGATCATAAACATTTTTCTGAAGATGTGTTCTCTCCACTTTTATTAGCTAAACACTCTTGTTTTGAGAAATCCAAGCATGATATTCTTTTGGAGAAGAGTGGTTGCAGTCTTTTGCACTTGGAATCTATATATGGACTCTTGGCAAAACTGGATGAAATTGCAGAGGAAGTAGACACTGGAAGCATAAAGGGTAATATTATGAGGTGCTTACTGCATGGTTTTCCATCAAATTCAGATTATTCTGATGGTGCTATTCTTTCTTGTGTTCTTACTATAAAAGAGATCATATGCTTTTTGGATGAGTATCTCAAAGTCAAAGATACAGGAGGAAGAGTTCAAATAGGTTCTGAGATTATTTGTCAGCTTCTGGAGACAATAATGGCCGTAAAATCTGATAGAATATTCCAGTGCATCCATGAAAAATGTGATTCTATTTGTGATAGTCTAATTGGTCAGAAGGAATTTCTAGGCTATCAAGATTTATTTGTTCTGAAGCAGTTGGAAGGTTTTCTGGCAAGCATTAATTCCAGAGAGGTGTTGGGCAGTGGACTGCAAGAAATGCTCATTGACATTTTTGTTGATTTTATTGATGGTATCAGAAGAGACAACTCCAAGAAACAACTCTTTGACTTTTACTTGGGCTCTGATGAAGATGTCCCTGTAAAAGCTAAGGATCTCTTCAATCAGCAGCATAGCAATTTGTTGGTTCTCATCAATTCATTGGATAACTGTCACACTGAGACAGTTAATTTGAAGGTTTTGAACCTATTTATTGATCTTTTGTCTTGTGGGCTTTGCTCTAGTCTCAAACAGCAAATCCGGAAGAAATTGATTGACATGGACTTGTTAAACCTGTCACATTGGTTAGAGAAAAGGCTCCTAGGAATGCTGACAGAATCTACTGCTGGTTGTATGATTGCAAAAGGAAGTTCCTCTATACTCAGAGAGTCAACTATGAACTTTCTTATACGTCTTGTATCTCAGCCATGTGAAATATTGGCTAGGGAACTTTATGGTCGACTTGTTGAAGCTCTTCTTATCCCACTTGATAAAGCATTTATGTTTTTTGATGTTCAGATTGGTAAAGCTTACTTCAACTTTGTAATTCAGCTTTCGAATGCTGAACCCTCCTTAATGAATCAACTCTTTGAGAAGACCATCATGTTAATGGAGAAATTGGTGGGTGAAGAGGGCTTACTTCATGGATTAAAGTTCCTCTTTGGCTTCATCAATGCTCTATTGGGGGACTCTGGATCCGACAAAAGTAACACAGATAAGCTTTCATCAAAACGGTGCTCGAGCAGTACTCTTGGTCCTGGATCTGTAGCTTCAAAGACAGTGAATTCAAGAAAAAATTCAGAGAATTTGGTTCTTCCTACCAATCAAGAAAATAGTACTGCATCAATTGACTGTGATGCAACTTCGGCAGATGAAGATGATGATGATGGCACATCAGATGGTGAATTTGGCAGTATAGACAAGGATGAGGAAGAGGACAATAATAGTGAAAGAGCTTTGGCCTCCAAAGTATGCACATTCACTTCCAGTGGTAGTAACTTCATGGAACAACATTGGTACTTTTGTTATACTTGTGATCTAACTGTTTCCAAGGGCTGTTGTTCGATATGTGCGAAAGTGTGTCACCGTGGCCATCGTGTTGTCTATTCTCGATCGAGTCGGTTTTTCTGTGATTGTGGTGCAGGCGGTGTCAGGGGAAGCAGTTGCCAGTGTTTGAAGCCACGGAAATTCACTGGAGACAACAATGTACCACCTCATAGTGTTAGTAATCTCCAGGCATTGTTGCCTTATCCTGCAGATGGTGATCAGGGAGCAGATAGTGATTCTGATTTGGATGATGATGTTTTTGTGGATACTGATAATTCCTTTATGTTGTCAGTTTCCAAAAATGTGCTAGATGAATTACCTGTACTACTTGGTAGACTTGATGTAGAAGGTAGGCTTCTTGAATTATGCGATAAACTTCTTCCTACTGTAACCAGCCGGAGAGAATTAAACCTTTCAAAAGATAAGAAGGTAATTCTTGGTGATAGTAAGGTGCTGTCTTATAATATTGATCTTTTTCATCTGAAGAAGGCTTACAAAAGTGGGTCTCTAGAGCTTAAGACAAAGGCAGATTATCCAAACTCCAGGGAGCTCAAAGCACATCTAGCTTCTGGTTCCCTTACGAAGTCACTATTTAGTGTCAGCACCCGAGGTAGGCTTGCTGCTGGAGAAGGAGATAGAGTGGTCATATATGATGTTGGACAACTAATTGGACAGCCTACAGTTGCACCTGTAATTGCAGACAAGACAAATCTGAAGTCACTATCTAAGAACATAGTTCGTTTTGAAATAGTTCATTTGATTTTCAATCCTATAGCTGATACTTATCTGGCTGTAGCTGGATTTGAGGACTGCCAAGTGCTTACTGTAAATCCTCGTGGTGAGGTTACTGATCGGCTTGCCATAGAACTTGCTTTACAAGGTGCTTATATTCGTCGAGTGGATTGGGTTCCTGGTTCTCAGGTTCAGCTAATGGTAGTCACAAACATGTTTGTGAAGATATATGACCTATCACAAGATAACATAAGTCCCAAGCACTACTTCACACTTTCTAATGATGTGATTGTGGATGCTACACTTGTCCCAGCCTCCATGGGTAAAGCATTTCTGCTTGTTTTGTCAGAAGCTGGCCACTTATTTAGACTAGAAGTGTCGATGGAGGGTGATGTTGGGGCAAAAATGTTGACAGACATTATAAGGGTTCAGGACAAGGAAATTCAGGTAAAAGGTCTCTCATTGCATTTCTCTTCGACTTACAGATTGCTATTCTTGTCCTACCAAGATGGCACTACCTTGATGGGAAGATTGGACTCTAATGCAACTAGTCTAACTGAGTTATCACATGTTTTTGAAAATGATCAAGAGAGTAAAGTTAGGCCCGCTGGGCTGCATCACTGGAAAGAATTATTTGCTGGTAGTGGACTTTTTGTTTGTCTGTCAAGTCATAAATCAAATGGTGCATTAGCAGTATCTTTGGGTCCCAATGAAATGTTTGCACAGAACATGAAATATGGTGCTGGCTTATCTTTGCCTTTGGTCGGTGTTTCTGCCTATAAGCCTTTGTCAAAAGATAAAACTCATTGTCTTGTTTTACAAGATGATGGCAGCCTTCAGATTTACTCTCATGTGCCCACAGGAGTTGATACAGTAGCCAACGTGAGTTCAGAACAAACAAAAAAGCTGGGATCCAGCATCCTTAACAACAAAGCTTATGCTGGTGTGAACCCAGATTTTCCTCTTGATTTTTTTGAGAAGACTATGTGCATCACAGGAGATGTGAAATTTAACAGTGATGCTATCAAAAATGGTGATTCTGAAGGTATTAGGCAAAGACTGGCATCAGATGATGGATTTTTGGAGAGCCCGAGTTCTGCAGGATTTAAGGTATGATGATTCTAAATTTAATAATTAGGGCTATCATTGCTTATTATTGGTCAAAACACATGGTGTGATTGAACTTTTTGTTTTTGTTAGTTGTGGCATCTACCTCCAGGATCATGTCCTATGCATAGCCAGCAAAGAGTACTATCAGTTTTTTTATTAGATCACAAATACATGCTTACTTTTGGTATCATTGATAAGGTGGCATTGGATGTTTCTTAGGCTTATTATTATTTTCTAGAACTGCACATTCTCACAATGTCAATTAATAATTTGTCAGAAGTAATTTTTCTTCCATGCAACACTGAATTTGTTTTGCTTCCTTTTGTCCTTGATTAGTGCTTAAAGTTTCTGCCTTATATATATGTCTTTTACAGGTGACTGTATCGAATTCAAATCCTGATATTGTTATGGTAGGCTGTCGTGTACAAGTTGGTAATACATCAGCAAGTCATATTCCTTCTGAGGTAACAATTTTCCAAAGAATAATTAAGCTTGATGAGGGCATGCGGTCCTGGTACGACATTCCTTTCACAGTTGCTGAATCCCTTCTCGCTGATGAAGAGTTCACAATCACTGTTGGTAGAACTTTTGATGGTTCAACCATGCCTAGAATAGATTCTTTGGAAGTTTATGGTCGAGCTAAGGATGAATTTGGTTGGAAAGAAAAAATGGATGCTGTGCTGGATATGGAAGTGCATGATGTTGGTGGTGCTTCCGGTGCTTCAGGGGCTGGGAAAAAACGGCGGACATCACAATCCGCTCCTATTCAGGAACAAGTTTTGGCTGATGCTATCAAACTTCTGTCAAAAATTTATTCTTTTTTCAGGTCACAGAAATCTACTGAGACTGAGGATGCAGATGTTGAGCTTAGTAAGCTTAAATGCAGGATTTTACTGGAAACCATATTTCAGAGTGACCGAGAACCATTGTTACAGTCTGCAGCATGCTGTATTCTTCAGGCTGTGTTTCCGAAGAAGGAAATTTACTATCAGGTAACTGCCATATTCTTAAATATGTATGTTTATCTCATTCTTTATTTCCTGGTCTAATATGATGATTTTCTCAGGTGAAAGACACTATGCGCCTCCTGGGAGCAGTGAGATCTTTCCCTACTCTTATATCAAGAATAGGTGTAGGAGGTCCTGCAGCTGCTTGGGTGATCAAAGAGTTTACTTCACAGATGCATGCAGTGTCAAAAATTGCACTACATCGAAGATCCAACATGGCTATATTCCTTGAGACTCATGGTACTTTCATAACATACTCTATTACTGGTAAATGCTTAAAGATGTAATGTGAAAGAATGCACTCTACATAATCTCCTTTCTGAAATTTTATTGGCAAAAAAGTATAGGCATGCATGTGTTTGGAATATCTTTTTGAGAAACAATTGTAAATAGCTCTTGGTTCAGTTGATAGAGAAGCATGTAGGAGTGTGCATATGTGCTTATTAAACTGCAGTGTGTGTTCTGCAGTTCATATTCTGTTTCACTTGATAACATGTGGATGGTTAATTTGTAATGAATCTTTAATTGTTGTTACTCAAGTTCTCCAAGTTGATCTTGAACTAAAATACCACCATATATCAAGGAGCATAAAAATGGTTGTAGATGTATTTGGGCTCAAAATATGTCATCCATATTAATCCTGTGCCGTGAATCGATCTGACCCCAACAAGGTGATTTAAGTGTGTGGAGTTTTGTTAATTCATGTGCTTTGCCATTGTTGTCTCCCACCCCAATGAATAAATAATAGGTCTGTGGGCATAGCATTTGGTTGTCATAAGTTGCAATTTTGTTGTGGATGTTATTATCGATGTTGTTTATATAGGTTCAGAGGTGGTTGATGGATTGATTCAAGTTCTGTGGGCAATTCTGGACTTGGAACGGCCAGAAACACATACGATAAACAGCATCATAATTCCTTCAGTGGAACTTATATACAGCTATGCTGAATGCCTGGCTTTGCAAGGAAATCAAACTCACTCTGTTGCACCTGCTGTTGGATTACTCAAGAAACTTCTTTTTGCACCTTATGAGGCTGTCCAGACATCGAGCAGGTTCTGTTTGAATATAGGTTGATTGATATTTTAGTTGATTGCTTGGAGTAATTATGAATTGTTGACTAATTCTATTGTTTATTTGCTGATTCAGTTTGGCTATATCATCTCGGTTGCTTCAAGTTCCTTTTCCAAAGCAGACAATGTTAGCTTCTGATGATCCTGCAGAAAATCCTGTTACAACAAAGGTCTCTTCAGATGTGAATACGGCAAGTGGGAATGCCCAAGTTATGATCGAAGAAGATTCTACTATATCATCGGTACAATATTGTTGTGATGGTTGTTCAACTGTTCCTATACTTAGGCGCAGATGGCATTGCAATGTTTGCCCAGATTTTGATTTGTGTGAAGCATGCTATGAAGTTCTAGATGCAGATCAGCTCCCTCCACCACATTCTCGAGACCACCCAATGTCAGCTATACCCATTGATATTGACTCTATTGCCGGTGATGGTAATGAAATTCATTTCTCAATGGATGAGTTGAGTGATGCAAGCTTGACACCGGTTGCAACTGAGATAAGCACGCAGAACCCATCTTCATCGATTCATGTATTGGACACCAATGAGAGTGGAGACTTTGCTGGCTCTTTGTCTGACCACACAATAGTTTCTATTTCTGCGACGCAGCGTGCTTTGAACTCTCTGCTACTTCGTCACTTGATTGTAGAGCTCAAGGGTTGGATGGAGACAACATCTGGTTTTCGAGCTATTCCTGTTATGCAGCTTTTTTATAGACTATCATCTGCAGTAGGTGGGCCTTTTATGGATAGTTCTAAACCTGAAAACTTAGACTTGGAAAATTTTGTGAAATGGTTACTTGACGAGATTAACCTCAACAAACCATTTGCAGCTAAAACACGTTCTTCTTTTGGTGAGGTTGCCATCCTTGTCTTCATGTTCTTTACTCTGATGCTTCGGAATTGGCACCAGCCTGGGAGTGACAGTTCTCAGTCGAAACCAAGTGGTAATGCAGATTTACAAGATAAAGGTTTTGTCGTCCCGATGCCATTATCATCTTCTACTGCTTCATCCTCGAATGATGATACAGAGAGGAGTGAATTTACCATGCAACTTATTCGAGCTTGTTCATTTCTTCGACAACAGTCTTTTTTGAATTATTTGATGGACATACTGCAGCAGCTTGTTAACATATTCAAGTCATCATCAGTAAATATTGAAAGTGGTCTATCAGCTGGTTCTGGTTGTGGTTCTCTTTTGACTATCCGGAGAGAGCTACCTGCTGGAAATTTCACTCCTTTCTTTTCAGATTCTTATGCTAAATCCCACTGCACTGATATGTTCATGGACTACCACAAGTTGTTGCTTGAGAACACTTTTAGGCTGGTGTATAGTTTAGTACGTCCAGAAAAGCAAGAGAAGTCGGCAGAAAAGGAGAAAACATACAAGACAAATGCTGGCAAGGACTTGAAGCTGGATGGGTTTCAGGATGTCCTCTGCAGCTATATCAGTAATCCACATACAACATTTGTCCGAAGATATGCTAGAAGGCTATTACTTCATTTATGTGGCAGCAAAACTCAATATTATAACATAAGAGATTCATGGCAGTTCTCAAATGAAGTGAAGAGGTTGCATAAACTAATTAATAAATCTGATGGTTTTGAAAATCCAGTTCCATATGAGAGAAATGTTAAGCTTGTCAAGTGCTTGTCTGCTATGTCTGAAGTGGCTGCAGCAAGACCCAAGAATTGGCAGAAGTACTGTTCAAAACACTTGGAACTTCTTCCCTTTCTGTTGAATCGAGTATTTAACTTTGGTGAAGAATCTGTTATCCAAACTCTTAAGCTTTTGAACTTGGCCTTTTACACTGGAAAGGATATGGGCCATGGTTTACAGAGAACAGGGGCAGATGCATCAGCTTCATCTACTCGATTGCAATCTTCAGATTCAAAAAAGAAGAGAAAAGGTGAGGATACAGCAGAAAATGGTTCTGAAAAGACTTGTCTAGACATGGAACAAGCTGTTGAAATCTTCAGTACCAAGGATGGTCATCTTCTGAGGAAATTTATTGATTCCTTCCTACTGGAATGGAATTCATCAAGTGTTCGTCATGAAGCTAAGAATGTGCTATATGGACTTTGGCATCATGGTAAACAATCATTTCAGGAGGGATTGCTAACCGCCCTTTTAGAGAAATTAAAACAATTGCCTTTATATGGCCAGAACATTTTGGAGTACACTGAACTAATGGCATGGCTGCTGGGAAAAATGCCTGATAGCAGCATCAAGCAGTATGAGACTGAACTTGTGAACCGATGCTTGACATCTGATGTCATAAGTTGCATATTTGAGACTCTTCAATCTCAAAATGAGCTTTTGGCAAACCATCCAAATTCTCGGATCTATAGCACTCTAAGTAGCTTGGTAGAATTTGATGGTTACTATCTCGAAAGTGAGCCATGTGTAACCTGTAGCTGTCCAGAGGTGCCATACAGCAGGATGAAGCTTGAAAGCTTGAAATCTGAGTCAAAGTTTACTGACAACCGCATAATAGTGAAATGCACTGGAAGCTATACGATTCAGTCAGTTACAATGAATGTTCATGATTCTCGTAAGTCAAAGTCGGTTAAAATTCTGAACTTGTACTACAACAACAGACCTGTATCTGATCTGTCAGAACTGAAGAATAATTGGTCTCTGTGGAAGCGCGCAAAAAGCTGCCATCTTGCTTTTAACCAAACAGAATTAAAAGTTGAATTTCCCATTCCAATTACTGCTTGCAATTTCATGATCGAGTTGGATTCCTTTTATGAAAATCTGCAAGCTTCTTCCCTTGAGTCATTGCAATGCCCCAGGTGTAGCCGGGCCGTAACTGATAAGCATGGAATCTGTAGCAATTGCCATGAAAATGCATATCAGTGCAGACAATGCCGGAATATTAATTATGAAAATTTGGATTCTTTTCTTTGCAATGAGTGTGGATACAGTAAATATGGCCGTTTTGAGTTCAATTTCATGGCAAAGCCTAGTTTTTCATTTGACAACATGGAAAACGATGAGGACATGAGAAAAGGATTGGCAGCTATTGAGTCAGAATCGGAGAATGCCCATAGGCGATACCAGCAGCTTTTGGGGTTCAAGAAGCCTCTGCTTAAACTGGTATCGAGCATAGGTGAAAATGAACTTGATTCACAGCAGAAGGATAGTGTCCAACAAATGATGGTGTCTTTGCCTGGACCATCATGTAAAGTAAATCGGAAAATTGCCCTTCTAGGTGTTTTGTATGGTGAGAAATGCAAAGCAGCTTTTGATTCTGTCAGTAAAAGCGTCCAGACTTTGCAGGGACTTCGACGGGTAGTGATGACATATCTACAACAGAAGAATTCTGATGATGCCATGGATTCATCAAGATTTGCAGTTCCAAGATCACCCAATAATTGTTATGGCTGTGCAATTACATTTGTTACTCAGTGTCTGGAGTTATTGCAAGTACTGTCAAAGAATGCAAAATGCAAAAAGCAACTTGTTGCTGCTGGCATCTTATCAGAGTTGTTCGAAAACAACATTCATCAGGGCCCTAAAACAGCTCGTGTTCAGGCTAGGACTGTTCTTTGTGCTTTGTCTGAAGGTGATGCAGATGCAGTCTCTGAGTTGAACACTTTGATAAAGAACAAAGTGATTTATTGTTTGGAACACCACCGTTCCATTGATGTTGCACTGGCCACACGTGAAGAACTACTGCTTCTTTCTGAGACCTGTGCTCTTGTAGATGAGTTCTGGGAAGCAAGACTTCGTGTTGCTTTCCAGCTTTTATTCTCTTCCATCAAATTGGGTGCAAAACATCCAGCCATTTCAGAGCACATAATCCTTCCTTGCTTGAGGATAATTTCGCAGGCATGTACTCCACCCAGATCTGATGCTGCAGATAAAGAACAAGGGACAGGAAAATCTAGTATTTTGCAATCAAAGAATGACCATAGTGCAAAGCCATCTGCATCTCCAAACAGCCTTCCTACTGCTAGTAAACCATCGGAATTCATGGAAAAACATTGGGATGGTGGCCGAAAGGGTCAGGATATACCATTGTTGAGCTACTCAGAGTGGGAAAGGGGTGCATCATATCTTGATTTTGTCAGGAGACAGTACAAGGTATCACAGACATTCAAAAGTACCGCACAGAGAATTCGCCAGGATCCACAGAAAAATGATTATCTGGCTCTAAAATATGCTCTTAAATGGAAACGCCGTGCTTGTAGAGGAGCAACTAGAAGTGACATCTCTTCATTTGCTCTGGGATCTTGGGTCTCAGAGTTGATTCTAAGTGCTTGTTCACAGTCTATAAGGTCTGAAGTGTGCACCCTTGTTAGTTTACTGTGCCCTCAAAATTCCTCTAGAAGTTTCCAGTTATTAAATCTACTCATGTCATTGCTTCCGGCTACTCTCTCTGTTGGTGAAAGTGCTGCAGAATATTTTGAACTCTTCTTTAAGATGATTGATTCTGAGGCTGCACGCCTATACTTAACCGTGAAGGGATGCCTGACTACCGAATGCAGATTAATAACTCGGGAAGTCCATAATATTGAGTCTCAGGAAAGGAGCTTAAGCATTGATGTATCACAGGGATTCATACTTCATAAGCTTGTTGAGCTTCTTGCCAAGTTTCTTGAGGTACCAAATATTCGAGTAAGGTATGTATGATTCTTACTTTTAGTCTTAATTGTTTGTTACCAATTTGTTTTCGATTTATAGATGATCTTATTGTTGATGGCAGATTTATGCAAGATGAGTTGGTATCTGAAATGCTGGAAGCTCTTTTTGTCATACGAGGTCTGATAGTGCAAAAGACAAAACTAATTAGTGACTGTAATCGCCTCCTGAGAGAGCTTCTAGATGGTCTTCTGCTAGAGAGCACTGAAAACAAATGGAAGTTCATACGCGCTTGTATATCAGGTCTACAGAATCATGGAAGGGAACGGAAGTGTCGGACTTTGCTGGTATCACACTATCTATATGTTCTCTTATATACTCTATAGAAATAGCAGAGGCTATTTCTATTGCTTGGGTAGTAAATGAGCAGCCTTACCATGGTGCCGATAATTACCCTGTTAAAGTATAATAAAACCTTGAAGACCAAATTTTATCTGAATAATAAACCCTTTAAATGAATAGTTCTATTATGAAGTTCAAAATGCAATCTATCCAGTAATTTATAAAGCAAGATTTTCTTATTAGTTAACTTTATTATGCAGTTTATATTGGAGCAACTCTGCAATATGATATGTCCATCAAAGCCAGAGCCTGTGTATCTTCTGATTCTCAACAAAGCTCACACTCAAGAAGAGTTCATCAGGGGGTCTATGACAAAGAATCCTTATTCCAGTACTGAGATTGGTCCACTCATGCGAGATGTCAAAAATAAAATCTGTCACCAGCTGGACTTATTAAGTTTATTAGAAGACGATTATGGCATGGAATTACTGGTTGCTGGTAATATAATTTCTCTTGATTTAAGCATCTCTCAAGTGTATGAGCAGGTGTGGAAAAAATATTACAACCAAACGCAGAATTCATTGTCAAGTACAGTTGCACCATCTTCTGCTGGATTAGCATCAACAAGAGATTGTCCTCCAATGACAGTTACATACAGGCTGCAGGTTGGTTATAATACTTTTGTTGTGACTACTATAAGTATGTTGCTTTAGCTCTTTAACGTTAGTCTGGCTATTGATATATAGATGTGTTCATATGTATTGCAAATTTTGATCATTATTAAAACATTTCTTGTTTTCCAGGGACTAGATGGTGAAGCTACTGAACCAATGATCAAAGAACTGGAAGAGGAAAGGGAAGAATCACAAGATCCTGAAGTTGAGTTTGCGATAGCAGGAGCTGTCCGGGAATGCGGAGGTCTTGAGATTATTCTAAGCATGATCCAGGTAGCTGTTGTTTAAATAGTATGACTGGTAACCTTAAACAGGAAAAAAAAGACTATGCAAGGTCGACAACTGGATGGATACATAGATCTTGTTGTTGCTTTAGATAAACTCACTGGGGGGAATCTAACATCCATTTTGTGTACACCAGTGAGAAGCAAAGTGCTTTGAAGCCATTAGTATTTTGTTGGATTGCTTCATTATATTCTCTACTATATTAGCCCCTAGTAGTTTTTGTTGGTTTAGTAGTTATATTGGCAATAGTCCATGTTGATTGTGATACATGTTCATTTGTTTCTGTATATCACCTCAGATCATTATTGCCGCCTTATATTTTTGAATTTTTTCTGCAGCGATTGCGTGACGATGAGTTGAAATCAAATCAAGAAGAGTTAGGCTTGACACTCAACCTTCTCATGTATTGCTGCAAGATAAGAGAGAATCGGCGAGCCTTATTACAATTAGGGGCTCTAGGTTTGCTGCTCGAGACAGCAAGACGTGCGTTCTCTGTTGATGCCTTTGAGCCAGCTGAAGGCATCCTTCTGATTGTAGAGAGCTTGACAATGGAAGCTAATGAGAGTGACATTGGCATTAACCAAAGTGTATTTACTGTTACTAATGAAAAGAGTGGTGCTGGTGAGCAAGCCAAGAAAATCATTCTCATGTTTCTGGAAAGATTATGCCATCCTTTGGGCACCAAAAAATCAACCAAGCAGCAGCGGAATGATGAAATGGTGGCAAGGATCTTGCCATACTTGACCTATGGGGAACCAGCTGCTATGGAAGCTCTAATCCAACATTTTGACCCTTACTTGCAAAACTGGAGTGATTTCGATCATTTGCAAAAACAATACCAGGATAATCCAAAGGATGAGAGTTTGGCTCATCAAGCAGCTAAGCAAAGATCTGCCTTAGAAAACTTTGTGCGGGTGTCGGAGTCACTTAAGACGAGTTCCTGTGGCGAGAGGATAAAGGACATTATACTTGACAAGGGAATTATTGGCCTTGCTGTTAAGCACCTAAGAGAAAGCTTTGCAGTTGCCGGCCAGGCTGGGTTCAGGTCAAGTGCAGAATGGGCATCTGGTTTGAAATTGCCATCAATTCCGTTGATCTTGTCTATGCTGAGGGGCCTGTCGAAGGGCCATTTGGCTACACAGAGTTGCATTGATGAGGAAGGAATTCTACCACTATTGCATGCTTTGGAAGGCGTTCCTGGTGAAAATGAAATTGGTGCAAGAGCTGAGAATTTGTTGGACACACTGGCTGACAAAGAGAATCATGGTGATGGCTTCTTAGGGGAAAAGATACACAAGTTGAGACATGCTACTAGGGATGAAATGCGTCGACGAGCTCTGAGGAAAAGAGAACAGTTACTTAAGGTTAAATCATTCTTTTTCCATCCTTTTTGTTTAATACTGTTCAGCTGTTGCTTTCCCAGATCTTTAGTTCAAATGAGCTACTTCAAATTAACACAATGTGACTAATCCGCTTTTTCTGCTATCTTAATTTGTTCTAGGCGCTGGGAATGCATCAAGAATTTGCGATGGATGGGGCTGAACGTATTGTTGTTTCCCAGCCGGTGATTGAAGGATTAGAAGATGTGGAAGAAGAGGATGGGCTGGCTTGCATGGTATGTCGGGAGGGCTATACACTGAGGCCTAACGATATGCTGGGTGTCTATTCTTACAGCAAGAGGGTGAACCTGGGTGCAACAAGTTCAGCCAGTGCACGTGGGGACTATGTATATACGACTGTCAGTCATTTTAATGTCATCCATTTTCAGTGCCATCAGGAGGCGAAACGTGCTGATGCTGCGCTTAAAAATCCCAAAAAAGAATGGGAAGGTGCTACATTGAGAAACAATGAGACCTTATGTAATTGCATCTTCCCTCTCAGGGGACCATCCGTACCTCTTGCACAGTATGTCCGTTGTGTCGATCAGTACTGGGACAACCTCAATGCCCTTGGACGAGCAGATGGTAGTCGGCTACGGCTGCTTACGTACGACATTGTTCTGGTACGAAAAATTTCTTATTTTCAGATTTAATGTGCAGTGTCTAATCTAGAATGTGGTCATCAGAGGTGCAAATGTTAACCACTTAAAATTTCCTTTGGTTGAAACACCGCTGATGCTTAGATTGATTATGGACAAAATGATTTATTCTTTGGAATAACTATCCTGATCTTCAAACCATAGATTTACATTTCACCCAGACCAGTAGGCACCGGGCAGTATATACCAGTCTGACATCTTAGTGGGTTGCAAACTGCCTTATTTCGGACAGTTCGGTCCAGTCTTTTTTAGAAACAAACAATTATTTTTTTCTTTTTCCCTTTTAAGCACCCTATGGCCTAGGGCTTGCAACTCATGAGCATTCCTCTCTGTGGCTGATCGCATCCATGTTGCATCTTCTCTTCCTTTTACTTCCTTCTTCCTCTTCCTTTTTACTCTCCTCTCTGTCAGTATGGTGGCAGAGTGGTACCAGACCATATTCTGGCCTACCGTGTGTCAGATAGGCCAGATCACGGGTCCGGTCATAGACCAGAACTGGTCTGGGACACACCAAATTGAAAACCTTACTTCAAATGGTCCACAAATCGAAGGAAAAAGGAAACAACAGGAATAAGTTTGGGAAGTCTTAAAGACCCTGGATTTGGAACTTGATTTCTTCCAGATTGGTTATAGTAGGGAGATCTTGGTAATTATCCTTGCAATGATGCCATGGTGCTTACTTTAAGTGCTACCTCTTGACAAGCTTTTCAGTCAGCATACAAGTGGCATTGATCGTAATTTGATTTGTATAAAATCTGTTGTCCCTTTCTGATTGTGTTACTACATTTTTCAGATGTTGGCTCGATTTGCAACTGGTGCCGCATTCAACAAAGACTGCAAAGGTGGAGGCAAGGAAAGCAACTCGCGCTTTCTTCCATTTATGATCCAGATGGCCTCCTACCTAGTAGACCAAGGAAGCCCCAATCAACAGAGACAAGCAATGGCTAAATCAGTTGCTGCATATCTATCTAATGTCTCCTCTACCTCGGATCTTTCCAGATCTTCACCCCCTCTTTCTGGATCTCGCTCTTCTTCTGGACCCTCGGATGAGACAGTCCAGTTTATGATGGTTAACTCCCTGCTGTCTGAGTCATATGAGGATTGGTTGCAGCATCGTCGTGCTTTCTTACAGAGGGGAATGTACTATGCCTATATGCAGCACAAACATGGCCGTTCCACTCTTAGGTTCTCTGATTCAGCTTCCAGGGTTAAAAGATCTGATGAAGGTTCCTCGATGGATTTGAACGATAGTAAGAAACTATTCTCAATTGTCCAGCCAATGCTTATATATACCGGCTTGATCGAGCAGCTGCAGCAGTTCTTTAAACTCAGTAAGCGAAGCACAGCTATCTCCAGTGAGCCAGCGGAAGGCGACAGCACAACCACGAGTGGTCTGGAAAGGTGGGAGATTATCATGAATGAGAGAATGGTGAACATGAAGGAAATGTTGAGATTCTCCGAGGACCTGCTCTCCTGGCTTGAGGACATGACGACAGCCACCGATTTACAGGAAGCTTTTGATGTGATGGGGGCACTCAGAGATGCCCTCTCGGGAGGAGTCTCTCTATGCGAGGATTTTGTTCATGCCGCAATACTTTCTGGTAAGAGCTGAAAGGTTAGCCGGTTCTGGAGAACGAATGGATTCCAAAATTTGGTCTGTGAAATGTTGTGCTGTTTATTGTACACGATTGCACCCTTTTACAAGGTGCAGTGGTTAAAATTTTACATGTTCTCAGTATGTAACCTTATCCAGGGTAGTGTAACTGTAAATTTTTGGTACAGGTCTCTCGAATTGTCTGGAGGCTTAGAATGAAACCATGCATATAAAAGAAGGTTTAAAAAAAAAAAAAAAGGTTGAATTTTGTTAGGTGATTATTAAGGAGTGTATGCATCATGCTGAGAAACATAGGCTGTATGCACCACGGCTCCATCGGAGCCCCAGATGGGAGAATTCCGGGGGAGCTAGCAGCATCTGGGAGATCTCAGTGATCCTTCACTATTATCTTGAGGAGGCATTGGTTTTGGAGGAAGCAGCAGTGGGTTTGAAAGAGATGAAGAGCATGGTTGTAGAGAAAAGAAACATCTTTTACCAAAATAGTGGAGAAAAATTATACGTATAAACAAGGCTTAGAGAGTGATTGCATACGAGGTTTTGAGAATTTATACATGTGAAATCATCATGTGGGTCTTTCCTTGTATAGATCAGTTGAAGCCACCACAATCATGTCAAATAGATCAGTTGAAGCCACCACAAGCATGTCAAATAGATCAGTTGAAGCCACAAGCATGTCTGTCAAAGTAGCCAATCAAATGGCGTGTGATGCAGAGGATATTCTTGCACTGCTAAAACTGATCATTACATGTCCTTGTCGTGGGACCCATAGGGGAGCAACTCCCCTCCGGTCTACTCTCGGCTGTCAGAAAAACCTGTGTTACCTAACAGCCAGTGGTGGTTGGATGGTCCATCCATCACCCTTGAATTATTTGAGGTGCTCTGCCAAGATCCGTCCAACGTATCGGTTGGATTGCTCGTGAGAAGAAGAACTGCTTCAACCTCGCATCAGCATATAGCAGCTAATCGCGTGGTGGTAGCCTTGGTTGGGAGTCATAACAGAGCTTAAAGATACTTTCGAAGCGATAGGGTTTGGGTGTGGACCTCAGCCAACCACCAGCAGATCTTTGTCGGATCACAGTTGGTCCACCAGCCAACAAAGAAGATCTTGGTAGAACATACATGGTTTTCTCTCGAGGGAATTGCTGCTGAACACGTTGAAGAGTATTGATTGGCAACAAGGCATGCGAAAACTGATCCATACGAACACAAAAGGCTAGGTCGATTAAACCAGAAAAATAATTGCAAAATCATGGGTTCCATTTCCACAGAAAATAAACCCAGTTTACAAACAGTGGTGTGCTGTTTACAAACACATCTGAGATTTTTCTTGCTATCAGCAAAACTTATGCTCCTGGCGTGACATTACAGTGAGAGGCTCAACTTTATGTTGGATTTCTCTGCTAAGTTACTACTTTGGAAAACATAATGGACCTGCTACATCATATAACAAGAAGGAAGTGAGATGCCCTCCATTTCCTCCTATTACAGGCTGGTGGCATTGCTCTTTGGATGTACCGAGAGGAACACTGAGGCTTCGATGACAACTATCTTACCGAGGAGCTTGTATGGACGGACGAACTGTGTAACGGTTCAGTGGACCTCAAACTGTATGCAAGGGTGGTACTAGAACTCGGCTTCTTAGTGACCTTGAGGCCTGGTTAGATTTTTGGACAGGAACTCGGGTAGTGTGGTGGTCTTATATTGCGAAGCCATCCGGTTTTCTATTTATCTCTTGTGCATTTGGAGGATGATTAGCATCATAATCCATTTGCATGATGATCTCTTCGTTCCAGGGATTATGCATCTGTGGAAGAAAAGAATAAGAGACAAAAGTAAGGTCGCAGACGTGTGGATATAGTCAGTTCTCGGTTGACGGAGCAGTAATTAGCATGCGACTTATGCTGAAAATTCTCTTAGTCCCCAGAGCATGCTGATACATGAGTTTAACAACATACTCTCAAATAACTGAAAAAAGATTGGTCCTCTATAATGAGATTGATAGAAGTATTCACAAAATTGAATAAATGAAAAAGATGTAGCCCAATGAACCATTTTAAATTGGGAGAAAATAAAGTTAACATGAAAACAAAGAACATGTTCTTGAGGGATCATGGGAAATTGAATTCAGCATGGCAGGATTCTCAAGATACACATCTTTTTATATGCTTGACATTATATACATGGGCAGCTCAGAGAAGCTGGCCTTCATCAAATTGACAAAAAAAAAAAAAAGTGCCAAAAGGTGAAGAGAACCAACCGCATAGAATAATTAGTAAAAAAGCTGTGAATTCTTGAGTTTCGAGGAATAAAGGACAATTTAACTGCTCTTAGCAAAAGCTAATAAAATTTCAAATTCACAGAAAAGATAAAGAGAAGTTTTCTTTTGTAAACTTGACAAATAGTCTTGCACAACAATTTTCTTCTAAATTCAACAGAAAAGATTTCCTTTGATGAGTGGGTATACCTGCATTGAAGGCTCTTTATAACCACTCATTGTTGGTAATTGAGTATTCATTGTTCTCCTATATGTGTCCGAAAGGTTAACCATGGTAGAGCCTCCAGCATGCCCCAAGCCCTGTTGAGATGGATACACCTGAGGGTAACTCATCTCCTGTGAGAATCCAGCTATAGATAATGGGCTACCATGGGAATGTCGAAGCTGTTTATAAACGGAGAAAAATACAAATTGAAATATATTACTTAGCTTCAAGAAGTTAGAAAAACAATATTCTTGAATCAATTTCCAAGGAACTTCGATAAGATGAGGAAGAGAAGTTACCCACATTTTTGGCAAGAAGCCTTTCTACGCTGAAGTCAAGTTGTGGATTGACAGCTGAAAGCTTCATGGACAGAAACTTAACAAGAAGAAACAAGACACACATTTCAGTATATCTCAGCATATAAAAAGCATGGTACTCTTATTGAATTTTCACTCCGACAGTAGGAACTTCCAATTATAATTAACGCAGGAGCTTACCTCAACCTGTCTTTGGAGTGATTGAACATAGTTTATGATTTCATCCAGCATAACTGCTTTTCCTGTGACCTACAGATTACAGTTTAGTGTCACACTTTATGATCATAGAAGTCAATTTTCACTATCTACCACATAAGTGTCCCCTGAACCTACTTTGCTGCAACCAGGCACAAGTTCTTGAAGATATTTCATCCTTTCACTAATTTTCTCCCTTCTTACCTGCATCCATTCAGTTAAACTAGTGATATTTTCGCTGGTGAAGGAAAAGGGTGTCATGACAAAGCTTCTCGGATAGCATCATTAGATTAAAACCTTACTCTTTCTGCCAGACTGTGACTGTTAGTGGCTTGTCCACGCCGTGCTCTGACATGAACATAACCCTCCTTTGCAGCTTCTGAGTTATCTTTCCCATTTTTCCCACCGTGTTTGGAGCTGTTCTGTTCTACTTTGTGTTTAGTTTCAGTGTCATCCTTTGTGGCCTCCGAGGATGATTGTGGACCTCTTTGAACTTGGTCCTTCTCCATATCCTAGCAAAACAGAAGCTCTTAGAGCCTTTTGAGCGCCCACCTATCACTATTTGCAGAATAGAACAGAATAAAAGGATCTACACAGAAATAATGGTATTTCAAGAAAAAAAAGGTTGTGATCTACCCGAATGGTTCTTTTTTTCTTGTTTGCACCAAGATCACTAGGAGATGAATTCCCAGCTACATCTGATGAATCAACGTTCCCTTCTTGTCCACCTTCACAGAAATTTGTTTCTTGGGATTCGCTGTTTGAGATATGAGAGCTTCTTCGATCTCTTTGGGTGTCCATCCGACTTTGATCAATGGATCCATAGGCAGCAGGCAGAGAGACTGCTTTGTCACCGGTCATACTCAGCTCAGTGTTCTGAACCTGAGTTTCCATGACAACCTTCGAAGCCTTTCTTGCTGGAGCCACTGATTGAGATGGCCTGAGGAGGTTCATCTCCATAAAACTACTACCACTGAGACATGAGAATCTTGCTGCCCGCTCGATGAAACCCGAATCGGCGGGGAAATGAGGCAAGCTAGGAGGAAAGATTACGGGAGGAGTTGATAGAAGCATGCCTTTGGAGGACATGGCTACTGGTCTTCCAATTGGTATAGAACCGATGGCACTCGTAGTATTCTGGATGTTACTTCCTCCAACACTCATAGTATGGTAGTTCCAGAGACCAGGAACGAAGGCCTCCGGCACTGGAGCCGAAAGAAGCGGAGATGAAGTCAACGGTGGCACGAGGCTGGCGGCGGTGGAAGGGTGCGGCGGCGCTGCACTCATTGCAGGGGTGTTGAATTGCCAGTCAGCAGAGACACCGGAACTGTGGTCGCTCAGGTGATCTCCATGGCTCTTCTCCAACCCAAACTTCCTGTCCTCATTCATTTCCATTTCTACCTCCCAAACCTTGCCGGTGACAATCTTCAGTGCAGCCACGAGGAAGAATTAGCCTCTCCTAGATGAAGACGCGAAACAAGATCCGAATTTGATCTTCTTCTTCGGATCTGATACAAGCAAATCATAGTATATTAGCCTCAGAATAAGCACCCAATCACCGAACTAGAGATTGTCCCAAGTGAATCGAAGAATGCCATCCAAATTGCAGAAAGGAGAAGGAACAGAGATGAGCTAGAAGCTATGATGAACAGTCGGGAGAGGGGGGGGGGGGGGGGGGGGGGGGGGTAAAAGCTAGAAGCCAAGAAAGCATGGAAACATGTACAAACCCAGTCCGCTAAACCCACAAGTCTCAGAAGAAACTCCTCAGAAGCCATTGATTCAGATATCAGCAGCCTTTTGGCTATGGCAAGCATCAGAAATTAACAGAAAGTGAACCCTTTTTACGACTATTACCGACAGTACCAAATCAAAGATACGAATTGCCTGCCAAGAATTTGCTGTTAGCAGAAGACCAGCTCAGGAAATGGACAGAGAGGGCATCAGAGCTCAGAGTACATGCGACCAAGAAACAAGGAGTAAAAAGACAAGGCAAACAGGGAAGGAATCCCCACCTGAGAGGGAGAGGGAGAGGGAGAGAGAGAGAGCGGCATCGGTCGCAGGCAGAAGAGCAGAACTCAAGCCATCCCCTCAAAGATCGCGCCTTTCCTTTCCTTTCCTTTCACGAAGACCCAAAGAACACCCGCTCACGCAGTGTACAGAGCGAAAAGGAAAGGTGCCACGCCCTCGCACTAGAGATTCCTTGCGCCTTTAATCACTCTGCCTACCATTTGACGACAGCACTTTTGCCATTGAAAGCCTTGTTGGAAATCTTCGATCTCGCTTCTCCCTGTCTTCTGCTGCTCGGTCGCCTCCTCCCCTTGTTCTTGCACCCTCTTCTCCTGCTCCAAGAGAAAAGCAGAGCGAGAGATAGAGAGAGAATACATGAACATTCGCGCACAGACAGAGACAGGAAAGAGAGAGGAGAGATGCTTACCGCATTTATACCTCAACACTGCACACACAGAGCGGCAGAGAGAGAGAGAGAGAGAGAGATGAATCATTGAGCACCGCCCAGGCAGGGAGGGAGGGAGTATATAGAAGTGGCAAAGGGAGGAAAAAGGAAAGGAGAGACACACTCCAACCCACCATTTCTTTAGTCCATGAAATGAAATGAAATGAAATGAAATGGATTGATTCCCTTTGTTTTGTTACCTCTGCTTTCTTCTTCTTCTTCTTTCACTTGTTTAAGTGGTTATTAATGATGGAGATGACAGTAACTTTAGCTACCTTTGTGCATTTCTTATGTTGTGGTTTACTTGATGCAAACCTTCAACTAATTACCCTCACATCCTATATATATTATTGTATTGCTTTCCCCAAAGGAATGAGGCATATGGGAATGATGTGTTCCTCCCCCTCCCCCACCCCTTAATTTAATAATATTTTTAAATAATAATAAAGGTTTTTTTTATCAATATTTTTAATGATAATAAAAGTTTTTTTTTATTAGTGATGATGTATAGGACTTATTTACCATATCAATAGAATTCAAAATTTTATGTAATATTTTTTTATAAAAAATATCAGGATAATTTTTTTAATAATTTATTATAAAGTCTTCTTCACTTATTTTTTTATAAAATAAAATAATTACTATAAATCTTTCAAATTTATTGAATGGCACTTTAATCCATATCTTAGGTGCAATCAAATAAATACTAATACTTTTTTTTAATGTTTTATAGTAATATAATAAGATCTTTACCATCCAAGCTAAGTTTTATAGTAATAGTATTTTTTTTTTCTTTTTGAATGGGAGGATTGAAGTAATGGAATGATATTTAAAATTCATTTTATGATGTGAAGTAATAAATGACAAAAGGATCCTATATAATTTTTTAATCGATTTAATTTAACTAATGTCATAGTATTTTTTTTTCTCCCACAAATCCAATATCTCAAAAATTAAATGTGATAATAAAAAGGAGGAAAGAAGTATTCGGAAGCGTTGGTGTGGAGTCGTCGTCACGAGCTCATCCTAAGATCGGACGGTCTCAGTTGGTGGATCAATCTTTATTTTTCGTGCTCATTTCCACCCCCATTACCTTGAGGACATGATCCGTCGTGATTGAGACATGGTAACCTCATCAATATACGTGCACTCATTTGATGATCACGATGATAATAATAATAATAATAATAATAATAATAATAATAATAAACTTTCGAATATGTTTATTAACTCAGAATAAGATTCATATTCTATCTTAATAAAAAAGGTCGGATAAATATTATTATTATTATTTAAAAATAAGCTATTTGAGTAATCATGAAAATAATATTGAAATATGAATTCGACCTAAATTTTATTTGTTATCTAAATTTGATCAAACCATATTTGAATCCAATTTAAAATATATTTGGATACCCAAAATATACCTAACCAAAAGCACTAATCTAATTCTAAAAAAGTTTAGACAATTAAAACAAACTCTAATTTAGGAGAGTTGATATATTTGAGTAATCATAAAAAAAATCAACTTATTAAATTAAATCCTAACTCAAGTATTTATTTCTATGTTCAAATTCAATTGGAAGATATTTGAACTCAATTTAAGTGAGTAGTATACATTTGGATATTTGATCTCGAATACTATTCTATTCTAAAAGCTACCATGAGATGGAACAACTAGAAATACTTTGGTAATCCAAATCCAAATTCGATTCGAATATTTATTTTTGTATCAAAAATCTAATTTAAATGGATAAGATATCTAACCTACAAGGAATATTTATCACTCCAACTCTAAAAAGTGCCCTTAGATCAAGCAACAATATTTTGGTAAGCAAGATTCAGCTCTGATGGATCTAAAATTGAACTGAACCTGATCCAATAGCAATCCAACTTGGAATCATCAATTACCCGCCACACCTTGCATTTGTTAGATTGAGATCAACTCATGCTCCCAATCCTTATAAAACAGGGCAACATGTAATGTAGAGGTAGGTGTAAATGATTTGTGTTGATTGGGTTGGATACACAAGGCACCTTTTTCTTCACCTCTTTCCCTAACTTTAACAGACATATTTATCACATCCCTACTTGCTTAAGGGAGGGGCAACAGCCCAAACTCCAAAGCAGAAGCAAATGGGAGGACACAAAACTCCTCCTCTATGGATTGATGATGCCTCAACACCCTCACAATAATTTGGTCCATTGTCCTGCCCTTCCCTTCATCAATTCAATTAATTGTTGGACTTCTTCTTCTTCTTCTTCTTCTTCATGTGGTTGTGCCCACCACACATGTAAGAAATTGGAAAGCTAGTGTCACATAATAGGTTACTTGCTAGCCAAGGCTTACATGCCATTTTTAATGGGACACATATGATGAAACAAGTATAATTTTATCATCAATAAAATGCAAGAAAAATGAGTATAATCTAATCTTTCCATTTCAACTTTTGCTTACTCATCCATTTCAACTGTGTGGATTCATCCAAAATTCATCGATAATAATAATAAACCATAATATATAATGCGATTATATGAATCTCTTTTTTTCATTCATCCTTAATTTAATAAAAAAATATTTAAATATGTATTGAAAGCCTATGATGTTCTTTTATCTCTTGATGCCCTCTAAACACAATACCTATGGGTCTTCTTATAATATATCTATTCATTTTACATAATCCTTTGACATTTAATATATATTGAATCTAAGCGTAATTATCCACCAAAAGGAAACATCTAATTTTTTCAATCTTTTCTAATAACTTTATATATATACTTTAACATTGGAAAAGTCATATCATATAGGAAAACTAGTCATATCAAATAGGAAAACTAGTCATATACAATTTCTATAAATGAAAGGTTTTTTATAATCTAATAGGGTCACAAGTCAAACAAAAAGAAATTATGAACATTATTATACTCAAGTAAATATATATATATATATATATACTATTTTATTTAAATTAAAGCTAACATAGCAAGTAAAGGTGTGCAAAAAGGAAGCTCCTAATAGCGTGAGCATCTAAATAAGCATCACTATTGCTACAAAGTCAAAGAATAGGACAAAGAGTGAGAACTCCTTAATCAAAGTATTTTGCAAGTTCATCTATTTAATCCTCCATCTTCATAACCACTTCAAGCAAAAGCTTTAAATTGATGCAGAACAGTTCCCAGCTCCGAGAAGAATTATTCTATAGCCATTGATTCCCCACAAAACAAGTTTCCCAGAGAGAGAGAGAGAGAGAGAGAGAGAGAGAGAGAGAGAGAGAGAGAGGATGTTTATTTTGACTTGCAAATCACATGAATGAATGAATGAGTTTTACTGGTTGCTATGTTTGATAGTAAATGAGTTGAGAACTAAAACTCTCATCTAATAATTTTTTTACGATATTGACTAACTAGTACAGATATTGATGATTGATAGTAAACTCTCATTTATCTTTTAAAAGATACTATCCTACATAAAATCTGACTAACTACTTGCTTAAGTACTTGAACTATGAGTTTATCTTATTAAAAGATATCTAAATCTACTATAAAATTCAAAACCCGGGTGTTAAATTGGTCGGGTTAGACCACAACATATGTTAGGTCAAGCGAGACTAGAGTGACCTAATTACTATTATTTATATTGTCTGATTCATATCAACCATCATAGTTCAATTGGTACCTAAGTCCAAAGCAATCAACCCAATTAAGATCTGAGCCCAGCATATACTACAAAAAAAAAAATTCATAGACTTCTTCAGGTACAGCGAATGTTCCCATTTATATCATTTACCTTTGCCCTTTCTTTTTCTTCTTTCCAATAACTACTCTTCATTCATGTCATGCTTACCATTGGATGTTTCTATGTTCCTATCATTTATTAAGAATTGATTAGGACTGTCGTAATCTTTCTTATCTTTGATCCCATGTCAATGTTTAATTCATTGAACTCAAAATTGAGTCGGATTCATCAGAGCTAACATAGCCAGGATTAAATACCAGTATAACTCAAAAAAACTTAAACCTCTTGAATTATTAGTCAAAACTAATATATATCACTCGGCTCTTTCAATTCATATGAGTTATCATCCACCTACCAAAATATATTTTCTATTGGCTCATGCAGTTTTCAGACTTTGACTGTGACAACATCAGTGGCATGTAATCTTTGATTCAAGGACTCCAAATTAACACCTTTCAGAATTCTCAATGATTGGGATGGTCAATTGAAAGCCTATACACCACCCTAACTTGCTCTATACAAAATTTGAGAGCTTTCATGGTGTCTTAGGAAAACAGCACCTATAGACAAAGACTTGTCACCAAGTGTTCTCAGTGGACAAGAAAGGTCTTCCATCAGATCCATTTGAAGGACAGCCTCATCAAACTTTTCTCTTGAAAAGATTGATTGTGTCACATAATGGGAACAAGAGCCAACCTAGCTTTGTGCACATTTTGCACACCATCACACCTCCAACATGACAGTGATGAGACAATGGCATCCATGCTCATCATCCATTGCCTAGGTGACTTGTCATCCACAACTTGCAGTCACAGTGATGACAATGGGTTTTTCTGCATCCATGTGTTGTTCTATTAAATGGATGTTGATGGAAGGATGGGACAAACAGCAACTCTATGGATCATACCATTTAATTTGATTTCTCAAGTCAGAAGCATCATAGAGTAAGAGAACCAAATGATTTGATAGGTAAATGACTGTGCCATCTCTTCTGAAGGATCACATGATTTCCATTGACTACAGTGACCACATGGATAACTACAATGAGATGGCTCCAATGCAAGTGCTGTCAGGACTCTGATGCTTTTAACTGTTGGAGAAGGCTTGTCTGATGCAGAGAACTAAAAGACTGATAGGTTTGGATGTTTTTAGGGGCACACAGTAACCTTCTCACATGATGTCATGTCTTTCTCCATCTCCACATCTAGGAGAGAGATTTAGATCGATGTCCCCATACTTGGGTGAGAAGTGGACAACAGTGAGTTGACATTTTGAACATAGGATCCAACTCATGTATCATGAAGGCATACCAGTCCTTGCAATTTGATCTCAGGATGCTTTACAGCTAGAAGTGGCACAAAAACATGTCTTCTGAAGCTAGTGGTTTGCTTGCTTCAGGCTGGTCTGAGACTGTGGACAACATGGCCTCAGCAAAGCATTCAATAGAAATAGAGAGGGTGATCAGATGAGGTTTTTTATTGATAACTAATGCCGGCCAGTAATTATACCTTCTGTCAATGGTAGACACCAATACCAATTGGATGAACTGTGATGGCTCATGGTTTAAGACCTTCCATCATCCTTCATCTCAACACAACACCAAGATACTGAAACGGAACAGACCATTCAATTTTGAAACCTTCTCCAGAGATTTCAATGTTTTCAAGATAAAATTAAATTCATCTGACAGGTCTTTGCCCCAGACGATGAGTTTCGCACAGGGAATGGTATCCGCCGGTCGGTCCAGAAACAGAAAAATTTACATGCATAATCATGGTCACTGCTAAGAAAGTAGGAAAGACGGGCACTCTCACTGTGTAAGCAACTTGGAGTCACAAGCAACAATCTTCACTCTCTTCACTTGTTCCAGGCGGTCCTCACTTTTGAAAACTGCATCTTGCAAGATGAATGTCCACACATTGTCACAAAACCTGTAGGTGTGCAGATGACCCTGCACAAGAGCATTACCCAAAAGGAAAAAAGATATCAGGTTTCCGAATTGACAGGTTTGATAACAAAGAACAGACTAAAAAATGAGGGTGTGACAATTAGTTCCCTTAAGGTTGATACAGTACTTCCTAGTAATTTTTTTTATGACAAGCGATTTGGCCAGTAGAAAGTGCAGAAATTGGATATGCCCATGCAATGATATTTAAGTATAACGTTCACGTGAGAAGGCACTACAAAAGATTAACTTATAGGTCAGCATAACAAGCACATGATAGGATAGCTATATAAACTTCAAACAGTTAGAAGAAACCAATGGACCTGAAAAAGATGGGACAACAAATAGGAGTGACGAGGAAAAATACAAGTTTAAGAGGCAAGCGGAAAGCAGTTCTACATTCTAATAAAACTAATGGGAACCCCGCATAACAATAGTTCCATACCCACGACAATTTCTAAACTGGTCATTATGTATCCGGAAATGACTAAAACAAAAGGTGGTTTACTATGAGAGAATTTGCCAAATCAATAGTGTGAAATCAACAAAAGTACCTATAAGTACCGGTAACGCAGCGAGGCCAAGACATGGAGCAAGATAAATTGTCTTTGTAAAACTTAACCAGCATAATTTAATCAAGGATGAAAGTACTGTATATTGCAGACACAACAGTAATATGTGGACATAGTGACGAGATACCCATGCCATAGGAAAGTATATAAGCTTATAAAATATTCCTATCTGGTACACTTAAATAATCAAGAGTATACGGAATTTTCCAGTTGACTAACTCAACTTCATTGCAAAACATGCACATTTGAGACAAGTGGAAAAAAGATTCTTAATTAACAGAAAAGCTCAATAAGGTTTAGTAGCAAATGTGTTGTATGCGCACTGCATAGATGCATGTAGGACATTTACAAATTATCCACATAGATAAGTTCAAAACAAGTGACCATGTACCAAAGCACCCTAACATTGGTCCCATATATTACATACCTACACATATCAAATATATAAAACATGATAATATACACTTAATGATATCTTAGTCATAAATTGCTAACAAAATGAAGAACAGAGTTCAAGATAAAACTAGAAAAGTTCAATAAGATTTAGTAGCAAATGTGTTGTATGCAGTGATTTCAATAGGTGGTTGGGCGCTCGCCTAGGCGCTCGGGCAAGGCGAGGTGAGGCCCGAGCGCCTCGCTTCACTTCCAGGCGGCGCGCTTCAAAGAGGTGCCGCTTGGGCGCTCGCCCGAAACCAGGCGACCGAACCAGTGTTTTAGGTCTGGTTCGGTCTTCGATGCTTTAGTTGGTTCAATCGAACCAATTAAAGCACCGATATCAACTGTCGTTGCCCAACCCTAACCCTGCTTGCATTCACGCTACCGCTGCTGTCGTCGCTGTCGCCACTCACCGCTCCCGCTCCCACCGCTCGCCGCTGCTACTGTCGCCGCTCGCCGTTCTCGCTGTCGTTGCCACTGTCACCGCTCGCCGCTCTCGCTGCCGCTGCTCATTTTTACCATTGTCGCTGCACCCTCGGTCTTCCCTTACACTCCTCTTCCTTCTCCTCTTTCAAAAGTATACTGTTAGCAGTATACTAGTAACAGTAATGTATTTATATTTATTAGATTAATAATATATTATTTTAATTTTAATATTATTAAATAATTATATTTATTAATTATATTATATATTTTAATATTTTAGCGCATCGGTTCGCTCGGGCGAGCGCCTAGCGTCTCGGGCATTTTTGGACCTTGACGCCTAGCGCTTTTTAAATCACTATGTATGTGCACTGCATAGATGCATGTAGGACATTTACAAATTATCCACATGGATAAGTTCAAAACAAGTGACCATGTACCAAAGCACCCTAACATTGGTCTCATATATTACATACCTACACATTTCAAATATATAAAACATGATAATATACACTTAATGATATCTTAGTCATAAATTGCTAACAAAATGAAGAACATAGCTTAAGATAAAACTAGAAACAGAGCAAAGAGCAAAAATAATTGAGGGGTTAAATTTGTTGTAAAATCAATTTGCATTTGTTTACAGGCACTAAGTGTATCAGTTTAGAAGGGAAAAGAAGGATAAAAAGACCTAACTTAGGCCCAATTTCAGCAAGTCGTATTCATGTCGAGGTCAGTGCCAGGCCAGATTTGTTTTAGACAGTTCTGAGTCTGGCCCAAATTAGGATCTACTGCTTCCAATGACAACAGGCAATACTGGACCTGTTAACACCCCAAGTTTGAAATTTGGTATAGATGGATGAAAACAAACGATCCACAACTGGTCCTTAGACTCCTAAGATCTCCTAAGACACTATGAAAATTCAACAGTTGATAATAAGCATGCCTTCAGCAATGATGTTTGAACAAATAGTTGTTCATTTATTTAGCTATATGACATAGGCAAGAAATTAGTAATAATATATGTGATCGCAAGCAATGATTGCCTTACTGGGGGAACAGCTAATTCTGGTTGATGACTAGCAGTCATGTATGCCATCACATCCACATATGCTTGTAGGCAAGTGAAAAACAAAAAGATGAGAGATAGAGATGGGGAAGCAAGAAAATCATTTTCTAAATTGCTGACAGAATGAAAAGAGAGAACACTGATGAACAAAGATGACAAAAAGAAGGGGTAGGTTGAAAAAGAGAGAAATATAGAGGTTGAGAGAACTGTGAGTGAAGGAAAATTCTTGGGAACATCATGATATATTCGGCTTAAACAAGATGGAAATGTTCCTCACTTTAAAAACCAAAAATATAAAAAATAAAATTAAAAAATAATAAAACAGAGAGAATCAGTGACTCAAAATTTTAAGATCAATCAAATCAGGCTTTTAAGACAGACAGATAAAGAAATGCAAAAATAAAAGATGTGTTTAAGTAACAGCCTACCATATTGAATAAATAGAGGGAGGGAGATACAAAAGGTTAGAAAGGAATACTATGGTTGTTCAAAGTGGTTCAAACTGAATCGTTAAGGGCTGAGCCAAACTGAACCGATATATGATTTGGTTTGATTAAAGTAAGGTAAGTCCGAACTGATTCAAACCTACCTTACTTTCACCGAACCGATTCAAAATCAATTAATCCAATTTAGTTAACCAGTTTGTAATTTCAAGTAATTTAAAATATATATATATATATATATATATATATATTTCAAATGAACCAGTTAAACCGAATCGAAATCTTAGTCAACTTGAACCAACATGATAAGATTTGTGAAATTGTAATATTGAACTTGAGCCAACAGTAATCTTGTACACCCATTTGATCACCAATTCATGGAACCCAAGTACCCAAGGAAATTTTGCAAAAATAAGTTTGGTTCGATCCGAACTGGTTAACCAAACTGAAGAACAGCATCCGGAATCAGAACTGTTTGTAGCTTTCAAAACCAAACTATTGATGCACGGGCCAAACCGGTTTTGGATCAGTTCAGTTCTGGTTTAATTCCGATTCAATTAGGTTTTTTGGTTCGATTGGAACACCCCTACAAGATGCTAAAAGGGTGGACCTCATTCTACATATTGTTCCTGCTATACGAAGGTAAAAAACACCAGGTACATGACAGCAAACAATGAAAGGCACCCGCTGATTACTGGAACTTACAGCAACTTGTTGCTGCTTTCAAGAAGATCGTGAGTATAAAGTAAGCTAAGAAGTGGAATTCATTTGGAATTAATTTTTCAAAGTTGATTGTTGAAAGGATACTCTTAATATTTACAAAGATTTCCTTATATTTGAATATGCATCTATGGCTATTTTTGATGAATTTCTGCTGCTCACTGGAAAGGAAAAGGAATAATTTGAACAAGAAATACCAAAGTTGAACAAAGCTTAAGCAACAAGAGCACTACGAATAAGAATTACTTGATATGGCCCCAAGTTCTCTCATAAGCATGACATATAAGAAACTACTTGTCGCACATAACTATATCTAAAGGAACATTGTCATAAGCAATTCAGGCATTAGCTATGTGGTTGGTCCCTTCATCTAGGAGAGGTTCTGGGTTCAAATCCTTGTGGAATGATGTCCAAGAATTTGACCCGGACAGATGTGGGATTAATCTGTCCAGGATCCAAGATTAACAAAAAATAATAGCAAAGACTTCAGTTAATGTTACACCTCACATTTGACATGATACTGTAGAGCAGTCTTGGTCAAATGACTAGTTGACAAAAGGTTAAAGGCACAAGTACCATAACAAGCATAATTTCCTTTTTGCTAAACTTGGATACATGATAAAGAATACACCTAACAGCAAATATATACCTTGACAGAAACCTTGCTCTTCACTTGGGTCTCCAAGGCCTCTGTCATAGACTGGAAGGAGACAATACCAAAGAGAAGAGCACTCATAAATATGACTGAAAATAGAATTATCCACAAGAAATGTCAAGGGTTAAAAACCACATTACCTTATCAAACTGCACAAGCACTTGATAAGCTAGCTCTGGGCTTAAAGTTCCAGTAGATACCATCTCATCTAAGGTTTCCGTCAAGCACATGCCAATGGAGGACCTTCGGTACAACTCAAATGTGGCCATGGCCTATTTTAGCATGCCAATGATCAAAGATTACTTAAAAAACAAAAAACTCAGGGCTACAAAATAAGAAAAAGAAAAACAAGGAAGGAAGGGAAGGTTGTTTTGTTTCCTGTACATTACAATGTGAAGATAGAGCACAACTCCTTTTACATATTCAGAAATTGGCCTCTACCAGAAGGTCAATATCATGAAGAATTATATTAAGAACCGCAGAATCTGGACACCCAAAGGATGTTTTTATAGTAATGATGTGGAATTAGTACCAAAGGAAAAAAGGAATGGTGATCAAAGTATGCCAAGGGATAGTGTACATTGCACTTTCCTATGCTATAAAGAGCAAGCATAAAGACCATCCCAAGAAAATAAGTCATACGGCAACACAGATAGTAAACAATGTCAATGCACAAGAATCTATCTTAAATAGAACCTCAACACAACTGTTGCATATTCCAATAGCAAAGGATGTTTTTATAGTAATGACGTGGAATTAGTACCAAAGCAAAAAGGAATGGTGATCAAAGTATGTTGAGGGATAGTGTACATTCCACTTTCCTATGCTATAAAGGACAAACATAAAGATCATCCCAAGAATACATGTCATACAACAACACAATTAGTAAACAATGTCAATGCACAAGAATCTTTCTTAAATAGAACCTCAACATAACTGTGGCATATTCCAATAGCAAAGCCTATGGCGTCGAAAAAAAAAAAAAGAACATTGATGGCAACAACATATGTAAAATGTGGTGCCTCGGTCATTTATGCAACTATCACTTATTTCAAAGGGTGATTTAACAAGAAAACACCCAGTTATTAAAAGTGACCAAGGAGAACCCCACTTTTCAATAATATAAAAGATGCCCCTTCCTGCGCGAGCTTTGAGTTTTGCACTTGATTCAAAGAAGAGGAGCATCATATAGTGAAAACAAAACATGGACCCCTTTCTAAGATACAAAATGGACCTCTTTTCTTCAAGAGTCTATCAAGCGCTAGGATTTAGCATCAAAGACCAACATGAAGCAAAGACACCGTTTTACTCTTGAACACTTTGTGTTCAAAGCCCTAAGAAATAACTTCTCTTCCCGTTTCCCAACAGAAATAATCTTCATCAAATATCTTTCCTTGGCTGTTGTAATTATCAAGAAATTAAGCAACAACAAAAAAAAAAAGGAGAAATTTGAAAGTTAACTCTATCATGTATAAAAAGAATCCTTAACCTGACATCCAAGCAGATAAACCATCTAAGTTTCCATATATCAACCGCGACAACGCCTATATCATTCCACAAACCATCAAATCAAAGCAAAGGAAAGTTTGCTCCTTCCCGGTCATTCAAATCCAACTGACGCCAAAACCAAAATCCAAGACAAAGTAAATAAAGAAGGCTTACGACAAGGGGCTTTTAATTCCCGCCCGTACGACAGTATAATAGGGAGCGTTAGCGGAAGGAAATGACCTCTGATCGCGAGATTTTAGGCTAAAACTCGTCGGCCGGAACCCTAATCTCATCCACCGCCCGCCGCTGACGAGAGCAGACTCCCAGGGGCTTCAGCGACGGTAAAGAGAGCTCCGCTGGTGCGCTCGAGGCAAGAGAGCGACTACGAGGGAAAGAGGCAGATGTCCGTCTGCAATGGAGGACTTCGACTCGAGGGTTATATAGGCGATGCCATCGGGTGAAAGACATATATATAGAGGAAGAAAGCCTCGAGGAAGCACTTCATTACTATGTTGTCCGCGTGCTTTTATGCGAATCATATCTCTACCGTCCCGTGCTGTTGATTTAATGGATCCTGATCGTCCGAGCCTTGAGTTAGACCCCGAGTTTGGTGCTACGGGCTCGGGCGATTTCCTCAACAAGAACGGGCCAACTCAGTAGCCTTTGGGCCGCAGATTAACTCGGTCCGTTACAGTCAGTGATCTTGATGCGAATCTTAACGACGTCAATCATGTCAGCACACATCTCTTAAAGTGAAACGAGTGGCAGATCACGCGTCGGGATGGACGTTCTGTAATAATAGCGAGTCCGGACTCGGCCAAGTCATTAAGGCGGTGCTTCCATACCTGCGGATTAGGAGGTTTCGATTCGATGGCCAAAGGCGAGGGCGATGGAAAGAGAGAGAGGCGGCGAGGGAGATCGCCATCGTCGGTTGACGACGATAAGTCTGAAACGGCGTCCGATTCGCCTCAGAGGAGGCGGCGGACCTCTTCCCATCGGAGGAGCGGACGCCGGAGCAGCGACGGCGACAGCAGCCGAAGGGGGCGGAAGAAGAGGAGCAGTGGCCGTCGGAGCTCCGACGATGATGGCAGCGATTACTTCGACTCCGGATCGGAGGACCGGCGGGGGAGACGGAAGAAGAGGTCGTCGAGGGATATCACCGATGAGGAGGTATTGGAGTACATGGCCAAGAAAGCCCAGAAGAAGGTGCCGTCCTTTTCTCTCCTCCACGCTTTATTTGCTTTGGGACTTCTTTCTAGGGTTTGTTGGAGTTCTCAAATCCCTTAAAATATTGTTTTCATTAGGCTCTGAAGGTTGCGAAGAAGCTCAAAGCAAATGCAGTATCTGGCTACTCCAATGATTCAAATCCATTTGGGGACTCGAACCTGACCGAGAAGTAACTTCTCTCTCTTTTTTTACTTAAGAAATTAATAATTAATTATATCTGATTGATAGGAGCTCTTCGTTTTTAGTCAGTGTGCTGTTTAGGGTTTAGTAATCCTTGCATAGAAATTGAGCATAGGAATTGTATAGCTTCATTTGCTAAGATGATAGTCACATAACTGGACTATTTTTGGTTCCGGTTCCTTTTTCTAAAAGATGATTGTTAGTTGAAAGTGAATTACATCACTTCTCCCACACATCAGCATAGAATTCTTTGACAGATTGAAACTTCGTGCTATCTGGGGTACAGTAAGTATGGTGCCTGATCTGGGAAGGATACAGTTGATTGTGTGGCCTTGTTATGGGACTGATCCTGGTTCAGCCATCAGAGTAAATGGAAACAGAAGAAATTTTGGATGATGCAAATTGTACCTGAAATTTACAATTATGTTGGTAGGAAATATATTACTCTGATCTGATTTCTAAGCATATAAAATGCCATGTCTGGTAAAGTTACGAAAGAAACATCAAGTTGTCTGTGCTCATTGTGTACTATATTTGTTGAGATTGTCAAGCTCTAAATTGCACATGAATACTAGGGCGGGTTATTTGGTGACTATTGGCTGTCCCATTTAGAAATAAATACCTAAATTATGGTAAGAGAGGTTATTATTTTATTCTAGCTAACAATTTGACCAAGTAGAGGTAAACATAGCGAAAAATGAACTAAATCAATTATTAGTCCATCAGAGGTAATGTGTCATAATCTTCATGTGTGCCACTTAACTGTTGTTTCTACATCCTATTTGAGTAAGAGTCACTACTAGGTTTAAATCTTTATGTGGGTAAGACTGTAAGATCACAGTCTAAAGCCAACTAAGACTAACTACAATGACAGGTTTCTACTTCCATTCACTTCATTCGGTTATTCCAAATACACTTTTCACTTGACCCAATATTAAAAACCAAATCATTTCCTTCTTGGGTCCCGTTTGAGCTAGTCTATTCTTGCAAAGTAACTGAATTGACTGGGATATATAGAACATTCTTTTGGAGTTTCTTATTCTGACTTCTACTTATTTTTATAATTGTCTATTCAATTCTAATAATCAGCTTGTGATATTCTTAGCTGCATTACTTGATTCACCAATAGGATGTGACAATCTGAAAATCGGAAGGGGCAAATTGACGTTGGCAACATGTGAAACCAAAGTTGTCAAACATTCCACACAATAAACACGATGATCACTGACAAATAATAGGACGAAACCTTAAAGGACTATGAGAAGAAGTTTATAACACTTCTGGGAGAGGTTTGTAATTGGAGATGCGAAAAGACAGAGGACTGAGGAAAATAAAAAGATGAAGAGCAACATTAGGACAATAATTTATGTACTAAGAAAACAAAATAAAGAGGCATTTTTCTATTTGTGTTGGGGGGGAGGTTTTACATTGAATACGTCAAAAAAGAGCACACAAAAGGGATTATAAGAGGATTGTAATCAGAAAAATTGAGGAGACTTAGGAAAACAAAAAATTACACTTTAATTTTTTTGAATAGTAACAGTTGTGATTGGTTGGTGGTGGCATGGGATTAGAAGAGGGTTGCGGAGGAGGGCTTTTGATGTTCTGAACCCTCATATGGAAGGTTTATCACATCAGCATTTTCATGTTGAAAAAGATTCTATGAATAGAAAGAAGCATGTAAAAATAAAAAGGTAACAGAAGTAGGTTTATCATGACTATTGACATGTCTTAATTATATTAGCAGTTGCTTGTGCATTCATCAAATTTGATATAGGCTTGGTGTATGCATTGGTAATTGAGATAATCACCCTTTTGGATATTTGAGTATAATCATATTTCTTGGATTTGTGTTTCTCAGTTCTTTATTTCTAAGAAAGATATAGTCTGGTCCCTTGGTAGGTCGTAATCTCTTCTACTTTGTTCTAGTATTAACAAGTGAGGTTTATTCTTTTAGAAGGCCTCTTTGGATGTGAAAGAAAGGAGCTTTTCTTCATAAGCATGCTATCATATCTCCTTTTTTTCATACTTATTACTTTGTTCATTATCATATTGGCAGGTTTGTATGGAGGAAAAAGATAGAACATGATATCACTCAAGGTGTACCTTTGGATATATCTGTAAAGGCTGAAAAGAAGAGGCAAAGAGAAAGGATGGTATGAAATTATCATGTACTACAACTGCATAATCATTCATATTTTATTTCAGTTTTGCTTGAATCAGTCAAAGTAGATTGCATAACATTCAATTCGGGTTAAGTAGTTATAAGTGTATAACATGATAGGCCAATTCCATAGTTTATTACAATATTTGCAATATGTACAAGATTTACCACTTCAGTCATTAATTTAAATGGAAACATAAGTTGACTGCTATATGCAAGTGCAGCTATGATTTTAGTTGGATTATATATATGGTACATCATGATCTGATTTAATTATCTATGTATAACTTCATTCAATTTACAGTTTCAGTCTTTGTTTGTGTTGAAACAGATTTTGAGTATTTGATTTTGCATATTTTGGTTGGTCTCTGAATATACTTCCTTTGGTTGTAAAATATCAGAACAAAACACAATCTTCCTCTTGAGCTTGACCTTGTTGATCTCTAGCGACCTTTCACCTCCCATTTGTCATTGGCTTTGGAGACCCAAGAATGAGTTTGACATGATTGTAACTCGACTGATTTGATCTCTAACTCCCTTCCACCTCCCATATGCCATTGGCCCTTTAGACCTGACAATGAGTTTAACCTGGTCAGTAATTTTCATTGTTGTTCTGTTCTGGCCTCTGTTATCTAGGTGTTCAGCATATAACTCTCCTGTGGCACCAGAAACGTTCTGGAGATAGATACGTAGATTTCTTCTTTCTTTACCTTCCTCATCAGAACTTCCATTTAAGCAAGATAATATTTCATATTATTACATCTATAAAGATATGACTATCTGACATAGAAAGAAAGATCATTTTGTATCCTATTAATGATATGCCTACTCACTTGGATGTTCCACTTTGAATATTGTTTGAAAAATTCTCATGAAAAAATTAACAGTATATGTTATTATGTTTTTTCTTTTTGCCTACTACAGGCTTGGGTATATTGTATACTGTAGTTTTTATGCATGCTTGAAAAGCTTTTATTTGCTTCTTAGTTGATTTTTAATCTTGGACAAGTACTTTTGGTTGCATATTTTGTGCATAGGTTTGTACCATTATAACAATATTTGCATGATGATGCAGGCAGAGATTGAGAAAGTTAAGAAAAGAAGAGAGGAAAGGGCAATTGAAAAGGCACAACATGAGGAAGAAATGGTTGGTTATGAATTCTGATTTTCTAAATATAACACACATTTCCACGTATGCGTGGATTCTTTTTCTTGAAAAGAAAAACTGACTAAGGATTGTTTTGTTGAGGCTGCTCATTCCTGTCTTTTGTAAAATGTTGCAGGCAATGCTAGCTAGAGAGCGAGCCCGTGCTGAGTTTCAAGATTGGGAGAAGAAAGAAGAAGAGGTGTTTATGTCTTTCTACATCACCACATTTTTACTACTCCTGATGTATACTTTCATGCAATGCTTTTATCTTCCAGTAATTTGGTTCACTTTTTTGAACAGTTCCATTTTGACCAAAGCAAAGTCAGATCTGGGATTAGATTGCGTGAAGGACGTTCAAGGCCCATAGATGTACTCACCAAAAATCTCAGTGGTTCAGAAGAGTTTGACATTGAACTAAATGAACCTTACATGGTATTCAAGGTAGATTTACCTCTTTGAACCTTTTTAAAAGAACACGCTGTCTGTTAATCTTTGGCATTTTAAAGTTTATTCCTGAATTCAAGAGAGAAAATATAGTAATGCTAAGGTTTATATTGATCGAAATAAAGTTAGTATGTATCACGCCCCCTTGAAGTTAATTTTTTGCTTCTTGTTATTGATGAGAACCTCATGGGGTTGCAATGGATATAATACACGCTCAATTGCTTTGAGAATTTTGATCGCCATGGCATGTCTCGATGCTCATTCCTTGGTCAACGTTTCCAAATTTTGCAGCACAAGTTAGGTACCAACAACTTCATTATGAATCATTATCTCTTAAAGACAAATTTAGTTCATTTAACTTAGGTTTAATCTGTTGTCAGTTGTCAATTGGCCATCACCAGCCAATATTACAGACACTGGAAATTAATATTTCTAATGTTGGAACCTTGGAGAAGGTCATTTTTCGGTAACTTCAGGTTGATAATTCCTTGTATGGTCAACATAATCAATTTGTTGAAAATGTAGGGGCTTACTGTGAAGGAGATGGAAGAGCTTCGTGATGACATTAAGATGCATCTGGATTTGGATAGAGCAACTCCAATGCATATTGAATATTGGGAGGTAAAGTCTTTGCTTCTTTTAAATAATTTTTTTGCCTACAGTATGAGTTCTGTGACCTACTCTCTTGTTCTCTCCCCCTTCTCTATCTTCCATTTGCTTGAAGGTGTCTTTGTTTGTAATTAGGTAATTCTTTTTCAAAGTAGGAACAGATTTAGTAATAGCTCATAAAACATCCTATGCGCCCAATCAGATTGGAGAAGAAACTCGTTGTGTATTCTTTTTCTGCAAAAGCGATCACATATCTATGTGCAGCCACCAGCACACCTAATTTATAATTTAGAGTGTCATAGAATTGGATGCATGATTGAATTGAATTTGGGTGAATAAAGGGTCAAGAAACATCAAGTTGAAGAAAAATGGAAAATATGTGATTGATATTTAGGCTTCCGATCATGGGAGCAGATCATTGAATCAAGAAAACCTGAAAATATGGGGGATTTTAATTCATCAAATCGTTGAAAGGAAAATGCAAATGTTTTATACTTTTATTCCATAATGTATATGCATATAATTGGTAATGTCAACACCAATATGGCAACTTTGGTGGGCTAATGGCCTTTCGTATTGTTTTTATCCCTTTTGAACAGTTCATTCTGTGTTTAATATTTTTATTTTATTATTTGAAACCTAATAAGTGGCATGCTTTTATGGAACAGGCATTGATGGTAATTTGTAACTGGGAACTTGCTGAAGCTCGGAAAAGAGATGCACTAGATCGAGCTAGAGTACGTGGTGAGGAACCACCTCCTGAGGTTCTTGCAGAAGAAAGGGGTTTGCACTCCAGCATTGAGGCAGATGTGAAGAATCTCTTAGAAGGGAAGAAGTTCAGGGATTTGGAGGCAATGCAACAACAAATTGAGTCACAAATGCGCTCAGGCACTGCCAAGGTTGTTGAGTATTGGGAAGCTATATTAAAACGCCTCCAAATATATAAAGCAAAGGTATACAGCCAGTTCACTGAAACTAGCCTTTTTTGCTTCTAATTTTCCATAGGCTTTTGTTTTAGATTGATAATTATTGATATTAATCATGACTTTAGACTAGAGTGTTGCTTATCATCTCAATTGGTCATCAAAGTCCTTTCTGTTAATTGCTATGTTTGTGTCATATTTTTTAAACTTTAAATTTCCCCTACTTGCAGGTTGTTGTGCCTTTTGTAGGCACTAGAATAGAAATTGTACTCTTGCTGACTATATCTGTTTTGCCTTCAAGTTTGAAAAAAAAAAAAAAGATTTGAGTTTGAGAAGTCTTTTCTTCTATATATTTTTAAAATTTTGCATTTTGAGGCCTCTGAATTCTATCCTTTCCTCTGAACTTGACGGGATTGTAAAATTCCCGAACGGCTTTTTGTCCTTGTTCTTCTAAGCAAGAGCTACTTAGGCTAAACATTGGTTTCAAAAGGTGTAGTGTTTCAAGAGGAAAACAAACAAATGAAACATCTCAAGATAAGGACGCCAGTGATAAAATATGATAGGAACATGGTTATGATAGATTTCCATGTCAATGAACTAAGATTTAAATATCACATGCCACCTTGTGCCCAGCCCTTCCATATCATCATACCATGTGTCCCTTCATGGGGGCACATGCAATTCATGTGCAAAGGTGCATTTGGGAAGGGAATGGTGGTGATTTGTTTCATTCACCAGTACAGATGGTCACACAGGACATGCCATCACACACCTCCATTTCCTTTTATTTGGCATGTGCCTACTTACATTGGCACGTGTTGCACTTATTTTTTTGATCATTAACAATGCTTACTTTGGAAAAATGACCTACTTCTCATATATTCTGTGTGAACTTGTCTATGATCTACATATATATTTAACACTAAAATTTTAGGGTGTTGTGTATATTGCAACATTTGTTGTGTATTTTAGCTTTTTCTTCATCAGTATAGCTCTGAATTTCTTGTTATGTTAGCTGAATGAAGGTCTAACAATGCAGGCTTGCTTGAGAGAAATCCATACTTCACTTTTAAGAAAGTATCTGCAACGTTTGGAGCAAGTTGCAGACGATGAACACCACTTAGAAGCACATGAAGATATAAGGCCTGAGGTGGAGGATGTAATGCATGATACAGAGGGTATAATTTTCTTCTGAATTTAATCTTTCTTAGAATCTCTTTTTAAAAGATAAATCTTTTTGCTTATGTTGTAATTTTATAATTAGATTCCAAGCCTTATTCTCCTGAACCCATAATTGAGGAGCCAAGCTGTGAACCTGAAGAAGAACTAGGCTCCTTTTCACCTCAACTCTTGCAAGGCGATGAAGATGATGAAGCAATTGATCCTGAAGAAGATAGGGCAGAGCTGGTAATGATACTTCCTTGTAGCTTCTACAGTTTTATCTTTACTTGAAATTATGCTGAGGAACATGTCATTGATGGATCAAGCCTAGAATTCACCTCAATGGCTCATTTTTATTCTTGATATCCAAGGTATGCAATACCGTGCCATACCGGTGTTTCAAAGTTGGCTCGGTACGGTACGGTACCATATACCGAGCGGTACACTAAGGCATATTGAGCAGTACACCAGGGCGTACCGAGCGGTACACCTAATTTAAAATATTTCTCTCTCTACTGTAGGACTGTAGCACTGCTACAGTTAGCACTGTAATACTGTAGCACATTAGCGGTCCGCGTACCGGTATACCGTCGGATCGGTATGTACTGCTCATACCAGGCGGTACCATTCAAAATTGCATACCATGTTGATATCTCATATAGGCTAATTAGATATCGATGAGATAATTAATCAGGAAAAAACAATGACTTATGTATCCATTTTTAGTAATTTGGATGGCTAATACAGAAGAGATAATGACTTGTACATAGCTGTCTCAGAATTTGGGAAAAATATAGCATATTACTGTCAGGAAAAGAAGTACAAGGACTATAGAGGTTATATGAAATATGCCTGATAATTCCCTGTACTTTATACCATTCGACCAGTGAAGTCAGTTATCCAGTCTGAATCACAAGGTTTGCAATTCAAATGAGAGACCCAAGGTTAGTGCAGTCCTGATAGATTGTATGTTGCTTGGGGCATGAGATTCATTTTCATGCAAAACAAATGCTGTGTTTGGCCACCGTCGACCATTATCTGTCAAATTTTGATTCTGATTGGTGAGTCTTGACCCTAACTCCCTCCAAGTTTTGATTTTTGTCAGTTCAGTTATTTGATGGTTTAGGCAGATTTGACAAAAAGGATCAGTAAGATTGCCCAACTGATGGTGTGATCAGTGGTACACTGCTACCCAAAATTTGATTTATTTCAATGAACTTTCTCACTTAGCATTCTCTTATTGGATTACTTTCTGATGTCAAAAGGTTATTGATTATGGTTAAGAATGGGAAACGTATTTCTTGCAGGAGCGGAAACGTGAGGCTGTAGTAATAGAGCAGCAAAGAAGGATTCAGGAAGCAATAACTGCAAAGACAAATACACCTGAAGATAGCATGGAACTCAAAGCCATGAAAGCCATGGGAGCTATGGAAGAAGGTGATGCAGTTTTTGGTGCTGGTGCTGAAGTGACCCTGGATTCACAGGTTCAAGCTCACTCTTATTTAGAAAGGTTCAGAATATTGCATGTTGATGGTGCTGAAGTGGTGCATGCACTGCCTTTTGCAAAAGATATGCCCCTTTTTTATCTGCTTACGTGAGACTGACTTTTTGACATCTTTTTCCTTCCAGGTGTACTGGTGGCATGACAAATATCGGCCAAGAAAACCCAAGTACTTCAATCGGGTTCATACCGGATACGAGTGGAATAAATATAACCAGACCCATTATGATCATGATAACCCTCCACCGAAGATTGTACAGGGATACAAGTTCAATATCTTTTATCCTGATCTTGTTGACAAGACGAAAGCACCTGTGTACACTATTGAAAAGGACGATAGCAATGGTGAGACATGTCTCATAAGATTTCATGCGGGACCTCCCTACGAGGATATTGTGAGTGTCATTTTTCTCAAGCTGCTAGCATCATGTTCATTTCTGGATTTTTATCATTTCAACAATTCCTTATTTTACCTGATTGCTTTCTGACACATTTAACAGGCCTTCCGCATTGTCAACAAGGAATGGGAGTATTCTCACAAGAAGGGCTTTAAATGTACATTTGAGCGTGGCATTCTGCATCTCTATTTCAACTTCAAGCGGTACCGCTACAGGAGATAATTCCTGCTTGGTTGAAGGAATTGAAGGAGGAAGACAGGAGGAAGGAAAAACTTTTGGACAAACTTCTTATAATCACACACGGGTGCTTACAGGGATTGTTATAAGATCGTAAGCCAATGGATTTTATTCATCTGGTAATACCTGGTAAATGTCTTTGCATTAATCTTTCTTTCCAGTCAGGATGAAGCCAAGTTGTGTCGTCTGTTCATATAAAATTTATATATCATTAAGGTAGATTTTAAATTTTTTTTTTCTTTTTTGTTTGTTGAATTGCTCCAATGTCTGGACTTGGCTCATGCAATTGTTCAGTTTGTGATTGCCTTTGTGCAATCTGCCATTATCCAAATCTTTAGAGGGCATCGGCGCTGCGTCGATGAAGTCTATTGTCGTCACACTGTGTTTGTGATGATACAGATACCACCGTTGCCTGCTGAGAAACTAAACAGTGGTTACGGTAGTGTTTGTTGGTGTAGTGCTATGCAAAGCAACAATTTTGCTCTACGCAACTAGTTTTATGATTACACCATGCGAGGGGATTGGTCTCTCGGGCGGGCAAAATTTCATTGATTTATCCGACTCTTGTGATTACAGCACATGTATCTATTGGTGAACGTACGCGGGACCATTACTGCTTTAGATGGAGTTAATTATAACTCCTGTAATTAGTTATTTTTTGTATTTTAATTTTTATACTTTAAAAAATTATATTAATTTTTTTTATAATTACGAAAATAAAATATTTAAGTTTATTTATCTTAATATCATTGATTTTATCAACAGAAACACAAAAATAAAAAAGTAATGTTAACTTCCTAATCAGTGGTAATGGATGATGACGTCGATGGTAGCGGATAGCATTGGTGGTAGAGGACGACGATGTTGTTGAGAGCTGCACTGTAGGTGATTGTTGTGGATGAGGAGAGCGACAATGAAAACCGCTCTGTATTTATGTCGATGTCGATGCTCGAACGGCATCGCTTAGCAACTATGTTAATGCCAACACAAATGTAAAGTGACGTCGCTATGCATCAATGGCTCTTTCATCCTTCAAAAAACTATATTGACACCGATGTAAATACAAAACAATTCTTTCATCGCTCGACAACTGTGTCGAACGATGACACTGATGCAGATGCCGAGCAACCCTTTCGTCGCTTAACAATTATATCGACAATGATACAGATATAGAACAATAAAAAAATCGTTCGACAACTACATTGATATCAATACAAATACAAATACCAAATGACCCTTTTTTTGCTTAACAATTGCATAACGTAAATACAAAACCCTCACCTCTCGTCAACACTCTTTTCGTCTACAATAACCACTCATCCACTACCATTAACTAAAAAATTAAAATTATTTTTTATTTTTATTGATAAAATCAATAATATTAAGATAAATGAACCTAAATATTTTATTTTTATAACAATATGAATATCAATATAATTTTTTATATAAAGATCAAAATAATAAAATAACTACGAAAGAGCCTCAATAAAAAAACAAAAAGAATGCATTAAAGGATCCTTCAACACTTGTACATTAGCCAGAGACTCGGAAAGAAAGCTAGTGAGATCGACTTGGACCGCATCACTATTTCTGAACCTTCACCTTCTTATTGCTGGACTTTCCATCCTTCTCATTCTCGGCTCTCTTCATCTTTCGGATGGACTCCAGAAGAGACGCTCTCTCCTGAGGGCTGGCTGTTTTAGCAAATGGATTCGTCGGCCCACGGGACTGTACCAGGTTGGTTCTTCCCTTCAAATCCCCTTCTTCCATCGTACTGCTGCTAGGCATCTGACCCTTATCGTTCCCTTCATGCTTCCCAGAATCGCTTGATGGCGGCTTCGGCTTCGGCTTTACACCCGCTGTTGCGTCTCCATCACCGGCGTCCTTGCAAGCTTCCTTTCCTCCTGCCTTCTCTTCTATCGCGTCTCGCCTTGGGAAGCGTGGGCAAGACAAAGATGATGGTGTCAAAACCGGCGCACCGGTTCTAATGGTGTCGGATGAAGATGGCACATTGTTCGTAATGGTACGTGGAGAGGCAACACATGGAATGGCAGCCGGCGTTCTACATCCGTTGAACAATCTCTCCTGAAAGCACATTGTTTGTTCACCAAAAGCTGTGAGAAAGGCGGCGACGAGCAAGATGATAGCTTGGCGGAGAGGAAGAGGAAAGGGATCACCTCCAGTATGCCACTGAACCGTTCTGCCAGTATGGGAAGCTTCAGCGCGGTAACCAGCTTTATCGCACCTTTGACTGATTTCTCCAGGGAGAGCGACTTAGCCAGCTCAGTGGCCCTCACGAGCTTATCGCCTGCAATTGCCATCACAAGAAACAGTGTTGATTGCCAACCATGTCCATCACACCGAACCTTTAACGCTTGGTCTTGTTACCATTGCAACAGCTAGCAATGAGCCTCAACATGAACCGGTCAATGGCAGCTTCCGTGTTGAAGGCTTCGTCGTCAAGCGCAGTGGTATCCAGACCCGCCATGGCCATTTCTTGGATCTTCTTCTGGGTCTGGGTTTCGGGAAGTCCACAAGAAATGAGCAAGTGAGCGGCAGAACGGGCAGCTGAAACAGAGGGAGGTGAAAGGGATGGACCTGTGAGAGATGCAACTGGCTCATCATGAGCTCACTCTCGAGATCCGCAGCACCTAGATCGGAAGAGGCAAGAGGAAACGAAAGGCTGAGCAGCTCGAGCACAGGCTTCGGCATCACCTGGCACAAAAGGATACCGTGTTAACTGCAGGAGACAATGGTAAAGGATTAAGCAAAGCAGATTGGATCTCTCTACCGTTGGGTAACAATTAGGAGATTTGCATATGATACAGAATAGCTTGCTTGCATTTAACCCCACTATCCAGTGAGTTTCGTCCTCCGACTGCCTTGTTTTCTCAGCGCTGCAACCACAATCATGTCAGTGCTACACATCACAACATTGTCTTTAATTTGCCTTCGACAGATAAATAAAACAATGTTCATGAAAGTAGCAAAGGAGGAACACCTGAAGACCGGAAGCCAACTGCCTCCATATTGGTGACTGAAAACTCTGAGCACTCCCTGCAAAGACTCACCGATCAGGTATGTTTCCTATGAGTTGAGGCAAAAGTAAGAAGATGATCATGTTAGGGTGTAAGTTTAGCAGACCTTGGAATCATATGAACTTAGTTGTCCTTCCTCACTGAATCCAAACCATGTTAAACAAGAGGTTGGACTCAACGGTAGGCGGCCTTCGAAAAGCTTGGCTCCCTCCGATATGTTAAGCACTAGAACGTCTAGCATCTGCTAATCATTAGAGTATCGTAGAATTAGATAGCCGGAGAAACCAATACTTAAGTATCAACCTTACTGTTCTATTGATCATTGTGTACAAACCTGATCTCCTGATGAAAGACATTCTGAAGCATGAGTAACTATTGCCAATTTATCCTCGTAACCAGCTGCAGTCACCACTGGACCATTAAGGCAAAGGATATGTCTCTACAACAATATCAATCAACAAATAAGCAAAGATCACCAGGTAATGATGTATGCTGAAACATAACAATCTGGGAGAAGGAAACAAGAATAGAGTTTCGTTAAGTGCAAATTCGAAGCACTTAATGAAACTCTGAGAGAGTTGATGTTGCAAGGATCCTTTATAGAAAGGATGATGTTAGCATATGTGACATGTGAAGTTGTGTGTCGCGCACCTGCAAGCCACCCTCTGTGAAGATACGTAGGAGATTAAGATTAGTAATAGCAGCCACCCAACCAGTACCGAGTGCCACAGCCTTCACTTCCTCTCCTTCAAACCTCATTAACCACTAGAATCACATGAAATAGCAAAAAACCAGTGAAATCTTAGAGAGAAAAGAAAGAACATGTTAATTGCAACTTCAAATGTTTGTAATAGCCAAATAGAGATTACCTCGCTGTTGTTGGCCCAGCTACTAAAAGGACGATACATAAGAGTACTCATGTTCTTTTCACCTTTGCATGGATTTGAGAAGACGCTTCCATTTTCGTTCAGAGCAGCCATTGTGAAACCAAAGTAATCAGTCATGGCAGGAACCCTGGGACCTCTTCCAGTATCATGGAAATCTACCTACGAAACATAAACAATTGAGAAGATCATCCATTTGATCCACCAAAGAAACATCGGTATAAACATGTACAGCTCAAATTGATGAATGATACTTGCAGTTGTGAAAATTATAGATCGTGTAGAGGATTCTAATGATGCAAGAACTTTTCATCACCTCTACGTGGGAGTAGCCCTCGTTTTCGATTGTGGTGATACTTCCAAGCATGTTGTAGACAAGAAAACGTCGCTTCCCGGTCTCCGCAGGAGTGGAACCTGGTTGAAATGCCTCCTGCATGTTAGGCCTTGTGGAGTTGGATGAGCTTGCATTGCCTTCTTTCCAGTCTCTCGTGTGCTTCTTGTGCTTAGCAGCACTTCTCTTTCGCGATTCTATCTGGCGCAGCAGTCCGTCCTCCCCATCGCTATCTTCATCGCAGATCTCATCAGATATAGATTGTTTCCTTGATCTTTTGTGGCCGAATGGAGCCGACTCACCATGACTCTCCTCGATGGCATCATCCAAGCTCCCAGAAGCGCTTGGAGTCTCATCATCTTCATCAAATAAAAGAAGCCTATTTGTGCCTCTTGCCTGTAGATCTGCAGCACCATCCGTCGGGGATTTCATGCATGACGGTACTGGAGATTCCCAGATGCCAATCTTACCCATAACATCAATGACGGCTAAAGCATTCCCGTTTTGCTTCCATGCCAAAGAGCAGATTCTATCATCAATTTTTTGTCTTTCGATGTCCTGCCTCAGATCCACATCCCAGATGAGGACCTGCTTGTCCAACCCAGCAGTTGCCATGTACTTCCCACTGGGAGACCAGGCCAGGAAGCAAACAGGTCTCTCATGGTCTCCTTTCAAGGTGAACATCTTCTCGGCTGTGTCTCGGTCGTACATTACCACATCGTTCTTCAACCCTGGGACAGCCAAAGTTTCGCCATTGGGGCTCCAGCTTAGCACATTAATCAGCGAGGCATCTGCGTCACAGTTAGGCGCGATGGCCTTCAGGGTGTGCATCTGTTTCCCCGACGAGAGCTCCCAATATATGACAGTACCGAACGTGTCCACGGACGCCAAGAACTCATTCGACGGATCGAAGGATAGGCCGGTCACAGGCCCCCTGTGCCCCTTGAGCACCTTGGAGATTGTGTTGTCTATGGTTGCAATCAGTTTGATGCCGTCGTCGTCACCGGCCGCGGCCAACAAGCTTCCGGATTTGTTGAACGCGAGAGATCGGATCGGCAAGGTGAACCGTGTGACATTGCTCTGGAACTCTCCATCTGACCAAACAAATGCGAAATCCTTAGCAGAGTGAAGTCACAAACCCCCAAATGGAACTTCTTGAAATCAAATCTCTACTATTATTATGATCTACCGGAAACCCTTTATTGATCGCAAGTTCTGGTCGCGACCAAACGATCTCACGAAACGAAGCCTTGGAGAAGGACGCAATCGAAGAGGAGGACGAAGATGGCATACCTGGGAAGCTGTAGATCTTGACGGAGTGGTCGATGGATCCGGAGGCAAGGGAGTTGGAGCCGGGACTGAGGGCGAGGGCAGTGACCCCGTCCTTGTGGTCGCGGACCTCCTTGGCGAGCTTCGGCGGATGGGAGGCGTCATGGATGGAGACGGAGCGATCGGAGGCGTTGGACGTAACGAGGTGGCGGCCGTCGGCGTCCCACAGGATCGAACAGAGCGCCGGTGACCCGATGCCCTTGTGCGCCTCCCGGAGCTTCAGCGATCGCTTCATGACGACCCTCTTCCTCCAGGTCGTCTTGTTTGGGTGAGGGTTTGGTCGGCTATTAATTACAAAGGGTAGGGTTTCTGGCGCGAAAATTGTTTCGGAGGGAAGCCCATTTTGGCGGGAGCAACAGGTTTTGGTTTCGTTCGCGGCGTCGGGGATGTCGAACTTTCTCGTACATTGCACGTGATTTGAACTTGGACTCGTGCCTCGATTCATTCCAATTTGGTTGGATCAGATCTGGTCAACTTTGATCCATAAATAAAGTTGGACCTGAATATGATGGATCAAAGATTCCAAAAGATGCAGAGAGACGTCATGGTCCAGTTTGCCCTACAAAGAATAAGCTTACTTCATATAAGCACTATTTTAGAGATATAACTGATATGCGTGCCAATGCCAATGCCAATGGTATTAAATGTGCTTTTGTAAACTTAATACACATCAAATTGACGCATGAAAAAGCATGCGATCTACAAGAAGTATGATTGCTCTTATACCGACTCAAAAAGCATGATACCTATCAAGAATAGAATGCAGACAGCCTTGGAGCTTGAAAGAGAACAGAACTTTTCATGATCCTCCCCAGTTCCTGCGACATTTTTTTCCTGCTGCATTGTCTGACTAATGACACAAATTTGGTGGCAGATCAAACACCAAGCTACCTTTCTCAACACGAAACAAAAAAAGAACGTAACAAGCAGAACTAAACATCTGAGAACCTGTAGTAACTTTAGTCCATCTTGACAAGAAAATGTTTGTTAGTAGAGCATCAAAGTTGAAGGCGGGATCATAGTCATCAGATGGAGAATTTACGGGTTGCATCTCATGATTATCATGTGTGGAAGTGGCGAATTTGTCTGATACCCTCACGCGTGATTGCGTACTTGTTGATATTGGTAGAATGTGAGGATTGCAATAGATACAATGAGGACAGCCATGAAAAGATACTTTGGATCAAGATGTGCTGGTTCTATGGTCCTCACTGTCTCAATCTTGGAATCGCCACCTGAGGATTCCTCCGCTGAAACAGTCATCTCTGCACTCTTCTCACTAACGGGCACAGCTGCTATGGGCTTCTCTACCTGATAACATGTAGTTGCAGGTTAGTACTTATTGAAAAGAAGCACTTCAAATTTTTAGTCTTAAAGAAAGAAAGCTTTGAGAGCCCAAACAAGGGCTTAAACCCAAAAAAAAGAAAGGGATGACCTACCCAAGAACCCGTAGTTGAAGACTCTGTCAATGCTTCCACATTGTAGCTCAAAGAAGTATGGGCATTTTCTTTTGTTTTGCATTTCTCAGCCAGGATCTTGTTCTTTTTCGTTAATGCAGTTATCTACAAAAAAAAAAGACATGGCTTAATGAAATGATAACCACATTTGTAAATAATCAACATGTCCTCAGCTACAAATAAAAAAAAAATAGTAAAATAACAGCACCCTTCACAAATAATCAACACGTCCTCCACATTTTACCAGAAAGGTTTACTCCACTTATTTGGCATCAACTCCAGAGATCCACTGCCGAACAGAACTGTGAATAACAAAAGAAGAAAAGAGCCGTACCTGTGACTGAAGGCGTTCTCTTTCCAAGGCTAGTTTCTTGACCAGATCACTGATAGTTTTTGCCCGAATACCAATGTCTTTAGCAATGGCTGTTTTTGCACCCTCAGCTTGTTGCAGGGACATCTCTAAATATTCTAATCGTCCTCTTAGGAAACCCAGCTCTTCATTTAGTTCTAAATTAGTTTCGGTTAACAGATTAACCTTAGATTCAGCACTCTCTGCCCTACTTTCTGCTTTTGAGACCTTTGTTTTGAGATTCTCGATCATATTTTGCATGTCAGAAATTGCAGCATATAATCCATTCTGTTGCTCTTCAAGTGCTTCAACAGATGCCTTTGCATGCTCCAACTGAGTATGTAATTCCTGGCATCTCCTCTCTAAAAGGTTTGTCTTTTCAGATCCACTATTTCGAAGAAAAAAAAGCTCTTCATTTAGTTCAACATTAGTTTTACTCAGTTCAGCATACTTTGCTTCTGCAATTTCAGCTCTGCTTTCAGTTCTCAAAACATTAGCCTTGAGACCCTCAATTACTTTTTCCACCTGACTGAGTGCAGACTGCAGCGCACTCTGTTGTTGCTGACTTGTTCCAACAGAAGCCTTTGCCAGCTGCAACTGGGCATCAGACTCTCTAAGCTTCTCCTCAAGTGTTCTCACCTTGTCCTTCAGAGACAAGATTTCAGAACTAGCCAGCAAGCTTTCATCTTCAGCTTTCAACCCACTTGCTCCTCTTTCTTTTGACGAGATTAAATCAAGTTCTGCATGAGTCAACCTCTCCTTGGCAGCTTCTTCAGCATGTATTTTCATCAAACTTTCCTGCAACTTTGATCTCATCTCATGTTCCCGATGTTGTGAACTATTTAGATTAAGTTGAAGAACCTGAACTCTTCCAGCTAATTCTTCGGAAGTACCCAAAAGTATCTCAGCAGCATTTTCAGCCTCAAATGCCCTCTCCAAACATATTTCCATCAACTCTTCCATGCAGTATAGCTCTCTTTCTGCATAATGCAGTTTCAGCTTAAGATCCTCCTCACTATATCTTAAATCTGAAAGCTTTTTTTCAAAATCCAGTTCTCTGGCCAATGATTTCTCCAACATTTGTAAGACATGCCTTTGTTGGTCAAGACTCTGCGGTTTCAACTTTGTGCTGATGGATGACAAATGACCATTGTCAGGTTCTTCACTTTCATCAGTCCCTAATTGCACGGATTGAGGAAATTAATGGATTCATTCATGCTATTATGCACAAAAGAATAAAGCAAAAGTACAAATGGACAACTCACTGGTTTCACAATGGCACAAAGCTAGAGTTCTTATGAACGTCGATGACTGATCTAGTATATCAGCAACTGAATCTTGCAACTTCTTCACAGATTTTTCAGCATCATGCAACTTCTCTTCTGCTTTAGCAGCAGATTCTTCAAAGTGCTCATTTTGAGAAACTTGTTGATGGGCCTCTATGATTTCAGTTTGTAGCAAGCACATGAAGCTTTGTAGTTCTTTGACCTCCATGTCTAAAATCCCAGATAAAATATCAGATTCAAAGGCCTTCATAACAGACTCATCTGAGATGTCTTTGTATTCCATGCTCACAGCTTCAAAATCATTGGCTCTATCAACTACTAGCATCAAGAGTATCTCCAAGTTTAGTAGCTTCTCTGAAGAATATGCAATATCAAGTTCTACTCTTGTCAAAGCCTCGAATCCATTTCCTCCATTCATTCCCTCTCCACATAGTGAACCATCCTCTTGCAAACAATTATCATCGCAATCATCAGTAGCCATGATCTGATTATCCTTTTCCTACAAGAACAACAACAAACACCATAAATCTGATCATCCTTCTCCAAAAGACAAAAAACGATGTCATGAATCCACAAGATCCAACAGCATGAATAGTACATAAATGAGGATGGAAGAGAGGAGGGACGGGGTAGAGAAACTCAAGAAGGTACATGGCCAATGTAAAATGACTATCATACCAAACAGTTACAGCAAGTTCGCTCTATCACAAGAAACCATGGTCTAAAAAACCATCTGGACCAGTTTGAAATGGGCAGTAAACATCAATCAATGGAGAACTACACTGCAGACCAACCAATTTCGGTTGATCCAGGTCCAGTTCAGGGTTTTTATATAAAGACCCTTTATTAATCATTTAAATCCCTCTCCCTTATTCGATCAACAGGTCCAAGCCACGTGCTATCCCTCATGCCACCCGCTTGTCTGCTGCCATTGGCCCACCAGGTACCTCTCCTTCTCTTCCAACTCCTCTCCTCCTCCTCCTCCTCCTCCTCCTCCTCCTCCTCCTCCTCCTCCTCAATGTTAACCGATGTGCCGACATTATACTTTGTACCAATATGACGGTACATACCATATCTGTATGGTTCTACCAACAGCCAACGCAAGGTCAAAATAAAACAAGAAACAAGACATCAGTTAGCATCTTGGTTTAGGAATATGCAGCATTTGGACTTAGCAAAGTTGAGATAAGACAGTTCCAGCTAGTTGGCTAGTTGATGGATAACACTATGCTTGCTCATAATACCCAATCTTTTGTACCTTGTCACATTAGTTAAACTCGATCACATATATGATGATGTGATCTTGGGCTCTCTTGTTTCCTTGGTTAAAATCTTGTGGCAATAGATGCTTTAGAGGGTGAACTGTATCAAGGCAATAACAGGATTATCAAGAAGCACAACCATGTGAGTTAAGCAACTGACATAGTTTTTGGTGCTAAATTAACAGGGGCAGTGTGAAGCTTGGAGCCACGAAAAATGGCAAGATAAAAGTCTTCTGCATGCACTTGAACTTTTCCTTCTAGCTGCATCCCTTTGTCTAGCTTAATTTAGCTTGGTAGAGCAATAACTCAAACTCAGGGTTGAACTGTACATTAACCATCCAGCTGCATCACAAAATCTGCTCTAGCTATTGACATGCAAGTCAATCTTCATGGTCTCATCCTGAGACAATTGCTCAACTCAGTAACTTAAAGACTTGGTACTTCTCTCTGACATCCAACACAACTTGCTCACTTATATTAATTTATATTCAATTTCATGAGGCTCCAAATGAACCCATTGATAATAAATTTTGTGATATCAGTTAATAAACAATCACCATATCAATTTTTTAATGTTCACTTAGTTAACACTAACTCGGGGAAATATCGTAGAATGTACTCCTGTCAACGGTGTATTATTTTTTCAGAAATATGCTCCAATACTATACATACATATATATATATATATATATATATATATATATATATATATATATATATATATATATATAAATAAAGGCTTAAATTAAACAATGATGTCAACAAAGATCGTATGGTGAATTGAAGAGGACCTAATATCAAATGAAGAATAAGAGAGTGACTGTACATCAAAGATAACAAAATTAGTTTCAATTCTATGAAACTAATCTATCCACACAACCCTTGATCCCACTTTATCATGGTCATGAAATAAAAATCATAGTATCTTTAATGAAGAATTTCTTAGTGAACCAAATGTAGCAGACAATGTTTTAGAAATGAAATCAATCTAAAATATAAGAGACAAACTTATTTCAAGACGTTAAGAGCTTGATTTCTCTGGTCTTAAAAGTAAAGTAATACAATTAGATCTTTTTAATGTCTTACAAGCATTACCGCACACACACGAAAAGAAAAAAAATAAGAAGATGATGATGATGATGAAACATAGTTGGTTAATACTGAAACATAGTCAAGTAAGTTCTACTGAGGTATTCCTTCGGTATTGCTTCTTTTAGGGATCCTAATATCGGAAAGTAATGGGGATATTTAGGACTGTTTGATTTTAAGTTTTCTATTTTATTATTTAGTACAATAGAAAAGAAAACCAAGAACTTTTAACCTATTTCCACTTAGTTTTGGTAGTAAATTTTCTCAGAGTCGATCAGTTCCTTTTCTTATCATGATTATTATTCTATCACTGACAAAACTTTTCAAAAAAAGAAATCTTCAAAGTGGTTCAAGCTCCTCTGACAGGCTTGTCGCGAAGAAATATGTACTAAGCAGTGCTAGAACAATGCCTTCTAGGAAGAAAGAACCTTACCAGTATTTTCTTCCTTATAAAATATTCTAGCCTATATATTTAAATATGGAACTTCCAACCAATTTCTGAAACCATATCATTAAGAACCACATGAAAAAAAAAAATTGTAGATTGGTCATTTTCAGGAAACACTGATCATTGGCAACACTAATTGGCAGGGCCTAATTCTCTGGCTGTACTTGGAAGGTGGACGACGATGACAAGAACCACTTGGTTGGACAAAGTCTAAGACAAAGTATACTCATTTCGGCCACTTGGACACTCACAGAACATAAGTCTGCCTCCGAAGCAAACAGCGGTCATCCTATCCTCGGATTTCGCACTTAAGATCATATCCATATTAGATTGTTTTTTACTCGACGAAACCTCTCTAATCCCCGACACGATGATAGCGAGTCAATTTAGACATTCGCACACTCAAAAACGATTATATATCTATATATAACACTGATTAATCCATTGACACTATCCGAACGAACGATTGCATCGATATCGTTCAATCTTAAAACCAAAATTGGAATCCAAAGAGAACCACAGAAACAGCGCAAGAAGATCACGAGAACTTACGTCGCCTTGAGGGCGAATGACCACCGGAGCAAGAAGGAACCGGCTCGATTCGAACGCCAAGGTTCTTCTTCGACCTAGGGTTTCAGCGGGGTATTGGGAATCCGAAGCTGAAGGCGGTGCAGGAAGCAGTGGCTCGCCGACGCCGACCTTTGTGCGATCGGGTCGGGTTGCGACTAAGGGAATGGGCCGGATCGGATGCTGGATCAAATCGGTTGCGGGTGATCAATCGGATATTCCATGTAGACTTGCAAATATTCGGTCCTCCAAAATTTAATATATAATAAATAAGATTAAACACTGATATATATTTGGCATTAGTTTATGTATATATATCTAAAATATTTTTGATACTACTATTATCATAATATTCTTTAAGGGATATTAATGTTATCACTTTAACTACAAACGATATGGAAATGTTGGATATGCGCTAATGTAATCAGATTGTGAGATGTTCAGAGTCTCCATTACTAATTAAGCCCCGTAAATATTTAATTTTAAATATAAAATATTTTTAAAAGTTATTTTATATTATATTATTATTATTAATTGAATTGATTATAAAAAAATTATTAGAACACAGTAAAAAAATTTCACAATATCTTATTACTAACTTAAATATCGAAAAAAATCTCATCCGATCTCGATCTTTTTATAAGTAAAAATATACTGTGCATGTGCACTCAAAACCAAATTAGACTAATTTGATCAGCATTAATATATATATATATATACATATATGTATGTATATACATGTATATATATATATATATATTCAAATATTAGTATATATTAAATTTAAATTTAAGTTACCAAGGTTGAGTTGTTAGGGATTTGATAATACTGTATATAAGGATTTAAATGTTAGTCATACACATAGTTACAATGGTTTGATAGACATGTTATCATGAATTAACAGCATTCTTCCAGCTTTTCATAAGCATCTGTTTGATATTTGCAGAGAGATAAGCTCAAGCAAAAAGATGAAGGTCATATCTACTATTCCAAGCTTGGAAAGGCTGTTTATTTGTATCACTCACCAAAGCCAACGTAGATTGCAGTAGGTATCACCATGAGAAGGCCTTGGAGCATTGATTGGCACGTCATGGAGGTCACAGTAGAAACCTCATCTCACTGATATCCACCATTGTGTCGTTTCCAAGGCAGGAGGGTTTCCTGTTGAATGCCATTTGCTTCTCTCTCAGACTCTGCAACTCCTGCCTCATCCCTACAAACCATTGTCTTTTAATATTCTTTCTTGTATGCCTAGGGTTCTCAAATCCTGCGATTTGATTCATGTTGGTGCACAGCTTCCCACTAACCCCCCTTGTCTGTATCTTACTGCAGCTTTTCTCCGGTCCATACTTTGTAGGGAGAAAGAAGGCAATGGCAAGAATGCTGATCCTGTTTTGTTTGCTTTTCCCACTGGTATTTGAGAGCGATTCAAGGAAGCTGCTAAGAAATGCTTCTGCAGTTGCCACTCATGTGAGTTGCTTCTATCAGTAGCTTATTGGAGATCGACTCTTTGTGGTAGACATCAACAGTTAAAGAGAAGCTAGTGCTTCAATTTCTCTATGTTTTTTGCTTTCTCTTCCCTAAGCTTTCTGAAATGCAGAGACTAAAGATTTAGAACACATTCTCACAGGAAGCGAAGCAAGACATGGCCCTCTAGTCTGATGATGGTGTTGCATTTCTTTGTGTCGGTCACATCACTGTAACTATTGTGCTGAAGAAATAGAAACTTAGATATGATCTAAATTTTCAGGAATAACTTGAACATTTCTTCTAAATGTTGCAAAATCCATCAAATGCAAAGCATGCCTTCTTCTGATGCAATTGAGTGATGATATTTGTGCATCTAAAATAACATTTTTCTCATGTAATAGTGGTTTGGTGTATATCTTCTTCCTACAAAAATAGATGACAAAGTGCATTTTTTTCTTTATCATGATAACCTTAAATATTTCACCTGCTTTGTTGGCCAGGAAGAAAGCATGGAGAAAGAAGAATGCAGAGGAGTGGGCAATGGGGGTTCCACTACTGGTGGGAGATGGATGGAAGCTCATACTAACCACATATGCACCCAAGACTTGGGTCCATGATTTCTTGTCCAATTCATTTCTTTTTCTTCTCTCTCTTCTCCTTTCACTGTGGTAGCTTAGAAGACATCTGTTGTGGAGTGACTTGTTTATATTTTTTTTAATGATTATTGATTTTCTTTAAGCTAAGCCTTTGTTTAGACTTCTCTTCTTCTAATGCACATATCATTATTGGAAGTCAAACAAAAAATATGTTAAGATAATTGGGAGAGAAGTAAATTGTAGCATAGGAAAAGTGGAATCACACACTCAATTTTCATTGCCAGTCTTCTCATCTGCAAACTAATCACTTGAATCTTTGGTTTCTTCCAGTTTCTGCCAAGAGTAGCATGATTTTCATTTAGAAATAAATACTTCCTTCTGCCATGTAGAATTTCTTGGAAAAGTAAAATTCTTTCACAAGATAAGGAATACTAACCCAATGCATGAGATTCCAATTTCTTTGACTAACTCATTTGATATAATTTAAAGTTAGAGAAGATTATGCTTAAACAAAGGTTTATAGTTGATGCCAAACATGAAGAAGCAAATTTGGAGCATTTCCTTCATCCCTACCTTCTTAAACCTACTGAAGAAAGCCATTACTGTATCTTACTTTTCTGACCATGTTAATATCTCAACTTATGATGCTAAATGCTCTTTGACAGTATTGATTTATATGATTCTCAAAACCTTCTGCCTTCTTAGGCCATAGAAATTGCAATCACTAGACAACAATATTCTTCTATAACTTGGCTTTCTTTGTTGTTCATTAAAGATATGGAGAATATATACATGAAGTGGCTTTGAAGGGCAACTGGAAATGGGAGCTTTAAGCTGAGCATATTCTCATGGCTAACTTTGTATGCAGAACTAAAAACTATGTCATGAGGGATTAATCTAATATAAAGAGATAAAAAAAAAAGCAGAGGACCACAGCAGAGCAATCTGTTCCTTCACAGATATGTTTACCTGCTCAAACTCATGGAATCTCTAACAATCATCTATTACTATTGATGTGCATGGTTGATAAGAACAAGTTGGTGTTATCGAAAGTGATGAATCCTAATTATTTAAGCCTGATCATCTTTCATGACCTTGATTTCAATGATTATTTTTCTTACTAAGGAAAAAGTCAATCATAATGTTTCACAACAGTGCTCAGTAATTACTTAATATTGATCTATATTTTGGGTAAATTAAGATTCGATACACAAAGTCTAGTCAACTAAATCTATCATATCAACATAAATATTCTTTCTTATCTAAAAATTTTAGTCATCACATATAAATAAGAGCCTCTCAACTATGGTATGAGATTCAAAACTTTTTCTTTTCAACTCTTATCTTGAACATGTTATCGACTTGAACATTATAATAACGTACATATTGGATACACTATATTAAGATTTAATATAGGAGAGACTTGTTTTGATGTTCTCAAAATATAATTATTTTCATTTCATAATAAGAATCGACGATCGATTACTTTTATATATAACTATTACTGCAAGTTGTGTAATCATTATCAAACTTCAAAAGAACTTTTATTTGTTCAATAATGTTCTTGTGCGATCTCAAATTATGTGCTTTGGTAGGCTAACGATGATAGTTTACATGTGTGTTCGCATATCAATTAATTTTATTTCTTTGTCCAAATATTTTAACACCGTAAGAGATCGAAAATAGATTGATCCTTTACGAATGGTTATCGTTCAAGGCGATCTTTTTGACTTGGGTGATCAGAGTTCATGACAGCAAACCTTGCAAAAGATATGAGATTTCTTTAAAGCAAATAATTGTGGTGATATTTGATTCAAACCACTCCCTAATTCAAGGAACAAAGTTGTGGACATGATAGAAGCTATGGCACCAAAAGCCTCCCCACTCACTCATGTGCATGATATGGAAAGTGTCCTCACACTATCTTTATGTCATCACCATGGAGGTCACTGAGCACACAAACGCCCTCACTGCGCCGCTTCCCAGCGACCACATCACCATGGAATCTCCACTTTACAGAACAAGAGGCCAAACACAACTGGTGCCCTACATGTCCTTGAACTGATAACATGACTGCATAAATAGGATGAGAGAACATGTGCATGGAACAGAACAAATGATGATAGGACTTGCAAAAGGAGCATTAATGGTGGTGTTACTTTCATGCAGGAATAGATGCATTCCAAGTTTGCAGATAAACTTCTTACCATGAAGCCAAGGAGGAGGATGAGGAGGAAGAGGACAACTCTTATATCTCTTCAGTATGAGTATATATGCTTAGTTACTGCACTTTGAGATACTACTGATATGGACAATGGAGTTTGCAAGAGATCACTGCACTGGCCATCTTGTGGTGCTATTGCCTCTCTTATCCATCTGTCTTGTTCCTTAAGGCATCTGCCTTTTGCAGTACAGGTTTTGGCCTTCAAAGTGTTCCAATCATGTACTTCCACTTGAGTGGTGTGTGTTATTTGTTTGGATATGTAGAAAGAGAGGAGGGGGCACTTCATATGTGAGCTCAGTAGGAGGTGTTTTCAGCTTGTTTGGGATGCCAAGGTTTCATTAAATACTATGCTGCATATCACAACAACATAAGAGAGGATGATATCACATTTAGCATTTTTATAATATTATTCTAAAATTTAATTTACTTTCTAATTAGATAAGAGATTGATTTGAGAGTCTTTTCTTGCATTCTATTATCCCTTATTCATCAAATAACCATTTGAAATTACATACACATGCATCTACTTCAAGATGTTTCTCAAGGAGAATGCTTAGAGAGAGAAAACACATGCTAGATAAATATAACATGCCAATTCACTCTTTATATTTAGTATTTACATATCACTTTCTACAACATGCCAATTCACTTTTTTGCATGTCAAAACAACATAAGAGAAGCTGATATTAAATTTAGTATTTTTATAATTTTTTAATATATATATATATATATTTTTTTTACTTTAGAAAAGAATGTTTGAATGTTAAAATAAACTTTCTAATTAGAGAAGAGATTGATTTGGGAGTCTTATCTTGTATTCTATTATCCCTTATTTGTCACATAACCATTTGAAATTATATACACATGCATCTACTTGAAGATATTTCTTGAGGAGAATGTTTAGAGAGAGAACAATAGATAGATATAACATGGCAATTCACATGCAAAAGATCAAGGTATTTACAGAACTTAATTGCTCAGAGTCAAAGAGATCAGACACCAAATCATGCGTATTGATTGATGGTGGAGGAGTATTGTACTGATTAGCTTCCTCGGAACAAAATTGTGGGGTGGAGAAGAAGGATGAGACAAAGCTGATGGATCTCTCCATGCGATATGACGATGAAATAAATTTATGAGGCTTTTATGCTCGTTGCTCATCGCATGCAACGGGAGGGAGGGGATTGGCGATGAAGGTGGGGACGTCGTCGCCGGCCATGACGACCACGACGCGAGGTTCCATTTCCAGAGGGACGACCACAGGCTTCTCGGCCGTGCATGGCGGCGTGGAGTCTTCCTCGGACGACTTGTGGCGAGTGCAAGCAAGCACGAGGAGTGCTACGGCGATGAGACCCATCATTGCTGCCACACCTCCGAAGAGATACGGGAGTGGAGAACGCCATGGCTGCAGTCCTGAGGAGGGGGATGATGAGCTCCCTGCAGGCCTCATTATCTCACCGCCCCCTTTGTCTCTGTTGGTGAGTAGATGATGAGCTGCCGGTTGAGGAGAGACGGTGTGGACGAGAGTATTTATAGATGGAAGGAGAGAAGGATGCAGAAGCCAAAGTTGGTCGTCTGCTGGTGGGATGTGGAAGCCACCAGAAGCTCAATGGCCCTACTGAGAGAGAGAGAGAGAGAGAGAGAGAGAGAGAGACTGCTTTAGCACGCTTAAGGTTTGGAATGGACGGTGCAGGAAGCAGATGGCATTTTTGTTGTGGGCTCGAGGAGACTGTAGCAGCCATGGCGATAGCTGAAGCTGGTGATTGCTTATGCTGAGTCTTCTCATCTTCCATGGCATTCCTTGACATGTTGGAAGAAGACAAGAGCTAAGTCCTGTTGACTGCTGCAAGCATGGAGTCAAGCAAGTCTCAGCTCACTACCTCCTTATTAGACATCCATCGGATCAACAACAACTGCCTCACAGCATAAGCATCTCGATCTGGAACAAAGCCATCATCACTATTTCCTGCAATAAAGCCACAGCTATCATTGGAGTTATGATCCAAACTCCATCATAATTAATTTTAATCTACTCTGCTCTTTCCCATTTGACTCTGTGAGAGAGTCACTAACCTTTGATTGAATTAATTAAGTAATGAAAACACAGTTTTAGTAAATTTAGAAGAAATAAAATATAATTATGTATTATGTTAAAAAATGGAAAAAAATATGATAGATGAAAAAAGGAAGACAATAACAAAAAAAAGATGATAGGCTTTTCTTTTCTTCCATCTTTGCGATATACAAACTTAAATGCTCTAAAAAAATATCAAATATTTCTAACTATAAATAAAGAGTTGAGAACATTTCAATCTTTCTAAGGTTTAATAGTTTAATTAGCGAACCGAATTACTCGAGACTCCACATTTTTGGTGGCATATAGTCTTAGATTTACTCACACCAGATTAAACTCTGCCTATATCAATTGCATGTCAAATGTTATATAAACCATTAGCCATCCTCAAATCCACAAACAGATAAAAGATCTTCTAACAAGAGCCAATTATCATACATTTATCATCACCTCCAAGTTCCAAACCAGAGGTTTAAAAGACTCAAATACAAGAAAATATCGATTAGGTGTACAAATTAGAACAGACTGGGGTAGTCAAGAGTTAAAAAGATGAAAAGATACTCTTGGATGTAGTTTTCAGCATAACTGTTAGAATAGAATATAAACAGCATAACTAGCAAAAACTGATTGTGATATCTACCATCTGATAATGGATTCAGATGGATCAATCTTGTTTGTCAAGCATAGCACTCCAATAATATGTCTGATGCACTTCCAAGTTCCAATATCAGGATTGAGTCAATGAGCACTTGATTTGATTCTTCGTGCTACTTCAACCAATGATAATCTACCCATCGATCACCTTCGGATTTGAAATATCAATTTCAGACAACTTGAGTCACCACCAAAAGGCGATTCAATGCAAGAATATGAGGAGTCTGAAACAGGAAATCACCAACAGAAAGTGGCTTTCGACATAAAGGTTCATTACGATGTTTAGCTCATTGGTGACCATGCATGTCTCTTTGTTTAACAGTCTGGGTTGATAGTGATTAACGTCGAATTATATCTGAACACAAAGACGATACGTCAGCATATAGTCACATTTAAGGTAAAGCATATCAGCTTTAGGCATAATTCAGGAACAATAAGAAATGACAGATTAGAATATAGAATAAAAAAAGCTACCAACACATAAATCAGCATTTGAGGAATATATTTTGCTTTAAAGAATTTACTACTATTTTTGATGAAGAACATGGAACAGAAGATTTATACACACTAACAGAATAAAGACAGCAAAAATATAAATCATACTAAAAAAATCTTTCTTGCAGTTCTTCCACCAGAAAGGCTCAGATTTCTGAGGAGACTGAATGACTACAGTATCTAACGACTGCCATACCTGCCAACTAGGAAATGCCAAAAATCCATCACCAATATAATGTAAAAATTCTCTCTAAGTTGAAACTGTTAATTCCAATTAATTTTTCCTAGTCCAAAAAAAGAAAAAACAGTTGCACATACAGTCCACTCAACAAATGAAGAACAAAAAAACGAAAAAGTTTTGTGGATGACCTTTGTTTTCCATACAATACGTGGCAGTAGAGATGTAGCTTATCTCCATATGGTTAATTTCTGCCAGTGTATGTCAGCACCAGATGCACTACAGCTGCATCGGCAGGTCGATAAGCCATGCATTATGTCAGCCGGCATGACTGATTCACCTGCCCTTACGGCATCTCCAACACCTAGCTCCATCTTCATACGATAAAGAAGAGGTGACCAATCTTTGATTTAGTATGAACAATTTATCTTTCTTCTATCTCATGCGAGCTATCTTCTCACTATGCAATGGCTGGAGAATCAAACCAACGAAAAATGGCAAAATTATAGTGAATTAAGGGGAGCTGGCCTCTCGTCTTTGCCATGACTTTGTATAAATGACTTGTCAAAATCTCAAGTGAATGATTTCATTCTTTAACAAATGGATGTAAAATTTTATGGAAAATTGGTTCCTTTACGAATCACTTTCTGATGTGTTTGATAGGAAACAAAAAAGATATATTTGTGAATATATCTGTGATGACTGAACAAATTGGTTCCTTTACAAATCACTTTCTGATGTGTTCCTTTACAAATTGGTTCATTTGCAAATAATTCTACACGAATGCAGATATATTTGTGATGATCATCACAATGGCTAATGCCCAAGTCATAGAAACATGTAGAGATCTATCTGAGACGTGTTCTAGAGCAAACCGAGAGACTGGAGTACCTTAATGATGACCGAACAGAGAACAGACACAGATCTCCTGCCTGATCAATTCCAACTGCTCCTGGGATTGAGTGATCACTTCATTGCGTAGGTTCCATCATCTGATGATGGAAACCAAGCAACATCAGCAAGAGATCACATGTCAAAACATCCAGGAAAAAGAAAAGAAATCTAACAAAGTACCAAATTATAATGTAGCGTCGAACTGTTACATTTTGACGTGATTAGCAAAACCTAATCGATTAAAAAAAGATAATTTTTTTGCGTAATTTATCAAATACATAAACAAAGATGAGCATTCTACCCAAAAAGAAGGCAGACCGGACAAGGAATAGTGCGATCAGATGTGGGAGGGCTTGTTGAAGTCCAAGAAAGTCCCGAATAATTATTTGCAGTTCGAATTTTTGGAATTTCCGGGGATTAACAAAGCAAAACGATTAAAAAGAATCATTTTTGGGCGCGGGCGCAATTCATCGATACGTATACAAAGAAAAGAAATGCACCCAAAAGAAAGGCAAACCGAACTAAATAAGAGATCGATCACATCAAGATTCGACATTTAGTAGTGCGATCAGATCTGGGCAAAAGAGCCGAGATGTGGGAGGGGTTGGTGGAATTCTTATCGAAGAAGTCCCCAATTGCTATGTATAATTTGAATCTTTGGATTTTCATGGGATCAACAAACCTAATCGAGTAAAAAGAATAATTTCTCTGGCGTAATTCGTCGATACATATTTACAGAGATTATAATTACACCAAAAAAAGAGGCAAACCAGACGAAATCAGAGATGGATCGCGTCAAGATTCAACAATCGACAAGCAAAGAGTAGTTCAATCCGATCTATGGCGAAAGACCTGAGATGTGGGAGGGGTCGATGGCCTTCTCGCGGACTTCGGCGACGACCTCGCAGACTTCGGGACCACTTCTGGTTCGAACACCCGTTCCCGTCGCCGTTCAACGCTGGAGACCCGATTACCGAGTATCGATATCATGTTCTTTCCCACCCTTTCATACACCTGTGTCATAGTTGGAGAGCATATGGGGCCCACAACCCATACAAGGGCGGGTGGGAGAGGTGAGTGTAAGAAGCGTCGCCAAACGAACATCTAACTTTTCTTTTATAGGTTTTTAGAATTTTATAGGCAGATTAAATTTAGAAATATTTTTTTTTTTGAAATAAGTTTTAATATCACATATAAACCCCATCAAATATTGTTAATCTGTTTATCGTGCATTAAAAAGATTAATGATCATTTAACCAAAGGAAAAGTCGCTACTATTTATTGGACACTATTTGTTTTTATCTGAGATTATTTTTATAAATGATAAAAAAATTCATGAATCAAATCTAATTAAAATTAATTTTTTATGTATATAAGCTGTGATCGATTATAAATAGAATATAGATTAGTTTAATTTTGGATATAACTAGTTTACTTGGACTAAATCAATTCAAAAATTTTCAGAATATATAAAATATGATTTTTTTTAAAAAAAAAATAATTATGATAATTTAATTATCGATATTTAATATTTTTTAAATTAATATATGATCAAGTAACTTTATCAATAACCAACCCAAACTTCTACAAAATCACAAGACATGGTTCAAAAAAATTAATACCATGAATATGAGGGTGTCATCCAATTTAAAAAATCAGTAATGTTTTCTTTGACAAAATGCTCAAATTTTTTAAGGTAAATTTCTAAAAAATATATTTTAAAAAAAATCTCAATTAGCACTCCAATCTTTAAAAATTTTCATGGAGTATTTTTTAAAAATAACGATATTATCCCTATAGCATCATTGTCTTCACTAAGGTAACGATGGACGAAGGGACATCTCATATATCTTTGCTATCACACCTCTTCTTCCTTATGCGAGGGTCATAGACCAGAACGTTAGTCACAGCTTTTTCATCTATTCCTCTGTTGTTAGTCACTTGTGTTATGGGCAAGGACAATGAAGTGGACTCGATAGGAATCGATGACGTTTACGGAAATAAAGACAGATACGATAGAATATACACGAGAGAATATAGGAAAGGATAAAATATATTTTTTAAGCTGAGGACATATTTAAAAGTTGGGACGTTAAAATTTATCAAAAACTAAATAATTTCACGAAATTTCATCTAATATTTTATAAATGTCACATGACAGTGAATTAATTAGGAGAACGGACACATAAGCGACATTGGGTTTTGGAGCACAACGGATTTCCGTACACATAAGCAAGCGGAGAGAGAGAGAGCGACCCAGATATGCTGACGATTCAGATTCTGGGCGGCTCGAGGTTTGCTTCGTTTTCTGCCCGACACCGGAGAGGCCTTTAAAAACCCCTCGTCATCTCTCCTGCAGCAGCAGCAGCAGCAGCAGCAGCAGTGAACCTTCTCCTGCCTTCCTTCTTCTCTGTCCTTTTTCAGTCCGAGTAAGAAAGGGTTTCCCCTGCAGCTCTCTCGGAGGAGTCTCATGGAGGGAGGGGTTGGCGCATCCAGGCCGCACTTCGTCAAGGCGTTGATCCCCGGGTTCTCTAAAAGGATGGTATGCTCTTCTCGTGGGATCCCACTGGAAAGAGAATATAAAACAAAGAATGTATATTTTCTTTTGGTCAATGCATCAGAAGTTTCTTCATTTCTGAAACAAGAAAAAAAGAGCATTTTTCATGGTAGATGATGATTCAGTACCCTCGACACAAAAAGAAATCTTGTAGTTTGCAAAAGAAAAATGAAACTTCAGAGATCACAGATTAATTTCCACAGGGAAGATTGAAGAATCATAGGTGAAATCACAAGAACTCCAACCCAAAGAATCTTAGTTTTTCTCTCTTTTGAGGAAATCAGAGCGTGATAATCTGGTGCTCTTGAATCATTTGCGATTATTGCATCAGAAGAAATATTTAGGTTTAAAGAATGATGTGAATGATAGAATCTCTAATCATATTTTGATTGAAGGTCTGGGTGACTGATGGTGAACTCTTCTAGAGCCTGGATGCATGTCAGCCAGCCTCTAGTAAAAGTTGATGAGTTTAGATTGTTCTCATAGTTGTCAGATGTCATGATCAAATGCAAATGAATCCATAGTCTGAACCAATAATTTTGTAAGTTCATCAAACATCTACCAAAAGGATACCTATTCTTTCTATAAAAGGAAAAATACATAAATCATCTACCCAAAAAAAAAAAAAAATATTAAGCTTCTAGCACAGAGGATGGGCAAAAAAAAAAAGAAAAGAAAAAACATCAATCATCTGCTATTAAACATTGAAACACCTGTCACTGCTCCTGAAATTTACTTGTTCTATTGGAGAAAGCCTACTATGATACTGCTGTTGTTAGGGTATTATGACTTCTTCTTCTTCGTCTTCTATGACGTTATTCTTTTTGTTCTGCTTCCATTTATCTTCTGGTGCACTTTTATTTGTCATCGGTCACCCTTCCTGGCATTGGCAATTATAACATATAAGCAATTTATATGTTAGATTAATCCTGCACATTGAGTTACTTTCTTCAGTTCCATATTTAGCTTTCTTCAGTTCTGATACCGGTATATATGCTGATAATTGTGCTGGTCCAAATTATGGCACAATGTGTTCTTCAACACAAAAAGAACTCTGTAGCAACATAACTTTTCACTCTTACATTGCAGCTGATTCCTCGTCACTTCACCGAGCGTCTTGCGTGTGAGAACCATCGAACGGCCACCATTCTAAGCCCTCTTGGCAAGTTTTGGCATGTTAGTATTGAGAGAGATGGGCATGATATGTTCTTCGGTAATGGCTGGAAGGAATTTACTGAAGCCCATGACTTGTGTGTGGGTTACTTCCTGGTGTTCTGCCATGAAGGCAACATGGTTTTCACTGTCAAGTATTTTGATTGGAGTGGTTGTCTTAAGGAGTATAATGAGATTGCAGGTAGATTCTCAGAAGAAACAAAAACAACAGTCGAAGAAGATCAAGCCATTGATAATGCATCAAAGAGTGAGTTCATACTTAATACTCCTTATCGGTGTTCTCATTCTGATCTATCTATTTATCAGCTCTCTCTTTATTGGAATGTATCAGGTGATATACGGAAGGGAGTAGATTCTGATAGCATAACAAGTAAGTTAAAGACTGATAATTTAGAATGCTCAGATGAGGAGGAGGAATCTACTCCATTTTGAGAAGATAGATATACCTTGTCATCTCCAGTACAAGGCAATGGTAAGTGTTTGATATCTGCCTAGCTATTGGACTCGGTGAAGCTTTTAGCATCTCTAACAATGATATGTTAATGCAGGGTGTTCTGTAAGCTTGCTGTAAGGTCTCAAAAGGAAACATGAAATTGTGTTAGTAAGACGTAAAATCTTTGGCTCTCATCCTGGCCCTCAAGGAGATCAAAAAAATGGGGAAAGCATTGAGAATATTTGATGGATGCTTTGTTTTGTTTGGTCTTGTATCCACTTATATCATCTTCTCCGTTTCTGCCTTCTCTGAATCATATTTGAATTGAATGTAAGACATGAGAACATCTCATCATTCAGCAAAAGTTGAGAGAAATGTAGTTGTGGCAATGTTTCCTCTTACCATGTGAACCGGCTCTTTATGCGTCCATTCAAATGCCCTCTTCCTTGCAGTCTCAGTGCCTGATGACACTCTGCAGTTAACTTTCTTTTCACTAGCTTTAGCTCCATCTTTGTTTGCTGAGATCAAAGAACAGCTTCCCAAGCTTGAACAATCATTGCCAATCACCATGTAACACAAATGAGGAGGTCATGCATTCAATCATGACAAGAAAAAGAGTATGGAGAGCAAGATCCTCCTAATGAATGCAAGAGCATGTCGATATAATTAAGATAAAACAAAAGCCATTTTTTTACACCTGAGTGTCCCAAGCATGCTCTACAGGAAGTGATGCCTTCTATAACTAAAACTGCACAAGCAAATGCTCAGCCAGTGTAAAGAACTTATTCCGACAGAACAAGTATCTTTATGTGGAAGAAGACCAAAGTAAATTGGAACCCACAGAATAAGAGGAGGAAACAGGTTACTTTCGCTCACTGTAACGCAGAATGCCATGTACGTCCACTATGCCTGGAGGAAATACTGGATCATTTGCAGCTCTTACTGCTACCTTCGCAACTGCGGTAACATTCACTGGAGGTGTTAAGAGAGGACCAACAAGTGGGAGGCGATTGAGTGGTTTGGCATGCTGGAGCACCTGCAGAGCACATAACCATGTCATTTCATGTTTTGGTTTCCATCCACATCACAAATGGAAAGATGATGGGATGTACCATCTCCAACGGTGAGCCGATGAGTCCTAGAGGTATCTTCATACTCCCAACTTGGCGAGTCCCATATATAAAACCTGGCCGGAGAATTACCCCTGTATGAAACAAATTTTGGAGGATTTTATGGCTGCGGTAAGCTTCTAATATGAACATGCAGAGCCTGCCGGGTTTATCCAGAAGTCAACATCACATGCAGAATAAGTAAATCCTTGAGACATACATTATCAGTTCAAACATTTATTTCTGAATTAATGCAACTAAGAATAGGAAGGCTAACCTCCATATGTAAACTTTGTCAAAAGTTCTGCTTCAGCAGCTCTCTGTGCCATAAAAACACTTTAGTTGATGTGAGAAATACAGCATATTGCATTAAAGCACTCATAACTAATTGGATAACTCTAAGGAGAAGCTCACATATAATTAAGCAACCAGTATTTCTCAACATGTTTCTCATGAGGCTGTACTAGGATGTGTGTTCCTCTTTCACAAGTTTTTACATGTGCAGCTCAAGTATATTTTTTTTACATGTATATTTTTCTCAGTTGGTTCAACTCAAGTTTTGGTCTAATACTATAATCAGACACCAGTCATTTTATTCTGCAATTTCTTTTAGGAAATTCCACAATTTTCACAGCAGTGTTTGTTAATTAATATAAATGGATAAGGTTTGAGTCATCTTATACTACCACTTTAAAGCTCCTGATAAAGCAGAAAGATATATTTGACACAATTAATCATGTTCATGTTGGTCTTCGTTAATTGTCAGATTGGGAAAGGCTGATTAAGAAACTAAAGCATGCTTCACCAGAAGAAAGAATAGATCTGTAGTAGGCAACATAATTAATTATTTACAACTAATATTAAAAAGATACTAAAACAACGAAAACATTTACCTCGAGATTCATTAATTATATAAAGATGAAAATATCATGATAAAATAATCATGGATTTTTAAACAATGATTGCCAAGATGATCAACAGGTATTACCATGGGTAAAAATATCGATGCTAGAAGGTACCAACATACACCACGCTTAACCCATGCTGGAGGTGCTAACATATGGTATGTCATTTTTGGGCCATGCCGACTGACAAAAGGGCATGCCAATAGGCACATCATGAGATGAAGGGCACCAATATCCTCATGTTATGAGACAAAAATCCTTGAAGTTTGCATTCTTTTTAATAGAAGAAAGAAAAACAGACACACCTTTCCCTCGTAATACCCTTGCAGAAGATAATTTACCAGACCAAAATCAGCAGCCGAAATATAAACAAATCTTTTTACACCTGCTCAAGAAGGAAGGAGTCGGTCAAACCAAGTTCTGGCTGGCACCATACAAGAAAAAAAACTAAGAGCATTAAGCATTCACAATAATGTCCTGCAATGAGGCAACCAGTGCCAAGCATAGTGAGAGTAAATACTAATGCTCTGAAAAAAGGGCAAGTAAATAAAGATACTACTTGTTGCAGAATAGTGAATATATAATTGGGTTGCAATAACCATGATAGCAACCAGGCTCCTTTATCAGGATAAACCTTACATGGCCCAGTATTATTGAGTCAAGCATTTGAAAAGAAATAGACAAGAAGTGTGCAGGCAGAACTTCTTCCTTAGATGAGACATATTTGTAACTTTGTCCAGTAAAATTGTAATTTTCTCAAAATGATATAAGCTTATCAGACATAAAGCAGACATAAATGAGGATAGTTCTCCCAAAGAAAGCATAACAAATTTTGGCAACAGAAGCTGATTGAAGCCTGCTTTATTATTCCCGTATGCAGAATGATATAGATATCAGAAGCACTAAACAAAGATTGTGCATGTTGATACAAAGTATCTCCCCGACTAAATCTGAAAAGCAGATATTATGAATTTATGATAAGGAACTCTGGCTCCTAAAGTGTAACAGAACATGAAAAAATTCATACTGATTAATAATTATACAGAAATACAGCATAGTTTGGCAACTAGCTAATCATCTAGGTTACTTATTAAATTCATGTCACTTATTAAATTCATATCATAGTCTTCAAACATTAAATTCCTCAAAACAGTTCTTTTTTTTATTCATCTAGGTTGTTTACTCAGAAATCTATGATTACTGAAACTAAAGAAACAATTCAAGAATATTTGTTACCAAAGAATAAAATCCAGAAGATAAAATGTTATACCTTTTTCAGCAGCAGCTCTGATGGCATTGATGTTTGAAGTCCCATTGATCTTGTACATATAAGAATTTGATCCAAAGCCTCCAACACAAGATATCTGCAAGAGTTTTTCTTAAATTTACACTGATAGTGCAAGAGCTAATGTGATTGATACAGCTCTAATAATCTACAAAGGCATAAATTTATACACCACAATTTCAATTTCCAAAAAGTACATGATCAGCCCCAATATCTGTACACAAAAAGGTATACAAGGTAAACTAATTTCAAGCAATAATTACTCATGCCACCCATGTTGGCCAGTGTCTACCATAACAAGATGATGTTGAACACCAACACAAACGAACATACACAGGCGTGGATTGGCACAGTTCCTGCACCATTTGGCATGCCTCTCATGTTGAACTCAACTGAATAGGAAGATTTATGACAGAATGTCATGGCTTGGACTACTGATACTAGACAAAAACCATTTTGAGCTCACTCATTTATTTTTTTATCAACACTGTTTCAGTCTGCTGACATTTAGATACTATTGCCAGTACATATATGAAAGGACCAGTTGGCACCAAGATGACTCCCTAGCCGTGGGAAATTTACAAAGGCTCCTGATTAATTCACTCAATCGAGCCAATCGATAGCATAGTAGGAGTTCAAGTAGTTAAAGGCATCATGCACCCACGTGCCAAATCTTTAACACCGTGTGAGGATGGATTGAAAACTTATTGACAATTCAAGTCTCTTGAACTGATTCCTCATTATTGTTGATTCCTACCATGGATTCAATCATTTATTATTTGATAACTTTCCAAACGCATTAAATACATAAGGTAACTTAGGTTACTATTTAAAATGTCATGTTAATGTGCTCAACTAAATGGATTATTGTTTCTTTAATTTATGGTTTACTTCATCTCATTTTGGTTTTTTCCTAATCATATTATCACTTAAACACATGAATCATGATAAAGTCTTTAGTGGCATCTTTATCAGAATATGCAATACTGAAAAGATGTTATTTTGCACATATATGAGCATACCCCTAGTTACATAAGACAAGGAAGACAAGCATAAGAAGAAAATTGAGGTTGTAAAATTATTGAACATTCACTTATGAAGTGGATAATCTCACATGGAGGTGTGGGATGGTAAGAGCAGATGTAATATGTGAAGGCCCATCCCTGGCTTAAGCTTTTGAATTTAGTGGTGCCTCTCATCTGTGAATCCACACTTCACCTGCTGATTGTTTGGGACCAACCTCAATTTTTGTAAGAAAGCTGAAGAATCGGCTTGGATGACCAAAAGATTACTGGTGATTGGAGTAAAACATGGCACACAAAAGAAAAAAGATGGCAGCAACTGACATACCAAGAACCAACGCCAAGCCAAATGGAAAATCCTGGTGTCAGGCCATGTCAAGGGCCACATAAGAGGAACTTGCATGGATGACTCACACAGGGGAGCTTGTCACATTCTGTAAAATGAATAACCACACAGAGAGGTGCAGGACGATAAGGGGACACAACATGAGAGGGACCATAACTCATTGGTGTAAGCTTTTGAGTGGCGGTGTGTAAGAACTACAAACCCCAAATTGCTGCAAGCCATTTTCAATGCAGCTCTCTCCTAGAACCAATTTTGTAAATCACATTATTTCACATGCCAGAAAACCTGTCAAAGACCTGGCATGACTAATGAAGAATGAAAAGGTTTGAACTTAAGCTCTCGGCATTTTCGTCAAGTGATGGAAGCATGAGCAGATATTAAAAATCAATTTGTCCACTACAACGTTCAGTATAACCTAGTACGTCTGGGTTATTTTTTGGGGGGGGGGGGGGGGGGGGGGGGGGAGCGGCGTGGGGGCGTTTCATGACTACCACAGTTGTTGCAATCATCATGGTATCTACAAGTGATAACCTCATAGCATAAAAATTAGCTTCATCAAACACCATTAGCAGAACAATCAAAGTTTGGGATATTTTTTGGGAAGGAAAATGTGCTCTATAATGCATGAACATAGCCCATCATATGAAATGCATAGTTATTTTAACATGTACTTGTACCAGAGGAAGCCACAAGTTTGCATTGTTATATTCTAGAAGTTCAATCATTTTGCATTGGAAAAACAAAACTGTAAGTAATCTCAGGCTCAAAAATTCAAGTTAAAAAGTATATAGAACAAAGACTTAAATAAGCAACACATACCACAGCAGTCACATCATTCATAACATCCTTCCAAGATTCAGGAACGAGAAGACTTCCTGTCAAATAGAGATTATGTCTCAGACAACTGAACCAGATGTAATTTGAGAGGGCAAATTCTTTTTTTCTTTGGTTCCGAACCTTGTAGCCATTCAACTTTATCAGCCCAAGATTCACGTATTGATGACCTTCCAGATCTGAGGAACAAAAATTATCAAATATGAAGTTCTTCTCATAGACAAGCTAAATCTTAGATTTACTAACATGGGACTAGAATGCTTAACATAAATTGTAGACAAGATAAAAGCATGTAAAAATCTGAAATGATTATGAGAAATTTAAGTCAATACAACATATCAAAAAGGAAAGACATATCAAAGTAATAAAGTAGAAGGTTTTTAATTGATTACTAACTTCTAATAGTTTCAATATATGAAACATAAAAAACATCCAGGACTTTCCATTAGTTTTGAAAAGATTGAGGTGGATTTGGGGTTATTCTGGATTATAAATGACTGCATTCACTCAACAATAAATAATGAAAATTGGACATGTATTAAGCATTCAATACGTGACATCCAGTTGCATTCCGTTCAACTACAACCACACAATTTTCTTAAACTTCTCAAGTGTCTCAATGTTACAAAATGAATCCTCTTAACAAAATTAACTACAAACTGAGCCAATAACTTCAAAAAAATCAAGCATACGACAAGAGGTAACTTACAAAATAAGTTCTAAGTTATCCACTGAACCTCTTATGAAAACACACAAATTACAAATTGATCCAGTTATATCTGACAAATGAGTGTTTTTGTCTCTGTGTTGCTACTTTAAATAGCAGAACTTTTTTTGTGAGCAGCAGATATCTCCTTTACAAAGGAAGCTTTCAACATATGATATTTCATGTTTTTAGATCTTTATCGGAGAACATGATTACAAATAAGACCAAATTTTCAGTTGAGCATAGAAAAATTCTCAAGAACATGGAGAGGAGCTTAAAAGTGATATTGTACTCACTAAGTGACACACATGAAATAGCAAAGTTGATCGTATCATGATAAAATGCATAAGGTGGCAATCATGTGATAAAAAAACTGCATCACCAGAAAGCTCTGTTTTCTCACCGTTGGGAGAGTGCCTGTGCTTGTTACTTCTGTGTATGAGACACATCAACCATGATGACACCACATAAACAAACATGGTCATAAGCAAGCTTTAAAAGCTGACCAAACTTAGCAAATAAAGGTGGTCGAGTTACTCAACCTTTGAAAAAGGAGGTTATTCACTCAAATTCTGTTTGTGACACATTTTCTTGTCACAAACAGAGTTCACATAGTAAGTAACAAAATTAGCCAGACGAGAAGCATGTATCCATCTCCAAAAAAATTTCCTCAGAGAATCACTATTCCAGGAAAGCTAATGGAGAGGGTGATTAAACACATACATTATGCAACAATGAAAGTTCCTTATTCAGGAAACTTGGCTCATGAAAATAAAGTACCTGATCACATTAAAATAAAATGAAGCTGTAAGCATAGAGAAAGCATAAGTGTGCTTTACGTGTGATGTGATAAAGAAAGATTACTTGAAAACCTAAAAGGACAAACTACCCTAGATGCCAAGACTACCACTGCATGTGTGGAAACAAAGCACCTGCTAAGACTAGAAACAGACAAGCCTTGATCCAAAGCCTCTTTGCAAACATGTGAGCCAACAAATCCATTACCACCCAATACAAGGAGCTGCCATTAGAAGCACAGAAATGATAAGAAAAACTAGCACAAACATAATATTCCTAATAAGCAAGAAACCAGTTGAGCATGCAATCCAACATCACCTTCTCTGATGGAGGAGGAGGTGCTTTTACCGTTTCTGTTTCCTCCACTTTAAGAGGCTCATCTACACGATTTGACTCGGTTGACAACAATCTTCCATAGTTCAACAAACCTGAGGAACTGTTGACATTTATCAAGAGGAGAAGGTATCAGCATCTTACCTAAACTAATTCATCCTATAAGCACAATGAAAATCTACATCATCAGTTAGCAAAAAAAGGAGGGGTTTCTAATCATATCCCATTTCAGGGCGATAACCCCTTCATTACTTGTTACATGACAAAGACCCTTCATTGCGGACTGATCATACAGTCCGCAACCGGTTTTTCTGGTACAAAGATTAGACCGACACTTGCAAGTAAGTTGCTTACAGCGCGCGAGAGACGGAAGAGGGCGAATGGATCAGACGCGAGACGATGGCGCTCATTCTTGGAGCCCTAATTCTTCGAGGCGGAGAGGGGGAGGAGGGCGAGGGGACCGAGTGCGAGGCAGGCAACCCCTTCGTCGTTTGGATTCGAGATGCTTCGTGGTGATCGACCCGCCGCTGCCTTGGGCCTTTATAGTGAAGCGGCTCCTCGGGTAGTTCTGCGGCTTGATGAGAGAGTACTCGGTGTGTGGTCATCGACCGGCGTACGCGGCACCCCCGCAATGCATTAAGTTGTAGGCTTCGTGGGGCGTGGTTTAACGTGTTTCAATTGGGTTCGAATCCATATGGACAAGATTCAGGGTCCAGTTTCGTGATCTCTGAAGACTCGAGGATTCGGGTGGAGTATTGGGTTGGGTTGGATTGCAATATTTATCACGGCCATCAAAGTTAGTATGGCATCCACCATGACGAGCATTTGTAGAGACTACATAGTCCCAGCATTAGGCAGCTACAAACATTCAACGAAGTATGCCAAGATGCAAACATGGGGAAAAAGAGAACGAAACCTGTCAATGAGTCGTTGAAGGTACGAACCACTGGATCAGTCAAGTATCACAAGAACATAGAACTCAAAGAAGATCTCATTTGTAGAGACTACATAGTCACAACATTAGGCAGCTACAAACATCAACGAAGTATTCCAACCATGAGAAGATGCACACATGGGGAAAAAGAGAACGAAACCTGTCAATGAGTCGTTGAAGGTATAAACCACTGGATCAGTCAAGTATCCCAAGAACATAGAACTCAAAGAAGATCTCAGCAATGGGCTTTGGTTAACTGACCAAGGCACTTTCTCCTCCTCATTAAGTTACATGGTAAAAAGCAGAGAATTCATGAATGTATCCAAGCAACCACACATTAAAAATGAGAAGCATTTGAGTTCTAATAGCAAGGTGGGCATGAAGATCATGAACAACGTAGAAATGAACAGCCAATGCATGTATTCATGTCTTCGGATTCACTGCCAGCCCCATTATAGAAGCTTTACGTCGATGAAGTCAGGTCCCAAATAGGAATCGCAGAGATGTCTGACATTGAGTGAACCCTCTCTAGGACCATTTCCATTTTATCTACGAAGGGTGTTTCCACCACGAGGTGCTTCATAGCCACCTCCGGCACGAGTTGGTGTCTGCCCAGATCCATACGTTGCTTGTTGTGTCGAACTATAGGCTGCTGGAGTCTGCCTGGACCCTTGTGATGAACCATAGGCTGTCGGTGTCTGCCCGGAGCCATATGTTACTTGTTGTGTTGAACCGTAGGCAGGTGGAACTCCATAAGACGGTGGCGCATGTGCTGACCCATAGGGAGGATTTCCTGCGACGACTGCTCCCTGAACCACACCTGCTCCTTTAGAAGCATCATATCTAGAAGCTGTAAAGGCCTCGTAACCGGTGCCCCTGTGTCCCTCATAGCTGTCACCTCGAGCAGTATCATAGGCTGCAGCTCTTGAAGCATCATAACTCGGACCTCTAGAAGGATCATATTCAGGGCCTCTCTGGGCGGTATGTGCTGAGGCAGAACCAACGACACCACCATAAGGAACTGTACTGCCAGGACCATGTCCCTGCAATACAATTAGAAGACAACAAATAAGAGGTAGACAAACACCAGAAGTGGTAAGCCACATGAGCATGGAAAGAGTTGGAAAACTAAAAAAATGCAGCAATCCAGAACCAGAATTTAAAACTAATAAACACTGAACAGGCAAAAGTCGAATTTTGTGAAGTTAAAAAGCAAGAACAAAAGACAAGGGGCCATTAGAAGTTACAATTAAACAATACAATGGAAGCAAAAAAGCCAACTTCCTCTTAGATAAACTTATAAACCATAATGATAATACCACCACAACGATTATATATACACATTCAAGCTTCCCAAAGCAGGAGGGTGTGAGCCCAAATCAGACAAGTTGCTATAGTAGCATCTCAACTAAAACACTCTAACAGTAATCCTTTTACGTGATCAAAATGCTTTCAAGTTCATGTTGCCAAATAATCACTCGCTCAATGTAGAACAGAAGCCAAGAGTAATTCTACCTCATGCAACTTAAAACTCTTTCCAAACAAAAAAAAGTATCTTCAATTGCATAATGGAATAATCAAGGAAGGCACACAGCAGGGGGGAGGGACCAAGTCAAGATGATGAACCTGAGGAGCTCCATAACCATCTTCATAAGCATTTTGTCCTACAGACTGATGTCCAGATGCATCATTTTCCTTGTGAGTAGCAGAATTTGTTCCAAATTGCCCACCTAACAATTAAACATTAATGCAAAATTTCAAAAAAAAATTCAATAAGCAAATTTTCTCATCATTAAGCCAATTAACTAAAAGGCACAAAAAAATGAAAAATATGCACTTAAAGCATTGATACCACTTCTGTCAAGGTTAGTAGCATTTGTCAATTCGGCACGTAGCTTTTCTACCTCCCTCACCATTGAGACATAGTTTTTCTCCATTACTTGTAGAGACTCATAATGATCAATGCGCAGTTTCCTCTCATAATCATATGTAGCCCTACAAGATGAAGAAAATTTTAGCCTACAGAATTCCTGTATCACAAAGGTATAATCATGCTTGATCATACAACTCAATGGAGTGTTTTAACCTGCAATGTTGATAATCTTGTCTAAGAGCCTCAAGTTCAGACATCAAAGCTGGGATTTGCTGGACATCACCATGGCTTCTCTGCAGATCATGCGTCAGCTGTTGCACCTTGGAGATTAGTTCCTGTCTTGCAGCAACCAAGCTTTGAGCTTCTGCATGTGCCTGTTGCAACTCTGCTTTAACAGGCTCAGAAGTTTTCAAATCAGCTTCCATCTTTGTGATCTTATCCATGAGCATCCTTAGCTGTTGCTCTTGCTCAGCTTGCATAACACCCATGTGGGTCTGCAATCTCTGCAACTCCTGCTGGGCAGCAGCTAATTCATGCCTTAAAGAAGAATGGGTAGCCATGAATCTTTGGTTTTCCATTGCAAGTCTTTGCATTTCCACATGTTGTGCATCAAGCTTCTGCTCCATAATCTCTGGAGGTGGCAGCATGTCAAAAGGAAAAGCACCAGGCGGAGGATGGATGCCTGGACCAAATACATCTGGGTGCAACAAGCCAGGACCAGGATGAGGCCGCCGCAGATGTGGTGGTGGTATTCGACCTTTGCTACCCATATTGACCAACAGCTATCTCTTCTTACATGATAAAAGAAAATTGTTATTCTTGCCTTTTGTGCAAAAAAAAATGTGAGCCAAGGAATAATAACATGGAGCATAAAATAAAATCATGCTAAATGCTAAGCATTATAATCATAAACATCAAGAAATAAAATTAAACATATTCAATATGTCAATCATAGGCACATAAGACCTTCTATCACTAGCTAAATCTTTCAATTTATAAAAAAAAGGTCTTGTGATCAAGAAAACTAAGCATGTCAGAAAGCCCAACAGTCAGCACCTATTGGTCTTTCAAATTAGCATTTTAGTTTTTTTAAAAAAAGGACACTGGAAATATTATGAATACTTTACATCCAATGGTTAGTACATGTACCAGTGGAAGTCAAATAACGAGTAATTAGATTCAATCTTGGAAGACTATGACCTTAAAGCATCATAAAGATGTGTTAAAAATATAGTGCATCTTCTTGTTGGGATGACATGATAAAGGGACCAAGTAGAACTGAACAAGCCCCTAATATTTTTCACTTTAGTACATTCAAGTTTCAGCATCATGCCTACAACAAGAGATGATTTAGCCTTGCATCTTTCATGGCACATAACGAGTATGGTTATGGTTGGATTTATTTGTGAAAGGAGAGTAATAAGTTGGATGCCATCTACAGCTGCAAACTGCAGAGTTCCTTAAAGAGGGAATAAACCAATAAAAACCTAATACAAGGTGGATCACCACTTACACAGGCACAGATTCAACATGATTCTAAAGCCTACCGTTCAATACTTCAATATATATACAAATATATATATCATAATAATAATGTACAAGTTTCAAACTAACATATACTAGTGTGTATAACAGAAGTTAGACTAATGCTTTTAGAACAAAAACAGAATCGTATAACAGGTACACCTCATATACACTGAAATTGAAAAACGAAAATCATATTTGTTCTCATATCAATGAGCAACATAAAAAAAAAGCTTAGGTGGAATTCAGGAAAATGAATGAAGAAAAAAACATCATCTTTTCTTTCAAGTTGCAACAAATATACATAAACTTAATTTCTAACTTTTATTGATACCACAAACAAATAAGAACTAACCACAAAAAACACAGCCCATGTGAACTCTTGATATAAATCTCTATCCCAACCCGCATTGTATAAGAAAAAAAAAAGATAAAGCTTATTTTGTCTCCTTGATGACAAGGATGCTAAAAATTCCTTGACCTCCTAGGATCTAGAACCAAGCCCTGGGAAGAGACCTTTTTTTTATATTTATGTAAACTTAATTAGTATCAGCAGGAATATATAACTCAAAGATCAAAGGCCTAGAAGCTACAAGAGAGACATTAATAGTTTCTGACATAGAAACTACCCGGCTGGACCACACTTATAATAAGAAACTAAGGTTTCAAATACCAAGCATAATGTCAAATACAGCTCACTATTTACAGGACTGACGGGGAACAGGCACACAGACTGGTGCAGCTGAAACAAGCGATTTTCATTTTTTTGATAGTTTCTAAATACCTAGCTGAAAACAGTTGTTGACAGCTGTTGATAGTTCCCAACAGCCTTTTTTAATTCCATTTTTTCCTGTTTTCCTGCCATTTCCTGTCTCTTTCCTTTGCCTCACAATTGATGCCACTGCCATGTCGTCATCTTTCCCCCCATTGTTGGTATTTACAATTTTTTCCCTTCCATTTCCTGTTAGTTGTCAAGTACCATGTCGTCATCTTCTACTCCTTGCATCAGTGTCTCGTTTGTTATGCTCTCATCTTCCTGCTCCCCCAGCAGCTGGCATACCAATCAGCATGACAGTGTACCGACACATGGTACATGCCACCATGCCAAAAATGAACCCATATGGGTTTCTAACCAAAGCTTTAAACCTTGTAAAAGCTACAGCATAAACCAGAGAACCCTTCCGCTGCAAAGAATGAATAGCTTACAACATAGAAATTGCCAACTTGTACTAGTGTTGTCAAAGGTGCTAGGCACTAAAAGGTGCCAAGGTTCCAAAACAACCAAGGCGCTAGGCACTCATCTAGATGCTCATCGGAAGCAATACTGATGTAGGACAAGTAGCAATAGATTTCCTTTCGATGATAGAGGTAGAGAGAGAAAGAAAACAGATAATAACAAAAAGGTAATAGAAAATAAAGGATAACTACTAGGCTCGATTTGGCTCAAGGAAAACACTTTCAAGATGAAGGTCTAGCACCTCCACATGTCTCGCACATGAACGATGGAATCATACAATCAGAAAACAAATGTGGCCTCGTACCACTCACACTCGAAGGTGAGAAAAACTCTGATGTAGGACGAGTAGTAACAGATTTCCTTTTGATGATAGAGAGGTAAAGAGAGAAAGTAAAGAGATAATAATATAATGATAATAGAAAAAAAAAGGATAACTACCAAACTCGCTCTGACTCAAGAAGTAGACTCCCAAGATGAAAGCCTCGCACCTCGAGTTATTCCTTCGGAAAACAAATGTGGCCTCACACCACTCACACACAAGGTGGGAAAGAGCTCAATTTATCTTTTTCATTGATCTATTAAAATATTCTAGCCCCTTTTATTGGTTCAAGTACAAAGGAAAAAAGAAAATTACAGAAACAAGAAAAATTACAATCGCATCGCATATTTGTTCTTTTCGAAGAAGATAATTTTCTTGATGATATTATTGATTGATAGACTTCCATCTTTGTAAAGATGAATATTTAAGATCTCTAATCAAGATTTGTAATCTTCAATCAATAATGAATTTGATTTCTTCTACTTTTCCTTATTCCCTTTTTCTTCGCCTTGAGTAGATGTTGCCGTGTGGCAACTTATGACAAATGCAAATTATCTTAAAACTATTATAACTTATTCAAATAACACAAACTAAATAACTCCTGCAGCAAAGATGCTTACCAATTATTAAAATTATGACAAATATAAATAAGAATAAAGACGATCATTAAATAAAAATTACATAACACATGAGTTTCATATCATTTCATATTAAAAAGATTACCACTAATACATCAATTACATAATATTAACCACCTATGAAGCATTAAAGAACTCAATCGTTAACCATTATTAACAACAGTTATCCATTATCAACAATAGTTAACATCACTATTATTAACAATAACTAACTATTATGAACAAGAACTAACAACGAGGCTGCAACCGACGTTGGCTATAATCGATGGGGAGGAGAGAAGATTAGGGCTTGTGATTGGAGACATGCGAGGCCTAATCAATTGGCTCTTAGTTGATTGAGCCAAATAAATCGACACGGTCGAGTTCAAATCACATGATCAGGTTCGAGCCTCTTAGTTGGCTGAGCCAAATTAATTAGCTCGATCAGGTTCAAATCAAATTGACATTGGTCGAGGACTGGACTCAATATGCCAGGGCAGACCCAAGCGAACACCTAGGCCACCTAGTGTCCAAGCCCATGCGTCACTCAAGTTGTCTTGACCAAAAGCCTCTTGAAATCACTGCTTGTACCTGTACTAGAACTATCAAACTAACTTATAATTTGAACAAAAAGTATCAAACCTTTCTACCGTAGAAATAAAAACACTTAAATTTTGGAGTTGGATTTGCTAAGGTTTCATAATTTTTTTATCTTGTATTCTTGGTTGTTTATCAGGGTCCACGTACATAGCCTTCTTAATGCCTAAGAGGTTGAGTTTCTCCCACCAAATAGTGCCTAGCGTTTTTAGTGTTTTCATGTTAATCAATGGTCTGTTCACCTAGATAGGGATTTGGCAACTCAGCTAGGCCTAAAATTCCACTTCTTTTCTTATGTAGCTAGGTAGTTGTTACAGCAAAAATGAAAAGGGTAAGACTACAAAGACACCACACAAAAAGTAGTTGTCCAGCATGCTTTGCTATGAATCCTAGCAACAAACACATTAGTTTGCTCAAACTTCCTCGTTATGCATGTTATTTGAAGCTATGAGACATGATATCATATCTTAAGAAGCATCTTCCATCAAAGCATAAGTGAAAAATTACATGGAAATGGAAAACATAGCTTCATTTATTGAGGTATGGCTACATGAAATAGTGGGAGATAAGAACTCCATCTTTGGTGACCTGTGTAAGACAACCGCCTCGAAAGAAATGCATACACTCATGTCCTCTTAAGAACTTATCAACCATCAAACATATGCATAATTATTATGTAATCGTTCTAAATCCGTACAATTATTTGAAGGAACTTCTTTTTCTAGATTTGCCCAAAAACGCTGGACATTTTGACAACCATTTCTTAGTTTTAACTCTCGTTTCACGTCGAGAAGAACCCTAAAGAACCTGAAGAAAAAAAAAATCATTCAAAGATAGCAAATCACGACTGCACTCAGTCCACAGGAGATCCATGTCAAACGAGTACCAGTTGGCTAGGATTATTGTGTGCTTTATGAAATTGGATGCCCACGGCAGATCAACGTCGATGTTGCTTGAAAGCATATAATAACACATCAACTAACACGTAATAATTTACGACCGATGCAGGCACAACGCATCAAGGAGAAGAATAATCGCCCAAATTACACCGAAAAAGAGGGCTCGAGCAAGACAAACAAACACGGGGAAGAGGAAAGCGCCAGCGAGGAACCCTAACCCTAAGGGTCGAGACCGAGCGAAGAAAATAAGATAAGCAAATTGAAAAGAAACTCACCGTGGACGGAGGAAGAAGCGTTATGGTTCGTCGGAGGCGGCGGCTCGCGCGCCGGAGAACGAGCAGAGTAGGGTTTGGGAAATCTGCATCAAGTGGCGTTATTAGCTCTGCGATTCGGGGTGCGGGCACGGCGGTGAGCGTGGTTGCGGTCACCGGACTCATCCGCACGAATCTCCAGACCAATATCTGCCGCCCAGTGGAGACGATCCAAGTGCGACACGTGGACGGCGGCTTTTGCACGCACGCATGAAAATTTTCGTGCTTACTAGATGATTTAAATTATTATTAGAACCTTCGGGTCCGTGGGCCGTAGTGGGCCACCACAAAAGTTCGGGGAGACGATGAGTAGCATTTAGTTGCTTGATTGATGATGCCTTGCCACACAAAACCTTTTGGGGCCGCAGAACGACATGCTCTCACGTTGATAACATATCGCAATCATGAACGTAAAGAGTGTTACGATGCAACAAGTTTGCCATCTCATCAAGAGTCATGGTTACAATTGACCATATATGGTCTTGATCGAATGATTAGATCTTCCCTGCCAAGAAACTGTTTGTGCTTTGCCGATGTCTGGGATCCTCTTCTCTTCCCATGAATGAGTTAAGCATGCCGGTCCACTGTTTGCACAAAAGAGAACATATGAAATATCTTTATGTTGCTTTCCATCGGGCACGTGAATTCCCCAATGGATCGTGTACTGCACCAGAACAGAACAATCATACAACAGTGCTGCAATTACTATACTCAGGACTAGTAGGTTCACTGAAATGGGAAGAAGCAAACAAATAATGTACAGGAAAAGGAGACCGATTCATCATTATCAGTGAATTGGTGAATGAGCGAGAAACGAGCGACTGCTGTTTATCGAATAATCACTGTATCATTTACAGTGTCGTTAAAAAAGCAGTGGCAGGGAACCCTTGCCAAACAAAACAACTGTGATTTCACATAAAAAGTCCTTGTGGTTTCAGAAATGTCAGCACATCTGACAATGAAGCTGAAGCACATGAAAAACCTGCCTCACTGAAAGAAGTCCACGGCCAAGGTTTTCTGACATGCTCAAAGAGCATCCAAGGATGAAATCAGAAAAATAGCACCAGGAAGCTCGGATGCAGCCATTCGTTGCATCTCATGTGACAACAACCAATACAGCAAAACTGGAAAGTGTCTCAAAATTCTGTGGCGAGATTAAAGCTGAAAATTCCTGATGAAATAGATAGTGATGGACATGACATTATAATACATGAAACAAATAAAGAGGTCCATAGCCGCAGAAGAACGATAAGCCGAGACGTTTAAATTAAATAAGGCTATCCACCCAGTGAGGGAAAAATTCTTATACGATAGGTTGAAACCATGAATTGCTTCAGCAAGGTAATAAAATATGAGCATAGAAGATCAAGAATATTTTCGTAAAGAATCTTGTGAGGCAGAACATAACAAGCGTTAGAACACCAAAAGAATCACCCAAAACTCTCTTACAAATTTGAGTATTCAGGTTCTAGGATGTCTCATGGTATCCTCGTTACACATTGATCTTTTCCGAGATCAAACAAACATAAGCAAATGTTTTGCATGTCGTAATGCCAAAACCATAAGCCAATAAAAATTTAGTAGTTTTTCAATAGATAGGTTCCAATAGCTCAACACGAAAAAAGTGAATACAGATAAACTGAAAAGAAAAAGAACATATATGACGAGAAAACCAGAGCAGGTGTTCCGAAACAAATTATGCTCAAAACCTGAAGTTCAGAGGAAGAATATTTCGTCATGCACCCATGAAAACCACACGCTTAAAACCATGAAAATGCCCAAAAATCAAGACTAGAGTGTAGATTATAGAACATAAAGGACGAAGTCAAACAAAACATTGCAACAGCAGTGTACTAATTAGGCCAGTCAGAGAAATAAAATCATCATCTGCACCTTACACTGTGACTAAGATCAAAAGCAGATTTTGCGCATTAATAAACTTATCCTAAAAACAGAACCATTTTATAGAGATCAAGTGAAGCATTCCGCAACAGACTTTAATGGTATAAAAGCAACTTCTTTAATATCCAGATAAGCTGAGGGAAGAGCATGAACAAGATAAGGCATATAGCCAAATTAGGATGTGTGAAACCACCAAAAGGAAATATCAAAAGCACAGGCAGACATGGCAGATGGTGATCTGAAGCTTCAGATGAGCTGAAATAAAATGCCCAGCAGACGAGAACCGTAGATTATACGGAAAGAAAGCAAAAAACACAAGAAACAGTTACAATAGTGGACAATCATGGTGTTTAGTAATCTGCGAGAACTAAATAATCTGATGGTATGCAAGCCAACAAATACTTCTCACTCTTCTAAACCAGAAGGGAAAAAAACTTAGAAAATCCTAGAAGCAACTTTCATGCTAAACATAAAAACGAAAAAAACTTTCATGCTAAACTACATTAACTAGTTATTATGAAATTTGTGGATGTGATAAAATATATTCTGCAATATGACCTAGACATGCATCGTTTCAGTTACATTTACATTAGTTAAAGAACAAAAATTCACAAAGTATTCCTAAATGTTTGTCTACTTACAATATCAACATTTTTATGTTGAACTTCGGTAATTTATAACGATGCACTTATTGTACTTCAGCCAAGAAACAAAAACAGAATTCCATTGATTTATGCAAAATGTGCTCAAGGATACATGTTTGAAACTATTCACGATAATACATGGCCAAGAACTACATACATGAAATATATATCAAAGAATATTGCGGGGTGTAAAATATAGGTGACTCGTTGCATCAATAAAGATTGTTCGATAAAATATCACCAGGAATATCTGAGTATCTTAAGTTCAAATTTACGAAGTGCAAACATAAATGACTACAGTGGATCCTTATTAACTGAAATTTATAGATCATGCATTCTCATTTACTTCCCAGCATCAGGGGACTAAATGATCTATAACTGAAATTTACTGATCATGTTTTTGTTGCGCTTACCAAACATATACACCGGATATTACATTTGATATCTGAAGTGCTCTACTTTTGATAATGAAAACGGCAGAGAATCCTCTATTAGCTAAAATTTATAGATCAAGCATTTACATACTAGTTTTGGTGTTATGGGAACAAGAAAAATCATGTAGTCAAAGTCTTAAACCACCAAAACAAGAAACATATTTCAATCACGTCTGTAAGGAACCATTCCTTTCGGTCACATATACTTAGTCAGATTCTACTTTAGTTTCTCCATCAAAGCCTCCGCTTCAAACATCTCAAAGCATATGCCAAACCCTGATCCCTGATTCTGACAAAGAAAAGCAGCTCCGAGTGCCAAAAGAAAATTTCAATAAATAACATATTTTGGCAACAAATCGCAGCAACAAAAACATAAAATAGAACTAAAACATTTGGAAGAAATATAGTAGCACCATCTAAAATGCACATCACATAAACAGCACTAACAAAACTAGCCTTACATATTGAAGAGACTGAAAGACTTCTGAAGAAAAAGAGGCTTCCTTAGCCAAAAGCAGTGAAGCATTATACAAACATTTTCCAAGAATAAAGCCTGCAGCTCGCGTTACACCGATCTCTCAAGTCACGACTCACCTACTTAAAAAGTTATTGAGGAAGTCTGAAAACAAAACCGGGGATTTTTTATATAGAAACGAGTAAGAGCGTGAAAGGTTACAAACACCGGATGCAGAGGTTTATCGACCGATTCCAGCTTTGCACCCTCGAACTCCCAACCAGATCAGAACCAAATCCAACAAGGCCAGGAAAAGATCGATAAACCGCTGCGTCCAGACATCACCTTTCTTTCTTGCTTTCTTTCTTTTACAGACAAGAGAGACGGATAGCAACAAAAACAAACGATATCAGAGAACTATACTACATCCCACTCTTCCCGTATGAGAAAAGCGTTGACACAAGGAACCTACAACCTTTTTGGGCCAAGGAAAGCGATACGTGATGGAGGCAGGAAGGAGCAGCGACATGATGAGCACGTTGATGTGAAATGGGGGCAGGAATTGTTAGGGAAGGAATCAAAATACAATGGAGGGTAAAAACCCGAACAGATCAAGTAACCCTAGATTGCAGGGGTGAGAGCCCCAGAGAGAGAGAGAGAGAGAGAGAGAGAGCGAGAGGGAGAGGCCGCCCGTGACAACTGGCGCCATGTGAAGACGTCTCGTTTTGCGCCAACAAGGCACGAGATGATGCAGCAGCGAAAGGGATAGGAGGATCCATCGAACCGAGATACAAGTAGCTGTTTTGTACCGACGTGCGGCTTGTGCAGGCCAAGACAGCTCGACACGTGTGCACCGTAGGCATCGAACCCCTCTATCCTCTTCCTCGGCTGCACCGGATCTCAAAGACCGACGGACGGCAATTAATTGATTATATGATATAGAGAGGGTTGATCAAATGATTCTGATCCAGTGGATAGAGAGAGAGACAAGCAGCACTCCTTTTGGACCAGCGTTGCATGTTACAGAAACGCTGCACAGAAAAACAAAGAAGAGAGAATTATTTCTAACGAGATTATAATGGTGTACAACAACAGTGATATGATAGATAGGGTTGATCAAATGATACTGACCCAGAGTGGAGAGAGATAGAGAGAGAGTAGTCTTCCATCAACAAGTAGCACTCCTTTTGGACCAGCGTTGCATGTTGCTGAAGCACAGATAAACAAAGAGAAGAGAGAATTATTCCTAACAAGATCATATTGGTGTCCAACCAGAGGCAGGCATTACAAGAACATGAAGACATAGATTACATGTAATAATTTTATGATAAAAATGTCAGCATTAGAGTGCATGATATAAAACTACTACAATTAATTTTAGAACCTAAGTAACATAAGCTGGTCGAGATTACCTTGCAATGGTTTCATCACCTTACAATAAGATTTGTTGCAGACTATTCTGTAGCAAAACTTATGACATGCTTGGAAGTATCCTTGATCAGCCTACTTTAAGTGAGCAACTGTGTAGAAAAACCAAACTTTCTTTGCTAAAGTCCAAGACAACATCTGCACATCCATGTAGAAAAGAATAGGCACTCAACAGAAAAAAGCTATATCAACATAATTATTTGATAAAAACCTAAAACAAAAACAGCAGTAGTAGCTGCTACTCATGTCCTATGATGCAAGGTACAAAATAAAAGATGAAACTAATTGCCCGTTTTTGTACACAGAGGAACTGCAACCTTATCCATAAACATAAACTATAGCCATATCATCACAAATGCTGGAAAGGATGAAAGATATGTCTGACAGCTGTGTGTGCATGCACTAGTGAGAGAGAGAAATGTATAGAAACAATTGGTCAGTATCATAATTAACTTCAATCAGATGCAGCATCAGCCTTTATATTGGTTGCATTTGTATGTTGTATAAATCACTCTGAGTCAACCTCCTCAGAAAAATGCATGCACTGAGCTATCAAATTGAAGCTAGTGCACCACCTCAGAGCTTATCCTTCTCTGAGTCTGCCTGAAATATAGAAATCATAAATAGATCTCCAGTTCTGAACCAGGCAAAGATCATGTCAGTGATGTCAGTTTTACATTCAAACGTATATCCACGATGTCCGTGCAGCAATAGCAATGCATTAGTTCTCCAGCTTATATCTTCTGAGATAATGACTATTGATGACAGCCAAAACAAATTATCAAGCTGCCATGTCTATCAATTCAAAATTCACATGAACATAATGCATAATATCTCTACAATTATACTTCAAATATATTTTCTCTTCTTAACTTGGTTGTCAACTTCAGATTCTCTATGGGATCTGAATCAGGAACCTGGCCCTTCCCGTAGATGATAGAATCATCAAGAGTATAAATGCAGAGAGCAAGGGAAGAAACCGCAGATGCCTTTGTTGCAGCAATATGAAAGCTACCAGTACCACCACCCATTTCCAGGTACTCAGTTTTGATCATGCTCTCAAACAGGGTTGTTGTTTGAACCATCTGGAAGACCAGAAAAAAGAAATATGATTGCAGAAAAGCTAAAATGTCCGAGTAAAATTTATCACAGGCATTAAGAGACTTGGACCATTATGGTCAACGAAAGTGACTTATCATATACAGGACTTGAAATCTGAACCAAATCCAGGAGACCAATAAGAAGACCTCTCAAAGCAAGAACATGATATCAACCTCCAACCACAGAATCCTAGCAAGATTTAAGAGTCTCTGGTAACTACTGTGACATATATTCATGCCTTTGCAGCTGTAAGCTACACATAGGTCAGGTAGACATACAAGCATATCTAAAGATGCAAAACCACTAATAGAACATTAGAAATTTGATAAAATCCACAAAACTCAATAATTTATCAGAAAAAAAAGGGAAGAGAGTTTCCTAAAACTTAAAGTTATCAGGCAACCTATATGCTGTTTCACAACCTCATGCACAAGTGGTATCAGATATATTGATAATAAAACATATCTTATTTTTCCTGAGAAGATTTTCGATCACACAGAGACATACGGAAGCTTTCAGATAGAGAATAGACTCATACATTTGTGTAACATCCCCAAGTTTACTCCCGCATCAAAGTATGAGAAGAGGAAAGTTTGATGGGTGTACTATAATCAGCTTATAAGCTTTTGGGCCAGTGATTCAGGCCCAAAAGTTCGCAGGCTAGTTATCCAATCATAGTCACAAAAGATAACAATATTAACGTAAATTTTGCATGTGATTTTAGAGCAATTGGTCACAGCTATGTTAATCTTCCAAAAGCAAGGATTTTAAGCATGAACAACCAGGAGCAGCTGAGTTTAATGGAAGATTCATAGGCCCAAAGTTCATAGGCATAATAAAGTTCGTAGGCTAGTTATCCCATCATAGTCACAAAAGATAACAGTATTAACCAAAATTTTGCATGTAATTTTAGAGCAATTGGTCACAGCTATGTTAATCTTACAAAAGCGAGGATTTTAAGCATGAACAACCAGGAGCTGCTGAGTTTCATGTGATCATTATGGAGAACCAGATGCAATAAGAAGAAGAAGAAGAAGAATCAAGAAGACAACCACACCACTTAACACTGGAAAATCACGTGCAAGATGCATCGTCGATCGTAGTCTTAGAAATCTCATCAACTGATGGCCTCGATGATGACTCCGGAACCGCACAGGTGCGGGCCAACTTCAGATCGTTTGAATCTCATCGATTACTCGGAGTGGATATCTTGTGGGCGAGGAGTCGGCGGGAGGGATGACCTCGTTCAGGTCGACGACGAGCGGCGCCGGGCCGGTGCCGCGGCAAAGGGCGGTAGGAACCATTTGACGCGACTAAGAAAGGGACGGAAATACCTTCCAATTATTAGGGTATTTGTGACTGACACAGAAGACGGGTTGAGGGGTTTCTCTTCGCTCGGTGCGGCGAAGTAGAAAGGAAGCTAAAAGGACGCGTGGAGAAAGGCGAGGCGTGGAAAGTGTTGGAGTTTGGTGTTTGGTGTTTGGGGGGGGGGGAAGGGATGGGAAAGTTACAAGTGACCGCCAAGAAGCATAGCGATTGGCTACATCACGAAGCCAGCAATTAGGATGAGAGATCGCGTAATCGTGCGACGGATGGTGCTGATCTTTTCTCCGCAGTGGGGCCAACCACGTCTCCGTGGGCCACCAGATACGGATCACGGATAACAGCAGTGCCACGTTTCATGGAGAAGCCTTGGTCATTATTTGAATCGGGTCGGATCCAGGCTCACGGATCTTTGCACATTTCTTGTGCCCGAATCCGTGTGTATGCGCAATTATAATTACAAATTTTCTTTTACGAAATATCACTATTTACATGCATAAATCGATGATAAAGGTTAAATGTAAAGTGAAAAAAAAAAAATCAATTATTATACTAATAAAATATATTATTCTAAAGTTCGAATATAAAGTATAACACGTCAACATGCTTTACCTTACTAAACACTAACTAAATAGAGGTAATTCTATGATTCGATAGAGTTAGTAGTATTCTTATTTAACGAAGTTACAAGCCATCTAAGTAAGTAAGATTTATAAAAGTAATTATGTCTTTTGATTCATATTTAAGTTGGTTAGTTTTGAGATCATGTAATGTAAATATAAGCATTAATGTGCTTCATATCCACCTAATCGATCTAGATACTCGGATAAAATATGTCATAAGAGCGATACATCTAAGATATAAGTAGGAAAGAAATTGATATGCTCTAATTAAATAAACCATATCCCGAGTATATCCTATATTCATATGAGATATTTATTAAACAAAATACTTTCTATATGCAATATGTTTATCCATGATAAAAGCTCAAAACACATCGATCTCCCATATCCTAACCAAACAACACATAACATAGTACACATCGATCTCAGTATAATAATTTCTCCAGCATGATGCGTCTGTCTTAACATCCATCAAATAAAAATATCGATAATAATGTCTCTTCATTTTTTCTATTTAACTAATTAAGCCGACCGTCGTACCAATCAATGCCCAAAAGAAACACCCAATAAGTCAATCTTGAGTCACAGAATGGAGTGTAAAGGTCAACGAGAATATATTACAATCGACCGGAAGCACGAGTCAACGACGTCAACTCACAATTCATTTTAGGTTGATGAAATCACTTGTGGTGTAAAATTAAAAGCTACCACTAACATCAAAAGCATAAATTATTAAAAATAATTTAATATATTCATTAAATCTAATATCTCTCGAATAACTTAGCATTAAAAAAATATATCATTATTAATTTTGAAAAAAATAAATAAATAACGAATCAGAAGTGATAGAGATGATAGCATATAATATATATTTATGGACAATAGGTCCCAATTGGTGGGTGAGATAGGACGGGAATCTAATCGAAGAAAGCAAAAGGAAGAAGACAAGAAACCCGATGTTTTGGCCAAAGGCATTTAATGACGTATTATAATCCTACAAATTGGTGCCATTGTTGGACTATTATTCCAATGGTATCACTCAATCCAATACGTTGTGACCACCACCACCACCACCGCCACCACCGCCACGCCATCGCCGCTCATTATATACTTGTCATTAAAAAGAGCATCGGAATATCAACCAGAATATCGGTGACAACCACTGATTTCTAACATTTTTTTTATATTGTATAATTATTTTATAAAATCGTTTTTATCATTATTTTTCATGAAAGAAAATTTTCCTAGAAATTTGAAATTCAATAAATACGTGAATTCCAATTTTTCTTGTCAATTTGTCACATATCTTTCTTTAACGTGTTTCATATCATTCATAATCTCGATTAATATATATATATATATATATATATATATATATATATATATAAAGAATTTTGAAATGGAAGAAAAAGAAACCATATGTTAATGTCATGCCCCCATAAAATATGAAGATGTATAGATAAATAAATAAATAAAGAAAATGCTATATAACAATACATTATTACATTATACAAGTTAGTTATTGACTTTTATATTTAATAATCTAAATTTAATTTAAATCTATATTTAAAAATAAATTTGAAAAATTATATTTTATTAAATTTTGATTAATATTATTTGACCTTATCATTTCAAAAAATGGAAAAAACCCAAACATATCAATAATATATTTATTCGGAATTAATTTATATTTTTATTTATTATTATTATGATTTATATACATTAAAATTAGATTTGTATTATGATTTTTTTTTTCTAATTCGACTTCTATTATGATTTACATAAATTACAATGCCAAGAAAGTAAACAAATTAGTCCTCTACAAATTGGGGACATCATATGGCGAGAAAGGAGTTAGGTTTCTATCATGTGTTTTGCTGCTCTATAAATAGAGCCGAGCGCTACGCGTCGAAACAGAGCCAGAAAGAGAGAGAGAGAAGAGAGAGAGAGAGAACCGTGTTGCGGACATGGAAGTGGAAGGCGGCGTCAAGGTAGGAGGAGGGGAGAAGGAGAAGGTCGGTGGCGCGGTGCAGCAGGTCAACGGGGGCCTGACCAACGATGGCTTATCGGCCATCATGCCCGGGTGGTTCTCCGAGATCAACCCCATGTGGCCAGGTCGGGCTCCCTTTATCTGGAATCGTTTTGATTCCCCTGCTTCGGGTTGCGTTCTATTTGGATTGAGATTTCTACTGTCTTTTTGGCTTGCTAAACATTGCTGGGTGTGGGAGCGAAGTGCTTGTAATCGTAGCTATGAAAGCGAGGGAGATGCCGATCTACATACGTCTTTTGTTACCCTGTTTTTTGCACTCAAAATTCTTCGTCTTTTATTTCAAGATTCTGTTTTTGTTGTTTGTTTCTATTTGGAATTTGTTGTGTGTTTCTTTATTTGAAATTCTGATGATTTATCTTTCTACGGATCGTGCTATTTAGATTGTTGTCTCAGGGTTTTAGTTGCCGTGATTGAGGTGTCTACTATTTTTTGGCTTGCTAAACATTGATGACTAGAGGGGGTGGAAGAACATGCCAGTGTATCTATGAAAGCGAGAGATGTCTATCGCCCTAGATAGGTGTTTGGACGCTGTTTTTTGCACTATAAAAAAATCGCCTTTTTATTTTTTTAAGATTCTGTTTTCTTTACCTTATTGTGCTTTCACAGGGGATATATGTGTTTCTATCCGTTATTTGTTGTGTGTCAAAAAAGATTGATCGATTTATTTTGAATTGGTCTATCTGTTTTTTTATCTTTGATAACTCGGTAGATGATCGTTAGACATTACCATTTTGCCTATCTTGGATGATTATGTTGATATTTCTCTTTGTTTTCTGCATTGTAGCGTTGATTTAGCTCGTCTGCCCATTTGGCTGGGAGATTGCCGTTCATGTTTTCTCTAGTAAATAGTTGAGGAAATCTGGATAAGCTTACTGAAATCTTATGTTTCTTTGCTTTGATAATGACGTCTTTGAACCAATGTCTTTGTATAGAGCTTGTAGTTCACTTCAGCATTTTAGATAATTTACTTTTTTCCAGATTCTGTGCGTTAGCGGTTCTAGTCTATTTGGTTTCAAGCTGTAGACTGGTCCTTTATTGGAACACTTGAATGTCGGCAATTTGGTAATAGCTTCATGCTATGTAAAACTGGTTCTCGAAATGTTCGTGTTTCTTTCTGTAGTGGCCAAAGATTTAAGAGTATACCTATGGTGCCAACTGACTAACAAGCCACATCTCTGAGGGTAGTTTAAGATCCTCCAAAAGAGATGAAAATAAAAATATGAAGGTTATATATTTTCATGCTTACGAACCTTACATGGCCATACTGCCTCCTGTTAGTTATATTTGTTTGTGTACCATCTGAACAAAATTTGATGGCTCATTTTGTCTCTTCCTATAGTTTCCATTGGGAAACATGCAAGATTTTAATTATATATATTTTTTCCTGATATCCTATAGAGTAGTTGATCCAGAAGAAAACTTGGACCATCCTTTTGGATTATTCGGTGGGAAGTTACATGCTGGATGTGAAAATAATGGTGTTCTAGAAATCTGGAAGTATTTAAATTTTCTATATAACTTAAAAAGTGAACGTTTGAAGGTAAAGATTGTCAAAAAGCATAAAAAATGTATGAAATCATACTGGTAGCTTATATTGTTCAACAGTTAGTATGTAAGTTTTTGCACTGCTATTTGCAGGAGAGGCCCACTCGTTAAAAGTGGAGAAGGTCTTATTTCAAGGAAAATCAGACTTCCAAAATGTTGTGGTGTTTAAGGTACTCTATCCAAGTAAACAATCTTAATTCTGGTGTTAACATGATAAATATCCCAATTTTGTGATCGCATTTGCTACTTCTAATGTTATTTTTAATGTCAGTCTTCCACTTATGGGAAAGTTCTCGTCTTGGATGGGGTCATTCAATTGACAGAGAGGGATGAGTGTGCTTACCAAGAAATGATTACTCATATTCCACTTTGCTCTATTCTGAACCCTAAAAAGGTTTATTTCTGAACTTTGAGTTACATATATTTCGTGCAAATTCTGTAGCTTTCTCTTGAAACCATGAAAATTCATTTTCTTTTCCCATAGTGCTATATAGCTGCTACATAAAATGGAGAAGATCTTAGTTAGTATTCCAACTTATGGTGCTATCCATCTGATGAAAAGATAATGAACATCTCATTTTGTTCTCTCTTTGACTCTTTGTTTAAATGGTTGGATTGTTAAAATAGTAAATTACTAGTTCTGCCACATTGACGGCCATGCCATAAGGGAGCCAATGGTTGATAAGTTCTTTGAGCTATATAGTTTGAAATTTTGTATATTATGGGATCCATTAAACTTGACCGTTTGGTGGCTATGGTGAATTTGTTCTTTTGCCACTACAAACATACAATCTGACAAGAACTTTAGTATTTTGATACATTTTGTTGTGTATTCATAGTTGGATTAAAATGTCATCATTACAGGTTCTGGTTATTGGAGGCGGTGATGGTGGTGTTCTACGAGAAGTATCACGTTATTCTTCTGTGGAGCAAATCGACATATGTGAAATTGATAAAATGGTTATAGATGTGAGTAGATCATACTTGTTACTTTTTAGTACCTGTAGCTTTTGCTCATAAGCCTATTCTAATGCTTTAATTTGGTGTTCTTCATAATTCGGAGTGCATAAAAAATACATGGATGTAGATATCTGGCTTTATTGGAATGAAGGTCACTCTAAAACACTGCAAATAACATTCTCCAAGATCCTCTTTGTAGTTATATTTATTGAGAATCTACCGGCAGACAATCTGTATTGGAACCTGTTTGATGGTACGCTCATGATGCTGCTGAAACTTTTTACAGAAGATTAGGGCTTTCTACTAATTGTCCTTTTCTACTATTTTTCCCTTTAACACAATACTTAAAGGTTGGATAATCTTTAGACAAGCTAAAGATTTGCTACTCATCTCTTTTCATGTAATTTAATTTTATTTAACTCCTTCACAAACATCCATCAAGCACCAACTGGTGCATGAATGGTCATCCTGAATATTCTTTTGATGGCCTGAATTTATTTTAAGACGGGGATCCACGGAATAACTCAACACCATGCAGCTTTTAGTAAATTTTACAGAGCTATATCTATGTACTATTTCAATAGGCACTTAGGTGTTTGATGATATCTGCAGTTCCTGTCTTATGGATCTGAGTTCCAAAGGACAATTTCATTTGCAATCGACAGTCACTAGACAATCTGTTACCTCTTTCCACAGTAGTTTGATTTTTATTGAAAGATCTGGCTCCAATAGGTTTGATGCTCACCTAGGGTTTCTAATAGCTGCAATTTGCTAAATCGGAACTATTAATTATGACACAAGTGAACCAGGCATATATAGATTGTAGCAAATTCAAATCAACTTTACAAGTCTGAGAATCATTTCCATGGATCAACTTGGTTGCCTGAACCTTCAATTTACTTCTCATATTCATCTTGTTAATAGAAAATAAAAACTTCTATACTGTATTTATTCAAGAATTTTTTTGACACAAAAAGATAAGGTCAAATGGATTTAGCAAAAAGCTGGAGCAGAGTGTGTTGCTGCTAAGTTAAATAACAAACGATAACTATTAAAAGTAACTAAATCATGATAGCACTGCATGAAGAAGATTTTCGACTAATCTTAGTGATGCTGATTCAAATGACTTCTTGTGGAAGCTATACATGACTTTTCCTCCATCTCACATTTGGGGTTGGAAGGTGAGGATGACTTGTTACCAGATAAGACTGTGTATATATTTTTTTTCTGTTCAATAGATCACATTATTTGGGACATTTGGCTTGTTGCTGCTGCCGTAGATTGCATTAAATCTCTTATATGCTTTTTATGACTTAAAATATCATGTAAAAGTTAATTATTTTTTTCATTTTTGTTTGACTTCTTATTTAAAATAGGTTTCTAAGGAATTCTTCCCCAACATGGCTGTTGGATATGAAGATCCTCGTGTGACTCTTCATGTTGGTGATGGTAAGTAACTTGTGGCAATTGTTATACAATTATTCTGCTCAAGTTGGTGAGAAATGTTATGATCAGACCATTTGCCTAGTCTTTAACCTGTAATTGCTTCCTTCAATGTGACTAAGCCAAGTATTCAGTGCTTGCGTCAACTAATTATTGTGGTATCAGCCCATATATATGAATTCCAATATGACCTAATAATTTTGAGCAAGGGTCAGCGTCTTTTTCTAATTGGTCCCTATGGTAACATTCGCAAATTTTTTTATCAATATGCATGTCATATCACTGGCTTTTGGAATTCACAACAAAATTATATGTGTAATTTAGCTATTGGCTTAACCTTGTTGATATATGCAACATTGAATTTATTCTCAGTTTAGTTGATTTCGTTGTTCCAAAACATGTAGGAGTTGCATTCCTAAAGAACGTTCCTGAAGGTACTTATGATGCGATCATTGTGGATTCTTCTGATCCAATAGGTAAGATCTATGATTTTCTTTTTTCACTGTTGCTTCTTGAGGTTGTCTTACTTCTTTTATTTGTTTGATCAGGTCCCGCTAAAGAACTTTTCGAGAAGCCTTTCTTCGAATCAGTTGCCAATGCTCTTCGTCCAGGAGGAGTTGTATGCACTCAGGCAGAAAGCATATGGCTTCATATGCACATAATTGAAGACATTGTTTCTAATTGTCGCCAAGTTTTTAAGGGCTCTGTGAGTTATGCTTGGACAACAGTACCTACATATCCAAGGCATGAACAAATCTATATTTTCTCTTATTTCGAGCAGTCTACTCTCTTTTTAGTTATTTAGTAAAATAGTTTCATGTTGCACTCTTGATTTGTGAATTCAGCGGAGTGATTGGCTTCATGCTTTGCTCCACCGAAGGGCCACCTGTTGATTTCCAACATCCTGTGTACAACATAGATGAGGCTGAGAATTCCAACAAGTCCGTAGGACCTTTAAAGTTCTACAACTCTGAGGTACCTCTGATTCTAAACTTTTCTTCAATGTTTTCTCCATCTTATTTTCTTAGCAATCTCTGTTGCCTTTCCCAGATTCATTCTGCTGCATTTTGCTTGCCGTCTTTCGCGCGGAGAGTTATTGATTCTTAGACGAGCTAATGACACCATTGCGAAGATCAGACCAGACAGACCCTGATGAGAAGATGGAGACTTCTACTTCACTCGAGAAACTTCATTTCTCTGCCCTCTCAGTTGGATCATTCATGGTAGCTGTGTACTTTCGGATATGGGGTTTCTCTTTTGGTCCAAGTGTCGGTCTTGGAAGCGACATCGACTTGATTATCAAATTGCTATAAAAATATCTAGATATTTTTATTTTACGAACGATTTATTGCATCCATGGATATTGTTTACTTATATTTTATTTTATCAAATGGATATTTTTGACACAATAACTAATACAGCTTTGGAGTATTATCAGATGAATGACTGGTCTTGTACTCTCCTTCAAATCCCTCATATGTCAAATGTGTTTTTGAGGGGCCATGGAATTTGTTCTGCAGTGTGGGCAGCTTAAAATTTGCATGATTGCTATGTTAACATTGACAATCTGTTTGCATTTGGTTGGTTTTGTTGAACTCAAGATTTTATAGGATTGAAATCTCGACCCATTGCAATTTGGTGAGGTTGTGGTTTGTGGTCTAAACCCCCGTCTTATTTGCCTTCTTTGTTCTCATGCTCTTGATTTATAATTTTAGCTGTATACTGCAGGAGGATGTTGGGTTGCATTAATGCTGATCGAGTGTGGAATTAATTGCTAATGAACCAAACCATATCTGTGAATTATTTGTGATCAAGCTGAAATATGACTCTACTCACTTGAATAGGAGAAAACTGTCGAGAGTGCATCGAGATCAGCCTAAATAATCTAAATACTTTAGCATTTATCATTCACAAATACATGGGATGATACGGTCAATATTCTTTACCAACTATATTACTTCATATAGTTAGACTTATTTAGTATTTTAATATTTATATATTTAAAAATTATATTATGATCTTTATATTTATGAAAGTAAAATATTTAAATTTTTATTTTATTTTATCGACTCTAATAATGAAAATATCGTAATATTTATCGCGTGTTAATTCTGCTTCATTTTGATTTATGATGTGTGGTATTTTTATTAATAAAATTAAATATTTTATTTTCTTAAATATAAAGATATAATCTATAATTAACCCATCAAAATATAATAAAATAATTTTTCTCTTGTCATCGTCATTATTATTATTATTATTATTATTATTATTATTATTATTATTATTATTATTATTATTATTATTATTATTATTATTATTATCATCATCATCATCATCGACAACAAAAACACCCACAGGCGTCGGGGTGACTCGAACAACGGGTCAAAGTGAAAACAAGCGAAAACCGACGCGTCGCGATCTCGAAGCGTTGCTCGCATCTCCCCTTCCCTCCTCGTCTCCTGTGGGTTTCAGGCCCACAAAAGAGGCGCGCCACCATAAATCCTACCATATCGATCGCCTCCCCCGACGCCGATCCTTTCGACTCGATCGGTTTCCCGAGATCCATGTCACGTCTTAATCTTTACGGCATAGCACGATGCCAATGTTCGTTCCAGTTCAAGGTCAGCCGATTCTTGCCTCCTGTTCTTTCGTGTGTGAATCAATTGGTAATGGCCTTTGTAATAGTCCATCATGCGCTTCGAGATTTCTCTTTCCAGCTTAATCTTTTATGCGGGGATTGGTGGGAATTCTTGTTATGACATGTTCTGCTGCTTCCACCTACGGTCGCGATTGATATTTTATGCGCAATAAGTTGTAATTCATCTTTACCTGGTGGTCAATTCTCTTTTGCGGTAGGCTCGACGGGAACGGAATTCTTGCCCTTCACTTGTTCGATGAAATGACAGCAAAGTCTCCAATCTTCGTTATTCGGAGGCATCTTCCCATCTGGGTCTCCCTAAATTATCGTTCTTACACAATTGCAAGTGCTGCACTTGTTCAGGGTCCTCCCAAAGATGACAAAGACGCTCCAGATTCTGCTGAGTTTGTATCTGCGGTACATGTGCTTAAGAATCGGCTTCATCCCGACAGACTTGTTCATGTCTTGGATTCTACATCTGATGTGACCTTGGCTCTTAAGGTGTTTAAGTGGGCTTCAAGGCAGAAAAGGTTCCAGCAGACAGCTGAGACTTATGCCCATATGATTTTTAAGTTGGGAATGGTGGGAGATCACGAAGAAATGGAGGTTCTTTTGAACGAGATGGTTAATTTACAACTTCAAAATATAGAACAGACCTTTGATTACTTGATCCATGCATTTTGTAAAAATTATAGGCCTGTAGAAGCTTTACAGGTTTTCAAAATTTCAAATTTGGCAAAACACAGGGTATCAGTCTCAACATGCAACGCATTATTAGATGCTTTTGCTTCACAGGGTGGAAATTTTTGCTCGTTGATGTTTGTCTATAAGGAAATGGTCAAAGCAGGGATTCTTCCAGATGTTGAAACATTGAATCACTTAATAAAGGGTTTATGTGACATTGGGTGCTTGGACTTAGCGCTAACCCAGTTTCATAGGATGGATAAGAAGCAGTGCTTTCCAAACAGCCAGACATTTGAGATACTCATTAAAGCTCTTTACACTAGTGAACGAGCAGACAAAGCAGTTGAGTTATTGAATCAGATGCTGGATCTACAAATCTCTCCACATTTTGATTTCTATAATAGTATTATACCTCTTCTTTGCGGCATCAACAGATTCAAAGAAGTCATTAAGTTGCTTAGAATTAGGGAAGATGCAGGTGGCAATCTGGATTTACATTTGTATAGCTATCTGATTAATTGTTTGTCTGCCAATCAACAAATAGAGAGTGCTGTAGAACTTATTCGTAAAATCACAAACTCAGGCCTTGCTCCTTTAACTAATATGTACATGGATATTGTGGATGGTTTCTGCAACATTGGGAAGTTCACTGAAGCCATGAGCTTCCTGGATGAAGGACGAGTTTTGGAAATCGAGCCTTACAACACCTTGCTCAAAGGTTTCTGCGATGTCAGCAGATATCAGGAGGCAACTGTTTACTTGAAGAAAATGGCTGAAGGGGGTTTGACTAATGTTTTATCGTGGTATATTCTTATAAAAGGACTTTGTGAGGAAGGGCTTGTCAGAAAAGCATTTCAAGTTATGGGAAGAATGATTATTTCTTCTTCTTCTTCTTTTGTGGTTGATGGAACTATTTATTCTGCTATTATAACTGGGTACTGTAAGATCGGTGCATATGAGAATGCTTTAAGTATCTTTAGACTGTCCTGTTTGTATGACCTCTCTTTAGATTCAGAGTCATGCTCGCAGTTGATTGAGGGTTTGTGTGTTGTGAAGAAGATCCAAGAATCTGCTGAGGTATTTTACCACATTATTGGTAAAGGTGATTTGCTTACTAGTAATGCACTAAGTGAATTAATTCAAGGCATCTGTCACAATGGAAAGGTGCAGGAAGCCATCAAAATGCGTTCTCTCGCTGTTTTTAATGGCTCATCTTCTAATTCAGTCACAATTTCCACAATATTGCTTGGTCTCTTAGATTTGAACAAGGAAAAAGATATCTTAACATTCCTTTCCCAGATTTTGGTTGAAGGATGTGCATTGGATGTGAAGACATACTGCATTCTCATTCATGGCTTGTGTTCCAAGTTTATGATGAGAGAGGCTGCAATTTTGTTCAACCAAATGGTTCATGACAGCTTTATTCCTAACTCTGAAACACTTGAGCTACTCGTGGTTAGACTGGCAAGTTGTTCGCAATTGCATTTGGTCATGCATAGTTTAGATAGCCTGATCAAGAAATGTGGACTACTAAGTCCCACAATGTGTAACGCAGTAATATATAGTCTCATGAAAGAGGGACACAAGCATGAGGCCCGTAACTTTTTGGACACAATGCTTGATAAAGGGTGGGTCCCAGATGCTGAGACCCATGTTTTGCTTGTTGGAAATAATAATAAAAATGGAAGGAATGAAAATGATGATGTATTTAAAGCTCTTGGTGATGACAAAGTGAGCAAAATATTAGCTGAGGGGCTGGAAGATTTTGACAATCACATGGCTTTGAGATGAATAGTGCCCTATAGCATATACTTTCCTCTTCTGAATTCTTTTCAAGTCTAGGCAGTTTTGAAAGATTGCTCTTTGCTTTCCATGAGCCGAACTGCAACTTCAAATTGGAATTTTACTTGACCACGAGGAACTCTTTGATATTGGATGGCAAATATGTCTCTCAAACTTCTATTTGAAGATTGGGGTTACTCTGGCTGGGAACTTGTCATCAATTTTGGGGGGCTGGTGATAAACCCATAGTTGATCACTAGATGTCAAATTCTCATTGTGCCGTATTGATTTTAATTGGTGCTCTGTAGCTCAAACCTATATGGGAAACGTTCTTAAGAGAGAATTATGACTACCATGACAAAATATGTCATTCTTGAGTGATATATAATCTGCAATTCTGCATGCGACCTTATTCGAGTTTGAAATCAGATTTTCATTTGTGATGGCCTCATAATTCATTAGGTACTAGAACAAGCTATGTTGCGGTGTGTTGGAATAGGCTTCCAACTTTTGGTCGGTTGCATCATAATCATCACTCAGACTGATGGATGTCCTATTTGTAAGCTCTAGATTGGCTCACCTAATCATATCTTCTTTAAATGCTTCTTTCCTCAAACCTTTTGGGATGATCTCCAGTTGAAGTTTGGCCTCCACCATCAATTTTTTGACTTTTTGAATCAAGGACCTGGTTGGAAGAAAGCAGAGGTTTTGACAAACCTAATTCCAAATGGATTCTCAGCCTCATCTCTATTGGATTGTGAACTCTTTGGTTGAACAAGAATGAAGCCAAACATTGTCACCACAAGGCCAGGCCTTCCAACCTTAGTTCTGAGCAGATCAATAGGCAGAATGACAGTATCAGTCTCTGCACCTGTAGGGAACATGACCTCACCCTGGAATGTGATGGATCTCTCACTCTGTCCTGATGCAGGTATTTAATTTATAGTCGAAGACTCTACCAACTCAGTAAAGGTGGCTGTTTACGCTCACGGTAAATCTCATACTGCCTTGGAGGCTGAAGGTCTAGCAATATCTGAAGGGCTGAAGTATGCAGAGTAGGTGAACATGTCTAAAATTTTGGGCTGCACAGATGCAACTGACAGTTAATTTTGTTAATGGGGTCAAGGGCACTCATTGGCACCTGAAAGCTATTGTCTCTAACATAGCAGAGCATTGCAAAAGGTTGCAGGTAGTTTAAGTTAGCTTTCTTTTCAGGAACCTTAACTTAGCTTTCTTTTCAGGAACCTTAACTTGTGCAGAACTTGTCGGTTCCCTTCTTTTTGGACTTCTGATGAGCCTCTCTCATCATTGTTCTGTTATATTCCTCTGCAAGTAATGAATACTTTTTCTTTAAAAAAAACATCAGGGTGCTTACTTTTTGGGACTTGTCTTCCATTTTCCATTTGGCATGTCTTAATTGCCTTTAATACAAGGAAAATGTTATAGCTTTGTTCCAGCAAATTCTGTGATCATGCACTGGTTGAACTAATTATTGTGCTACTGGTCATGCACAAAATTTTCAATTTGAGTAAAATTGATGTTGTAACCAAGGTTCGCAATACCGTACACTACCGGTATTTCGACCTAGGCTCGGTACCGGTACGGTACGGTATACCGAGCGGTACACCCAGGTGTGCCGAGTACTGCAGCACTGCTACAGTGCTATAGTGCACTCGGACCGGTAACAGGCGGTCCGCGTACCGGCAACCGGTCGGACCGGTACGTACCGCCCATACCGGGCGGTACAGTTCGGTACTGCAGACCCTGGTTGTAACGATCATTCATTTCTTCCATGTTCTTCATGCAGGGAGCAAAGTTATGGTAATTCCCATGATACCTTACTGATTCAGGTTTTTGACTTCCTGACTGGATGTGTAGAGCCCTATCTAGACGAGAACTGGAGTCACACTGCCTCTTGAATTTAACAATCGTTGTTGTTCGACTTGTTTGTACAATAAATAGCACTCATATGGCTGGTTTAGTTCAGCATTTGACGAAAAAGAAGCTTGGAGATGTGGCAATGGCAGCTTTGATTGTTCATGGGAAGCTATTTAGACACTTCCACATACGGTTATGTGCAGCATAACGATTCATTCTTTAATAGATACGTGAAAGATTTGGTTGATTCATTTTCTATTTCATAATCTCCAGAAGCGAATGTGACAGGTTTAATCGTATGTAACTCAGTTGCAACTCTACTAGAAGGTGATGACGTCTCAATTATTGATGATCAAAATGAGCTATTCAATTGCCTGTAACAATTGCAGAAAATTGGTCTTCTGGATGAGGTGAAAGAAAATGAAAGCTCTCCTAAATCTTCATGTTCTTCCAAGAAAAAAGAGAGTAAATTTGCTGGCTTTCAGGTGCTGTCAGCTCATCTATCAGTATGTCCCCCAGGTAAAGCAGATTCCAAACAGAAGATTGCATTTTGCTTTCTAGGACCTCTAAGCCTTTAGGTAGATGCAAACTTATGGATTGTATAATGAGATTGTTTTATTTCCTTTTCTGGTACCATATGATGGATGAGGTTCTTTGAGTTAAACATCACAAATTCTACTGAAAGATACTTGTAACCAGTGAAAGTAGAGAAAGAAGTCCTTGTACTATGATTTTGCCATAAATTGTTCCAGTAATTATGCGAATATGACTGACAATGTCCGCTTTGGACAATCCCATCTCTGTAGTGGCTGGGTTGACTATCTCCTTTGCTCATCCAAGCTGCAATATTTGTTTCACCATTAGAAGGGAATCAGATTAGCAATTTGATGCAAGCTGCTCCTTCTTCAATGGACTGTGTACACAAGTTGGAGATAATTTTCTCCTATTAGATTGCCGTCTCTCCCTCACTTGAGGTTTGAGTTGTCTATGACTGAAGATGAAAGTTACTGATCATGAACAGGTTCTGTGACAGCTACGCTTCCTGACTGATTCAGGTCCTCCAGTTAAGGTTACATTCTCCCACAAAGTTGTGAAGCCTCTTCTTTTACAAGCATTGTGTAATCAAAAAGTTATTCACTGTTAATCAGTTTATTTCCAGGGATATGAAATCATGCCTCTGATGAAGAAGCATAAAACATATGAAGGGTGGAAGTCAACATCACCCAAGGTACGAATGGACAACAAACACATTTTTCAATATGCATACTATGCTACTAATTTGGGATGACTTGACTATGGCATATCTTCTACACATGAATTAATTGAAATTGAATTGAAGTCAACCTTTCTCAAAGGATGAGAAAAGGTAAAATAAGAGGTGGCGGGAAGCCAGTGGAAGCAAGGTGAACATTGAGTAGCTTCAAGCTATCTCGGAGAAGACTCATCATCCTCACCCTGTTTAAGAACAGAGCACAGCACCTGCTTGGAAATGTATGTCTCAAGTTCCCTTGAAACCTCTGTCAGTTTTGGGTCGAAGCTGCTCCTGTACTTTTGAGGCCTTGGAGAAGGAGACCCTGAGAATCTCCGCCTGGGGCTGGAGAGACGTCTGCTTGGTGAACTTGGAAACCACCCCCTCGGGACAACAGGTGTCGTGTCTCTAAGGATCACCTTCTTCGCTTCTGGGTTCATCAATGGTCCCTGTTTCATCTCCAGCGGCAGTGGTTTCAGTGGTGATATGGACAGTCCAGTCGCTACAATGGGTGTCAATTTCTGTCTCATTCTCTCCCTTGCTCTCTCAGCTGCCATCAGTGTCTTCTCCTTGCTCATTTTGATCAGTTTCCATGGGTCGATGTGGAATTCTGTCTTCTTGTTTGGAGTTGAGGAGTCTGAATCTTTTTCGATTCTTATCGATAATCTTTGGGTGCTCTGCGAGTAGATGGAAATTTCTCCTTTCAAGTCACATGAAGATAGTCTCCTAGCTACAGCAAAATCAGGCATGTGGTGATCTTACTTGGCTTTTTTCAGATTTGTGACATCGGAACCGAGACAGCAGAGTGGGTCTTTCTGGTGAGTCTAAGTCATCGCTTTCATCCGAAGATGAATACAACTCATCAAATGGATCAACTGACTGGCTTTGTTCTCTCATTGCCAGGATGTAATCGTATGTTCTCATTCCCTGCAGTCATAGTTAAAACAGATATTACACAAATTAGCAAAATCCAGAAGCAAGTCTAGCGGATTTCATCTTCTTTATCACTTGTGGTTCGACTTACTTTTAAGGTTTGAAATTATCTTCATGCTTGCTTTATATTCTTATTTATGTCAAACCTTTTCTATCAACTTCCCGAATTTAGTTCCCATCTAGCCAGAAGTTTGTTTGAAAGACTGAAATTTTGTATACTTAATGATTATGCTTAAAAGCAATAGAAATAAATCAATGGCATCATTAAACATTAAAAATAATGATGTATAGCCCATATCTATCTTACAAATGTTCCATTGAGTTATTGTGTAAGCAATACTGTACATCTCTCCACATTATCTTTTGGGCAAACAACTTTATGAGGTCTTTTACGATAGATTTAGTTGATAGACAACAAGGTTATGAATATTTGTTGAGGAGAAATAATCATCACAATTTATAGAAAAAATTAACTAATTTTATGCTTAAACAATCTTATAGCATTAATGATTGTCATTGAATGTATCCTTTAGCAGATCCTGCCTATGTAATTCAATTCAAATCCAAAATGAATTATGTGGTTCACCCAAAAAGATAATAATAAAAGATGTCAAAACTGATTTATTAATCAATAATAATCATTAAGAATGTTTTCTTTTATGCAATTCACCACCCTATGATGTTTTCTACTAGCACAATTTCTAAGTAGAACTGTCTCTAAGTGTGAAATTGTTTGTTCCAATGACTCGAAAGCACCATTGTGTTAAAACTTTTGTGGTTCACCCAAGAAAATATGATAATAAAAGATATCAAAACTGATCTAATAATCACTGAGATTGTTTCATTTTATGCAATTTCTAGTATGATGACAATGCAGGCAAGATTCAGTATGCAGCTTAGGGTTATGAAATAAGAAAGAGTTCTTCTTTGATTCTCAATGATAGATTACCTTTCTGATGAGAACTACATGAAAGAAAAATAGCTGCCCCAATGCTGCTGTGCTATATGCCGTCAGTAGCGCCAGAAACATCTGCAGAAACAGGAAGTTCATAATTATTAGAACACACTAACATCTTTGTTTCGAGGGAGATCCAAAACAGTTCATGAGACTTGTAGGAAATAACTGATATTGCTGCAAGAACTCCTTTGGGAATCTCAGCATGGAGAATCTCTTTCGATTCGCTGGCGATCTCCTTTCCGTTGGTGAAGCAGCGAACGAAGACCACAAACGCAGTTCCGCCCTCTATGATGAGCTGCAGAATAGACAATTGCATGAACAACGGTTGAGAATGCAGACTGATGAAGCTCACATACATGATTCGTGGCTGTACCGACCATTAACAATGTGAGAAGCATGAGGAGGATGAAGGTGGTGTAGTTCTTTCTTCCAATACAGTTGTTGAGCCACTGCAAGAAAGCAATGTGTTGGTAGAGAGACACAAGTGGGTCATCTGAATCAGGATGGCTTGTGAGCTCCTCACCCTGCAATGGTGATCGAATCCGTCGACGCACCTGTCACAGCTCCGGCAATGCTTGCTGTGCTTCTTCACCTGCAAAATGAAGAGACGTCATGGATGAGAGAGATGGTTGCAAACAGAGGACCAAGAAAGGGTTGCTATTTGCCAAAGTGAACCTCCAAGTCACAGAGAGTGCAGAATGTGATGTCGTCGTCCTTCCGATCGGGCATTGTGGCGGCGTCTTCGAGGAATACGAGAGGAAAGGAGAGGAGGGGCTGCATTTGGACGTTCGGGTGCCATGGATCCAAGTACTTCCTCCTTATGCAGCGCCTGAGGATCCTGCCTTCTACCTTCCTGAAGAACCTCACCACCACCTGCCACAACATGAACCTGTAGTTCAGCTTCGGCAGGCCAGCGGACTTGCTTCGCCTCCGTTTCTTGGCGGCCGTCCTGTCCGATGGATCGATGGCAGTGCACCTCGTGTATAGGATCGCTACCGACAATGCCTGCAACAGAAGGATAGTACCGCTTTGGATTGCTCAAGAACAAGGCCGAATCGGAGCTGGGACTGATCTCTCACCGCGAAGAAGAAGAGCGTCAGGATCGTGTTCTTGAGAATTCTGTTCCCTAGAAAAGGTCCGAGGAAAACGAAGAAGGAGATCACCAGGAAACAGAACACAGCCATTCCCACAAACTGCATCATATCGACACTGTTACGTGAATCACTTGCACGAAATGGAGAATTACAGGGGAGTGGGAGAGGGTGGGAGACCTGGAGAGGATGGAGAGGGAGTTGCCAACCGTGGCGCCTCATGCTTGATTGATCTTGAGAAGTCGTCGTCGTCGTCGTCGACCAGAAGAGGTCTGTCTCTTCTTCCCCACCTTCTGCTCTGTGTAGTTTTCATGCTTTGCAGGCAACGGTCGACTTGGTGAGAGATTTCAAATTCGAAAGCTGGGTTCGGCTGCCTCCCGTTACCGCCAGGTAATTTTGTGCCACATAACCAATCCAAATCATTTAACAGGAGGAGGGAAATGCTGTACGTACCCCACTGCAGCGAACCCAACAGGGACATCAGATGATCCGAACCGTCGATCTCACATCCACGGCTGATCGCATCGCGTTCTTGTTCGGCTTATTGCGTAGGTTGTCGTGCTTGGTGTTTTCTCTATGTGCCCGTCTTATCCGATTCGTTAACACGCTCCTAACCGCGGCCAAATGTTCCGTCTATCCAATTAATTGTTCGTGGTAGGGGCAATAAATAAATAAATAAATATATATATATATGTATATGTATATATATATGTATATGTATATATATATATGAATATGTATATATATATATATATATGTATGTATATATATATATGTATGTGTATATATATATATGTATGTATATATGTATGTATTTATATATATGTATGTATATATATATATATGTACATACATATATATATATATGTGTGTATATACATATATGTGTATATATGTATATATATGTATGTATGTATGTATCAACTTTGAGACTAATCTTCTTCCTAATCGAAGGAAAATTGAAACTTATCTTTACATTCGCTCCAAAATTTTAAAAATACTTTATCAACCTTAATAATATCAAAAAATCTAAATAATAAACATAAGATTTATATAATTAAATTTTATTTACTTATTTGAAGGAAGTAATCTCCTTCACATTTTCTCTCAAGAAATCAATAACAAAGTTTTGTCTGGTTTTTTATCATCAAAATTTAGAAATATATAAGATATTATATGAATTCTCGAAAAGAAATCATAGTTTAAGAAATTTCAACCCTAATTTTTCAAAATAGTAAAAGTAATCCTCTAACAACTTTTATCTTTTTCCCTTAATGATTGTATCTTCTCTTTCCACCTTTCTAATGAATCATGAACCTATTTAATCAATCTAAAACATAGATACGTTCAAAATAAATTATATTAAATAATTTACTGATATATATCGATTTATATTATTAAAAATAATATATTAATATATAAACTATGTTAAATTATTAAAATAATAAATAATAATTCTAAAACTAATTTTTTTAACAATAAAGTCAAGAGTAATCCAATTATAATTAATTATATATTTTATCTAAATAAATATAAATATTAAATAATTTGTAAAAATGTTTTAAAAGCATAAAAATAAATTTGGAAGTTCTATATGGCAATTATTTTTTTTATTTTAAGTTTTTAAAAATAATTTATTTATTGATTATAACACTTAAAAAAATAAATTTATCCAAAAAATATCATATATAACCTTAATGTCAAAAATAAATTATATTAAATAATTTACTCAATATATCATTTTATATTACCAAAAGATAACAAATAAACATTTTTAAAATATAGTAAATAATAAAAATTATAATCAATAATTTCTTAAAAATTTTGATAATAAAGTAAATAATAATAATAATAATAATTAAACATTAAAATATATATATATATATATATATATATATATATATATATATATATATACAAAGGCTTGGATTTTGTTAACAAAATTTTTGGGATAGATTTTTCACCTATTTAGAAGATCAAATATTAAAAAATGGATGTATCATATTTTTATGAAAATTTAAAAAATGAAGAAATGAAAACGGTTCAAATGATGATAATATCAGAAAAATATATTAAAAAATCAATAAAATATAAAAGATGTCATAAATGTCAATCTTGGTGCCATTCAAATGTTTCATGAAAATCTTCTAACATTTTGATCGGTTATTATATTAGATGTAGTATTTTTAATCTCACCGCAAAGATAATGTATCTAATACTCGGGTCTATCTTTTGTAGGCCAAAATTTTACCCTTGCCACCTATTTATAAGCTCAAATAAGCTAAAAAACATTTGCAAGGATCCATTATATTTTGGTGAAAATAAAAAAATCCTTATATCAAATACATTATTATTTTTATTTAAATCCTTATATCTGATATAAGGACTAGTTAAAATACTGTAAATTTTTTATGAAACTTTGAGTAACATCAGATGAATATTTGTGTCATTTTTTCTATTATATATATATTTTTTATGATGTTTTTATATTATTCACTATTTAAATATTTTGTCTTGTTTTTATTTTCTTTATTTTTTATTTTCATCAAAATATTTTTTAATATTTAAACTTCTAAATAGTTAAAAAAAATCTATGGTAAAAATTTGGTCCATAAAAGGCAAGCCTTGCTATCAAATACACTATTTTTAGGGTAAGATTAAAAACTATGTATCTAATACAAGGACTAGTCAAAACCATTTAAATTTTTTATAAGTATTTACATTGTACCTAGATAGACATTTATGTTACTTTTTCTATTTTAGACATATATATATTTATTTATTTGGCATTTGAATAATTTATCATTTTCCTATTTTCCTCTATTTTTTTTTACTAGAATATGATGGATCCTTACAATGTTTCTTAATATTTGAGTTTCTAAATAGATGATAAACTTATGGTAAAAATTTGGTCTACAAAAGGTAGGTCCTGAGATACATCGTTTTTGGGTGATAAAACATTAGAAGGATATGCTTTCAATTTCCACATGAAGTAAAATAGATATATATCAGTAAATTATTTAATATAATTTATTTTAAACCGATATAGGTTTTATATTAATTGAATCATTAAAAAGGTAAAGAGAGAAGATATAGTTTTTAAGAGAAAAAAAGACAAAACTTTTTTAAGATAAAAAAGATATTTATGGGGCAATCAAATCCTAATTTTTTAATTTATTTATAAAAAAATCTTTTTATTATATGTCCAAATATGTCAACCGAATGTCATTATCTCATGCAACTAACTATGGAGTGGAGGATCTCGTTAGATTCTCTCAATAGCGTTCATGTCACTCTCATGTGGCTTCTCGGTCTGTTGTATGTACTATCTATAATATAATGTCAGAATGAATGAATTAATGATCATATGCGTATTGGATCTCACTGAATGATCGCATGAATGAATGATCATATGTGGCTCCAAAGTGAGCTACACGAGTTCTGCGAAGAACAACAATGGCAAAGCTGTGCTGTTTTCCCTAGTGCATGCTCGATGCATTAGGACATAGAAGATTGCAGGCATCGCATCCGATTCTTTTCAGAATCAGATGAACAGTGTATAGATCAAAGAACTGCATCCAACAATTACCAGTTTCGATTAAAGAAAGAATGTGTTCTTGAGAAGTAGGAAGTTCAACAGGTGCCAACTTTTATTACACATCGCAGCAACGAGAAACATGGTGACGAATCATTCACGGGGAATCTTGTCTCGAGCGAGCATGTCTTCCCACGAGTCATTCACTTGGTGATGGCGTAGACGGCGTAGATGATCCCCGGCAGGTAGCCGAAGAGGGTGAGCAACAGGCAGATCCAAAACTCCACCTGTAGCGACGACAAGAATAATGCATGTTCGTCAACTGGGTGATCACGAGGGAGGAGAAAGAGGAGAGGAAGACGGTGATCGATAGCGGACCTTGCAGCCGAACTTGAGGAAGACGCCGAGCGGAGGAAGGATGATGGCGAGAAGAATCTCTATGCATCTGGCTGTTCCTTGGTTCGCCATCGATGACCAACACGGGGGCAAACACCGAGGAAGATGGCGAGCAGTCGACGTACGAGGAAGGAGGCGACCACTGTTCGATGCGTATATATAGACGACACGAGAGGCGGTGGCTGCGTTGTGTGCGGTGCGTTGAGACAGCCGGGGAGAGACGCGTCTCTTTCCCTCGCAATCTTTCGGTCCCATGCATCGCATGCCAACTGTTCTCTGCTTTGTTTCCTTTTGGGACATTCGGACGAGCACTTAGCGGGCTTGGGTTTTCCGAGGCCTGCAGGCCCGAGCTGACGACTTTGCCCTTTGTCCGCTTCCCTGGACCCCACCTCATCTTGTTGGATGAACTCTTCAGTCCAAATCAGATTGATCGTGAGGTGGAAATCACTTCCACGCATCTACAGATCGATCGTGATCGAGCCCTCGGTGCATCCGATGATCGTAGCGGCGCGGATGGCGACCGTGTTGGACGTGTACAAACAGGCTTATCTGAATGAAAGAGCAGGAGCTTAAGCGCATCCGAGCTCGTTTGGATGGCCGTGCCGCGCCGTGCCGTGCTCGCCGCCCCGTGGAGTCGCCACAACGACGCCCCAGCGAGGGGCTCGACGCGATGCCAGAGTGCGCGAGCCCACCATTGCGTGCTGTCGGACTTGTGTTTGTCGTTATGCCCGAGAGAGCCCCTTGCGTCGCGCCGGCTACCGACGACGGCCGTCCCAATCACGATAGGCAGCCGCTGTTGGACGACAGCTGTGCCAGCGGTCCACGTGAAGATCACGTGATGACACGCCGCCGTTGGTCGCTTAGGTGTCCCACCGGTTGCCTGCAGAGGGGGACAGATGCGGTATGGAGGCGGGCATTGTGCGAGGGGGGATGAACACTGCACCCCACGACAATGTAGGTTGGGGAGTGGCTATGTATATTTTATGTATCTCTTTATTTCCCATATCTAATGATTTGATGGAATAAATAAATATTTTCCTAGATTCCATTATATACATATATATATATATATATATATATTAATATCTCCAATATATTAAGACTAGGCCTGTTTGGGAGGCATGCACTTATACACATATCTCGTCTTTTGGAGGGCATAGATGCAAAAGCATGTTTGCATATGGTGTGATTGTTGGAATACACTTTAACTTCTCGAATAAATTGTATTTTAGTCCTTAGATTTTGGGAAATTTTTAATGAATCCTTGTACATGAATCAGCTATCCACAATGGAGAAAAAGGTGAAGGGTAGCCATCCTACCAAAATTCACATCAAATCTAAGACTAATATAGCTTTTCTTAAGAGAATATTTACATGATTAATATTAAAAATGAGATTAAGAATAATCTCTCATGTATGTTGAGTTTAACTCACAGGTTTAATATTTTATAATAATATTTTATTAAATAAAAATACAAGTTACATCATGCTTTTCGAAGTATAAGAATTATCCAGATGACTTCGAAACCTCGAAAAATGAGAGGGTTTGAAAATCTTTTTTTAATAAATTGATATATAATTTCATCATTAGTGTCGATGTAGTAAGTATAATAAAAGTCCTACTGAAAATAAATAAAAATAAAAATAAACCTATATCGATAAGAATAGAAAAAAAAATCAAAACATATACATTAGGTTTTATCATTCATACAAACACCATGAGCAATCTTATTCTTATCTTAGAGGTTAAGATGTTGTAGGTACAGTCAAAAGATAGGGTAACGTACACTTTGGATCACTAAAATTCACGAGATTCAAAGTACAAACAAGTATCGGATGAGAGGTCTCCTCTTCTTTCCCCTGTCACTGGTAATTTCGCGGTCTGAGCTGATGTCTCAGGTGTGCCGAAGCCACTGCCACGCTCACGAAGGAGAGGGAAGGAAGAAAGGAACAAACTAGTGTTCATAAGCGAATCCACACGCTGTTCGAGAACGAAAAGTTTCCCTTTTATGTGCAGGCGCTTGCTGATCTAGCGAGACGACTGCTGTAGCGAAGTTGCCAATTTTTTAGCGAGGTGGCAGATGTCAGTCGACAGTGTGCTTCAGGAGTCGCATGGTACGACGGCACAGGAAGCAGCGAGCGGGGCAGGGCTCCAGGAATCCAGCAGTTGGAACTGGAGAAGGGATTAGTTTAAGGCTTCGTATATAAACGGAAGTGGATCTGCTGCCTAATCTTGCTTGAATGCCATTGGCATGACAAAAGCCCCACCACACGCCATTGGAGATTCATATTGCACTCTATCCTCCGAGCTGGGAGCTGGGAGCTGGGAGCTGGTGGAGGTAGAAACACGACACCGCGTCCCCATCACGCCTCTCCTTTTCCTTTGTGGTATGAGATTTTTTTCTATCAGATCATAAGATTTTCGCCGAATCTCTCTGCTAAAGTATTCATCATATCCGAATGTCTACATCTTACTCTCGAATTTCCAGAGATTGATGTTTGATACGAGGATTTAACCCAGACGCCTTAAAAATCTCATCTCCTACCACTGCTATGCTTGTTGTATTTAGGAAACAGTAGACCTCATCTTTTGTTCTAGAAACCTTTACTCACAAGGAACGAACGATTTGTGGCCTTGGGATGTGAACTGCGTTTGGTCCCTCCAGAACTGTTCCTGCTAAATTGGGTACACAAATCACGACGTGGATGAGTAAAAAAGAGCAGATCTTTTGCCTTTGTGCTCTGCCGTCGTGGTCTTCTGATCCGGATCTGTCTGCCGAGCACTCGGAAGCCGGGAGAGGGACTTATGAGAGCATTTAGTAGGAATTTTCTTCGGGAACCTAGCTCGGCAAGGTGGCTTTCGATTCCGTTCCCCCATTTTTTGCGTGAAAGAAGCTGTCCTTTTTAGGTGTTTTCTCAAGAGTTGAATCGAGGGTTTTAACTCGACTGTAGCAGTTGCTCTTTCTTTTTTTCTTTGTCTGGATGAAGATTTTTGTTCGCTTTATGACAAGTTGGTGTTCTTTTATGTGATTTTTCTGGATGCCTTTCTTGAATGTTTTGGGCGATTTTGTGAGGAAGTTGCAGATGCATAGGTCATCTCTCTCTCTCTCTCTCTCTCTCTCTCTGGTCTTTTGGTTGAGATAAAAATTGGATCTTTCTTCTTTTCTACTTACAAAGGTTGGATCTTTGGCTGCAAAATCTCTGCGCGGATGCAGGAAATCTCTGGGGATCTATTCTCATTAGATGCATGCGAAGCTGAACCATCATTTGCTAGCTCGAATCTTTGTGAGATCTGAAATCCATTGAAGGATGATGAGGCCGAAACAGGATATCTCGCAACCAAAGATGGCAAATGGCTCATCTGACTTCTTCTCTATGTGAGTCTACCTTACTGCGCTTGTCTTGTTTCATGACTTGCTCTTTTCCATCCTGGTCTTCTCTCGCAAATTGGACACTCTGTTATGCCTGTTTACTCGTTCATGCAAATCATTAGATGATGTCTTACCTGTTGTTTCCTGGATTTCTACTGAAGACCTGACGATGAATTCTCTGAGCTAGTGTGGGAGAATGGCCAGATTGTGATGCAGTGCAAGTCCAGTAGGCCTAGGAAGAGCTCCTTTCCAAGTGCCTTCTCCCAGTATGGTGGGCTTCAAGAGAAGGATAGTAGGGGAAGTGCCAGTTCAAAAGTTGCTCATTTTAGTGAAGTAGATCGGGCAGTAGATGATTTTGCCCCTTCAGGGCATTCCGGAGTGAGTGCCCGTGGTGGTGATGATGATGATATGGTTCCGTGGATCAATTATCCGATTGATGAAGTTTTGGCAAGCGAGACTCTCGAGAACGATTATTGTGCTGAGTTCATGAACGAGTTCACAGCATTCGATCTGAACCCTGTTTCAGCTCACAGGAATACGGTTGCAGCCAGTCGATGTGCCAGCTCAGGTGTGGACCTTAGAAACTCGGGCAATGTGGAAAATCAGCATGCTTCCAAGGCACCGGTAGGGTGTTCTGAGTCAGCAAGAACCAGGACCGGGCACTTGTTTCAGCTGCCACAGCAGTGCCAGAGTTCAGTTCCGAATTCGAAGTCAACAGTGGTCGACAATGGTGCTAGCGGTAGTAATGTAGCTCAAGAAGAAGACCGTTGTGGCGATATGGTGGACAGAAGGTTGCAGAATCAGGGTGTTGCGAGTTCCAAGCAGCAGCAGCCAAACAGTACAGCGAGTCTGATGAACTTCTCCCATTTCGCAAGACCTGCTGCACTTGCCAAGGTTAGTCTCCAGAATGTTGGTGGATTGAGAAGCACTGAGAAGGTCAACAATGTCTCAAGAAGCAATCCTATCACCTCAGCACCGATCGCAAGCACTAATGGTGTTAAGGATATTAGCAGGGTGTCGAAGCTTTCAGCCTTGGATTCACATAAGCTGGACCTGGGACCAGTCATGAAGGCTCTACGAGAAGGAGGCTTGGTTGCACAGCCGGATGCAATTTGTCTAGATATAGCTTCGAAGAACAACAACAAAACTGATGAATGTACCAAACTGCCTGATAATGTCCCAAGCTCAAGCTTGGCAGCAAGTATGGCCTTGTGTAGGAATGACACTCGAAAGGATCCTGATGCAGTTGTGGCTTCTTCTTCCATTTGCTCACGAAATCTTACTGGAGCAGCATCTAATGAACCCAGACACATGGAGAAGAGAAAAGAATATGAAGGAGACGAATCGGATTACCACAGTGATGTAAGTCAGAGATGTTGTCACATGAAATTTCATCTAAATCAGGTTCATTATAGGTTTCTGTATCTAAAATGTCACAAGTACTTGCATGTAGGATCTCCAAGATGAGTCAGTGGGCACAAGGAGACCAGCAAATGGACGGGTTGCAAGAACAAAGAGAAGTCGTGCTGCAGAAGTTCATAATTTATCAGAAAGGGTAAGCCGTTTTTAACATACTGTCTCAGCTATTAAAATATGCTATCTGAACTCCCAAGTATTTGTTTGTCTAAGCTGCTTTGTGTCTGACTGCATGTGATTCCTTCTTTCACAGAGGCGGAGGAACAGGATAAATGAGAAAATGCGTGCACTGCAAGAGCTTATACCCAATTGTAATAAGGTAGTATTTGTTCTGGTTCTGTCGGTGTTATCGATGTTGTTAGAAAAATCAGCTTTGTTATTCAATTTAGAGCTACACTTTGTTGAAGGTGGACAAAGCTTCGATGCTCGAAGAGGCCATCGAGTATCTTAAAACACTCCAGCTGCAAGTTCAGGTAAATACTCTGATCATATTGATCTTGTAGATTTGGTTTGTCCTTGCAGTAAAGTTTATGTATGAATCAGATAATGTCGATGGGAAATGGGTTATATATGCCACCAATGATGTTTCCTCTTGCAATGCCACATATTCGTGCACCAACCATGGCTCCTTTCCCACCAGTAGGTGTAGGAATGGGTGCAGGCATTGGGGTAGCCCCAGGCTGTCCGATGATCCGAATTCCACCAGTGCATGCACCACAATTCCCTTGCACTCCAAATTCAGGGCAGTTGAACTTGAGAGGGATACCTGGACCTGTAAGCCCTCAGATGTACGGAATCCAAGGACATGGAATCCCGGTTGTAATACCAGGGCCACCACCATTTGGCACACTGCCTGGGTTTTCCATGAACTCTGTGGCCGATCAGGTACCAGGAACCATGGCTGTTGTGGCACACCCAGATCCTGCTACTGCAGGTACTGGAGATCAGCAGCAACGGAACTCGAATGTAGAGCCGAGAACAAGTACAGAAGAAGAACCACAAATTCAGGCATCCACTGAGGTTCTTGAGTTTCTGCTGCACCAGTTTCTTCATTTAGTCGTTCTCTGTAACTTTTGCTGCTGCCTTAGCTTCTCATAAATGGTTGGTTTTCCTTGTTCCTTCCAGGCTACAAAAGAATGCTTTTGATGATCTGAATTGGCATAGAGGAGTGGCTGAACACCATGTGCCTGTCGTTGACGATCCAACCGCGACACGGCGTACGGGATTGTAAATACCTTTAAGAAATTTTGAACAAATACCCAAAACTGAATGATTTATGAACATACATCTAGCTTTTGAAGCTGTGGTTGACAGGTTCCAGTAATTAGCCAGTTGAGATTTCTGATGGAATGTTGGTGCGTAAAATGTGCAAGTTCTTACACATCAAAGAGCCGATCCGTGATTAGTCTGACCAAGTGACACTCGCAGTTAATAGATGTATGCAAGAAATAACTTTCGTGTACCGAAAAGTCTTTTTTTTTTGTGACCTTCGAGTATTTCTTGTGTAAATAAATGACTGCATTATTTATCTGGTAGCAGTAACTTATTTTTTCGGTCTCATATCCTTGCATTTGTTCTTGAGTTACTGTTTAGGGTGGTAAATTGTTTAGTTATGAGTGACAGTCATGTTGGTGGCTTTTGAAGTGCTGCAAAGTGGAGGGGGAGATCAAACGAGTGTTACAAAGAAACTAGTTAGGAATAGGGATTTAGGATTTGTGCAGTGAAGAAGTGAAGAAGAGCCTCTGGTTGAAGTGGTACATGTGTTTTTTTGTGATCTAAGAAGTGCATGAGAAAAGCCCCATATTTTGATTTTTTACTTTTTGAGTTGCACTTCTTATTTCCATACTGTCTGCAGAAAGTTAAGATTTTTTTGTTGTAAGAGAATTTTTTTTTTTTAAGGTTGACTCTACTAATTATTTTTTGCCATCATTGATTTTGCAAATTAATATTTTTAGTTAAATTAAGAGAATTCTTAGGTCTCCTTTAACGTCACTATAACAAATTATTATTTTTTAATTTTCAAATTGGAAATACTACTTTTTAGACTAAACATTTCTTACCTCATAAAAAGCAAAACGATAGTTTTATGAACATATTGCAAAAAATCTAAAAGAATACAATAAAGTATGGAATGCTACGATAAATCTTTTAATTTTTTGTATATAAGATAAGAGAAATTATTTTATCTTATTATTTTTTTTTTTAAAAGCAAAGTAACGAATATAACATTCGAGTCTATAACCTTGTCGAATGAGGTTTCAAACTCATTCACAAACAAGGATTTTAGAAGGTACAACGAACAGTTGCAAGTCCCCAAATAATTGCTCACTGGATGCTAGGCGTGAAGGCAAGTTCTCGTCAAGTTAATGTGCGAACTTGTGAAGATTTTTTAACGTCCGATAATATACTGAAGTCCCATCCAGTCCCGTGCCACTCGGGACGTTCCAGGGTGCTGAGATGGTTGACGTTTTGGGTACTGTATTAGACTAAAAAAACAACATGCGACACGCGAAAACGGAGCCATTTTAAGGTTTTTTAGTTCGGTGCAATGAGCGGTCACACTGTATCACTGCAACCTGTTCGAATATGTATTTTTACAAGCAAAAACACACAAAACCAAGACAAAACAGGATGTCATGTCTCTGTATAAGCATGCAAAAGCGACGAACGATTGGATCAATATTTAAGGTATAAAATAATTAAAATATAAAAATATATTGAATGAGGTTTTAATCTTCAATCTTTGTAAACTGAGTCTGGTAAGACAAGGTCATTATTTATGATAGTATATTATAATGAACAACTTGTGATAACGGACGAATGAAAGAGTTATAATACTTGTAATTATATATATTTGATAGTCAATTCACTTAAGGGTTCGAGATCTGCAAATTTTATACATGAAGTATTAATCCAGTGGTGGTGTTCTAAAACCATTTACTAAAGATTCAAAGTTTGAGAGCTCATATGATATATTGAATATCTAAAATATTAGTTTTGTAATAATATATCAGCTAATTCACTATCTAAAACTGAAGGGTTTAAAATTTCATCCAATAAATTTTTTATATCTAAAATATTAGTCTGATAATAATATACAAAAACATACTGAGAGTCTAAAATCATATCCCACATATTTTTTTAGAGTTCAAATATTATTCTATAATTTTTATATCTAAAATTTTGGTCTAATGATAGTATCTTTAGACAAGGATGTAAGCTAGTGAATCCTATGTTATCCTCTTATTATTTCTTATAATAAAAACTAGCGATTTAGAGGCTAATCATCCAATGTCATATGAGAGCAAAAATATATCTTCATGCACATTGGTGACTCATGAATCATGTTTCATCGCGGTAGGTGAACTTATATTATATGTTTATTGTCGATTGGACCCTCTTAATTACAATTTCTAATGTCAATGGGTCAGCTATCATCTTAATCATCATTAATTGACTTTATTATTAATCTTAAGTGGATTAAAAAGGTATTAAAAAGGCTCTTGTACCATTCATGTCGGATTCAAATTAATCTTAAGTGGTCATCTATGTGAAATGTCAATCTTTGATGATGGAGAAGTGATTCATGTGGAAACCCATCCTTTTTTATTTATTAGAAAAAATAAATTAAACAATTTACTGTAACACTTAAATCTAATATTTTTATAATCATCACTAACGCCGTTGAATATATAAATAAAATTGTTATCTTGCCTCCTCTCACTCATGTTTTATTAAAAAATATAAAAAATTAAAAATAATTTAATAATTGATGGAGATTAGAGTATCGTCATATTATTATGGTGGTTCAAGAAGCACAAAAAGATCCGAATTACTATATCGAAGTCATATAAGCCTAAATGTTCATAAAGGATCCATCTTACATATAATTTATTTTTTTATTAGATTGTAGTAGGATATGGGCATGTGACACATTTGTATTAAGCTTTGGATTTAGGCTTATATGGAGTCATGAAAGGAGATGTCATGCAAGTAAACGTGGTAGAGAATATTGAAATGGACACATATCTTTATCATATGAATCCCTAATCCCCTCTCTTCTATGAGGGGGTATGTGGTATTTATGCAAGAGTAGACACTTATCTTCCTTCTATGAATCCCTATCTATTACTCTTATAGAAAAAGACATATGACACTCTTCCAAGAGTATATACTTAACTCAATTCTATAGATCCCTACCCTTTTTTTTTTTTCTAGAAGGGATATATGCCACTCATTCAAGGGACATACATCCTTATAAAAGTATTATACACCCTCCCATAAGTCAGGAGCACAGATATTTAAAACAATAGTATGAACAATCTGACCTCGAGGACACATGGCCTTTAGAAGAAAAGCTGTGACTGACAGACCCCGACCTTCTAGAGTAGTTTCTCAATTTTTATTTATCAAATGTAAAAATTGTTCAGCCAAGAGAGTTGATGGAGATCATAGTATCGCTATATCATTACGATGGCTCAAGAGGATATAAAGAGCTCTGAATCACTACATGAGAGCCATATGAGCCTAAATGCTCATGGAAGTCTCATCTTAGATATATTTTATTTTTTTATTAAATTATAGTATGATTTTGGCATAAAACATATTTGTGTTAGGCTTTGAGCTTAGGCTTATATGGGATCATCAAAAGGGATGTCATGTACACATTTTAAAGTGCACATGGTAGAGGATCTTGGAGTAGATACATGTCTCTATCCTACGAATCTGTAACCCTCTCTTCCTAACATTCATGCCATGGTGGACATGTGTCATCATCCCATTGATCCCTACCCATGACTCTTCTAGAAGAACGTATGTGACACTCATCCTAGGCAAACTTTTGTTTTTATCCTAGGGATCCCTATTCACTTCTATTCTAGAAGGGGACATGTGTCACTCATCAAATGAGACATTCATCATTATAAAAGCATTGTAACCCTATCAAAAATAAAATTTTGGAATAAATGAATGAATAAATAATTGAGTGTTTATAGCTACCAAGAATCTTAGGTGAGTGGCACAAGTGAGGAGAGAATCAAGCTCTACCATATCTTCTTTCTATTCCTTCCTTTCCACTATCCATCTCCTTCATCTTCAATGTAGCAGTATCATCGCTATCATAGTAATAGCACTACCATCAAAAGGAGTAACCACATCAGTCATTGATCGTCAACGTAGTACATCAACAACCACCACCTTAAGCGCCATCGCCTTTATTGTACAATATGCTCGACCATTATTTCAATATCTAATACCAAGAACATTAGATCATTTTATTTATGTTAAAGATTATTTATGAGAGATATGTTCCCTACCTTCAAAGCTTATGTGATATTAATTCGAAGAGTATGATTTATCCAGTCCCTTATTATATTTGGTTTACGACTAACTCTTAGAATACTTAAATTTTAGCTCTTCAATTTAAAGTGAGCTTTCTAATTGTACTTGATTACCTTTATATAATTATCTTACTTATTTAGATTTATTAAATTATTAAAATTAATTGAATCTAATCAAGTCATGATTAGAATATTAATTCTTTGACTCCTTTATCTCTCATTATACTCTTTATTTTTGCTTACAACATATCACATCACTTACCCTCGGTTAGATCAAAGTAAACTAGTTCAATAGTTTTAACTCATTTTAACTTCTTATACGACATATTTTACTTCCTTTCATCATCATTTATATTCAGTAGTTTTTAAATTTTATTTTCAGTATTATTATACTCATTTTTCATATCTAGACATATCTAAATATGCTCAAATTTGACTCATTTATAGCTCTTTGAGTCATCCTTAAAAATTTTACCCAAAAATAGCACCTCTAGGCTCCCTATATACATTAATATCTTAGTGTTATCCTAATAGTGTAGATCTCACACATTCTACCTATATGACTACCTGTAATAGAACTACTTACCATCACAATGAGTTCATCAACCTAGGATAATCTATGATGGATTTAGATCAGGTTGTGCAAGTGTTGGCTCAAATTAATGCTAAACTTAAGGCTATGGACACCCACCTAGTTTGTTTTGAAGAGCACTATCAAACATTCAATGCTTGACCACTTTTGAAGTCACTCGATTGTCACCTATGCGAAGGAATCATTCCGATAATAACGTAATCTTTAGAGTCGCATAAAATATACTACAACCTAGACAGCCTAAGGAATATGCAATACCAGATCGTGAAGTACTTTGCATGTACCCTATAATGGTGAGATAGATTAAAAAATAAATAATTCAATTTAAAACACTCATAAAATGCATGTAGACCTAGGTACCAAGATGATGAGGAAGATAACCCAATTAGCATATGTGATGATGAGGAACCACTTGATGCAACCCAACACACTATTACGATTATTTGTTGTGTCTTGGCTCAACCCAAGACTTCTGAAGATTAGCATCGTACTAATGTCTTTCATACATATACATAGTATACTGACTATAATTGTAAGATTATCATAGATGAGAGAAACAATCTTAATGTAGAATCGTAGACTATCATAGTCAAATTTAAACTCAAACCTGAATCACACTCTTAAACTTACAATGTATCTCGCGCAAACAAAACCAATATACTTGTTATCTAAAGATATTTAGTTTTCATTAGTTTAGTTACATATTAGGACCTAGTTTAGTGTGATGTGCTTTTCATGGATGTTTCCCATGTGTTACTTGTAAGCATTGGCTATACGACATTAATATCACACATGATGACAAAGCCAACATCTACTACTTTGAGCATAATGGGATGAAGATTAAGTTCGTACCCTTATCCCCTAAGGAGATTAGAGCTAGTACCTTTAAAGAGATAGTTTTAACACTACACTTATATCTAAGTCTATATATTTTGAGGTCTAACCTTTTCTCCATAGAGCTAACAGACTCAAAAGTTACTTTTGTCTTGGTAGCTAAAGAGGCTCTACTTGAATCTCTACCCCTAGTTCATCTCTACCCTCTACTTGAAAAGTTACCTGGGCATTATTAATGTCTTCAATGTGGAAGACTTATCACCTGAGCTTCTAAAACTTATGTTATATATATTCTCTAGCATGCATCAACAACTATGGGATCATTCATTTTCTTCTATGTTAGTACCCCTAGTTCTCGAGTGCCCTTCACATTGAACCGTTCGGGAGCAAATTGAGAACATCTTCGATGACCAACTTTGTGATCTCTCCCATCAACCAGGAGCACATATATTTAGTACGATAGCATAAACAATCCAACCTTAAGGACACATGAATTTTAGAATAGGAGCTGCAATTGACAAACCCCGACCTCTCAGAGCAGTATCTCATAATTTTCATCCATCGAAGGTGAATCTTTTCGATTCGGGAAAATTTAATGGAGATCAAAATACCATTATACTATTACGGTAGTCCAAAAGTACACAAAGAGCTTCAGATCATTACATAGGAGCCACATAGACCTAAATGCCTATGGATGGCCCATCCTATATAAATTTTGTTTTTTTATTAGATTATAGTAAAATTTGGGCATGAGACACATTTGTATTGGGCTTTAACTTGTCTCGGGTCTTTTAAAGGAGATGTTATACACATATCTTAAATATACATGGTAGAGGATCTTGAAGTAGACACATGTCTTCATTCTATGAATCTCTAGGCCTCTCTCTTCTCAAGGGGGTACATGACATTCATGCAAGGGTGGATACTTGTCTTTTAAAGGGGGTACATGACATTCATGCAAGGGTGGATACTTGTCTTTATTTTATGGATTTTTACCCACCTTTTTTCTTGAATGGAGCATGTGTTATTTATTCAAGCAATATTCATCCTTATAAAGTATTATAATCTAAAAGTGAATTTGCATTTAATAGCTCCATCAATTGCTTAATTGGTCTTAGTCCATTCTAAGTTATCATTGTTATCAATGCTAAACATAGTTGTCCTGTAAACTAATTACATGAGTGATGATATATTTGATACACTACGTAGTCTTTTTGCTTATTATTATTATTATTAGTATTTTCTCACTTTATGATGTTCATAAAGATGTTCATAAATTTGCTTATCTCGGTAATTGGAGCTTATCTTTGCATTCTTCACCTCGACTCCTTTTATGATCATGTAATCTCTCTCCATGAAAGTAAAGGATTGATGACCTCATGGAAGTCCTACCTATGTAGTACCATGATATTGTCATGCTCATGACCCTACTATCTATCATCTCGCATCTGTATCCCTATTTTTGTGATTGCTATATCCATCTCTATAGCATTGTGTACTCTTTTGAGTCTATCTCTCTACTAACTAATGTTTGATTTTGGATAGCTTAGTCCCTCTCGACTCATCGTTATTTCTTTATCCTTTTTTAAACATTTGTTTCAACACTTTTGTGTTTCTCGAGCAGTTTCCCTTTGTCGATAAAAAAATAGTTTACAACACTTGCTTCACTTTTGGCTTAGGTACTTCACCAAGTTTCACTCAAGTTTCTTCACTCCTCGATTTGTATTGAGTTGATGGTAGCCATCACACTCACAATTTCATTGGTCAGCTTTTCGTTGAGTCTGATCCCCACTTCTTGATCTTGTAATACATCTACTAATGCATTATTTTGTATGAGATTATTCGATGACTCCTCGTTGCTTTATCTATTCATTGAGTTTTATAGAGCTATTACTTTAAGGTATCCCCCTCAACATGTGTGGTTTGTTATATATGATTCTACCTTTAGATAATCAGAACTTATCTCTTTTGGATATCTATCAATTGGGGTAATTTTTCTCTTTGCATCCTTTCCTTTGAGCATTTTGGAGACTAACATCCCTTTGGACTATCCCACCTTACGAAACAAATCATGTACGATTATGCCTCCATGATCGCACTTACTAGATTTTGACTCTTTGCTAATACAGTAATCGCTGCATCTCTCAAGACTTAGTAACATGCTAAACTTACATTATACTTCAGCCTCTTATGAACATATCCTTCTTATGTCGAAGAAAAAAATTTTATGCTCCATAGTGCTAAGTTTCATATGCCTTCGGATGGCTCCATCATCCATATATAAGCCTTTGCATGAGTATTAAATTATTCGAGATAGTAATTTCTCTCATTTCTGTGAGCTATTTATAATGTTTTCAATCGCCGAGCAACCCATCCCTCCTTGCATAGTCTTATCTTTTACCGAGCCCCCCGCTTGCTTTAAGCACCATCAAATTTAGTTGCTAACATTGAGCCATAGCTCAAACTCAGCCATCCTAATCTTTATGTATCGTATGTTCTTCTCGGTTCTCTTATTCTCATGGTGCCTCTTACTCGAATATCCGCTCATCTGAGCGACTCCTTTTCTTATGTCTCTATGCTACCTTCCTACAAATGATTACAAGTGTTGGATGCCCTCAATGTAGCCTCACGAGGTCTCTCACATTTGTATGTCAAATATTTCTAAGTGTATTTATCCCACTCTAATATCATCTATTATAAACTTAGTTAGTTTTGTCTAAGTCGTACAGCACCCTTACATGTCCATCCATAAAGGGTCAACCTTTCGAAGCCTCTTATGGTTCCTTAAGGACCTACAAAAGAGAAGATATATTAGAAGATGCGTTTAACTCGAGATCCGATGAGTAGATATTTCAGCAAACACTTGATAAGCAATGTAAATTGCATACATATACTTAGCAAGCTTTTCACGATCATACGACAAGGGGTCCAAGGTGATCCATCATAGTAAAAAGTCACCACAAATGCTCACATGATATTATTGTGAAATAAGATAAAAAATCAGCCTTAAACACTACCACAAAGGTTCATCTAGTCATATGCTACCCGAGTAACTCTTGGGTACTGTGTTGGTTGACACTTCACACCATTCTGCAAAGTTAGAAAACTTTTAAAATGACTCCTAGATGACTTGTTTTTGGCTTGTTTTGCTTGGATACGATGGTTATATACAACTCATGTTTACAATACTAAAACTCCTATAAAAATCAATTAAACTAGGGTTGTTAAGCCTACTATAAGCCCTCTACATATTGTACAAAACATTAATAAAATCAAAAGACATATGCCCTCTACACAAATATTATATCGAATACCCTGTGTATAAATTTACCCTTGATAATATGGTAGAAGATCTTAAAGTGGACATATGCCTCCATTCTATTAATCTTTAACCCTCTCTTTTTTTTAGAAGAGAGGGTATATGACATTCACTCAAGGGTGGACATTCCTCCTCATCTTATAGATCCATACATACCACTCTAATAAAAGGAGATATATGATACTCATCTAAGGGTAAACACTTTTCATCATATGAATCCCTACTTATTTTTTTTTTAGAACGAGACATGTGTCACTTATCCCAGGGACATCTATCCTTATAAAAAATATTATAATCCTCTCTCTCTCTCTCTCTCTAAAAGTTTAAAAAATAAATAAATAAATAAATAAATTGAGTACTTATAACCACTAAGAATCCTAGGTGAGTGGCCTAAGCGAGGAAAAAGTCCTCGAAGGTGATAGACTCTGCTCTAGCTTTTTTTTTTATTCCCTCTTTCTTCTCACCATCTGTCTTCTTCATCTTCAACGCAATAGCATCATCACCATTATAGTAGCGGCACCACCACCAAAAGGAGCAATCACATTAGTCATCGATTAGCATCAATCATGCATTATACTACTGGAAGGCCACAACTCTTTTCTACACTCATTTTCTTTCGATTCTCGATACAAGCTAAATCCAATCTTATTTAACTAGAAGCATTTAGACTAACTAACTAATTTCAATTTAATTCAATGTCATCCCCAACGAATATAATTTTAAAAATATTTTTATTACATTAAATTATGCATAAAATATATATGCACTAACATCGACACAAAATCTATCAACCGATGTATTAACCGATATGATGTCCCAATAAAAATAATAAAAATAATAATAATTTGATTATGCTGTTAAATAATATATATGATTATGGATTTGCAATCTAATAATGCAATGTCTTTAAAGCTCAATAACTTTGTTGTGAAATGATTAATGATGGTGATGGGCAACCCGTTGTTTGATGGCGACCGGAAACAGCAAAGATATGAAGCTTTTCTTGTGGTGAGGGTCCCAATGCATTGGACATGCACATGAAACTATGTTAGGTGTTAATTTATCACCTTCTTTGTCATTTAATTTGTAGCCACAAATCAAGGATCACATGGACCCAATCTTCCCACTGCACATGCATGCATGATTTGCTACCCTATCAATTGTGCATTCAAAATATTCCTCCACAAACCTTCAAAAAGAGTTGCTATTGAATTCAATGTAGTGTGCACACAAAAACATCAAGGTTTTGGTGCAGTGGAATTCATCTCAAGAAAACAAACCTGTTGCTGTTGATCTCACTGCACTTTGACATGCACAACAGCTGATGGTGTTGGTAACACAGTTTGATTACTTGTAACAGTGATTGCTCAGCAATATCCTCTTGTTTATATATATATATATATATATATAAAGAAACCTTTGGACTTTTAATGGTTTTGTTATTAGATAAATATTCTTGGTCTTTTTTGGTATGTGGAGATATTTTTTAGAATATGTTGAGTTCTCATAGAATTTTCTTAAATAAATCTAGAGATGTTGAGAGAAATTTTTTTAATATTTTTAAGAGATAAGATGTATAAGGAGTTTTACATTTGGATTTGGATTAACAGGAAAAAGTTTTATCTTTATATTTTATTATTCTTATATATCGAAGAATTTAATTTTTTTTTTATGTAAGCAAGAGATGTCGAACCACACAAACGTTATCTCGACTTTTATTTTAATTTATATTTTATCGTTGATTTTTTTTGGAATTAATTCTTCTCCCCCTATATGTACTTTTGTTCATAATAAACAAAAGGAAAAAAAATAGTGAAAATAGAAAAAAGAAAGAGAGAGAATTGTGATAATTAAGCTTTCATTCCTTGTTTTTTTTCTTCTCATTTTTGTTTAAAAAATAAAGTTATTTTTTTTATCTTGTTTATATGGAACATATGTTTTTTCCCAGGAAAAACAATATCCTATCTGGCACATAAAATAAAACTTAATTTTCATGCAGAAACAGTTCCTAAACCCTTAATAATGGAAATCAACATAATATTGTCTTCTTATCTTGTTGACAGAGGGACTAAACATATCCAACTTTTCTGCCTCATCTTTACTGAATCTGAACTGAGAATTGCATGGTGAGTCTGCAAAAGAATTCAGTTGCAGGTTTGTGGTGCCTTTTCTACTATTCTCAGCTCAACTCATTCATTCTGAGAGCTGGCCATAGATATCATCTCTGAGCCAACAAAGGTTGTGAGCTTCCAAGACTGAACCTCTGCAAAGTGAACCAGCACAAGAAGTCTCTGATCCTTCTGACACACCCTTTTGTCCTTCACCAACAGATGGATTCTACTGCATGGCCGTTTGCCATGGGAGGAAGAGGTAGAAATGGATCCCTCCATGTCCCATCCACCCACTCTTTCATGTTACTGCAGTCATGTCCTTTCTGGGGAATGTTACCGCAACCCAAATTATCAGAGAGCATTGCCCCACCACCATTGGAGCAAGAAACATGGTCTCCAAGCTTCCTTTCCCCACCTTAAAGGAGGCAGTGGTTGAATGAGAAGGAGATAGAGGAACTCCTCCTTCCCCTTGCAGCTCTTTGCACTGTGAATGGGGAGGCACTCTTGCTGCTACAAGCAGAAGCTGAGGAAAGGGTTGTGGTCGCCGGAAGAGGATGAGAAGCTTGTGAAGCACATCACGGAGTTTGGCCATGGCTGTTGGAGCTCCGTCCCCAAGCTAGCAGGTAATTTCACTTCATGCCATGGAAGAGACGGCGATTCCGATGTCTGATTCCACTGATAGCACGAGCTTTCAGGTCTACAGAGGTGCGGCAAGAGCTGCAGATTGAGGTGGATCAACTACCTGAGGCCTGACCTCAAGAGGGGCACCTTCTCGCAGCAGGAGGAGGACCTCATCGTTGAGCTCCATGCAGCCTTGGGCAACAGGTCCTCCGCCTGCCACCAGCGCCGGCTTCGATCTCTGTGTGTGGCTTTTCGCTTTCTTGAGCCTTCCCGCTGTTTCCTTGGCTTCAGGTGGTCTCAGATCGCGGCGCGGCTGCCGGGAAGAACGGATAACGAGATCAAGAACTATTGGAACTCATGCATCAAGAAGAAGCTGAGGCAGAGAGGGATCGATCCGAGCAGCCACATGCCACTGTGCGACACGGATGGAAGAGAAGAGCGAGAAGCCATGAACAGCGACAAGACCTCTGGATTCATCTCCGTGGTGGCGAGCAACCAGATCGAGAGCGAAGATCCAGCGACGCCCAGCAAAGAATTCATGGTAGATCAGCTCGACCGATGCGCTCCTCTGGTCGGGCCATCAGCTCCTCAGAATCCGCCTCTCTGGTTTAGCCATCACACCAGGCTGCAAGACCTTTTTCCATCGATCTCAAGCTCGATCCTCTCGTCGTCAGGGGAGGTGAAACCCATGACGAGTCTCCCACAAGTCAGCTACTCCCTGCCGGAATTCCACTACCTGGACACGGGCAATTCCACAAACAACAGCGCGAACACCGCGGACAGCAGCAACGAGTTCGAGTTGCAGAGCAGTGGTGGTAATCTTTTGGACAGCGGCATCTTCCCATGGTCCGAACTTTTGCCCAACAAGGGTGCCCAAATCCATTTCGACGGCGAGCCGCAGGATCTCAAGTGGTCTGAGTACCTCAACGGTACCATTGCACCGACAGCAGCGGCCCACAGCCATGGCCAAGGCTTGAGTTCTTGGCATGAGAACCAGCAGCCACAACCTTCTGATCCTTATCTTAAGAACTGATGCATTTAGCTTCGATCACAAGTGTCAGATTCAGAACCGAGTCAAGAAAAAGGGAAGGAATTCTTTTGACATGTATGTAAATAGATGTTTATGATACAAAACTTCGAGTTCTGTTTGAGTTCGAGTAGTCGTGCAGACCAAAGCTTGTCATTTCTGTGTCATCTCACCTGTGTTCTTCCTCCATATCTTGTAGCATGCTTGAGGCTAAGATAGGTTAATGTTTGCTGGAGTGAAGCTTCACCACCATGAAAGCGACTCAGTCAGCTACGCTTCGGTTTCAAGGCTCTGAGGTGAACGTGTAGTAACATCAAGTGACAGAGGACATGAAATAAAGAGTTGTTGCAGGCAGCCACAGGTAGGTGGACGGTGACAACCAAACTTCCACCACCAGTAAGCACAGACATTACCTTAAAGTCCACAAATGAAGGGTAAGTATGAGAAGCATTTCTTGGTGGAGTCTTCCTACTTACAACATGGAGTTGGTGGAGATTTAAGGAATCATTTAGAACATTTGTCTGTGTGGAGTCCATGTTTGAGGATTCATCATTTGGCTTGTGGTTGGTTGCTCTTTTTGTGTTCCATTAAGACTTCAAAGTTCAAATCTAGTGGAAAGTTTTCTTCATATAAAACTTGATACTTACTAGTTCAAATCTAGTCATTAAAGAGAGCAAGTATTATTGTGAGTTTATTAATGCAAGATATGGAAGATGAATCTTTTTCTCTTCAGAGTTCACATCATTACTTCCTTTTCATGAATGATTTGAATATTAATCGATTCAACAAAGACAAAAGTAAGTCAGTAGTATCAAACAATATATCAATTACTTTAATGAAAGAAGAAGAAAAAGTAATCGAAAAACAAACAAAGGAGGAGGAGAACGAACGATGGTGCCATGTTCTAATGGCTTTCTTGTCAGTCGCAGATGCTCGTGACATCCATCATTGACAGATGCGCTTGCTTCATTAGCAGAGAAGATGAACCATGGAAAATGATGATTGAGTCAACGGTCGGAGCTGATAACAAGCAAGCATCAACAGGGAAGTCAACGCAAGAGCAGCCTCGAGGGCCCAAAGCACTGTGGCCACATTGTAACTCCAAAAAATAATCATGCAACAATAACAATAAAATCATAAAATCTTGATTATTGGAATTGATTGCATAGACTTTTTTATCATTATTAAAATCTATAAAAATTATATATTTAGTTAATTTTTTATATATAATTTTTTTTCTTACCACTTTCTCTACCTCTTCTTATACTACTACTAAGAATAATTCTCTTCGTATTATAATAGTATAAAGAGCACATATCCATATTATCTTAAATGATATTACTTCTTTTATCCTTATACTTAATCGATGTAAAAACATTTTTTTTCTCATCTTTCCTAGTAACTCCATAAATTAATCTTGATATTCTTATTACATAATATAAATATTTTACATAAATTATTTCTTAATACCAGGGACTTTCTCTTTACTTTAAGAAATACTAATCTTATCCTATTTTATTACTCTGGGAAGCATTTTCAATTAAGATTTAATATTAAAAATTATTCTACTCGGTATTAACAAAATTTAGATTATTCATGTTATGTGGTTGATATACAATATTATTTATTTTGTATCGACTTCAAAATTCTCTATAAGATATCCTAGTAATTAGGGCACTAGAAGGTGAATATCAATTCATTTCATTGACATATAAAATACATAATCATGTTCTTTATTATCTCCCATCAAAATTTATTTTGGCAAATGTTATTTTTTATTAACACCTTTGATTATTTTTCTCATTTGTTTTTTATATTATTCATCAACTGTCAAGAAATTTTTTGAGAGAAATAAATATTATGCAAAGGTTGCTATATAGGCTCAATAACATCCACACATAGTACAACTAAATAGTATCTGTCAAATCCCCTGATATTACAATTGATTGATTGATTGATTTATTTTAAATATAAATTTCAAATTTTATAAGATACATACAAATTTGTGCACATGAAATTTTTTTGATATTTTATCAAAAAATCTTGATATTCACTTTTCAAATTCATTTTTACTTGTGGGATTTTTTTTTTACTTGGAAGAAAATATCATCAGTCTTTTACTAAATTGACTTGATCACATGTGTTATTCAGAAAAAAAAAATTAATTATCATAAAATTAAAAAAATAAAAATAAAAATTTCATAACATTAAATCAGAAAAAAATTGATGTCCGCAAAATAAATGGTTTCATTTTACCAACTCAAGCCATGACTGTCTGCTCATAGAGAGTTCTTACGCGACCGAATCACCACTGAAGGCCGTCAGGGGTGATGTCACGACAAACATATCGCCCGATATTGCTCGATCTGGCACAACAAGTTAGACCACGTCAGCCGGCAAGTCGTCCATGGGTGGTTCAGTCATGCGTGGCATTCGAGAGATAGGGCTGGAAGCCTCACTCATCAAGGATGATGCATCATTCTGATGGACGTTCCAGATCGCTCAGGTCATCCTCAATGGACCATCCAGATCAAGAGATAGGGATGCACTTGGGATCGACCAAAACAAACATCAAGATGGAGATCTCCCGCCACCATCTCTCTTAATCTTCCGCTTCCTCTTCCTCCGACCTCCTCCGTCGCCATGGGAATCAAGGTGAGAGGTCTCCATTCCCCGTGTAGCTTCGTTGCTCCCCCAACGCACTCTCATCTCTGTCTCTTTCGCCCATGATATTTGTCTGATCTCCTGCTCTTCTTGATGCTCGCTAGGGTTTGACGAAGCTCCTCTCCGACAACGCCCCAAATGCCATCAAAGAGCAGAGATTCGAGAACTACTCCGGCCGGAAGATCGCCATCGACGCCAGCATGAGCATCTATCAGTTCCTCGTCCGTCCTTTTCCCTAATTGTCTCCCTGCAATTCTACTAACCAAGAACATGATTCATTTTTCGAGCTTCTAGCGCCAGGAAGCTCTTCTTGGATTTGACCTCTTAATCAATTCTCTCTCTCTCTCTCTCTCTCTCTCTCTCTCTCTCTCTCTCTCTCTCTCTCTCTCTTCATTTTCTTGTTCTTGAACGAGATTTAAGGTTTAGGGTTCTCCTTTTCTTGAACCAGATGTAGGGTTTAGGCTCCCGCAGAGAGATGCTGAGTATCTAGAGGTTGCTTTTTGTGATGATTGGGAATTCGTATCATCTTGAGGCTTCTGATGTCGTGCAGGTTGTTGTCGGAAGGAATGGCATGGAAACCCTCACCAATGAGGCTGGCGAAGTGACCAGGTCAAACAAAATCTTTCCTCCGCTCGATGAATTGTGTCGCTTATCTCTGTTTATAGTCTCAGTCATGTGAGCTTATATAGATGTGTATGTAACATGTTTTATTTGTTAAATAATATGCATGATTGGTTTGGTGAATGGATAGCCATTTACAAGGGATGTTCAACCGAACAATAAGATTGCTGGAGGCGGGAATAATACCAGTGTAAATTCTCCCCTGTTTCTGAAAAGTTGGCATGGTCTTTCTTTGTCTTGCAGTTTATTGGTTGAATAATTGTCATTGAAGACTTGTATGTGTTTGGTTCCAGATATGTTTTTGATGGTCAACCACCAGAATTGAAGAAACAAGAGCTTGCAAAAAGGCATGTGTTGGTGAATCAGATTTATATTCTTTAATGTTGTTATCATTTTACGGGAACCTATTGCATGTTCTTTAAGATATCTTACTCTTTAGGAATTTGAAGAGGGAAGATGCTATAAGGGATCTAACTGTAGCAATAGAGGTGAGGCCAGATACCTGATCAGGTTCTATTATTTTTTATTAATCTTCTTCCATATTCTTGTGAACAACTTTCCTTCTCATTGTACTCTTGCAAACCTGTTCCCTAGAGTGATTTTGCTTGAATTGCAGGTTGGAGATAAGGAGGGAATTAGAAAGTTCAGCAAAAGGACTGTCAAGGTACTTTGGGCATCTTTAGATTTTTAAGAAGATAGCTCATAAGAGGGTTTCTGACCGATGCTATCAAATTTAGTCTTCAGAATGACTGGGCTACCCACTTAAAGGCCTAACTTTATGGAACCTTTCTAGTGATACAATGAATGTAAGTACAGGCTTTTACACTTTGGTTTTCACATCCGAGAATTGGCACTTACAGAGCTGATCTGGGTTTTGTGTCACAAGGGCATGATGTCCCTTGTTTGAGTAGCTGACATTACTATTAAGATTTTGCTACATTGTTTAAGCTTTAAATTTTGCTACCATATGTGTCTGCCTTCTTAGTTTAATAGTCACTATGACTTAAGACAGAAACTTCTTTCTTCTGTGGCTAGTATGAGATCGAAGCACTGGGTTTAATAAAATTCTAAATCTGTTACAGATAAGGTTTTATGTACGTTATACTTGTTGGCTTTTTGATTATATAGGAAATGTACTCTTGTTCATTGATCGTCATCTGTTCTTGATGTTTGATAGTTAGTGGATGACCTAAGGCTTTTGTATAATTTCTATGCGCACCAGAAGCTGACTGAGTGATTTCCAAGCTATGTAACTTTGTAAAGGTGATCTTGAATTATAATTGTCATCATTTTTTTCTTAAATAAAATTTTATATTTATCACTGAAACTGGAAATCTGTGAAGCTTGTAGTATTAACACTAGATGGAATCATGAAAGGCACTTATAGGACAAGTTTTTTTGGTTTTGGTTGAACATTCTTCAATCTTGACAGGTTACTAAGCGACATAATGAGGATTGTAAAAGACTCTTAAGATTGATGGGTATTCCAGTGATTGAGGTATATTATTAACTTCGTTCACTTTGTTATTTTTTAATTTTGCAAATTCATCCAAAACCCCACATGTTAACAATGTGTTTGTCTCGGCTAGATAAAGTAGAATGCATATTTTCAGTGGCCCCTTGCATAATTATGACATTTTTTTTCCTTTGGATACATGGTCATACCAGAAACAACAAATAACATGCACTGCTCTAGGTATCTGATCTTCTTCCAAATTCATTGAAACTTTTTCTTGTTATGCTAAGGCACCTTGTGAAGCAGAAGCCCAGTGTGCAGCTATTTGCAAAAGCAATAAGGCATGACAATCAAACGCTTCTTGTTCCTTTTCTTTCTGTAACTCTGAATGTAATTTTTACACTATATTTTCTCAATCTTTAGGTCTATGCTGTGGCTTCCGAAGATATGGATTCATTAACTTTTGGAGCTCCAAGATTGGTTCGTCATTTGATGTATCCAAGTTCCAGAAAGATTCCTGTGATGGAATTTGAAGTTTCAAAGGTGCCTTTATTCTTGACACTATGATGCTAGTTACTTGTTCTGGATATTTTTTATTCTCATGCTGATCTTTCAGATTCTTGAGGAGCTAAAACTCTCAATGGATCAATTCATTGACTTATGCATTCTCTCTGGATGCGACTACTGCAACAACATTAAAGGTAGCTAGGCCAATAGAGGCTAAGTTGTACTGTAGAGATGTTAAGCATTAACTTGTCTCACATGTTCTTGTGGTTGTCTAATTTTAGCGTTCACATCTCTGATACTAATGTCCTTTTACTGCTAAAAGATTTTTGTAGAAATTAGAAAATACACAACACAAGACAGTTTAATGGTGGGAAAGGGGTTCAAATAATTTTTTCCTTATAGTTCGGAACTAATGTTATTGTAAAAAATGAATAAATGAATATATTTTTGTAGCGTTCACATCTCTTGTTTTTGCTCAATTGAAGTTGTGTTTTATAATTATGCTGTTTAGAATGAATTGCAATTATCTTATCTACATTATTTTCATAGCTGTTTGCTGCAGTTTTCTGCATGCATTGTATATTGTCTTTCTAAATCTCATTTAGCAGGAAAAACAAATTTAACACAACAATAAGAAAGAGTTTGATGAATGCATAATAGTAACAGGTGTATAACAAGAAAGAGGATGAAACTGAATATTTAGAAGAATCTCCAAACCGATTAGAGTTTGGAACTCATTTGATTTGATTTACTCAGCAATTTTGGAATAATGGTATGTAAGCTGAACAGAAACTTATTCTGGAGTTGCTCCATGAGCAGTCATAGCGAGGAAAATTGAGTTTCGGACTATATTGTTACAAATAGACAAAAAATTATACAACATATGTTTCTTAATGGACAGTGCTTGAGCCTACTTCAAGGTCATTGAAGTTGAGTTACCAGTGATACACTCTCTGTGGCTATTGTATTCAGTTTCTAAATTTAAATTCACCAAGGAGTGGAACATCCAAATCTGGCTTAATTACTGAATTGGGAATATGATCCATTCAGATTTTATTTTAGACAGTCATACACATAAGACAAGTTGTGGATGAATTATTGTTTATATAAACTATCACAAGGCCAACACAACTGCCATATGCTAGCTGATTGTTGTGTATCTAGATTTATTCTAATTTGCACTGAAAATTCCTTTTTGGACCAAATAATCGAAGCTTCTTTTTCTGACTGCTACAGGGGGAGCAGTTTGGGCTGGCTCTCACCTTAGTTTTCAACTTATTGACTTTATTTTTATTTGTATGATTGCCTAATTTAGTGTAGAAAGTTGAATTAACATGATGGTAGTTATTTTCTTTTTCATTAGGTGAATTGTGGACTGGCTATCATAATGTATCAATAACTGCTAGTTTTCTTCTTTGAATGAATCTTTTTTGCTTGCAACATAAACCATAACTGTTGTATGCCTTTGTAACAGGGATTGGGGGACAAACAGCTTTAAAGCTTATACATCGGCATGGTTGCATGGAGAACATTTTGCAGAATATAAACAAAGAAAGGTGCATGACAATCTTCCTAGAGAATTTGATCTTTGTAGATTTTTTTTTATAAAATTATTACCTTGCAGATCTTTTATGATTTCAAGCTAAAATATCATCATGATTATGTTGAACATATTTGATTTTTTTAAGGAAATTCTTGAAATTTGTATCTTTTGTAGTTAGTAGTTAATAACATTCTTCATGGGAACTAGAAATGGTTGGTATTGTGTTATGACAAGAAATAAAATATTCATGAACTGATAATGATATTAGACATCTTATGATGAGGCTTTATCAACCATCTCAACTAATTCTTCATCCGCTCTTCAAGATGGTTGTACTTTGCCTTATCCTCATTGACATTTCAGACTACTCTGTTCTTGCATATTGCTAGTGGTTGATAATATGGGATAGTTTTTTCAATGCATGTGTCCTAATTTATTGACCTACTGTCACGGACAAACTTCTGAACAAGATGTTGGATGTAGTGCTTATGTGTGTCCGTGTCTTTTGGGCATGTTCATGCCTTGTACAGCATATAGAGGGACGGCCGAAGGCTTCAAAGTCCCATTTGAGTTAGGTTGGTGGCCTCTTTAGGCTTGTAAATAAAGGTTATGTCATGTGGACACATGCGAGAGCTTTTCGGTCTGTAATGGACCATTTTACCCTTTGCTGTGCAACTGTTCAGAGCTTGTAAAGTCTGTTTGTAATTTGCATTGTTTATGAAGTGTTTTTCGGAGATGTTTGCTTGTGGATCCCGATTGAGGCGTTCTCTTTAACCCGTTCTCTCTTTTGTTGGTCCTAAGGGACGAGGGGGAGGCTTTGGGGAGGCTGACTTTTGCGGACGGACACGCAAGGGTGCCGCACGACTTAGGCAAAACCAGCTAAGTCCGTGACAGATGGTATCAGAGCGGGACAAGCACTCATAGAAACACTTGACATGCAAACGTGGGGGACCTAGCGGGGCTGCGTTGAGGGCAGTCAGCAACGCGCGACCGTTTGAGGGAAAACGGGCATGGAGATGTAGGGAAAATAGTCGCTCAGAGGAGCGAACATCTAACATTGGCATTCAGAGGAATGACCAACCCTTCGCGCAAGAGGCACCACGAGAACAGACAAGCTTGGAAGAATGCGGAGCGCACAAAGGTTGGGATGGCTGAGTTTGAGCTACGGCTCAACGTTGGCAACTTTACTTGATGGTGCTCAAGGCAAGCGAGGTGCTTGGCAAAGGATGAGACCATGCAAAGTGGAATGAGTTGCTCAGCGACCGAATGAGTTGTGCAAAGCTCACAGAGGTGAGGGGAATTGCTAACTCGAAGAATTCGGTACTCATGCATGGGCTTGTATGCGGACGATGGAATGTTCGTGGCCATCCCAAGGCGGTCGAGACTCGGCGCCATGGAGCATTAAAACATTCTTTTCGGCATGCGAAGGATATGTCCGGAGGAGGCTGAAGTGTGCAACAAGTTCAGCATGTTGCTAGGCCTTGAGGGGTGCAGCGGTGGGTGTATTGACGTGGAGGCGCAATCTAGCAAGTGCGTTTGCAAGAGGCAGAACAATACACAGTTTGTTCAGCAGATCGGAGTAGTCCAAGGGGATGGTGGTCTCCGAAACGAAGAGAGATGTTGCTCCAACGGGACAGTTATCCAGGAGGGATAAGTCTCGGCTCTCCAGAGGGAGAATCATATGAGACGGACCTCACATGTTGAGGAGGAGTACCTCACAAACAACAACTCCACGAAGTTCAATGGACCGAGCAAGCAGCGAGGAGTTGCCGCATGATCTCGCTCGAGAGAATGCATTGGTGGATGCATTGCGAGATCAAGTGGGGGAGCGACCTGAAGCAACTTAAATGAAGGCACACTTAGAGTCGATATGGAGATCGGACTCAAGGGAGGGCTGACCCGTGGAATGGTGGGCGCGAGGGCCACCATCGACTCAATGCAAAAACGAGGAGCGGAGCAACTTGGGTGTAACTTGGCGAAGTACCCAAGCCGCATGAAGGGAGCCAGCAGAGAAGTTGGAACATGGAGCAGAGGCACAGTGCTTTCCTTAGACAGAGGTCAAGGACATGAACTCTTGTAGAGGCAAGAGCAAGATCATGTTGTTCCATGGGTCCTTCATTCTGACGAAGTGGACTCATCTTGCATGGTGCCAAAGACGAAGGGAGCTTCTGGGCACATGCACCTTATCTCGGAGGAGCATTTGATGGAGGAACTAAGGTGACTCAATTTGCAGAGGAGAAGTTGAGTTCAGAAGACCTTAGCACGGGGCAAGAGGACGCAGAGGCGAGTACTCTTGAAGAATATGCCATAGTGTTGCCATTCGAGTTGCTATGAAGGAAGCAGTGCGCAGCGGAGATTGTGCTGATAGGGGCAGAGGCCCAGGATCCAGGCAATGGTGCACAAATTACAGCGAAGTCGGTGGACTTCGGGAGCTACTAGGCGACGGACTGTCCTAGAGCGGTGCTTCATCTAGGTGTGACCCAAGAGTGGGTGGATGAAGGCCTATTGCCAAAAAAGCGAACAAAATCGAAGGTGGAAGAGACCCTGCGATGTATTGGCATAGGCCACACATGGAGGGTTCACAATTCGAGTTTATTCTACAGGGATCAGAATGCAATGGAGATGTCACCAGGAGGCGACATGGTGCAGCGGATCGTGGTGGAACAGTTCGTGGCAATGCGATACACACAATCAAGTCCCGTGAGGGACTATATCATACGGAGGTATGATCGGGAGTTACTGGAAGCTCCACTTCGGTGAACAACACGACGGCAAGAAGGGCTATGGATTCAAGGAGTGAAGGCCATGGTACCGCAGAGGCGGGTCTTCCCGGCGTGCATCGAATTTTGCATCGGATGAAAGCCTTGGTCATCAGCATATGGGGGCTGTGTTCTACCAAGGGAAAAGTTCGAATGCAAGTACCAGTGAGTCCCATGTGAGGGACTTGATCATGCAGAGGTATGATCGAAGCAGCTGGAGAGTTGGACTGCTCCAGAGCTCAATTCGCTTAAGGAAGCCCGACAAGTCAGAGGACAAGGTCGAGTAAGCGAACGTTGCTACCAAGGAAGCTAAGGAGAACAGAATCGGTGCAAACCCTACAACGTGATGGCAGAGGCCATGCATGGGAGTTGCAGTCTGTCTTTCCATCGACCAAACAGTCTACTTGGAGAACACAGAGGTGTTGAAGCAAGGGGTTGAAAGGGGCGAGGAAGCGACGACGAGTCCAGAGGGACTTAGCTACCCAAAATCAAGCATCAGTTAGAATGGAGGTGGACTCAGAGGAGCGCCACGGAGACATATCTACTGATTGTGAAGAAAAGGGATACAGAGGCGAGGCGACGGATAGTAGTGCCATGGGCATGGCAGCGCCATGGTACCGCAGAGGCGAGACTTCCGTGAAAGTCACTAATCCCTTGCTCTCACGGAGGGAGAGCGCTTGGTCGTGAAAGGGGCCGAGGAGGTGGAGCATATAGAGGTAATCTCCAAGTACCGAGACAAGGTTGAAGGGCAGAGGCCAAGAAACTTCATAAGACCGGTGTCAACAAGTTTCTCATCAAGATAGCCGCAAGTGAAGGACTTCGGGTCATGCAGGAGTGCACGACCAAGGAACGAAGCAGGCAGTACGCGGTGCTGTACCTTTGCTACTCAGTGGAGTAGGCGACAGGGTTGATGGAGAAGACGGTACAATCCCAGAGGCGACCTCATCTATCAGAGAATTACTCCAAGTTGGGGTGAAAACTTCCTGCATTCCAGAAGTTCAATGGCATTTAGAAGGTAAATCACAGTAACTAACTCAACGCAAGGAGTACAAACACTTCAAGTGCTTCAGAAGTGTGAGCAAAGAGTAGGCGAAGGCCAGTAACCAGCTCGATGCATGAAGTACAACCTCGAGGAGGCGGGCGAAGTCAAATAACCTTTGCCTTCTCAACTCTTAAGAGAATGGGCGAAACCGTGTACCCCAGTTCTCTTATCTATCCAGCAGAGGAGCTCTGCACAAGTTCAAAGACCCTTCAAAGATAACGGAAGACAATAGTTGTCAAATCCTCACCAACGGTGATCAGTGCTACTAAGAGTAGATTGTCCGCTTCATTTCCCAACGAAATGCCAATCGAAAGCGGAAGTGATGCGAACCTACTTGGATGTGACAACTAACTGAAAGAAGAGTCAATGAGCAGATTTTGTGGAGGAAGGACCCAAAACTTCAGAAGGTTGCGAGGCGATGCTCGTTAAAGCTCCAACAAGCATCCACCCAGTTCAAGCAGCATGTGGAATTTTTGAGAGACTGGCGCAGTAAGGATGGTCTTTTCCTTCATTTGGTGGATCCGCAGGAATCAACAAGGATCAACACAACTCAGCCAACCCCACACCAGAGTCAGAGTCATTGGCGAGTTGAAGCAGCATGGCGGATCAAAGGTTCGACTACTCAAAAACAGCAGCGGAGAGCAGCTGGGAGCCAGGAGGCGCATTGCAGCTGGAGCAGAAGATTGAAGACTCAGCAAAGGCGAAGAGTTGCAGCGTTCACAAAGGCTTCGACGAGGACGTCGAAGGGATAAGTGGGGGAGAATGTCACAAACTTCTGAACAAGATGTTGGATGTAATGCTTATGTGTGTCCGTGTCTTTTGGGCATGTTCATGCCTTGTACAGCATATAGAGGGGCGGCCAAAGGCTTCAAAGTCCCATTTGAGTTAGGTTGGTGGCCTCTTTAGGCTTGTAAATAAAGGTTGTGTCATGTGAACACGTGCGAGAGCTTTTCGGTCTGTAATGGACCATTTTACCTTTTGCTGTTCAACTGTTCAGAGCTTGTAAAGTCTGTTTGTAATTTGCATTGTCTATGAAGTGTTTTTCGGAGATGTTTGCTTGTGGATCCCGATTGAGGCGTTCTCTTTAACCCGTTCTCTCTTTTGTTGGTCCTAAGGGACGAGGGGGAGGCTTTGGGGAGGTTGACCTTTGCGGACGGACACGTAAGGGTGCCGCACGACTTAGGCAAAACCAGCTAAGTCCGTGACACTACGGGGAATAGATAATTTTTTTGCCACTTCTAGAGCCATCACCAATTATTACTAAATTGGTAAAGTATAAGGTAATGCTATGCATCATTTTCATTGTCCTCTAAAGCGAGATATCTCGAGATGCCTACCAATAACATCCGACCTGACCTAGGGTGTACCATGTGTCATGCCATGCCATTTATGGTGTTGTTTATGTCATTATGATGGATTGGGTGATGTCATTCTGGTCACTTGTGCAAGCATTTGACACTTCTATAGTTGAATGATACTATGCCCAAGTCACAAAGCAACCTGAACATGTGTGATAGTTTGGTGGTCAAGAATAATTTGTCATAGCTGATGTTAACCAGAGAAGCGTGGCTGTCCACATCTGAATTTTAATCTCTTAGCAAATTTATGCAACAAATTAAATAAAGGCACTAGAAGATTATTATAACAAAACAATAATTTGGATCAGAAAAATGAGGATCAAAGTTGTAAAGGGAAGAAGCAGATTAGAAGTGAGAAGCTGAGAAGAGACATCAAAGAGAGGAAATGGAGATGGTTTAAGATGATCTTGCCAAAAGAAGCACCATTTTTTTTCATTATATCTTATTCAAAACTCAAGAGAAGGCATTTAAATTCATAAAGATTGATGGTATTTCACTCACAAAACGACTCATCTAGAATAGGAAATTAATAATTTTCTTTAATTGGAGGCTTCCTTTAGGTGTTCTTAGTTTCTTCCTAAATCTGTAAATACAATAAATCTGCATGGCATCCTTGACTCTAAAACATTCTCCTAATAAATCACTTGTCATGTCCTATAGCACATTAGGACACAAGGAGTGACCCACATATTTTAAGTGATATTTTAATATTTATAATCCAAATCTAAGATCGAGAATTAAATTATCATGATCTTTTTTGGTTGTATCTGCCGACAAATCTCATGGTATGGTACACCAACATCTGAAACACTGGGTTTTGGTACCATGTTGTCTTAGTGTTTGCCTTGTGGCTTAAGCTTTGGATGGAATAGGATGATTTGCACTAACTTCTGAAAAATGGATTTAGAATTACTAGTTCTGATCGTTGGCTTGACGTTTCACCATCATTATGCTCAGGAGAGGAAATGAGATATTTATTGTGGAGGAAGGGATTAAGCTAGGGCTGCATCTATTCACTATATGGGTCAGATTTGTGGAACCTTATTGAAGAAATGGCACCTGTCTCTAGCATTGCAGCTTTAGAGATACACAACGACCTTCCTCTGCCATTTTGGTATTACAAACTCAAGCTGCTTGTCTTCATTTCTTTGCTTTTTCTTTAATATTCTCAATGCTTCTGCACGTTATACATACAGCTGTTTATGTTACTCATGGAACCTTGTCATTTGAGTTCATGATGATGCAAAACTATAGCACATATAGAGTGTAGGGTGGTGATGTATTTCAATTTACCATGGACCTTACATCATGCCTTTTTGTCACAGGTATCACTTACCTGAGGACTGGCCTTATAAAAAAGTTAGACAGCTGTTCAGAGAACCTAATGTTTCTTCAGAGATTCCAGAGCTCAGGTGGACTTCTCCAGATGACGAGGTATATGATGAAAATTAACTTAGTGCGACTCGATCAATCAATTGTGATATCTTTGTTTTTTTTTCATCCTTCAGGGTCTTGTGAACTTTCTGGTGAATGAAAACAGTTTCAACAATAAACGGGTAGCAAAGGCATAAACCACTCAATCTTGTGTATTATTCATGAATCTCAATCGATTTATTCTCAGAGGAGCCTCTTGTGACATCTGCTTGTGTTTTGTACTGATTAGGCAATAGAAAAAATTAAAGTGGCCAAGATTAAATTTTCTCAAGGGAGGTAAGTATCTAATACCCTTGTTGCCCTAAAACATCATCGGTTGTATGTTGCTCTCTGACCGTTTGAATTTTCTTAGGTTGGAAGGTGTGAGTGCATATGCACCTTCTAAAAGGAAGGTATGCTCATAGCAAGTAACATATTTTGGTTGAACAAATTGTGATGGAGTACCTGGTCCATTGACTACTGGTTCTTACTTACCCATTTTTGAACAAGTGTGCAAGTTAATATATTATTGAATACAATCCAATAACAAAATATTACCAGTTATTGTTGATGTTATGTGCGTGTGCCGATTGAACTCTAGTTTTGCTCATATATTTGTATGCTACCGCACATTAATTATCCTTAAATGAAAAATGGCTTTGTTAAAAGTTGGACCACCAAGCAAGAAGTTAATCTAGTTTCATAATCCAAAAGGCCAAATCACTTTGTTATATTTTCTTAATGTTTGTTATAGCACTCTGAAATACACTAGATTATAGATGTCTGACCTTATAGTGGCCAAATAAACTAACTGCTTTTATATGTCTTAATGTTGTTGAGCATTGCTTTTATATGTCGCAATGCCATGGAGCACATTTAACGTACATTGAAGGTTCTTTAGTTTTAGAAATGAAGATAAAATGATCCATTGTAGGAACTAAATCTGAGCCACTCTGATGATCATTATGATAAATGGATAACAGGAAACCAGATGCATGCTTCACTTTCCCAGACCAACATGCAAATCTAGGATGTTCAGACTGCAAACATTCATTGTCTCGGGCTCCAAAGTTGGCAGATTGAAGCCGCTGATTCCAGGGTTGCAGCAAAGATGCTGAGGCAGTGGCTATTCTGAAAAGTTAAAAAGGACTCTGATTCAAGAGAAACTGATTATTGACTACGATTCTTGATTGAAGAGCCCATTTGACTATTCTAGTTTTTTCTTTGCATGGGAAATGTTTACAGTTTCTCTTTGATTATGAAATACATTCCAAGGAAATTTTGTCATTTATTTTGCACAATCAGGTAGTTTGAGGACTGGATATTGTTAGGAAGAAACATTTAAATTTTCTTCTTATGTCATAAATTATGGGTTTTTACTCAAGGGTCATTGATGTTGGGAGAGCTTAATTGCTGATGTTGATTTGTTAAAATAATCATAATTTGTTTTTATCTCTAATCTTAATCAGTGACATACTACTTTCTTTATTGCCAAAGATCACCAAGTATGCTACTAACAGTTCATGTGTGTATAACTGTCACTGTCCTGTTGTATTTGTACAGAGAGCGTGGTGAATAAAGGGTGTAAATAGCAAATGCAGGCATGATGCTGTCCTTTTGTGTCTGTTTTACTAATTCTTTTTATGCAGAAGTGTTATCTATCGCATTGCTGCTTCATGGTTGGTCCTTGCTAGTGCCATGTAGAATCATCCATCCTGCACATTAGCTTGAGACGTAAATTGTCTTCCTACATTTTCTTTATATCTAGTAGCTTTATGTCTGCCTCGAGTACAAGAAGACTATGATATCATACCATAGGTACTTGACATCCCTTGCTAACAATAATGTCAGCATTTAATTTCTTTTATATACAGGTTGGTTCTGCAAAATCATTGTGCTTGGCTTTTTAAACATCATATTAGGAAGCTGATAATGCAGCCAAGAAAAAGCTGCGGGAAAAGATAGGAACTTCAATCAAGATGTGTGAAGGTCAAAAGTCATCTGTTGCTAACGTTTCTAGTCTTCATCTCCATAGCTTTTTTTTGCCTCCAATGCAGTTTGTGATGCATGAAGTTCAAAAAAAAGTATATGTTTTATCTGATAGGATTACTGGCAATCCCATAAAATTTTTTGGACAAAATTTGAAGAATGGTCTCCACTCCTGGTGCCCAGCTTTCAGCTATCAGCCGAAATATAAGTCGTCAGGTCGTATCATCGATTAAGCTTGTAGCTTCTATTAAATTATTTTCTAATTTCGTTTTGTCTCACGCATTAAGATTGTTATTCTCTGGAGGTCGTGACGTTAAGACTAGAGCACGCGAGCAGGTCTCACCGTCAAGGTGCTTCATAGCTTGTTTCCAGCAATCCTTGATCCCAACATACTCCAACCCATGAAAAATAGGTGTTAGTTGATGCTTTAAATCCATCAATAGAGAGTCAAACTACATCGCATCTGCGTTACCAAAAGAAATAGCAGGTGGGATCCTTGCATACGAGGCTGTAAAATGTGATGTCGAGAGTACAGTGCGCCTTGGCAGGACAACAGCGATGGATGGATTGGATATACATGAACCCAGATTTTTACTCTCTACCATCAAAATGTCCAACCAAACAAGGCAAAATATGTCAATTGCCATATAAACCTGAACGTGATGAAATCCACAAAGGAAGCATAAATGAAGGAAACATCCCGACCTTCTTGAAGGAAGGCATCGTCCATCGCACTGTCATTTGGGCTACATGGAACTAAAGTCGAATATTTTACGGGCGACATCAACGGACATCATGATCGCCGGGTAAACAACACCGACCACCACGGCGGAGGGAATTCGATCCCCTTCATCTTTGCAATGTCCAGTATATCCTTATCAGCAAACCTTCTGCTGGGCTCTCCGGACAGCATCTCTATCACCTCTACGAGGTTCATTGGCGGACCATCAATTGCAGCTTGCGTTTTGTTGCTGTTCTCTCCGTCATGGCCGAGGGACGAACGCCTGGCATTCTCCTCCTGCTCCCCATGTGACAAACAATGTTGAATAGAAACGGGCAGCTTTCTCGGCTGCGGATCAGCGGTCGAAGCCGCATTTGGTTCTCCCATCGCGCCGGCATCTGCTGTCGCTTGGGGATCCGCCGGCCGCTTCTGGCCTTCTTGGTCTGGCATCGGGGGCTCTACGCCTGCACTGAATCCTAAATCGTCATGCCCTTCTTGCTCCGACTCGGTAGGAGATATCGCGGAACTAATGTGCACGCCCCTGGATCTCTTCGTCGAAGCCCTCCCTTTCTTCTGGTCGGCTCCGTAGCCCGCTGCTGGAGGCTTCCGCACGGTTCTTTTAATCCGGGTTCCCATCCTTGGGCTGACGCCGGACGCCGCGTCACCCGGGCGAGCGGCGACCCCGGCGGCGGCGGAGGCGGGAGCGGGGGCAGAAGATGCGGCGTGGGAAGTGGGCGGAGGGCTGCGATGGCTCTGGGCGGTGAAGGGGACGCCGGGGAGGCGGCCCTCCTGGGAGGAGGGCATCTCGTTTTCCTCGACCTCGACGTCGGAGGCGTGGCGATCCATTTGCCGATCCTCCGTCGCAAAAGGGCTTCTTTTCACACGGTGTTTAGTAGTGTCGAACAGGCCCTGCCGGGCGGTTTCTTGGCCCCAAAGATGAACCCGAGTCCGCCGAGACTCTCGAACTCGGTCAGTTTCCGATTTCCACTTCTTGAATTCGGAATAAATATTAACTAAATTCAGCATTGACTTTGTAATTTCTCATTAATTTCAAAAAAGATATGATTTATTTTCACCTTATAAATTACTATATTTTCTTCGTTACTTATTGTTATTTATTGATCTTACATTTAATGTTATATGTCTTAAGACATATTTTGGGCCCCATCCATGTCACAACTAATATCACGTCACGTCACCGTCAGGTCAGCAAGAGGAGTACTCATACGTGCCGAGCATGGGTCTGTACAAGGCGTCTCTCGGCACATCCCATCCTAGGAAGCTTGGGACAGTGTCACCGTGCATTCCAGGACGACGATCGCACAAAGGGATCACCTCGTCTCTCGGGGATCAACTGTTATACCAAACCCACGTACGGCCAATCCCTACACAGTAGTATAAGAGCCCCTGACCGGCACCTGGCCCAGGGGAGGTAAGAAAAAAGAAAATTAAAATCAAACACTAACTTATTCGTTGAGGGGCTAAAGTCGGTAATCACCCGATGAGGACCTTCTGTGCAGGAGTGCGACCACCCCTCGAGGTGCGACCATCCTGATCGAGAGGCGCCTTCCCTCATACGAACCCGACATCCCGACCTACGGCTGATCAATCTCGGTGACCCGTTTAACCAACCGTTGACTCCCGATATCGACCTATGGATCAGATCGTATTGACTCATGAGTCACGGTCGATCAGTTCAGTAACATTTTAAACTAACTTTCAGAAGCCAAACATCTAATTACGGTGGTCTAAAACGTCAAAGAAGCGTCAAAAGCGCTTTGTTTGATCTTTCTTTTCCGCTGCTTCGAGACTTGTTTGCAGCCTCCCCGCCCTATTGGACTCGCGGAAGCCACAGGAAAGCAGAAGGCAACATGACCGAAGCGGGGGCGACTGTGCATGTAATGCGACGACCGCAATGATTGAGAAAGAGAGATAGAGAGACGGAAATGTGCGGCGCGGCCAAATTATTGAGGCTGCTGCAGGGCTGCAATAGCATGGATAGGCTCCGCAAGATCCACGCCCAGGTGCTGCTCCAAGGCTACCATGGCCACCCCGCCGTCTCCGCCAAGCTCCTCTCCTTCTGTGCCACCTCCGCCGCCGGCGACCTCGCCTACGCCCGCCTTCTCTTCTCCGGCATCCTCCGCCCCGCCACCGACCACTGGAACGCCCTCATCCGCGGCTCCTCCCGCAGTCCCGCCCCACTCGACGCCCTCTCCCTCTACAACGCCATGATGCGACGAGCTTCCTCCCGCCCCGACGCCTTCACCTTCTCCTTCCTCCTCAAGGCCTGTGCCCTCGCGAAAGCCGATCCCAAGTGCCGCGAGGCCCACGCCTCCATCGTCCGCTCTGGGTTATCCTCCCACGTCATCGTCGGCACGAACCTGGTCCGGGCTTACGCGGACAACGGGTCCATCGACGAAGCGAGGAGGGTGTTCGACGAAATCCCTGACAAGGACCTGGTGGCCTGGAATTCCATGATCTCGTGCTTTTGTCACGCTGGTCTCCATGAGGACGCCTTGAAGGTCTACGACAGGATGAGGCAATCGGGCGTTGGCCTTGATGAGTTCACCGCAGTCGGGTTGCTCTCTTCCTGTGCTCACTTGGGTGCCTTGGGTTTTGGTGTCCGGATTTGCAAATTTGCCGAGGAAAATGGGTTCTTGCGGCGGAACGTGTTCGTGGGTAATGCATTGATAGACATGTACGCCAAGTGCGGCAGATTGGACGAGGCTCGTAGGGTCTTCGATGGGATGAGGAGGCGGGACAACTTCACATGGAACTCGATGATCATTGGGCTGGGAATTCATGGTCATGCTGACAAAGCCATCTTGCTTTTCCAGAGGATGCTGATGGCTGGAGTCCGACCCAACTCCATCTCGTTCCTTGGCTTGCTAACGGCGTGCAGTCACCATGGCCTAGTGGACGACGGCCTCAAATATTTTCAGAGGATGGGTTCTGCTTACAATATAAAGCCAGACCTCAAGCATTATGGATGCATGGTGGACATGTACGGGCGAGCTGGTAAGCTGGATGAGGCGCTTGAGTTCATACAAAGTTCGCCTTTCAAGGACGATCCAGTCCTTTGGCGAATGCTACTGAGCGCATCCAGGATCCATGGAAGCGTGGAGATGGGTGAGATAGCCATCCAAAATCTTATTGAAATGTCAGCTAATAATGCAGGGGACTGTGTTCTTCTTTCTGATATCTATGAGCATGCCGGTGACAGCCAAGGTGTGGCTAGGATGAGGAAAATGGTGAAGGATCAAGGGATTAAGACAACTCCTGGCTGGAGCTGGATAGAAATTCATGGCGAAGTTAGGAAATTTGTGGTTGGTGATACTTCGCATGCTGAGAGTGAAGAGATATATAAGAAGTTAGAGGAGATGATTAGTCGAGCAGCTTCTTTGGGTTATGCAATGGAAAGATCTGCAGAATGGCTCGAGAACTTTGTAGACAGCACAACTGACTATCATAGTGAGATGTTGGCTATTGCTCTTGGGCTACTGAGAACTCCCAAAGGGACAAGTCTTCGAATCGTGAAGAATTTGAGGGTGTGTAAGGACTGTCATTCTCTCACTAAATATGCTTCCAGGATATATGATCGAGAAATTGTTGTTAGGGATCGGGTGCGATTTCATCATTTCAAGGAAGGCATTTGTTCTTGCAATGATTACTGGTAAAACTCGATATGACAAATAATTGGGAAAGAAAAGGCATTTGGAGGTTGAAATTTTCGGAAGAAAGGGGATTCAAACAGTAAACAAAATGCTGAAGATTCTGATTCACTTGGAACAAGCAGAAAGGGAAAGACTCTGACCTGGTCGTGCAGAATTATTGTGGCAATGCAAACTCCAAGAATCAATTTGTTTCTCAATGAATCTGCTTATGTTTTCCTCTAAAGGTACCTACCATCAACTGTCATCTTGATCAGGTAAATGTTATATCTTTCGTGAAAAGGACTTGGGTATTAAATGAAACATAAGTGAATTCTATCAACAGTATGAACATAACCATAACAAATTGGACAAGAAAACTTGTAGGATAGTTTGTCAATTGATCCAGCTTAGAGAGGTAGTGTGCTATAAGTGAAATTTTACTGGTTGTGTAAGTGAAACTGATAAATTGCTCATGGATCAGTGGGACGTTAATTAACCAGCAATAGAGCATGCATGACTAGGAAACACATTTGTGAGAACATTATCACCCTCTTGGATATGTAATATAGAGCATCATAATCATGCTCTTATTTCTCCTCTCTCACTGTGTCTTTGTCATGTGGTATCTATCTTCCCTTTTGGATCACTGTTCTTTTTAACATGCCTCTGTAGCTAAGTTATTTGTAGAACATTATCACCCTCTTTAGCTTTTAATGGTTATTTGTAGTTTTGCAAACATATATATATGGCTATGTCCTTGCAAATTTTCAATTTATCTTTCTTTAAAAACAGTGATATCTGCCTTTGGAATCTCCAGTGATATAAAATCTTCCAAGTTGGCTTGTAGAACTTCTAAATGTATCAATTAATAGCATTCTTTGGCGTCAGTGAAACTTAGTTTGATACTTTGTCATACAGGTATTCCAAAGGAATTTAGAATCCTAGGTCTATCATCTGAGACTCACATCAGGAACTCTGGTTATCTTATGAACATGCAGTCGGTTCTTTTGTTCCAGAACAGACCATAACTCGATGAGAGCTAAAGATATGACGGCCTCACTTGAGCCTCCTTTTCCCATTTCAAAATTTTCGGTAAGCCCAAGTTTGATGTGCTTCTTGCAGTTGCATTGACACTATAAATCTAATATTTCCTGCATATGGGAATTTTTTGTGTAGGAATTCTTCTTGGTCCGATGAGCACTTACATGTACTGCATTCTCAGGTTCATTTTTTTCCAAACTTAATGCCAACAATTATTGGATATTCTATTAAGCAAGTCAAGTTTGTTCTCTCTTTTAACTGTACAATTGCTATATTGATGCTGTCATTCTTATCATTCTGGCCATTTTTAGCTCCATTTTTTACTACTGCATATTTGATTTCCTGATTATAAAATCATATTACTAGCTTTGCCCCTTTCTTTTTCCTACTCGTAGATTTTGTTGTTATGATTAATTTGTCATGTTTGAGGATATAGCATTCCCTTTTGTGATTATATGGTGCATTTATTATGTTTAAAATGTGCATTACTTCTTGAAAAATGCATTGTCAATCCATTTAAGGATGCTTTTAAGTGCCTTCTTTGTAGGAACTTCCAAAATGGTACAAGTAATTCTTGGGTGCCCTCAGCTAACCTAACCCTTATTTGGGCCCAGCATTGAAATAAAGCATTTATTATGGATTCTGATGAGAAACTAAGATTCGAGTCATAGTCTCATTATATTTATATTTACTCAAATCATGCATTGATGAGAGCATATTCGATTGGTCAAGTGCTTTGATCGGACTATTTTCGATCTTATTGTAGATCCATTTTGATCGTAAAATTATCTAAAAATAACAACATTAATCATCACCTTTATATCTAGTTTATTTGTAAGGTGGTATGCTTTATATACCCTTTTGGGCAATCCTCACAGACTCATTTTAAGAACACAAGGGCTAGTTGAGGCAATAGGAGAGGCTCATTACTTTTTTTGGGGACTCAGTACTTCGATTGAGACTAGTTGAACATATATCTTAGATAATTTGTAAAGCAATGGACGAAATTATTTATAGGAAGTAATTTTTTTGGACTGTGGGAATCAATTTTGGAAAATCTCACAAGTGACTGTGATGCTTTGGTTTCGGGGGGTCATCAACTCATGGAAATAACATCTCAAACTCACGTACGTAAATCCAACTAAAAGTAATGACCTGAAGAATGGATGCTAAGAGATCATTTAGTTATATTCTATTCATGCATCTTCACGTTCTTGCAGTGGCTTTCTTGCGCCTGTTTAAGGAAGCCGTTGCACATGCGTATGCTTCCAGTTATCCTGCTGACACGACTTCTAATGCCAGCGGAAGAAAGAGAGCTTTCTTGAGAGAGGCGGCCGCCCCTGCCTCCTATGACGACTACCACCTGGGCGACTCCGCGGAGGAGCTGCTGCTGATGTTGCTGGCGCTGCGGCGGTGCGGCAGCCGCTGGAACGAGGAGACGGAGGCCATGCGTTGGGATGGCCTTCTCCTGCGCCCGCCGCGGACGAGGGCGAGGGCGGAGCGGATCTTGGCCCAGAGGAGGCGCGGCAGCCGGCGGATGCCGCTGAGGCGGGCCCAGGCGAGGCGGCGGACGCGGAGCGCCTTCTCCCTGGGGCCCTGCTTGCGGCAGAAGTGGTAGCTCCGGAGGAAGGTCTGCCGCCGCTCCATGTACTCCCCCTGCTGCTCCCACCGGAACATGTAGTCCGCCCCGAACAACGACGGCGGAGCCTCAACACCCTTCTCCGCCCTCATAGTCACATACCCCGCCGCCGCTGCTGCTAACGCCATTTGCCTTCTCGGTGAGGAAAGTAGGTGGACAACGAAGGAAGACGAAGAAGAGGGGCCTTAAGGAGAGGAGTCGAATGGAGGTGGAGAATCCTCTCTCTCTCTCTCTCTCTCCCTCCCTAAATGATCTGCCTCTCACCCTCCCCGGTTTCTATTATGATCAGCGCAAGGGATGCGTAGGGTTAGATGGGATGGTGGTCGACGGCTCGTCTGGCGTAAGACCAACAGGTGGTCGCGTGGGAAATGCGTCGACGCGCGAAGTCGTACGACGGACTACTCTTGTGTTTTGAGCCGCACGATTGGAGGATCGCACAGAGGGACCGCTTACTCTCGGTCAAACGTACGCGCCCTCGGTGGTTCAAGGCGCACGTGACTCCGAATCCTGGGATTCGATGACACTCCACATCGATCATCCGCTCTCCCTCCATCTAACATCTCTGCCGTCCGATCACAAGTCGAGATGGAGTGGGAAGGGTACGAGGACTTAGGTCGCGTCAACACACGCTCTGGAAAACAGAGAAAGCAACAAAGCTTTCATGATGCTTTATTCTTCACATCCGCATCATTGGAAGACTTCACCCTTATCGATCAATACGATCTCGTCAACACACGCTCCTTTGTGGAAAGAATAGAGCAACAAAGTTTTCATGATGCTTTATTCTTCACATCCACATCAATGGTAGACTTGACCCTTATCGATCAGTCCGATCTATCCCTGTTCTTACATAGGCGTGTCAAGAGTATTTAAACATTATTTTATTATTTATAATATTTGATTTTATATTTATCTTTTACTCTTCTTTTGATTCTTTTAGTATTTAACTTTTGAATATATATATATATATATATATATATATATATATATATATATATATATATATATATATATATTTATATATATATAAGTCAGAGTCTTGCATGCATATATATACATATCACACACACACACGTGTGTGTGTGTGTGTGTGTGAGAGAGAGAGAGAGAGAGAGAGAGAGAGAGAGAGAGAAACATAATTAATGATGGAATCAGAGTTGGATTAGATGAATGTCAAGTTAGACCTATTCTTATTTGACACGGTCACTGGGCAAGTTTATACCTTATTGGCCACGCCATCAAAAAATTAATGATGAATAAATATTAGAACCAAATCAACAGTATCATGTGGTGCAGAGAGTTTAAGGATTAAACAAATCACTCCTAGTTATTATAAGCACCTCAACATGTGGAAGCAATTATTTAGTACGGGGAGAAGGCTTTTGGGTGAGCGGAGCCAACCCAAATCCGGTCGTACTAATACCCTCGACAGGGATGGATGATCCCCCAGTTTGACCCCGCCCCCTTTGACCGCTCCACAACAAAAGAATCGACAGTAGTGCAGTTTGGAAAACCGCCAAACATTGATCGAGATGTGTGCACATCAGCTTCACCCAAAGGGGAGGGAACCAAAGATTCCAACTACCCCATACATTTCTTCTTTCTCGGAAAAGATAAGGTTTGATAATCAAATTAATTATAAATTTTTGATAAGTAGGTGACATGTATGATACATCAATCTAATTATTTTTTGTTTCCTAAGTCCCGTATCGATGGAAGCCTTTACTTGTATGATGTTAGGGGAGAGACGATAGCTCCCGGCCATTGGTTTCACTGTTACATCGGACTTAGCTTGGGCTGGGTGGAAAGACCAGATTGGATGAAAAGTTATCCTTTTCGTCTCCTCAGCTCATAAGCAGATAGAGGGAGAGAGAAGCTCACAGGGTGTCATGGGATCCATGTCCACTACCTTTAAATAAATAGGTGGCCCTTGGAGTTCCCTTCCCTTCCCTGAAACCTCACGTGCTCGCTCCCTCTTTCCTCCCACATCCTTCAAGGCTTTCACTGCCTCCACATGCCATACCTCTCTCTCTCTCTCTCTCTAACTTATTTAAAGCTACATCCTTCTCATTAATACCAGAAATGGCTGTCCTCAGCACTTTTTTTATGGTGCCTGTGAGCTTCTCCACGGCAACCCTGCCATGGACGTTAAGCACCAAGCTCCCTTTCCCATCTCGTACAGACACAAACTTTCCTGCACCTGACCGCACACTACCCTTTATTGAGTCACCCACCTACCTCAGTACAAGTACACATACTCCCCCATACATGTACATGCACCGGCGTACCAGTTTTGATGTTTTAATACTATACGTCTCAATGTCATCGCTGGTTTTAGTTTCCTTCTCTCTCTCTCTCTCTCTTTGTGTGGATGTGGAGGACTAAGACCCTAAACTGGTTTACTCTCCACATGGATTCGCGGAGCAGTGCTCAACTGGTGGGCCCCGAAGAGACATTTAGAGCTCACCCACTGTGGCTAGCTTCGTGATGCGCGTCCACTTAGCTCGTCTGCTCAACGCCTCTGCTCTCTCTGCACTCTCTCTCTCTTCTCTGAGTTGAGTTGATGGAGGAATCATGGATGGGTGAAAGCAAAGTGATGTGTTGTTGAGGAGGTCTCTTCTTCTTCCTTTTTAACTGTGGCTGGGGTGAGCCTTACCTTTTGGGAATCGTTGGGTAACGGTGTAAATGTGCGATCTGGATCATGGGAAAGAAGGGGAGCAGCTCGTGGCTGACGGCGGTCAAACGGGCGTTTAGATCGCCGTCCAAGGACTCCGAGAAGAAGGCCTCGAAGCAGCGAGAAGAGCCGGAGCAAGAGGAAGAAGAGAAGGTTAGTGTCGTGTACCTTACCTTGCCCTGGCCGCCTCTGTGTGCCTCTGTGTTTCTCTGTTCACCTCAAGATGTCTTCCTTTCTTCCTGCCTTCCTCGGTAGCACAAGAAGGAGAAGAGGAGATGGTTGTTCCGGAAGTCGTCGGCGCACGAGCAACAGCCGCAGCAAGGGCAACAAACGAGGACGCCGCCGCCGCCGCCTCCGCAGGCAGCGGTGACGCCGGAGCAAAGGCACGCCATTGCTCTGGCTGTGGCCTCGGCTGCGACGGCGGAGGCGGCTGTAGCGACTGCGCAGGCGGCGGCGGAGGTGGTGCGCCTCACCCAGCCTTCATCTAGCTTCGCCAAGGAGCAGCACTACGCCGCCGTTGTCATCCAAACTGCCTTTCGGGGATACCTGGTACTCCTCTCTTTGCTTCTTCTGGTTCTCCTCGTTTGCCTTCCGGAGTGCAAAGATGGTGACTTTGGGCTTCTGCGGTGCGGATGAAGGCGAGGAGGGCGTTGCGGGCTCTGAAGGGGCTCGTGAAACTGCAGGCGCTGGTGAGGGGGCACAACGTCCGGAAGCAGGCAAAGATGACCTTGAGATGCATGCAAGCCCTGGTGAGGGTTCAGGCGAGGGTGAGAGACCAGCGCATGCGGCTCGCCCAGGAGTCGTCGTCGGTGGTCTCCCGCGGCAGCAACAAGTCCTCCTTCAGCTGCGACACCTCCCTCTGGGAATCCAAATTCCTCCAGGAGCTCGCTGAGCGGAGATCCATGGTAACACATTCCCCGCCTAAAATTCCAAGCTTTTCTTCTTCTTCGTCTTCATCCTGCTCGATTATGTCTGGTATTTTGTTTGATGGTACGAGCAGTCCAGAGATGGGAGTAGCTTTGCGGATGATTGGGACGACCGCCCGAGAACGATCGAGGAGATCCAGGCGATGCTGCAAAGCCGAAAGGAGGCTGCTCTGAAACGAGAACGGGCGCTCTCCTACGCCTTCTCTCATCAAGTAAGCTTCCAAGTCTCTTTCGTTGTCTCCTCCACCTTGTCGTGTCGGCGTTTCTGTGAATGACATCAAATGTTCCGCACGTCGGGAAGCTCTGGAGATCCGACCGGAACCCTTCGCCCGCGCTCGACGAAGACGCGGACCACGAGGTGGCCTCGGCGGGAGAGCAGATGCCGATCCGGTGGATGGATCGCTACATCGCGTCGAGGTCGTCCTTCGACAACAGAGCCAGCAGCAGGGCGGCGCGAGCCTCCACTGACCACCGAGATCCCATCAAGACCTTGGAGATCGACACGTCTCGACCCTTCTCTTACTCCGCCCCCGTCAACCCCCGCCGGCCGACGCCACCACCGCCGGGCACGCAGCACGCTTGCTCCCCTCTCCACCGCGCCCAGCACCAGCACCACCACTACCAAACCCACTCGCCCGTCACGCCCTCGCCGTCCAAGACGCGGCCGTTACAGGTCCGCTCGGCCAGCCCTCGCTACGGGAGGGAGGACCGGAGCTTCTCCACCGTCCACACGCCCAGCTACCACAACCACCACGGCGCGGGAGCCTCGCGGCAGCACCCCCCGGCGATGGTGCCGAACTACATGGCGGCGACAGAGTCGGCAAAGGCGCGGGTGCGATCGCAGAGCGCGCCGAGGCAGCGACCGGCGACGCCGGAGCGGGACAGGGCCGGATCCGCCAAGAAGCGCCTCTCCTTCCCGGCGCCGGATCCTTACGGGTACTCGCAGAGCCTGCGGAGCCCGAGCTTCAAGAGCGCGACGGGGCGGTTCGCGGGGGACCCGCGCTCCAATGTGTCGTCCTCGTGTAACGACAGCCTCGGCGGCGAGGTGTCCCCGTCCTCGACGACGGACCTCCGGCGGTGGCTCCGATGAGAAGCTGGGTGGCGGTCCAATTGTAGGTTTCTTGCTTTCGTTCTGGTCATCCTGTTGGTGTCATTCGGTTGCGTGCCATGGGGAGAACTCGGAGTACATGTGGACGCGGCCTGCAGCGGCAGAAAAGGTAGTCGGTGGCGTTCGGTTGGTAGCCGCCGCCGCCGCCGCCGCCGCAGAGCGTGCAGGGTGTGCGTGCGTTGGGTTGGTCTCCACTTATGGGAAATCATAGAAGCTGCGGTCACATCTTGGGCTTCGAGCACAGGAAGTGGAAGGAGTGACGGGAAGAAGAGCAGTAGCCCACCCTCTAGTGGATTCTTCTTTGGTTCTTTTGACTGCCGTGCTGTGTGTTTGGTCGTTCATTGTTGCTTGGTTCATTCACTCTCTTGTTTTGGTGTGCTGTGGTACCTGACCGCATTATCTAATAAGATGAGAGTGGGCATGTCTGCAGAGCACTTGCTTTGATCCTTAGAAAAGCATACACAATAAACATGATATTGTCAGAATTTGATCTGATGAAATAATCAAGTTAAATATATGATAGAAACACTTAAATAAACTAAATTGGAAAACATAATGTTTGACATCTAATGCTCAAATTTGATCCTTTCCTAAACATGCTTAACTCAAAAGGTATAGACAATTAACCTAACCATGCTTATGCCTAAGTGATAAATAACATACACATCTAGCCCTGTATAAACTCAACCACATACATGAGAAGTAATAATAGTTAAAACTTTTTCCAATCTACAATTTCTCAAAAACATCCTAAGAACATTACTACATTATAAAAATAATCATGGCAAGAGTGTATTTCACTACCCTTTGTGGTGAAGCACAATGCTAAGGCTAACTAAATGGTAAAAGTATCAGAGTAGCTCAGCATAAGTAACTCCAGCATTAAATAGACAGATCCAGCATTTTATGGATTCAGCTAAAACATCTGGGATGAGTCTATTCTCCACCCAGAAGATGTCCATAAAACTTCTTTCCCATTAATGAGACCAGTCAACAAATCTTAGACCTTGCACAACAATGTCAAAATCTACTCCCTTCAGAAATAAATAAATAAAAGCCAAGTAAGGAACACTTGGATATTAATAATCACCAGCAATACTAATCACCATGCTTAATAAAAATTGTAAAAGTCCAAGGTCAACTTTGCAAATAGATCTGAAATTTTACCTCATGCCAATGAAAAAGCAAATATTTCATCCTTTGCATGCCTTGACAGGAAAACAGTTCTGGAAGAAAATAAGTTGTTAGCTCCGATTTGTCGAACTTTTTCTGGTTTTGCAATATGCCTCCAGCACAAAGAGAGACAAACTTATTGAAATCTTGCGACAGAATTCACCATTAAAATCCAACTAGAACATATGAATTCCACATTTATTACTTAAAAAGACTAGCTGAAAACAAAGCAAGCATGAGCTTTCTTTTTAGTTTTCAGCTTGTCATTTTCTCCTCCAGATGACCTGTTTTCCCAAGCAAATTCAGAAAGCACCAAAATTTCCTTCAATATTGCAAGATGCTTCCTTATGATTCATCTTATTCAGAAAGCAGAATGTTTCGTTATAGCAATTACAATAAACCAGGCCATTTAGTCTTGACAGCTACCATGATTCAAATTTATGAGAATATAAACCCCTAGGTAGATCTTATCACTTAGGTAAGACAATTATTATTCATTATCCCCCACTGACATTATCCTCCAAAGTCACTTTCATCCATTCACACCGATAACCCTCATAATTCGACAAGGTCTCTTTCAAATATACAATTCACTATTTCCTCAGAATGCAGTGACTTAAAGGACAGAGTATTTTATCTGTTCCTTAAAGGACACCAAAAATTAACTACTAAAATAGGAAGGGGTGGAATAATTATGTGGCAGTCGTGCAAAGGAAATGAAGCAAAGTTTCAGACTTTTAAGCATTACAGTATCCTAAGAGAATTGCTGTAAGACAAAGTGTGAGGATACCCAATACAAGACCTTTCCTTAACTAGGACACAATGACAGTGAGCTAAAAATGGGAAATGATCTAAAGTGCTTACTATTGAAGATAACGCCGAACTTTTGTTTTGTGTACTATTTCTTATCGTTATTAGATAATATCGGGTATCCTAGAGCCAAGTTATTAGTATAAGAACCATCCAACTCTTAATATCATCATAACCCCCTTCCACTCCTAATGTATGACTAATCAAGGCTGATGACCTCGTCAATGTGCAAGATATAACCAAAAATCACTTATTGGTAGGCCACACGAGGTCCACGGTTCATGTGTAGATCCACAATGTGCTGTACCTCTTGCACCATTTACGGAATGTTTTTTCCAACACAGACTGATACCAATTATGATTCGACTTGATAGATATACCAATCCAATAACTTAAGATATATCAAGCCTAAGAATTATGTGGCCAAGGCCTTTAAGAACAAATTATCAGTAGTATATCCATATACTCTTACATAGAATCAAAACCTCCATCCCACTATTGGGATGTCATGTTTATACAGTGTGAAAGGAGGTTCCTTAGCACCTTCCTTTGAACTTCAAATTCATGGGATGAGGGGCCCATGTGCCTAGAAAGATAGAGGTGCATAAACACAGGTGTCAGAGTATTACCTGCATAGTCCATCAGGTATTATGGAACAAGCAAAATCTAGATGAGTAGCTGAGTGACGTGTCCAAGTTTTATGGATCATGCAGGATTCACTTCACTCTATGTATTTTGAAGAATGCTTAATCAAAACATAGTTTAAATACTTGTCCATACAACCTAGCACTTTTGACCAAGTCAACAACATTGCTCACTAGATTTCTGAGTCAATTGGCTATGGACTCAAGTGCCAAAGACTATGATTCTAGCTCGATTGAGTATCATGTCACTCATAACTCATTTTGAGTTACTGTATTATATCAAGCTTCTTTCAGCTGAGCTAACAACTTTTAGTATAAAGGGTTCTTCTTAAGTAATAGATTAGTACTAAACAAAGGGAAATAGTCTTCAAGCTTATTTTAGTAAGTTCTTACCAGATTTGATGATTGCACTAGCAAGCTGATTAACAACCATGCAGGTCTAGAAACATCATCACTTGAATCTAGGCTTGAGAATAAGTGTTCTAAGAGAGAAACAAAAAGGAACTTGACTGAAAATGAAAAAGAAAAAAAAAAAATATCAATGCACCCTCCTCTGCCTAGGTTGATGCACCATTGCCAATTATATAGTAGAAATATTTTGATAGCAAAAAAGGCAAGCATGGAAAATCAAAACCTCCAAGTATCACAATCCTATAACATATTGGGCTACCAAATACCAAGAAGAAAGGCAAGAACTGAACCATTTGCCTACAGAAATTATGGCAATCCAATAAAAGATGCACAATGCACAACAATACCAAAGGAACTGTAAGGACCTCCTTATATAGTATATAACACATCACAAAGACCTACTATCACATCATGTACCTATCATCTTCACATGAAGTCTATCAGTTAAATATTCTTTAACCAGTAGCCTTGACATCAAATATGATGTTCCTAATAGAGATTCTTCTGAGAAAAAACTTAGGTGAGATCCTTCAACAATTCAGCATACTACATAATGTTAACAACATACAAACCACTCAAATCTGTTTTTATAGTCAGACAGGAAGATCTAAACCATCTACCAACAAGAAAAGACCAAAATCATCCAGCATCAGAACCTCAAGTGTCAAGAAAAAGAAGAAAGTCAACTTTCTACTGAAAGAGAGATACCACAATAGCTGGAGAAAAGCTTAACTAGCCAGGATAGTATGGCAATGGACATGCTTACATGCTGTTGCAACTATATTAAACAAGAAATCATATTTCTTATGACATTTTAATCAACAATTCCTATTACTGTAACACAGCAAAACAAAGGGAAGACATATATAAAATAAGCACAGATCGAACCTCTATTTTGGGTGCTTTCCCAGCAATTTGCAGGCAGCATCAAAGTGCAAGTTGCATTTCCTGATCACCCCCTTAAAAACCCCTTCAATTTCCTTTTCACAATTTGAAGTTGCCGTGGAGCTTGAGTGCCTCAGCTGCAGCTTCCTCCTCATTGATTGCGAAGTAAGGGTTGTACTTCTCGGGCCTGAACTCGTATCCGATGAAGATATAGAACGTGAGGGTGGCGAGCTCTCCGGTGAGCACGCTGTTCCACATGTACCGGTAGGAGGTGATGGCGAGGAGGGCATAGACTACCACCCTGGTGATGTAAATGTAGCGGATGACCACGATGCAGTATTGACGGAAGAAAGTTAGCTTCAAGCGGTTAACGGCGGTCCTGGCGGCCTCCTGGAGATTCTTGATGGACCAGAAAATTGGGAAGAGGACGGTGCAGCAGCAGACAACGTCGACGAGGAGGAAGAGCAGCTTCCAGGTGGCACGATTTGTCGATGGCGACCTGGGCCATGTTTGCGACGACCTGGAGGGGGATAACGGCCATGAGAACCTTCTTCGCGGTCTTGGACGTAGGGTTTGAGGACCAGCCGGTGCCGATGAGGATCATGAGGGTAAAGAGGGAGATGCCCTTGAGGAAGCTGAAGATGTAGAAAAGGACGTCCCAGCCGCGGGCCGACCCGGTGCGCTCGAGGTAGGACTTCTCCTCGGCCTCGCAAAAGAGGCTGAGGGCCTTGAGGACGACAACGGCGAGCATGAAATAGTGGACCCCGAAGGCGGCGCTGCGCATGTGGAGGAGAGCGGCGGCGTAGGCGAAGCAGAGGAGGGAGTAGACGAGTGGGAGGACGGCGGCGCCGGCAGAGAGCTAGGCGTGGCGGGAGGGGTTGGAGGGTCGGGGCGGTCGAACATGGCGGAGCGGACAGTCATGGAGACACGGAGCGAGGGGAGGCAGTTGGCGAAGACGAGGGTGAACTGGCCGGGGATATCGGTGAGGTTGAGGGCGAGGCGGAAGGAGGAGGCGTGGGCGACGGCGACGGCGACGCCAGAGGGTTAGGGCGGGGAAAGGAGCCGGTCGAAGGTGTAGACGACGCGGACGAGGTCGGATTGGAGGGCGCAGGTGATGTCAAGAACCTGCATGTGACGGAGGACGCGCAGTCAAGTGTCCCGGGTGGAAAGGAAGAAGCCCAGCTGCCACAGGTAGACGTCCCCCGTCGTTGCCGACTCATAGGAGAAGGCGACGCCGGTGACATTGAGTTCCAGGCCGTCCCACCGGGTGAATCCGAAGTCATCGAAGGGGATGATGGCCCGAGGGTCCGACTGCACCTCCATCTCCCGGATCTACGGCCTCGCCGTCCACATCAACGACGCCATGATGGTCAACACCAACGCGAACGACAATGACATCGCCACCATGCCCATTGTCTCCTCTTCTCTTTCGTAACGGTGAAGGCTAAGAGGTCATGATCTTGGTCTTGCCATAGGCGAGGAGGAAGAAGAGAAAATAAATAATAGTAGCAACACGAAGTTAGATAAATAATTAAATGAAATCCTTAGCTTCACATGCCGACCTGGAACTTAACTTTGACTTTTGCTTGGTCAACATCTCTGAAATGAATGGAATTATATCCACGTCAGTTCTTCATTCTTTGACTATATTAGGATGAGCAGGGACTAGCAATGCAAAGTGATCTGTGATCCAACTTAGGTCCAGAATCCTTGTGCTATGGCTTTACACAAACCCACAGCTAGATGTGATCTCAAATACCATAAAAACTTTTGTAATTTATTGTACGATAAACGAGGTTTATTTTATCTTAAAATCAAATCCATTTCGATCAGGTCCAAAAGTAAGTCAAATTGAAAGAGGAATAGTCCAAGTCAAATCAGTGAATAATCCCTAAAAATTACACAAAAAATATAATCTGTAGCAAAAGAACAGAAAAATTAAACATATTATGCCAATGTTGTTATAACGACCAAAGGAAATCCTCCAAATCATGAACTCATAAGTGGAAGAGTTCATGGTGTAGATTGCTTGGACTTGTGATTGTAACGAAGAACAGAGAAGGTCAAATCAGGATAGAATTCAGGGAGCGCGAAACTCTTGTTCCATTATCCCTGTCATAAATTATCTTAGAAAATACACAAAGCACACGTTCCAGAGAATATTATGATGCTAAATTTATACATGCGTGTAGAGGAAATTTACCAACAGGCACCCTGAACCAGATAGGTACACATATAATCTACTTATGCCGGTTTAATCTACACCTTGAATATAAGAGACCGATTTCATGAGTCCATATTAGAAGAGAAAAGAGTCTTTCACTAGGGAATTCGAAAGCAGAAGATGAAGCAGACCTGTAGATCATTCTGTGCATGCTTGTGCAGAAATGGAACGTCATTAGGTGTCATTTACAGGGTTTTCATCTTCTTCAGGTTTGACAAAGAACTCGATGTAAGCAATACGGCTAAGCTGCTGAATACCACCACTGGTATCACCATGGGAGTGCTGGCCACCTGCTCTTTTAACCGATACCAGATGCTGTATCTTCAGCATCCCTCCCCTCCCAATTGTCACTTTGCTTCCTCTATTGTCCTTCAAAATGCTATTAGGAATGTGTGAAGTTGTCGCACGGAGAAACTTGTACTTGTACCTATGAATTTAACCAATTAAATGTAGAACACTACGTAATTGTCAGGTAATCCAGAAAATGCAGTTTACCTGTACGACACACGGTGGTCGCACTGGAATGCAATCAAAAGCTCGGTATTTGCATAATAGGGGAACTCTACCTGTCAGAAGTTTAAATTGTTTGTAAATAAAAATGGGTTTCTCAGCAATGAGGCAAGTTCAAGATAAAGACATTTTCAAACCTGCAAGTCACCATGACCTTCACCTCTGAGTATAACGGAAGGAGGGTCTGGTTGTAGAACTATTTGGATGCTGGAGCCAGGCCATTCAAGATCATCAACTGCTTCCTTTAGTACAGCAGACTAACAATCATGAGGAAGCAGGACCACAATTAGCATCCGAACTGCTTTAGGATTAAAACAATATAGGCCAAGGATAGTGCAATACCCTGACTGTAAATGTGGCATGAACATTTCCGGTAGGCTGAAAATTATAGTCCCATGATATGGTGTCGGGAATCCTTGTTCTAATCTCCGCATAGATGCAAGCATCCGGAGAATCTACTGTCCTACAATGATGAATTTATAGAATTTCAAATTTTACAAAGAATATCAATCAAGCATATCTTCATCATAAAAGTCAAAGCCTATTCTATGAAATGGCAATGATGCATTGTATTAGTGATAATCCATTGAGCATCTAGGAAGAAAACACGTGTGGATACAATATGGAAGCACTGGAACAAGCTATTAGACCTTAAGTATAGCAAGTCAAGATTGACCACAAGCAAAAGCGGATGGGTCGTTTACCTGTGGTTATGGTTCCTGCCATACTTGACAGTTGACACAACCAAAGACAGTTTGCATCACTAGCCATTATAATCATTCTCAATGGACTAGTTGATGATAATAAATCAGTGGTCATTAATGTGATTGACCAAAGGAGAGGCAAAAGGGGATTGATCAAAATGGATGGTGAAGGAGGTCATTAGCCCATACCATATTGGATGGAGAAGACAAAAGAGAGAAAAACTGTTGATCCTTGGGATTTAGGTTGAGGTTTCCTCAGACATGAATAAAATTAAAATAGAGCATCCTCCCGTGACCGAAGTTTATAGCTGGACATTTAAAATTGGGAACTACCACTTGTATCCCTTCTTGCCATTCCAATATTGCCATATGATCTTGGTGTTGCCATAGCATTTTCACAAAAGCACCAAATATTTTCATGGTGAAGACTTCTCCCAACCACAATAAGTCCCAAAATGGAGAAGAATACTCTATACGAGACCATGAAAGTAGATAAAGCATTTTTTACTAAAGAAGTACTATCACTAATAATAATTTTAGGATTTTCTTACTAAATATAGTTGGAATATTCGTTTTAGGAATTTCTTCTGGATTGTTTTTTTAAAAGATATTATGCTAACCTCATATAAAATTTTAAATATATACCAACTCATTTTATTTTATCAAATAATCAACATGGAATTAGGGAATTAATTCTTCACTGCAACAAGCTTCAAAGTTTATAATCAGTAGATCCATCTTTCGTTTCCCAACTAGATAGGAATTATCAATGGGAAAGTATTTATTATTTAGCCAGAAAGACCATTGTATACCAACACATAGGGGTGTTCAAAGAGGTCTGAACCGAACCATTAAGGGTCAAACCAAACCAAACTGAAAAAAAAAATTCAGTTCAGCTAGAGCAAGTTACTCAGGAACCCGAACTGCAACCATTTCAGAGCTACCTAACCGAACTGGTTCAAAATGAGTTCATCCGGTTCGATTAACCAGTGAACTGGTTTTCAGTTATAAGTAATTTAATATATATATATATATATATATATATATATTATGGCCCAACAACATAATGCACGCTCTAAGCTCATTGAATACGAGAGACGTCCAAGCATGAATTCAGTGCCACTGTAGCTCGGGCAAAATCATCGAAAAGAATTGAGCTAACACTAACACACATATAGAGCTTTCATCATGAATATCAGCACGCTTTCTTGCAGGACAGAATATGTTACATTAGCTATGTTTCACCTCTGTTCAACGGCGATAAGGGTGTTAGAGAAAGAAGGGGTTACAGCGCTAAGTACCATATTTATACAAGTCTCTTAGTTTGCTCGTTCTCTCTTTTGCATAGTAGTATATAATTGATGAATGTGACTCGCATCAAATCTTAAGTGCTTAAATGGATCTCTAGGACAACTACTTATTGCCCTTGGTTCCCTAAATGTCGATCTCTAGGACAACTATAGTGCCATAACAATTTCCCTTGGTTGCCTAGATCTCTAGGACAACTATATATCCCTGCACCTTAATTACATAGGCTATAGTGCCATAACAATTCTCAAAGTCAATTGCAATGACCAATCGGTTTGATGTAACTCATTTCCCTAAACATAGCAACCCTTGTAACCCACTTGAATGTCGATCTGCCTGCTAAATCAAGAAGATCGGCACCCGATGTGCATACAAACAAAGAACACATACTACTTATTTCACCAATCCAACATCTGCCCATTCAGAATATAGTTACATCATAGAACATGCAAAGGAAATAATTAAACCAAAACACAGGAGCTTACTTCAAAAGAAGCTGCATGTCAGGGCCAGGGTACCGGATTTCGATCACAGGGGCATGTCCAGGGGTAGAAAATGTGTTGAGACAATCGACGAACAGCCCCAAACTCAGCCCAAACCGGGGCCGCCCCTCCGCCGTGTACTCGTACACAAGAAACAACTGCAGAGATTTCACTTCTTGAATGCAAGAGCACATTTCCCGACGAGAACAAACAAATCGAAACACAAAGAAGGCGGTTCTTTTCGCTCAGGGACACAATACCTCGCGCTTTAGGTAGACCTTGGCCTGGAGGCAGCCGGATTCCTCCACGATAAGGACGACGCCGTGCTCCGAGATCTCGACGACGGCATCCTGGTCGCGGTGAACGGGTCAAAGGAAACCCTAAAAGAGAAAGAAGAGATGGGGCGCAACCTGGTGGCGCTTCCATCGGACGGAGGAGAGAGCGTCGACCATGCCCTGGGCGCAGTCGAGCTGGCACACGAGGTCCGGCGCATCGCCGCCCATCCCGGCGTATGAGCTCATCGCCCTCTTCCTCTCCCTTCCCGCCCAAAGCACCAAATTCCAATGGCAAGAATTGGATGCGCGGGCACCAAAAGAGACTCGAGATGGGCTTTTGGGTTGGGTTCGGCCTCAGTCGAGACCCAAATCATACCATGGACCAATCGTTATATAGTCAACGAGCACACGCAGTGACGGTGGCCTGCGAAGCAGGAGATTGCTACGTGGATCCTCCATATTGTCCCTTGATTTCCACTGCTTCTGTCTTCCACTTCATGACAGGTTTACAGGGAGGCTGATCGATTCATCGATGCTGATCTATTCATATCCCCCACATGTTTCGGTACTGCATAAAGGTTTTAGTGGCTGTGGGGAACGGTGATCATTTAGTTCTCCACATGTTTTGCATCAGTTTCATTTAGAAGAAGCTTCTTGTGTTATCCTGTGTGGTGGGAATATACTTGATTCGGTTTCAGACTCCTAAAATCTAACGATCAGAATCGAATCGGATAGGGATTTGTTCCAACGATTTCAATCGTGAAATTATAATTTTGTTAAATAAAAAATATAATTATATTTATATATTTGAGTGTTGCTTGTCATGTGGTAGTTAACACGTGAATAGAACCCGTTGCCAACGCCCGGGAGAGGGTCGTGCGCTGTTCCGCGGTGCCGGGAAGAATGGTAATCTTACAGTCCACGTTGATTCATCGATTTAGGGGTCTTAACGCGAGCACAAATGGCTGGTGCTGTGTCGAAACAAATAAAGTTGAACGGTTAAGATCAAAAGTTACAGTAAGATCAACGGTTTGTTATTATTGTTGTCATCATATCTAATCACCCTCACACCACAGTAACAAGTTCTTTAACCCACGACGGAAGCCATGAGAGGCATTATTCCCACTACCCAAACGAGTCATTAGCTCTAATACGTCGAACCACCTACGGAGCAACAAAAAGGAAAGAAGACTGTAATCCTGGCTTCTTCGCCCGCAGGCTCCTCCTCCTCTTCTTCCTCCTCCTCCTCCTCTCAGCTCGTCTCCAGCTTGGTGAGGAGGGCGTCCCTGAGGCTGTCCTCCGCCTGCAGCCCATCCGGCACTCTCACCACCACATCATGCAGCATCACCTCTTTGACGCTCGACACGCTCGCGTGGTGCACCTGCAGCTCTAGCTCCCGCAGCACCTCCATCAGCTTCGCCGTCGGGTGGCTCACGTTCTCCGTTTGAACCCTGATCATCGCGTCCGGCCCCAGCGACTTCACCTCCACCTCCATCGTCGCTGGCCCTGCTGTCACCACCGACGACGAGGTGGTAGCCGTCGCGGTGCTGCTGGCCATGGCGCCGCAGGGTCGGTTGCTGGCGTCCACCACGTTTATCTCCTTCTTGGCCCTCTTCGAATCTGCCTCGAGATCCTCCAGCTTGGACTTCAGTTCCTTGATGTAGGAGACGGCGTCGGCTAGCAGGGACGCCTTGTCCATCCTCGACACGTTGGGCACCACCGAGCGCAGCGCGTAGAACCGGTGGTTCAGCTTCTCGCGCCGCTGCCGCTCGGCCTCGACGTGGTTCACCGGCGTCTCTCGCCTGCTGCCGGGCTTCCGCCCCCGCTTCTTTCCTCGGAGGCCCTCCACCGTCTGTCCTCCTTCGGAATCGGAGAACTGCTCCGTGTCGACCGACATCGACGGCCCGGAGACCTCCTTCTTCGAGACTGGGCTCGGCAGAGTCACGACAGGCGCCAGACCGGCGTCGGCCTCGTCGTCGGGAACGGAGAAGATGGCCTTGGCCTGCTGCACCAAGACCCAGTTCTCCCCAACGAGCTCGGAGGAGCCGAGCTCCAGGACGCCCCCAGCCACCGGCACGCACACTATCGTCTCGATCCCGTGAAGCTGTGCCTCGCGGGTTCGGTCGCAGCCGCACGTCTGGAGCGCATGCGCGCCCGTCAACCAGACGAGCGCCAGCGTGCCGTAGACGCGGGCGGGTACGGCGGCCTCCCCCGCCGCGAAGCACCGTGTGAGGGAAACCACGTAGAACCACTCGGCATCGTCGCCGTCGGTGCAGGCCTCATCGATCAGGACGGCATGGACACCACCGCCGCTGCCGCTCCTCGGTGGGACGCGCCTCCCGTCGAGCTCACGATTGCCGCGGAAATGGCCGTCGCCGAAGGCGAGAAGGTGGTGATCGGGGGAGGCGCGCCAGAAGATGGCGTAAGTCCACCACTCGGGTCGGGAGCCGAGGAGGCACTGCAGCCGGTGCTGAAGAGCGCTAGTAGCCGGCCGGTGAGCAGGGGCGGGGAAAAACGGTGGCAGCGACGGCAGAGAGGGGGGCGGTGGGGGAGGAGGGGAGCAAGACGAGGAGGAGGTGGAGATGATCTCTGCCATTTGCTGGACGGTGCTCGATATCCTCAGCTTCGACCTCCCACAGTCCGCAGCCACGACCATGGTGTCGCATCCAAGGATGTGGGTGGGGATTTAAATGGCCGGGGAAAGAGGCACATAGATAATGATTGATTGCACTGTCGCCATCTTTCCTGTCTTCCTCTTTCATCACCCCACCTCATAAATAGGAAGGGGGAGTAAACAGCGAATGCGACGAGGTGATGGCCGTGAAGGGGAGAAAGGTCTGGGGAAGAACGGGGATGACGACGGGCAAAGGATCCTTCCTGTGGGCTTCGGGTGCGGCGAGCAGGGGAGCCATAATTGTGATGGTTGGGCTGTGCCGGGCTTTGTTGGTTTCCACGTAGCTCCTCCTCCTCCTCCGCTCTCTCAGAGTGCGGATCGATTCCTTTTCCCGGACGGGGAGAAGAAGCATCGTGGAAGGTGACGGTGACCGTCGGACGGCACGTGCATTTGCCTCTTTGCGTGTTTGTCTGATCCGAATCCAATATGATCTCCACGGTATCTGACCGATGGCTCGAGTTGGGTCAACCGACATGCGGACAGATTCACTTCGATTGATTTATATAGAGAGTTTAGTATTTTGAATCAGTAATTTTAAGTCAGAATCAGATCGATATTTTGGATTATCAATTAACGAATTGATTATTTAATCAAATTAGATTGTGACAGATCGTATAAAAATAAAACAAGAAGAATAATCAAAATATTAGGATTGAATCTTGATAACGATGTTAAGTCACATTGCTATTTTAGTTCCACATAGGATATTAAAAAATATTTAAATTAATTTAGATTTTTTTTCTTAAATTTTATTTTTATTTTTCTCATACTTTTGTGTTATATTCTCATTATCACCTCCGATATCAATCTCATTCTAGAAAATATATTTATTATCATTAACACCATAACCTTTATTGATCGACCAATCAAAGAGGAAGGTTGGGTCAAAGTTGAACGCAAGTATATAGTCCCATAGGAAGATTTCGATCGCTCATTCTCGAAGCCTCTTTCTCGATGACAATAAAAATATAGATAAAGATAAATCAAGAGAATCAAGGGAGGGGAACCATATAGTCCCATGAAGCAAAGGAGAAAAGGTATCATAGACAAACGATAAGACCTTACAAAGTAAAAACACTCACAATGAAAGAGTCAGACAATAAAACCTTATGGGATAAGCGATAATGTAAAGACTACCGAAGGTGAGGCTATCATGATAAAACGACACAAAGGCTAAGAATAAAATAATAAAAATAATCATAATAAAAAAATAAATAAAAATTTATATTTTTTGGAAACAGTTATCTAATTAATTTATATGAACTTAATTTGTACATCTTTTGGATCTTTACAAATACATCAAACATTTAAATAAAAAAAATTAAAATTAGCTGACTAAAAGGACATACTATAATTAGTTGGAGAGTGTTTTGGGATTACAATCTTGCGTTCCAGTCCACATGGACATCATAAAGTACTTCACTCGCAATCTGATTGACCACATACGACAGTCATAAAGAGACATCAAGAGGACACGTAGCATTCATCAGAAGTAGCATCTTCACTAGCTTTCATAGATCCCTAGGATCCCAGACATCGTTTCCCGGATGAAACGCAGTCGTGACTCTGCGTCAATCACTGTATATGCTTTCGAGTGTTGTTGCAGAAGAAGCATCGTATGCTATTAGCAGATGGAAGAAGAGAAGGATTAGATTACAAGATGAACGTGAAGGGTGACAGCATCAAAGACCAGAGCGGCTTAACCCTACGGACACATCCTATATACTGAGCACGAACACAGTCGCAGAACTGAGCCCTCCGCACCATCAAGCAGCGGCCTTTCTCGCCTTCTTCGCCGCTGGGGACCTGATCGACTTGGGCTGCTTCGGCTTCGGAGCAGCGGCCTTCTTTGCCTTCTTCGCGGTACCTGCATAAGCTTTCCTCTTGGTAGCCTCCCTTGGCTTCCTCGCCTCCCGTTGAGGCTGCTGCTTCTTCTCCATCTTCTTCGTCTCGCCATTCTTTCCGGCCTCCGACAGCTTGAATGAAGCCTTTACCTTCACAAGCTTCCCCTTTGCCGTGAAGTTCCTCAGCTGGACAGCCAAGACCTTCTTGTAGTTCTGCGGCAGCACTCCCTTGTGCTTCTCCTCCATGAAGTTGGCGATCGCGTAGGGGCTCGATCCGGTCTTGTCGTTAAGGGCAACGATGGCCTCCTTGATCATCTAATTAGCCGACAAAAGGAAAAAATCGAATCTTGCACGCATGTAGCATCAAATCGGAGAACAAAACCCAGAAAGGCGATAGCTTTCTCCTCACCTGGAAATAAGGCGGGTGAGACGGGGCGGAAGGTTTGGAACCCATGCGCTTCTTATCCTTGGGGGATTTCGGGACCTTCGCCTTCTTCTCCTTCGCCGGCTTTTCCTCTGTGAGCTTCGGCACCTCCTCGGTGGCGACCTCAGCTCCGTCCTCGGTGGACATGGCTCGAGAAGCTTCCACACACTTCACGACTACGTCCTTCCGTGTTACTCTAATCGGGCGAGGGGGAATGTGATTTGGTGGGGAGCTTTTATAGTCGTGCAAAACAGGGGACGGACGGCTATGATTGGCGGCGAGGGGAGGCACACGGATCAGATCCTTTGCTACCGCATCTCAGCCGTCCATTTTTACAATGGACAGTGGAGAGGGACGGCAATCGCTTAGCTGTCGGGCGCCTGTGTCTCCAGCCGCACGTTGCAAGGCTGGAGGATAAGGCTGACGTAAGAAAAGGTGGATTAGTTGGATCAAAGATGTAGCAATGGAATTCGAAGAAACCACCAGTGGGCGTCTCTGAATCATTTTTAGTATTACTCATTTTATTAATATTCTTTTCTTAGGTTAAGATTAAAAGTTACTTTAATTTTTACACAAATAATTGCTTCCAATCACTTTATAATTCGAATATCATGTTAATTTGTAAGTGACTAAAAGTTGATAAAGCAATTAAATAGAGTATTAATAATCAGAGGATTCATTTACATAGTTAACACAACCCTACAGGTGTTATTTTAAATAGATCATACTTAATATTATTGTCTCGAGTTAATCACATGGAATGTCAAACTAATATTTGAATTCTTAACTTGTTAGCAATCAAATCAATATCGATAGTAAAAAAAAATATGAATTATAAATGGTTTTTTTTTCTTTTGCTAGCCTGAGTTTTGAGAAACATGTGGCATAATACACTTACAAACAGGCTTCTTCATTGGGAAGGAGTAGAGAGAGTCTCTGTGGCATATCGACAAAGGAAATAACAATATGTTACCTTTCATTCGATCATGGAGTAATAATACTTAGGAGCTTTTTGAGCCTTCTTGAGATGCTTTATATATTCGAAATGCAGCAAAACACATTGTCATGTTGCCAAGAACTGTCAATGCAGCTTGAAGAGCCACCAGTATCTGCAAGGAGCTCAAACTGATCATGAAATAGAATAAATAGGCCTCCTCAAAATAAGAAACACCAGTGTTTTATGCATTTTAGAGAGCATTCAAGATGGGGTTTTAGTGATTATTTGTGAACATGTTTGGATCACATCTGGGATGCTATGACTATTCCATCATCATGACTATGCTTTTCGACACACATGGCAAACATATTTTAGTTATCATTTACGTGATTTTAGAACATTCCCTAAGGGTCAGATCTGTTTACATGTATCTGCACTATAAAATAAAATCAGGTAAAATATAATAAACTATAGGCATATGATGAATCTTTAATAAGAAATATCATGTTTTAGAACACATCTAAAACTCTGACGATTCCATCATAAGCATGCTTTTTAACACATGAACATGACACAAACATCAAATATACCATCAGAACAGAAGTCAAATTGATGGGACAAACTGTTTTAGCACTCATTTAAAGTATGCGACAAACATAATTTTAATTAACATTTACAGTCTTTTAATACACTTCCTAGAGGTCGATCTATGCGAGCCATATACATGAGTTTGGAAGGGATCTCTGGTACATGCATCTGGACTATAATATAAAATTAGGTAAAATATACAATGAATCTTTGAAAAGTGGTTCCTGAATTTGTATACTACAAAGAGATTAAAGTCCTTATTAATAGTTACTTCTGTAAGAATATAATTAAAAGATCGCACCTCATTAGAGCTGTGATATTGTGTTAGCAAAATGATCATACCTCAAGGGACTCTGCATTATAAAAGAAATGCCATGTGCATGCACAAAGTGCTCCTCCAAGAAGTGGAACCTGGATAACAGGGATAAGTCAGTTTCAACTCAGACCCCAAAGTTTCTAATATCCTAAATTAATCTCACAGCTTATGAGACCTAGCAATTATTGATGATATTTCCAACAAAATAACAAGAACCAACACAATGCATAAGTCTACCAAAAATCCTAGAGTACCTCCTGCCTGCTGCCTTTCCCAGTTCTTTTAACCTGAAAGGCAGCAAGTGGTCTCATTTGGTGTTGCCTCTCCAATCTGATGTACACAGATGATTAATCATGGGCATAGAGTAATGAAAACAGGCAAAACCTTGAAATGTCATAGCAGAGTGCAAAACTTGAAGGAAGCTGTTGTTGTTCTTAGCTGGGAGGGGTGTTGACATGGTCAGTTCATCTGGTTTGATAGTTTATATAATTCCTAGGTCCTCTGGTTAGTGCAACCCCAGATTTAACTCTTTTCTCCCGGTCTTGCCACACATTATGATCAACACAGGTGCGGAGTCTCCTAATATGACATCCCTAACTAGCCAACAAATGATGACATTAAATCTTAAAAAGACAAAATATCTTTGCAGATATCTATAACCTTTGTCGATATGAGAAATATTTCACACCAATCATATGGTCATATGTGAACCCCATATCACCTGAATCCCGATGAATTTGCTCTAACTATGTGCAGTGAAGGCCAAGATACTATGTAAATGGATCACCTATTTAGCTACAAACAAATACTCTCTCTTGCTACATAAAACACTCATTATTCCGCATCTTGGGTCGGTTCTAACTTGAGCGTCGAAAGATATTCAACATCTCGAGTTAGTTCTAACTCAAGCATTGGAGGGACCTCCTCGTGTTCGTCCCTAACACCAGTTTTACATGAATACGAGACATTTTGCACATTGGGCTCAAAGAATAGTAACAACACATCTTGCTTGGAAAGCAGGTTAAATGGGGTTCGACAAATTGGGTCGTCGAAAAGACAAACATTGTCTAGTAAATATAGGTGGGAAAATTATGTAGATTGATTGGATAATCATCATCCACTAATATATATTTCTGTTGGGCAAACTATCTTCTGCACTACATCTATAGGTAGCATATTAATCCAATGAAGCAGGAGTTACAAGGAACTGCGACAACACACACCAATCGGCCTATCGAACCATGTATGTAAAAGCCTATCATCAAGATTAGGGATTTCTCAAGGTTAAAAAGGACTGTGAAATCCTCACAAGTATAAGCCAAAGCCAGATCTTTTGCTTACCATTCCCCAGGTGAGACCTTTCCAGGTCTGGAAACCGGATTTCTCCCCGTACTGCCACACCAACACCATCGCGATGACCCTTCCGACAAAAGAATCGCGGAACACCAAGATCAATATCAAGATCAGGGAAAGAACAGAGGGGATCGAGGGAGGAAGTCACCATTCAATGACGCTGGAGACGTGGACGGCCCAGGTGGGCAACGAGAGCGCGTTCTCGGGCTCTTGGAGGGCGGCAAGCACCAAGACGGGAGCGTCGACCGGCAGCGCCTGCGCCGACGCCGCCATGGCGAGGGCTGCAGTTCCGCCCGCTACCAACGCCGCCGCCGCCGTGGGCAAGTACCGCCGCTCCTCACGCCTGGTAGGCGACGCCGCCGAAGAAGCAGAGGAGGAGCCACCACGTGGTGCAGGAATTAGTGATGATGACCATGGTGAAGAAGAAGAAGAAGGGGGTTTATGGTACGCTATCGACATGGCTGTGGCCATTGCGGCTCCAGTCTGAGAACGGTTGGCCTTTAATTGGGATGTCGTGTTATATCGAATTCTATTTCCTTCTCTTTTTTTATGGTCTTTTTCCAGGAGATTTAAAGTGGGCCCAGAAATAAATAATGGGTCCAGACATAACTCATGAGGCCCTAAATTTAATTCTATCAACTCCCAAATCCCATTCTCAAACCTACAAAATTGAGGTTTCTACTAAGACTCAAATATGAGATCATATAATAATTCATTAAAACCAAAAAGTTATAAAAATGTCAACAAGCATAGTTGGTGAAAAACTATATAAGAAAAAGCTTTGGACCTCCTAATGATACAAAAAAAAAGAGAGTAAATCTTTTAAGCTGCAATCTGAGGCCAATTTGATTCAGTTTGAGAACAACATAATATCCGCAGAAAGTTTGATTATACAGCAAAAGCTACTTGGCTTTGTCTCTTCTCAATCCATTATTCTTTCTCTTTTTTCCCTACCTTCATGCCAAAACCATGCTGTAGTTTCAGTACATGCTGCCAATAGGTAAGAAACTAAACAATATGGCTTATAAACTAAATTATGTCATAACAAGACCAAAAATGATTATATGTCAATGAACATCCCCCATCCTACCAGTAGAAACCAAAATCTTGAATCTACATCTGCACAATCTACTAGAAAAGCCAATTCAACTTTGACAAGAAGTGAACAGGTACAGAAGATTCTAAACTATCATCTAATACCCATAGCAAGAAGATTGTCGCACCAGCCAGCTGTGGAGGTTAAAAGCCGCATCAAACTGTATATTTCAATAATGTCCTTAGTATTTCAACACCACCCTTTATCTCCACCTCTCCAAGTTTGATTCTTGCCACGGTGTCCTAACTTTGGTTGCATGTTGAAGTCCAGAGATGACATGCTGACTGCTGAACTACAGCATCCTCACACTACAAAAACATTTGAAGTCACTTAAATTTATTAAAAGTGATGCCTGAAGAGGTGAGTTTTGAAACATCAGTAACTTAATTGCTTTTGGTAATTTTCTGTATTCTTTCCATAACTGTAGGAACATCTTTCTCTGTCAATGTCGTGAAGCAACATCTGAACCATCCAGGTTCGATACAGTGGCATGATGACCCAGGTGTCACATTGACCTTGGCCACATTCAGCAGATTATCCCAGAGCTTAAGCTCCCCTTTTTCACTATATGGTCGAATAAACATGCTCATGTCTGCCCAACAATAGAATCCACCACTGCTACTGGCACACTTGATACCCAACTGTTTCAGTCCATCAACAAATAAGGCATGCATGTCATGTAGTCTCACTCTGTTCACTGCAAGATATTCTGAGATGAATTTTCTATCTGAGAGCATTGAGATAAGCAACCGTTGGGTAGGAGCTGAAATGGATGAAAACCTTGCCAGCTTTGATGCAGCAGCCAGGACATTTTCATTGTAAGAGTAGATGACTCCAACCCTAAAGCCTGGAACAGCAAGGTCTTTTGACAGTCCATATATTATATGGACCCTGCTCTTGTCAAAGCTTTCTGCATCTAGAACCTCGGCCACACTTACAAACTTATCACTCCCATATGTCGATCCAGCAAATATTTCATCCGAAATCAGATGTATGTTTTTTTCCATAACAAAGTCCAGAAGGCCACATAGTGTCTCCCGATCTATAAGACTACCAACTGGATTGGAGGGGTTAGAAACAAGAACAGCACGAACCTTCATGCCTCGCTTCTTTACTTGGTTGTATGCTAGTTCAAGGGCAGCAATACTTATGCTAAAGTTATCGGTGCTTCGGCATGGAACAGGAATAAGCTCTACACCAGTTCGCCACTTGATATCCCTGTCCCACCTGCATTGGGTGCTTGTTAATTTTGTATACTATCTTGACTCGTAAAAAATTGATCACTCAGTTAGAGTAAAAACTAATAGTCACCCAGGGTAATAAGGTGATGGAACAAGAAAAGCATCTCCAGGGTCAGCCAGACAGAAGCCTAGTGTCTCAACAGCAGGAGTGGCACCTGCAGTTAATACAATGTGTGACGGATTGAATGAAACTGACCCCTGCATGACTTGACCCATGAATTCAGCAACAGCCTGTTGAAAAAGCAATGAAGAACATTCAGGTGCTTTTGAATTTATATGACAGTAAATAAAACAAATCAGATTAGCAATTCATCACCTAATTAAAAACAAAAAATGATTTCAAGTCAGAAATGAAATCAGACAAAGTGGTGCTCTTGCAAACTGGAATAGAATTGGGAAAAAATCTCAGTAGACTGAAGGAATTAGTAACGGATGCCACTTATCTAAGACGTGAGTGAATAACTCAAGCAAATTCCACATGCAAGGAACCAGCATGGCCCATTACTTAGGCAGAAGCAGAAAAACCTATGAATCACCATAATGGACAAGGATGTGTTATGCACAGAATGCATTTTTATTAAGTTATCTCACAAATGTTCTCCATGGGAGGAAATGTCTCTCAAAAAAGTCAAAATTATCAATTAAATCTCAATATGTAAGCCTAAATACAAGAATATTTCAGTCGATAATACGAGATAATATCACACTTCTTGAAGATGAAATGATAGATGAACAATGAAGATCATGCAGGCTGATTTTCTTTCAGCTATAGTTCTTAGTATCCACCAAAATTATAGTCAAGATTTCCAGAGAGGAAAATTCTAGATGTAACCTTGTGAGAACAACATAGCTTTGTAATCAAACTTGATGTTCCACATAAAAAGATGAGCAACTTTGGACATACAAGATCTTGAGTGAGTAACCTGAAGACAATGGTTTTTTTGTTCTTGTAGCAAATATATTCACCAGTTAATCACAGCAAACTACCCAATCCATAATTATGCTCCACCCAATGCCAGAAGTGCATTTGAAATTAAAATACAAGGTAAATTAATTAAAATTTGTATGTCATAGTTACATATAAATTCGCAATTCTCGCTTGAATTTGTAAGTGTAAAATACAAGAACCATTATTTCCAAGCTAACGTCAAAAAAACTTCAACCTTTCTTATCGTGTTAAAAAAATCAGAAGTGGATATGATCATAGTATTTTCTCTGTTATGAAACTAATGAAATGGAAGGTATGAAAGATCCATTGCGACAAAATAAGAAACGTCAATTTGGAAATAGATTTGAAGCATCTAACATGCGGTTATAGACATTGCCTTATAACTACGAATGAGTTGTTAAATCTAATTCCACACATTAAGCATCATCAGGTTAATAAAAGGTAAAATATAATACAAAACAAGAATCAACATAATGTATCTATTAGTGAAAGTGTCTCCAAGATGGATCTTTAAGAATGTTGTCTTCTCTTGCCTTTTGCCATGATGCTGTTCTGCCTTTTTAGTCATAAAATCAAGTATCTATATAAGCAAATAATTAAGCGTACAATCTCTTGGTATAATAATAAAAAGTATTCTTCGCTTAGGGATTTTCAAAAGTATGTTGTCTTCATTTTGATCTATGGAAATATCAGAAAAAAACATAGATCAAAATGAATAAACATGCACACACCCAAAATCAGCTTCTTGTACAACAAATAGGCAGGCAGACTTCATCAGTGCAAAAGGTCCACAAAATTGAACAGACAAAACCAAGACTAAGCTGGAGAAGAAGGACAATATCGTCACAACCATCAGTAGATACCATGTCACAATACATTAGGGCATAAATTTGTATCTAGTTTTTTTTCTACACATAATAACAAAACAAGGAAGTCTTGACAAGGACTGAATTGATGGACATGAAAAAGAATCATAAACAGGCCATATACTGAGGTGTTCTAAATTGCTTCTCCTGTTGGTATTTGCATCATAAATCTTATTCAAATATTATTCTGAACCAGTGGCAATACAGACTCTAAGAGCGTGCACCAAGAAATGAGATCGAAAGATGTAGAAAACAAAAGGGAGAAAAGTTTCACTCACCGTCTTCAAATCCATTGATCCATCATAAGGCTGATACGTTGCCAGTCCCTGGATACTCAACTCTTCCTCCTCGTCATCCAACAGCAATGACTCCTTCCAATTCTTGACCAACCAATCTTGAATTATATCCAATGACAACTGTGCCAAAAACAAGCACCAAATCTTTCATATCGCCCATTGACACAGCAGGAAGCAAAGGAAGGGAGGATCACACACCCTATTCTCTGCCAGCCCAAGCAGAAGGAAGCCCTGGGGATTGGTCGAGCGATTGTAGGGGTCATCGGCGCACCTCTTCAGCCCGACGTAGTAGGGGTTGTCGTCGTCCCTGACGACGGCGGTGCCGCGCGAGGAGAGGCGTGCTGGGCCAAAGGAGCCCCGGGGAGAGAGGAGGCCCCTCGAGAGCGACCGAGGGATGGAGGCGAGCTCGGGCAGGTTGGAGCCGGAGGCAGAGGAAGGGGGCGGCGGGGAAGAGGAGGAGGGGCGGTTGCGGCGGAGGTAGAACTGGAGGAAGTAGAAGAGGGCGCAGGGGATGAGGGAACCGAGGACGAGGCCGCCCCTCCCCTGCACCACGGCCTGGAGGGGGACTATGACGCGCATGGCTGCCTTTATCGATCGCTGGCGTGCGACCGTCCTCCTCCGTCTGGTCCTTCCTCCTCTAGCACACGGATCCCACCCGTGTCGTCGGCGGGCGGCGGCGGCGGCCGCGTCTTGGCTTACGGCCCCAGGCAAGCAGAGGCGCGCTGTTTATCCTGAGGTACGGGTACGGGTTGGAGTTGCCGAATGCGTGCCGCCTACTTCTGCTTATGTGTGAGCGTGAGAGAGAGAGAGGCGATATGGATTTGTTTTGAACCTTTCCTCCCCTTCAAATAATCATTATTTTATTTCTAATTATTAGAACAAATTTTAGTTATTATCAATCAACACAATACATTAAAATGTATCCATCCAAGCCTTATTCAAGCTAACGTTTGGGCCAATCGGACCCAATTCGATCAGATTTGATCGATCGCTCATAAATTACTATCGATTATTTATGGAAATGATTGTATATATGTCACGGAAAATTAATATTGGATCAGAGATGCTATCAAGTCACCGATGAGGTTTGTGTGGTAGGTGTACCAGTGGCACGTCAATTCTAAGTCTTAGATTCATTTTCTGATTTTTGTGATGCACAACAATATCTACCCAACACATGTCACTATGATGCGTGTGTGTTGTCTTTTATGGCATTGGTATCATATATGAGTCATAAGCTCATCATAAATATCACTATGTTATGCACAAAATAAATAAATGATAAATTCTCGAGTAAAGTTTATTTTTTATTATAAATAGACCCGGTTTATTTTGAATTGAAATCGAACTGGCCGCAACTAAATTGGCCTCAGATGATTCATTTCGGTTCCGTTAGTGTAACAAATTATTTTCAAATATTCAAAATATATCAAATAAAGATTTATATAGGGTTGGTATAACATAAATAAAAAATTCCGATAAAAAAGAAAATAAATAACAAATTATGTAGTACAATAATCAATATTAAATCTTTGTTTGTCGGTGGACGGTTATAACAGACAAAAAAATTTAAATTTAAATATGAATATAATAAGAAAGAAAAAAAGGTAAAACAAAATATAACTTTTAACCTTAAGTAAATTAGTATCATCATGAGAATAATATTTTAGATGTGTTTGTTGAGCAGCGACTGGGCTGAGTCGCAAAGGGAGGGAGACGGGCGTTCCGGCTCGCCCGCATCGACGTAGCCTCATCTCCTCTACGCCTTCCCCCCGGCGGGAATCCTTCGCCCTCGTCTCCGCCTCTTCCCTTAATCGCGAGCACGTCACGATCGGATCAGGCATCGCCTCGCCAGCGTCTTCGATTTGATCCTCGGGTTAAGCATCCGTCTCAAGTAAGATTCGCGGTGCTTGTACCTGATAGTCGTCCCCAACCCTAGCTCGAATCATATTCTTCCTAAACATTAGGATGTTTTATTTGACCAGAAATCTCTGATCGCAGGCATGCTCCCAATTCTGCTCTCTTCAATCAGCGGTTGAAGAATGTGCGGAGCGAAACAGGGTTTTAGCTGGAGGGACAAATGTCGGCAACGCAAGTTTACATTCAGGTAGTGTGATCTTTTGTTCATCTTATAATCAAGTGTTAGTATTCGATGCCGAATTCTAGTTGTTCTTATTTACCTGGTCTTGTTTTGCTTTCTAGAGTTACATGATGAGGCATAATTTTCTGAAAAGAGGCTGAATTCCTTGCATGTAATGTAGCTTGATCCAAAAATCTTTCAAGGGCAGTCCATAATGCACATATTACCAAAGAATTGCTGATACATCTAAAGCGACAGTAGACATGTGATTTGACAATGAAGTTCTCATCCTTTTTCTGGATATTCTTTTACTTGCTGTCATTTGTGTGCTATATATATGTGGAAAAAGTTTTGGATTTCTCAAGTTTGTAAGGATAACTTAGAAACTGATACATTGACTCATTAAATATTATATGCATTTATAAGGATAATCTTGGTTTAGTTACAAAAGCTTGCATGAGACATTAGATCATGTTTGTCACTGAGAATTCTGTTCTTTTTGTCTTGGAAGCAAACGAGACATCCAAGTAGGTTTGATCATTCATTTTTCTAGTAGGTGTACTTAAACACTTCTTTCAAAACTGTTCAAGACTAAAAGATCAACATAGGTGAAAGTAATTGCAAATTGAGATTATTAGAACAGAGCTTATTTAAAATGCATACCAACAGGTTCGAAAGTGAAAAACTAATAAGCCATTAAGTGGAAGGATAAGAAAAAATATAATTGTTGTTAACATCAGGAGCACCTAACACTGCATGCTGATAACATGAGCCTGCTTCTTTGTTTTAAGGCCATTTTCCGATTTCTTGCTAAAGGAAGTAGGTGAGTTTCTAAAACCAAGATGTATTTTCCACAAATTTAACTTGATGAAGGCTAATAACTAATAATCTGAATTTACGTACTACAAAACAATTAGTCTAATCACAACCTAAAAATACTGGATCTGTTATTCTAGAGTCCAAGAGCACATGTATGCATTGTTTAGAAAGCCTTTTTGCAACTATCACACACTGAAATCAGAAAAGAATCAGTTGGTTTTTCTTCTTTGTAAAAGATAACACAATTTTTTTATTGAACTGCACTTGCTTGTTTAAGGAGGTATTGCTGCAGTATAGCACTATAATGAATCTAATTTCTGGTAGTAGAGTAGGAATCCATGTCAAACAATGATAGTGTCAAAGTGGCACTTTGTTGCATGAGGTCAAGAACTTACATTTTACGTAATTTCTACTTGGCATCTGCGTGTAACATCTGCAGCTTGTTGTGTCTCTTGTGGTTACCTGTAGATTCCAGCAACCGTATTCGCAAAGGAGAGTATTCTGCTTCCATTTTCTTGGATTCCAGGAATTCTATGCTACAAAACTCTCACACTGTTCTTACTGGGCAGGTACACTGTTCTTCTAGGCTGAGAAGAAACTCATTGTTCTGCTGACAAGTATCATGATATTTTGTGCCCTAAGATCAATTATGAGCTCGAACAACAGGTGTACAATCTTTTTACCTGCTACAATATTACATTGGAGATATTAGAAGGATATATCTATTAGGCTTATTGTTCAGATTCAATTTCTTCTATTAGAACACTGACATTTCGTCCAGGTGAACCCATGCAAATACAGTCATCGTGGATTCCAACAATGGTGGGTGAAAGCACCACTGGGAAAGGTACGCATCCACCGTCCACCGAAATGATTCTTGTTCTGAGTCAGTTACCACTAGACACGTGTCTTTTTTCGAGTAGTGCCTACTTGTCACCATCTTGGGGCCACCGCCGTCTCCACTCCTATTCCCCACACGACGGACAAGATAGTGGCCCCCGAGCACGGTCCGCGGAGGCCATTTTGACCAGATTCCACCGCAGCCCTCCCACACACACACACAGGAAGGACCACCACCGATCCGTCATCCATCAGACTCGGATTAGAAAAGGGGGACTAAAATAGCTTAGAGTTAAAAGATAGTATCGCTCACGTGCGCACGTGCACGCCTCCCTGTTACCCAGAAAGTTAGGCAGAGAAAAAGAGAAAAAAGCATTTTATGTCAAATTCTACCTTCTTTTGTTCCCTCCCTCTCCTAATAATAACAAAAGAAAATAGAGTTAGGAAAAAGGAAGAGGAAGAAGCCTAATCTTCGTCTTCCGAATCCGTCAGCGGCTCCTCCTCTTCGTCATCGTCGTCGTCCCCGGCGCCTCCCATCAGTTGTAGCTCCTGCTTCTTTCCCTCTGTAAAAGTAACCGCTTGTTCTCCCGTCCTCGGCACGCTACCGCCTGCAGCAACGGCGACGCCGAGGCCCGGCATGGCGCTCGGATACATGGCTGCCGCCGCCGTCACGGGGTCCGGTCCAGCGAGATTGATGATCTGCGATCCGGCCGGGAACGCCCATATCTGCGCCTGACCCGACGGCTCAGCCGCTGCGGTTGGCTGCGGCAGCATCCACAGCGCCCCCGGTGGCAACACTCTCGCGACGCTGGAAGCGGCGGTGCCGCCTCTCACCGCCCACATCGGCACAATTCCCGTCGGAGCGATCGGCGCCAGTCCCGTCGACATGGACATGGGATCTTGAACCGGGTAGAACGCCGTGACCGTGTTGCCGCCACCGACCCCCGCCGTCGCTCGCATTGGCGAGAGCTTCTTCCGCCTCTTTGCGGCGGACTCCTCCCCGGAGGTGGAGGTCAGCGGTGCGGAGGAGGAGGCTGCTTCGGTAGGGATCTTGATTGCGCCGTCGACCACGGTGGCGATGGCCGGAACGGTGCCGGTTCCCGTAGCTGCGATGATCGCTGGCTCCGCATGCTGCAGGAGCCAGCGGATGGTCTCCCCGTCCGACTTGTGACCAAGCTCGCGGGTGAGCTGGAAGATCCGTGCGGCGCACGCCGCCGGCATTCGGATGCGCCGCCCTCGTCCCTCCACTTTGGTGTGCCTGTCCTTCGTCCTCCCTGAGGGTCGCCGCAGGATCGGCATCGCGCCTATCCCCAGCAACTCCATGGGCTCCGGCTTCGGGGCGATCCGCCGGTGTAACGTCACGGCCACGCTTCCAACAGCGGAGCCGTCGACTCCTCTTCCTCCACTGCTCGCTCCGTGGACGCCACCGTCGTCGTCCTCTCCCTTCGGCGACGAATCCATGGCGGAAACGCAAGTCTCAGTGTGGGCGGCGATGTGGGACTGGGAGGAGAGAGAACAAAGCCCTCCACGGTGAGCCCACCCATCCTTTTATTCGCTGGTCTCGTGTGAGCCCAGTGTGGGTGGATCGGACGGCTGTTGAAGGCGGCACACCGACCGCCCACTTCACTGCTTGTGTGGTGGGCCGTCCGATGCGTAGAAGGGTCCAACGCCTTCGAGGCATCGGTTGGTGGTGGGGCCACCACGGGTGGGAACGGGACGGTGCATTAGCAGGCGATGGGCCCGAAGGGGTTAGGTTGGCCCTAAAAATACCGAATCTTCTCTTCTTTTTCACGCCAGTTTCTTCGTCGGAGGCTCGTGCGTCCTCATCCCTTGTCTCGGCCGAGGCGGGGAACGCGGTTTTACACACTCTTGCGCCACGTTGCGCGGATGGTATCATCTCTTTGCGAATACAAGGGCCTACTGTTTCTTATGTGGCCTGCGTGTCGAGGAACGATCGGCGCCCTACAAGGGGGCGGATCCTGTAGTTGAAGCGAGTCGACTGATGTGATCGGGCGGATTCTTTGGTTGAAGCGCGTCAACTAATGTGATTGGGTCCCATCACTTCGGTCAACGGAAGAGTCTAGGCCCCACAGTCCAGGCGACTCTCTCTGGTCATGGACAATGAAACGGTGTTTACCTACTGTCCGATGCTGCGCTTTGTTGAACGTACACGACGAGAGCAGTTTGGACACGTCTATCAAGTCTTTCTCACTCGATGTGTCGCCTCAAAGACCCTTTTGAGGGTCATCATAGATATCTTATTGTCAGATATCTCTGTGGCACTGCACCTTCCGTGCCAGACATTCAATTTCGATATCTTCTCATCACTAACTTCCATGCCTTGCACTTCTTCAACAATATCATGCACGAGAAAAGGACCGGCGCCGGGGATCATGGAGATGTGCATGATGCACAGGAACAGTCTGTCCAATCTCACATGATCCTTGACATCCATCGATCCATCACCCGTACCTCAGTGAGTCTGTGTTTTGAGAAAGTACGAGACGTTAAGATTTCTCCTTTGCAACATAAGACGAGAGACATAAAAATAATCCCTATACATAAAGGTTAAACATGCATTAATTGGTAGGAGCCTCATATCTAGCTCTCGAATTACAATAATTGTTTATTGAATAAGAAAAAGAAAACAGACCAAACCCACACAATTAATAATCCGACATCCATTAAAAAAAAAACTCAAAACATGAGGCAACTGGCAATTAAAAATTACACAAATAAACATCACAAAAAAAATTACATGAATAAATCCCCACATGCACTCGCAACTACATGAGAGATTGAAATTTTCTTTAGTTCCATCTCCTGCAGTACAGCAGACGCCTAACAAATCATGACATTTATTGCAAACATAATGGCTTTTCTGAAACATGGCAATCCAAGGAAGACTCCTAGTCTCCAATGGACATGAATAAATTGAATTGAGCTGGTCAACCAACTATACAGCTTATGCAAGCAATAAAGGAATAAGAATAAGAGGCAATAATAGTTGATGCAGCTACTCAGAAGAGAGAATTGTAGTTGCGGATGGTGGCAGCAATGGACGCTACGCAGATTAATAAAGAGGGGAACAAGGTGATGTTGAGGAGCTTGCTTTCGCCCAAATAGCCAGCAAGCGTAATAGTACCATCGGCAACCACCCGAGCCAAAGTCCCTGCTTCTGTCGATAGCAGCCCACCATTGTAAGTTCCTCGTGCCAAGCGGGATGACATAACTTGAGACAGGAGGGATAGATTGACACCTGCATCAATCCGACTAATCTGCATTAGTCTCCTCGGAGTATATCTCAACCAACCCTACCCCCTTCCCTGAATTATTATTTCAATACCAAAATGATCAATTTTCTGGTCCTTTTAAGCTATAATTGCTCTCGTTGAAGTCCAGTTTATGCTCTCCAAAAACAATAAATGCAATATTTTGAATGTTGTTGCCATATATACGAAAAGCTATTGATTTTTTTCAAAAAAAAACCAGATAAAGTCACCATTCCTCAAAACCTTATATATATATATATATATATATATATAGCAGAAAATCTGATAATTTGTTAATTTGGTAAATATTCTGGATTTCAGTGAGCATAATACTTACCTTCAAGAACTTCGGCAGCCACAAATGTGATCAATGCTGAGCAAACATATTGCGGCACCGTGTAGGAACTTGTGAATTGGAAGCTTAGTACAATTCCTAATAACACCAAAATTTCAGATACTAACAAAAGTTGCCTGCACAAAGAAAGAAACAAAAAACAAAGGTAGGTTAACATGAGGAGAATACCAAAAAGGTGCACCTTGAATTGGAACCACAAAGTCATGCAACGTTGGATGAAATCTGACTGAAGATTTTGAAAGAAGATTAAGCTACTTCTAAATATGGCAAAATACTTCTTTGTCCATGAAACAGAAATATGCTCAACTGCCAAATGAAGTACATAACTGGAAGAACTGTGGTGCACTGGACTTAGTACTGTAGTAATCTATGAGCTGGCAAAACACAAAGCATACCTGTCTTCAAACATGTTACTTATGTACGTTCCAATAACGGCATTAACTGGAAGAACTGTAAGCCCCAGGATTGCAAGAAATATTGCTACAGAACTTGTGGACCATCCAAAGTAGTAACTGGTAATGACACTTGATTCAGAGAGTAATATCTCCATCGCATATTTGAGCATGAAATATATCAACAACTGGACCTATAAAAAGGTGACAAGTTGGTTCATAAACTGTACATAATTGGTAATTGCAACCAGTTATGAAGAGCAACAACATGAGTGGATCGAATAACTCTATAGAATCAACCTAACAAAATCCAAGATACGATACTTTATCGGGATATGATATATAATCAACCTTCAAGAAAGAATTTTCAAATAAAATCATTCATCCAAAATTACAGCAGACAACAAAGAGCAACAATTCCACTTTTCCCCTGTAGGAAAAGAGACTTTGTGCTTCCATCACAGAGATTTTAACTATTTATAAGTGCTACCCAACTCATAGTTGTTAAATACAAAACAAGTGCTTCAAAGTTAATATTTATCAAATCTAGTTCCCGTGAATGGTTAATCTTTCAAAATTTTGTTAAATATCAGTTGAGAGGGTGAAATTTAACAAAGATAGAAGTTTGTCCAATTCCTTCCTGATTTGGTTCAAAAACACTAAATCCCATAGTGGAAAGTAGGGTGTTGAGATATGAACTCTATGATTGTGGTTTAGAATTCCCTACCCCTCCATTATCACAACAAATACATGAAGATGAAACAATAATTTAGTTAACAAATGTCATTCTATGTGATCTCGAGTATCATATCTCATCATCAATCGTTTCATTTTTTGTTCTTAGAGATTATTGAAACACGAAGTAAATTGAGACTCCTTTAGTATGCACTGTACCATCTAAACGTTTCAATATCAGTATATTCACTGCCACTATGATTAAAACATATGTAAGTTCTAACTATTCATTCGTGATATCATTAACCTACACCTCATTGATCATGGCAGCTTGTTATTGGGTACCTCAGGGAACTATACCCTCCCTACCATGTGTTGACATCCAATGATCTTAAATGTACCACAAATACACATATTCATGGTACATAATATGATATCAAAATAGTACAACTACAATATCACAGTGTTAGCCCAACGTTTCAAGTAATTGGATAATATAACTATTATCCCATAACGCTTATCATTCCACGAAAGAAGAAACTTGAGACTAATCACCGATACACCTCATACTGAACCAAGCCAACTGAACTAGTTCCTCTTAAATTCTTAATTCAGTTCACACCTGGTCTCTTAGTGGTTCCAAACTGATCATTGGCCAAACATGCCAAAGCTAGCCAACTGAGACAAACCACCTACTACTAACATATGTGTTGGTCCCCGTATTTACAGTTCATGATTGTAGTCTCTAGTCACTGATTGCCAACACAGAAGAGCAGCCAGCTTCACTAAAAGGTTTTGGATTTTAATCCTTTGTTTCAGGATTATATTTTTTTAGATTCTATTTTTTATGCCAACGAGTGAGCATTGACAATGTGAATCTATCCATATGCATGCTTATTGTCTAGTATACCGAAGCTATAGTATTTATATATTCTCTCTGTATGATATCCGACAAGGAATAAAAGCGGTGTGAATTAGTATAAACAAATTCTAGAAATCTTTTGCCACTGATGCTACTAAGAAATTCCTAACCTTTACTGATGGAGTAAGTAATCTATAGGCTGAAGCAACTGAAGTTGCAGGTCTGTGAGAATCTTCTGAAGCATCTTCACTGTCGTTACACTCATCATCACCATCTTCATTTTGCTTCTGCTCTGAACTTGGCAGCAAATGTTGCATAAGACCACTTTCTAATGATTCATTTTCATCATGTCCTGTTCTTGAGCAAAAATGTGATGAGCAATTATTACAACTTAAACATTTTTCAACAAGGGAATTGCTTGATTGCTTACTTCTTTTCAATAGATCAGCAAAATGATGAAAGTAAAAAAAGGAAAAGATAGTTATCAAAGGATGCTACAAACTTCAATTCTCTGCTAAGCGTATAACTTTGCAATCTTAGTTTGATACAATAATATCTATTTCAAAGTCAAACTATATCGAGAATAAATTAATTAGTGGGCAACGTTACATAAATGATGATATCCTCAATGACAACCACCAAGATTAGACATGACATGTTTCTAAATACACTCTGCAGATACAGACATACAAAGGCAAATAGTCTGCTCATGGCAAATTTGGTTGGTATATCTTTCACTTGACATGCGACTGTCAGTCGTACAGTGCTCCTTAATTTTTATTTCACTTTCTGTGGTCGCTATTTTGTCTCACAAATCTAGTGCAATATGAAACCTGAAAAGCATGTTCAGTACGTTGAATATAGCTACGAGTTATCAAATTAAAAGTTCAGCAGGCCGATATTAATTTAACTAGCTTTGGACAGGTCAAAATATTAGTAAAGACTACCAAAGCAATGAGGGAACAGAACTACAATAGCCCATCGAAGAATAGAAGGAACTAAACATAAGTTTTAAGTCCATGCAGCCAAGAAACAGTCTTCTAGATTTTAAAAGAGATCAGACCAACAAACTTCAAGTAATTACAGGAAAAAATTAAAGAGAGTTCTTACCTTTCCATCTATAAACCCAAAAAAGCAAACGTGCTATGGCTTCTTTTTTTATGTTGACAATCACATAAGACATGCTAAGTTAACATGTACTAGCAGTCATGAACAAAGTACAGATGGATACTTAGACTTAAATGGTACATTTTTCAGGATGTACTTATTTGGCAATAAGATCACACATCCATATGCATCATACGTGTGCACATCTCAAGATGACTTTTAAGCATAACGTACCAGCATCCACATCTGGAGAGGAATGTTTCACTTCAGTGTCACGAATTGGCTCTTTGAATGAAATCCACAACCAAATTAAGTATGCTAACCAAGCAAATGCCATAACCCAACCAGGTAAAGTATCTTGATTAATTGTTAGGGCATATATCTTGAAATTAGTTTGAAGCAAGCCAGCAAGCGCAGGACCACAAGCCATCCCAAGAGCACTGGCACTGACAAAACCAGCAGAAGCTTGCATACGAATTTTAAGAGGAACACAATCGCTGATGTAACGACGATTAACAGCTCTCGCAGAACCCAGCCTGCATTTGAGTACATTCATCATGGAAGAATAATACATGGAGATCATGTTCTGAATAGGTAATATAAAAATACTCAAATCTTATTCAAGGCTACTGTATGACAATTTGACTTCAATGCAAACAATGATAATGCTTTGGCAAGAAGAAAGGTTTACTGCCACCCATGCCTGTCGCAGAAGGATTTTGCAATAAAGAAAAGCCCCAAGTTGAAAACGTCAATTCATGAAATAATTGATCAGCTGGCATACCAATCAAACCTAAAGAAACTTGGTGGTGCATTACAGACTTAACCAAACTTAAGCAAGGGACAAGTCTGGCACCAGAAACATAATGCTAGAATGCAACCAAGGTAAATCATCTTAAAAAGGTTCACTTAATTAAACTGAAGGGAGTCTGAACAATGAGATACCAATAGTAGGCTATCTAGGACACTGATGTAAATAAAGGCGATAACATCCTGAAGTTAAATGGTGTTCTCACAGAGGCTGGATTTCCCAAGAATCATCTTGTTTTCATGCCTAAAAATTGGAAACATTTGCAGCTAAAAGCTGCTTGATCATGCCAGGTTAATAGTTGTTCCATTCAGAAAGGGCAATTAGATTACACTGAGAAGCTAAAGATTGTGCATCTGTGGTGGTGTTTGTTCTAACACTTTGGGAAAATGTTATAGAGAGAGCAATGCACAAAGACGTAAAGAAGCATCTTTTTGAGACTCGTAGATGCAAGTGCAAGCAGAACAACTCATAAACTGAATATCTCTCAAGGTATGAGAAAATTCACAAAGATATCTACAAACATCACTTGGAATTCCAGAGTGTAGATCAGACATATGTTGTTCACATAGATGTATGAATGTCTTTATGGATTTAATATACATATCATCCGCAACCATACAGTACTAGGAAAACTCAGTTACCTATCTCATTGCAATCCCTCATGTCAAGTTGTAAACATCTCAAGTTACTTTGCAAAATTAAGAAATTATTAGTAAATTAAAGCAAGGAAGCAACAAAGTCTTGGAACACATACAAAATACAGAAGTTGTAAAATCAATAGCAATAGTAACATTTTGTGCAAGAGGTGCAAGTGAGCTGTTATAGGCAGACATATTTAAAAATGGTATGAGTGTGGACAGTTGAGTCTGGCCTACAGAGAAGGTCATAACACAAAAAGGAAAAACGAAAAAAAATGCCCCCAGCAAGTTGACCAAAAAAACAATTTCAGTCACTTGATTGTACAAAATACCAACAACAACACTGCATGTTTAATTGAAGGAATTAGAAACAAAAATATTTTATGATTGGCAGCAAATAATGTTAATAAGCAAAAGAAAAAGGCAAATGCTTATCATGGTATATGTATAGAATTTCATATAACGTGTAGAATTTCATATATAGGTTTCAACAACTGTATTAACTTTACCACTAATTGTCTACCTTCAAGGCCCAAGATATGATAGAACAAAAGATTCAACAAATATAACACTTAACAGTCATCAATTGAATCTCACATAGTTCTGGACTAAATTACAGGAAACTAGAAACTAGAATGTGGTAACGAATCCATCGAATAATCATCACAGCAAAATAAGCTAAAAAGTTTAGCTTACCCACATAAGAGACGACCAATGAGAAGGATTGGCAGGGAGTCAAGATCATAAGCCAATGCATATAGAGTATTGCCCAAGAAGAGCACGATGCTGCTAAATACAAGAGGTTTGAAGTATGACCTATTGGACCATGCACTAAAATAAACAGAAGAGAAAACCTGTGCAACAGCCATAGACCCAATAATAATTCCACATACTGTTGCAGCGGCTCCAAGGCTCATTGAGTAGTCATCAGCAGTTGGTACAATAATATAAGTGTTGACCATATAAAGGAAGGTATTAGCCAAGTTCAAGAGAAGAGACATAAAATGATATCTTTTGTCATCAACTTGATCCTCCTCTGCACTGGGTACATCTTCATGGACAATAAGTGCATGTTGTCCCAAATATTGAAGGAAATTTGTTGAACGAGTTAGCTTGTCTACTGATGCATGTATTAGATAAATGACCGGGTCTTGCACCTGATGCAAAAAAAATCAAAAATAAAATTATAAGGACCTAGATATTTTGAACTACTTTTCATGCAGAGAAAACGATGCAGTGATTTGGTTTTTCTTAGGATCATATGTCTATCTACACTAGTTAGTCTTAAGGTCACTAGGATGTGTCTTAGTTATATAAATAACCTAGAAATTTAACAATTTAAGTCAGAGAAAAGATGCAGGAATAATCAGCTAGAGAATTAGCAAACGAAAGTTCAAAAAATAATATCCACAAAGCAACTAACAGATTCATTAGATAAAATGATAAATATGAAGTTAATAAGGGATAACTTAAGGAGGGAAAAAGCAGATAAATAAAGGAAAAAATAATTAAACCAGAAAATAGATATACTAAAAGAAGAACAAGTATGTACCAGCAGGCCTTGGATTCATGACATCTCAACTCATTACACTAGTCATCAACAACTCATTACACTAGCCGTCAACTTTCTCTCTTGATCTATGACAATAAATGCTTTGGGTGACTGATTCATGTTTTACTTACTGACCTGCATTTACCAGTCCAACCAAGCACCAGTAACAGATTTTTCCTGTTTTGCTATTTCTTTTCCAGTCACGCGCAATTGTATTGGTTATTATGCTGACACTCTTGGTATGTTTAATCCATATGTCATCAAATCAGTGTGTGCCAGCACATTCCTTTTGTAATATTTGCTTCAATAAGAATATTTAAAATTTCCATCTCAACATGCTGAGACCAAAGAGATCAAAGCATATTATTGTTGTTATTAACTGAGAGATGGTTCACAAAGACAAAATGTGTCTATCTCTTCACTTTATTTAAACTCTTCTTGTCTTTGCTTTTCTTAAACTGTTTCATTATATTCTTTAATAAGTCTGTCATTTGCTGAGTTCTAAACAAACAGCGACTCAGATTCACCTCTTGCATATTATTTTGATTGATTCATATAGCTTAAATTCTGTGATTACTGTATCCTAAGTTATCTTATATTTGGACTACAATATGGTTATCTACAATTTTATCCATTTTTAGTTACACCAAGAAGCCAAAATTCAAGTTTGTTAACCTTAGTGTATGAATAACATATCATCTTTGTCCAACTGCATAACAAACCGAATTCTCTCTTTTATTAAACCTAATATTCTTGTTCTACAATTATCTATCACAATGACTTGGTCATCCATCTAAATAAATTAATGAAGATATACTGAACATCGATCATACCGTTAACGCTGTTGAAGGCTGATCATAAATGGATAAATAGCTTCCTTGACGTTCTTGAAGATCTGCAAGATTCCGAGACAAGGCTCCTACAACAGCTGCTACTCCCTGGTTATTCAAACTTGATGTAAGACAGCTTTTAATAGTAATGGATACTGCATGAACTAAATGAAAGAATAACAAGGATAAAAAGGATAAGTTATCCTGAGGAATACTAATACAATGTACTAAGATCAGGGTGGATAGATTACCACATGCTTGAAGACTTGCTGCAGCTGAGAATATGGATGATTTGATCTAGTACTTAAATAGTAGTCCGTAAACTTGTAACCAAAGCGTTTATCAAATTTCTTCAATATTTTACGAATACCAGTAGCATTTAAATCTACAAATCTGAGAAGCTTTAGAAGATCCTGTCCAACTGCTGAGTATTCTTCTCGTAGTTCAGATAACTTAGATATATCTGGCTGCTCAAGAAGTATCGTGCGCTGGTCTCCCAACTCTTGAATCCTATGTGCAATGATCCCTTGTTGCTCCAGAAAAAAGAGAACAGTCTTTTCAATCTGCACATAATAGTGAAGAAAACCTAATAAGAATCCAAGTTCACAAGGAGAAAAAATGCATTCAAGAAGTTCCTACCAAATGTGCATTTTTAGATCCGAGAATAATAAATGACAATAGGAGACATTTTGGTTAATGTAATAATTTGGAACTCAAGAACTCAAGTACAAGCCCAATCATAATTGCATTATAAAGAAGAAAACTAGTAAAATTGTGTTACTTTACATAGTAATAAAACAAGTGATAATATTAAGAAAACTGTTTAAAATTTAAAATAATGGTTGGACCATTACATTCTGACCAATGTTTACCAGTCCAACCAAGCAGCAACAATAGAACCAGAAGCTTAGTACCACTGAGTTTTTCTCCTTTTCTAGTAATATTGGGAAGTACAAGTTGGCATACTGCTCAATATCTTGGCACAGTGCGAGCCGACCCATTGCATTTATCAGCATAAGACTGATATAAAACCTTTATGAACAAAATTTTCTTATAATATACAATCGGTCTGTCATTAAGTTCCAATTTCCGATCCTAGTGTTAGACCGTAGAAACATAGAAAAGCTTTTTAAGGTTCAACGTTCATATATAAAAATAAGAAATCAGAATCCTCGCGTCATAAGATACCATAATTGACAGAACAAATGAGACTTCTAAAGCATGAAAGAACCATATTATTAGCAAAAGGTAATTCTCCTAACAGTTCCACTATGGAACTTGTGTGTTTGTAGAACCTTAACCCTTTCCAGTCATTTAGCTACAATAAGGTATCATCACAAGATTATTCAAGAGCCACAAATTCTATATATTACGATACCCGATAATCCTGATCGCTTCTCTGGTATTCATCAGCACCATCAACCTCAGTAAACTCATTTCACGTTGGTGCATTTAGATATCATCTATGTGAGAAGTAAAGGCCTAGTTGATGATTTACCCCTGTTTTATCATGCACCCACACATAAATTCAAGTGCAATCCATGCCATTGTGTCAACCAAAATGTATCGTACAATTACAGTGGCAACATGGTGTTTTGTGTTGAGCCAAGCATGTGCCAACATGTGTCAGGTTTGTACCATGTTCAAAAGTTCAACTTTTCTTTTTTCAGAACTTCCAAGCAAGTTCTCTTCAGTGCAGGGTTCATTGAAGTAGAGAATGTCAATTAGATGAGCACTCACTTAGAAGAGAACCCAAATATCTTTCCTGAAAGTCATTAGCTAGCAAAAGAACAGAAAGTTTGGGAAGCATGAATAACTAGTTTTATTCTACACTCCAATCATATTTCATTAGGGGAGCATGAACAACTAGTTAGGTTCTACACTTTCATCATATGTTTGCAACAGAATAGTTCCCCCTTCAGTATCTAAATTGATCAGAACTTCAAAACATTGATGACTAAAGGGGCGTGGAAATTATATTGTGAATATCTTCGAGAACTATAAACATAGTTGAACAGATACAGCACAAACCTATTCTTGTGTGTACTCAGAGAAGCAGTCACTTGTGGCCATATAACATGTAAACAGACATAAATATCACGAGAAATCACGCTTCCAATTAACAGAGGAATGCAACACCCAGGTCTTGCTAAATGGCCTCGACAATGTGTGTAGTGCAAGGTATGATTACTTTCACTGGTTATGCATTTTAACTGAAGTGACAGCCCATGAGTTGTGTTTGTCCAAAAGTGTCAAACTCCTATTGTTATTATTACTTCTTGAATGTTGGTAACAACTAAAGTTCAGTCCTGGAAACTCAAGCAAAGCATTAAAGAGGTCTCGGTGCAGTGACTTGGTTTTGCCAGATTAATCCAACATAAAATACTTGAACTTGACCTAATACAACACAAATGATAAGAACCTTAAATAGGCAGCCTAACAAATTCTCTGAACAACCATCGTTGACATCTTTAAAAAAAAAACTAACTTCTGACGAAAACAAATGTCTGATTTTAACTAAAGCATTCTCGATTTGAATTCCATAACTCATTTAACTAACTGGAACCAGGATAAAGGTGACCTCCAGGCAAACAAACAATGTCTGATGAACAAGAGTTGTGGAACTTTAACGTCCAAACCAAAATGTAGCTTAAATTGGAGATTCCAGATAAAAGATGCACCAAGCACAAGATACAGATGTAAAGTAATTTTAAACAAAATAAGACAGTCTGATAGAATCTATACATACTTGGTCATCTAGCATTCTTGAAAATTCTTTTAGAACACGGCGACGATCTTGTCCTCCTTCTTGGATTTGTTCAGCAAATTGCTTAACCTTCTTCTTCATCAACTTGTAGTTGATATAATATCTAGAAACAATAGGAATAAATGGTTCATATAAAACTTATATGTATAAAATGGCAAGTGGTTAATGTGAACTTACAAGCATAGAAAACAAAACATAGCATAAGGAAACAATGATATCACAAGTTGCTCAAATAAGACTACAAAAGCATGAACAAGAAAGATTCCACTAAACTTAAGTTATTAAGTAAAAATAATTAGGACCACAAATATGTGACATCGAATTCAGCATGATTCTTTGCTCATTCATACCATGCGACAGGTCCAATCCTGCAAGAAAAATTCAAGTGCTTTTCCTGATAATAAAAACCAACCAATAAAAGTTAGATGCCCAGAGAAGTGAAACATGAAACATGAAATCTCCCACTGAAGTGAAATCATGTAAAGAACTCTCAGAATAAGAATGCACCATGAAGAAGTTCCAAGATGCCAGATAATATTAGCGCTATCATTTTCATAACACTGGTACTAGTGCAGGTATTTAGTATGTGATACACAAAATGTTTAGTAGTCTGCTATTTTGTTATCCCTTGTCTGCATATGTTCAGCCCTACAACCCAATGAATCATGGAATAGCCAAGAGCTATTTTTAATTGATAGCATCAATTTTCTCTATTGGTATGGTACTATTTTGCTTCCAACCAGGCTACCACAAGTAAGGAATTTACTTTACAACCTTAGCAATATGTAAGATGCATCCCTAGTTTGTGAGGTAGAGAAAGGAAGTTACAAGTGAAAAAAATGAGAACTGACATAAAAACATACACAAGTTCTACAATATCAATTAGATTATTTTTTCTCCAATTACCTCCTAGTTGACCTAAGTGACACTGACTCAAATCATCTAGAAGATACTAAACTAGAGAGTTATCTCATAATCAAACATGAAAAATACAATTATAACAGAAATTGCAAAAATAGCATGTATCAGTTGGAAAGACAAATATTTTGATGATGTACCATCCAGTATGGGTGGTACGCATCAGTCCGATAGGGGACTGGTATGGTGGTACATATCAATTTGTTGGTATGTCCCGTCATACAATATATCGGTATGTCTGTACGTGCCATGCCGATGGCTGGTCGGTATACCAGTATGAACTGGTAAGACGAATCATGTGATCATCCATAACTTTATTGAGAAACATGTAAACTAAAGCGGATCAAGACCCCAAGCAAAAACTCAGTTCCGGCTTTTTACAACGAAGGAGAAAGCATTCAAGTGAATCCAAAGCCAACGTGCAAATTTCCAGGACCAAGAAGGAGTTTTCATGAACTATGGATATAAAAGAATCATGGTAGCTTTCAAGCTAAACAAAGACCAAAAGGGTTTAAACTCAAGAAACCATTAAATGGAGATCATACATGCAAAATTTCATGATCACAGTGAGCATAATCAATGACATGGGCTAAAGAATACGACACACCATACTAAAATTATGACAACAGATGAAAGGGTTTGGGGCTCTCCACCATTTTTAAGGCCACAATCAAGGATAACAAAATAGAATAAGCCATAAGGTCCAATTCATTGTATTTGTGTACTTATGTTCTGCACTTCTCATGGAATAATTATTTTGTTATACGTGCAAATTTAAGTGATGCATACCACCAACTGTTTACATTCAAATGACATCTAACAAACTAGCAACCCTCGAGTCCAATAGACCTAAACTGATAGTTTGCTGTCACAAGTACAGAACAAATGTTGAGGTCATGAGAGGCCACAGTCAAAAAGTAAAAAAAAACCTAGAGCGAAAAAACATTTGACATGACAGACATATGCTCCTTACTTGGTGTCCTAAATATAAGAATAGTGGAAGTAAACAAAAGCAAGCATGAACCTAAGAAGAGAAAATAATAATATCGGCCTTAATTTGCTTATTTCTCTCTTTCTGTTTTTCGTTTTGACAGGATATCATCCATATTCAAACAATGTATCAGTATTACTCCTGAAAGAAACACTGCACCTAAAGATAAAATCTTTAAAAAAGAAAGCATACCGTTCCCATTCTTGAACTCGATTAGCTGTCAATTTCTTCCCAAAATTAACCATTTTGACAGAGAGCAAATGAAATCACCCTGCAAGAGTCTGTTATACAAGATAAAAAGGAATTGGTCAAAAATGAACTATTTTGACCACAAAAAGTTAACTAAATAAAGCATAAGTTCACAGGCCATTAGATTACACTATTAATGTATGACAAAATTCCTTCTATTTAAACTTTAGGTAGCAAAGCCCATCTTGGTGGAAAAAGACACAATCGTAATAATGACAGCAAACTATTATTTTATGTTCAGAATACAGATTTAGTCAAAATTGGGCTCTCTCTCTCTCTCTCTCTCTCTCTCTCTCTCTCTCTCTCTCTCTCTCTCTCTAGCTGAAGCACATTGAAAGAATACCATGCTGCAGTATGCTATCATAACCTGGCTGGAAAGAGGGACGGGAAGGGGAAAGAAAAGCCAAAAAAATTGTAGTATGTGATTCTCTAACAAACACTTCACAAACTATTGTGGGATGGTGCCCCTTTTCATCTCACTTTAGTTTCTCTAAAAGGAACCCCCATCCCCTCCCCTGATAGCAGAATAAGTTGCAGATGTGGAAGGTTTTCCTTCCAGAAACGAGTATACAGTTTCACACTCCACTACCAATAGTCTTCTACAAGCCTCACACTCAGTATCTTTTAGCCAACAAATTCACAGTCAACAGAGGTCATCACATGCCTTTCTATAAAAAACAACCATTTTGGGTTTGTCCCACTTTTCTTTCTAAGCAATAGAAGATTTCGCCGTCAAACAAGTCAAATACAAAAAAGCAGAACCACTAGCGTCGGCCTTCAAACTCAATAGCTGGGCTTCTTGATCCTCAGGGGAGCCTTCTACTCCCCACGACGTCTCTGCCTCAAAAACTATACGTTCTCTTTTTACTCATCAGCATGAGATACGAAATCCTTAAGAGTGTGCATCATCAAATCCCTTCTCCCACCAGGGAAAACCAATCAATTCCTCATCACTCCTTTTTACCTCCCAACAATGAGTCCAAGCACTTCTCCCACCGGTAACAATCAAATATCCGTACGACAAGACGCCATAATGTCCGATCTAAATCAAATCTTGATGCCATTTCTAAAACGGTTAGCGGTGCAACCATCTTACCTCGGAACAAAACCACATCAAGAGTCCTCTAACCTACAGAGACCAACAGCGCACACAGAACGATAGTAAAACAACAAGGCTCTTCCCTACGCACTCGCAGATCAGAAGACGCCTACTCTGATTCGACTCGAATGACTCCGTGACCCGAGGAGGATATTCTCGAAAACTCGAAAGAAAGCCCAAATAAAAAAAGGCAACAAAACGAAACCCCTCTTTCCGGCCACAGCGAACGACGAAACAAAAACGCCAACAACAGCACGCCGATTCCAAATACGTGCCACATACAAAACAAGAAAAGAAAAGGCAGCACGAGAACCAAGATTACGAGGCAAGCTACTGAGAAAAGAGGACGACCCACAGATTGCCCCAACCGAAAGCGCGAACCGAGGCTCCGAGTACTGGATTCGTCGGATCTTCTCCTCCAGAAGGCGCGACGCAGCGGAAGATGATGAGGAGGCGAGCTCTTTCTGGTCTACAAAGGCGGTGGGTAGGTTATATACACAAGCATATTATATTTATATTTATATTTATATTCATATATAAATATGTATATATATATATATATATATATATATATATATATATAATATAATATAATATGATTAGATGTATAATAGAAATGAAATATAAGCACAACAAAATTGACTCGGATGGGGTTGATGTGTGTTGTTATGGTGGCAATCATCAACGGTTGTCTATTCCAATTTATTAATGAAGGAGAAATTGTCTTAATTAGCCACCACACTTTCAATTATTAATTTGATCCGATAATGGTGGTGATGGGTAAAAGTGCTGGTAAATTTCACCTGAATTGGCAATTGGATCTGATTCGAGACTCTATTTTCCTATTTAGTTTATACAAAATTAATTAAGAAGCCTTCGTAGCTGATTTTAAATGCTTAATCTTCTCTCTATAATTATTTTTAATTTTATTTATATATATTTCTATCTAAAAGTATTTAAAATATGACCAAAGAGGGTTGAAAAATGAATTGAATCATTGGGATAGAATTGATGATGTGATGGTGACAGTACTAGTGGTGGTAATGTGATCCGTTGCCATCCCAATGCCGACTTCCTCTCACGGAGGGTGGATAGGATAAAGAATAGAAACACGTGATGCACTAATCGAGACATGTTTGAGAACATTGGTCCCATCATAAATATCATAATGTTGCAGGATTTAAATTCACCTTGCAGATTCGCCTATCTTAGATGTGGGATATAAAGTCGGGATTTGCATATAAAAGAAAAAAATAAAAGTAATGAGAGGAAAAATTAATCGTTCATAATCATCAATCTGTTTGAAGTGTTAGAAAGAGAATTATTTTCTTTTATCACTGATTTAATTGTTGGGTTTAGTCTTATCTTATAATATATTTTGGTTGTCATTGTTAAAATAGGAATGAAATTATAAATTATATAAAATATGCAATAAAATAATAATAATAAGACAGTAAATCATAATTATTTGGGGTCCACTATATTTATCTTTTATCGTCATTAAGATTAATGATATGTAAATAATTATATATTTAATTAAGTTCATAGTATTTAACTTTTTATTTATAATTTCTATTAAAAAATTTAAATATTTTTCTATCTATGGTAATACTATTAATATTATTATTTCACCTTTTCTAACTATCGAAATCCTTCTCAATATTAAAAAAATCTTTTTTTTATACTCTGTACATCTATCTTAATATTCTTATTTTGCAACATAATTTTTATATATATTTTTTCTTAATTATCCAACACAAATCTATAAAACACTATTCATCTCATAGTTATCTTATAAAATTAATTTTTAATTTCAAATATATCCCATGTTCACGTAAGAGTTCTACTCGTTATCATTTTAACCATTTTATTTTTACTTCATAAACGTTATACCTTTTCATCTTATTGAATAATATACTTAACTTTTTACGATTTCTATTAATCCAATTTAACTATATTCTCTTCTATATTTTTTATAATAATTAATATTAAAATTTATATATTTGATTTTAATCTTACTTAATATAAAAATATTTGATTTTTAAGATTTAGCCTCTATAGCAAAAGTTTATAATCTATTCCACGTAAACTCTCATCAACTTAAGAAGATATATCATACAAGTATCTAGTAAATTCATCCAAAATGAAAATACAGATACTTAATACAGATCCTCGGTGCAATCCTATCCCAATAAGGAAACTCCATTAACACACTCCCAATAGTTATATCACTAGTAGTTACATTATTATACATATCGTTAATAATATCAATATAATTAATGAATACATCTATTTTAAAATATACCACAATAAATATCTAGCAATCCTATCATTGACTTTCTCTAAAAAAATAAAAATTATATGTAAATCTTTATTTTCTCCCTATACTTTTTATTAATTATTTAAATAAATAAAATATTCTAAGCATAAAACTAAATTAATTTTCAGATATATTTGTTTCAAATTTTATCCTACTTTCAATAACTCATTTTCAAAGTTTCATAGAATAATTCATATTTTAATTCTTCTATAATTTGAATAAATTTATACAACATTCTTATTTTTATAAATTGACACTAAAAAACTCTTTCTCCATTCATAAATATCCTTTTGAATATATGGTTTTATTAAAGAAGTTAGTTAACTATATTACTCCCTTATTCCTTAAACTTTTTCAAACGGTGATAGAGATACCATGAGGTCCAGACCTTTTCATCTTCTTTAATACGTCTTTTATTTCATTAATTCTATTTTTATACATAAATATATGATCATTAAATATACTATTATTATTTATCATTAAATCCAAATTCTATGTGGAATATTTATTAAATAATTTATAAAAAAAATATTTTTTTAATATTCTCTTAATCTCTTTATCATTAACAACTATTTTTTATCTTCGTTTTTAATATATCTCATATTATCTAAATCCTTCGATTTTTATTTATCAGCTTTAGCAAATTGATACATATTATTTCATCATCTTTAGTGCATAATTTATTTAAAAAATATCATAAGTTCTACATCTTATTATATTAACCATTTTTAACCTCTTTTTTTAGATTATTTACATTTTTAAGTTTTTTCTTATTTTTACCAATTTTAAAACATGATTTTTTTAGTAAAAAATATTTTTTAACTTTTTCATACTAGTATCAACTCTCTCTCTCTCTCTCTCTCACACACACACACACACATTTATATCTCTACCTTTTTATTCATTAAGAATATTTTTTGTTAAACTCCTAATTTTATTAATTATCATATTTCAAATAATATTAATATTATATATCTATTCCGAATAGAGAAACCGAACGTCGTATAAGAGTCGAAGTACATTATATGGTTCCCTCCCTCTAAAGAGGTAAATCCATGAGCGAACGATCGATAAATAACTATTCAAAAATTATTATTATAAATAATCATAGTAAATTAATATCGATTCTTGTTATATATATATTAATCTAAAAACTCAAACAAATATAATAATTAATTTGCTGTGGTCCAATAAAATAAAATAAACGATTGAGGGATGTGGGACGCAGACGGCACATGTGTAACATGAGCAAAAGTTCTTTCATCTACCTCGGCAATTGCTTGTCGTTGTCGATCTAACTTTAAACCTCACTTTCATTTTCTTCTTCTTCCCCCCCCCCCCCCCCCCCCACATTGGAAGGACAAGCTTTGTGCACGTCTAACATCAAGCAACACAAGAATAGTGTAGGCTATAAGAATTAGATCAATAAACTCCAATTTTATGGGCCTCATCAAAGGGTTTTCCATTTCGTCTTCAAGATTATGAAATAGCGTAACCTATCAAATATGTTTCACTTAATTTATTTTCCTTTTGGGGCATTGATTTTGTAGTTCTCCACTATAAAGCATAATGTGAGGTTTTTTTTTTTCATTTAATATAGTTCGAATATTTTATTTTGACAAATTGGAAGTCATGCTTTTACGGTATCATATTCTAATATCTGAAACTTTTTTTTTCAATTAACATTACACAAATATATTCTTACGAAGAATAAAATAAAAATAAATTAAGATAATAATAATAATAGGAATAAACAAATATATTTAATTAAAAAATCTATTTTTTTGAGAGTTTTGAGCCGATCGAAAGGTATTATTAATTTTTCGAATCGGTTCAAAATTTTCACATGAATCAAACATATCTTTGAAATAATAACTCGATTTGATAGATACCAAACTCTAAAATTCTTATGATGTTAGAAAATGATACGAAGACTCATCCAAACCACAAAAACACAAATCTTGTTAATTATTTTGAGTAAAATAAAACACAAGAGTGTGAATTATAAAAATCATAAAAGCCAAGCGAGTGAAGTGTATTACGCAATTATATCATCATCACCTTTCAATAAAGACACAAATTTTATACGGAGAATCCACGAAAGTACATTGCCTTGACATGATCTCGAACTTCACACCTTTTTTTTCTCCCTCAGTTTCTCATGCTATCCAAGTAATCATTGTGCAAAATGTGTCATGTGTGTTTCTTACACTTTTTTCTCTCTCGTTTCTCATGTTGTCCAAGCGACCGTCATGCCAAATGTTTCTTACGGTTATCAAACGTAAGAGAACAAAGCGAGCAAGCTTCATTATATATATATATATATATATATATATATATATATATATATATATATATATATATATATAATCGGAAAAATAATTACATAACATAATGTAGCCAAACAAAAAGATCAATGACTAAATGGAATCAGAAGATGCTGACACATAATTCTACCAAGTAAAAGTTTATAATTTATTTTTGTTGAGACATTCCAATCGCTTAAAATGATAGGTTTCGAAGTTCAAATCCATATCTAAGTGTTATATATGTCATTTTTAAATAATGATGTCTAAAGTTTCGAATTCAGAGTTCCAACTCATGATTCAATTTTTTTTAGTTTTAGAATTCAAATACAATAATAATAATAATTATTATTTTGGGAAAAGCATGTCAGGTCAAGTCCCACCAAAAACGCATGATCATATAAAACAACCCTTGATTATATATAAAGCTATGTTTCTTTGTACAAAGACATCCAAATCTTCCACCATGTTTATGGATCACGCTAGTTAGAGTCAAACAAACAAGACAGAGAACGGTCAACTTCAATCTCACATGCATCGCCTTGTCATCTACTTCTTCTTCTCTCTCTCTCTCTCTCTCTTACTCTGTCTTGTCCAAATACTTTTGATCTAAGTGGATATGCTTTGTCATGTTCGATTAATCAAATATAGAGCTAATGAGTAATAATAATAATAATTAGTAGTAGTAGTACGGCATATAATATATTAATTTGATATCCAACGCGTAGAACGAGCCACAGATCAGCGAACTACGACTTCCCATCGGTTGGGTCTCGTGGATCCCAAGACGGCGACCAATGGAAATGCTTGCTGTCCTGTTCGATGGCTCGACCAAGACAAGCGAGCAGGAATCTCTAATGTGCAGTTTGACCATGCATCTGAAACTTAATGCGTAGAACACTGCACCTTCGTAAGAGTTGACTTTCCTCCTCTGGAAGACCATCTTTTTTTTGGGGTATAGTGCGCTCAATTGGGCCAAAAATGTGGCCCAATTACCGGCTCGATTTTACAGAACTCATGCGACGATATTCGTGCGTCGGGGCTGATTACCGAGTCGTGATGAAAGCAGTATAGCTTCTGCATGTTTACGGTGGCAGCTCATTCATTGATGTCACCGGACATGGCGCTGACATTACTGCGGCAGTACGGATGAGCGTAATCTTGTGGACAATCTACCAAATGTGGGCTCGCCAAGTTTCCATTGGAGTCCAGCGACCTCCTCTTGCAATTTAATGGCTTTAAGTTATTAGGTGAGCATTTCAATGGAGAAAAATGGAAGTATGCATCACCTGCATTTGGTTGGAATCATCAAAGAATCGCTGGTTAGTGAAGAACGCTTAAGCAGCCGGAGCCACTGGTAATGTAGGCCTTGCGAGTCCATTTATTCCACGTGAATCTGAATTGATCCCCCTCTAAGCAGGAGATATGCACACGATGAATAGTAGTAGAGCAGAAGGAAGTGTTGTTCGAGAGGATCTGACCAGAATTGGGAACAACAGAATGCAAGATTTTGCCGATGGCAATGCATCAGATGCTCAGAATAGCTCCCAGTCGAAGCTTGCATGAGGAGCGGACGAGGTTGCTGTGATGGTGGCTGAGGTGGATTGCGCGAAAAGGGATTCGAATGTTTCCCAATTCTTTGTCACCACCACCGGCTGCTGTTGGAATCGCGGATGTGTTTGTTGCAAGTCCCTCCTCTTTTGTTGCATTTGTTCTTGATGCTGAGGCTGAATCCGATGATGTTGCTGCTTGCTTGATTGGCCGTTTGCTCTCGGCGACGAGTTCTTGATCTTGATCGCATCCAATGTTTCGACGTACTTCTGCACTCTCTTCATCTGTTCTTGGCAAAGAATCAATCAGCAAGCAATTGAACAGGCATTTGAGCTCGGGAGGAGTTGATTTCACCTGCATTCTCCTCTGCAGCTTCGCGTCCCCGTCGGCGACAACGGCGTCCAACTTGATCAGCTCATTCATTAAAGAGTCGATGAGATCGGTGACATCATTCTCCGCCACCCTCCCACCTCTGTTGACGATCGCCTCCAACGCCGACGCCTGATTCGATCAATGGTCGCTCAGAGATTACTCTTGAGATCAGGCATGGGAAGGGAGGTCAATGGTGTTGACCGGGAGATATTTACCTTGGTGGCGAGCCGATCGACTTCGAGGGTGACGGTGGATACGGACCTGGCGGCCTTCTCCATCATGTCGGACTTGCGCATCTCGAGTAGGCGCTTGGCCTGCGCCACGGGGTCTTCCACTAACACGACCTTGGACTTGTCCTTCACGCCGGCGGTGTCGAGGAACTCATTCGACTCCCTCGCCTTGTCTCTATACACCAGCTTCATGTCCAACGGGTGCAATCCGGTTCTGGCCGACAGCACCTTCTTCAGCTCCCCTGCGAGTCGTACAAGCAATTCATCGAGCACCTTTGGGTGGAACAAACAAAAGAAGGCCGGGAGATCGGTTGGGAGTTCTCACCGAAGGTGGCCTGGGAGCTGATGCGGATCTCGTGGTTCCCGGCGCCGTGCTTGACCTTGACGCAGACGGTGGGGACCGGAGCGGCCGAGGGGTCGGCCTCAGGGGCGCGCTTCTGAACGAGCAACCCGCCCGGCCTGACCTCCCACTCCTTCATGGGGCCGAACTCCGCCGCCGCGCTACTGCTGCTGCTGCAGTTGCAGCCTCGGAGGCCTCCGACGGCCGCCCTTTGACCGCTACGTGACTACTTTCTGTCGCCATCGCGAAAGAGGAACGCTTACTCCTTATATCTTCTTCCATTTTTTCCTTCTTCGTATATTCGTTACTTGGTGGAAACGCTACAGGAACTATCCGGATGCGGCAATTATGACGTGACGATTGTGTCCTGACACCGTTGGCTCTGTGCCCCCGCGAATTTACTCGTCACGTGACTGGAACAGAAGCGACCAACCTGGGGGGACCCGCACGTTGTCTCCGGCAGGAAAATGAGTCTGGGTCAGTTGTACATGGTAAGTATCGGTCGCCTGACTCATATCGGCCAGTATCATATATATATATATATATATATATATATATATATATATATAGCCTGTCGGGCGAGACGAGGCGAAGGGGGTCCCACAGCCACCGACGGTCCTTGAGCTCGTACGGGCCACGTGGCTGTTCGGAGAGCCGTCGATCGCCGTCGACGCGATTGCGGAGGCGACGGCGGAATCCACGACGTAATGTCACATACCAGGCGGGGCCCATCGAGCGACGTCGTAGGCCATCGAGAAATAGTTGGCCACGCAGGCACGATTAGTGCGACTACTATTTATCGCGTACATGATGTGAAATAACAGCTGCGGCGACAGCGACAGTCAGATTCTTTCACCTCTTCTCCCAGTACAGTCGAAAGAGAAAGCTCTTGCGGGTTTGATGATGTAACCGGAGCAGGATAATTGAGATGGGAAGAATGGTGCCGACAAAATAGACGCTCTGGTAAGCTGCGAGGGTCTCTTACAGGCCCAGAACCTTCAAACAAGGAAAGCATCAAATCAAGACTCTGCTACGAGTTTAAGAAACCTATTCCACACATAAAACTCCGCTCCAAAATTAGGAAAACTATTCCGCACATATCAAGATATGTGGTGTCTATTATACCATAACTTATACATATTAGTTCCATATCGAAATAAATAATATTAAAATTAACTTATAATGATCTAATAAATATATTATTATTAACTTCACTAATTATTTTAATCAGCAAATTAGGTTAAATAAAATTAATGGACCAATTAATTTATCAAGCTTGACTTGTTATCAAAACCAACCTAGTATTTAAACATGATGAAAAGACTCAGAATAAAAAAAAAAAAACTATCAGTAGATGAAGTCAAAAAACTTTGAACCTCACATACACTATGTTATGATGGAATGATGAGCCTTAACAAGAATAACAAACCCTTACCAAGAAAAATTATAATATTGAAGACTAAAATTAATTTATAAGAATATGATAACCCCAGCTTAAACATTTTGATCAATAATTTATATCAAACGAAATTGATAAACTAATTAACTCATCGAGTCAAAAGAAATGAATCAATAAATCATAATAGATTACTTTAAAAATCCTTGGTTGAGGTGACAGCTTGGAGAACATAAACACTATTCCTATGCACAGAAATTGAGAAGCCATTCAATAACTATCCATAAAACCTACTCTTCGGGTTGACAGCTTGGTGCCATCTATATATTACTGTTCAACAGAAACGAGGAAAAGAAAATAGCAAGCAGTTGGCTCTTTTGATGGAGAATTATCTCGTGAACCTGCAATCATCAATGCTGATTGAGCAAAGAATATAATATAGCCAGGGTGCAGGCATAAAGAGAAATTATTAGTACTGAGAGGAATTATGTGCATAAGCCATAAACCTTTTCTGCCACAGTAGTCCTCCAGATTAGATTGATAAAGTTAATTTTTAAGTTTCTCCCAGAAAAAGAAAACGAAAAGCTTACTTAGATCATCTGCAGTCCTATGTACTTTTTATACTGACATAAAAAAGCAGCTCTTTATTGAACTAAAAACAAAAACTCATGGATCTATATGCAGAAAGATACCACAATAACTGCCTACCTGGGCTTTGATGGATTTATAGGTTATGTTACAATATACAAGTAAAGTTCAAGATATCATAGACAAATATCTTAAAATTATTAGAAGTTGGCCCCAAAAATGCACCTTGTAAACCATGGAGAAACACTAAAAATCCTTATTAGGATAATACTTGCTTGCAACCTTACCTAGAAATCAAGGATAAAACTTGCATTCCAAAACCTAGTATAATTGCCAGATGAAACACCTCATTACAACATTCATACTAGTACCAACAAACGCTCATTTATAACTTACATGCCAAACAGCGCTGTCGGTCTGCATAGCTGGCAACTGAAAGAATCCAGGTTTCTTCCCTTTCTCAACGAGTTTTTCGTCTACATCTGGAACGACATGGCCTCTCGGATTACATGGTCTGCCTCACAAACCATCTTACTTTCCCGGCAGATTAATCAGTACAAACTTGTGAAACTAGAAGAAGAGTGTGGCAAAATAAGTATCAGTAATATCAGTTAAAATTTATCATTTCAAGCATTATGTAATAGTAAAAAATTGGCATCCATATATTAGATTACAACTAAACTAGTGCTCAACATGACCACCTAATTAAAGAAAATTCAAGTAAAAATTCAGCCAAATAATTGAGTTTCTATTACATTGAATTTTTTCAATGTAATTGAGTTGATAGTTGCATTCAAGTTGTTGCACATGTGCTTAAGAATTCACCTGCTTCAGTACTTCAAAAGATGAGAAGTGGTTGTAATGGCAAATGCCAAACTCTCCTATCTCTACTACATTGCATTTAGACATTCACATCGGCAAAGCATTTACATAAACAAATACATGCATGCATTAAGAGAAGGCTAAATGGGTCCATATGCACATTTCATATCAACCTACACTCAAAAAGGCTCTCAAGCCAGGGCAGCCAAATACAGCATGATTTATAAAAGCAACCACCCTAAAAAGAAAAAAAAAAAGACCAGAACCAGACCAACATAGACATGTGCCTGTATAGAGGCAAATGTCTAGCTTTCTGGACCTGAATCTAACTAGTAACCACATGATACAAAAACAAATCCATCTAAAAGGAAAGTTAAAAAAAATCCTTACAGTGTTGTAGCCAAGTGCCGCCTTGTATGTTCCATACAAGAGGCAGTTGAACTGCACTAGAAGCAAACTCTACAAACAATATCAACATTTTTTGCACAGTCCCATAGTGGGTTTAGAGGAGAGGAATCTGACCAGTCACTAAAACCCAAACCAGATATGATAATAGAAGCTTCTGAGATTGACCAGATAAATTAGTACTTCATACGGGCAGTAAATCCAGACATGTATCCATAAAACAGCAGCCTTTGCCAGAAACCCCATTCCTAGTATATCAGCTCATCGAACCAAGAAAGTGGGAAATGTGGTACCGATTGCAGCTTGAACGAAGAGGTGATGGCAATGGGCTATTAATGGAAGGAGCACGAATCTGCATGAAGTTCAAAAATTGTTAACCCAAGAACATCTAGCCTACAAAAATGGATGTGAAGGAAAATAACATGCTGAACATAATCCTTTAATTCATATACGGGCCCTGCAAAGTGACGAACTAATCATTTTTTTTTTTATATCTGTGAATTTTGGAGACTATTATCCAATTCCCGTGTATGAAAATAATTAAGTAATGCAAGAATCGTATTAGCATAAGAAATCAGCGACTTGGTAAGCCCAGCATAGCAAATGGATTTTTGACACCAAAGTAGAAAGATATAGCTGCATTTAAAGATTTACTCTTAATGCTGACAACAAATTAGGAATTTATTGACGCTACACAATGCTTTAGTATGACACCCACACAGTGTCACTAAAGCTGCATAAACCTATCTGCGGTGGCATGTAACAATTAATGACCACATAAAACAATCGACCTATTGTGAGACCTAAACACCCTAATCTTCCCAATCATCCAAAATTTCGAATCGAGCATCGATCGGTGCGATGTCTTACCATCCGATGAGATAATCGAAGCCAGTGAAGAAGGTGATGACGCCGGCGTAACGGTGGATGAGGAGCACGGCGGCGTAGGCCGTGCCCACGGGGATGATAAAGTGGAGGTTGAAGGAGGCGCCGAAGGAGAGGTCCGCCTCCGAGAAGGTAGCGTAGAGGTGACGCGGGACCGCCACGGGGACCACCCGCCACGAGAGGATAGCGGGAATCGTGACCACGAAGCAGAGGAGGAAGCGGAGGATGGGGATGAAGATATCGATCGCCGCCGCTGCCATGGGATCGAGCAACCGAGCGCGAAAGAGCGGAAGAAGAAGGGATGGGGATGAAGATATCGATCGCCGCCGCTGCCATGGGATCGAGCAATCGAGCGCGAAAGAGCGGAAGAAGAAGGGGGGGGGGGGTTGGCGGCGGGGGGTTTTGTCCTAAGAGAGAAGGGGGCAAATTTTAACATTTGGTCCTTGGAAATACGAAATTACTTGAATTACCCGACAAGGAGCCGAGTCATATGCAATCAGGTCCGTCCGTGCAGGTTGCGCACGAATTGTAAAGTACATTCTTGCATTTATACCCTTGATAAATGGGTGATGTAATTTTTAAACTTAGAAGGGACATTGGTGCACTTACCGACGCGCGGAGATCGGCGTGAATCCTCGTTGCGTGTGGGACCCCACTCACGGAACCCGATCTCGGCCGTACGAGAGTCGAGTCGTTCTATGCAGCTTCCGTCGCCTTAGCCACCGGTGGATCTGTCACTCTTGCAACATACCCGCCGACGGGTACGAGTCGAGAGGTACCGTTAATTACGTGCTGCCTTCCGGCATTATGTTGGGTACAGAAAATGGTGACGTCGAACCTTTTTAGGGCGTGTGGGACCCACTGTTACGACTGCCTCCAACGAGCGAGTCGCGAACAGAATCGCACGCGTTTAAAACGATAGTGGTCCGAGGTGACGTGGCGGCGACTAAAATGGGTGTACAGTTGGGTGGATCGAAGCCAAGTAGATCAACGGGTGAATGCATTTTTTGTTCCACGCCGTTAATTGCGTTGGAAACATCTGCACGTGCTTTGCGCGTGTCACAACGCAAGTTGAAGAGGTGGTGTGTGTGTATATATATATATATATATATATATATATATATATATATATATATATATATATGTATATGTATATATATATGTATATGTATATATACATGTATATATATACATATATGTATATATGTATATATATACATACATACATATATATATATATATTCTGATGAATTAATTAACTAAATTACATGTTGGGTTAAAGAAATGGAATTTGTCATCAGATAAATGCATTTGATTTAGGAGTAGAAAGGCCCAAATTTTTGCTATTGGATTTAGGAGTAGAAAGTTCCTTCACAACCAGAGAGAGACTTTGTAATGGAGAGGAGAGGTTGGAATGCATGAAGAGAGAGATACATGTATTGTATTATTCTCTCTGGTTTGATTGGGAATTAAGCTATTGGATTTTGATTCAACAATTGTTTCTCCAATTGTAAGTGTGATTTAGCTTCAAACATTGCATATATGTGCTGACTTAGCAGAATAAACTTAAAGAGAGTTTGGCTTAAGTCTGAAACAAATTATATAGTATTCATGCATAAATATTACTGAAGGAAGTAATCAAAGAATAAAAATTTATTAGACAACAATTTTCTGCTGAAGAACTAAGTTACAATCATTTTGGACTTTCTGTAACAAGAGAAAAATAAAAGAATGACCAAAAGAATTTTGTATGTTGTATGTTGTAGATGGAAAAGACCAAACCTTGCATGGTTTTGGAGAGCAAGAGAAAGCTGCTGAAGAGAGAGAGAGAGAGAGAGAGAGAGAGAGAGAGAGAGAAGCAAGCTGATGCACAAGTCACCTAGTTTGGCTGAGAGGTGGAGGGGCCGTCCGTGACATCCGCAGGAGCCCATGCAGAGACTGTGTACAGAGGCTGGTGCAGCCACTTGAGGGTGAGGCCATCACCTTCTCCTTGCTCATGGATGCTGTAGTTCTCACAGGAGTACATCCTTGGTATCATGCGGCTCTGCTCTCCCTCTCCGATGCCCAGGCATCGAAACCCACCATCCTGCATCAGCTTCCTCCACCTATCGAAGCTCTCGTGCCTCTCCGTCCTCTCACTTCCTTCACGCGCGACTATGTTCCTGATCTCTTTAGCAAAGGCTTCTTCGATCTTGATCCTGGCCTGGCTGTCCACAGGCAGAGCATGTTCCATGGAATCAAAGACGGAAGCGTAGTAGTTGAGCGATCCGGCGAGCCTCGTCTCCCAGTTAGGCTCGTTGTGCTTCGCTTCTTGCTCTGCCATGGCGACGATCTCCGGGCGCGTGCTCCTTATCAGACCCAGCAGGTCCGTCAACGCCTTCCCGCTCTCGTCGTAGAGCGTCTTGTGCATCGTTAGAGCACAGTTCACCGCCACGCACTCTTCCCTCTTCACGTGAAGCATCCAAAGCCTGATGTCTTCCAACCTGTCCACCACCGGATGGAACTCGAAGGGAAGGTCGAGGGATTCTGCGATCCCTGCGAGCCGGACTCCTGCCTGCTGGAGATGCGGTCCGCACTCCCCGATGCCGGTGATCCGCACATGGCCGGGAGGGTTCGGCCTGGAAGCTAAGCTCTGGAACAGAGCCGGCCACTGAAGTCCTTGCTTGACGTCGAAATCTATGATGTGCACTCTGTCTTTTCCTTCGAATGCCTTCAGCAATCTCTCGTTCAGGGTGAAGTGGAGAAACTTGGGAATGGGGCTGACGCAATCGAGGAGACGCAGTGCGATGGCATCGTCGTCGTCGTCGGTCGGGTCGGTGATGGTCTTTGGTGGAGCGACAGAGAAGATGTGCGGCAAGAGCTTTGCGGCTCGAAGTGCTAAGGCCTCGGTGAAGTAGGCGACCACCCGGTGAAGAGGGGTCCCGAATGGGGTGGCCATCTCTCCGAGTCGAGCTAAGAAGAAGCTCATGGCTTCGTAGTTTGACGAGCTCATGGACTCCGTACAGGAGGTGAGCAAGCTCACGAGCTCAAGACCCTGCTGCTCCGTCTGGATACCCTCTCCTTCACCTCCAAAACCAGCAAAACCAGAGGCAGGAGGAAGACGAGGCCCATCCGATGTCGCCGTATTGCCAGAACAGATGAATGCGCCGGACGAGGAACTCGACTCCGACCGCGACCTGTCATGGCCGGAGAACGCCGGAAGTGGAAAGCTTGCTGCATTGGGCACAAGAAAGACCCTCTCCTCCTCCGCCTCCACCAGCGGAGGCTCTTCGGTGGACGGAGACGGCCATGCATCGGCTTCGACGTCGACTGTCCTCGTCCTCTTTGCGCGGTAGTCACCGCACGTGATCCTGTCGTGCAGTCGCTTCGAGCTCCTCCTCTGCTCCCACGGCCCGCCGTTGAAGCCGTCAATGGCCTCCACCGTTCTTCCCCAAGGGGCAGCAGCCTGGGCCACTAACGACGACGACGAAGAGTGTGTTACTGGGTGTTGCCTAAAGGAGCAGCTAGTCCCTGGGGCCTCCGCCGAGGGCGTCTCGCCGGAGAGGGCGGCCCGCAGGGGGTCCTTCCGGGACGAGAAGCCGCAGGGCAGGTCAAGCCGCTGGGTGCCCATCGTCTGCTGCGGAGGGCAGTGCTTCTTCTCCTGCAGCTGGAAATGGTAAGGTTGCAACTGCACAGAAGCGTCAATCCCCGGCGATGGCAGCGTCAATGGGCACCCAGCCAACATCCTCTACTCCTCTTCCAATTTTTCTTTGTTATTACAACAACAAAAAAAGAAGATTAAAAACGCAAATAATTCTTTCCTCCTTGTAATCAGTGAGTATATCTATTATTCTTCTTCTTCCTATCTTTATTAGAAGAAGAAAAGAAATGCGAATAACTCGACACAAAAGAAGCCTTTTCCTATCTGTCTTCGAGGAGCTGCCTATGTGTTTCTTTCAGGTGTTGCAATTCAAATTCAAGAAGAGAGGAGAGGTAATATTGGCTTAAAGAATTTAAGGAAAACAATGTATGAGACGGTAAAGAATTTGAGTTCTTTCTTTCTTGCTTGCTTTAGTTTTTGTTTCAAGAAGAAAAGGTTGTGTGAAAGAATCAAAGAATTGTTAGAAGAAAAGAAAAACAAAAAAAGATCGATCTTGATTCGAAGACATTACCGAGGGGAGGTAAGCACGAAGCCATGGGAATTCCACAGCGAAGCTCGTGCGGGCTCCCTGGTTGTCGGAGAAACCTCTGACCGGCCACCAGGTATCTTCGCCGCCTCCATGATCAGACGAGAAAAACAACAGGGGGAAAGAAGGATTAGCTGTGGAAAGACATCTGTCGGGGTTCGTGTACGAAGAACAAGGGGGAAGATTTAAGAAGAGAGGGGATTAGAGGGATTTGGTGTGCTCCTTCGCTGCTCCTTCCGTCATTCCATCCCCTCTTGCTGCTGCTGCTGTTGCTGCGTGCCGGGCGATGGTTGCTGCTACGGACGCCATTAGGCCATGGGAAAAACGCTGAACCGTAGCGAAGGGGGATGATTCCCGTGACGGTCCAGTTGCTGATCTCTTGCCGTCAGATCTCCATCGGACGGGGGTGGGCTGGGATCGATTCGACCGTTTGGGGGGCAGTAACGCTTTTTTAGTCAATGTGACCGTTGGGGAATCAGGGGCGGTGCACGGATCGAATCGAAGCGGGTGACCGCACCGCGGGAGGAAGCTTCTTAGGCCGGCGGGGGTCGCATGTGATCAGCCCGTGGACGTGCGATCCGTGAAGGATCAGCTGCAGGGGCCGTAACTTGTCGACCACTCTGAGATGATATGGAAGTCTGACGCGTGGGATTTCCAGCGTCGGGTTGGGTTGTTACGGTGTGCCATGGTTGAGACAGTTCAGCTGACGGGAAGTCTAAAACTAGGGTTCTGTATTTGTACGAAGACATGTTTTCCTTGAGGGAGCGAGTGAGTATAGATCAGGAGATAGAACGTGTGCTTGCTTTCCTAGCAAACAAAAAACAGGTTATACGTTGTCTCCGTATTCATGGCTTAGACATTTTGATTTCAATAGCTTCTTCACCAAAAGAAAGGAGTTGGCATTGTGAATACCTAATACAAGAAAGAAACCGGTTACATATAGTTCCAAAGATCCTTATCGTGCTTCGCATGCGAGTTTGCTCCATGCAGCTGACGATAGACATGTTTGTGCCTCGAATCTTTCTCATCACTGCATCTGGTTATCTTGCGCTTCATATCTCCCATCTCCGTGGATATCGGCCGGTTTTTGTTGGACTTGTGGGTTTGAGCAAGGTAACTTTCGCTATGTTTGTGCTTGTGCCTCACTTTATGAAGATGGAGATGAGTGTCGTGTTTAAGGTGAGAGCGATCATTTTCTGCCAAGCCAAGATGGATATGTTTGTGGGGTACACGATGACTGTGACTGCTTTTTGGCTTCTTTCCATCGTGTGAAGGAATTGGCTTGTGCTTGTGGTGCACATCCCGGCCAGTTTCTTTCTGATGTCTAAGGCCAGGCTTCTTAACGTTTTTTGCATGCTTTGAATTGATTCTATTCCTTTTCTTTGTGCCTTTAAGTCGATCATCCCACCAATCATAGATTGGATCAAAAAATCCTTTTTGATGCAGTAGCCAGAGGAGCACAGTACCTGCAACTCTAAGATATGTTAATTTCGAAACATGCTCAGAATTGTGTTTAGAAACTGACCAGTCACTACAAAGGAAACGTACCTGTCGGGAGTGATGCAAGCAGTAGTCCAAACATCACTATCCAACTCACACAGACATATTGTACGTGGCAACTGAAATCGAAGAAACTTTGACATTTACTTCTGCGCCAAATGAAAGATTTTGAAGTCATACTTGGCACTATTAGGATAAGATACAGAGAAGCATGCTACTAATCATGTACTACCAACGAAATTATCTGGCTTCATTCATTAATCTGAAAGAGATTATATGCCTGCAATAGGAAAATGACTGACCTTGATTGACATCATTTTTATGGTTGCATTCGTGTATACAAGTAGATAAATGCAGACATGTGATGATTATGGACAAACTTATTTCTATACTGTACCGTGCGGTAGATGAATCACAGCTTCTATGTGCCTCTAGATGAAGTAAATAAGCACTTTCTGATGATAGGATAAGAGGATATCAGGGATAAACAGATACTACACTACAACTACTGTGCTTTGAGGTATGCTACAAAAGACTTATCAAAGGTAAAAGACATGATAAAGCATGACATAAACATAAAAGACATGATACCTTCTTACAAAAGATATAGACACAAGTGATTTATCAAAGGTAAAAGGAAAAAAACAAAGATTCCCGAGGCTTTGATAAAGCATAATTCTCTATGCTTTTACAAAATAAAAATTTGGTGGGCAGCCTGAGTAATTCAATTATTCACCTCTTGTGGTCTAGCAGGCGTCTACTATGTTCAATGAAAATTATCACAGGTGAACCATTTTTTATCATAGTGACTGAGAACCATTTGCAGTCATTTTCTCAGCCTGTGCCACCAAGGCACCAACAATGTCTAACTAGCAATAGATTTCTTTACTGTTAAACATGAAGATATAAGATCATATGTTTGCTCCATCAGCACCATTTTACCTAATTAATTACCCAAGATCTCCTGCTACAGCAAATTCAATGCAAAATCCTTGATTCTACCAACTTATCAAAGTCAACGCACCTACTTTACCCACCCTCGCTTCTGCTCCTTTGATACCCTTTATTCTATGACTGTTGTTTCCATGACAAGTTATTAGTAGACACGGTCAACTAGTTGGCCCCAACCAATTTCTTATTGCTTTTCTGCCTATTACATCATTTTCTTACCTCAAGCTGCTGCCAACTCATCAAAACCACAATACCTATTTTTTGTCTAATAATATCAAGGGTAAAAATATGACAAGTCCAGAGAGGTCCTATAAGCACCAAAGTTTTAGAGGGCAAAGGAAAGATTAGCATGAATAAGTTGGAATGGTGGGATCTGGATTTATAAGAATAGATGAGTCTTTTTTTTTTTTTCAAAGGGTAGACAATGAAGACAGGATTTGATACCAAGGGCTTGCTATTACAGGCATTTACTAGCTAAGCTAGCTGACAACTTACTTAGCTAACTAGATAAAACTTATTGGCTCTTAAGCATAGATGGGTCGCCATAAGCAACAAAAACTAGAGTTACACAGTATGAAGTGCGAACAAAGGGAAGGAGCCCTTTCTAATGTCAAGGTGGCAAGTATGAGATTTTACCAAGGTCACATCTAGGCTGCTGAGTTCTTAGCCAATCTAAGATTCTTCCTGAGAAAAATTATATGTCCCAAAAATATATCTCCCTTAAAAGTATCTCCACCAAATGAGTGTAGATACATTACTGCACAGACCAGAAAATACTCTGCCATAATGCGTTCATGATTTCCTTGTGCACATAATAAAAGATGATTCTCTAATACTAACCTAGCGTATTTACCAATTAAGACTGAACTTTGAACAAGGCACAATATCTTGCATGTGTTGCTGCAAACACTGATTGTCTCATCAATTATATGGAGTAAAACCAAATATTGGAAGTAATGCCGTATATGATTCATATATTATGCTTAAGATAGGTCTTTAATTACGGACTAAAGCGACTGTGATTCTAAAATAATTTGATTGGACAGTTACACACCTACATGTTCTCCCAGTAAAAAAGTCGACCAAACCACTCCACATCATACTCCAGGCCCCTTTAATAGCTTCAAAGAAACTATTTATCTCATTCTTTTTCAATTCATCAGCAGGAACTATCTGCAACATTCTTAACAAATGAACTGAAAGAAGGTTGTTGAATAATGAGGATTTGGTATATGATAAAGATAAATAAAATAACATGTTATCAGCAAAAAATATGATAAACATCTTCAGAAAGATTAAAATTAGCTGGATAGATATGCTACCATCACTGATAGAAGACTGAGGCAACCAGGATAAAAATTTTAGGCTATAGATCCTGTTTGGAATACAATATTTGTAAATAAAATATGTTCTCCTACTACAATCAAGATCTAGATAGAACATTCATATTCGAAATCACTTGAGTAGTTACCAACAAATACAAGAAAAAATAAATCATGTTGAACTGTACTGAAACTAGAAGGTGCTGCCATATTTGATATCAAAAAGTCACTAACAAATAAAAACACTAAATCACATACCAAAAGTTGCTCAAAAATCACATTAAAAAACTAACTACAGTTTACATCATATTCTATACAAAAGTAAATACTTTTAGGTGGTATTTAGTAAATAATGTACAGTTTATATCATGTTTTAGCCATCATATTCTATAAAAGAGTAACCAACGTTCTGTTTCCAATCACATTCTCAATTTAATTTTGACTTATTAGTATATATCACAGTACCTGCCATGTTGGTACCAAACTAACATGAATCATGGAGCATGCCAGCAGCTTTTTCAGCACAAATTTTGGTTAAGCACTAGTATCAGAACATAGAATAACACAGTACATTACGCGGTAAGTACCAAGTATGCAACTAACCAGACAAACAGCAATATGGTGTGTCATATATGAACTTTCTATACAAATTCACTTTATTTAAGATACCATCAAGGCCAATAAAGCATGTAGGAAGATCGTCTTGTTAAATAGTTGACTAGTAGTTAGTTCCTATGTAATATATAGTCAACACAAAATTGTTACCTTCTTAAAGTAATTGGATTAATTTAGCACAACTACAAAAGAGATACGAGGATTAATTTATTCCTATCTCGAAGATGACAATTTTTAAATCCTTATCACATTCATGTGAGAAAGAATTGAGGTATAAATTCTGGCATCGGCGTGAAAGAAATATATTGAATGCAAAATAGAATCAGATCAAACTAATTATAGCATCCAAAAAATGCTGTCAATTGCACATTGCAAATCGGAAAGTGAAAGAAGAGAGATGAAGTACGAGATAAGGGAAAGGAAAAGAGCGTGGGGTAGATATCTGAAAATTCAACATAAGACAGGTATTGAAAAGGTTGGATGTCTCCAAGCAGACATCACAGTGATTGTGCATTATTATGCACAGTCAAGTGGTCAGTACTTCATTATAATATAAGTAACAAAGTATTTGACTACCTGTGATATATATGAACAAGAGTGTAATGCTGGCCTAGCACAACCTACCATGACAATAAGGCAGCATAGCACTGAAGCAGGCATAATCTGTCACAGTCCATACCTTTTTCCAGCTTAGAACTTAAAAAAATAACAAAAAGGATGACACTTTTTGTAGTTTTCTGCAACATATATTACTCATTAATGAATCTCATCAAAGGATAGGTCAAATAACAGTAGGATATGCCAATTCATAAGCTCTTAGGATAAGCTGTCTTTTTTTCTTTCAACAAGTATTTTTTTTATTGAAAACTTCTTTTCCCTTTTCCTTTTTCCTAAAAACTTTTTTTCCAATGGCACGCCAATCTTATTTACAATTAGTTGGCCAGCACTGTGATCGAGCCAAGATCTGAATCCTTGGTATTATAGATTTGTAGTTTATGAGATATGAGGTGTAATTTCCCAAATTACTTTGATTTGCTCTATAATAGATTTGTTTGAGGATGTTCAGAGTGGATGATGCTCTTGCACGTACAGTTAATCAGCTCTAATAGTACAACATGATTGAAACTTTTGTTTAGCTTCCAAGTGCACAAAGAATTGGTGAAACTGAACTGCTATCCTCGCTTTATGGTGATAGATATTGGGCTTCCTGGCTATCTCAAACCAATCAGACATATTCAAGTCCTAGTTAACTATTTTGGTTCCAAAATTTTTCAGTTGAATTTTCCTGATAAACATGGGTAGGTTTCATTATGCTACAAGTCTAATAAACAGGTTATGGATGCATTCTCTAGGGATATCCTATTTATATATGAAGCTAAGATACCTACGATTTTGTTTCTTTCCAAGGTCTTACATGCAAGCAAATTGAACTTCTCAAGTTCAATAACTGAAACGAACAACACAAACATATGCATGTGATAAATGCAATACTTATTAAAGAAACATAATTGATGTATGCCACTAGTAACTGTGATCAACATTCTTTCGGATTATATGTTTCTGGGAGAAAATAATATGATATTTTGTGGTCATCAAATCAGCCTCATAAAATCTATTTTCATCTGTCTAAAGATCATAATTTCACACTAAGATTTTAAAATCTAATTACACATATAATTAGCTTATTTTTCCGAAAGCAAAAAATAAATCTCATGACACAAGTAGAGACTGATGATCCACAAAACCAACTTCACAGCTGATTATCAGAAACTCAAAAATCGATATCTTCAGTGATAAATATGTCAAAAAAATATCAACTTCAAGGACTAAGAAGACCTGTGATCCATTTTCGAGAACAGTAGCAGTGGTAGTAAACTGGCATTCTGCTTGATCAAGTACACTAAAATCAGAACCCTTGAGTATAGCTGCACATGAGAAGAAATTTTCTTTAAAAAATACTAAAAATAATGATAAAAGAAAAAAAAAACAGTTTAAAGACAATAAATGAAGCAAATGTAAAAATGTTGGTCCCTTACAAATTGGACACTTACAACACACCTGCACACTGATATCTTGCAGCTTGATCTGTGGTTGGATATATGTAAAATGATCGAGTAACCTCTTCATCTGGTTTCAGTATAAAAAATTGTTCCTGCATGCATTGGACAGATCAATATCCACACCATTTGGAAAAGATAAATATTTTAATAATAAAGAGAAACAATTTAAAAGGAAGACAAAATGTAAGATAAGAGGAAAGGAAGAAGACAATTAGAAAAAGACAAAAGAAAAATAATTGAACACTTGTATAGACATGTTCAAAGTAGATATATAAATGACCATGTTGAAAGAGGCAGTTTAAAATATAATTAGTGGTGTGAATAAAAAGAAATTTGGCTACTCTTAATTTATATAGAAGTCAGTAGTGGAAAGAAAATACACATAACCAACCCCAAATAGATGGAACATTATGGCTCGTTGATATAGTTAGGCATCATAGTGAAAAACTAGCTAACGAGAACTATAGGTAGGAAAAAAAGAAATATTGAAAGATTATCTTTCTGACTCCAAATCTGATCACTCTAAATTTTAATGCTCTATAAACAGAAAAAGCTTGCAAAGAATCAATCCTTTTTGAAGAATATAGTAGGTTAGAATGATTAAAAATTTTAATTCACATGCAAATTTATCTAACATAAAAAGTAAATGAAAGATTCTCTAAATTTTTCAAAAGATACGATAACATACAGTTCAAATTTCAGTTTGATAACATATGTATTTTCCAAAGTATTTGGTGTTTTACATAAGACTAATGCAAAGTTTTCACTTCTTTAGGAAAGATGTTTTAAAGTTTTTTTAGCAACAAATATGCAAGAGTAGCACAAGTATGACAATGTAATTTGTAAACATGAAGGAATGAGCAAAATAAACTTACCGCCATGTAACTTACACCACTTAGACAGTGAAACTGCAAGATAATAAATAGTCAAAATTTAGAAGTAGAGGTCAAACTTAAAGTAATCCTATAGGCACTCTTTTAATTGTCCTCAACACATTCAAATTTATGGACTTTAAAAGTCAAATTTATCTATTATACAATAAATCAGAAGTCTCTCGGGTCAAATTACTCTAAGAGAGATTTTTTTTCTTAAGAAATAAGTATTATTATCTAGCAATCGATGCCAAGGGGTTGAGACTCAACAAACATACTGTTAAACTATAAGATGCTTCTAGTTCACCAATGTTCTTAGTTGTTATTGTCGCTGTGCCAAATTGTGATAGGGCTTCAAAAGTGGGGATTTTTATGCTTAAAATCTTTCCAGGGCTCCTGAAAGAAAACAATAATGCTATTAATTATAAATGATGTACTTTTTTCAAAATCATACACCAAACATAGAAATTTGACATGAAGTAGTGTAACTACTCTAGATATGGACAAAGACAAATAACATAATCAACAAAATTAGGATTACTAAATCGTAATTATATTAAAGGAATTACATAACCCATAATGCTAGTTAATATGTTTACAGTCTCAAGGCAAGCAAATGTATCACTAAAAATATTAGTCATAAGTAATTTATGCCAAATGCTAAAACTTTATTCTCTGTAGAATACCTGCATTAGAAGTAACAAAATGTTGAGAGCTTGCCCCATCAAAGAAAACATGAATGAAATTGTTGGCAACTACTCAAGATTTCTTCACAATTTTCTTCATCATGCTATTTCAATATGATGAACTTAAACTACTTCTACATGATATATCCATACAAAAACAAGGTTGAGTCCCCAGAACAAACCCATCCTTTCATATAATGTGTTGCTAGCTGAACTTTATATAGCACATATAAAGTGTTCAACAGGATCCATAACCACACCATTATTGCAGAGAACAAAAATCTTTTGGTCAGCCAATAGTACTATTTTTCAGTTTCTACTAGACTCATGGATACAGCCAAGTAACTCTGTTGTAACAGTGCTTGACATCTTTAAGTTAACTTGTTTCTGTTCGTAGGACATTAACTGTTGAACATCTTAGCAGTGTCAAACCTACTATACATGATAAGAACAAAACACAGGTCATAGGAGAAAACATATAACAGAAACATTTATAGTTTAATTATTTAATTATACCAGTGTCTATGTGTCATCTCAGGTTTTAGAGTTCCAATTATTGGTACATTAAGTGCTAAGAATGACTTGATATATGCATAAGATGGCTCAGTGCACAAGGCTAACCCAATAGAGGTCTAGGTAGGGTGCAACGGCGCCATTTTTCATAACTCAGAAGACAACTAAATACTATACACAATTTTTTATTGTATTATCTGCATGCTACCATGATACAAATAAAGTAAAAGTTAGCATGATACAGTAAAGTTGTAAACATATATATATATATATATATATATATATATATATATATATATATATATGTATGTATATATGTAAAACTAAAAATAAACTATGTTTTGATTGTGCACTTTGGAGGTCACAAACTATCACATCCTTAAGAATATGGATGATCATTCTAGATATGAGAATATAATATACTGTTATTGCTTAAGTTCTTGAAAATTTTAGATTGCTATGCCTTTAAAAGCAGAAGGTACTAGCTTTGGTATCTGTGGTTATGACAAATATAAGGCCTCTGAGATGATTAGACAACACGGCCTGACCAAGCTGGATTTTGGACTTATGTATGCCCTTGGAATCCATGAACATGCCAATTTGGTCCAAAACACCAAGGATCTTACAACAGGAACTTCCATCTACTTCCCAATCTCTGGAGGATCTAAATTGCCCTTTGCCAAACATGTAGGAGCATTCTAGGTTCCAAGAACCATCGATTTAGATTTTGCTCATATATGCCAGTATGAACCAGCATTTACTAGTCTGACGGGTGCCTAATATGCGGACCAAGAACATTCACCCAATTCAATTAGGTACCAGGCATACCACCTGGTAAACTTGTTTCAGGCAGTCAGCCTGGTAACTAGCTGATAAATACCAGGTGATAGGCTGACCCAACTTGTCCTACTCTTCATATATCTCAAGAGACCCCTTTCTTATCCTCAAGCAGCCTTGTTTTCTCTCTTGATTTTTTTCTTTGGTTCTCCTTCATATAACTCCCATTCTGCTTAGAATTTCTAAAGTATCTGGAGCTTACTCTCCTACTACTGTGTGAATTTCTTGAGAACCAACTTGGTATTTCTCCCATATCAAATAAATCAATTAGTTTCTATGTTTAACAATGAGTTTTGGATTAAATAAAGACAATTTTTAGTTTCAAAGCTTCAACATCACGTGTACTACACATTGATCTACTTCAATGCAAGTTAGATCAGCTACAATTCGGCCCAGATTCATGAGGATCTAGCATAATTCCATGCTCAGCCTCAACACAAGGTATGGGGTTTATCGATAATGCAATGATCCATTAGAAGACCAATATCAATCAATTAGTCCTTGCTAGAAACCACTAAGGTCGTAACTCCTTACGTGGCTTGGAATCAACAATTACCTCCATTTGGAAGTACTATGCCCAAAAAATTTCATAGGTTGTTCTATATATTAGTAACCTTACAGAACATCAATTGCCTACAAGCTGAATCCTTTTTCTCCACTAAATTGTTAAAGTGCTTAAACAAAAATACATCTCTAACCTACTCTTCAACTTATATAATGCAAGGTGAGATTAAGGAGCAAGACAACTTAATTACAAGCTATTCATCAACTGTGATGAGCTTTTCATTGCTGTTTGCTGAATCATTTTGAAGGAGAGAACAGATTAACCTCAACCAAGTTAGTAATGCTAAAGAGTACAAAAAGCTATTCTTCTTTTAGCTTGATATTAGGTGTTCGCTTCAATCTATGATGACAATTCCATTACTTATTTGATCTGTAGCTTCCAGGATCCACACCATTCTCCACTTTCCTAGTGATCCCACTTCATACTGGCCTTCTCAATGAAATTAGAAATTTAGAAGGGTAAACTTTTGTTCCTTTTTACTCGAAAAGAATTTTCATTTACATTTACTACTTAATTCTATGTTGATCCTTTGAGTAAAAGGGTAATATCTTCCATGTACATATGAAACAAGGTACAATAAACATTTTTATATCATAAAGTAATTAGCTCGATACATACATTTTTTGACATTTCTTCCATGCACTTCATTTTTTCCAGTGCTAGAAACATGCAGGGATGTATCCTTAAAACTGTAATCTAATAAATTTAGCGACACATCTATATGAAACAAGGTGCAATAAACATTTTTATATCATAAAGTATTTAGCTGGATGGATACAGAGTTTTGACATCTAGTTCTCCTTATGCACCATATAGTCCTAAGGTCATCATGTCCTTTTTCTATCTCAGTGTTTCTGACCATCTCTTCTTTGTCTTTTATCTTTTTCACCTGGAGGGTAGACCAGAACACAAAGCTGTTTCCAAAATGGGGTGTGGGAACAGGAGTGTCCATGAGCATTTCCCTCCTAAAAACCTAATTTGGACCAACATATATCTCATACAAAGACTGACTGATAAGGTTATTTCTAGACTAGAAGTCCTGAGCCACAAGTGATTTCTCAATAATTACCATCAATTGGAACCATCTGATTCACAACATGCAAATTTTACCAGCTCATTGTCAGCTTCTAGCTTTCTCAAGCACAACGTATGATTGTTTCTACTATGATGAGTATTTTAATAAATCAAAAGTCATACACAGCATAACTCTATTGAATCATTAATAAATCATTAATTACAAAGAATGATTGATTTAAATTGTTCTATATCATGTAATGGCATCGGAGACCATAAGCATCATTAAGTAGAATAAAATTATGCATGCAGTTTTTACAGATATTTATAGTTCAAGAACACACTGAACAAATAAGAGCATCAATAGCCAGCAGGTACCTTTGATAAACATATTCGATATCATCAGCACTCAGTTCTATCAATAAATTAGTGTTGAGAACCTCAGTTATGCCAACCGAGAATGTATGTGTCCCAGCATTCTGCATGAAGTAGATTATAGAATGTCAAGAGAATAGTAAGTGATTAGTTAGGAAAAGAATAGTATCTAAAAAAAAGTACAAATCAACTAGAAAAATAATCATAACTGGATGTTGATTTATCCTTTCAAACCTCCGTTCAACCATATACTGAGGTGGTTGGTTTCTTCCTATCCTGTTTTGGTCCGCCTGTTATAATAAGATAACCTTTAATCTTAAGTTTCATGAATCCAGATATAAACATTATCCATCAGATCAATGCAAGATAATAACAGTATCCATATCGCTTGGCATGGTTAAGTCCGTAATAGATAAAGATGAAGACTTTATATGCAAAGTAAGTGCAATTATCAGAAAGGATTTTGACACCAAAATCATGCAGGAGAATATAGCTAAAATAATTGAACATTGTCATTGCTCTCGAGCTTACTATGAAGCATTTCGAGACCCACAAATACTCATCACATAGTTGGAAGCTTGCTTAGATGGTTCAATAAGGTGGAATAATGGTTGAACTAAAGCTCCAAATAGCAATTAATGTTACTGACTAGAACTATAGGATTAAAAGAGGGTTGAGCATGTGTTGCATGCATTGGCTACAGTCATTTGAATATGGTGGCCATTTGGAGTTTGTCGGATGGTTCAAAAAACAAAGAAAGGTGGTAGAATTTAAGAGGAAAATTGTATTGTAAACCAGGAAACCAATAGTGACAAAAAGAGATGATAAAAGGCTGAAAAGGCGGCAGGATCTCAGCATGGTTTGACAGGCACTCAATGCTATAAAGCAAGAAGTAAAAGCTGTTGTTATTGCCTTATTGGTAGTTAGGACTATCAGTTTCCTGGTTGAGATGCTATAAAGCAAGAACAAAAAGCTTTGTGGTGCAATATGCAGATGACAGGATAGTGGAAACTTAAGGTCTGTTGATTACATACGAGAAAGATTGGGCTAAAGATTGGACAGGTAGAGATAGCCAATTAGCATGGAGAAAAAAGAAAAAAAGAAGAAAACAGTAATGAGAGAAGAAAAGGAAGGAAAGAACGAGAAAGAGAGGATTTTCCCACTGTGACATCCAAATGTGGGAAATAACTTAAATGACTACCACAAAAGGATGCCCAAAAGATATAGTTCTTTAACAATAAACTAAACATATACTTAAAGCATCATGAGCAAGTAATTATCCCAATTTCTAGAAATTAGTGACCAAGAGTTGTATTCATCAAACACGTAACCAACCATTTTAAAGAAATAGTAGTGCATATAATTCAACATCACTTACTTCCCAAAAATGCCACAGTTGATTATGCAAGCAACTCCAATATGGGGAAGAGCAAAAGGTAGGCTGGTTCCTGTAAGCTTCATAACTAACACCAATTTTATTGCATTCCAGACCATCTAATGAGAACCTCACTCTCTCCAACAGCATCCACCTTGAGAAGTTCTGTCCAAGATTTTCTGGTTGACCAGGAGGACCCTAGCAATATGAGACAACTTATAGCAAGCAAATAAGGTAAACATTCCAGAATAAGATATCAAAGTATAATGTCAGTTACAGATACATATTCTTTTAATTGTGATGGTAAAGAAACAATTTCCAGGATCATTTATATTATCATAGTATACAACAATTTAAATATAACTGTGATAGTCAGAAACAATTTCCAGACTCATTTCTATTATGATAATATACAACAATTTAGAATAAGTATCGTCATCCAAGTTGGACAAGTAAAAGCTCTGGAACTTAGATGTAAAGCATATTTGAAGAGCACAGAAGAGCTTTAGGTTAGTAATCCCTGGCATGCCTACTAAATCCTGTTACCATACTTCTTGCCATATAGTTTCACATCGATTAACTAATGCACTCTTCATTTGTCCAAGCTCTCATAGATATATGCATGATATCACAAATCTCCTTCCACAAACTGTATCTATGCCAGCTGGCAAAAATATAACCCCATAAAATGAATTCACCCAATGATGACAAAGTCCACCAAAGCTACAAAGATACCCCACTCACTCCATAGGTGCCTCCTCTTTCCTTGCATTGCATCTTTGAAACCCTAAGTGTAGCCAAGAAAAAAGTCGGGATCAGTTTGAGCCACTACAGGTGGAGGTTGATTCATTGGAGTCATTTAGTTGGACCAGTTAATTTTTGAATTGGTCCCACAATAATATTTAAGCAAAGATGGGTACAACATGTCCTCAACCCAGTCTAGTTATAAACGGATATCAATCAAGTAGCTTGCTTCAAGGTTCGTAATTTCGTACCGTACCGACATATAGTATGATATGAGCATATCTCTCGGTATGCTCTGGTATACCTATATATATATATATATATATATATATATATATATATATAATAATAATAATAATATTATTATTATTATTATTAAAAAAAGGTGATATCATCGAGGTGACGACGCCTCGTTTCTTCTCCCCACGAAGCCTCAGCAGCTTCTTCTCCCAACGCGGATGAGGAGAAGAAGCCGACGACGCCGAGGCCTCATTGCCTTAGACAAAGAGGAGGCAACATCTCATCTGTGATGTCCGACAAGGTAGAGCGACAACGGATCAGGATCGTCGATGGAGAGCGACGTCGGATCTCCAGGTTCTTCCTTTTCTTCTCACTCTTCTTCCTTCTCCCTCAGCTAATATTGCCCGGTAGCGAGCGACAACGGTCGAAATCGATTGTTACCGACTGATTTCGGGCGGTAACAGGGCGGAAATAACCCCAATCGATGGTACCGTCCAGTAGCAGGCAGTCCACGTACCGATCTGCTGGTGGACCGGTACGTACCGCCCGGTGCCGGCGGTATCATTCAAAATTAAAATCCTTGGTTTGCTTGCTACACATCAATACTTCTTTCCTTAAACAGAATATTTCAAGAGATGAAACAATAGTAAATTGCATGAACTTCTTATCTAGTATGGTTTGCCACTCCACATTCTGATCATATGTAGTAAGCGTGCCACTGGGACAGCAAGGGTTTTTGTGATACCATGTTTACTTCAAAGTGCAATGGCACATATTATTCGCTCTCATCTATTATTGAACTAAATATTCAACCCACATGAATTGGCACAATTTAAAATGATGATGACGAGAATGGAGGCATAAACTGGGGAATAAAGAAGTCAAGTAGATGGAATAAGAAAAAGGATGAGAAAGATTCAAGTGCAAACAGGTGCTTAAGTAAAAATTTTAGTCACTTCTTTTCTCCGAAACTAAACCTGATGTACAAGATATCAATAACCATACAGTGAACATAATTCATGACATATATCACATACCGATCTTGGTATCACAAGATAAAAGTCCTCAAAAGATGGGAGACTTGTATATCCAACAAAATCACCAATTAGATTTACTCTCAAAAACTTGTCATTAGAGAGTACAGTTCTATTTTCAGGACCAACAATCACTTCCTGCAAAAACACCAATATACAATTTAACCTCAACTTGTAGCTAATACTACACTTAATTCCTTAAAGCGGTAAAGATTACACATGTTTATTCAGAACTCAACACTATAGCATTAAATCAGACAATTCCATATGGACCATGCACATGTATAAACCATTGACCCCATCAAATTTTGACAATCATAAGAAGAATGCATAAGATAGAGAGTCAATTTTCCAAAAAAGAAGAAGAATGCATAAGATAGAGAGTCAATTTTCCAAGACAACTTAAAGTATTAAAATTTTCCAAGACAACTAAAAATATTATGAAATCCTATTTTGAAGTAATTAAAAATGAGAAAAATCATCAAATTCCCTATTGTTGATAATTCTGTATTAAAACTTTTAGACTATAAATTTAATAAAAAGTTAAAAACAATCAGCTTTATGTGACATCAATTTTGAGAGGGACGAAAATTAATATATCTTATCCAACCAGACATGCAGGATAACTTTGACGGCTCATAAAAATATTATTTGTTTTTGGATTGACAAGTCATTTTGTGTTCCACATATGTGCTAATTAATGGTGTAAACAAAGTGTTAGAGATGAAAAATATGGTCATCCCATACAAGCATTGATGTTTGAGATCAGGAAAATGGTCTCCTAGTACATATAATTTTTTTTCAGCACACTTGAGGAAATTAGTGTTTCCTAGATGGGTCTGTACCCTTCAAAGATCACAAAGCCAATCGGCACATGCCAACACAAATGGAAACATGTCCTGTCAAAAGGGTATTAACATATGCCATGTCAATCCATGCCGGTGCTACCAACCAAGGAATGCTGTTTCAGACCTGTATCGGTGACGTAGTCTAACCAGTATGTACCAGTCGATATCTATAGCTATATAGCTAAGCCAATGCTTGGTCTGTTGCCTAGTACATGAGCATAGCTAGCAACTAGCACATCACCGAGTCAATGCATTCAGAAATGTATTGACACAACCTAATGCCCCCAAATAGCAATGCTTAATTCATTTATTAATTCAAGCAATGGAATCCAGATATATTTCAGGGAACATGTTAGATTCATTGTTCTATTTTAAGCAAAGATAAGTGATACCTATTGGTTAATTTCATTGCTAATGAATTAAAAATCAGTAAACAAGAGCCAGCTTTAAAGATCATGTAAGAATGTGTCTAACAAGTTTCCCATAACCATAAAATTCACCAAGGACCAGATTTCATTATTTTTACTATTAGTAATGCATGAAATTACTAGTCATACATAAGATCTTTATGTTGTATGTTATTTGCTCAGATATTGTTTTGATTATGTATGGTTAACTCTAAACTTGAGATACACAAACTTTAAAAAGTAAGGTTTTTAGCCTAAGTAGGTCTAAGATAAATCATGAAATACAGTTTAAGCATGCCAAGAGAACCAACGGCATAGTTGAATGGATGAACAAGAATAGGTATATTTCATCTATTATTCAACAAGGTGAGATTGATAAAGATATTTGTTCACATAATACAAGCAGGGTAATTAAAGTTAAAATCACATTGAGAGTTCCATATAATTGGCATTTGCCTCTTAGGTCAAAAGAAAATTTTATAAGACATTGTAAAGTTAGCGATACAATACAGATCAAAATACTGGACAATTAAGAAATAACATGTATAAAAATTTCAATAATAAAGATGAGAATGTTGAGTATGTGTGGAGTTTCTAGAAACAATTAAATGAGAAATGTTTTCATTTGTGAACAATTAAGTGCAAGGAGAACTAAGAAATGTTTATTGAAAACAAGAAAAGAGATTCAATTCCTCTTAACTTAACAAAGGATAGTATACTACCTTAAAACGAAATCAACACTGGGAAAAGTCCCTGTAGGCAACCTCAAAAAGTCACCTTTTTTATAAATGTGGTTGATTGTTTCAAATGGGTGACCACACTTAACTAAGACATCCTAAATTAACTTTAAGAACAACCCACGTAAAAAAAAAGCTGCTCTCTTTGGCAAAATTTATTTCCCAATCACAAAAAAACAATAGCAACACCCCTCACACCCCTTGGACTTATTTCCATTGTTCCAATATACATTAATTTGTTACCTGAAAATGTTCATGTTTGCATTGTTTGATTGCAAACGTGTGCATTGGTAATGGTTTAATAATGACCTGCACAAAGCTCATAGACTAGACTAATGATATTTCTAAGATTTAACAAACACATCTGCAAATTATTATTTGCCTCTCATTGAGATATTTCAACACCTCTTACTAGTTCAAACATTACAACTCTTCCAATAAATAAATTTAAATTCACAAACTGTTCAAAACATATTTAAGAACAAAATTCAATTCGGGTCAGTTATTAGGGAATAATAAAATATGCCTTACTAATCACTACCTAAAAATTTTTGCTTGGACAAACTATTAAGATTGCTAAGAACTATTTATGTTAAACTAAGCAGGGTTTGCGAAATTGGGTCAAGCCCCAGAACACAGAAATCTTTGCATTACCCAAATAAAGATTACACCTGATCAGATTTATTAAACAGCCAAAATTATCAGGTCTAGGAGTTGCAGTCCTTTGCATAACATTTAATAGCCAAATTATGCTATATAATATCCAATTTTCAGTCCATAATGCTAAAATTCTGAATAATGCCTTTAAGTTTCACTTTTCAATATATCACTCTTATTTACAATCTCCTCAAGGAAAGTTATATGCTACATCATAAAATGGAAAAGGTACACTGTGAAATATGAATCAGAAATGGTTCTTCATTGAGCACTTGTTGATGAAATTTTCATATGTTATTTTTTAATAACTTTAATCTCGATGACTATTGTAGAACTAAATATGATCATATTTGTTGAAAAGTACAAAAATTACCAACAGATATTTCAGTGAACAATAACACCTAACAGCATCATATTGAATTACATGCACAGAAATGTAAAAGAGCACCAAAGAATGAAATACAACTGTGTAAGGAATGTGCCAAAATAATGTAAGCCTTAATCACCAAACCAGTAGAAGGTGCTCCTGAGGAACCCACCGAAAGTGAAGAACCTTTCTTAACTTCAATACGAATACTAAAGCCGAGCGATCTCTTCCCAATGCCAAAAATATGAAACCTTGCAGGTAAATTGTTTTACTTGGAGTTAAACATTGAACATTGCAAAATGGGGTAAATCAAAACCTCAATGATAATTTATCCATTTATAAGTCGACCTTCAAGTTTCCTATTTTATGTCAAATGAATCATAAGCAGTATGAAGCAATTGTCCTGACTCCTGATAATTTGTTTATTTGACAGCTAGGTCTGTGGTGTAATATCTTTCACCAAAGCCATGGAAACTTGGTATTATACATCACTAGGACAAGATTTTTTTTCTTTTTACCACTATGACAAGTTATTACAGTACTTTCAGGTGAATCCATGACAGTTCTAATATTTTTCCTTTTACAACTAGAAGTTACAATAGTACTTTAAAGCAGGGTTTTTTAAACCAAACTGTACCACCCGGTAACAATGCTCCAACACAAAAACTTGCTTCCTTTTCTTTGCCCTTTTCACAGAAAGAGAGAGGGAGAGAGAGAGAGGAGAACAGGCAACAAATTGAGCGTGATATGGAGAAGGAAGAGTCAAGAATGGAGAGGCTTCCGGAGCTCTGCATCGCTTACGCCATTTCCCTTACATCGCCCCGGGAGGCGTGCCACTTATCCACCGTCTCGACCACCTTCCATGCCATCGCGACCTCTAGGACCGCTTCCTACCTGCTGCTTGAAGAAGCCCTCGTGGAAGAAGAAGCTGCCTCCCTCCGACCTCGACTCCTCCGCTTCTGGTCCCGTCGCACCCCTATCGTAGCGACACCGTCGGATGATGGAACTCGACCCATCACCGCCTTTGTAAATCACCCTGTTTCGGTGACTGAGGATGGCTGTTCGTCATCGCTCATTTTTACTGAGACAGATAGTAAGAGGTTAAAGGGTTTTATGCCCTCTTTTTTTTTTTTAGGTATACCGCTCGGCATTCTGTATCGTATTGTACCAAGCAAACACCGGTATGATATGATATTAAAAATCTTGCTTTAAAGCAGTGCCATCGTACAATGGTATATTGTTTAGTACGGGTCGTACATATTGATCTGATAGGGGATCAATATGTAGACCACTCTGTACTAGGTGGTATATACTAAAAGGTTTTGTATTGCCTGATATGAGCCTATATTACTCGATAATAATCGGATTTCAACTATTATCAATAAACGACTCAAATTTGACCCTTTCCAATAGTCAGATCCATTTGGCCCTTTTCACTCTCTTAAACTCTTATACTCTTTCAATCTCTTTCTCACTCACTTCTTTCTCTCACTCACATTTACACTCTCCTAAAATTTCACAAAGATACAGTTTGTGGATTAGATCAAACTTGGAAGGCTAATTAAGGAGGATTAACACTTAAGTTAGAGGAAGAACTCTCCAATCAAAAATATATAAATAGCATCTCAATCGCATTCAGCGACTAACTCGATCCAAAGACATGGCAGCGACATAGACAATGATGCCTCAACCAACGATAGCAACGACGTCGAGGACTCGATGGTCTCATATGCAAATTTGAGAGTGGTGCATAAACCGAGGAGCAGTATTTTACATATGCCACCGAAGATTCAGATCATAGACCTCAACATGATAGTTGGTCATTCTTCTCCGAGCAATAGTACAGCGATCGATCTCATGATATGGGGCAGCAGATTAGTGGCAAAAGTAAAATTTTCGATACTCTCTATGCTCCGCACTAATATATGTCACAATCATACTTGCCTCAAGAACCACCTCGGACATGTATGGTTCACAACGAACAAACTATGACCATCACTATATTGATGCACCAATGGCATACGGTGCTTCAATATACTATGTCGTGGAATCAATTTTAAGATTGGGTTTGACAAACATATTAAATTGATACAGATATATAGGATCGAGAACCTCAATCCATCGCCCGTGAAGTCCTGTCATTTTTTTTGCTAGAATCAGGCAACGTCGCCTCGTTTATATATATATATATATATATATATATATATATATATATATATATAAAGATTATATATATTTATATGTATATATTTTTTATAAAAGGCGACGTCGCATCGCCTCGGCGATGTCGCCTTTTCCTTCTCCCACGCGGGGCGATGTCGTTGAGGTGACGCGATGTCGCCTCGTTTATTTTTATATATATATCTGTACTGTACCATGTACCGAGTGGTACGCTAGGGCGTACCGAGCGATACATCTAATTTAGGTGTAAAACCCTCCGAAAATACCTGAAATAAAAAAAAAGGTTAGGATAGAGTTTTTAAGTTAGAAATAAATATAGTAATAGCATAAGTTTAGCAAAATCAATGTAAATTAGGTAAGAATAGTATCACATATCTTTTTCGGGCTTTGAAGAATATCTTGTGCAAGGTTCATATTTCAGTCCATTATGGATTGTCCTTATGTAAACATACCTGTTGATTAGAAAGTTTTTCCTCTTAATATTCCCAAATCAGCCTCGATTCAATTCATAAATCGTTGTTTTGTAGAGTTTAGGAGAGCACAAATGTGAGAAAAAAAGAGTTTGAGATAGTTTAAGAGAGTATGAGAATATAATAGAGTGAAATAGGGGAGAAGAAGGGTTTAAATACTATGAGAAAGGGCTCCAATGGTCAATTTGACCGTTGGAGCACTGTATCACTGTTACCAAGCGGTTTTAAATATTTCTTCCTCTTACTGTAGCAATGTAGCACTATAGCATGTTCCGTCCGGTAACGAGCGGTCCGCGTACCGATATGCCATCGGACCGGTATGTACTGCCCGTACCAGGCAGTACTATTCAAAATTGCATACCTTGGTATGTACCATACTATCGGTCAACCGGTACATTAGTTCAAACTTCAAGCTAGTAAGGCGAACCTTGCTTTAAAGTTAATCTATGATAATTTTAATATCTAAAACATGCTAGATATAATCTAAAGATATTAAGGGTGTATAAGGTTTAAAAAAAAAAGAAGCTACAGTAGGCATACCAATCACCTAGGAACCGGAGACAGTGAGCAGTATTGGCCTTCCCTTTCATCAACTTATCAACTGTTCAAATATGTCAAAGCATTGTCAATAGCAACCAACATAAACTAAATGGAGAAGTGCCACACATTTCAATACTTACATAAGTTCCCACAAGAGGATGGAACACGATGTTGCGATCCACATGGACAACAAATTGGCTATCACAAAAGAGAACAAATTCATAAAACATAGTTCTTTGCACTATTGTATTAATCAATATGATAGATAGAAATTAGGCACAAATTGTGTGTAAACTTCAAGGGAAATGAATATATTCTTATAATCTACAAGATCCCTTGAAATGAACAAGAATCTATCAGGGCAACATATAGATTGAATTCCATATGTAAATTTAAAAATCCAGACAAAACATGAGAAACATGTCACTATGCATAGATGAACATGGCAAACAATGATGGTGGCTAATTCAAATTATGAACTAGTTCAAACTTCAATCACAGGGGAAGAAAATTCAAAAGCAAGAGAGACAATTCCTTATGAAGATGAAATCAGTCATGTAGAACCTTAGAAGATCATGATCATAAATGTATTATATAAGAAAAGCATCAAGCACTCAACCACTGTAGCAAAAGCTTTCTTACTTTAGGACATCTTTAAATGACTTCGCAACCAAGATGTCTAAATGACTTGATAGTATACCTTCAAGCAGTTGCATCTCTTTGGCAACAGAATATCCACTTATTAATTTGCATTCCTAGCACAAGTGCCCCTAAACCTCGAAGAGGTGGACGTATTACAAAAAAGGATTACAAGTTACCATATATTAAGAAATAAGGATTATAAGCTACCACAGGGCCTTCAATACTGTCCCTGTATATCACATGCCAAAGCAAAATAGTTACTCTCAATGGTACCACATTATTTCTTACTCACAGCGACAAGGATAGAATCGCTATCAACTCAGAGAACATCTTATGTTGCTTCTGTTGCATATCACAACAATTATTAGACATGTTATGTCTTCACAATCTAACCCAAAGACTTACAAGCCAAAAACAGACAATATACTAAAGTTGGCATCTACCACATAGCTCAAAATACTTGAGTACAAGTTACTAATAGACCCATCTAGTGTTAAGACAACATCATCTCCCAGTCACTGTGGAATGGCTTATCACAAGCTCCCACACTACAAGGCCTGATGCCTTTGTCATGGCATAGTTCATAGTGCATCAATGCATCTTATCATTCAAGACTTCAAAATCTTGATGCAGCTATGGCAACTCCACATCATGGCATACCCATTGCACTAACGATGGATAGCCATTTCCTTCAAGATTAATCAATCCACATATTCATAACCTAGGTACATTTTGGTACCACATCTACTATGACTCAACCAAATAGCTAATTGCCCAAACTACTAGTAAACAATTAATTAGTCATGAATCCAAATATAAAACCATATTTTCTCTCAATGTGATGGGGTTATCAGTTATCACAACGTAGGTGTATCAGGTGCTCATGACAGTCAAAACAAAACCATCTCTCAATGTGGGATTTCACATATATTGATTGTAATGAAAATCCAGTCTATATTAAAACCACCATTATGTGAACACACTATCCATCAACTTTTGAAGCAATTAATTAAACAATCAATGGTTCATTTCATCTGTTAATATAAAGTTGTTTGAAAATGCTGCTACGAAAGTGGCCCATTTCTTTTGTTCATTGCCTACCTAATAGATGAATGATTTCCTTTGTTAGTTTATCTATCTAATGGGCAATGTCAATTTTCTATGATTAAGCTTGCACTAAAGTGAAATAATATTTTATCAACAAATAGTTAAGAGATGAGAGAATGATGCCTGACCTGAGTATGCTCGATAATATGACCATTTTGATCCCGCAACCTAGCAAATATAGTAAATATAATAATTACCAATCTATAGTACCCAAAAGAAAAAAGAATACCAATTGAGGTAACTTACTAAATATCCTAAGTTTAGAGAGTTGTAAGTCGCAAGGAGTAAGAATCATTAGGGATCTGCAAAATAATACTGTGCTGGCTGTCAAAGAAAGAGCAGCCTAGTGCAGGAGGTTCTTACCAACGTTGAAGGAGATCAATACATGCAGAGTTACCATTCTTTCAAGCAGAGAGGCAGTTATAGTGACTCAAAGACTAGTCATCCAATGCACAAATGATAAACTTACAATGGTGCTAAAATTACACTCAAAATAAGTTCCATGCTCAGAATAAGTTAATTGTTATGCTATGCTGGTTCTCATTTTACTTATTTTTGTGTTTTAGTTCAACAAAAAGTTGTATACCATTGGAATTTGTTAAAAAACATTATTGTTCATGGGTATTATTCATCCTGCAGCACTGTGCTATGTAACAAATAAAATATAGGACAACTTAAAAATTTAAATTATTTAGAGTCAAACTTGCACAAAAAAAAAGGAAATTTAGATTTGAAGTTAATAGAGTGTGAGTCCATGCGGAGGCTGCATAGATCTTGTGCAACAAAGTCACATGGCCATATCCACATAAGCAATCACATGAAACAAACCATGGGACAATGTAAACTGCAATTTCAAAGGAGTTGGTTTTTAGGCATGTTCAACAAACCTAAATATGGCACCAATCTTATACAGTTGGCACTACTGCACTAGTTCATAACTGATAATAAAATTTTGTTTAAACACCAAGCACAGCTGTAATTATCCCATGTTGATGGCAAAAGCTTATATCATAATAACAACAAATACAGATTTTAAAAAAATATATCATAAAAGCAAAAAATCATGAAGCAATTTTTTTTTCCAATGTGATAAAGACAATATCCAACCAAAAAGGATGAACAAAAATAAATGTGATAAAATATTAGATTATTGGTCTTGCTCAATTAGTGCATAAAATCTTTCAAAAAAGATAAAAATAATTATGCACCTACATGATCAACAAGGCATACAGTAATACCATTAAATAAAGAATTTGACTGCTCACCTTTCACAAAATTTAACGACTTTTGCGCTAGCATCTGGTTTGCATTTACGTGTTTTGACATAGAATTCTTCTGGTTTATAAGGAACATCCTAGAAGAGGAAAAAAAAAACAGCCCTCAGGTTTACATAGAAGCCAGTTGAATTGTATCAACTTTAGCATGATATCCTATGTTAGAATCATTTGCAATCACTTGACTTTAGAGTAAACATTTGAATCTACTAGTATGTATCCAAGAACACTCACTTCTATTGCAATATAAATTTTTGGCTGAGAATGACAAAATTAGAATCTGTAGTCAATATGAATTTTTGGCTGAGAACGACAAAATTTCAATCTGTAGTATGTATACAAGAACACTCACCAGATATCATAACATCATTCTCTGGAACATTTTAGGTCCAATGTTCACATGGTGCATTGCGCAGAAAGGGCCTACCATAAATTAAGAGAAAATAGATGGGATCTAATCCTCTTGTTCTTGCATGTACTTGAATTATACGACATCAGACCTCTCCCAACTTGGTTATTATCATATAAGTTCCAGAAAATTTGAATCCACAGGAAGCTCCAAAATTGGTTATTATAATTTTATTTTTATCTTTCATATTTGGATTAGATATGAACCAAAATAAATAAAAAATTTGATATCAAGGGCGAGGTTTGCTGCAGGGGAAGCAAATTAATGCAGCCATTTAATTAGAGTTCTTAAATGAAGTCAAGACAAAACAGTGTCACTACCTAAAATATCTAGCAATAAGACTGGTATGGACTGCCGAAAACCCTCAATTTTTTAGCAAGGGTAAATCTATGTCATGGATCACACTGTTCCCACGTGTCCAGAAAAACCCTAGACCAATCTTTTTTTTCTTTTAGAGGACAAATATTTTCACGCCTGAGGCTTCTTCTTTGTGAATGCATCACGCTACCAAAACTTGCATCTTCTTCCTAGTTTTGGAAGTAGAAGACAATAACAGCCCCTACGATGCTAGCAATAACACAAAAGAGGCATCCATCTGCTGGCTAATTGTTGCTAGGAGAAGGGAAAAAAAGGTAGAACAAGGAAGAGGAGGAGAAGAAGAGCAGGGGATTTTTTCCTCCATTATTCAATGAATTCTGAATGGAACATTCTACATAGAAATATAGGTCGATGATGGGAACATAGTGTCCTAACCAGCATTTGATATTATCGATCTAAACTCCTTATGATTTAAATAGAAAAGCATCATCTAATTAGGCAATCGGATGTGTATACGAAAGATCATATAGAATAGTTCTAGAAATCATGTATTCAAACAGTGGTCCTTTATTTTGGGGGATACTAGGTGGTACAAATCAGTAGACCTCACTGTACATTGATACCATACTGGTTTGGTAGATTATAGAAACAGGTATTCATTCAGTCGTGATTTAATCCTTGCTAAAAATATCAGTTTTTGTGGAGAAAACAGGCATCGTGAACTTGACTAACAATACCTGATTTTCAGGGCTATTTAGCTTAGTTATCTGTAATATTCTTTTACCACAATCTCTTCTCTCATTTCTCCATCTGTCAATTATCTTTTCTTTTGCTTCATGATCATTGTAATAGCATTCCTTCTGGCATGTACAAGCAGAAAGCAAGGAAAATTGTTCAGTATTATTTTCTTTATTTTTCCTCCTTATTGTTATCCTTCATGAAGGCAACAATTTCAAATAATATTTTATGTTCACATAAGAAACATGTTTGTTCTTCTAAAAGCTGCAATCCCATGTCACCCGTCATGTAGACTCTGTCAGTTAGTTACAGAACCATGTCCATGCGTTTAAACAACAAATTATAAATGAATAGCACAACTAAGTAGAAATATATCAAAACAAGTAACAAATTAGTGTATCAATCAAATTAAATATTTAAGCTACACAACAAAAAGGAAATATATCAAAACAAGTAACAAATCAACGTAGCAATCAAGGTAAAGATTTGAATTACTTCAAAAATAAAGGGTACAGCTGCTCACATTAGACAAATCCGAAGTCATACTTCCTGAAAGCTCCTCTAATATCAATATGGAAAAGAAAAAGCTTGGTCTTAGAGAACACTAGGTTAACATGGAATCCACAATGAGAATAAAATTTTACTAATAAATCATAATACATGCAAATTCAGATCTGTGGTTTTCAGTTGTTTAGAGCCAGCGAGAGAAATCCTAAACCAATTATAATACTTAAAGAACAAGTCTCAGCATATACTATTTATTGCACGTATGACACTTAGGTCAACTACAAACTTACTAAAAACCTTTCCCAAACTGAATCAATTCCATGACTGACCCAAAATCAGAACCATAAGCCAAATTCCTAATTTCAATACAATACCAATTGATATCGATCAAGCTTTTCATTTGTATCCTATCTACCTAACAACAACTTGTAAATTCATTTTGAAGATCTAAAGAAGATACCAAAAGAGTTTGTTATACAACTAACACTTGTAGGATATATGTTTCAACATTTTGATATTCGACTACGGTCAATGTTCCAATTTGATGTATCTTAATTTAATTCAAAATAAAACGAAATAAAAAATAATGTTTTCATGGATTGAATGGGTTTTGTTAAATTAAAAATGCATCGAGTAAAGTATATTGCCATCATTCTAAACTTAGTCAATTGTAAGTCAATCAAATGGATGAGCATATCCAATTTTTCTAAGCATTAGGAACTTGTTATCCATAGTCATGCCCATTGGCTATCCAAGAGAAAAGATAAGCTGTAGAATAGATTTGTTAGAACAGGCAACTGATGCAAACCAAGTAAAAAGCATAGGCTCCACCAAGAACCTTACATCATAAGTAGAGAAATAAAGTCCGTAACGCTACTGAATATCCACAGTAAGTGACAGCGTCTACAGTCCATACCCTGATGTATATTAATTCATAAACTGCATATGCAGCCGACTTCTTGATCGTGATAATCGGTGGCGACCTAATGGTCTGCATGTGTTGTGTATCATTCTCCTCCACCTCCACCAATTCTGCAACGATCGAAGCCTCCCCTCCGCTCTGGAATACGCAAGACAACCCAAATCACACTTTGCACACAGTTTAACTGAACTTAACGGGCGCGAAAAATGGAAAGGGGCGTTTACGGATCCGCTGGGGACGGCCATATTGAGGACGATCTTCTTCTCGCAGTCGACACTATCGGAGCCGGACGCCTTGATGCACCTCTCGAGCTTGGATTTAGAAAGGATCTCCACGGCCACAGTAGCAAGAGGAAGTGGCGCGAGGACGGCGAGGCAGAGGCGGAAGAGCAGAGGAATCGCCGGGGACCATCGTCGCTGCCGCTTCATCAATCGGGAGAGAGAGAGAGAGAGAGAGAGAGAGAGAGGATTCGTCGTGGGTAACAACCGCCTGCCCGCGCCCCTTCCCGGTTTAAAAAGCGGGACGGAGAGTGGGCCCGACATCATTGCACTCATTGTGGCGCCTCTTCTCCAACTTGCTTAATCACCATCCTCATCACCGTTTATAACGCAAATAGGTCATCAAGTTAAGCAAACATGATCACTTTTAAATGCCGACCATCCGATCGACACTTTACCATTCTGATCAAAGAGTAGGGTGGTCTGATATCAACATGCCAAATTTCCTATTATTTTATTTAATGGCATCAGACAGTCACGATCGACACTTAATGATCTTCAAAGCCTACCCATTTCACTCCCCCCACGTCAAATATAAAAATTGACTATTCTTGTTTTCTTTAGAACACGGTTTTGTGGCTAATCTCATCTCCGAACCAACTCATCAAGAAACCATTATCGAAGAAAGTGGAATCCATTAGCCTATGTTTATATTTATCTTTAGACACGAGACTGATTACGCTATATGATTCTTAAACATGAAGCAAATCCACCGTCAATTCATCTGGCCAGAGTAGTGGTTCATAGTACAAAGACAATGGTATGGAAATACAAAATAAGACAACCTATAAATAGCAGCCGTCAGCTTCAAACTAGGAACTAACAGTACATATGCGATAAATCCACAATTTCACTGTTGAAATCTTTAACCCACCCAAAGCCCACTAGCATTGAGATAAATCCACAATAAAATAAGTATGAAAAAGACTTTGGCAATTTTTGAACCATTTAATGGAAGGCTGCAACTTCCTCCTTGAAATGTTCGAGGAGAGCCTCCAGACTCATTACAGAATGATCCGATCCGTCTCTGACGCGGACGCTTACCTGCATCAAGATAGCGACAGGAAGAAGCATGTCAATTAGTCTACTAGACAAGCTTTCGTTGATCGGTTTCTTTATACTAAGTAATTTAGTGTATCTCGTGATATTATCCAAATGGAAGATGAAAGGTTGAACCTGTCCGGTCTTGGCTTCTTCCTCGCCCACCACTAATATGTAGTTGTATTGTGCCAACTGAGCCTCACGTACCTGTGATAAACAAATAAATCAAATGCTTTTTTCCTGAAAAATCAAGGTTTCTTGATCGAAATATAGAGAAACATAAATATAGACAATAAGGCATCAATTTTTTTCCCTTCCAAAAATCGTTTCCTCCCAAATGTACTGCCACAAAAAGATGAACAAATTTAAACATGAACAAAGATGATGTACACGTAAGACAAACAAATACAAAGCGACTCGTACTTAAAACTATCTCAAAAAAGATCATATGAGACATTTATTTATATCACGAAGATTTCTATTCCAACTTTGTGTGAAGGGTATTTGTTGATATTTATTCAGCTGCAATCCAGTTCTACATCTCAAGGACTATAAGACAGCTAGTTTATAACAGATTCTGCACACATTTATACAATTCAAGTTTCATTTAAAGAAAAGAATGATCAATGCATGCAATGCTACCAAATTTGAACAGATTTAAACACAAAGATATCATACAGATTAGGCATCAAAGATAAAAGTGACTCTCCTAAAGAATGATCGAGGCATGCAATGCCTACCAAATTTGAACAAATTTAAATACAAAGATATCATATTGATCAGGCATGAAAGATAAAGTGACTCCTTACAATCACAAATCAAAGGTTATCAAAAAGAAAAATGAACAAGGATTCAATAATTATCAAACATACATCTATTAAGTAAATAAAAACTTTAAGCACTGAATGCCGATTAGGGACCAACGAACTATCAAGCAACACATCATAATGTGGATATTGCATATATCATTCATACAGATGAGTTAAATCTGTTTTAATATTTCAAGTTGCATAATAGCCATACTAAAGTAAACTGCATATTCTTTAAAGCCATAATAAGAACCTTTCCTCTAGTCTGTCGGTGATAGCCCAACACTACAAGGGCACTAACTCACCGCATCAGATGTTCTTGTAACACAAACTTTGCACAAATAGCTCAAATATCAAAATTGCACATCAATAATCAGAAAAATAATGTTATTGATCATTACAACTAAAAGATTCTACAGCATATACATGCTCATAATTACTGAATTTCTAGACATCTGAGAACATCCTAAAAATTTGCCTATCATGATAGTCTTGATAGAACAACATGCATGTAGAACGTACTAAGAATCAGTCATCCAACATCAAGGAACAAGAATGTACCTTTTTCTGTATCTTTCTGTCTGTTAGGTCAGCATCAACATAATAACCAGCTTGGTGTATCTTATCATGTACCTGAAGTAACATAAAAGAAGTGGATAATCATAAAAAACCATTACACGGCACACAGATAAATGTATAGGAAATTAGGATTATTCATGGCAAAGATTTTTCTGCCAAATTATGCCAGTGAGCACTGACTGATAAGTATTGTATCAGCAAAATCAAACTATAGAGATGTATGCCCAATTGTCCATGAAGTGTGCCCATGTATAGAGCCTTGTGAATGACATGGTGCAAAAGAGATCTGGAATGGGAAGATGGTCGGCAGCCTCTTTGATCTTTGTAATTCTATATGTTTATAGTGTAACAAAAGAGATCTGGATGTCATATAACTCATGTTTATTTCAGGAAGATTGTTGTTTAGCATGATAAACAAGCACCCAAATCTAATTTCCCCAGGAACAAGTTGCAAATTTACAGGATGTGGCATACTCAGTTGAAAAACAAGTCAAAGAACTAATGTCCATTAGCAAGTTAGAACAAAACAAGAAATAGCATACCATAAGCAAAACTAATCAACTGCTAAAAGGTTAAGTTGGGAAGAAAATGAAACTTCTTATAGTGTTCTTTTGCTGAAAAATACAAGAATAAACAAGCATTTATTTGGAAGCTTCTTACTTGTTGGGCATAACTTTGAGATTTTTCTGATACAGGACAGACAATGGCTTGACGAGGGCTAAGCCAGAAGGGCCACTTTCCTTTATAGTGTTCCAAAAGAATGGCAAACATTCGTTCAACAGAGCCTAAGATAGCCCTGTGAATCATCACAGGTCTTTCAAGTTTAGCTTCATCTTCTGCTGAGTAAGACAATTTGAAGCGAAGAGGAAGTTGAAAGTCCAACTGCAGCAACATATCCACAAGTTAGGAAAAGGGATTCTTTGTGGTAAAACATTATGTACATTTTCCAATGCATAACCTGTAGAGTTGCACATTGAAATTTTCTGTTTAATGCATCAAAAACACCAATATCGATCTTTGGACCATAGAATGCACCATCTCCTTCGTTGATCTGTAGAAAAAGTTTGCACGCTAAATAAAACAGATTTCCTTTAAAAGTTAACATCTGCCTTAGGAGAATGGCACAAAGTAGTATTAGGTTTCAATAATTCTTTCAAATCTTTTTTCAAAGTTTGCTATGGATTTCTATTTCTTAAAGTTAATCATGTATATAATGTGCACAACTACTGAATAAGAAAAAAACAAGCGCATTACAGAAACAACATGAAGGAAAATAGTTTCAAAATCATAGGGCACGAACATACAACTGAGAAGACAGGCATGCCGCGTGCTCTGCTTACAATATTAAAGAACATAATTAAGTCTAACAAAATACTTATAAGCATTTGCAAGAGCTGCTTGTGTAATAACTGATTTTTTGTTAAATTTATATATAGGAAGTAATTAATCTTCATATACTACAAAAATGCTTAAACCAGTGATGCATTTAAACAATGAGTCTTGGATTCCAATCAAAACATCAGGACCTGCTGAACCAATATGAAGATGATAACATATTTTTGGCATAAGTAAAAAAAAAAAAAACATTATAGGAACAAAGCAGATATCTGAAACTACTAATCCATTTCCTTAGAGAAGAACCCTTGAAAACAGAACTTTGAGGACCAGACAAATAGGGTTTAAGGGCAATTAACAAGTCCATCAAATACATCATGCTGAATCGAAATTGACTCCTATATGCTACACTATTGAAATAAAAAATAAGATTGAACCTAATGAAAACATGACAAGCTAGTTATCAATGAGTGAGTCCATCAAATACATCGTGCTGAATTAATAATTGTATCATAAAATTTTAATCATGGGTGCAAAACAACAAACAGACATCCACAAAAACTTTAGAAGCCAATAACATATTCCATCACTCCTTTAAAAAGCTCCCTTCCCCTCCTCCCTACACTACACACACCCCCACCGCCCCCCCCAGATTTCAAATCTCACAGCTGGGACCTGTACAAGATCACCATCGGAACCGGTCTAACTTTTCACTGAACCAGTCAAATATCGCTTAAAATTGAACTGGTCTGAGTCAATAATTAACAAATTGCTGGTTCAGAACATTTCACCTTGTACCAAGCAATCTATGATCTAGTTCACATATGCAGCAGTATGGACCATCCATAGCTAGAGACACCTTAATTTTAATCCATGCCAATACACACCAGTCAGAATTATTAGTATGTTCCAGTATTTGAATCCATAAATGCATCAAAAATCCATAATGATTGTAGCATGTGAGTCAAGAATGACAATCTTTATCCCAAAATATAAAGCATAGCAAGTAGCACATTCCAATGCCTTAATCGTGTACACAATAATTATTTGGAGCAGGTTGTCAATCAGCTTTAGAGTGTTAAGGATTTCAAAATATTAATTTCAGTTTCGATATCAGCATGACCTTCAAACTTACGTACCTGCCATGGCCTCCCAAATTCATTTAAAGCTTCTGAGAGAGCAGCCTCAGCTTTATCCCATGTTTCTATGTCTCCCAAGTACTTTTCAGGACGCTGCATTTTCCAAGAACATAATAAAAGTGGGAAAAGGTAAACCAGTAAAAGAACTAAAAACATCGACCACAATGACCATGCCAACAGAGCTACAAGTGGCACAAATCAACATAAAAACATATCCAAAATAACCAACCAAATGACTCAAAGTTATCAGAGAAAATCATGATCTGAACATTTTGATCTTTAGTTACAAGACAAATGATCATGTACATTTAGGCTGCAACTGAAGTAATCAAATATCATCAAAACTGTCGAACTAGTTAAGATCTAGGCTTTTACCAGCTTCAAGGAGAGGATTGACATGCCAGGACACAGCAGCATATCAAATTTCAACATGTTAGAGACACAAAACAGGTGATGCAAAGCACAAACTACAAGCAGCTGAGTGCATGTTTCCTGCCTTGTGATGGCTAATAATGCATACTATGTCTAATAACATAATCCACTATGGTTCAAGATGGGTCAGCACATGATATACCAGTTCAGAACCACATTAAAAACTTTTAATTTCGAGGCTTTTGAGTTTTGACTACAACAAATTCCTTTTATAACTGGAAATAAGAAAGCTCAACAATACAAATACATATTAAAGGCTCTATAAAGTGGTATCCTATGAAAAATGATGATACAAGATACAAATACACAAGTGTCAGACCTTCAAAAAATACAAGAAGCCTTCATGCACAGAAACCAAATAACACAAGTTATAATCCTTAAGAATTTAAGACTATGATTAATAAATAATTAAATCAAGGCAATTAACTAATACAATCATTATTACTTCAATTAGTGAAGTATAAATAGAAAGTAATTAATTCACTACTCAATTAATGAAATACTTTGACTTACTTGCAATCACTAATGCTTCAATTCACATGTTTTAAAACCAAATGATTATTTGATTAATATATTATTATAAATCATTACACCTTCAGCTAATGAAGCTAGATAGATAACAGTATATTAATATTTCAATTTTACAATTTTAAATATGATTTGATGGTAGAGACAATACAACCCATACCAAAATTGTATATCCATCAAGTCATCATCAAAACATCAAGACAAGAGTTACTATATAATATACAACATGTGATAACCAAACATCAAATGAATCTTCACATTTTTATTTTAAGCAATGCTCAAACATGGGCATAATTAAACAAATATCAGGTGAAAGAGAAGAAATGCAGCACATTTAAAATCTCAGACATTTACAAATTCAATAAATGTTCTCTTATTTTGACACAATGATGCATATCATCTTACAATCTTATTTCATCAATATTATGGAAGAAAGAAAAGGTAGATGCTGTCGTAATAACAATTAACTATATCAGCTACAACTTCATAGGAATATAAAAGTGAGCAACATAAAAATAATAAGTGATACAGCTAAAATCTTACAAAGAAGTCCAAATAGGATCTGGGACAGAAAAGGTTGAGCATAAGTTATAACATGTTTAAGCTATATTTATCTATTTTCATTAGTTTTGTTATGTTCATGGCAGATTTACTATCCATGGTAAAAAATGTTGCAATTAGATTTTCTTGAGCAAGATTTTTCTTGGGATTATCAGATTGTTTACCTAAAGGGTTTTCTCTAATAAAGAATTCTACCTGGATTCAAATAAGAAGAAAGACACTCTTTAACCAGTAGAGGAACAGTCAAGTTTTTTTCAGATTCCATATTTTTTCTGTCAGTTTCATATGGTATAGGATTGAGCTAATGGAAGCTCAACATAGTGAATGGCTTCACGGTGAGGACTGATAGAAGTGACTTAATGCTGAGAAATACCAAAATAGCTGCAAGCTTTTTTTTTCTTAAGTAAAAGGTTGTGATTTGTTTAAGATAAACAAAGGTCAACTGCTTGTGACACATAAATGAAATGACTTGTCAGATTTTCTTCTTCCCCTTTAGCTCTTTCTTCCAGCTTCTATCTTCAATTCTTCTTCCAAATCACCTTTCTCTCCCTCAATGTTTCTTTCAGATGTTTAATAGACCTTTATTTGTTGTTATATACTGCCATGTTGCATATAAAATAGATCAAAAGTTCAGATAGTGACTAATAAAGACTTCCAGCCACCCAGCATAACCCAATAAATATATAAATATTGCTTTTCCTAGCATGGTTATCTCAGCTTTGGTTTGGCACAAATGTAATGTTCTTTTTGTAAAAGGTTTCTTGTATTGAAAATTTTCAGATATGTTAGGCTATTAGTTTTATTTTTAGGTACAATAGCTTGGATAATATTTTGCAACGATTTAGGTAGTGAATTTGTCCCTGAAAAGATCGCTCTAACATCCAATAAGAGAATTAAACATACATCCATCAATCTACTTCACAAATTTATTCAGTATTATCCTTTCCAGGTTCTCCTCTTAAAAACATCATTTTCTGCAAGAAAGCATGAATCTCTTAAGTAGTTTTTCCCACCAGTCTTCAGAAGGAACAATAAACACTATGAAAGCCAGAGTGTTTAATAAATCACAAAAGAACCATAAATGGATTACTACCAGGTCAACAATTTCAATATGACATGAGAACCCAGGTTCAGTCAAACCACCAACTAACACAGAGGAAAACAAAACTTCAACCAATAAATCCATCGCCTCAGTTAATTTCAAAGATAAATGGACAATGCAGAAGCTAAGGCAAAGTACCATACCGTTGACAACTCCAGCTCAAATGTAAATCCAAATATACCATAGGTATAACTAATGAAATCCAAAACGTTCTTGACCTCCTCTTTAATCTGTAGTCAAAGAAACAAGATGTATCAAGATGAGAGACCATTTTGGCTAAAAGAAGTGTCAACATTATCTTATTCATGTACAAAAATAGAGAAAAGGCAAGAATAAAACAAAATAAAAATGGTAATCTAGTTTCCACCATTGTATCTCAAATGTATTATACTTTTAACTTTAGCCATGACAAGAAAACACTAAAGATGCATGTGAAATTGAATATACTAAGTGTACAAAGTAGTTCTGAGTCTTCTGACAGTGCATAAAATTTAATAAAAAAACTATTAGAACATAAATATAAGCATATTAGTTAAAAATTAACACAGGAAAAAGTACCAACAAAGCTGTTATCATCATAATCCAGACAGATTGGAAAATTGGAAATAGCCTCCACAAATATACTGTATTATCAATGTTAAAACCATAAATTCATTCCAAGTTTGTCATGTCAAACTTGTGCATGCTATTCATCAAAATTGCAAAAGCTAAAGGCACTTCTGCTGGCACAAATAACTAGCACTAGTGTTGTACAAAACCATTTAAAATCTCTTATACACGATACTGTCCATTGAAATCGGTGTATCGGGTGAACAACAGTCCTATTGACATCATACACTAATTCATGTGGACCCACTGCAACCTCAAGAACAGAATCAGCAATTAAATTGGTGGACAAGAGGGACAAAAAGCAATAACAAGATTCAGACCTATTTAATACTAAAAACCCAGATAACAAGAGGACAACTAAAAGCAATGGCAATGAAATAATCCTAACCTTCGTGATGTCTAAAACATCTTCGAGAAAAGGACTTGGCATATTTATTTGCCATTTCAAAAATTCAGCTTTGTAGTTTCTCGTTCTTATAAAGAAACATTTAAACACGCTAAGCTTCAAGAAAACTAGGACAAACAAGTCATAGTGTCCCATCACTTCAATATAACTGATGGATAAAAAATAAGATGATGCAAACTGAAAATATCATTGGCTTTTTTTCATTAAAAAAACACTGGCTACTTTTCTAAACATTCTCCATGATGATGTGTTTAAGGTAAGGATTTTAGAAAAACTATAACATTGTCAAGCTTTTCTATTACAGAGTGGATGCAATGGACATAAAAACAATTAATCATTCAAAATTTTGAAACATAAAATCAGTATAGATATACCTGGTTCTCCCTGCAAAATATGTGAGCATCATCCTGTAAAATAATAAGTGTATCTTATTTTTAAAAAAATCCAGAACTAACAAAATCCCATAAATAGTAATGCAATGTCAAATGTTGAATCCAATTTGTGATGATGATTGTGATTACTTGTTGAAACCTTCTCACACGTGTTAAACCAGTAAGTGCACCGCTAAGCTCATTTCTGTGCAGAACACCAAAATCAGCCAACCGAAGAGGCAATTCTGCAAGAACAATTTAACGCTGTCAAAGATGTTGCACATTGAGCAGTCAAGGCAAAGGATTTCCATCCAATTTTGCCATGAAACTACCACACAATATGTCTGAACCATGACCAAATCGGCTTTTGAAACCAGTAGTTCCAAGTCTCAACTGAGATATGGCAAACCCTAGCTACTTAATCATTGATTAACATAACACTGGTTTTTATTTTAGCCATACCCTATAGAGTTTGGGTAACAAAATTTATTTGATTTGTGCTCTTAATCATATTTCGACAAAACATGTTCGACGAAATCAATTTTAGATGGGCACCTTATGTGGCACAGTCACTTTCAACACCTTGTCTAGGGCCATAATCATCTGCTCACAAGTTTTATATCCAAGCGGATGGATAAGTAGCTTGGCAATAAACCAGATGACCTCTTTAATCAGGCTGTTTAATGAAGAAGGGAAGCCAGTTTTTTTAAAGAATCAATGGACTGACCAACTATATTTATAGAACATTCCATCTCACTACTCACACTAACGTTATCAAATTATTGCAAACAAGTGGAAGGAAAGAGAAGAAGAAAGAGACGTGCTGACACTGAATTTGGGACAAGCAGGAAACAGCCATAGGCCATCAAAGCATAAAGGACACTAAGTCTAGTTTCCTCCTTATCTTTCATTTGTTTTTTCTTCTTCCCCTCTCTTTCTTAGCGTATCATACAGTCCATGCTTTGTTAAAGTATCCTAACATATCCACAATTATTTTGAAGTATGCACCAAATATGAAGCATAATCATTTCTCAAAATTTCAACAACTTTGATAGTGAGGCTGTTACCTAAATGGCCTACTAGCACCAACAAGATGTTAACATCACAGCCACTTGTTTATCAGTTAGAGTTACCCATTGTGCACGAATAGTTAAAAAACTGGCAAGTACTTAAGTATGGCATATAGCCATCAACAATTTGCTGATATCAAACTAGGTTTAACCATTGCTCTTTGGTGCAAAAGAACACACAAATGCAAAAAATCTTGAACTCCCCCCTCCAAAAAAAATTGATTTGGAGTGTCTATTAGTGCCAAGCGTGTGACCCGAATCAAGCACATTCTACTCAATGCCACATACGGCTCAGCACTGGTATAGCAATGATCGAAATATTTAGACTTACAGTAGCATTTGCTTAAACAAAATAGTATTATGATATTAAGTATCAACCAAGGATTAGAAACTCAGTATGATACAAGTATCAGTAACCAGTTGGGATAGATAATGTACAGATATGGATGATATACGAACCCATATCGCCTAGTATTGAAATAAAACAATGAAATAACAACACCAATTGGTACTGGCTATATGGTCCGATGCCAGTTCTTGGTCGGACTAGAAAATACCGGTTGATATGTACCAACCCGTATTTGGTTCCTTGTTATTAACTAGAAATTAGCTCACCTCTATACGAACGAACTCTGTGCTCAAACATTAAGCAGTGACCAGGACAATTCATTGGCTTCAATCCAAACTCTTGCTTCTCTATCTGCACTCAAGACGGTTACCATAACAAAAATAACATGTGGAAGTACAAAGACAAAGCTGACAAAGCAACTAGTAACTTTTCTGCAGACAATGTTCATTAAAACACCAATGCAAAATCACCTCAAAAACAAACATGTTGTCCTTGTAATTTGCAGCATGTCCTGAAGTTTCCCATAGTTGCATATTGTAGATATTTGGTGACAGAACCTGAAGATCAGAACAAGTTAAATGGACAGAAAAAAAAAAAGAGACATCTAAAGTCTGGGAATGGACATCTATGCTGCAAATGAATACACAAATGAACTTTAGAAAGAAAGTAACCTCCTGATATCCTCTATCCCTGTATTGTACTCGCAAGAACTCAATTAACTTGTTGTAAATTCTAGTTCCATGTGGAAGAAAGAAGCAGCTTCCAGGGCTGAATATTAAGCGAAAAAAATCATTTTTTATTCCACCAGCAGGCAGTTGTCAAAACAGAAGTATGAGGCACTATGTCAGAAATAACCTAAGTGGGTGGAAAAAGAAAAGCTCTTGATTCTGTCCCAATATCCTGTGATCACGTTTCTTTGCTTCCTCTAGCTGGGTCAAATATTCCTACAAACAAAAATGTCAAATAATAAGCACTAGCAAACATAATAAAAGGATGACGGTTAACAAAAGACAAAAAGATTATAGAAACAGCATTTTCAGAATTCTGAATCCTCTCCTCACAGGGAAAGCAATAGCAACATATTGAAAGGACACAGAACAGAAATTAAAGTATCTTCAGTGTTAACGCACATGTAACTGATTGTTCAAACTTCAAACCATAGTGTAGAAATGCTGAACCAGACAAATTAATGGCAATCATCAGATGATGACTCTACTATCAAGCATGCAGCAATTATCACACAATTAATTCACCGCCCAGTTAAACTATGCTTAAATAAAAACTTGGATAAAACAAAATTGACAAACCAGTTAGAGACAACTGAAATTATGCAATAAATTAAGTCTAGGCATCAAGAACTACAGGTGAAAAACTGTGAAAAACATTTATGGTGGTGGTCCTCTTTTTGTTGTTAAAAGAACAAATCACCACTGACCTTGCATTTCTTGTAATGCATATCACCCCAAATGGAATGCCTTTCCAGTGACACTACAACCTTGAAAGCATCTTTTGACAAACTTCAATCAGATTGTTGATTTCCAAAATTCAAACTGTAGAACCAGGACTATAAAATTACTGGAGAAGTAAAGTATTGACTCAGACGAAGGAGTGATAAAGTCACTCAAATTACTAACGTTTGAAAATAATTATAAAAGCATGGTACAATGATACAGTGAAAAAGGCTTCTGCCAACATGGGATCTAGGGAGTTTCAATGTACTAAGTCTTAGCCCAATATTTGACAATAATAAACCAACTAAAATGAAAGCCAAACGTTTCTCAAGTGACTTTAAGCTCCACTCAAGAACATCAATAAATACTAAATTCAGAAAAAATGTCTTAGAGGAAATGAAGAACTACATCAAATATGATGACAGACCCAAAGAGCAGAAGAGAAGATTCACCTTGTGCAGAAGAAAATTGGGGTTACTATAAGTTCCAACTAATTCAAAAAATAGGAATCTGCTAGTAAAATAATAACAGAACTGATCCAAATAATCATGGGCCATTTAAACTATAAGAGATGAGTTAACTAGTTTAAATATCAGTTAGACATAATTCTTCTTCTGCCAAATGGGATAAAATTATATTGGTGGGTTTTTCTCTTTTTTGATTAATTTAAAATTTTTCATTATCTTAAGAATTAAAAACATAAATTTTGTACTTCAGAAAATTCCAGGACCAAAAATGGAAAACGAGCTTGTTCAACACATTAAGTGGCTAGCATTTGAAATTCAAGTTGGAGTTAAGAACTTAAGATAACACCAAAAGTTCAAAAACTCAAAAAAAGAACAGCACTTTTCTAATTTTAAAGAACACCAAAAGAAAAGGCAAATGAACCTATGTTAAGCAAATTTCTGAATTAAAAGAAAAAAAAAGGCCCTTAACACTAATGTATGATAATTAGTAAGAAAAGACACAAAGAGGGCTTCACAAAATAATTTCACTTGTCACCTGCCACTTTTCAGTTGACCACCTATAGAGACTGATGAAGTATGGACAGCCTTTGATAAGGAGACCAAATGTGGACAGGTTAGGCACAGGACTATGAATATAGAAACTAATACTGAACTAAAAGGATCATTAGAGATGGAAACTACTTGTGGGTAAATGATTTGGGCAAGGAGGTTGCTAAGAGGGCACAGATAGTGGCCACTACATCTGGTAACCCCAGTATAGGGTGAGATGCGGATGAAATAATAGGATCAAGTAGAAAGAGGCCAACTGGATTACCACGTACAAATTGATTCACAACCAAGTTTTTGGCAGCACAGTCAAAACCAAGGTTCACTGTTTCGGGTACTGGACTGGTCTCGATCTATCGAACCGATATATACCAGTTAGTACCAATGTACCGACACATGGTACGCTGGTATATACCAGCGTTTCGGTGAGGAAGAAAAAGAGGAAAAAGAGGAGAGAGCAATGGAGGAACAGAGGAAGGAGGAGGAAGGAAGAAGAGGAAGTGGTGGAGGAGGAAGAAAAAAAAGAAGAAGAAGAAAGAAGAGGAGAAGGGGGCGGCAGCGGCAGTGTCGATGGGGCAGCAACGAAGCGGCAGCAGAGCAGCAGGAGTGGCAACGGCAACAGTGAGGCAGAGGCAGTGGCAGCAGCAGCAACGGCATCAGCATCGCACACGAGAAGAGGGCTTGCAAACGTTCCTTTTTAATGCTAAGTTGGATAGGGCCCCACCACTTTTATAATTTTTCTTAGTTTAATTGGACCACCTGAAAAAGGAGCGGTCCGCATATCGGCCTATGCTCGGACCATTACATACCGCTTGTACCATTTCAGGTGGTACAGCAGTCCTTGGTCAAAACTCATCTGATCCACCTTAGGAAGGGAAAAAAAGAAGTTGCTCCATGATGAAGCCTAATACTGACACTCTAGGCCAGGAGAAATGGGAAGTCATGAAACCAAGCTTTGACTCACAGTACAAAAGTGTTTCTTCAATCAATCTTATGACGAATTTTTGTGTAACTCTCTAGCAAGACATCCAATTTTAAACATATACTAATAATTTGCCACAGTCAAGTATTTCATCAAAGTTCATGAAAGCAACACCAACGACCACCACAATGGCTAGCAATTGTAGTGACCACATGGAGACACTTCATTCAAAATTGGATAGATGTGAAGTTCAAAACTAAGCATAGTTCCAATGAGTTAAAAAAAGACTCTTTCGAATGAACATGGAGACTTTCAGAGTTGAATGACTTTGAAAATGATAACATACAGATTGAGGTTTCAAATATCAATCGAACCAGTACATACAGATCAATAATTACTGATCTAACCAAACCCCAGTATTGGGCCATATAGGTTGGAACCGCTTGGTATTTGACTATTTTTATTATTCCTTCTGGTGATAACCAGACATTACAGATCAGTATTCAACCAGGTATAACAAATCAATATTGGTTTGAGTCGTTTGACCACTTGCCAAAACCAATATTCGACCGAGATGTAAACAATTCAAATATAAGTTCATAAAGTGAATTCAATAACTTGTTATCCAGTGTAAAATGAAACAGAAAAACAGTAGTACAAGATAGAAAAGTGACATCCAGTTGATAATACCAACATTTAAAGTTGAATGAGAGCCACACCTTGAGACGTTTGGAATCTGGAAAAGATATACCATAAACTCTTTGGAGGCTCTCGCGATCAGATTTCCCTCTCCAATATGAAGATGAAGCCTATATTTGAATCTTATATTATCTCATATTATCACATTATAAATCCAACAACAAATTCTAAAGCATGAAGGATACCTTTAGACAAGCAATTGCTTTAACAAAAGATGTATTGGGAATATGTGGCCCACGACAAAGATCAACTAGAGGACCACATCTGTAAACAGTAATTGTCTTGTCCTCGGGCAATTCATTGATGATTTCGACCTGCATGTAGTTAGTAAACTCAATATGCATTGGTAACTTGCAAAGAAAGAGAATGGCTATATTAGCAGATAAAAGATTTATGCAAGAGAAAACTATTTTATACAATAAATAAGTAGTAGTTTAATACCTAATATGTTTGACCTTTAAGAAAAAAATAGTACAATATTTTAACGCTTCAATTTTAATGCTAAAAAACACAGAACTTCTTGTAAAGCATCTACCTCATCCCAAAGAAACCACTAGAAAGTATCAGTTACCTTGAATTTGTTTTCAGCAAACATTTCAAGTGCTTGTTCCCTGGACACCTCAATTCGCTCAAATGGTTGTTTTTCCTGAATCAGAAATTTAAAGGAAACATAATCAGAATTGTACTGTATGTATTATATACCATATGTGGCATACATAGGAGGGGCAACCCAGAAAAGTTGCAGAAGTTGCAAAGTAAAGAAAAATTTTGCACTGGAAAGCAAACTGAATGAATTCTTAAAAGATCGACAATCATCCACTTTCTCTCAGAGAGAAGGCATGTTAGCCTTGGCTGATGTTTGCATGTACAAACAGAGATGCAAATAGGCATGCCTGCATGCAATGGAAACAGCTAGAAGTTATATTATTCTCTCAACTTTTAACTATGGAATGTATTGACGAATGGCTAAGATGGATCGTCCCAAAAGAATTGAGAAATAAAGGTTATAATTTTTTTTTGTTAACCTCCTCCAAGACAGTCATATTGAACCAAACATCTTTTCATCATATAGTTACATGAAAGTAATGAGAATATATAATAGATACTCTTCTAAGGAGCAAAGAGTGAAGGTGTACACATAATAATTTACAATTTACATGTATATACACACATAATTGAATGTACATTGAATACTTGTATCTATCTATGTATAAAGACATATAACAATATCTTTGAGCTTCTAGATTACTTAAACCTCCACTTTCTTGTATTCCTTGCTAACTCTCAACCATGGATATGCTAACCAATGGGTCTGCAGTACCGAACTGTACCGCCCGGTACGGGCGGTATGTACCAGTCCGATAGGTTGCCGGTACGCGGACCGCCTGTTACCGGTCCGAGAGCACTGTAGCGCTGTAGCAGTGCACTGTAGCGCTGTAGCAGTGCACTGTACTCGGCACACCTGAGTGTACCGCTCGGTATACCGTACCGTACCGGTACCGAGCCCAGATCGAAATACCGGTACGGTACGGTATTACGAACCTTGCTTACCATTACAACATTATCAACATATAGCCCATAAAGACCAGCCTGGAAGCCCACATGCTTTTCCATGAGGAAGCTTCACGTGGACCAGGTAACAATGTAATATAGGTACAGAGAAAAGGAACTTCTGAGGGGAAGCCCGGTCTTAGAAACTTCAACAATAGGAATACTAAAATAAGTTCTTGCCAGCAATCAAATATTGCATCTTTTGTTCTGACATGATCCATCCCTAAGTAGTGAAAAATATGACTAGTGAGCTAGATGAACATGCTTCAAGCATTTCTTGAGCCTCAACATCATCACATAATTTTTTGAATTTCTCCCTATCTTAAAAACAAAAAATATTTTTATACAAACAAAATCCATCAATCAAAATATAAAATATCTACACTACAAATTTTATATTTCAAACATCAGACAACACAGGGTGAAAATAATTAAAAAGTATAAAAAGGAAAAAAAATATCATACTCCAACAGCTTTGCTTGCCCGAGACTGAATTTGGTTAAAATGTTCCTCGTTCAATGTCAACTCATCATAGAATGCATCATAGTAGAAACCCTACAATGAAATAAATATACAACTCATCACCAAGATAAAATTTGCAACATCAAGCTTCAATAACAATAAAATGTAGTGTGTTTCTATGAATACACTAAAACACCTATACAACATGTAGAAGAGATTAAATGCAGCATATGCTTTCTTAACTACAACTGAGTCACTGACTGCAGCATCCTTACTCTATAAAATGCCATCAAATGGACCACTGGACAGGATGTTTAACAAGCATTTAAATTAAAGATATTTCAAATTCCATCAGACATGTATTTTGCATAAGAGTCATGAGCTAATATCTAAAGCACAAGGAAAAAGAACTTGTTGATTAAAGTTCAAAATACTCCAAATTATTTTAACTTCGGTTGTTCGATTGAGTGGGACAAATTGACTTGATGAATCTTATTTAGTTTATATAGTGGAAGCTGATCACTTACCCTAAGAGTAGGTTGGATTCCTTTTCATAAACTGTTGGTTTCAGTTTGTTTTGCCTTGATTAATAAGCAATTCAGCAGCCAGAGCTTATGGGAAGAATGAAAGTTATCAGAAGCTCAACTCTCAAGATGCATGAAAGCATTAGATGCTATTGGAGCATGGGAACAAAACACCAGGCAAGGCACACACATCAACGAAGCAAGAAAACTTTGAACGACAACTATTAAAATATGATTTAGGAAATAACATCAAACTATGAGATGCAACAAAAAAATATTGCTGGGGTTATTAGCAGACATGTTAGAGAATTGTGTTCATTGTAAAATACATAAACATGAAGATGATATTGACACCATGTAAGAAAAAGAAAGAAAGCTATTATAACAATACAAAAAAAAAATGCAAAAGCAGCAGCAGCAGAAATGCAACAACTAAAAGAAGGCAACAGTAAAGGTTCAGAATAAATATAGAGAAATCAAAGTTAACATAATTTTGACTTGTACTTCTCTAAACCCATAGATCATTCTACACATCTAGAAAATTCCTGTACTGCATGTATTTTGCATATTCAACTCATATGAAGCACTTACTAACACCAAAAAACTATATATTTTTTTTTCCATGGCAACATCTAGAACTAATCATACAGATAAGTTGCATACATGTTAAGGAATATACGAATCTTTAAATTGCATAAATCATATAATGTCTCTGGTATGGTTTTATATTGACAACACAAACAAAGGTATGTTTTTCCCATGAATAATATCACCTTCAAGTTGTCAATTGTCATCAATGCATATTACTTGTTCAAGCTCAATAGTGGTACCCTATATGTGATAGTTCTGTTTCCAAGAATTTACAATCATGTAGCAACATGTTGTTGCGTCCTCAATCTAACTTAATACACCAGCAAGATCTTTACCTACTGCTGCACATGCCCATATGATTGGAAAAGATTAAGTTACCTCATTACTAATCAGTATTACATATCCTTATTAACCAATAAGAAAAGGTAAAGCCACAAAAACTAGAATTGCAAAGCAGTCATTAGCATCACAAAAGAGATGCAAAGACCAGAAAAGTAGACCAAACAATCATGTAAGCACCTCCCCTCGTGTAGTACATGGCCCAATGCATAGCTTGCACCCATACTCCATCTCAAGGGACTGAAATTACAAAAACAACAACCAAATTTTTGTTAATGAAGAAGAGGCCCAAGGTTATTGTAACAGATATAAAGAGCTATGAAGATAGCACAGGCATAATTGTACATCATATGAATTTATTGATTTTTAATTTTTAAATATGAAGCAAAGAAATGAGATCTGAGCATGATAGCACCTGTCCAAGGATGTGAGCACTAGAATGCCAGAAGGTGTCACGCCCTTCAGCATCATCAAACTTAAACAACTTAAGGTTTGAGTCACCCTCAAGAGGTCTCGTCATATCCCAGAGAATTCCATTTACCTTTCAACCAATGAAAACAAAAAAAAAAGGATTAAAGATCATGTTGAAGCATTGTAAATGGTTCATGAGGGAATCACTAGCCTAGAGTGTAAAATTAAGTCATTACATAAAGGAGAATATTTAAAAAATACAAAAAATATATAAAAAGGATGCCTGCTCAAAGAGATCCATTTACCTTTCAACCAATGCAAAAAAAATTAAAGATCATATTAGCCTAGAGTGTAAAATTAAGTCATTACATAAAGGAGAATATTTAAAAAAATACAAAAAAATTATAAAAAGGATGCTTGCTCAGAGAGTTCCATTTACCTTTCAACCAATGAAAACAAAAAAAAAAGATTAAAGATCATGTTGAAGCATTATAAATGGTTCACTAGGGAATCATTAGCCTAGAGTGCAAAATTAAGTCATTACATAAAGGAGAATATTTAAAAAATACAAAAAAAATTGTAAAAAGGATGCCTGCTCAGAATGTTCCATTTACCTTTCAACCGATGAAAGCAAAAAAAAGATTAAAGATCATGTATAAATGGTTCGCTAGGGAATCGTTAGCCTAGAGTGTAAAATTAAGTCATTACATAAAAGAGAATATTTTAAAGAATACAAAAAAATTATAAAAAGGATGCCTGCTCCTGGTGGTTTCCTCTCTAATGTACATTAGGCCTGTAAAGATATGTAGATGGAGGAAATGATTATCATAATCATGCAACATAATTTATGTTCTTACACTGTGGAAGAGGAAACAGGCAGCTACAATAGCTTAGATGAAAAAAAAAAAAAGCAATTGTAAAAATGATCATTTGATATCAGCATAAGAAGCTCAAACAAAGATGCCATCACCGAACAGTGGAAACAACATAACTAAACAGCATATGCTAATTAGTGCAGATCTGGAAACCTATAAATTCATATTCAAAGTTGCACGCAAATACATGGCCAAATGGCAAGACAGGGGACTGTTGCTTTATCCCCGGTTAGAATCTGTGTTATTCATCAATAAAAATCTTAGAATAAATTAATCCCAATCTAACATGAAGAGTTCTATCCACAAGAAAGGAGAGTCAATAGGCTCACCTATACTCTTTTTAAGGGAAAAATAATGTTACTGATCATGACAGAGAAAGGACGGACAACATAATGCCTAGTGGAAAAGGACTAAATAAGCAGATTAACCAAGATACTGATAGTAAAGCCTAGAGTTGTGCTCTACTGCTCTGTGAAATCATTCTTCCTTAATGTAAAAGGTTGTCATCCACCCATCAATTGCACGATAACAGATTTTTGTTCATTTAGAGATGTTAATATAACTCTGATTTGCATGGTTGAATGACTAAGACATCAGCTTCCAGATAACAAATAGAATACTTATTCCTAGTACTCATAGTTGCCACAGGCAGGCCCTAGGCACCCATTTATTAAAGTGTCTAAAGCTCCTTAGCAATAAAACCTTGCTCAATGTTTTAGTTCGGTAATTTAAGAAATTAACTTTAAACAAAGAACACACTGCTAGTAGTAAATTTGCTATGCAAGTAATAAATTGAAGTATCAGATGGAGTGGTTAAAGAAGCATGACCAAAAGTGGCCAAGATAAAATAACGAACCATGAGTCTCATTTAAATCCTCAGCAAAAGGCCTTGATGTCCCCTGCCAGACTAGATGCATGATCAAACAAATAAAGTGATGTTGACAGAAGATATAAGAAATCAGATACAGTATGTATCGACCCAGGCCCCAAGCGTGAACATGAACGAGTACACAGACCACCTTCGTTCGGACGATCTGCTCTGACCCGTTAAACAAAATTAATTAAAACTTTATGGATCACGTTTACGAGCCATCCTCACCCGAACACGAGCCTTCTGTGTGTTTCACATCCTACCGCTTCCCCCCATCGTGCGCCACCACCGAGTACGCTTCCTCCTCTTTCTCTTCCTCCTCCTCTGCCTCCTCATCCTCCTCTTCTTTATTGTTTTCTATTCTACCTTTCTCCTCCTTCCACTTCCTCCTCTTCCCCCAGCACCTTGTGTTCTTCCTTCGTCTTTCTTCCTCCTCCTTTTCCTCCACCGCCCCTTCCTCTTCTCCTTCTTCTTATTCCTCTTGTGTTTTAGTGCACTGATATCAACTGGTACATACCAGTCACCGTCATGGGTTCAATATCTGAAACAGTGATCCTTGCTATAAAGTATTGACCCAAATGAGGTATTGGAAAGAACTAAAAACAATATCACATTTATCACCACAGCCTTAAAAAATCAGAGAATAAATAATGAGATAAGATTATCCTGCTGGTAGGTTGATGCAAAAATAAGAGAAAAAAAATTGAAATAAGATGATCATGTTAGTAGGTCACTGCAAGGTGTCATAATCAACTTGTATTTTGTCTTTAGCTTTCCGTAGAGTGCTTTGGGCATTAAAAAAGGTTAAAATTGAAAAAGCAAGTAATGAGAAAGACATTACTGTAAAAGATGATCGTGAGGATAAAAAAGAAAATTTACTTGAGCTATTAATGCACTTGCTGCCAACCCACTCGAAATCTCCTTAGCAATATCCATGGGTGACGTTAGCCACTTCTTCCCTTCTTTGATTGTGCCATCAGGCAATGTTATTCTAGAAAGCAACAAATAGCAAAGCAAAGCAATGTATTAGAAATTACAAGTTTGAACGAATTTACATGCAAAGGAGAACCAATTCATGATCACTGTGTTAAGCATAAGAGGCAAAACCCCGAATTTTAGTATAAGAAGCTTCAGAATCTGAAAACATTGACATGTCATCATGAGCGACTTTCATACTGTCAAAAATATAAAATGTGTTTAGTAGTTTTATTTATCAAAAAGGTGCCCTTGAGACATCTTCTTTTAGTATATTAGATTTAGTTCCTATGAAAAAAGTTAAACAATCCCTGTAAGGCTTCCAATGGCAACTCGTCACAAATGCTTTTTTACAATATAGAAACTATAAAGCATAAATACATTGGTTTCCGTTGACCTTCTTGAATCCTTGATTACTTCCTTAAACCCTTGAGCAGTCCTCATCGATAACTGTGTTGAAACAATTAATACTGTTCTAGACTACTAGTCGATCGTGTCAAGAATGTCCAGTATGCCTTAGAATTAGAAAATATCAAGAACTAAAAAAAGAACCTTAAACTAAAGGGAAAGAACACGTACCTAATGGATTCCCCGTCGAGATCGAGCCGCTCCGCCTTCTGCTGGGCTTGGATGGACTCGAAAAGGCGGACGCGCTTCTGGATGACGGCGTCAAGGTAGGCCTCGTCTTTGTGGGATGAGACTGGGGAGGGTTTCTCCTTGGGTTTAGCTTCGGAAGAACCGCCACGGGCGACGCTCTTTCCCATGTCGGCAACCGGCGGCGACGGAAAGATGGAGGAGAGGCGGCGACGGCGGCAGATGGAAGATCGAGGAGCGAAGGCAGATAACCACCGGCGACAGCGGCAAAGGAGCATGTAAATCTCGGCCGACGGGGAGACGGCGGCTGTTTCCCCTTAAAGAGCAGCGACGCGTTCCAATGTAGGAAGAGACTGACGGTTGAGATTGCACCGAATCGGTGAAACGAACGGTCACGATGACAGGGGAATGAAGAATTTTCTTTTAGTTATTTGCTAACAAATATGTTTTTTCCTTCCAATAAATGTTAAAAAAAAAAGCGAAATTCTCAGTGTAAATAATTTTTCATGTTTATTTTATTTGTTGATCATATATTTTAAGAAAAATAAATGAATGATTTATTCATAAAAATCATTTTATGGGTTTTTTTTATGAAGCATCCCATTTTTTAAAATTACTTGGGTCACCCAAATATGTTTAATTTTGTAAAACAAAAAACTCTAACCTTTCTTCTTCATTATACTCATACATGAATATCTTTACATTTTTATTATAATATCATATATAAAAATAAATTAAAATTAAAAATATGAATATAATGACATTTCATAAAACCAATTAAAACTGTATAGATTGGATAACATTTATGTCATTACATATACATTAACATGGGTACACCCATTTTTATAGCATGCTAAGAATAAATTAAAATTGAATACAAATATCAATAAATTAGTATAAAAAGATGAAAAGTATATATTTACTATTATGAGTTTGTTGTCTCTCTATTGTGAAAGTTTGATGTAAAATATAGCTGTACTCATAAGTGGCACAACTATGCTCTATTTTAGAATCTTGCTACATATATGTTAAATCTGAATATAAATGTCCTTATTATCACATTAAAAAAATATAAAACCATATATTTACTGTTTAAAAATCACTTTTTGTTTATTAAGTTTGAAGTTTAAACAAATAATATTAATATAATTACACCAATAATGAATGATATTATACTCATTTTCACACTTGAAAATATACTAACAAATGTGTTGGCTAACTTAAATGGTAAAGTCTTTAATAGATTATCGCAAAATCATTGGATTGAATTTCATCTTCACCACTTGTGCTTTGAAAAAAAATATATATGTTGATTTTAAATAGAAATATCATTGAATTCACATAAATATCTAACTATCATGAGTCTTGCCCCTTTGTTGAAGATGTATAATATAAACCTAACAATATTTATACTCTTCCACTCATAAGTGAACATCGTTAAACTCATACTTAAAATATAACAAGAGACAACGACGATAAAAGCAAATTGTGGGTAGGTCGAATCATCTAAACATTATAATAAACTCAAAAAGATAAAAGCATGTAGTTTTTAATTGGATAAATCATCAAAAAGAAATATAAAAAATATATGGCTATAAGGGAAACACCATTTTTTTTTCTGGTGTCTACCCAAAATTTAATAAATTATTTGAGTTTACATTTTTATTTTAGATTATTAGCATAATTATTATTTTCATCACAAATCAACTTATTTGCTTCTTTTTTTTTTTTGCATGTAGGTTATTTATATCTATTATATTATATGGTTCCCGTTAAGAGAATAGTGGGAAAAATGTTTGTAATTTGCATTGTTTATCAAGTGTTTCATGAAATGTTTGCTTGTGGATCTCGAGTAAGGTATTTTCTTTAACTTGTTTTCTCTTTTGTAGGTCCTAAGGAACAATGAAAGGTTTCGAAGAGACTAACCTTTACGGACAGACACGCAAGAGTGCCGCACGACACAGGCAAAATAAACTAAGTCGATGACATACTCTAATATAATAAGCAATATTTTAAGATAATTATTAATTAGATAATATAGAAATTTTATACAATATATACATATTTATACAATTCATTAAATAACTTTTCAGAAGTTTATTTCAAAAGAATGATAAAATGAGATCACTGTATAAATTTTATTATTTGGGCTCAGTCAAAATTTGTTGACAGTGGTCGACATTCTCAACTCTTTCTTCTATCTATCAGACGAGAAAAGCATGAGATAAAAAAGTACTTATTGATTTTGGAAGTCAAAATTATTTATCGATTACATAATAATAAGTTTGCATTATTTGGTCTTTTAATTGAATCCGACGGCCCCGTTCGATCCGGTCCGATACTTATATCTGGTTCGATGTTTTGGTCCGACGGTCCAGTCCGATTCGATACTTTTATCTGGTTCAATGTTTTGGTTCGACGGTCCTGTCCGATTCGATACTTGTATCTGGTTTCATATTTCGGTTCGACGGCCGCGTCCGGTGCGGTTGGATGCTTATAAGTGTACGGGCCTCCTCCGGAAAAGAGAAACCCTATGGTTCTCGTGCGGTGATGGCGGCTAAAGGAGGAGGGAACATCGGTTCCGCCTCCATCGATGGCGTGAAGCTCTTCTCCCTCTCGGGCCAGCGCTTCGTGTCCACTTGGCTTCCTCCCAAGAAGCTTAGAGCCCTTCGCAAAGACAAAGGTTTCTTCTCTTACATCCTTCGCTCGTTTTGATATTACGTTCGCCTTCTTCTTGGTAGAAGGCTTCCGACTTTTCAGTTTAACTATTGAAAGTATGTTTGCCGCTGGCGTTCGTAAGAGAATTTCCGATCAAAAACACCTCGATATTTCTTAGTGGAAACAATTCGACTTGTTCTAAAGTTGTGGCCCGTTGTATTAAGATTTACTGTATGATTTAGAAATAGGAGATCTTGGAACAATGGTAAACGAAAACACTCGATGGGTTAGTTTGAGGTACATTGTCTTCTGCTATGTTGATGCACTTCTCTGTGTTGGTGTTGAGGTACTACTCGTTGTTGTACGAGGGGAGTTGGCCTTGGGTTTAGCCTCAGGAACTCCCATGGTGTCAATTAGTGGTGCCAAGAGAATGGAGAAGAGATGGTGAGAGAAGCAGAGGGTAAATCGGAGAACAAAGGGATAGAGCCACTAGTGTCAGTAGCAATGAAACATATAAATCGTGGATGAGATATGCATTGCGAGAGACAGCTATTGTTTACCCTTAAGACAAGGATCAATACGTTTGACGGAAGATGGCTAGCGATGGTTCCAATTGTACTGATTTGGTGAATTAAATGGCCTTGATTACATCTGAGTTAGATTTTCCTTTTATCCCCTGATTAATACGCCTTTTGTGAATTTTGATATATAGTGAAGAAGAGCATATGAAATTAATTATGTTCTCAGAATAACTTTGAGCAATTGCTCCATGCTATGTTTATCAAATTCTCTAAACATGAGTCCTACTGTGTTCTTCGGACACAATAGATTAATCCAAATTTAGTTACAAATTTTGAGAGAATAGTGAAAATTGCTTCATCGATCTCTACCATATTTTCTGTCATTGATTAATTGCTACGTCATAGAACTACATGATAAGCTCGTCTTTTGACATATGACTTGTTGCTCCCTCCAGCATCCACTTCTGAGATGTATATATAAATTTGCCATTCATGTTATATATGTTCAAACTGTGTTGACTTCTATAGCTTAATATTACATTTTAGGTGTTTCGATGTTACCTTTTTCTTTGTTTTGCTCCTTAACTTATTTATCACTTATCGCGACATTGATACTCTTTTACTGTTTTGGGAAATCAAATAATAAGTAAAAAGACTCTTTCTTTCTTGACCAAGTCAAGGTTGGATTTTCAGCTCGTTACCTTACTATGTGACATTTTATATTTCAACTCAAGGCAAATCTTCTTTTCTTTTATTTAACAAATTCCTAGTAATTGCATAAACATCAAAGACATTGTTGGACAAATTTAAGATTTATTATTAAAGATGTGTTCTTTATTCTTATTTTATACAAGCCTCATATCGTGTTTTCGATATTTGTCTGACAAATTTGCTGAGCTTATTTGATTCAGATTTTTCATAAATCAACAATTAGACTACCCGCAGAGGGTGGACTTAATTCAAGATTTGAGATTTGAGACTGCAACTACCAAATTAAAGGTGACTCCTGATGGTGACTATGTCATTGCATCAGGTATGAGTAGCTAAATTAACACGTGTTGATAACTTTTAGGTATAAATATATTTTCTCTTAGATTTCTGTTTGTTTTGCCTTTGTTATGTGTGTGTGCTTTTGCACTCATATTTGAATACATGCATACATGCCCATGATGAATTGTATAAACATGTTATCTATTTTTGTTCTTGATCCTTCCTCTACATTATGTGTTTCTGACTATTTTAAAACATGTTATGCTAATATTTAATTATTTATGAAGGTGACTTTGAAGTTCATGATTGAGAAATGAAGCCTATTAGAGATGCTTCAATGTTTGGATATACCGATTTACCTTCCAGTTGATCTGACCCAACATATTGGTGGCCTTATTTATCCATATTAATGTTGATTTTTTTTTATTGCAAGCCATAAGCCAGGATTGGGGTTGCATCAGCTAACAGACCATTTTAACTTTTTTTGTCATATCTTATGAAAAAAAATTAGCTGGGAGTTGAGACAATATGGATTATTGTTCTTTAACCTATCCTTGTCAGTTGAATAAGGTGAATAAAATCAAAGAAGAATTGAATAGTTTGTTTCTTTTACTTGAGTTTTACCTTTTGATTGGAAAGCGTTTGTTTTCCCGAGTTACAAGCATCACTATGACTAATGCCATTTCAGCCTGTCTTGTTGTCCATGATCATTAGACCCAATCCATGTCTGAGGTCATTCTTGTCACATCCTTTACATCATTGTATAATGTCACTTGATTTAACATATATAAAGGTCCGTAGCACACTTGTCTTATTCACTGTTTGGATCTCTATATGCTTATTATGTGCAGTAAATTCTGATGTTAGGTATTTATTCTCCTCAAGTTAAAATGTTTGAGCTGAGAGAATTGTCATTGAAGTTTGTAAGGCACCTTGTTTCAGAAATTATTAATTTTCAGGTATTTTACTCGCTTTACTTCTTTGTGTTCTCTGCAACTCAGGTTTTCTAGGCATGTATAGTTTTACTATGTAACAGAGAGGTCATATTTTGCATTTGTTTGGGGTTAATCTTCTAAATGTTTACCTTCTTCATTTGGTGATTCTTCAATTGTTTATATTTAATTGCATGGTCAGTTAGCTTCTTTACTAAATTGATCTTTATGTCAGAGCCAAGATACATATCATACTGCACCAGCAGAGAGCCACTGTACTGCAACTGTGTTAGAATGACTTCCAGACCATTATTTGGGTTGGTTTTGGAGTTTTGGGTTAATTGTTGCTAAATCGATGTAGGCAGAATAAATTTTTACTCAAGTATGTTCCAAGGTTTAAATAATTGAAATTATTTTATGGTACCTTGTCTCTCAGTTGTTTCCAAGTTCAGGTTGAGTTTGAATAATGGCTGTCACATGAGCAGTCAGTCGATTGATGGCTGTGCCAAATTTTGAAGTCCTTTATAAAAATCTAAAATTTAGAAGGCTTTGGAATCGATTGAAGTTGTTAACAAGTAGATAGGTTTTTAAAGTCTTAGTTCAATATGTTGTAAGTTTGGTTTCTCTGACCAAGTGATGCAACTAAGGTTCAAAATTAGAATTCATCATAGGCTAAGTCAACCATTTGAATTGTAAGTTTGAAATGACAGATATCTTTTGTAAGGCCGAAACATACAACAAATGGACTAAAATAAAATATTAAGAGATTTGTCAGTTGGTCTCTCTCTCTCTCTCTCTATATATATATATATATATATATATATATATATATATATATATATATATATATAATTCTGTTACCAGATAGACTGCTACCAACTTGTTACATTTGGATGATTTCTGTTGTTTGTAGCTCTTCTTATAATGCTTTTCTCGGTGTCTGTTGGTTGGTTTCATAAGATGGATTCGACTACTTAGTCGTAGTTCCTATTCTATGCATGCAGCTATTAGATTGGTTCCATATGATATATTTTGTTGTTTTCATCTTTATTATTAAATATTTCTGCATGAAGTAATAGGAAATTTTGAACAGAAAATAGCCTCTTCATGTGTCGATCGATCCGTGTGTCTGCATGCAAAATATGGAAATCACCATAGCTTAAGGATTCCATGGTTTGTCAACAGACGGATAAAAATTGATTTTCTTTACTTTTGTCTCTTTGCCATATTGGATGGTAACTATTTTGTACTATGATGTTGCTGGTATATGTTTTATTTATTTTATCAAGTATTCTTTATGACCCTTGTGTTTGTCTGCCAATAACTGCTATTGGCAGTAGGATCTGACCCAAGGCAATAAGTATTCAAGATCTAGGGCTTGTGCCTTAGGATTTATGGTCAAGGGATTCATCCATTGGTGGCCTCCTCTATCATCTTTGCTCACTGGTAGGTCCTCTCTTTTCTTCCCTCTTCTTTCACCCTTCTCTTTGTGGATTCTCCGTTGCCACTGTCCTCTATTCGCCCTTCCTGTCTCCCCCTCTTCTTTTCCTTGCATCCAGCATCCCTAGCTGCCATGAGAGATGGTTGGGGATATGGGTTCCAACATGACAATTTGACATGGGTATCATAGTAAGGTCACTAGTGTCATACTTTAGACGACGAGCGAGACTAAAGACAAGTGCAAAAGCATCAAGTTCAAGGGTAGTAGACATTGAAGTGGAGGAAGTTGATTTTGATGAAACGAAAGAATAGATGATGGATATAAAACAAGTGATGGAGCAGATGAGAACATGGATGATGTTGATGATCATTAGATTTGTTTGATTGGTAGATGTTTGAATTTTTATTTTGTTAATTGATTGCTCTATAGATGGCTACACACATTGTGATTTGGTGTTTGTAATCATCTTGCATATGTAATGATATCTCATGTTTGGATTAAAGTTTTAAATTTAATATTCGTCTGTATAATGGTATCTTATTTATGTTCTGGCAGAAAAGTTGGGAAAACATATAGAGGGTTACTTTTATATTCCACCTAAAACTGACAAACATGTTAAAACCTAGGAAGGAGAACAATTGAGTATGATAATAATATTACAAAAGATATTCTAAAGTAAACCTCATGAAGCTTATGTTTTGGTGACTTGTTAATTTTTTAATATTGGAAGGAGATAAAATCTTTGTGCTTCCTTTGGAAGGAGGTTAAATCACGATATGTTAATCATCTTCCTTGCAGTAATCTGGACCAACTGTAGCTAGCAGCTGCATTATTATTTAGATGGTTAGGCTTACTCTCTTGAGCTGGCATTTCCTAGCTCCTGTTGCCTATGGGAATTCGTTCTGGGCCACACTGATGTATCAAAGCTTTTCTTTTAGGTGGCTTCTTATTTATTATTATTACTTTGATCAACGGCTACAAAATAAGATAATTTGAAGAATTTTGTGGTTTCAAATGTATGCTATATGTTCAACCAATAATTGTTTACAAATAATAAAATGCCCTTATAGCAAGATATAAATCATTTATGTATTTTTTTTCTGTGCTGTCATGTGTTTTTTATTAAGGATCTAGCAGATTTATTCTTTAGCTGGAACCTGAACCCACATTTATCATTTGTTACTTGATTGTTTATTCATATATTGGCATCTACTTGGGTTACTATAGGGCGGACCCCCTCCCCCTTTTCTCTCCCTCTTTATTCTGTCAGAAAAAAAAATCATATTATGGTTATTATGGCATTTACTTTCTGGTCCTATTTAACTTCAAATATTTTCTCAAATTATTTAATTCCTAATTAACTATTAAATTGTCATTGAATCTAATGGTCTTGACTCTTGACATACTTGAGGGAAATTTTGTGGTTATCTTTGGAATTACTATGTTTTGTATTTAATGTTGATCTACTGATGATGTATAAGATGGCTATATGATTTTGAATAGGATATTTAATCTCATTTACACTAACCACATAATTGTTAATGAAGATGAATTGGTTAATGAAGCTGAATTGATGATTTACTGGACCTCTCTTTACAAGTTTTTGTTTTCTTTCTATATTTGTGAAGCATTATATTGTAGGTGACTTCTTTCTTGTTGATCTTATGTTAAACTGCATAAAGAATGTTGAAGATCCGACGTACATATATTATATAGATATATACTCATATTCATGTATGTGCACATATAATATATATAAGTACATGTTTATGTGTAGAGAGAGATTTAACTATAATAATCTTAAGACTTCGTGTAGTTCTGGGTTAAGGGGGTTTAAGCAGGTTGTTATTGGCTTAACTCACTAAATGATATGGAGTCAGGAATTACTCAATATTAAGAACTGATGGTGTATAGGTGCAGCAATTGTTGAAGAATTTATTCCAATATTGATAGCTAATATAGGATTACAGTGGATGTTGTCATGTTTCAATTTATGAAATTTGCAAAATACCCCAAAATTTTGAATGAGAAATACAATAGAATGATCCTGCATCAAGTTCTTGATGTAAAACCAAAATATGTATGAATGAATTATTTTTATATTAATTTTTTTCATGCAAGTTTCATATGAAACTCATCAAAATTACTGTTATACAAGGTGTCCTAGGTTTGCACAATTTTAAGATTGGCACATGCATATATTCATCCTTTGAGGTTTTAACGTGAGGTAGCTTTGGATTTTATGAAATATGATAACACACAAGAAGCTGCATTATGTTGAATTATTGCACAGCCGACTTATTACTGACTTGGTTTTCATATTTTTGCCAAGCTTTAATAAGCTCTTGTTATACCATGGAAAACAGACAGCAGCCGACTTTTTTGGATAATAAGGATATGATGAACAAACATGGCCGCCCCTCCCCCCCCTCCCCAATCCTAATTTCTAACACTACTATTCCAAAATTTCCTAACAAACTCTGACATGCTTGGCTTAACCATTTTTTAACAGGGTGAAAATACGACCAGCATAGAACCGAACTCTGGAGCAATCAATGATATATGTGTTTTCAATGAGAGTGGCTTGATGTTACTGGCTTTAGTCAGCAGCCAGATACCAGCCTACTTTGTACTTGCTCTTGTCCCTGCCTCGAAGTGGTACTTCATACTTGTACCTAGAAAACCTGACGTGACGGTGTTATAGCTTACCAATCGTGGCTTATTTTCTAAAAATTCAAATTCTTTTGGCGCCTTTATGTGCTGAAGCCCATTGTCATATCTACTTTCTTAGAGGAAGAAATGGAATTAGGGTCACAAACGACCAATTATGATGATTTCAAATTTTTAACTACAGAAAAGTTTGAATGTCTGAAACTTACCAATTTGATTGGCACCAATCTCTTTAGGGCCTACATGCATGGTTTCTTTATTGATCATCGTCCATATAAAAAGGTAATGATGCATCTGACTTTTTCTTTTAAGAGAATTAAAAAGAATATGTCAACTTCTTGGACTTTTTCTTTCAGAAAAATCTTATAAAATCAGTAGCCACTAATTTCATTCCTGCTGATGCCTTCTTTTCACTGTAATTTTGATCATGCAGGCAAGGGCTTTGGGGATCCTTTTGCATATGATGAATACAGGGAGAAACAGAAGAAAGAGAAGATGGAGGCTAAGCAAGCCTCACATATTACGGTACTTTCTCTTCTTTGGTTTGCTTTTCTGCTGCTATATGTCCACTTAGTAGAAGATTCCTGTTCGGTATTGCAGATACAGAAAAGGTTGCCTAAAGTAAACAGGCTCCTTGCAGCTCGCTTGCATATTGCAGAAGAAAGTGAAATGGAGAATATGGATGACACAGTTGCAAAAAAAGAAATCAAATAAAAACAGAGTATTAACTAGTGAGATCCATAGAGATGCACATTTTGCAGCAATGTTCAAGAATAAGGTATATGCAGAATGCATTAAGACAAACACCATAAGCATTTCTTTTCCTAGAAGATCTAGAACACAATTTGCATCTAATACTTTCATCGGTAGTGATGGATATTCAAAGATTTATAATATCCTTAGCAGAAACATAGTAGTCCATAATGTTTCTTAAGCATTTAAACCAAGAAATAGTTTAATGAGTGGAACAAAACTGTTCTGAGTCTTCTGACTACCAATTGGCTCACACAATCTGAATATCTTTTCTACCTCATAAATTATGTATTTAAGTTCACTGGATTTGCTTCTTAATTGAGTTGAGGTGGCTGTTAATTGTTAGGTTCATGGGTTGATCTTTGTTTCTTCCACCTACTAGTATTTTGTCATTGAATCAAATTCTTAGCCTGTTCCACTTATATTTAATCATGGCTTATTATACCTCCTGATTAAGGGTTCGTACTTGTATGAAATGATAAAGAGGATGGCATTGTGACCTGAAAGTTCATATTCGACATCATTATCTTCCTATAAAAGAAGAATGAAGTGGTAAAAGTTATGTTTACAACAATGTAACTACTATCCTGAACATAGAAAAGGTCAATTTTAACATCTCTATAAATACATGAACCAACATGTATGAATAATAATCTGTTAACTTTTATACACAAACTGTCATTAATATATCTTGCTGTTAGCTTTCTTGGACCTTATTATCCATGTGATCCCACATGCTGTTCTTTCCAAGATTCCAAAAGCACTGATTTGTCATTGCAGTATTCAAGTATCTACAAATGTTTAATGCAACTGAAATATTTAGCTCCTAGAATATTGTTTATCATTGGTTATGTTTATGTGCTCATATGGTTTTCAATTGCCAGTATACTGAACATGCAAAAATTAAGTTTCTTTAGCTTTCTAAAAATGGTTCTTTTTAGTTTTGCGATCCATTTTTTATGCTTGTTCTTTGCATGTCTTATAGTAGTGTCTTCTAATTTTTGCACCATTGGCCTATAATTTTCAGGACTTTTGAAGTGGACGAACTGTCACAGGAGTTTCTTTCACTTCATCCCCAATCTTCTAAGAAGCAACCCTCCCTGATTGAGGAACACTTTGAGCCTGTAAAGGAGGATTGGGAAGAGCAGGGGACCAGTGATTCTGATGCGCTTCAATAGCTTCACAGGAATCCGAAGATGAGCTTGACACAGATGAGAATATAGTTAAGAAGTAGAAGGGCATGAGGTGAACCCCTGGGATTCTTTATGGTTATAACGTCATTTTTACTTATATGACATAATGGTATTGGGTACTTCAACGTGCGCCATTCTTTGACAGTTTTGTGGCACAATTGAATATTTAAACAAAGTTGGAACTGTTATAGTCTTAGTTTCATCACTAAACTATGCCATTTTCTTTTCTCACAATTTACAAACAAATCGAGAACATGATCAAACTGCACTTACATTCCATTGATTAGTAAGATGAGTTAGGTATCATACTTAACCATCATTAAAGTTGCTATTTGGTTTTTGGCTAATACATCTATTTAGGTGATCGGTGCTTGAGTCACTGAAACATCCTTTTTTCTTGCAATAATGTTTTCCAAAACCTGCATGGGTGGAGCCTTGTTCACAGAGCTGTTCTATGTTTTTATATGAAGTAATCACGCAGCATATATTGAATTAATCGATAACCTAGCTATGTGCTCCTTTTTTTCCTTGTACCCACCTAAGCTATTTCATGCAATTCTTTTTTTCTTTACACTTAGAGAGAATTCTTACTGTATCCATATATAAAATTTAGAATTTTTTTTTTTTTGCATGGGCAGTCACTAAATTATAACAAGAGATTTTTTGTTAAAACCATCTAAAGTGATCTCTTCTTTCTGATGAGAGGGCCATTGTACAGTACTGTTCTCTTTCCGAGGTCAATGTAGGATGGTTCAAATCAGTGATAATTAACATAGTGCTGGTTGGACATATTGTCTGCATATGGATGCTTGCATTTAAGTGCACTGTGCTGCCCATGTACCTTTCCACTCATAACATGCAGATACTGTCCACCGGTGCGGTATGATATGCAGGAGTATTTTAGCTATTTACACATGTTTGTAGTTGAGTCAGTTTTAGCTGGGGCCAGGTTAGAGTCTGATCACCTGCTGGTAGAGATTACAAGGGACCTAAATTGCAATAAGAGAATTTTCTTTTGTATTATCTATGAAACTATGTTAAGGGATAGTTTAAAATGTCTAACCTTGTGAAAGGATTTTTGACATTGTACCTACATAAAGTTCCAACACTATTTCCTGCTGAGACGGCAGTTTAGAGGTCCACTGAGACAATAGTTTGCACAAAATATGGAAGATACCAAATATGTTTTATCTAGATTTTAACGTAATGATTTCTTTTAGGTTATACGAGGAGAAGGATGAATTGCAAGCCGAAGCATTTTTAAGGAGCCTCTCTCTGGCCAAGGAGGATGCCCTTCCTCTTGGAGAGAGGGTTGTTGCTCGTGAGAAAAACTAGCAGTTGGTACTCTGAATGGTGTGAAATTTGGACCTGGTGGTTCACGGCAAATCTCTTTCGTCTCCAAAAGCTCTTAGAGACAGAAAGTTGAGCAGCCTGGAGAGGGAAAAATGAGGGGAATTCAGTCCCTAGGATTAAAGCCAAGTAGATCAGGGTTTTATGCAATGGGAAAGCAAGGTGGTAGAGGGTGATGTGGTCAATGGGGGAGGAGATAAAGTTGGTCAATGGAGGCATCCAGGCGGCTTTCCACAGGTCGATGATGCCTCCTTGCTAGCAATATGCACATGATTTACTGCATGAAACAGGTGGTACTATATATACACACATGGAAAAAGAAATTGGTCAAATACATATGGCACCTTTGATCTGTTCTGGCATACAAAAACTGTGAAATGCGGAAGAATTGGCATACAGTGTTCAGGGTAGACTGTTGTTCTTGGTGTTCTCTTGACTGAATGGTTCCGAGATCGTGATCATGGTTCAACTAAATTAGTAGTTTCTCTGCTTGTCATCTATGGACCAGGCCTTCCGCAAGGAAGGTTTTTTGTTTAATAGTTTATCAAATTAAATTGTTTTCATGGTTCCTCTCTGTAATCTTTCTAAGATTGTATCTTGGTTATTAGAAAATATGTGAATGAGTCCAGTATGTTAAAGAAATCAAATAACATTTCACTGATATGTCCCAAGAGTAAACATCAGGAGTTGGTTAAACTCCTGAGCAGGATTCTTTTGTTGTCTCATTTTCTTACCGAAATCTATGTTTTTCTTTGGTGCAGACCAAACTCTTATTTTGATGAGACGAAACTGGATGGTTGATGCTTGTTTATGTCAGATCTGATATCGCAGCCGAATGATGACTCTACATTGAGATTGTTCTTGTTGTCACAAGAAAGTTCTGATATATATATATATATATATATATATATATATATATATATATATATATATATATATATATATATATATATATATGTATATTCTTGAAATTAGTTAAGAGTAAGGAGTTTGGGGATATATATTAACTATATTTGGTACACCTGCAAAGGATGGTCACGTAAGAAAAAGTCAGATGGAACGGTTAAAGGTGTCATCAATGTGGGTTGCTGTGCTTTATGTGGTGGTGGTGGTGGAGGATATGGAGAAGGGGAAAGCTTTTTGTGGCTGTAGGATATGAGAAGTAGAAAGTTTAACATGGCGCTGCTGGTGTTGATGATGGGTTGATCATGTTGATGGAAACAGCACTCGATGATGACATTGAAGAGGAGGATGACAACGCCTTGCAAGAGGACAAGTAGCTACGACTGTCATGGCATTAATGGTATATATGGCTAAACGATGATGAACCACGAAAAGGAAAGTGGATCCATTGCGATCTAACCAATTTATATGCTTAAATTTATTAGATGAGATCGATTTTAAGCCCTCGACGTTTCATCGATTCACCTTTGATCATTGGTAAGTCGATGAAATGACGACTTTTATGACAAGAAGATAAGAGACTCGGCTGGGGTGAGCTAATGCCTTTTTGATAACAGGACAAGAGCAACCTTTAAGCCTCCCTGCATTCCGTCTTCCTCCTCCGTCTTGGAGTCATAACAGGACAAGAGCATGGCCACAACTCGTCCCAAAGCATCGATGAAGAGGAGGCGAGTCGAGGAGCGACTCAGCCGCTCCCCACATCAATTATCTTCCCGCGTTCAGACTCAGCAGCTGCCCACACGTCACGGCCTCAGCGACGCGTGGGGCGACATGTCCCCCCTCCCTCTTCTTGTCATGGACCTTCCGACGGCGACAAGAATGAATGTTCCTTGATGGGGAAGTAAGTAATGAGGGAGGGTGGGGAAAGTGAAGCAAGTGAAGGAAGGAAGCGATCGCTGGACTCCAGGTAGAATCCATTTCACCGGGCGGGGGGGGGGGGTTGGAGGCGTCATCATCCGCCACGACGTGCACATCGCTTCTCATCCCCTTCCTTGGTCGACGGAGTCCGACGAACATGTGGCTCTCCCGAGGCCCACGCTCGCCTCTTTGACTTCGCTGCCTCTCTTCTCTCTGCTGTCGCTGCGACGTCCTTTTCCTGTCTTTACCGACTGTGGAAGAAGGCTGTTGGCTTCGTTATGTTTCCCTATCAATGCCACCGATTCAATACCCTCCGGCATGGCATGCATGCGTTGGCCGATTCAATGCCACCGAGTGAAGCTCGAGTTGAATGGAATGGAGACACCATTCACACTCTACCAATTCACGCTCGATATGTATCTTAGTGATCGATAGCTCTAAAATTCTGTACTATTAGGAAATGACTTCATCCATATATTGCAAACCTAAATAAAGAATATATATTATATAAATATTTTTAATCAAACATAAGAGAGAAGAAAAATAAATACAGCAATTCGACGATTAATAAATAATCCTAAAAAATTATAACATTATTAGCAAAGGAATCGATACCTACGAATAAACCCTAAAGAAAGAGCAGAAGGAGAGTGATATACCACTATAAGAATTTTGATTGAGACGACTAGTAATTCCAATAAATTTCTTCGCATTTATACTAATATTGAGGTTTATTTCATAAAAATTCATATGAGAAAGTCATTCCAAGAAATTAGTGAAAGTGTAATGTTTGATCATATAAACTATTTTCTCCATTAATTCTTCTTTTTTTTTCATCATTATGGGATGTTACAATCAAATTTTCAAATATCGGTCCAACTAAAATTCACTAATAAGATCTTAATTTGCCGTCTCGATCAAATGTGGCCTAATCAAAGAAACCTCTTTTGTCAGTACACTTCTTTTTAGTTCCGTTGTGAAACGGTGGACTTTCACACCTCCAAATACAATTCTTGGTTTACTTGGTGGGATATCCGAGGCTTTTGTTTCACGCTTCTTGAGAAGGGTGATGTATCGGAGCAATTCAACTTCCATTCCCATCAATCCTTGCTTTCATGGGGCCAACCACTCTTCATCCACATGAACATTTCTCTAGGGTTTATCCATGACTTGTGATGACTTCCATGTCATTTAAGTCAAAATCAATCAAAGATATGATCTCCAACGCATGCAATGGCTACAAGGTGAAGTGACTAACACCAATTCCTTACCATGTACTAAGGACATGATCCTAACGAGAAGAATAAATGTGTACGTATCGAGATGTCCTATATCGTCATGACGATATGTTCGACTCAAAGAGAGAGCTATAGATTTACGAACATTCTCGATTGGATGATCAATAATCTTAAAGCTTAACTTAGTTTATAACATCCTTCCATCATATGCAAGGTGGATTAGGTTTGACATGCAAATTTAATTATATATTATATATTTTTTATTCATGAATAATTAAATATAGCCTGTGAAGGATAAAATAAGGAATAATTATTTAAGATGATATAGACATGTGCAAAGAGATAAGATAAAGAATATTAATGATACTATAAGAGATGAATACGAACCGAAAAAGAATTTAAAAGTTTATAAATAAAGGTTTAAGATATTCTAATTTAACTACGGATATTGTTTTATACAGATAAATGATCTATATATCTTACCCGAAATAGTCGAGACAATACAACTTGTTGATTTACATATATATGTTGCAAGTGGTTGTAAAGTTTCCTTGTAGAGAAACTACTGAGTTGTTCTTAGGAGAAAAGAACAAATCAATTATATCCTTGATTCTTCTTCATGTGTCAATCTCATCTTATCTTGTAGACACATACTACAAAGATAAAGACAATGTTCCAAGTAGTATTTATATTCACATGATCCATTCAGTGATGGGAACATTTTTTTTTTGTTTGCTTGTGTACATAAATAATACCATTCTGTGATATATTTCAGTGCTCCTAAAATGGCAAGCACATTTATAATGCATATACATTGTTCCAAACAAAATGATTAATTAATTATGTGCTAAAGACAACATGCATTAGAGCAAGATTCTCTAGGATTAATTATTAGATTCAATAATTTTTTGTTGGTAGGTATTAAGGATACTTAACTATTTGGGAGATTAGGTTCCCCTAGTATTGGAATGCTCTATTTAACAATCATTAATGTAGATGCATGAATCCAAAATGATGAAGCTGGACATCAAAATGTATTTGCACTAAAAAGGTTGCCTAAAGGCAAATAAGAGTAAGATTTACCATACAAGTTAAATTATGATGATGGTTAGGTACTGTCCATTCTCATAATTATTAGGTTTCAATAGATGTGCAAAAAACAGTTATCATGTCCTTTTTCTCCATGATTTTTATACTTGTATTAATGCAATTAAGCATGAGAAATAGAGATGCAATTAAAGATTGTGATTGCTGGGATGCTTCATTGAAGTAAGCAAGATATGACATTGAAATTAGAACTAACTATTCAATATGATAAAAATTAAAAAAAACAAATTTAGGTAGGAAAATATTAATTCATCTTCAATAATAATAACCAGATGGGCATTAATTAATTCATCAGTAATACAACTCTTCATCCAATAAAACCTGAAATCTTATGTTAATAGGGCATCAGAAACATTATCAACTACTTCTTAATTATGATTCCCTTAATTGAGTTTTTTTTTTTCTAATAAGCACCACAAGTAATTTATGCTCAATTTGTCCATAAAATTAACTATTTGTAATATTAAAATCCCCCTCAAACTACAAACAAAACAATGTTTCTATAAAATAAAAAATCATATATATATATATATATATAGAGGAAATTTTCTAAGGAATTTATTTATTTATTTATATAATAATAAACTCCACTAGTAATTTAAGCTCAATTTGTCAGTAAAATTAAGTAATTAATTTCATTTTTTTCAATAATATTAAAATCCCCCCTCAAACTATAGACAAAATGGTGTTTCTGTGAAGGGAGAAATCGATAGAAAAAAAAAAAACAAAAACAAAAAGAGGTGTTTTTCTGAGGAATTTACTTATTTATTCTTGATTTCCACCACATCCATAATAATGTAGTTAATTGCAGAGGAATCATGCGCATGCGATCACATCGATCAGTGATGCTAGCGACAAAAATAAAGCAATCATTCATCAATGACATCCAACAAGCAAAATCTTTTCACCCACATTCTTACTTATCCAACACAACGAAGACTACGGCACAGATGTTGATTCTGGAATTGACGACGGATTACGGGCGCCAATGGCGAGTGAGACAGCAAACGCACGGCAAGGAAACGCCTGAAATGGCAGCACTGCACTGCAACGCAGGCGATGAGCCAGCAGGAAGCAGCGCCTGCTTCAGGTGCAGTGCACGTCCAGCGCTCGCGGTATGGCGGACAGAAGCTGAGATAGATGCAGACGAATCGTTCGACGAAATGTGCATGCACACCAACGCGCGGTGAGTTCATTAACTCTCACAGGCGGTTTGCTCCGCCAGCGGACACGCGCACCGCGCAGCGTCACAACTCTCACCACCGCGTCGGAGCCGTTTCCGAACCCGCAATTAACTCGGCCCTCCTCCTCGTCCAAAACCTGGTCCGAACCCGCCCGTCACAGCCGTTGGATCTCGATCAGAGGGATGCCATTGGCGTGATCCCGTGACCGGAGCGAGGGGTGATACCGTCATTTCGGCTCTCCCACAGTGACTTTATAGACCACCCCCCCCCGGTTCGTCCCCTCCGTTTCTCCCCCTCAGCCTTCTCACTCTGGCGTTCTCGATCTTGGTGAAGTCGCCATCAGTCGCTATCCGGGCTCCCCGCTGCGATCCTTTTCTTCCCCTGAGAAGGACGCCGACGTAATACTATTTATAAGAGAGAGAGAGAGAGATAACTTGGATTCAAAGATCTGTAATCTATCTATCGTTTCTCTTTTACTGCTGTTCTTTCTAGGTAAAATTAATTGTTCGGCGTTGAAGGTTGAGACAGAATCGGGGGACTCACTTTTGACTGCGGGCTCTGCTGTCGTCCCCAACAAAGTCAAACTCCTTTTTTATCACCTTCGTTGCAGTACGTCCTCTCTCTCTCTCTCTCTCTCTCTCTCGGTTTTAGTGCGTACAGGCGCTTCTCTTCTGTTTTAATCCTGGTGTCGGTTTTGGACTTCCATTTCTTTTGATCTTTTACGATGATGAGATAGATAGATAGATAGAAAGAGAGAGAGAGAGAGAGAGAGAGAGAGAGAGAGAGAGTTGTGGGGGTCAAATGAATGAATTGCTGTAGTTGGTATTGTGTTTGTGAGGTGCCGTAGAGTCCACATTTCCGGTTTTTACATTGGGGTCGTCGTCTCCGCTGCTGACATTTCTGAAGCCCTTACCGGGTTTGCTTCCGTGGTATTGTGTCCTTCTTCTGTCTCTAAGGACGAAGCAGGGGGAGAGCCAAAGATCCAAATTTTCGCCCTTTTTTACGTTAAAAATGGGATTTTGAGGTTGGGATTGGAATTATTGGAGTGAGTCAGGGTTGTTAGGGTGATCGTAGGAGCAGCGGGGAAGAAGGGGAAGGGAAAGAAAGGCTCAGTTTCCTTCTCTTTCTTTCGACCCTTTATCGGGAAAGAGGGAGGCGGCATTCTTTTGCCGTAAAGCCAGTGCCGTTTTGCCTTCTCTGATCTCTCCATTTCCGCTGCTTTCCTTTATTTCGTACAGTATATTCATTATATCTGTCTTTTCTCCTTCTTTTACCATACTCGATATTGCTGCATCCTTGAAATTGATTGAAATACCCAGAAAATTTTGATTCTGGGAGGAGAAGGCGAAAGATCTGATCTCAGAGTGAAGATTATGAGAGCACAGCCAAGCAAGGAGGATCGACTCTGGAGGGACACAAGCAGCGAGAAAAAGGAAGGATCTTTGATGAGCTTTGGGGGCTTATCAGACGGCAGATCGGGCGCTCTACCCTACGGCAAGGCTGCCATGACTACCGGAGAGTTATCTCCGCCGGAATTCATCTCCCAGAGGCTCCCTAAACCCTCTTTCGTGTCTCCTGGCCTCTCCCTTGGCCTGGTAAAGAAGACCGATCCCTGTATCATGTTGCGTCTCGTCGGCTTTCGTTCCTGACTTCCCTTTCTTTGCGTCGTCGGACCAACCGTGGATGGACAGAGCGATACGAGCCGGATGGCGGCCGTCGGCGGTGGCAGTGACGTGGATTCGGCCAAAAGGAACAAGGAGGACGAGAACGATAGCCGATCGGAGAGCGACAACTTGGAAGCGATATCCGGAGACGACACCGATCAGGTGAATCCTCGCAAGAAGAAGCGATACCATCGACATACCCCGCTACAGATCCAGGAACTCGAAGCGTAAGTCCGATCCCTGAATCCTTCCGTGATCTTCTGTTGCTTTGTCTTTCTCCTTGTCGCCTCAATTTGGTTGCACTTTACGTGATGTAGCTTGTTCAAGGAGTGTCCTCACCCGGACGAGAAGCAAAGGCTGGAGCTCAGCAAGAGGCTCAACTTGGAGACCCGACAGGTCAAGTTCTGGTTCCAGAACAGACGTACCCAAATGAAGGTAGCAACCCTCTGATGCCACGGAATTTTCGTTTGGATCGTCGGATTCTGCTCTCGTTTTGAGTTCGCTGTTTTGATGAGTTGTAGACGCAAATCGAGCGTCACGAGAATTCGATCCTCCGGCAAGAGAACGATAAGCTGAGGGCGGAGAACATGGCGATCCGGGAAGCGGCGAGGAACCCGGTTTGCAACAGCTGCGGCGGCCCGGCGATGCTGGCCGACATCTCCATGGAAGAACAGCAGCTTAGAATCGAGAACGCCCGTCTCAAAGAAGAGCTCGACCGGGTTTGTGCTCTCGCCGGCAAGTTCCTTGGCAAGTCCATCTCTTCCTTGTCGGAACCCATCTCTCCGTCCATGCGGAGCTCGGTCTTGGAGCTCGGAGTCGGGAACAACGGCTTTCTTGGGTTCGGCTCGGTGGCTCCTACCATCTCCGCGGTGCCCGATTTCCTGCCGGGGATCGACAACCCACTGGGTAAGAACATGGACGCACTGCTGGGGAGCGAGAGGAGCATGCATTTGGAGCTAGCACTGGTTGCGATGGAGGAGCTCGTGAACATGGCGCAGATGGAGGAGCCGCTTTGGGTTCCGAGCTCGGATGGCGGCACTGAAACACTGAACCATGAGCAGTACCTCCGCACCTTTCGCCGGATCTCGGGGACGGGGATGCCGCCTGTGGGGTACGCTTCCGAGGCCTCAAGGCAGAAAGGGGTGGTGATCATCAACAGCCTCGCCCTTGTCGAGACCCTCATGGACGCCGTAAGCATGACCTTCTTCTCATCCAAGTAAATGGATGCTTCGTGCCACTGCAACCTGAAACCTTTGATCTTTCTCGCAGCGTCGCTGGGCTGACATGTTCCCATGTATCATCGCAAAAGCCACGACGATGGAAGTAATATCCGGTGGCGTGGGTGGAACCAGAGACGGCGCTCTTCAGCTTGTGAGCCGAAAAGCCTAACCCTTACTAGTTTGATGGATTCTGATACAAAGAGCCATTGGTTTCTGATCTCAAGGTTTTGCACATGGTTCAGATGCACGCGGAGTTGCAGGTTCTCTCCCCGTTGGTTGCAGTTCGGGAAGTGTACTTCCTCAGGTTCTGCAAGCAGCATGCTGAAGGCGTTTGGGCTGTGGTTGACGTCTCCGTGGACAGCATCAGAGCAAGCCTCTCGTCTGCGAGCTGCAGGAGGCTGCCTTCTGGCTGTGTGGTGCAAGACATGCCCAGTGGTTACTCCAAGGTAACCCTCTCTCTCTCTTTCTCGCTCGCTTATAATTTAGTGTGTATTCCTTCAGTATAGTATTAGTTTGGATGCTGCATGTCCCTCTGGACTTGTTCGTGAGCGAGATTTTTGGCACTGTTCTTGCTATTTCGCTTCTCCCAGTCCATATCATATCCATCTTAGATGCCAAGTTACGTACTTTTCGAAGTTTGAATGCGTGAAGTCGAGGTCCTGCACGAATAATAAATGAGAATTATGAAAGCAATAGATATCTTAAGATGGCATTCCCCCACCCCCCGACGAATTAACATGATGGACTGAGGAAGGTACATGATGTGCATGATTAAGCAGGGCGGCATGGAGGCGGAGCTCTCATTGTTTTGGAATGGCTGTGGTGTGTAGGTGACTTGGGTGGAACACGCGGAGTACGAGGAGGGCCAAGTACATCAGCTGTATCGCCCGCTGCTCCGCTCCGGTCTGGCGTTCGGTGCCGGACGCTGGGTAGCCACCCTCCAGCGCCAGTGCGAGGGCCTCGCCATCCTCATGTCCTCCGCCATCACCGCCCGCGACGAGACTGGTAATGAATCGGCCGCGCGCGCTCCATCTCTGATACGTAATTGGATTCATTCATTCATCCTCACGGACGGTTTGTTGGATTCGAACTGGATAGAGACGATCACGGCGAGCGGGAGGAGGAGCATGCTGAAGCTGGCGCAGCGGATGACCAACGCCTTCTGCGCCGGGGTGTGCACGTCGTCCGCGCAGGAGTGGAGCAAGCTGGCGACGGAGAACGTGGGGGACGAGGTGCGGGTGATGACGAGGATGAGCGTGAACGAGCCGGGGGAGCCGGCGGGCGTGGTGCTGAGCGCGGCGACGTCGGTGTGGATCCCCGTGTCCCCCAAACGGCTCTTCGACTTCCTTCGCGAAGCCAGCTTCCGCAGCAAGTGGGACATCCTCTCCAACGGCGGGCCGATGTACGAGATGGCGCACATCGCCAAAGGCCAGGACGCAGGCAACGCCGTCTCCCTCCTCCGCGCCAGCGTACGATACCCCCTGCCCTCTTCCTCCCCACCCTTAACCCTCCTCAACCTTCACGCCATGCTGATACTGCTGACGCGCAGGCCGCGAGCTCCAACCAAACCAGCATGCTGATACTGCAGGAGACCTGCACCGACGCGTCCGGCGCCATGGTGGTGTACGCGCCGGTGGACATCCCAGCCATGCACCTCGTCATGAGCGGCGGCGACTCCGCCTACGTCGCCCTCCTCCCCTCCGGCTTCGCCATCCTCCCCGACCGTTCCGTCGAGCCGCACCAGACCAGCGGCAGCCTCGGCTCGCTGCTGACCGTGGGGTTCCAGATCCTGGTGAACAGCCAGCCGACGGCAAAGCTGACGATGGAGTCGGTGGAGACCGTCAACGGCCTCATCTCCTGCACCGTCCAGAAGATCAAGGCTGCACTCCAGTGCGACGACTGAATCCCCCCCACCCCCGTGTACAACCCGTGAAGAGACGGAGAAATAAACAGAGGCCGAGTCAAGAACGAACCGCGCGTGCGTGTGGCACATCCTTTGCTATGTGATAGAAGATGAAGTAATCACACCCAGCAGGTTTGTCTTTTAACACCGAGCAACGGTGGTGGTTCGGGCATTGACTCCGTCTCCAAATCTGTGTCCAGTGATCGACAGCCGCCTCCGCATACATTGTGGTGACATACGTACTATGTTATTCGGTAGTGCTTTGGTATATATGTTGTCGTCGTCATCGAGCGACTCACGTAGATTGCCTGCCCATCAGCAGCTCAGTATTGCTTGTTTTTGTGGCCTTACATTTCCATGCTCGATCCCTGCGCTATCTTGCTCTCTGCTGCGTGTTGCTCCGCTGGACACGATGGCCCATCTAGCTTGGCCATGCCACGCACAGAGAGAGAGAGAGAGAGAGAGAGAGAGAGGTGGATGCTGGCAGCCAGCGGAGCGCATTAATGCCGCGGTCTGCAGCCCTGCTCCAATTTAATGCTGTTCACGATGGTAGTCTGCTCGGGCGAGGAGTTCTTTGTTGCCTTCTATCCTGGATCACTGTGGGGAGGTCAGCTGCCATGGCACGGATAAGACATCCAGCCGTGGAGTGTCTGTGAGAAGAGTTCGCCTACACTTTAATGGATCACGTCCCTACCTTTGCTTCTCATGGACCACTCCAACTTTAATCGATGGAATGGATTGTTGCGTATCTCAATGCATTTCTGAAACCAACATTAAGGGAATAGCTGTGCTTCTTTACTAGCATTACAAAGAATTTGACATCCAATCAAACATCAACGCTTGGAGGTAAAAAAAAGAAGAAAGCAATCCACGGCGCCATTATGGTAAAGTAAAATCAATGAGGGTCGCTTCAATTGTCGCATCACCAGCAACTCAAAATGCAATAATTATCGTCACTGTTCATATCCATGTCATATAAGCAGGCCACATTCTCGATCCCCCAACGCATCGAAACAGTGCTGATCGCTCAACCTTTCACGGCACGATCATAACTCCTCCACCCAAATCAAAAGCTATGATAGATAGCTCGAATGCCGCATCACCGACTGAGTTGATCTTTGTGATTCCCAAAACTCATCATCACACCCTCCGATGATGCTGTCTGTACTACTCCAAGGATCTTCGTAAAGGAGCTTTCCATGCACGAGAGGCATGTGACCGTTGCTGTGGCGATTTCACGTGAGACTGCTTCCCACCCACCTCTCACATGCCATGCATCAAAAGCCATGCAAGAAGTACGTACCTGACGTGGGAAAGACCATCACGGTTGGATCATACTTTTTGACAGTGGGAAATCATCATCCTCAACGCCTCGACTCCTCTGTTTGGATTGGATCAAAGCAGCAGTTTTGTCGTTCCCACTCCTGCGATCGAACAAGAAGCCAACTCTCATTAAAGAAGAGGGTGTTTTTGATTGACCATATGTATATATTTGGAAGGACTTGTACGTCGCTGGTCTTCTTCTATGATGGACAAACACTAAAATGTAGAATCGGATTAGATCAACTTGCCTTGACATATACATAGTACGATGGAAACGAGACAAACACATCGCAATTTGAACTGCAGTGTCTTGCGAACGATGACGTCTTTGGGTGTCGATTTGGTTGGGAGTAACTAAGTTTGGCCCAACCCATTTAATTGAGTGTGTTCTTTTGAGCGTCGCGCGGTCGCCGCCACCTCCGCCGACACCATCTCTTCATCCTCCTCTATCGCCGGGGCTTCCTGAAGCATCAGCTCTGCGCCGCAAAGTAATCATTGGCCAGCTCCCATCGAACCGGCACGATCTACCGAAACCCCTATCGTCGGACGAGATCACGTCGTCCACCACCTGGTACGTTTTAATCTGAAAGGGCGTAGGAAGCGACCGCGCCGTCGACTGGCCAGCCTTCTCCGCGGCCGGAGGCGATGGGGAAGGTGCCATCACCGCGAACGAAGCTTTTGGGTGGACGAACGGATGGTGGGTTCGCTCGGTGCAAGGTGATGAACCAAATAATAGCAATTTAGACAGGCAATAAGGACCTCAAATCACCATACTATTACAAATCGGAAGTAATGATTCGTCCATATTGTATAACTGAGAATGAGTTGCGTTAACAATGGAGAACATTTTACATTATCGGTGCACATTTTTATTAGCTGATAACACCTGAATTATTAGCACTAAACATCTCAAATGGCTCTAAAAACAAAAATAAGCGCACCAAAGCCTGACAGTTTCTAATTAACAGTTTCAGATGTCTCAGAATTCAAGATTGGGGTGGTCGATAACCATAAGGATTATTGCTCGCCCATTTCCATTGATCTCTGCACATTTCTTCTACGCCATTCTTGGCACTGCAAGCAACACTTGCACAATGAGTTGTGTAGGAACATGAACAATATACATTCCACCGTAAGGACAGAAGTGTAGGTAGGCAACACGCAAGAACTCCTGAATGCGATATCATTCACACATACCTCCAACCTAGTTCTTTTTTCGCTCGCTCTGTCGATGCGAAGACAGCAGTCGCATCACCTGATCTCCGAGGGCATAACTTTACCGGTATTTTCTGAAAATTATGAAGATGGTAAACAGAAGGGTCAGTTGTGTTACTTGATTATTCACAGGAAAATATGCCAGAACAAACCTTTCCGGATGCCTTCTCAAATGCTGCAACCATTTCAAGAACAGATGTGCCATATCCGGTTCCCAGGTTGTAAGCAACACAGCCAACATCCTCTGTGGCAAATAGCTTCTGAAGAGCTGCTATATGACCGTCAGCTAAATCCATGACGTGAATGTAATCACGAATCTGTTACGGAGAACATTCACAGAACTATCAATTCACGTTTCTCAGAGAACTCCTTGTATCAATATCAAACAATGAACCGAAACAACAAAAATATTAACCAAACATTCGAAAACTAAGTGCTCAATAATGCATTGAGGAGAGGACACAAAAAAACAAATGATAGCTACATTAGGGAAATGAATTTGATGGCCGATGGATAATAATAGTTCTTGCCCCAAAAAAGGTTAAATGATTGCAAATTATATACAGTGACGAATTCAATGACAATAAAAGTATGCAGTTACCAAAAATTCATAAACTAGGAGCATACATATCAGATCAACCACATAGACCTGTTGGAAGATGATAAGTTGATGTCTCAATTCAATATGTAAAATGACGTAGTTCTAGTTTTCTTTAAAAGAACTTCTATAAGTGTAAAGTAAGGCATAAATAACCAGATTAATTCTCGAAATAGAATTCTGTATATTGCAACTAGTGTTGCATGGGGAAAGAACATGTCTGATCATAGCTAGTGTTAATATTCATGAACCTAACTAAGAAAAGGATAAAATAATAATATTTGAAAGACCTGTTGACTGACAGATATTAGTCTTTAAAAGTAATACCTCATTCAGAAAAAAATACCAAAAACAACTCATGGGGCATTGAGTAATTTTGCACTACAAGCTTTTGAAAAAGCCAGCATGCAAACTGTCATATAAGTATCACTTATCTAAATCAGGATACTGGCAGTCATCAATGACCTTTACTAGATGTTTTAAGAAAGACAGATTTGTAGGGATCATCAGATATTTATTTCCATTTCACAGAAGACTTCTTCTATTGTGCATATAACAATTATTCAAATAAGATGTCACGGATCTGTCAAAATAATTGTGATTGATAAACTACATGTGTGTGCAACTATAATAGGATATTGTTGCCATTGTCATCGAGACACATGATCTTTGGTAATAATTATAATAGCCATTGCCAGAAATGCTACACAAAACAAAGCTGAGTGGTAGTGAGGGTATTGTTTTACTCTGAACATAAGTTGAAAACCGTAATGTAATATAATGCCAGAAACAGATGCACTTACTGCACTGCCGTCTTTCGTTGGATAATCGTAACCATATACATTTAGTTCAGGCAACCTTCCTACAGCAACTTGCTGGATGTAAGGCATTAGATTATTTGGTATACCAATGGGATCTTCACCAATTTGGCCACTCTCATGAGCACCAACAGGGTTGAAATATCTCAACAGTATGATTCTCCACTCTGGGTCAGCCTTTTGAATATCACGAGCTATCTCTTCAAGAAAAAGCTATTACACAAAATAGTAATGCTAAGTCAGAAGCTTAACTATCGACAGGAGCAAATAATTTACATTCATAAGTCGCGGACATTGAACTGTTAGAACACTAGTTATCAGATTGTACTGCTCCCAAACAATTGCCACTTACCTTAGTCCTACCATATGGATTCATTGCTCTCGGTTCAAAATCCTCAACGCATGGTATTTTTTCGGGTTGACCATAGACAGTAGCCGACGATGAAAATACCACCTAGTCGCACAAAATAGTTTAGCTTACATCAATGAAAAATCAAGGATGCAACATATGAACAGAGTTGAATTAGTAAAAGTACAGAGCACAAAACTTATTTATATAAGCCAAATTTTAATACCTAAAAACCAAAAAATGAAATTTAAAATTTGAATACAAGAACCGAGCCACGAGTTTTCACAAGTTTTTCTATCACATACATGACATGATAAAGCATATCACTTGGAAGTGAGGTGGTAAATTAAGATGGAATCAAGTCGAAGCAAAAGAAGAACGGCCTAAGAAAGCAAAACACCAATAAGTTGATGAACCAAACCTTTTTACAACCATACTTCGCCATGTGCTCATACAAATTTATTGTGCCAATCAAATTGTTGTTGTAATAAAGGCTAGGCTTTGCCACACTCTCACCAACAGCCTTTAACCCAGCAAAATGGATCACCGCATCGTATCTGCGAAACAGTCATAATTTATGCCAAGAACAAAAAGCGATTTGCAAGCAACCAGTAGCTGCTAAAATGGTAATGCAAAATAACCAAACAGAGTAAACGTAAGAATGCTCAAATGGAAAATACACCAAAACATGAATTGTAGATGCAAGCATACCAAGTTTCTTCTACATGTATATCAATTCAAAAGCCTAACTTTAAGAAAATTTGCTAATCGCTTGTGAGGTGTCCCTCGTAATATGAGGAGATGTGGGATGACAAGGCCACAAATCCTCTGATCCCTCGTATCTTACGGATACATGAACTGCCTTAATTTTGATGTTCAGATTACAAACTTATCCTCGTATATGCATGCATCTGTGTGCACATCTTTTTCTTTCCCAAAATCTATCTTCACCATGATTGTTACTTGCCTTCCACTACATCACAACAAACCAACGTACTTGTAGATAGATTGCTGCAGGAATCACTTGGAAGCCCCATTCGTGAATCATCAAGAAAGAAACATGTACAGTAATAATAGTAAAAGACAACAGCATAAAGAAAGTAGGGCTTGAAATCTGCAAAGAGTAGAAGATCCCCACTTGGTGTCGGAGAAAACTTTCTCCAGGTCTTCGTTGTTCCTCAGATCTCCCTGTTCGCAAAACCAGGGTGCATACCGAAGTTAGAACACGAGCGGCGGATAGAGAGGAGCAGGAACAAGACGGGGGAATCAGAAAAAGATAGATTACGATGAAGAAGCGGAGGTTCTGGGAGAGCTTGGGGCCCGCGAGGAGGCGGACGCGGTCGACGGCATCAGGCACAGAGTTGTCGAGGTTGTCGATGATCGTGACGAGGAAACCCTCCTTGAGGAGCTGGAGCACGGTGTGCGTCCCGATGAAGCCAGCGCCTCCCGTCACGAGGACGCTCCTTTGCCGCTGCTGACTCTGCTCCATGGGAGAGGGGATCGAGGAGGAGGAGCGACACACGTATCGAGGGAGGGAAAGGCCGAGGGATTTATGGGCATCTGTGAGAGAGGATAAACATGATTGCACTCGCGGAGTAACGGACAGAATCAGTTGCTATGTGGAGCGGGGAAGTTTAACTCCATTTCGAAACTCATTTCCTACTCGTGAACCATTGTCCGGACACTATAGCGGGTTCCATGTATGTCTATCCAATCCAAGAACGGTACGAGATACGGGTAGGACAGTTGGAGTAGATAATGTTGTTCCATGTTCATACCATTCTCGCGCGGTTCCGTCCAGCTGTGAAGTGACGACAAGGGGGATCTTTTCCAGTTCCTTCAGGAACCGGTAACCTCCAAAGCGTCCATCATAACCGTCGACTGCCACTGCGCTCGCATCTCGTCCATTCAAATCGCGTTGGTCGTGAGATGTGACTTGGAGGGGATCGTCGTCATTCGAAATGGGATGCGGGTACGGCACCGTATGGCGGTTATATTTACGTGGGCCCTCACTTGTGCGCTCGGTGGGTTGGGATCTGCACACAGAGAATATTTGATATTAATTAATAGTTAACTTATTAGATGGATTATCGCATAGCACATTTATGGCAGATGATAAGTATTAGTAGCAGTAGAGTCATTATAATGACGAAATTGGAACCACATGAAGCTGTCACGTGCTGAAGTTTTAGAGATTTGATACAGATAATCTTTAGATTCAATGTTGTCAAAGTTGACACGTCGATTGTTTCGAGGGAATAGTAATATATTGATATAATGACTCATTTTGGGAAATTGAGATATGGTAAGCATAGTTCGATCAACTGAATACTGACTGACTATATCTAAAAAGAAATATTCGCTTATTAAAGTGATCAAGTTTTACATTTGATGATAGTCGCAAAATAATACTAGTAGCATCGGAAAAAAAAAATATAAATTAAAATTGAATCCTCGAGAGTAAGGGAAAGACGATCAACCCGAATTATTTAATCTATTTTTGATGAAAAATATATCTATTTTATTTTATTAGATTAGAAAAAGTTTGATCCATACTCTATTTGAGTTAGATTTATACATCATCCATTCAATTCATAAGCATCAAAGTGTCTAATGTACATTTTAACAGACAAAACATCTCCCATACAAGATAAAAGTATTAAGTGCTTGATAATATTAAACATATATTCTCGCACATAATAGATTTACTCAAAATATAAGTATTAAGTGCTTGATAATATTAAATTATATAAAGCATCTTCTCGTGCATAATACATCCTTTTATGACATAAGCATTAGAAAGCATGATGGTATAATTGCACAAAGCATCTCACATGTACAACGCCTTTAAGTCCAAAATATACATATCAAAACTAAGGAAAATATCTCTATATATATATATGAGTAGCCTTGATCACAGTTTGATTCGAACTGAAATCGTACCGATTCGATAGTTCCAAACCCAATCGTAACCAAGCTCGGGTAATTTCAGTTTTGGTATTATATATATAATTTAAAAAATTAAAAAATGGAACCGAGATCGAAGTCAGAATCATCGATTCCAAAATCATCCGATTCCCAAGATTTATGAACTGAAGCCGAAAATGGAATTGGGTCTACAACATGATGCGATCGTCCACTTCCATGGGTAAAAATTCCAATCCACCACACTCACCACATAATCTACTCGATCAAATCAGTTAAATCATCTTGACTGAGCAAACAGTCTAATATGTCTGATGTATCCTTCTAAAATCTTTTTTTTTTATTTTTTAAAGACTCGTCATTATATTATGAATAAAGTTTTATGATCATGATCATCGATCATTTAAACTATTATGATTAACTCATGTCTAAAATAATTATTATATTTTAAAAAATATAACATATAAATTCTTTCCGTCAAGATTAATGTAACAAATATTAGAGTCTATGTGACATGCTAACTCACAATGAATCATTAGTATAATGACACATGTAATTTAAATTTAAAAAATAATTAAGGTCCATTTTAACTCATGTAGTTTTTGTCATTGACCACTTAAGCCTTTATGATTTACTTATGCCTAAAATAACCTATACATTTTCAAAAACATAGTGTATAAGTCCCTCCCGTCAAGTCTGAGTTAACAGACGTTAGACTTTGTATATGTGACATGCTGACTCATAATAAATTATAAATATAATAACAAATATAATTAAAGTTTTAAAAATGATTAAGATCTATATTGTTGAGGAAGAAGAAGCGATGGAGGCCGTAACGACAAACGAAGACATAGAGGTAAAGGTAAAAGAGGCTGGAGGTAGAAGTGAGGGAAAATTATACCACCACCACGTCGTAGGTATGGTGGATGAGGGAGTAAGAGAGGATAAAAATGGGAGGCGATGGGGACGAAGATGCCTAGGAGGAGGAAGAGAGACTACGAGACCATTACGTACATAGCGTCAGATTGATCGACGCACATCTACTTGAGGCATGACTGAAAGCTCATAAGCTCATCGTCAGCACTACAGAAGCTGCGTGCGAACGATGCCTTGCTAGGCAGTAGCGACTTGGTGCTATTGCTGGTGGTCGCTTCTGCTTGAAAATCACGGATCGACATCTCATGTGGAACGGAAAACAAAAACAAAAACAAAACTAGATTTTCCAAAGCTAAGTAATTTGTTGTTGTGCGACGATTGGTGCGCAAGAAAATCATAAAATCAAAAATCGCACATATCATGTGAGAAGTATTACTTAGGGAGATTGTATATCCTTGAAATTTCTATATCTAACGGAGAGGATGAAGGAGAACTCGTATACTTCTCTCTAGCGATGATCTACACGACAGGCACAGTGATGATGCACCTCAAATCGCTATGGGATATCTCTCTCTATGCACACTACAAGGCTTCCGAAGCCAAGGAGGAGAAGAGAAGGTTAAGGAGAATAGGAGGGGTGACCCCTAGAAGTTCTAGCATATGAACTGTGAGGTTTCTCCTATTTATAAAGGTGCATGCAGTTTAACCCATTAATGAATCATATTCTTATTGGATATTAGATCTCTATCCAATTACCTAATCTTATTGGATCTTATCTATAGGATACAAACTAGGGGCTCTGCGGATATCTCAGATCTGCACCTCTACTCGTTGTACCATTTGTTATATGTGTGTGACCCTCTAGGCCTAATATCGAGTTGGCTGTGAGTCGATCCTATTAGAACTCATTCTAACTCAGAACTTCTTATAATACAGTGAATTATTATCTATATAATAATTTACTCGACTTATTGACTATGGACGTACTACGCTATTATGCCATAGTCCCCAAACGATACATAGGATCTAATCGATCAAACATGTTTGTCCTCGGTTACTATGTATCTATAGTCCCTTATCCATCTAATATCCTAGAGATTATATATTGGGCATGGTAATGTCAAGCTTATACAGAATCTTGTCCGAGTCTCGCTCTAATCGGATTCTCCCGGAGAACTCTTTCTCTCTCAATCCGAATGACCCTAGTATGAGATTTTGTTTAAGTGAGCATACATGAGATATGCCTCTTGTGATACCGAGAGTGATGATCTTCTATTGATACTCAATTATCTTCGTAAGGTTGACTGTCATTCCCGAGAACTGGTTATGGCAGATCTAGAACTTTCAAACCTGAAAGTCCGACATCAAAGAATGGAGTACTTATACAAGACATCTATGGTGTCTCAAGTTTAAGTGTCAGACATACAACTAGGACTACGGAATCACTGTCTGACATTAAGTATCATTAACCATCCATTATTTTGTAAGTGGATCAATCAGTGAACTCATTCTCCAATGAGCACCTGCACTATTCCTTTAGTATCTCCACACGAGCGACTATGAGACTAGTTGCCTTCATTATATGGATGAGTATACAGTGCATCGGTCTATCCGATTATCTCGATATCCTTCTCGAGTAACCTATGACCGGGATGATTTAGTGTCTGTGTTTAAAGGTGAATCAATTTCAATATCGTGATCTTATCATAATCCGATTCCCATTACAGAGATTCAAGGACATTACAATATACATTCATATAATATGTGATAAAATATCAGTAATAATAAGCAAAGAGATTGTTGCAACATATCGTAGGTGCCATCACTCATGTGATTGGCTTATAAGGCACTTATAACTAACAACTTCCACGATGATATCTCCTCTCGCCATTGATGAAGGTCTCAAATTTTTTTAAAACTTAAATTACATGCGTCATTGTATTAATGGTTTATTATAAGTGAGCATGTTATATAAGCAGATTCTAATGTATGTTAACTCAGACTTGATGAGACGTGCTTATATACTATGTTTTTTAAAATATATGAGTTATTTTAGACATGAATAAATCATAAAGGCTTAAGTGGTCTATGACCAAAATCATATGTACTAAAATAGATCTTAACATTTTTTTAAACTTAAATTATACTTGTTATTATATTAATAGTTTATTGTGAGTCAATATGTGTAGTCTCTAACATCTATTAACTTAGACTTGACAGGAGGGATCTCTATGTCACGTTTTTTAAAATGTATGAGTTAAGTAAATCATAAGGACTTAAGTAATCTATGACTAAGATCATAGAGGCTAAAATGGACCTTAATCCCATTAATAAATAGATAGACATATTGCTATAGCAATAGAGCATCCTAAGCTACCAAAGATAGCAGCCATCTCAAGCAATTTCCCCATAGATTCTCTGAGCTGACCCAACGTCTATCGGCATGGATATCACACAAATTTATGTCCTCAAACAACCCCCAGCCTCTTGCAATGCGAGCACCGCATTGCAAGAGAAGTTGTGTGCTCTTTTGATACTTCCGAGTCCCAGGGTGATAGCAGCGACGAGGCTTCTTCACTCCGCCAATGGTAGGAGCAGACTTGCGGGCAACCTTAGTAGCAAGTTGTTTCTTAGGAGCCTTCCCTCCCATATGGACTTACGAACCATCTACTTGGGACGAGCCATCTTTGGCTCTCGTCTTTCTCCTTCCCAACCGACGAAGTTTTGAAGCCGAAAACGTCCCTAGCTTTGAACGTTTGATTCATGTTAACTATGCAATGAATCTCCCTAGCATAATTATTTGATATCTCGCATGCATATTACATATGACTAGAACATAAACATTAAAGCTATCATAATTGTACAAAACATCTCATCATGCATGATGTATCCATCTAAGACATAAGTATCAGAACACTTGATGTGCACTAATTAGACAAAAGAATTTTTACTATCTGTATTATATTTGTTCAAAATATGAGTATCAAAACGCCTAATGCGATAAAAATGTTCCGAAATACTCGACCCAATCAATGAGGTAGCAACTTCTCATACATATAACGCATCTATGTGGGATAAAAGCATCCAAAACACTCAACAGTATGAGAATAGTTTTGTTTTATAAGGAACAGTATGAGAAAATAGATGCATACCTTTTTTTGATTTTGAGAAAAAAATATTACTGGATTGAGTCATGACTCTCCAATCACATCCCTATGTTTTTTTTGAATTAGATTTAGATTGGATCAATTTCATCGTATCGGATTGACAACCAAAATTTACCATAATACATATGTATATACATTTCGTCAAAGTAGCAAAGACAAGATCTAATCTAAGAATCTTATTATTATTGTCATAAAAAATCATGATTGTGAATTAAAATTTAAAAAAAATTTAAAAAATCGCTACACTAATGGTTTATGCATAATAATATAAATTTAGTTGAAAAACACATTAACAATATTATAATTAGATTTTGAGATTCAACCCATCATTTTTTTTGAATGTGACAAACAAATAGTTTGATTGGCAAAGATCTTAAACATATGATAAGAATTTGCCATTACAAGAGGGGAACCGAAATCGCTGGGGTTTGGGGTCGAACAGGTGATCTGCATGCCCCATCATCTACGGATGAAGGAGGACAGCTTCTTATCACGTCGGGGTGCAAGATGCTGGGCTGGAACGCCGGGTTTGGGGTCGAACACCTGATATGCACTCCCCATCAGCTCCTGTTAAAGGCGGGCAGCCGCTTATCAGGTCGGGGTGAAAGATGGTGGGCTCAAGTGTAGGGTTTGGGATCGACCAGGTGATAAGCACTCCCCGTCGGCTCTGGCAGGCATCCTCTTGAAGGATGGGGGTGCGAGACCTCGCGGTGGGCAAGGGTTCGCCATCTTAAAAGCTATGCGGTCCGCACCACGCAATATTGTATGCGGTCAAACCCTACTCCTATATAAGTGGGCCTCACAGTAAATAACGAGAATCCGTGGTGTTCTTGGAGCGCACGCCTCCGTCGTCTCAGTCCGAGCTACCGCCTTTCTGCCTCCCTTGGGCGAACCCTAGGCTTGTCGCCTCCTCTCATCCGCCGCCTCCGCGACGATGGCAGACGCATACTGGAGGTACGGCGACGCGCGCCAGCAGGCGGTCGCAGCGGCCATGGCTCCCCCAGCCGCCACCCTTAAGCGGCCGCGTCTGGACTACCACGGTGAGTCTCTTCTCCTGGCGCTCCTCTTTTCTTTTCTTTTCTTTCGATTTGTCTTCTTTTGATGTTTTACCTATGCTACGTATGCGATCGGTTAGGGTTCCGTTTGCTTGCCCTCATTAGGACTCGTCTGTTGGTAATTTAGGCACATCGAAGTAGATCAACCCTGCTGTGCTGTGTTAGGGTCATCCTCGGCGATGATTCGTGAGGTCGCCGTGGTCATTGAAACTAGGGATTTCTTGATTTGTAGAAATGTGTTGTTGTGAGCAGATGCCATATTTAGTTACTATCTTGCGTTGTTTCTTATGGCTCAGGGAGCATTTTGGAAAATTAACAAGTTAGCACGTACACCTGTACCGAAGTAATTTTGTGGTTAGGGTTTGGTACGAGGTTGAATTGCTTCCTGTAGGTCGGCATAAGGAGACGAATGCAATTTTTCACTGCACAATTTTCCCGTTGTAGTCGAACGCAAATTGCTTGATTTCCTACTTGCTTAGGTTCTTTCTGGTATTGGTTATTCAAATTTCCGACTACCGAGATGACAAACTAAATCTAATCACTTTGCGCTGAAACAAAATTTTCCAGAAAAGGGAATCCAGCAAATTCATTACTGGGCTGTCCAATGGTTTTATTTTTTATTGTGCAGGATCTTCTTTGATTTTTTGGTATATACCATAGAGATTTCTGTCTACAGATCTGTTTTCTAAGTAAAGTTGTTTGGAATTATGCACATTAAGCACTGATGTTAATTTCATGACGCCAAAAAAATAAATAAATAAAATGTCACTTTTTTCCCAGAGAAGAAACACTATGTATTACAAAAATGAGTTCATATAGTCCCCAAAAGATCAGATTTAATCAGCAGACTAAGTAATCACTGATGGCTAAGACTCTCACCAACAGGCATCAAGCTTGTTGGTTTTGGCAAGCTAGCCAATTTGCAGTTCTGTTACCTTTCCTATAAACATCTTTATAGACAATGCTACAAAATTTTGAAGCAAACAGACAAATTTTGGTTACATTTAGAATAGACCATGGACGGGTATATTTTTCTGTTCAAAATGTCCACCAAAATTTAGAATCTGATTCCACCATAATAAGTTGAATTCCTTCCTGTAGAGCATGCTTAAGTCCATAGTATACAACGGCAGCCTCACAGTAAAGAGTGCCCCCATTCAACGAAGTACCTACATCCAGAAACTATGCAGTTATCTTCATCATTGTTAATTGTGAATCCTAGACCTCCATCCTAGTGGTGATCTCAAGAACCATAACAGTTAAAGCTTAAACCAGCCATGGTTTTTCCCAACTAACAGAGAGTTGGCTTAGCTCATGGGTGCCTTCAGAGTTGGGGTATATGGAGCTTCATTCGAGTATAAGTAAAAGCTTTATGCACAATAGTATTAGGAGTATGGTTAGCTCCATTGAAGATTCTATTTGTTCTATCTTTCCAAATTAGCCAAAGGCATGTAAGAATAATAGCTTTAACTATAGAAGCAGAAGCATAAGGGCTTCTAAATGGGTCACCCATCTAGGCCCCCTTTTTATCAGAAATTGGCAGTTCAAGCTTAACCCCTAGATTGTGCTCAACAGACCCCCAAATTCTGGCAGCTAAAAGGCAATGAAAAAACACAGTGTCACTTAAGCATGGTTCTTTTGCTCCACCAGATGAACTTTTAACATGTAGGCATCATTTTTGTTCTTTACAAATTTGCAATCATAATGAACAAGAATGAATATCATGTAATCTTACCTAACGTAAAGAGTTGTACTTGACATTTGTTCTACTAGTGCAATTTGCACCTTGAGTGTTATAGAGCTATTACTATTATAATTGATATTTAATGTTCTTATGGACTGATTTTATTTGACTTAAAGATGTACCTAGTGGTTCGGACATGCTTGGTTATTACGTGCTTGAGGATGAAAGAACTGTGAATCATGCAATCAGAGATACTGAATCACTTGGGGCTTCATATGATCGCTACTTACGCGATGGGGTAATTTTAATGGATGTGATATTTTTTTATTCATGTGTTACCATTTTATTGGAGGCTAACTTGAAATTTTCCTCCAGATTTCTTCTTATCCTGCAGGACAGCCTGTTAGGCCTGTGGGTGGAGGAATTAGTAGTCAACCTGTTGATGACCAACGAATGATGACCATTGGGGCCTTGGATGGTCAGGGTGGCAGAAGGCCTGAACCTCCCCTTCCTCCAGATGCCTCAAATACACTATTTGTGGAAGGCCTCCCTGCTGACTGTACACGCCGGGAAGTCTCTCGTATCCTTTTGGCTAATTCTGTCTTGTATGCTATCATGTTTCAGGTTTGTGCTACTCCTTCACTTCCCTTTGCAGACATTTTCCGTCCTTTTGTAGGGTTTGAAGAGGTGAGACTTGTGAACAAGGAATCCAGACAGGTATGTCTCTAACTTCTCATTGGGGAGTTGAGTCTTTGTTATTCACATCAAGCATGAGAAGCCTCAATTCTTTTTGTTCAATGTTATTGCAGCCCAGAGGCGATCCAATTATCTTGTGCTTTGTTGATTTCACTACTGCAGCACAAGCTGCAATTGCACTGGAAGCTCTGCAAGGTGACAAATACATGCTTAATACTTTGATAACTTGCTTGGTTCGATTACAACCATGCTTGATTTCTTGTCTTTCTTACTCTTCCCAGTTTATTATATTATATTACTGCTATGGTCTTCTGCAGTGTTGCATGAGGTACTGTTTTTCAGTACACTGTTGCTTCAAGGTCCCCCTTTCCTGTTTGGTTGGTCAATTCTGTCTAGTATTTCATTGACCTGTCTACTTTATGGTTTAAGTATTTTCTAGATTGCACAAGGAGGAGAAAATGTTCTCATATCTATTGATCTTTTGGTGTTTCAGTTGCAGTAAGTGCAACACAATGGCCTTAAATATGTAGGATTGGCACAAAACATCCTGACTGCTTGTGGTGCCCGAAGCTAACTGTTCTTTTATTTATCAACTTATCTGTGAAGAACTTTTGATCTGATGTGACTGTAAAGAAGATGACAATTTTACCTGTGTGTGCAGTTAGTAACTTGACATGACTGTTATATATGCTAGATTGCCGACTCATTTCCCTCTATCATACAAAGATCAGGGAATGTGGTCAATGGAATTGAATAACAGCTGTCATTCCTTTTCTGGAGTAGATTAAAGCTATTATCTTCTTTTCTGACCATAAATTATATATATTTCACAATTGTGAGTGTCCAGATCATTATAGTGATCATTATTTTGAATTGTTAGTTATACCTTGCAATTGCAAGCAAACACCTTTGTTGATGCTGGGTGATTAATGCAATTTTTGGTGTAGGCTCGATGACCACTAGAAATTCTTTCATTTAGATGGGTTGATTTTATTACACTTGTTTCTACTCATCGTCTCTCAGGTTTGCCTTTTTATTTTTCTTGGGACAGAGAGGAGCCTTCATTGCATGATAGAATTAAACTTCTCATTACTTTGTTTTCTGACATGTTTGATTTTCTAATAACCAAAGCTAAAGGTTCAGTCAGTGAGGGTTGACATCATGGTAAGGTTGCTCCTCTATCATTTAGGTGACAATGTTGGCTGCCTTGTTCAACCATCCTTTTCTACTAGTTAATAAAAGTGCTTAATGCACTGTCATGTCGAGCTTGTTAGAGTATGCTTTAAGTTAAAAGGTTGCTCCTCTGTCATTTAGGTGACAATGTGGCTGCCTTGTGCAATGGACCATCCTTTTCTACTAGCTTGTAACATGCATCGTCAGGTTCAGTATGTCAGAGTATGTTTTAAGCTAATACATTGGAGTTGAAACTGTGAAACTGTCATTAATTGGTTGTTCATTTTGAACTGAGGCTGACAGCACTTGCCTCTCATATCTTTCAACAAACAGAAGGAAATATGATAGTTTCAGATTTTGGGTAAAACTGGAAGAGGCTTTCAAAAGTAGTTTGTAAGATATTGTCCAACTGATTGTTAGTGAAGAAACAGCCTTGAGGGTCGGCAGATGTTGAAGAACTTACGATGCATTAGTGCCTATGTTTTGTCTTCATTGGTTATGCACCTGCAATCACATTCTTTCTAGTGTTACCCTGTAATTTTCCATTCTACGGCAATCCGTTTATCTTCCGTTAACGTATAGCCCCGTCCACAGCGTAAAGTAGTCACGGCTCGATTTTGCAGGTTATAGATTTGACGAAAATGATCGAAAATCAGCCAACTTGAGGCTGCAGTTCGCTCGCTTTCCTGGTCCGAGGTCATTTGGTGGGCCTCGTGGTAGGCAACATTGATAATGGGATTTCCTTTTCCAGGTGACATGCGAAATCTAAGTTTTACTATATCCGCAAGATGTGCTCAAGAAAAGCGTTGTTTTGTTGCGATCTAAACCTGAACTCAATTATTATTTTCCGGTCGTTTTCTTGTAGGTTCTGTCAATACAGGAGGCTTCTGTGACGAGATGCTTAGATAATCCATCTTCAGTGTCCAGTTCGTTAAAATAATTATTATAATAGTCGTAACTGGCATAGTTATAAAGCCGTGTTCCAATTTCACTGCCCGCCTAAGCTTGCTTGTTTGTGTTAAAAGGTGATTACAGGCCATGGACTAAATTACGATTACTTTTAGGGTACTTCGAACGCCAACCTTCTGCTTGATACTTGATATTGGCGACTTGACGGGTTATTATATGGTCATGTAAACTTTTTCATCTGATATATGATTGGAGTTCATCTTCAATTTTATCATCTAATCAGTGACATACGCATATGTTGGGAAATATTGTTCCGGATGTGTGCCACAGTGGTAACTTCATTTCTGATTCCGTTTAGATTTTCGTGGTAGCATCTGGACGGATCACTAAATTTACAGTTTTTTCATGAATTATGCATGTATATACATCTGTGTGGGTTTGTGTGAATCTTTCAAGAGTAATAATTCTTTTGAATTATGGATATTAGTGTTTTATGGTGATATGAAATGCATGGTCTTCTCAGGTACCCAATGCGGTTTGAGACTTGATGTGTAAACCCTGGAACCGGATGTAAGATCCTTGCTTTTGTTCTCCCTTGTTGAGGATTCAGTGCTTAATTCCAGTGTTTGCACAAACCATATTTAGTTACCTTCTATCTCATATCCCAAAGAGGACATATTCCATAAACTGATTCCTTTTGATAGGCGAAGTATCAACATAAACCCTATCAATAATTAGCTAGGATCAATACAAACCATAATTTGTAAGATTGATCAGATTGGATCAATGAGATTAAACTTAAATGAAAAAATAATTTAAAATTGAAGTATAAAAATATAGAATTGGCACGATATCATGAAAAATAATATTACATTTAATGATGAAAAATTCTTATACATCTAATGCACAACCTTTTAAGAATATATGAAATTAAAATGTACTTAAAAGTAAAAGAGAATCATTAGAAAATAGTTATTATATATTTATTATAAAATCACTAAGAAAGAAAATGTTTATCCACAGCAATGAATTTCCATGCAGGTGAAGTATCAGATACTGCAAAGGGACAAGAACAAAATTAACTGTACAGAAATGACACATCTTTTTTTTTTTTAAGAGGTCCAAAGTGCTAGATAATATAAAGTTATCTAGATAATATAAAGTTAAACAAAGAAAACTTTCTTCGAAGAAGAAGTTCATGAAATTATAAGTGAAACTCGTGAAATTTCCCTTCTTTGTTATGACATAACACTTTTCATAAGATGCTATTGGGTTGCTTTTTTGTACTGATTCCTCTCCCAGTGCACTTTCTCTTTTATCTGCAATGGATCATGAATATTGTAGTGTAACAAATAGTTTACCGAGTTGAAGCAACATCTGTTTGTCTCACTATGATAGTAGTATGGTTCTGTTTTGCCTTTCTTCCACTTTGATTTCTTTTCTTTCCACCCGTATCTTCTTTTGATGTATGGCGCCTAGAGTTGGCCAAAATTAGTTAGTGTTGGTTGAGTTTTGATTGATTTTAGTTGATTATGGCTTGATGAGGTCCATCATCTGGACATCACTAATTTGGTCTCAGTGGCTTGTGAGATATTGTCCACTTTGGGTCAGCCTTAATAGGGTTTTGTCATTGGATGTGGATCTCAAGAAGGTGTCTCAAGAGGAGGAGATTAGTGGATACATTTTCTTTTTTGAGGTCTTGGTTCTCCAATTCTAACCAAAAGTGAGACCAAATGTCATCTCAATGGAGCTCCCATTTGGGGAGCCAAATGCATCTCGAACTTGCATGAACCACCATCTGATGAGGTCCATTACCAAGTCAGGCCTAGTGGTGCATGAGGTGTTAAATGCTTTGTGGAAGGCACCTTGAGGGAAAGAGTCGTCTTGGTTCGTTGAGGCTTTTGATTTTCCAACATTCTGATCAATGTGGGAGTAATCTTAACCAATTTGCAGTTAGATCAAGAAATTGCCAATATCAATCATTGGGGTTAGAAATGGGTGCCTGACATGAGGTTATGAATTGAGCTAGCAGGGAACCTTGAATAGAACCTAATCATTGAGGTTAGAAGTGTTGGAACACACGTTGGTGGTGCATGTGATTGCTTTATATGGTTTTATAAGGATACAGGTTTGGGTCCTTTTATGTCAGTTATTCCTGTGACATGGTCCATCTTCTTGTCCATAAAATGCTTTCGTTGAGCTGCTATATTTTCTCATGCTTTTGCCTTAAATCACTCACGAGACAAACTTATTTTCCTAAATACAGTTGTATGATCTAGACAATTTCTTGTCTCATCAACCTCGTATGTTGTGGTTAAATGGTGCACAACGATAACTTACCCACAAGGTAGTTTGGTTAGAGAGCAGAACCCAACTTACACTGTCGGAGATGGACAAACATAAAACATCTGTTTCTGCTGGCACTTAGTCTTGCAAGATAGGTTGATCACAGGTAGCTATCAAGTTGGCCAGGAAATGAGTCTCTTGTTAAGCTAACCATGGAATAGTTTGTTTTTCCTGCATTGCCTAAACTGTTTTGTCGCTTGAATATGTGCACTTAGACTGCTGTTCCAAGTTCCAGCACATGTCTATAAATGTAATCAGGGGTGTGCCGAAAGAGGAGTTATATAGAAGTTGGTGATTTCACAGAATACCAGTGGTTACATCGACAAGTACAGCCTGCGAATGAAACATGAGGAGGCATTTGATATGTAGTTCACTCGATGAAGCTTTGTTATTTACCAAATTAGCTAAATAACTACCAAATCGAGGATGTGATCCTATGAATCTTTTCAGAACGCTAGTGATGCTTCCTTTTGAGAAGCCTAGTGATTGTAGATGTGGAATTAGTTTTGGTGATCTTTGCGATGTATTTAGAACTGTTGTCTAATGTTGTGAGCAAACAGTTGTCTAATGTTTGCTGTATAACTAGATGGCACGGACAGTGATAAACGTGGTGCATCCAGCGATTGTTGCTTTTGTTTGTTTGAAAGAATGACTTCTCATCTAGATGGAATGTATTTGCTTGTGTTTTTAATGGCATTGGTATGTTGTTTCTGAAGCTATCTATCCTTGTCGTAACAATTTTCATCAGCTTTTATTATCCTGTTAATGTTGATCACTTTTAAGATGTGTCGTCTGTTGTTCTTTTCTTTTTCCGTTGAGGCAAGTTGAACTGCAGGATCAACTTCTACAAATTGTGTTTCAGGATTGACTCTTTTGTGCCTTGGCAACAGATAGATATCCTTCGATGGCTGCAAGTTTATATGCGGTGTTGTTTGTTGTTCTCTAATGTTTATTCCTGTTTACGCTAGAATTTTGCAGTTAGGCTATGTCCCCACAAATCGTAGTATGCGACCGGGCAAGTAATTGGTTGATGTTTGCCAAGGCCTTGCACTAGTCTAGTTTCTTGCCATTGCTCGGTTTTTCGCAGCAGGAGCCACGATCCTACATTTGAGCTGTGAGTATGATTCCACTTCTTGATAGTACATTTTAATGGGGGATATTTTAATTTATACATGTGGTTAACCTTCAATGATTAGAACACTATGGCTATCTTGTTTTTTGCAACTAGTTTGGAATGTGAATGATGTGAGCTTCGATAAAAATAAAACAATAGATGTATATAAATGTGTACATGTATATCTTCTTTTCTCTCTTCATATATTATTCATCGTCAAGAAATTAGGGTTTCTCAAGGATGACCAAATCAAGAACCTATGGCTGTGGTTGTATCTAATTGTACAAATAACGAGCAATTTTTTTTTTACTAGATTCATTCTGGACTCCCAGAAGATGTGGAAAAAGAAGTCGTTGATTCTCATGTTATGATAAATTTTTTTTTATAGGCCTCGAATATAAGAAAAATAATAATAAAGTAGAAACATAATAATCATATCAGGCCTCAAATATATGAAAAAATAATAATAAAGAAGAAAATATAATCATATCAAGGCTAATTAGTTAATCTATAATAATAATAAAGAAGAAAATATATGTTCTTCATGTCTTTCTTTCAGGAGAATGATTGATTTTTTTTTTTCAGTCTGGAAAAGAGATTTAGAAACACTCCAAATATTCTCATGTATCGACTTATAAAATTTACAACAAGGAACTTTAAATTAATAAAATTTTATCTAAATAAATTACAACTAAATCATCGAGCACCAGTTGTTTCCACCGTCGAGTTCATATAATTGAAATATAAATAACATTTTTGCTAAATAAAAAGGAAGCTGAAAATTTCTTTTGATAGAGAAATGGAAAAAAAAGGAAACAAAGATAATAAATAACAAACACTAGATTTTAGCTTGAAAAAGAATTCAAAAAAAGGGTGTCCTGATCGCAACTCATCCTAACATGTCCTGGTTGTTGAAGTAAGCGTAGTTAATCTTTGGAACTTAATGAAGTTTCAATATTCTGGTAACACAATAATTTTGATTTATGTTCTATTACATACCAAGGGCAAAATAAATATTCGTATAAAGGATCACCTCGGGACCATCCATCCATAATCCACATATGTCAGTCGGTCCAAAACAACCATGTCGAATGATTCCCCTCACTGCTTCTTTGGTCATCCGGAGCCTCTCTTTTGCCGTCTTTTGTGCCAAGGTACTTTGGAAGCATGCCGCCGCAAAACTTATCGACATCCACAAATGAAAGCGAGGTCGATTAACCCCAGAAGTCCGCATCGCATTAGATCGAGCATGGAAGGACTCCGATTTCATGATTCACCATCATTCTTGTGACTGGTACCAACTTGTGGAAGCTAGAGGCGATCTGCACTGAGACTGCAACAATTCTTTGACTGCAAGAGAGAAACTTCCATTTTAGATGGTAAAATCCAAAGTAAAAGAATTATTAACAGACTAGTAACCATGACGAGCAAAGGTTATATTATCGGAGAAGTCGTGTCTGATAGATGATGTGCAAATGCTCGTGTACTTCTCTAAAGAGGAGTCTCCGATTGCTTAAAACTCATGGCACTTATGGGTAAGACCATCTAAAAAGTGGATTCTATCGTCATCAGCTAAAATATCCCTAATTTCAGTAACAACAGTTCAACAAATTTAGAAACATAAAAAAACAAAATACATTTTTTCCCCTAAAACAACAACACACCTTCATACTATCGAAGTTAATTGCAATACTATCGAATAAAACTCCACACTGAAAAATGACTGCTCATAATGGAACTTAAGAAAAGGTGCTCATAAAATTGGCAAAATAAGGTAATTAGTTTGAATAAATATTGAAGACAAAGGATAATTTACAACCTTCATGTATTGGAGAGAGAAGCAAAGCACTGACTGCTTAAGAGCATGAGGGCATGACTTCTCTTAACAAGGATTTGATGGGAATCCTGTGCCAGATTTTGGAAATCTTTGAAAGTTTGGTCATGGCTTTAAAAACCCATGCAACACATGATCATGGCTTCCACATCTAGCGTGTATCTTTATCTAGATATACCATCTAAAATAGTGAAGTTCCAATAAATTGATAACCCTTTGCAAGTACATTCATGATAATTGACACGTGAGGTAAAAAAATCATACAGGTAAAAAAACTTCACACTATTTTAGCCAATTACGATATCTAAAATGAAAATTACAAAGAAAGTAAATACATCAAAAGCCTGTTTTCCTATATTGCTTGAGCACTTCCAATTCTCGAGTAAACAAGTGGCCGATGAGCAAATTTATATTGTTTTTAACACAAATACAGAAATTCTATTTGTCATTTTCATTTGTCAGAGCCTTCAACATTATCTTGGAAACAAACTTGTAAAACAATAATTTATAGAGCAAGGTCACCATATAGAAATTAGGTAATTTACGCTCCTGTTTCGACATTTACTGCCACATTAACTTCCTTGCTTTCACCATTACAACTATCCAAAAAAAATCAAAATTAAATAAACCATGAACCAAGATGATGTTCTAAGTTCTAACGATGTTCCAGAATTACCTTAATGAAGGTAATGTTTTGGACTAATGACATTATCAATCCCCTTTTTATATATCAATAGTCAATTTAGAGCCTGTATCAAATTTTTGTTCAATCTTATCTTTGACTTTTATATTTGGTCCCTCCATCTTTATGATTATTTGGCCACTTTCTCCTTCAGAAATGTTACATGCAGACACAAGTGTACACTTGAATTTCTTGATATTCTTGGTGCTATCATGGCAATCCACATGGGATATAGTAGCCCACCAAGTTTCATTTTAATATTTTGATGTGCCATGTGATGTCAAGTGGTCAACATGTATAACACATAAGCACCACGATGATGCCACATCATCATCAACCCGACATGAAATCCAAGTTCAGATTTTGTATGCATGAGCAGGATCAGTTTTGTTTTATTGGGGGCTGCAAATTAACATGGCAGAAGTAGCCAGATTAATAACTTTTATTTTAACAATTTCCTAGTCATCAGTGATAAATTGTATCTTGATCGCATGTACGCAGAACTAACAATAGAGGGACCTACAATGTTAAAAAAACATTAATTGTACACGAATAATATTAATCAAAATATTAATTGGACCAATGGCACCATTACTCACTATTATTCCTATTCTTTTTAATCAAATAAACTCTAGGGAAAATGTTAATGTTGATGAACATGGCAATTACAAGACCATATCACAATTTAAACATTGATGAGTACTATTTCTGTAAAAGTTCTTACACAAATGACCATGACATACTTGAATTAATTGTGGAGAAGCTATCTAGAAGATTATTTTGGACTTTTGATTACTCTAGGATGTACATGCGAGCTTGGGGGCTCAGAGAGAGCAGAATAATGGTTAATAGATGCGCATAGACAAATATTATATCAGGCAGAATCATCAACCGTAGATTGGGAAGAGTTCAAGGAGCCATCATGTAGAAGATTTTTGATTTGATGTCTACTGAGGAAATATGAAGTCAAGATAAAGCTAAAAGCAAATGAAGTCAAGAGACCAGAAAGAATTGAAAACAAGTGCAAATGTTTCTATGTAAATGTCAGGGCTGTAATTGTAGAAGAGGACATCACGAAAAGCAACACAACAAGGGTTTCAGTATCTAAAAGTATTGAACTACAAATTGGAGACGAGCACATTAGATAAATTGACCCGAACCAAAACTTACTACAGATGAGTCACAAGGTAAAATGGTGCAACAAAATCAAGAAGTGCTCTCCCAAGAGCCTGTGAGGCATGATTGGCATGAAGCCAAATCCTATATGTGATTCCTACAAACTTGGGTTAGTTCAAGTATTTTTCTCCTCTCTCTTTCTTTGTTGTGATCATCTATCTACCCTCTCATCTTTGTATGTTGGTTTTCAAAACAGTATTCAAAGCTACCACCATAATCCAAAATCATTTTCTAACCACTTATAAGTCTCTAAAACAAAATATCAAACAATTAAAAAAACTCACAACCATGAATTTCAGCATCCATAGAGTTTTTCTAATGCTGATTGAAGCCGACTGATATCTCAAATTTTCGACAAAGCCTCTTGACAGTTCTTATCCTACATCATATTAAACATAGTATTTTATATGCCTATACAACGATAGTTTGTTATTGGTTGGCATAAAGGTATAGATAAAGATGAGGTTTGCATAGCTCATACGAGGACCTGAAACTATTTCTCTAAGACTTTTGTCAGTGGTGATATGTATCATTTTCTTTAGCCTTTTGTAATATGCAAGTAGCATTTTAGTGCATATTCAATTCAAGCAAAATATCATCCAACATCCTATTAGTTATAAAATGTGGAAAAGATGCATCTCTAATTATCATGCAGCTGGAGTTGGATAATGCAAAAAACAAGTAAAATAACCACAAGATTCAGAATTAATTCTGGATATCATGGCATATACCTTCCCTGTCATGTTGTCACTATTGCCTGCAAATGTAAGGAGTCAGTTCCTCTCCTCATTTTAGTTTAATTCTTATATGTTGTTGCTATCATATTTCCTCAAGAAGGAGCTGTTACTTCATACCTTTCCCCTTAACCTCTCCTCTGCTAATGTGATAGCAAAGTTATGACAGCAATGGCAGTTGATGAATGTGACTGTGATGGTGACAAGGAGGTCATAACAATAACAGCAGATGGTGAACACTATAGTAGTGATGTCTTCTCTGTTTCAGTGCTATCGTTGGATCTTTTATGCCTAACCTTCTTCCACGGCTCTCTTCTGTTCCTCCCCCTTGGATGATTGGTTTCTCTGGTAGCAGTTGGCTTCCTGCTCTTGTTAAATATGTTGAAGTTGGCCAGTCTAATTAGCTTTGGTCGAACTCACTGACTTTTTCATCTATATCTGGCAATAAGATGAAGAAATTGACCAAGAACAACTTGGTGTTACGTAATACTGATAGAAATATGGCGATTTGAATTGGATAATACAGTGAAGTACTTTCTTCTCATAAAGGACACACCACCCCATAAATACTTGTCTGATAATTGTGATTCTTTTGAAAGTTTAAAATTTTAAAGCATGTAGTACAATCATTATTGCAATAAAAAATGTTTAAATGACATGAAAAAGTAATCATTCAACTTACCTTAATAGAGAGTCTCGTGTACTATTCATGACAACTTTTTCCTGATTTCAACCTCTATACTACTCCATTAGTAGAATAATTTTTCTTTTCTTGGATAAATGCTAATATCATATAGCTACACGTCAAAAGGTTTCCATCCCCTCTTTGATTAAGACTGGTACCAAATCAATTTCTTGAGCAAACATGAGTTTATATCCAACTGGATGATCCTGTCATGCCTTCTATAAAAAGTTGATAACTCGAGATCCCGCAGAGTTGTCAAAAGTTTCAACCGTTGATCTGAGATTCAGAACACCGTTGTTGCTTTTTATATTCAGGAGGTTCAATAAAATGATTGAAAATGCTTATCAATAGTTGCTTTGCAGTCATTTGGGGTGCTTCTATTATTTTCTTCAACCCATTAAGTCAAACACTAAACAACAAGACCTCCATGACCATAGCCTTCTATTCAGCTTCTTGTGCTCTAAAATTTGATAATGGAACACATTTACGGTTTTGGAGGATTCTGTTCATTTATGTCCTTGAATGGAACACAACCTTATGAATATCCAAATCCCCTTAGCATTCGATCTGGAGATTCAGATTAGGTTTGTAACTAAGGAGTCTCATTCTCATTGTAATCTCATCCAGAAGGGCATATATCTCTTCAAATTGTGAATGCGATTTATCCTCCACGAGGAACTTATGCATATAGCCATCTAACTCAATTATGCTATATCCAGCTGACTTTCTGTGTAGTTTTCCTTTCATCATTTTCCAAATTTTAGCAACAGAATTCCATCTCCCTGATGAAGCATATATATTGGAAAGAATCACAAGGTTTCCTGGGTTCCATGGCTCAAGTTTAAATAGGAACTCGGCAGCAACTTCTGCCAATTGGACGTCACCATGAAAACTGCAAGCACCAAGCAGAGCACCCCATATCACTGAATCTGGCTCCATTGGCATACTTGTTATCAGACTGTAGGCTTCTTTTGTTAGTCCAGCACGCCCTAATAGATCAACCATGCAACCATAATGTTCCAGTTTAGGGGTGATGAAAAAGTCCTTTTCCATGGAATTGAAGATATACTGCCCCTCATCCACCAGTCCTCCATGAGTGCAAGCCAAGAGAACACCTACAAGTGTAATATCATTGGGCAAGATTCCTTTTTCCTAACATCAATGATAAACATGTTAATGATCATTGAACAGAGGTCCAAATAAAACCGCAATAACACCTGCAACAAGTACACTAAGTATACAACAAAGTATTCATCCAAGAACTTTCTTTCATGAATTTTAGAAAAGCAAGAAAAGAAGGTTATTTTATTGCTCTAACATATAATGGCTACGTTTGACAAGTTACTAATAAAACTCTTTCCAATAACGTGAGATTCTTGCCATCTTAATATCATTAGCATTTATGACACTTGAGATTTAATCCCAAATATTACCCTATATATATATATATATATATATACACACACACACATACGTACATATATATACATACATATATACATACATATATATACATATATATGTATATATATACATATATACATACATATATATATTGCAAAGGGCAAGTGGTGAAGAAAGGAAAGCAATATATTGTCAAAGTCTTACTAGCTAACCTAAACAACACATTAAAAAAAAAAAGGAAAGCAATATAAATTGGCTGCATGTCCTTGTGAAACAAGTCATTGAATGCACATATTATAACAAATGGAAGGCAAGTTAAATGATATTTGATTCTTCATTAAAGACTAGTAATCACTTGTAACATATCTCTATCCGTTACGCATCTAAAGACAAAGAAATCTAATTAACAACAAAGGAAAGAATACAACCAATTCAAATGTCACTGAACCACACAATCTTACTTTCTTCTGCTTTAAGTTGAAAAAGACATGGAGTATCTTTTAGAATAAGGCAATGTAGAAGTGGCATACCCTCATTTCATGGAAAAGCTCAAGGCCTTGACACCACATCCCATGCACTGCCAATGCCACTATCATCGAATTCCAAGAGCACAAATTTCTTCTAACACCCATTTCATCGAATACCTTCCTTGCACGATGAATGTTCCCGCACTTTCCATACATCTCCAGTAAAGCATTGCACACGAACACATTCCCTATCAATCCCTTCTCACGTGCATAGTTCTCTATTTTCTCTCCCAGCCCTATCGCCCCAAGGTGGGCGCATGCCGGCAGCACGCTCGCGAGCGTGACCTCGTTAGGCTTCACCTCGGCTTCCTCCCACATCCTCGAGAACGCACGGACGGCCTCCTCATAGCGCCCATTCTGGGCATACCCGGAGACCATGGTCGTCCAAGAGATTACGTTTCTAAAGGGCATCATCTCGAACAACTCCCTGGCCTGGTCCAGCTCGCCCCACCTGGTGTACCCGCCGATCAAGGAGTTCCACATTGCGACGTCCCGGAAGGGCAACTCATCGAACAGGCGGCGGGCGGAGTCGAGGAGGCCGGACTTGGCATAGAAGTCGAGGAGGGAGGTGGCGACGAAGGCGTCGAAAGGGAGACCGGAGAGGAGAAATCGGGCGTGGAGGGCGCGGCCGTGGGCGGGGCGAGCGAAGGCGGTGCAGGCGGAGAAGAGGAAGACGAAGGAGTGGGGGTTGGGGGGCCGACGCATGCGGGCGAAGAGGGCAGCGCAGGGCTCAAACGCGCTCCCGGCGCCGCGGGCGTAGGCCTGGAAGAGCTTGTTGTAGAGGAAGGTGGGCGGGGGGTGGGGATGGGAGAGGAGGAGGGCGTGGGCGTAGGGGAGGTTGGGAACTTGGAGCAGCTTCAGGACGAGGGCTTGGATGTCGTCGAGGCCATTGCGGAGGGTGAAAGCATGGATCTGTTTGATCTGGTTCATCCCACGCCGGGCTCCCCCGAGATGGCCTCTTGCTCGCTTGCTCTCGGGAAGCGTTGGCTACTGATGCAGTGGTTGGAGGATTAACTACGTTATTACCTTTTATATTGGATCATATTAGCATCGTGATTTTTATATTTAAATTTTTATAGGTTAAAAAATAAAATAAACTAAATAATTTTATTTATTCTAACACCGTCTATATAATATGTGACATTATATATTAGATCGATCCAAAAATATTAAGTAAAAAAATAATTTTAATATTCATTTTGTTTCCGACGACTTTTATCAGCAAGAAAATAATTTCAATATCATACGTACAAAAAATGAAAGAAATATTAAAATTATTTTTTTACATATCACTTTCATATCGATCCCGTAATATCATGTATTATGTTTTTCGTCAATACAACTAATGATGTTAAGACAAATAAAATTATTTATTTTATTTTTAGAACTATAAAGATCTCAATATAAATTGTTTTGAAGTATAAGCATCGGATTCAAATACATGTAAAATTCTAACTCACAATAAATCATTAATATAAAAATATTAATAAATAATATATTTATAATTATTTGGAAGAGCGATATACTAATCAAATCTTTATAACTAAATAATTCAACTGAAAGAAATCTTTCTTTTCGATTAGAATTACTTTCGTATAATTAGAAATTCGAGGCAAGAATTTTCACAAGAAGGAACTAAATTCAATAAAATTATATGCATTGACTTCTATCGAAGGACAAGCAAAGGTGGACCCAACTGCACGTTGGTGAACATGTGGAACACATGCATTCCAGATTGCATGCTACCAGCAACGTTGCTATCTATATCATATATTTTCATGATCAATCATTCATCAACTGAGTAGGTAAATTGTGAAAGCATGATTGGAATTATTAAGGCATGCATTCATTAAGTGTATCGAGCAAAAGGTAAATAGAGTAGAATAGGACGGTAGATGCGCCTGCAGTGTGCTGGTTGGTCAAACCCTCTTCCTTCCTGCACACCCTGCAGAACTCATCCGAGACGAAAAAGTAGATCTAGCAGAAATGGGAAGATGCTGATTCCTCTTCCTTCAAGCATATAACTTCCATTTGTTCTTCTCCAGATAGAATCTACAAAGGAGGAGGAGGAAGAAGAACGCAGCTGACCGAAATGGACAGCACTCGAGAAGAAGAGATCTCAGTTTCACTACGTAAGCTTATCGTTTCCCCCTACACCTCTCGTGCCTTCTCTCGTCGAATCCCCTCCTCATTCTACCTCATGATGCAGTCACCCACGAGCTCTCCACCTCTGCGTCATCGGCGAAATCTCCACCGTGGCAAGAGGAGGGAGAGGAGGAGGAGGAGAACTCGCCGATCGAGCAGGTGGCGCTGACTGTGCCTGTGGAAGATGACCCCACGACGCCGGTGCTGACGTTCCGGATGTGGGTCCTGGGAACGGCGTCCTGCGTGCTGCTCTCCTTCCTGAACCAGTTCTTCTGGTACCGGAAGGAGCCGCTGTCCATCACCTCCATCTCGGCGCAGATCGCGGTGGTGCCGCTGGGCCACCTCATGGCCTCCACCATCACCGACCGCGTCTTCTTCAAAGGAAGCCGGTGGGAGTTCACGCTCAACCCGGGGCCCTTCAACATGAAGGAGCACGTCCTCATCACCATCTTCGCCAACTCCGGCGCCGGCAGCGTCTACGCCATCCACGTCGTCACCGCCGTCAAGATATTCTACCAGAAGCACATCACCTTCTTCGTCTCTTTCCTCGTCGTCATCACCACGCAGGCATATATTCTCTTTGCTCCATTGCTCGGGTAGCAGTACTACTGCATGATTCGTTTTGGCTGAGACGTCGCCTCACATGGATCAGGTGTTGGGCTTCGGATGGGCGGGGATATTCCGGCGGTATCTGGTGGAGCCGGCGGCCATGTGGTGGCCCTATAACTTGGTGCAGGTCTCCTTGTTCAGGTAAAGATGACATCAATCACGTCAACTTAACAACCAAATTATTATTTTTATCTAAATATTAATAAATATATTTTATTGTTTTTTTGCTTTGCAAGCTATTTATTATTATTGTCAAACATTGGTCGCCATTGATGAGAGGTCCAACTCTTAATATATGTCTAATATCTGAAAGCAAGTCACACATTCAGCATGTTGTGTTGCGTGAGATCTGTTAACAGGGATAGTTTTATGCAGGAGTACAAGTTAGCATGACCATTATTGATATTGATAGGGATGCACAGATATTGATTCTTGCTTGCAAACCTCATCAATCGTGGGGACATCTGCTATACATTTAAAGTTGAATATTAGCCTCATCTAATAATAATAAGTGGAAAAAATTGTGTTTACACAGATTCTTTTCAAGCTCTCTCTGTTGTCAATCATAAGAAAAGGACACTCCATGAAATCATCCACCTGATGTCAACTGTTGTGTTTTTGATTCACATCTGAAGCTTAATTGTTGGGCTTGATGATAATAATCATTCACATGGCATACAAACTGATCTTACCATGGTATGCTTGTTTACTAAACGGAATCAACTTCGATATGAGTGTAGCAGTAATATAATTGTTAGTGCACCTGAACTGTAAGATCAAAGTGGGAGTATATGACGGCTCAGATCTGAAAAAATTACCTGTGAGTAGATCTGGAAAGAAAGGAAATGGTGGTGTCGGCAGCAGAAAGATCAAACCATAACTCTGGGCAACGGCAATTAAGTAGCAGTACACCCCGTGCTTCCTTAAAGAATCTGAGAAATCACACGAGGGAAACAGAGAACCATGTGATTAAGTGAATATTGACTGGCATCCTTGTTTTTTTTCTTCTTCTCTCTCTCTCTCTCTCTCTCTCTCTCTCTCTCTTGAAAAAGTCAACAACTATGACATGATATTGCTGATGACTGGTTATCAAAATCTTGTTTAATCAAGGCAAAAAGTAGAAGCAATAGCAAATGATTCAGAGATCAATTAGGAATAAAATCTAAGAGTATGAAAAAAATATTTGCCAATTTCTTTATGATAATCCATGACTTAGTCATCTATGATGAAAAATAAAAGCGGAAAATATTTCCCATTAAATAATAAGTTTTTGGATTGTAGAAATGAAAAGAGTTCTTTACTAGTGTTTGGGGTGTAGGAAAAAAAGATGAATTTCGCTTTCATTTTCTGAAGAACACTGAATGAAAATAAAAAAGTTTTCCAGAAGTAGTAGAATTTGTTTTCATTTTGTGAATCTTTTACGAAACATTGTAGAAAGAAATAGGTTTGCTCATGCAACTACTGGGCAGGAGTTTGAGAATTGAGACTTACTGACAAGGTTGCAAGCTACTTCAACTGCTTTCCTTCTATCTGCATGCAGGGCCCTGCACGAAAAAGAAGAAAGGGTCAAAGGTGGCATGACTCGGAACCAGTTCTTCATGGTGGCATTTGTTTGCAGCTTTGCCTACTATGTTTTCCCAGGCTACCTTGTCTCCATGCTCACCTCCCTCTCTTGGGTCTGTTGGATCTTCCCCCAGTCCATCCTTGCCCAGCAGCTGGGTTCTGGTCTCTATGGCCTTGGCATCGGTGCCATTGGCTTGGACTGGTCCACCATCTCCTCATACATAGGTAGCCCCCTTGCCAGCCCTTGGTTTGCCACTGCCAATGTTGCAGCTGGTTTTGTGCTCATCATGTATGTCATCACACCAATTTCATATTGGCTCAACCTCTACAAGGCAAAGACCTTCCCTATCTTCTCGGATGGACTTTTCACATCAACTGGGCAGGGTTACAACATCTCCAGCATCATCGACTCCAACTTCCACCTTGACATTATGGCCTATGAAAAGAATGGTCCACTCTACTTGAGCACATTCTTTGCAGTGACTTATGGTATCGGCTTTGCATCTCTCACAGCTACCATTTCTCATGTTCTTCTCTTTCACGGAAGGTACGAGTCCTCTCTGTGGCACCACCAAAATTGCCCACAAGCCAGTAAGCAGAACTTTTCTAATATCAATTTTCTGCAAATGAAATATTTAAAGCCAAATGTTGTGACCAAACCTAACAAGAATGATAGAATATGAAGATGTATAGAAAACAAAGGAATAGTTTATGACTTATGAGAAAGTGCGGACATTGTACAAACATATAATCTACTTTGCTCCATGCACACAGTGAAATATGGCAAATGAGCAAGTCAGCATTCAAAGAGAAGAAGATGGATATCCATACCAAACTCATGAGCAGATATGACCAGGTGCCCCAGTGGTGGTTTATCGCTGTCCTTATTGCCAACATTGCTCTTACCATCTTTGCATGCGAGTACTACATCGATCAGCTCCAGCTTCCATGGTGGGGTGTATTATTAGCCTGCTTCATCGCCATTTTCTTCACACTCCCCATTGGGATCATCACAGCCACCACAAACCAGGTATTTGCTTGCTGATTTCCTTTATTATGTCCCAAATTCTGGGTTAACTAGCCTGACTGATAATTTCCTGTGTTTGATGAACTAGACACCAGGCTTAAACATTATTACAGAGTATATTATGGGGTACTTGTACCCTGGGCGCCCAGTCGCAAACATGTGCTTTAAAGTATATGGGTACATCAGTATGACACAGGCATTGACATTCTTGCAAGACTTCAAATTGGGGCACTATATGAAGATACCACCCAGAACCATGTTCATGGCTCAGGTTTGTCTATGCTTTAGTCTTTGGTTTAACCGTTCCTTCTTAGACATCAGTTACATAAGCATCTTGGGCCTTGTTTGCTTGAATAAAATACTAAGAAGATGATCTAGGGATAAAACCTTGTGTTCCTAGTCTTGATGTATCTTCCAGGGTTTAACTCTTAATTGCATACCAATCTCAGGTGACCATAAACCTTATTGTTCTAGAGTAAGAATAGCATCAAGATGTTTCCTCATATAGTTAGTTGACAACAAAGGCGTAACAAAAACCAATTAGCAGAAATTTAAAAAGCAGCTAACTTAACAAATTTCTACATTAAAAAAACTACCTCGAGGAAAGATTTTGTGTGTGTGTGTGTGTGTGTAGAGGAAAACCTTTAACTCTTGGACTTGTCAAAGGACAAGCTTTTCCCTTGAAACACAAGTTTGTCCAAGTGCAAACTCTTAACATTCCAGTACTGGCTGCATATATACTCTATTCATCTCATTAAAGCTGATTAAAATTGTATCTTCTTCTTAGCCAACTAAAATATGGTACTCAATGCATAATCACAGTTTCTGCACATGAAAATAGCCTCATAGATATTACATAACAGGAAATAAGCTTGCCACTCCTACTACAATCCTACACCAATTGAAGATCACAGGAAATGAGCTTCTAATAAAGCAGATACAACATATGACCGATACAGTAAGAACATGAAGAAAATGAGCAACATTTACATTGCAAATTAGGAACAGAAAAAGAAAAAGAAAAAGACACCAGCCATGCAGCTTAATTTAATAACTCTACCTATATTTGTTCATTTGAAAGCCTCAATATTTGTGAAAGCAAAGTTAGATCCTCTCTAAGACAACATAAAACTATGTGGCACAGTAAATTATGTCAGCTAGGAAATCTGAAACATCTTTGAGTGAGGCATACCTGTAGAAACCAACTTTTGTTTGGTTGCCACAGACTACTGAGTGTTGGAAAATCAATATAGGTTGTAGGCACTGTAATTGCTGCAATGGTTTATTTGGGTACTGCATGGTGGCTTATGGAGACAATTCCTGACATCTGCAACAAAGAGCTCCTGCCTTCAGACAGTCCATGGACCTGCCCCGGTGACCATGTCTTCTACGATGCCTCTGTCATTTGGGGTCTTATTGGTCCACGCCGGATATTTGGAGACCTCGGCACCTACTCCAACGTCAACTGGTTCTTCCTGGCTGGTGCACTGGCACCTGTGCTCGTCTGGTTTGGACACAAGGCCTTTCCAAACCAGGAATGGATCCGTCTCATAAACATGCCAGTATTGATTGGTGCCACTGGATCCATGCCTCCGGCAACGGCTGTGAATTATATTACATGGATCATTGTCGGCTTCTTGTCAGGCTACGTGGTCTACAGGTACAGGCGAGATTGGTGGCAGCGGCACAATTATGTGCTCTCAGGTGCTCTGGACGCTGGGCTGGCATTCATGGGAGTGTTGCTGTACCTGTGCTTGGGGCTGGAGAACGTCAATCTCAGTTGGCCGGGAAATGACTTGGATGGGTGTCCTCTGGCTTCCTGCCCGACAGCCAAGGGTGTTGTTATTGAAGGTTGCCCAGTCTTTTGATGTTTGTTTAGCTGCAAAACCTTGTGTTGTAGTAAAGTATGCATTCAAGCAACAGTGGAGATAGAAAAGCATTTAATCAAATATGTAAATTGCATACAAATTAGTGAACATGATTTCTCCCTCAACTTATGTGAATCTATGAAATGGCTGCTGTTATTCAGATTTGAAGTGTGTTTAAGCAACAAAAATACTTCCAACTTACCCCAGATCTGAAGCCAATACAGTTCTTTTCCCCAAACTAACAAAATGTTAGGAGGAGATGGGCAGAATACCGGTTGGCAGAACAGAAGGTGATGCTGTTTGACGAGAATCGCACTTCAACTCCGCGTGCACCCACCGGTATGGGCTGCGGGCAGTGTGACATGCGACGTGCTGACGGAGGAGTGCCTCACAGCAGCGAAGCTCTAGCATGGGACGACCATCCCAGCTCGGCATTCCATCAAACATGTGGAGGGCATGGTCGAACCGGCGGAATATTTCTCGTTTGGGTGCATACGTCTGGTTCAAAGAAGGCCCACCTGGACATCAGATTGCGTGCAAGGCTACTTTGATCATACTAATTTATTGTTTTCGGGGGTGGTTGGGGGGGGGCGCTTCACACGTGGCATTACGAGATTTGCTTGAAAAGAGAGTTATTTGTTGTCCACGTGAAATGCGTGCGTTAAATCGAGTCTATCGTAAAGTCGACGTTGTCTGTCTTTATCATGTCACGTGGGCAGCAAGAAATCTCCACAATTACCTCCTGGTCCGCTCTCCTCCCTCGTATCACCACCGACGAGCTCTAAGCCCTCCACCTCATCGTGATGGCTGCCACCGCCACCCTCGGCCTTGTCAACCTCCTTCCGAAGCGTAATGGAAACCGTTCTTCTGGTCTCAAGCCATTCCCTAATCCCCGGCCGCCCTGCCTGGCCCGCCTCCCCTCCGCCCCTCGCCCCCATCTGCCCTCTCCGGCCCTCCCACTCCTCTCCGATGCCCCTTCCATCCTCCCCGCCGCCGCCGCCGTCGCCTTCTCTCTTCCTCTCTTCTTCCACCCTCAGGTTAGCTCCCTGCTTTTGCGCCTCTTTCTTTATCCTTTGATCGCAGTCGAAGTGATGGCTTTTCCTGGTTGGAAGGACGCGCTTGCCCTGGACGGGGAGTTCGGAATCTTGGAAGGGCGGACCTTTGCGTTGGTCCACCCAGTGGTGATGGGCGGCCTGTTCTTCTACACGCTATGGGCAGGGTATTTGGGGTGGCAGTGGCGGCGGGTCCGCACCATCCAAAATGAGATCAATGAGCTCAAGCAGGCGGCCCCAGCTGCCCCCATGACCGTCGCCGCTGGATCTGACGCCGAAGCTTCGCCTCCGGCATCTCCGACTCCTGCGGAGGCAAAGATTCAGCAGCTAACCGAGGTACTTCTCGGTCTTCTTTTTTCAGTCAGAAGATTGGATTTTTAGTCATCCTCGTTGGGATGGTTTGCGTTGTTAGGAGAGGAAGGCGCTGTTGAAGGGCTCATATAGGGAGCGGCACTACAATGCAGGCTCGATACTGCTGGGGTTCGGCGTGTTGGAGGCGGTGGGTGGATGCCTCAATACGTGGATTCGAACAGGGCAGCTCTTCCCGGGCCCTCACTTGTTCGGTGGCGCTGGTGCGTTCCCTCACCTTCTTCCTTACGTTTTGTTGTTTCCCTATCTGCTGGTTTACACTTTGTCCTCCCTTGGAGCTTCTCTTTATAGTGAATGTTTTAAGAACACACCAAAAAATTCGTCTAGTAAACAGATCTTGGTGATTAATTTAAGCTCAAGTATCAGGAAGTGACTAGTTTCTTCTTCTCGACCGAGGTTTACATGATTGAGATTCATGAGGTTTGAGGTTTGAATTGAATAGGATTGCATTGTCATAACCAGTTATAGATCAGATTTCTAACCATCTGATTCTTTATGGAGTTGACCGACATTTAACTGGGAGAGGACTGGAATCAGCAACAGCCGACTGAAGCCAACTAGAATCGAAGTCATTTGGAACTAATTGAGATCATTTCAGTTGATATTTGGTGAAAACTTAGTTTGAACGGCCCGAAAAGATCGAGTAAATTTTCTGTACTGATCAGAGATGTCAGAACTAGAATGGGACCGATACTGATCGGTGTCTGCAGATAATTTCGATTAAATCAAACCAAGTTCCATGCCATAGGACAGAGTTCTACAATCTTCCAACTGTTTGGGAATTTGGTTTTGATGTTGATTGATTCTGAATCATATGTATTTTCTCGAAATAGCCAATCTTGCAAATTGTAGATGACAATATCAACATAAAAGTTCGCGATCGTGTAGCTGTATCATGCATTCTATGTTACACGGATTTCGAAATTCACCTGTGGATCCTTTAGATGTCGATCTGAATGTATCTGATATGCAAGTTCAAGACCCTGCATCTGACCAGTTTACAGTTTACGGTCCTATAATTCAACAAGAAATTGATGTACATGAAGTTCAAGTTGATCAATTTAAATGATGTTTTCTAAAAAAAACCATATTAATATAATATTGTTGCAAAAAAATTCTGATTGCACAAGTTCGAAGTTTGTATGACATCAAATGAACAAACACTCGGAAATTAGGAACAAAGTGATGGGTTGCTATTGTTCTGATGTTGAGTTACCATAGATAATTAACAGAAGATTGATTTTTCAATCATGCTTCAGGAAGGAAATAAGTCAGAGGATCAAAGTGAAGAAAACAAGGATTCTATGTGGACTTGGTTTTCTAGGAGTGAGATCTAGAGATCATACCCATGGCTGTTCGTTTACACCATGGGGGAGCAGAGAAGTTTGGTCTTTTTTATTCCAATAATTTGGCCATCTATTGTATCAAGGGAAAAAAAGACAACCTTTATTTATGCTTTAAATATGTTTGAATTATTTGGAAAATCCTTCAATTCATAACCTTGTGAAACCATATTATAGAGTTATTTAGATTTCCAAAACTTGATTTGGAATTGCTTGACATTTCTTTTACTTATCTATCTCTAGTTTCGGTCTTATTCTTATAACACTACAAGTCAAAATAGGATCCCAAATAACCATTTAAGTAGCCATTAAATGTAAAAAGAAAAGTTCATTAAGAGTAACAAAAATGTAAAAGATAATGACTTGTTGGGAGGACAATCCTGTTGCAAGACCTAGATTACTTTGAGTTCAGATACTCTGTTGTATAGATCGTGAGCACAAGTGCAGCACGCTCCTCCCAATATCCAGACCACCTATCCAGTGGTTTCATGTATCTTAGGGAGATCCGGATAGATGCAGTATGGCAGATGATCGACCTAATCGAGTGTGTCAAATATGCTCCTGCAGTAAATGGTTTCACTGTCCAAGTTCACCCCAACTCCTTGAGCTAAAAGAAAAGATTATTGATTTCCTCGCAAGTCGTCACATAACAGAATTTGTCGATTTAGCAGAGCTTGACGAAACTGAACGAAACACACTGATTTTTATCTTAATCGAAATTTCAACATTGTTTTAGTCAGTAGCACATGGTGAACTTGAGGCGGTAGTCTTAGACACTTTCATGGGGCTTGTGGAATAGGATATTTATAGATACCAGAGACGATCTTTTTTTCTCCAAGGGAGACTGTTGCAAATGAAAGGCATTCAGTTTCATCACAGACGAAAATATATTTTTATCTTTAATTTTGATTAACTATCATTGTTGTGAATGCTGATCAATTTGCTTTTGCTAAGCACTTTTGATTCTAAGTGATCATATCTAGCTTAAACTTAACCCAGCACTTGTAGATGCAGCTGTAAGGAACTCTTCAAATCACTAACAAATGGAAACCGTCATCCATTGTTTTGGAATTTCGACACATGCCAGCTACTGGAAGCACTAAAACAGTTGGGATTTTTCAAAAAATTAGAGCTTTCTTACATTGGAACTTTATATTGATCCAGATATAACGAAGATAAGCAACTTGGTTGTAGTTTAGGGCTCTGAAGAATGAGGTCTCTGAATTTGTTGTCAGTGTAAGGTTCTGAAGAACAAGGTAAATGATAAATAAGATGGTGAGAAGACTTAGTTTATATGTGTAAGTTTGGTTTCACATTGTAAATGTAAAAGATGAAAAGAGAGGTGAATACCCGAAAGGAGTCGAGATTGCTTCAACTATGACAAGGTTAATGCAAAAAGTCATCCATGAATTCCATGATGAACAAAAGACTTGTGCTTCCTTCTGTGGATTTCACCGTGTGGTCAGAAACAGTCAGATGTTAAAGTAGTAGTGATGGGTAATATGGACCATCATGCAAAAGTAGCCTATTCTTAGATACTCCAAGTTGTTCCCATGTCTCATCACATTGAGGGGCCTTTGTTGCTAGTCCTGATTGGAGACATCTCTACTTCTCTGTCGGTATCCAAGGTACAAATTTTAGGATTTTGTGATGGTATTTGTGATCCGTGGATTTCCATGACAACTGTGATTATGTTAATTGCAGGCATAACAGCGCTGTGGGCATTAGCCGCTTCACTTGTGCCGGCAATGCAGAAGGGGAACGATGCAGCGCGGAATCTGCACATTGCGCTCAACACGTTGAACGTCCTACTGTTTGTATCGCAGATCCCGACTGGTATCGACATAGTCTTTAAGGTGTTTGAGTTCACCAACTGGCCTTGAATCGACTCTTCATCTCTCGGCTCTGAGGACATACTCTTGACGATCCATTTAGCTGTGTATCTGTCAGACAGACGAAGCATAGAATGATAGTTTTTTGTCCTCTTGATGATCCCTTTAGCTGTGTACCTGTCAGACTAAGCATAAGATGATTCACGGCCATAAAATATTAGTTTTTTGTTTGTGTGATCAAAGATCAGCTGGGCACAACCACAAATTAATTAGTGATTGGTGTAGATCTTCACAAAAGCAGCAGAATGATACTGCAGACCATCTTGTTGTTGTGTTGTTCAGGTCAGCATCTCAAAAGCTTTTCTTCATAAAAAGGGATCATAATACGGCCCTAAATCAATTGACAGAGAGTTCTCTTTGAATTGACATGGCTGGTTTTGATCACCATAAGCAGGCGATGCGATCTAAGAAAAAGAGAGACTGATCAATGAACGGATTGGGAAGTGTGGAAAGCAAAAACTGATGGTGGATGGCGGAGCGCGTCGCTCTTCCATCATGTTGTTTGGGGTGCCAAAGGCTACACACTACCGAGAAGCAAACAAACATATTCTGCCTTCGTTCTGGCGAGCAGCGCAATAATGGATGGAGCACTGACTCATGCCAACCATTGTCGTCAATGGCGGACCAACAAAACCAGCGATGTAGTGACGTACTCATTGGACGCTTTCGAGCATCCTAAGCAAGTCTGCACCGAAGGGACCCAAGTTTACAGTCTTGGTGTATGCTTCGCTTCAACGAATCGTGTTAATGGCGTACCACAAATTGTATGATGGCTCATATATATCATCCTGTTAATCTGGATAAAATGGGAGTGGATTAAGTCAAATCAGAAAGGAGTGGTGAGATGACAAGAAGGATGGGACGGATGGTTATGGAGTGACCCTTTGTAAGCTTCCCATGGCAGAATCCCCCGTCACAAGATTGGCATTCCATTTAGATGATAACTTCGAAGTAATGCAGCTGAAAACAGTCTCAACATCACTCCTGCATTTGATGATGCAGAAGGCGAGACAGGGTGGAGGCCAACGCCAACAGCCGCTGCTGGTGATCCGTTCATATCCTGACGGCGAAATCAGCGCTAACCTCATTATTGCTGCATTAAACTGTTCATGCTACCTGCATTCTATCTATCTATCTGCATCATCATCATCATCGTCATCATCATCATCAACGTCTCTAGTGCAGTACAGGCTGTAGGGCAAGAAGGAACAGGGATCGTGTCCTCCGCCTTTTGTGCTTTTAGTTGGTGCCTCTCCGAGCTCCTCCCCCACTCGCTGCGCCCCATGCAGGGCGTGGCACAACCGGCCAAAGCCATCTTCTCCTTCACCTCTTCGTGCCTGCCTCTGCTTTGCGTCTCCGTGATCAGGTTCTTCCTCCTTGGGGGGGCCTTCTCTTCTACGGGAGATGCGAATCCGGATCCAACCGGCACAGAAGGATTCGATCCGATAACATGTCGAGCTTGATCACCGAGCCGACATCCAATGGGACGGACCACCGACACATGGCATGTTGACCGAGCCCAAGGACTTTGACCAGGTCCCACCCGTCACATGGCGAAGCGCCGAGGGGTCACACCCCCCATCTGATCGAATCTCTCCGGTTCAATCGAGCCAAATCGGTCCCAACCAAACCGGCAGGACCACCTCCTGTGTAGTATCGCAGCAGGAGTTCCCCAGTTCACTGTTCCTACGTGCCCTTCTTTATAACCCTGTATGGATCTCGGCCCCCCTTCCACACCATCACCACCGTCACGTACACTTGGATCGCCCCCTCCCCCTCCCCAATACCCAGATTCCAAGCTTGCAGTGGGCTTTACACTGGCACTTCCGCGGTTCCCGAGAGAAGAAACAATGAAGGTAAGTGGACAGTTCCCGATCCCGATGCGCTTGCTGATGATTATATATATCTGCTGCTTAACGTTGATCAGCTCGTCGTTTCTTTCGTTTTCGTCGTGGCACAGATCTTCGACTGGATGCATCGCAAGTTGCACCCTTGTAGCGTCAAGTACGCCCAGGTTTCGCAGAAGCGAGGTCCGGGATCTGGTGATTCGCCTTTGGTCCTTCCGTGGGGTTACGAGCACGAGATGATGGCGTCTTTTGGTTTTGATTCGCAGATGTTTTGGGCGAAGACGACGAGGAGAAACGGGAGGTGTTGTTCGAAGGCGTGATGGAGAAGGAAGCGCTACTGCTTCATGATGTCCTCAATGGCATTCTCACCATCGGCACGCTGGGCCACCAGGACAGCTTTGTTTCTCAGCCCTATCCTGCCCAGGAAGATGAACTCCTACAGGAGGAGGAAGAGAATGTGGAGGACGAGGAAAAGGAAGAAGTAAAGGAAGCTGCACCGGCCGTGGCGGCGGCTCGTGAGCCCTTGCCCGCCATTGTCGTCGAGTCGTTCAAGTTCAAGCTACCGGTCGAAGCCGAGGTGAACAGAATGGAGATGGCGGTGCAAGACGTAGAGGAAGCCGAGAAAATCCAGGAGCTGCCACTGCTGAAGGAGGACAAGGAGAAAAGGGAACGTGGAAGGACGACGCTCGCCGACCTGTTTGCTGCCGACGCTTTTGTGGTGAACGATCCGGCCGAGAATGACATCAAGCGAGCCAATGATATCGTCAAGCAACAAGCCAATCCGGAGAGGAAGAAGGCGCAGAGGGATAAGAAAGAAGAGAAGCGGACGCCGGCCACCACCAAAGCCATCACCAACCCCAACAGGAAGCTACAGAAGGTACACCTTTTCCACCGCTCTCCCATGCATGCTTTCCTGTTCCGTGGTAATTACCCTGAGGTTGCGAGTGAGAGTAATTGTTTACTGGTGAATGGCAGCTGATGACGAAGATGCTGAAGAAGAAGATACATCCGGAGATGGCATCAGCGGACACGCAGACTAAGGAGAGAAACAAAGAGGTCTCCGACGGAAGCGGGAGCAGAATCTACTGGTAATCTCCTTCTCTCGGCTTCGCAGTTGCTCTCAGAAACTATAAGGAACAGTCACAGATCTAGATAGAGAGATGGAGAGCGATGATCACGTTGGATCTATACAGATGACTGAATAGGGTTTGCGTTGGATCTCTACAGAAGATTGAATCGGGTTTGAGCAGTGGCTGCGGCTTGCTTGACACGGACCACGGTAACAGTGCTTACCGTTGGCTGCTATAGCGGGCCCCATATATTCGGAGCCAGATCCACAACCTTTTTCCCTAATTCCCTGGCTCGCCCGCGACAACCAAGCAGCGACATTGTGATCCACTTCCTGCTGCTCCCTTCTCTCGACGGCCACGGCAACACAGGGAAAGGGAAAAATGTGACAAGGTTGAGAGGGGTGTGTGTGCGTGATAGAGAGGGAAAGAGAGAGAGAGAGAGAGGAGGGAAACACATAAGCAAGCGATAATAATATCGATTAAAACCAATATGGATGATATCGGGTATAATCGCAATCCACAAAGTTAATCTCCTTAGATTATCAACTTTGATTTGTTTCAAAAAGAAATAATTAGATAATACATCGCTATTTTTTCGACAACAAGTACATGGGGACACGTTGTTTTCAATGTCGTTATTAGGGTCGCCCATCTGAAATTGGACCACATAATAATTGGGTTTCTATATCATGCGTTTGTTGACTAGTAATAGAGATCATAGTACAGCACAATGACATGTCCAGTTGTTCACTCGTCCTTCGTTTTCATTGCAGAAATGGTGCGAGTCTGATGCTCGAATTAGCAGTGCAGTGAGTTCGTGACGGAGATCGTTGATCATCCACTCTAGCCGAGTATTAATCGTATCCATCATCGTAGTAAATGATGCCAAAGTGAAGCAGGAATTATGTGTGACATATTGTGGTACTTTTGTGTTATTTTTATTTTCCAGCTCAATAAATTGTATCATTGTTGTATCCGTCGCTTCAATTTCGTATGACATTTTAGAGAAGAGGAGGTGAACAATTAATATTTGTTTTTAGCTTTATTTCTGCTTAAGTCGACTCGGCCTTCGCCCAACGGGCCCGACTTCAGCCCGTTATATTTTGTGAACCGGGTTCGAACGAACAGAGTGGTTACCTCAAAGCCGCAAAACCCACCCGACCCTCGCCCGCGTCGATCGCGTCCTCCGAAGAGATCGATGGCGATCTCCGTGAGGCTTCGAGTCGGCGCGACCGTCGCCCTGCTCTCTCCGTCCTGCCTCCTTAGATGCGTAAGCTCCCTTCTTCTCTTCGATCGTTCTCCCCTTCGAAGCGATTTTAATGACCTTGCTTCCCTTGATTTGCTTGTTCTCACCGAGGGTTCCATGCTTCTGGCGACGGTTCTTTTCATCTTGATCACTTCGTTAGATGCATCGTCTTTACATATTTCAATATATTGGCAAACATAACTCCGAAGGATTCAGATGATCATCAACTCAGACTATGTGCATATCATGAAAAGAAATAGAAAATTAGCTTAATTTTGAAAATAGAAACCCGACACTGCGTGCTTCTTGACTCCCCTCCGCAACGCCTTGGTGCTGGAGCTCGAAATGGCAGTGGATTGCTACGTTTGGGTCCCCATGGAGGTGGTCAAATGAGTCTCTGATCCTTCAATTTAGGGCCCCTAGGCTTTCCTTGATATTTTTGGCCTAATTGGTGATGGGAACAAGAGTGTTCTAGAGATGTGATCGCCATGAACCAGAGAATCAAAGGAAAGATTGATGGTTGAAGTTAATATCCACGTTTTTAATTAACGAAAAGTGTGGATACTTTATTTATTTAGATATCATGTTTAGAGTTGTGAAATTGATGGTGTTAAATAATTCAACATCGAGTATGAGTATGTTCTGACTAATGTAATTATGTCACATAATATTTAGGATATTTGATGTTCATGTTCATATATATTGCTACTTCATTTTGCTATGCTAAAAGCTGAATTAATGTACAGAGATAGGATTTGGGATTTCTGAATCAAGTTTCAAATTTACTTGATTCCGTAACTTTCTTTTAATCTTGGCGTCGTCTTGTGACAATTATTATGCACATTTTTCCAGCTATATTTGATCTCTAGGAGATTACGAAAACTTCGGAAAATAGTAAAAAAACTTCCGAAAAACTTTCTTTTAATTCCGTAGCTTTCTTTTAATCTTGGCATCCTCTTGTGACAATTATTTTCCTATAATGTGCACATTTTTCCAGCTATAATTGATCTCTAGGAGATTATGAAAACTTAAGAAAATAGTAAAAAGACTTCCGAAAAATCATTTATGGTTGAATGAATCCATTCAAGTTGCGCTACACAGCCCCTCCAGCAAACGGCAGGTTGATAAAGGGCCGGTAGCCAGGCTCGTCGATCACTCCATTGTTCTGATGCTTACACATCATTTTGAGGCCTTTAAACCGGTATTTGATCGATTATTCAAATTCCATAGAAATAGTAGGAATTGGTTCATGACGCAATCAAGCATCTTTTTTGTGTTTCAAAATTTTGCACTTAACGTATGTCTTATTTTTTGGTTCCCCGTTCATTTACAATTTGATTGGAAGTCGAGGCGTATCTTATTGATTGAGGCAAAAATTTGTGTGTATGGTTTGGAGGATGATCATCCAGCCCCAGTTGTTTCATGTTTCTTAATAGGAAATGAGGATTGTGAAAGTTGGGTACTGGTGACATGATAATATTTCGATATCCTCATCTGACAGCAAAAGAGAAATGCTGCCAAATGCATGTAGTTGTGCTTAACTGTCACTTTTGAATCATGTGTTACTGGTGATCAATAATGCCATCTTTTGTCGATTCATCGTAATGCTTTGCCATTGACAAAGTACACAAGTAGAACTGCTGGAACTTGCCAAAACTTTAGTTCCATTCTAGCTTTCATTATCATCATGATTTGGTCCATTTAACTATTTGGTTTTTATATCTACTGTCTCCATACGCTTGTTTCTTTATCCTTGCTAATAGAGCCCTTGAGTGCACCATCTCAGGGGGATTGTTCCTTGATCAAAATAATTCTGATGCTTTTTTAGGTCACATGATCTTTGCACTCTTCAATAAATCCATGTTTCTTTTGCTCTTATTGGAACTCTTATGAGCCTCTTGGGTTTCTATTTGGTTATTCTGTATATGTTGAGATGGCTTCGTTTGTGCAAGCACATAAAACAAATTATGATTGGTATGTTAACTGGAATTGATTTATTTGATGAAATGAATATGTACGGCAGAGTAAATAACAGCCCGTCTAGCTCAGTCGGTAGAGCGCAAGGCTCTTAACCTTGTGGTCGTGGGTTCGAGCCCCACGGTGGGCGTGTTTAACTCTTTTTGATTTAATGCGATTTATTTTTTCTAATATTGGTGAGGTTAGATCAAAAGAATATGTTTTGTCTATAATGGTTCAAATGCATACCTTTTCTCCTACTAGTGTATTTTAGGGTATGTTTCCATGGATCACACAGGCGATCGTCTCGGTGCTGGTCCGGCTGTGCTGAAATGAATCAAATGCTTCCTTAATTGCACTGAATAGCTGTGTATTATCACTACATGTCACTCTATTCATAGAAGTATGCTGATGTACACGACTGTAGATCATCCATAGGGAAGACGAAAAGTTTCGACACAGACACTAGCTATATCCTGCTGAGCTATGTACTGCAGCCTCCTGCTCGCTTCAGCTCTCTTTTTCGTTCTTTGCTACTGCGGGGCTGGTAGCTTTACAGTGGTGGTGGGTTTCATTCGCTCAGCGGCCAAAACTCCCACCACTGTGAATTGTTGCACGACTGGTCCGACGGCCAGCTGGTGGTCAAACAAAACTGTTGCTCGGCCGACGAGGTCAAGGAGGAGATCGCTGGCTGTCCGGCGCACAGGTTTAGTTCGTCCTCGCTGAAGTATCTCGGCTTCTTGTCCTCCTCGTCCGCGCAGACTGCGAACTCCAGATCTGCTTCCTCTTTCAGCGACAGCCTCGAGCTCTGATCCTTTTTTATCTCGGAATCTCGATCGTTTGAGCCCTCGTCGTCTCTGTTGCTTCTCTCCTCTGCCTTGTCTATCAGTTCTGCCAGGTCTTGTAGCTGCGGGTGACGGAGGATGGCTGAGCGGTCGACGGAAGCAGCACGGGAAAAGACGATGATGGTGACACGAGAAGGCGGTGGTGGGTTACCTGCTGGAGCAGCAACTGCTTCTCTTTCTTCAGGGAGTCGAAGCTGGAGAGCAGTGCATCGTAGTCGGCTTTGAGACCGCGGTACTCCCGCTCGAGCTGCTTCGACTTCCACCGCGCCCGCTTGTTCTGGAACCATATGGCGACCTGGCGGGGCTGCAGGCCGAGCTCCCGCGCCAGCTGCAGCTTCTGCCGGGGCTCCAGCTTCGTCTGCGTCTCGAACATGGACTCCATCGACTTGATCTGCTCCTCGCTGAACCTCCTCCTCGTCCTCCTCCTGTCACCCTTGCCCTTGCTGCTCTCCGCCGTCGGGTTCATCCAGCTGCAGCAGTCTCCCTCCTCCGCGGCAGACTGCTCCTCCTCGCTCTCCATCATCTCGCAGGCTGAGCCCTCAGTCAGCCACCAGCAGCAGGGAGAGGAGGTGGGTGGATGGATGGATGGATGGATGTGCTGCTCGATGTCCGCCGCGGATAAATGCTCTTGTAGAAAGCTCGGAGACGAACTGTTCCTGAGGAGCGACTACACCTGTGCGGGATGGATTGCACGCCCGTCTTGTAATTGATTTGATGGAACAACCGATCCAATGGCAGCTGCTGTCGTGGAGAAATCAGCGTCCATACGTCCCTTTCACAGCCGCTTGTTGCTTACGAGCATCCATCTCCCTCTCCCTCTTCTCTTCCCTTCCAAGAACCCTATACTCTTTCGATGTAGTTTAGGATCCATGAACCGTGACCATGTTTGCTTGCTAACGATGACAAAAAGGAGACACCACAAGGACTTTTATAACATAGTTACGGAGGAGACTGTGTGCAGCGTCGGTCGTGACATGGATCAGAGGAAGAAGGGTGTCTCCACCGTCGACCGCGAGGAGGTCGGCTGAACCCTGGATGGGGCGAGACAGGGCGAGACGGACGCGGAGGTGGGGCCAAGTGGGAGAGAGACGCAATCTTGGCAGCCAGCCAGCTGTAAGGGTGGTGGGGAAAGGGGGCGGGGGACGTGTCGGTGGATGCGTGGGTGGACGTGGCAGCAGCCGAGGGGAGTGTGCGGCCGAGCGCCCGTCCACGTCTTGTTTGGTGGGTGGGGCCGGCAGGCCCGCATCCCTCGTTGAAGGGTCGTGAAGAGGAGACGTATAACCTACCACATCGGCAGTAGTTCCTGCGGCAACGACGACACGAAGGAGCGAGCGACCGACCGACTCACCTCGTTCCGTAGGATCGGTATGGGATGGGTTTGGGGGGGAGGGGGGTGCAGAGGAAAGGGAGAGGGCATTCCGGGCGTCGACAGTGGAGGGATTGTCGTGGGGTGGTTCGTCGGGACGCGGGTGGTGGAATTATCTTTCCACGTCCGCACCCTGCACGCGTCGCCGATGGTTGTTGCGTGCCAACTTCGCCTAACGCGGCGGGGCTTCCATGCCCCCACGTCCCGGACTCCTTTTGGAATAAGGAGCCTTGGTGGGGAAGCTCCCCGTCCCAGCGGCGCGCAGCCGACGGGGTTGTTGCCGTGCGCCACGCTGTGTCGACAAGAAAATGTGTAGTGATCTTAACGTATGATCCATAATATCATGTTAACTCTTTCAGGCCAATACAACACCTCACACATTCATTGGCATTAAGGGCATGCTTAGAAGTGGCATGGCATTCCGATAAAGCTGAACTGCACCGATCTGACTGACGTTCTTCGACTCAAACTCAGAGCTCCTCGATTGGCTGCAACTCCAATTTGTTCGATGATATTTTGTAGAGTTAAATTTTTTTTTTAAATAGACATAGAAAACAAATACGTTAGAAAAACCTATATGCAATGATGAATAACATGATAGACGTATCGATACCATAAGACGACACACATGACTGACATGTCGATCATCCAAGGCCACAACAGTTATACATGACTAATATGTGATAATAAGGCTGAGTGGCACATCAGCATCATATGATAATAAATAGCCAACACATCGATCGTTTGTGACCACAACATTCATATGTGGTTAACAAGTGACAATTGGACCAAGTGGTACGTCAACACCATATGATCAACCCATCGACCATCCAAGGGCACACATGTCCAAGACAACGTGTCTATAACTTGGTTCGAGCTAGTCAGGACAAGTGTCAGACTCCAATTTGTTCGATGAGACTTTACAGAGTTATTATTTTTAAAGAAAAAAATTATATATCTAAAATAAATGCCTTAGAAAAATCTATATGTGACGAATAACATGATAGACATATTGATATCATATGACGACACATGACTGATATATCGATCTCTCAAGACCACAACAGTTATACGTGACAAATATGTGACGGTAAAATTGAGTGGCACATCAACATCTTGCGGTAATAAGTAGTCAACATGTCGATCGCTTGCGACCACAACAATCATATGTGGTCAACAAACAATAATTGGACCTAGTGGCATGTTAGCACCATATGATCAACTCATCGACCATCTAAGAGCACACATGTCCAGGACAGCTTGTCTTTAACTTGGATTGAGCCAGTCAGTACGGGTGCGAGACTTGACGGACACAATGCCATGACTTAATCTTAGAATACCGCACCTTCCCCTACGACTACCGATGATCCCAAACGTAACGATCTATAGAGTTATGTATGAAAAGAACATCTCATATGTGTTCCTCAGACTAAATAACTCTCCTCATTAGCACTGTTCGACAAGTCTGAAAGAAATGAAGAGTTTTTATAAGTAAATATATTGACTTGCTTTAATTCTTACCCCTCATAAAAACTTAATAGAAGACCAAAAAAATGCGTATTAATAATCATCAGCTCGATATATTACGTTTGATCTAATCTTATTGAATTTTTTGGGAAGATACAAATTCAAGGGAATATTTTTTTATCTGACGCGATGAACGAAGATCTTGTAACACTAATGTCGAAGTGATTCTTAATGCTCAAGTTAGGATTGATATGATGTGCAAGAAATTACCATTTTATATGATCGAGAGAGAGATTATTGTGTCCTGAGGTGGACTTCTTACACTATTTTGGTCCTGATTTTAGAATTTTTTTGTCGGATCATATATATTTAATCGAGTGAATACTTTCCTATTGTGATTTGTTATTGAGTGATGAACGAACTATCAATTGATGTCATCATATCATTCATTATCTTTGTGACATTAGATATTAGTCCTAATATGTTCTTCATCGATATTGTAATACTTATCAAAATTGTTAATGGAGATATGTAAACTTGTTAGCGAACAGATATGTCGTGGCTGATGAGTCAACACGGCTAGGTCTGCGGATCGATGTCGGGAGCTTCCTGTGAAGTGAGCTAGATGATGAGGTGGCTGCGCCCTCGGGAAGGGGTGCTGGTCGGGATCAGGGCCGATTGACTTCCCTCCTTTGCACGGTGGATTGCGTCCCCTGGGTCGAGACGCTCGCCACTCGCGGGCGATCGTTCGCCTACAAAAATAGTCCTCGCCGGGTGATTCCCAGCTATGGCCCCTCTGACATGCAAGTCGGTAATAGGATCGATTATTTTTCTTTTATTCCCCTCTAGCCAGATGCCGACCAAGGACTTTTATATTATTGTATGAGAGTCGATTGCGTGCAGGTTCGACGTGGCCGTTGACCTTTGAGAGTTGAGATGACACTTCTGACAATCCGTCGTCTCGGGACGCGCGGAGCGACATCAGATGGCGCCGCCCTGGGTTCTCGGGATGGGACATGTTGAACAGCGTCTTAGTATGGATTTTGACGTAGCGTGTAGTTTTAACTTGCGTGTGGCGTGTCTCGAGCCTAAAATCGACCTTATCAAAACTCATACGGGCAATAAAAATTAAAGTGGAGACGATTACAATACCTCAAATATATGACAACACAATCATATAAGCACTTATTTTAAGTATAAAATACATGCGATTTCGATTTCCGATTATATAAAACGATTAATGGCTTGGAAACCTAACACAAAGGATAAAATTGACCGAAGCTCGATTTGCTTCCGATTAAACAATGACAAGAGTTGCGTGTGGCAATGAATGGCGAGACTTTTGACATACCAAATATCACATCAGCGTCGATCATTTCAGGCACTAACGTTTAGTATGCTGACAATGACACTTGAGCTACTTTCCATTTAATCGATCAAGAAAGAGGTAACAAATATGATAAGGAATTCGTGTGTAAAGATGTCGCAATTAATGATGACTAAAGAGTTTATGAACGATCGTTGCATGTGGCCAAATGAATTAGCTACACGCATGGCAATCTCTTCTTCGAGGATGAAGCATATGCTTTGCGAGGCTCAGATCTCTTGGAATATATTCGGTAGAATAATGTTTTCATCACTAAATTGTTCCAAGGATTATGAATATGTAAATAATCTTTTATCGATTAGGATTTATGTGGTCAAAATCTTAATGTCATGATGATGAGAGGGGAGACAGAAAAAACAAACAAACAAAATCTATGATGCTCATAGGCCTATTATCTAATTATCTGAATAACTTGATCGGGCCGGAGACTCTAACCACATAAGTCTTATATAGACTATTTTGATTTATATTTTATAATTAATTTTTTAAATTATCTAGGCCTATTATCTAATATCCGTTTACGTAACAAAGAAAGTAATCATAAATTTTCTTTTCTTCCTTTATAACAAGGAAGACAATCACAAACTCTCTTTTCATCTTTTAAATTATAAACAAACTCTCTTAAACCAAATGCAAATAATTTTTTCTGAACTACGAGGACCTCGGATTACTAACCTAAATATCAAAGAGATCAGGTTGAAAAACTTCTTCCGACTTCAGTCTTCGTACAGGTGGTACCTCGAGAAATTATTATTTCTATCTCAGAGACACCTCGAACATTCCTGCATATATCAATATATATTAAATAGCTTTAGTTTCTTTTTTCTTTTTATATTTCTCAATATTATACTATACCGTAGCACCTCAACGTTTAGAAACCACACGTAGCTCTATCGATGATTGCGTGTGAATTGAGGTGACTAAGACGCATTCGATGGGGCTGTAGCGAGGATCTCTCGTGGCAGGAAGCCGGAAAGCCGCCATCATAACAAGATTTGGTATAAGAGGTTGATCGATGTGTTGCCTCAACTTTAAATAGGTGACTTGTCGACCGGATAGCTCACTCTTGTAGTCTTGTTTGCGGATAACTCAGCATATTTAGTCCCACTTAGAGATGCCACTTGAGATCTAAGAGGGCATACGACATTGCTACATCCATATATAGGAGGAGGGAGGAGCAGCACCATATATAATAAATACAATCTTATCTTTAATAACTCACGTATTTATATTTTTAATATATAATTGAAAACAGAGATTCGAGTAAATGTAAAGTTATGAAATGCTTTATAAATAATAGATTATAATTTAAAATTTTATTAAATATTTTATAACAAAGTTACCCTTCTAATATTTTTAATATTTATTCAAAAATAAATAAATATTTTTATTTAAACAAATATATGTATGTATGTATGTATGTATGTAATCTTGTAAATTTTCGTATGGCCCAAATATACAATAAATAAAATGTATTTTCATATAAATAAATAAATAAATAAATTGATATATTTAAAATTTTAAATAAAATCATAAAATACTTTTAAATTTTTAAAATTACATTAGAATCCCACAAATGCTAATGCTACTATAAGGTTGCATCATTTGAGCTTTTCCAATGCAACATTAAGATTATATAAGATTTAAAAAAAAATATTAAACCCTCCATATACATTTATGTTCCCAAACGAACATTTAGTGTCTCATTAATTGAGTAAAAGATTGAAGATCTCAAAGAGTTTTACGTAGTAAGATATAACTAATTAGGATCCATTTGTGGAACTTCCATGGAAATTGCTTATTGTATCAATAATAAGATCATGCAAAACCCATCATACTTTTATCATATATTTTTTAATCCTTTTCCGAATATTTTATAGCTCCATCGTATTATAAGAATTATTTCTATATTAAAAATTATATTAAATTATCATAATCTTAATTAAGTGAAGCTAATCCCTCAAAGAACTTAAATCACATTCCAATTCCATCAATCACCACATATCAACTCGACGGACAATAACAACAATAACAATGAAATCATAAGTTTCAATTATTTAGAATCGGCTATATGAATCTTCTATCACCATTTAAACCTGTAAGAAGGTAATGACAGAGTGCAAATGCAGTGATTGAAATCACTAACTAGATCTACCATCACTAACTGGATCATGTGGAAATCACTCGATCTACCATCACTAACTAGATCATGTGGAAATGCAATGATTGAAATCACATTTGATGAGGGAATCACCGGAGACCCAACAGCATTACAGTTGGTAACGTTCGCCGTCTGTGGGAACCAGGTCAACCGAAAGGACACCCTCTGATAGAAGCAATAATGGCGACGTGACCTGATTAACATCAGTCACCCTGGATGACGCCTCGCGCCTCGATCGACCCGACAGCACTCGGTCAACTGACCGGAACACCCACTGAGGCGCATTAACACTCTGCTCGGACTTGCCCCTACACGCCACGCCAACGCCACTGCCGGACGTAACCAGAAGTACGACCCTGCTCCCTGCAAACGGTCACATCGGATAACGGTAACCCTTCACTATAAAACCCCTTGCCTGTCGAGGAAGAGGGGGATACACTTCTCCACCGTAAAACACCCTCTACATCATCTAACTTGATCGTCGGAGGGGTCGGGCCGAGCTTCCGACCCAACCTGTGTGCAGGTACAAGGGCGGGGTTGCATCTTTCCGGCGCTGCGGAAAAGCTTCGCTCCTGACCCGACGTCCCGACCGGACCGCCGTAATCAGCCACCTCAGCAAAATCCCCGTGCATTCGGATATGAACCAAGCCGCGTCGGCCCCGATGCCCTAGCATAAAGTTGTTTACATTAACAACATTATCTGCATGAAAAATGTTGCAATAAAACTATCCATCAATGCAAAAAGATTTGGCTAAGGTATAGTCTACATCGTAGTACAACAGGAGAGCATTAAAATGATATTTCAACTCAAACATACAAGAATAAGAGAAGAAATGGTACTCTTAGGAACCCATATAACATGCATTAATTACTTCAGCGGTGAGGAATCCTCGCGACGCTACTTCAATATCATGAACCTGAGGAGGTGGTGGATGATCTGATCCACGCCAAGGAAGATGAGAAAGAAAGGTATGAGTCACCGAGTCCATCATTTCCAATGCTCTTCTCTTCGTGGAACCCCAAAATCAAAGTCAAACATCATCGATTCCCACAAAAGCTTAAGTTGACCTTCAACAAAACATTCAAAATCCATCTCTATCTATAAGAGAGAGAGAGAGAGAGAGAGAGAGAGAAATGTATGAGTCTGTTTAACATTCATAACCTAGATGAAAGGAACGAGAAGAGGATGCAAGCTCGGATGAAGAATGGAAGTGAAGGTTACCGCAAGGAAAGTATTGGGAGTGAAAGGCTGAGGTTTTCTGGTTCCGTGTGGGAGTCTCCGAATCGAAAGCTGCCATCTCTGCCTCCTGTGTGCGAACGAAACCCTAAGCTGTGGTCTGAGCCCCCTCTCTGCCTCTCCCATCCCTCCGTACCTCATTCGGATGGCCACCTTTCCCACACACGTGTTTCCAGATTCATGCTGCGCCTATGCCTTTCCTCCTTCAGCTGCACAAGCAAACTAGGCAATGGGAATGGCAATGACAACTGCTGTTCATGTGATCGTGCATCTTGTTTCCATCAAAGAAGATATCGAGCAGGTTTGCACTTGTAGATTTATGGGAATAAATATGACGTGAAGTCAACATGCGTATGTCAAAGACGACGACGACGACGACGACGACGACACATACATGTCGTGGATTCAGGTTTCAACAAGGCAATATATAGGCAGAAACATGTACTGCCATATAAGGATAAAGGGGGGGTTTCAAGAAGGCAAATGCCATCAACTAATCTCACATTTCCAGCAACTGTGCCCTAATCACCTGTGTATCAAAATGGAAGGGGCACCATATGCTTCCATGTCCAAAGATTCTTCTAGTGTGCTAAGAGGAAAGCATGATGTAGCTAAGAGATAAGCCATATTGTAGCTATCATGGCAGTGGCAGAGTAACATGTAACCACAGATAGAGATAATCTTAGGAACCCTAAACAGTTCCGGCAGACAAGCACGAGAAAATAAGAGAAGAGATGAGCTGAAACGTGCCCCCAAGAAAAAGGGAGAAAAAGAGATCTGAACTCAGTTGACCTGGAAATCTTGCAGGTAACTCAGCATGCAGATTCGCAGGGAGCAAGGAGGAAGGCAGACACGAGAAACCCCTCGGAGGAGGTCATGATGAAAGCTTTTTGGCCTCGTGTCAGGATGAAATCTGGACAAGAAGGTCGCGAAAGAAAGAAAGACAGTCGTAAACCCCCATCATTACGCCAATCTATCTGCTCAACGAGAAGAAAGAAAAGGTGTCAGCCACAGTAAGAGAAGAGGGGAGCCGAAGATAGAGACGCAACCAAGTCGATCGAACGATCGGTGCCGGGGATCGAGAGGTGGAGAGACGGAAGCGATCGTTGGGGGGAATGAAGCCTGGTCCGAGATCTCTTCACATAGATCTGCATAATCTGTAAGAGAAACGAATGACCTCGAGCCAGACAACATTCCCCTCAAGGATAAAGCTTCCTTTTTTCCTTCTCCTTGAGCTGCATGTCCTTCCCTTTCCCGGGTCATCCAGTCTTTGCCGCCTCCTCCTCCTCCTCCTCCTCCTCTCTCCCCCAACACTTCCGCCTCCTTTCATGGGGGAAGGGAGGGCAGTCAAGCTGAGGCAGCAATAGGAGGTGATGATGAAGGAAATGATTACCCTCTCCCGGAATAAGAGATGAGAGAGAGTAGTGGGGTGTGGGTCTGCCATGAACAAAGGAACAGCAACAGAAATAAAGAGAGGAGGCGTATGTGTGGAAAGAGATGGAGTAAAAGACGAGACCGAGCGGCAGACCGCGGCCCTACAGCTGTGCAGTCCTCAGAAATGACCACGAAACCATGCACCCATTCCTCCCCTCTCTCTCTCCGACCCTCTGCACGTGACGCCGGTGAGCCATCCTCCTATAATGAATTCCCACTGCCATGACCGTGGCCTCGAAACTGCTGCCACCGGGTTCACAAACCCTCGCTGTATACATGGACTAATTGCGTCTGGACGACAAGGACGGGGGTTTCGGAGGGAGATGGGAGATGTAAAACATCAGATTTGGATGGAGTGGTTGAGTTGCGCAGACCGAGGCGTACGACAGACGAAGACTTACTGGCCACCACTTTTGTGCTGTGGATTCTTTATATTTGGTACACGCAGTGCAGCTCAGGTTTTATGTTTCTTTATGACTGCACTGCACTGACTGCACCGCATGTGGAGCAAACCCTATCGGCCACTGCGTTGTTACACCTCTCGTCAAGTTCCGACCATCTTGATCGAATGAGTCGGAACCGAAATTGAATCGTTGATTCGAACCGGATTGATCATTGATTAACGATTCAAATGATGGTCTTTAGCAATGGACTTATGATTGTCTTTATAAGTGAATGAAGTTTTCTCACGAATTATTTTGATTTTTTTTACTTTCAATATCATTCAAAGGTGATAAGGATATTTAATTTTATGTTAATTAAGAGTAGGAGTACCAACGGTTTATAAGTTCATCGGGTTACTCTTATTCTTAGAGGCACTTTGTGGAGTTTACGAGCTCCTAAAGGATAAAATTGTGTAGGTACATTCATCGTCCAAAGTGAATAATTTCTTATCGATGTTACACCAATGACCGACTAAATATTAACTTATCAAATTAATGCTAGACGAAGGATCCTAAGCCCTTGGTTCCCCTATAGGAGGGAGCACTGATAAGAACATTTAGTTCTCACGTTAGTTGAAAAGTAGGGGAACTAATAATTCATAAGTTTGTCAGGTCACCCTTATCCTCAAAGACGCTTTTTGGAGCTTATGAAAGAACAAAACCATGAGAGTGTGCCTACTACCTAAAGTAGACAATTTCTCGTGAGCCTACGGGATCGCATTAATGATGATCAAATGTTAATTTATCATATTGACGCTAGAAGAACAATCCTGAGCCCTCAGTTCCCCTATGGTAGAGAGCACTAATAAAGATATTTAGTTTCATATTAGTTGATGAGTAAGGGAACCAATGGCTTATAAGTTCACCGGTTCACCCTTACTCTCAGAGACGTCGAACTCACGAACTTCAAAAGGATAAAACCGTGTGAGTACGCCCATCGCCCAAAGTAAATAATTCTTCATGAACTTACGAGGTCACACTAATGGCTGACCAAATGTTGACTTCTGGAAGGAAGTCCTTGAGCTCTTAGCTCCCTTACGGGAGAAAGCATTGATAAGGACATTTAATCCTACATTAGTTGAGGAGTAGGGAAACCAATAACTCATAAATTTGTCGGGTCATCCTTATCCTCACCCTCAAAGGCATATTTTGGATAAGGATATTTAGTCTCATATTGATTGAGCGGTAGGGAAACAAAGGGCTCATAAGTCCACCAAGTCATTTTTAATCTCAATGATACTTTTTGAAGCTTATGAGTTCTAAAAGAATAAAATCGTTACCTTGAGCCCTAAGCTCCCGGGAGAATAATAATAAAGAGACATATTTTAGAGTTTCAAAAGAGCAAAATCGTATAATATAATTATCGTCTAAAGCAAAGAATTCCTCAGAGCCTATTAAATATTTTATTTATCAAAATTAACCAATTTTATAAGGATGACATAAGATTTAGATAAATTTAATTAAATGATAATATTTCATGCAGCCTATTAAATATGGATTTCGAATTTCTATGAGTTGTTCGAGCCCAAAGACAACCAGTACAAGTTATGGAATTCTGCAGCAGGTGCGCTTGAACGGAGAGGATGAACTTTTTAGGTACTATCTTATGTTCGTAGTTTCACATTGCTTGTGTTCCGTGACAATTTGGCTTTGACTTGCTCGAGTTAGAACTGATACGAGGTATTAATAGATATATTAATAGATATATTAATAGAACGAGTGTAAACTGATAATAGTCAAGATCGATATCAGTCAAGATCTCTGGTGATAACAACCTCAACAACAATCAAGATCTCTCCCAACTACGATATCATAAATCTGTTAAGGAAAATCCTCCGAAATTTTTTCATTCTAAACATTATAAATATAGAGTATTATGTATTATTTCAATCAATATAATTTTTTTTTCTATTTCATTTTTATCATGGTATCAGAGCTTTCGTCATGAAGGCTATTTCTAAACATCTCGCTTGAGTGCAATTGTTTTTGCCGCAGCAGCCCTCGCAGTCGCAGTAGCCCTCTCTACCGTAGCAGTTTGTAGCAGTAATGATCTCCCAAGCTATTGTCCTTTACTTCTTCTTTGCCTCGATAAGCAACATTCTGAACCATTTTCAAGTTTTCAATTATAGAACTGCTGCACAAAGATTGCAGCACGACTGCACAAAGATCTTCTCCCTGGTCATTGTCTCGCTGTAGACTTCTAGTTGCTCCTATATATTGGTACATATCTTTCGTATGTCTTCATCATCTATCTTTGATACTCCCATTACTGTTCCTATAGGGAACCACAGTATTTTTCTACATACAGGACTTATCTTCATAAATGTAGTAACCCTCATTCCCTTCAAATTATCTAAAGGTAGTAACTAGATGTGCTCAATTCTCCAATCTACTATTTGACTATGATCTTTTATGCTATGTCAATGACTCTTTTCGTTGTCCATTGACGATGCTCGATATCCCAGGTGCACCCAGTTTTATACCAAATTCAGTCTACAAATTATGGTTACGCAAGGATCGTCTCGTCTTTTAAGCTATTCAAGCCTCGGTCACTGGATCCCTCGCTCCACTCATTTTTTCATGTGACACTGCTGCCAAGTTGCAAACCACCTTAGCCAATCATTCCCACATTCACCTGTAAATCGTTTTTATCACATCGATCCAAGATCGGGATAGAAGCACCTCTCAATTATAGCTCATTGCGTGATTATCAACTATAATAGATGACATGATACACCCAATAATAATAATAAATTGGAATGAATTGGAGAGAGAATATTTCACTTATACTATAGGAAAAATACTTGAGCCTAGTTTATATATAGACCCATTAATTTTCAGGCTCAAGTTGAACACCCTACTTAACATTGGTCTTCTTGCATGTTCATGAAATTTTTAAATTTCTATACACATAGTTTAGAATTGAGTTGAGAGATTAAGGTGTCCTCCTCCCATCGATAATTGGGTTAGAATAGCTCTAATTCTATCAAGTTTAATTTTGATAGAATCGAAGTTAATTTATTATATGATCAGCAAATGATGTGATTAGTTAAAATAGCTTTAATTTTGGTTTAATTTTTTTTAAATTTAATCATTAATGACTATATAACACTAAGAATTATGGTATTATTGAATCGGATTTGATTGTCTAACACATCAAGAATTTAGATCCGACCTAGACCGGACTTTTGAGCTCATCACAGCGCATGTGTCGAGGAGACAGTAATTCGACGTATGACCCTTCAAAGAATACGTCGGAGGTATGTTTGACAAATATCCTTAAATATTTAAATATATAGAAATGCAGGGATTAGTGGAGCTCGTGCCGACACCCAAGTCAGCATGATCGTGGGACTATCTTTTTGACCGACGTGTCAGGTTGACTTTTTGGGCCGACAGAGATCCGTAACGTGTCAACGTGTTTGAACTCTGTTATCGATGGCTATCCGTTTTGATGTGAGAAAATAGGCATTTATCTCAATTAAACCTGATAAGCAGATAAGATTTCCTCGAGGCAGTTGAGGAAATTTCTCAGTAGTCGAGAAAAATCCTCCATGCTGAATGTGTATAAATGGCTGTCAAGAACTCACTATCAAAATGTATTAGGTAATTATATCTTATACATTTCATAGTTTCTTCTACAATTTCTATCTTTCTATCTTCTTCGCTTAATTTCTATCATGGTATCAGAGCAGTTTGCCTAGAGCAAGCCCTCTTCTCCGGAGTCCAACCATCCCTCTCGTGGCGACGCCTCCGCCCCTCAACCGTAGCCATTCGCTGCAGCCTACTACAGCACTTGCGGCTGCTAATATCAGATCCTAAAGGAAGCACAGTCACGGCCTTTGTTTCTACCGCCGGCTGCTGCTCCCTTGCCAACCGAAGTCTTCCGCTGAAAACTTCGCTGCTCTTCCGGCCACCAAACTCCAATACTGCATTACTGCAACTATCTCCAACCTTGCAGATTTCTCCAGCATCGCTGCAGAAATCGCTGCAAGCTGCAGAGATTTCTTCCACCTCGCTGCAACAATCTCTCCTGCACTCTGAATCGCTGCAGCCTACCAGTGCCTCTGGAAGAAGCCTTCTCTGCAGTTCATCGCGCTGCAGCCTACTCTGCAGTTCATCGCGCTGCAGCCTACTCTGCAGCGCATCGATATGTTTTTCTCCTCCTCCCTTCCTCCTATATCTTTACATCTTCTATAAAGATCACTTGACCCGCCACAAAATATCTGGGATGTCTTCATTTTCCTCTTCCGATATTCTTGTCCCTATTTCTGCAGGGACTCTGAGCACTTCTCAAAGTCTTATCACCATCAATGCTGCAGCACTCATTCCCTTCAAATTATCCAAAGGCGGCAACTACGCATCTTGGCGGGCACAACTTTCTAATCTTTTATTTGGCTATGATCTCTTAGGTTACGTTGATGGCTCTCTCCAGTGTCCACCTGAAATGATCAACATCCCAGGCGAACCCAATCCAGTGCCAAATCCAGCCCACCAACTATGGTTACGTCAAGATCGCCTCATCCTCCAAGCTATTCAAGCTTCCGTTGCTGGATCCATTGCTCCATTGCCCCGCTGATATCCTCATGTACGACTACTGCAGAAGCATGGTGCAAATTACAAACAACTTTGGCAAATCGCTCGCGTACTCGCATGCTCGGACTTCTCTCCAATCTGATGAAAATGAAACAAGAGGGAAGTACTATTGTTGATTATCTACAAAATATCAAAGTTATCATCGATGATTTAGCTTTGATAGGTCATTCTCTCAGCGATGAAGAAGTCCTAATCCATACCCTCAATGGCTTAGGAGGCGAGTACAAAGAACTGACAGCAGCACTTCGGGCACGTGACTCACCAATATCATTCGAAGAACTTTATGATAAGTTGATCGATTATGAGACGTACTTGAAGCGTGATGATAAGTTGCCCGGACCACCTATTACAGCTCAGGTCAATCAAAAATCCAAGAGGAAGAGCAACCAGTACAATAAGCACGTCAACAACGATTTGGCTAAGCTGCCTCCTAGCCTTATGGGGCCCAGACCAAACCCTCCTTACCCATATCAAGGTGGTAACTTTCATAATACTCAGCCGTCGCGTCCTGACTTCACAGGCCGCCAACTAGTTGTTTGCCAACTATGTGATAAAGTTGGACACTCCGCGAAAGTCTGTCGGTCTCGTCCCAGACTCCCTACTCCATCACAGTGGCCTCAGGCGAATTTCATGGCTATTCCAACTCCTACTCAACCTAATTGGATTGTGGATTCGGGCGCCTCTCATCACATCACCTCTGATCTTCAAAACTTGTCCATCCACAACAACTATGATGGAAATGAAGATATCATCATCGGTGACGGTAAAAGAATTCCTATTACTCATTCTGGTTCCTCAACGCTTAGTTCACTTACCACAACCTTTACACTCGATGATGTTTTGTGTGCACCTAATATTAAAAGAAACCTCATTTCCGTTTCTCAATTCTGTAAACAAAATAATACATCAATTGAATTCTTTCCTAACTTTTTTCTTGTCAAGGATTTGAGCACGGGGGCATCCTTGGTCCAAGGCCAGAACAAAGACAACATTTATGAGTGGCCATCCACTTCACAAATTACCCTTCCTACTGCTCACTCCTCAATCGCAGCTCCGGTTGATGTATGGCATCGTCGTCTTGGTCATCCCTCCCCTTTTATTCAGCAAAAATTACTTTCTCGTTATTCTCTTCCTACCTTGAAAAATCAATAGCACTATTAATCATTGTGATGCTTGTCTTTGCAATAAAAGTCATAAACTGCCTTTTGGGACAACCTCCATTTCTTGCTCTAAACCATTTGAAATCATTTATACCGACGTGTGGGGCCCTCCCCCAATTCCTTCTTTTGATAAGTTTCGTTTTTATGTCATTTTTGTAGATTATTTTACTAAGTACACATGGTTATATCCTCTCCATCATAAGTCTGATGTTTCTACTGTATTTACCAACTTTCGAAAGTTGGTCGAGAATTTTTTTCAATCTTCCATTAAAACAGTTTACTCTGATGGTGGAGGCGAATATCAAGCCCTCACATCCTGTCTCTCTGCTTGTGGTATACAACACCTCAAGTCACCCCCACATACTCCCCAATTGGTTGGTTCTGCCGAACGCAAACATCGGCATATCGTTGAAACTGGTCTCTCCCTTCTACATCAAGCATCCATGCCACCATCTTTTTGGTTAGTAGCTTTTCAAACTGCAGTTTATCTCATTAATCGTATGCTCACTCCAGTCTTACAATACCAGTCACCATTTGAAAAATTATTCCACAAACTTTCAAACCTTCATAAACTCAGAGTTTTTGGTTGTTTATGTTATCCATGGCTCCGTCCCTATGCGTCACATAAGCTAACACCACGATCTAAGCCTTGCACTTTTATAGGCTACTCTCTTGAACATAATGCTTTTCGATGCTATGAACCCCAAACTAAAAAGGTCTTTATATCACGTCATGTTATCTTTGAGGAGTCTGTCTTTCCTTTTCAAAATAATCCTACCATGCAAACTACTCCGATAAACATACATCACTGGAATATCCCTCCGATCTCATCACACGAACCTCCAATGACACCGTCCAGTCCTTACTCTCAAGATTCACATACTACTATTACTCCAGTTCAACAACTTCTCACTCCCTCTATTCCTCTACTCCCTTCCTCACAAGTTTCCCCTATTAATGAAGTCATACCCTCGGCAACATTGCCACTGGCTTTACCTTCTCCTAGATCTAGTGACATTGTTGTGCCGACGGTTGACCCGGTCCATGACAGTGACTCGCCCTCGGCTATACCACCAACACAATCTACCACTTCCACCCCCCCTAGACATCCAATGACAACACGCTCCAAAAGTGGTATTTTCAAACCACGTCAAGTCCTTGACTTACATGCTATAACAAATTCCTCCACTGAGGCCAGTGAACCCACTACAATCACTCAAGCTCAAAAATCTTCTCACTGGCGTAAAGCCATGTGTGACGAATATGATGCTCTCCTCCATAACTCTACATGGACCTTAGTACCCTTTCATCACACACAAAATATCATCGGGTGTAAATGGGTCTTTCGAATTAAGCGGAACCCAGACGGATCCGTTGCCAGATACAAAGCACGTCTAGTCGCCAAAGGGTTTCATCAACGACCTGGTGTCGACTTCACAAAGACATTTAGTCCCGTTGTTAAACCCACAACAATCCGTCTTATCCTGAGTTTGGCTATCTCAAAGGGCTGGCACATACGACAATTGGATGTTAACAATGCCTTTTTACAGGGGTCACTTACTGAAGATGTCTTTATGCAACAACCTCCTGGTTTCGTTCATCCTCAATATCCGAGGCATGTCTGCAAACTTCAAAAAGCTATTTATGGACTTCGTCAAGCTCCAAGGGCTTGGTATAACGAACTTGGCTCATTTTTGACCTCAATTGGCTTCATCAATTCAAAGTCTGATACCTCGTTATTCATTTGCCAGCACAATGGAAGCATAATATATCTTTTAGTATATGTGGATGATATTATTGTCACAGGAAATGATCCTTTGAAGACTCAGGCATTTCTAAAGCACTTGGCCGATCGATTCTCCCTCAAAGATCTAGGAACTTTAAGCTACTTTCTGGGAGTGGAAGCAACATTTACATCTTCAGGTCTCTTCCTTTCACAAAGAAAGTATATTCAAGATTTATTATCAAAGGTAAACATGCAGGATGCGAAAGAGGTTACAACTCCTCTCTCTACCAGTGAATCACTTAAATTATGTGATGAAAGTCCTGCTACAGATTCGACTCAGTATCGACAAGTCCTTGGCTCCTTACAGTACTTGGCTCTCACCCGTCCAGATATTTCATTTGCCGTCAATAAGTTATCGCAATTCATGCATCGACCATCTACTATACATTGGTCTGCGGTCAAACGAATTTTGCGGTATCTTAAAGGGACTCTTAATCATGGCATTTTTCTTCGCAAAAATACTTCACTCCATCTCCATGCCTTTGCTGATGCTGATTGGGCAGGGAACTTTGATGATAGAACATCTATGTCCGGATACATTGTCTTCCTTGGAGCTACTCCAATCAGTTGGAGTTCTAAAAAACAAAAGACGGTTGCACGATCTACAACTGAAGCTGAATACCGTGCCGTCGCCACCGCCGTTGCTGAACTCAATTGGGTCACAAATTTGCTCAAGGAACTCAACGTCAACTCCACGGTTATTCCTACAATATATTGTGATAATATTGGAGCTACTTATTTATGTGCCAATCCAGTGTTCCATTCCCGCATGAAACACATAGCCATCGACTTCCATTTTGTGCGAGATCAAGTTGCCAGACATCAACTCCGAGTTTCTCATGTACATACAGGCTCAATCTTGCGGGGGCATGATAAGCAGATAAGATTTCCTCAAGGCAGTTGAGGAAATCTCTCAGTAGTTGAGAAAAATCCTCCATGCTGAATGTGTATAAATGGCTGTCAAGAACTTACTATCAAAATGTATTAGGCAATTATATCTTATACATTTCATAATTTCTTCTACGATTTCTATCTTTCTATCTTCTTCACTTAATTTCTATCAAAACCTTCCTCTATCTAATCATTTATTTGCATAAGCATACAATTGGTGAACTCCCCGAGTCGATAGTGCCGTCACATATTCGTCAGTTATTTTGCCCAAAATGACCCCAGAAAACCAACTCCCGGTCGCTAAACCTGAACCGGAAAAACGCGGCCGGTCCATCCTGAAAATGTTGGGCCCCTCCTCAGTACTCGACTTCGTCGATGTACGGCTTGATGAGATGTATCCTGGACCGGCTAAGTCTCGGGCAACCGGTTAGGTTCAGCCGATTCAGGCAAAGACCGCCGTACTCGTCCAGCGCTTGGAGGGTCCGGTCCGTGATGTCGGCGCAGCCGGCGAGCGAGAGTGACTCGAGGTCGGAGGGGTCCGCCTCCACCAGCTTCTCCACGGCCTCGTCGCCGATGTTGCAACCGCCCAGGTCCAGCTCCACCAGCCTGCCGCACCGCCTCGTGATCACCGACGCCCCGCGGTCCGTCACGCGCCCGCACCCCTTCAGCGCCAGCGACCTCAGCCTCCCCTTGCACTCCCTCGTCACCGCCCATACGCTCCGGTCGCCCAGCCGGGTGCACCCGCTCAGGTCCACCCTCGTGATCTCGTTCCACCCCTTGAGCTGCTTCAGGAAGGAGGTTATGCCTCGGTCGGTGATCGAGCCCATGCGCACGAAGCTGACGTCTGTGACGCTCTTGCAAGCCTGCCCGACCCAGACGACGAAGCCGTCTCCGAGCCCCTCGCACTCTTCCAGCTTCACGGTCTGCAGCGCCGGGCATCGTTGATGAAGAAGAAAACAGGGCTCGCCCTCTTGCTGCTCTGTTCCATGGCCATAGAAGCCGCAATTGACTAGATTTAGCTCCTTCAAGGTATGGCTGCAGTTCTCCAGAGCAAACACCAGGCCTCTGTAGCTGAAAACTCCCCTGAAGTTTTCCAGGTGCAGATTCTCCAGTTTGACCGCTAGTTTCGTGAGCGCCAGCAGACTTAAATCTGTGAGCGACGGGCAGCTCTTCAACGAAACCTTCGTGAGGCCGGCGAAGCTGATGGATGGTGATGCCCTCACGAAGCATCCGTCCGTCAACCCCGCGCAAGCGTCGAGAGAGAGGGCCCTGAGACCGCTCGCCTCTGCGATCCAACTGTAGCCTATCACCGATGAACCCCACACTTTCTCCAGAGACAACAGCTTGATTTCCTTGCGGTGGCATGCGATTGCTTGGACAACCTTGTCGCCTAACTTCATCGACGAGATCTTGAGGGTCTCTAGCTTGGTTTGCAGGACGACGATGGAGAGGATCCCGTGGTCGGTGATGCGAGGACACTGGGCGACGGCGAACGAGTTGAGCAGAGTGGAATGCCTGGAGAAAGCCACCAGCGAGCGGTCGGTGACGCTCGGACATGCGGTGAGCCTCAACGATGCTAGGTTCGGGCATCCGGACGCGATAAGCATCAGGCCACGGTCGGTCACCGAGAATGCATTGGTCAGCTCCAGGTTCTTCAGCGCGCTGCAGTTCTGTGCGATCGCCGCGAGGCCTCGGTCGCTTACTTTGATGCAGTTGTGTAAAGCGAGAGATCGTAGGTCAGTGCAAGCCTGTGCGATGACGAAGAGGCCGACGTCCGAGATGTGACGATGATTCCCCGCATGTTGCAGAGGAGGAAGAGGACAAGATGGAAGCGTCTCCATCACGGATAGATGGGTCAAAACCTCACATGCGTCGATCCCAATGGCCATGGCTGCCAGCCTCCAGTCATTTGCCTCACTCCCCTTGATGCATCTGGACATCTCTTGCCTCGCTTCCGGTAGAAGCACGGCGTTGGCTCCGAACTCAGACCTTCGCATCGAGGCCTGCAGCGCCAACCATTTCCTCGACACCGCAGCGCAGCGACAGCGATCTCTCGGAGCCGGAAGCAAACTAAAGATAAGCAAGAGGCATTCGTCCGGCAGATCGTCGATAAGATCCTGGCACAGGGCTCGATCATCTCTGCTCTCCTTCGCAGGCGACCCTATCTTCCTTCGCTTTCCCGGTCGTCGATGCGAATCACCCATGTCACCGCAACTCCCTTCAACTGTAAGACAATAAATACGTAGGTCTCTTGCTGTTCAGCCAAAACAAGCGACGACCTCATCGTTGACCACCATACAGAGTTCGACAGGACGAGGAAAACCTTACCTTGAGATTCAAGTAGGATGCACATGGCTCAGAAGCAACTCTTAGGATCGAGGGAGGAAGAGGAGAGGACGAGGTGCTCGGGCAGGCGCACGTCTCTGGAGGAGGATGCGGGTAGAGAACCGTAGAAGGAACAGGGGACGGAACATTGAGGCAATGGGCGTTAGGAAAGCCAATGGCCGACGCATACCACATTCCATTCACCTGACCGGAAGTGCCACAAATCAGTCCAAATCTGTCATTCTTCTATTATGGTTCAACGAATCTGTGTGCCCTACTAGTCGTAGACGCCGAACCCACGCGACAGCCCTCCATCAACCATCTCGTTCCCCCATTCTGAAACGTGTCTCACCCAAATTGGCTGTATTCTTCCTCCAGAATGGCCTTTTGGTCGAGAACAGACCTCACCACCGCGCCAAATGACCACAAAAATTAGCTCAGCTGATTCCTATCTCGATTAAGATCCACGGGATCTCCCTTCCCTTCTCCGGTAATGCCCTTTATCTTATTCATGCATGCACTTTGAGAGACATCGTTGGCTAGAGTTGGCAAGACTTACACTTTTAAATCTTGTCATTTGTGATTCCCGTTCATTGAATCCTACTGAAGTGCACGTCTGCGTGTGCAAAATCTATCCTGGATTTTGAACGTGAACTAGTAAGAGTTCATGTTAGTGTTCATGCTACTTTGCTGTCACCAAGCAGGAGGGGGTTGTATGCTTGCCTTCTTCTGGCAAACAAAGGCTAAGAGAAAGAACAGGAAGCATTCCTGCCATGACTAGGGGTTTTGGTGCAAGCAAAAGTAGGATGAACAATGACATGGGCTCTTCCAAGTTGACACTAAAAATCGAGGTTAGATTACGCAGACGAAGACCTTTTCTTATCGTCCGGATTCAATGAACAACAGCAACAAATGGCAAGTCTTAAAGGTTTAACAGCCCATAGAAAGTAGTGAGTTCGCCAGCTCGATCCAACTATGTCTTTCAAAGGTGCATAAGGGGAAGAACCGGAGGGAAAGGAGATCCATGGTGGAAGACACCTACCCCCTTTGGTTAGCTGGATCTTGATCCGGTCGAGGAAGAAACTGGAGCAGCCATATATGAATTCAGTGATAGACATGTTCTAAAAAGGACATGGGAAAGCTTGGAAGATAACTTGGACATGTGCAGTGCATTCGTCAGGGCATGAGGTCAAACAATCTTGCATCTGTGTTCTAACCACACAAACAAAGTTGTAGCAGCTACGGGTTGATGAGAAGCTGGAAACCGAGGCTAAGCACTCAAGCTTGGAGCCGCCTCACGTCACAGTAAAGCTGAAGACCGAGAACACTTGGTTTTTTCTTTACCTAACTAAAGAATACTTATCTTTTTCTCTGATAGGAATGCCAACATATTGGATTGATAATTAAAACATTTTAGATATTTAAGTTTTTTTTTTCAAAACTAGAATTATTAATAATTTGTCACGATTAATATGATTTTTAATTATTACAAGTGAGAGGAATATATATATATATATATTCATATCTCTTATTTTACTCTTGTAAAAGATTACAAAGAAGATGTGTTCTACAAATAATTGTCATTATTTTGCTAATTATGGGTGAAATTTGTTTATAAAACAACATGAAAACATTCGTAAAAAGATTGTTTTATATAATGTTAGTCTCATAAACATCATCAATTATACGGTATTTGGTAATTTAATAGTATAATATTTCCTTTACATTAATTGACTTCACATGTCAAATCTTAATTATAAAAAAAATAACTATATTAATATATTTTATTTAAATTAAATGGACGGCTGAGACGAGTTAGAAGAGACTGTTGTAAGCTTCCAACACAGCATGATACGGGAAGGCTACGGAGATCTGGTACGTACACGTACCTACCGATGCCTCTACAAAACAGGAACTTTGGGGAGCCGTATGCGTCGCTGCACATGGAGACACTTCGATTGCTTTGGTGGTTTCTAGTAATGAGTGTGATGAGACCCGCGACGTGATGTGATGTGATATGGTGTGATTCCCGTCTACCGTTTGCAATCCTCTCTTCGATTTGGCACGACCTCATTTGAAGGCTTCGGCTGTGATAGAAATTTATATATATACAAAATATATATTATATATATATATATAGAGAGAGAGAGAGAGAGAGACAGAAGAGATGGTATGCTTCACCCCTTTCTCACACGTGATGCAAAGTCCTCCTGGACCGCTGTCATCCCCTTGGCATGTGCGGGACGACACGTCATCAATCCGATAACTGCATCGTTCGAGACCAAGCATTTAAATCATTCGGATCCTAATAGGATCCGACCCGTTATAAGTACCCCTCTAAAAGATACGGGGGCAAAGACGATACTTCGAAGGTTGAAAAAGGATAGATGCGTAAAAACGATATAAGGCGAGACTGCGTTCGTCTCGTTTCATATGAGCTATTAATACGACCCACCGCCCTTTCTCTTCTTCTCTGTGGTTGTGGTTTGCGTTATCCTTCTTCGAAATGGCGAGCATACGGCTGAGTGCGCGACTCCTCGTCTCTTAATCTTCCCTTGTTCGGATCGATCCGGTTTGGATTTGGGTTCGGCTTTGCTCCTCGCTCTCTGTTGCTCTTTCTCTCTCTCTCTCTGGATATACGTGGGTGGGGATGCACCTGCACTTGCCGCATAAGATCATGGCGGGGCACGGGAGGCGGAGGGGGGAGGAGGAGGAGGGGATCCGGAAGGGGTGGATGGGGATTAGGGTGGGCGGGGAGGGAGAGCAGCCGCAGCGGTTCGTGGTGCCGGTGGAGTACCTGAGCCACCCGCTCTTCGTGGGGCTACTCAAGGAGGCCGAGGAGGAGTACGGCTTCGACCACCAGGGGGCGATCACCATCCCCTGCCACGTCAAATACTTCCGCCGCGTCCAGAGCATCATCGACCGCGACTGCAACCAGGTTGCCGCCACCGTCAATTACCACCACCACTTTCACCTTTGCTTCAGGGCTTGAACGAGTCCCTGACTCCGGGTGGGTGTTTGTGCCGGGTTTGGAAAGTGTTAATTCCAAGAGAATCCTTCCCTCTCTCTCTCTCTCTCTCTCTCTCTCTAGCCATTAAGACTGGTTTAACGATGACATGATTTGGTGATCAAGTCGAAGAATATTTCTTGCTCATTTTAATTTCGCATGAGCCAATTTCATTCAGCATGGTCATAGTTGAATGTTTCACGTTGCTCCCCCACTGCAAAAGATCAATGTTCACAGTTGCAATGGAACTCGTGTGGCACATTGCAACCTATTTTATGACCACAGAAGGCATCAAAGATCCAAATGCTCCTTTCAGTCCGGGAGACCACATCGCTCACACATCTGCCGATGCGCCTAATCCTGGCCATGGCTACAAGACAAAAGGCTGAAGCTGATATGTTCTTGATGCCTCAGTACGACTGACTCGGTTCATTTCCGAGTCCTTAAACCACATTTTACTTGAATTAATGGTTAGTAAAATTTCTTCCTTTTCTGTCATGAAATTATATTCTGATTACGACAATTTGAGTTGGAAATAGATCATGCTATATTTCTGGGCGTTTTTGGACATTTCGAATGCCATTAGATGATGGTTTGGCACATTGAACTCGTTCGATGACAGCAACACCTCACCGGTGTGCCCACCATGTTCCGCGAATACCGAGCGAGCCAATCCGGTCCATTTCATTGACGTGATTTGTGGTGGTTCTCGATCGTGCCAAAAGGGCGGGCCTAATCGAAATGTGGTTCGCTACCACCTCGATCGATCGGTTCATTCCAGCATACGTTTGGCAACGATTTCGTGGAGCGAGCGGCCTACGACAGTTATGAGCGAGGGGGGATGACTAACAAACAGGGAAGGGAACACAAGATATTGATCGGAGGAATTCGCAGAAGCAGAAGCGGAGTGTGATGTTGTTGGCATCAGTAACAAGGAGCGTTATGCAAATGGGTGTTCGACTTGAAGCTTACTCCCTCCGTTTCAGGAGGGACACCACATCCCTCTCAGAACCGACAACAGCACCGAGGAGGTCGACCAGAAATGTCAGATAGCGCTGAGACCAAATACATCGCGTTCTCTCTGACAAGGAACGATTGCGACGCTGCGCTAACCTCGCCTCGCTGCTCGGCAAGGGTGACGGGGAGAGGGCGCCGATCGTCGACGCTTTGGCTTTGGTCAGCTGTGGTTGGTGCTGTGTTGGCCGTCGAGTTGGATTGACGCCTCGACTTGCATGATAGGTGTTTGTGCTTTTGTCTGTTAGGATTGAATTGAATAGAAACACTCGATAAATCTTTTCTTCGTGATAGGTCGAATCAATTTTGCCAAGTAGAATCACCCAACCATGGTTGCGACAGAATGGTGTAGGAGATCGATAGCAATCATCTACGATATTCCAGAGGAAAAAAGAAGCGCTCGATTGTTACCACAATCGAAACATCCACCGACGTCATTAGGATCGACATACTACTACTTCGATCGATCGACGATATCAATTACAGATCAATCAAGATTGTTGGAAAGAATAACTTCCACAGGTGTCTCGACAACAGAACATGAACAAGGCAGGATCAATCAAGCTTAAATATGGAGACGAGACACTGGAATAGAGAGGTTGAGGTGCTAGGATTGGGAACCTTTGGATCGGGAGGCGAGCATCTGGTTGTAGGCCTCCAGCTCCTCGTAATAGATATCCCAGACGCATCGGACGCATCCGCTCCCGCAGCAATCGCCGGGCAGCGGCTTCTCGGGAGGCGAGGGTTCCGCCTCTGGCTTAGGTTTCTCTTCCATCTTCTCCGCCTTATCGCCATCGTTGTCAACCCTAGCAGATTCCATGGTGGAACAAAAACGAGGAGGAAAAGGAGAAACGATCGGAAACCGCGGAGGACGATGTTGGCGAAGTGGGAAGCGAAGACGAGGAGGAGAGGGGCGGAAGAGGACGAGCCGGGGGACGATTTGGGCACAGACGGCGGCGCGCATCCGATGCGGCCCGGAAGTCCGCACGCCTTTCCCTCTTCGAGGTCGGCAATCGGCCTTCCTTTCCTGCTGGGTGAACCGGGTACAGGGCCCACGCCAGGTGAGTCTGTGCTTTGAGCATCGCGAATCATGATGATCATTCCATCTTGAATGCGTCACCACCGTTGATGCACGTGGTTTCCATTATTTACCGCAACGGCTCGACTGGTTCGATCGGGTTGTCGGATTTGAGTTCAACTAGAATGGAGAAATCTAAACCCGACTCTGATTCGGGTAGGGTTCCACTAATTTGTAGCCCAACCCATATTAAACCCAAATCTTGCCTGATCCGATCTGCAATTTGCCACCATCGTCTCTCGCATTATTATATCAAATAAAATCATAAAGAATATTTAAATCTCATATGAGAGGACAAGTATAACATGTATTGCTTGGGCCTAACATAGTTTTTTTTTTTCTCATAATATTTAAACAACTTATCAACTAACTTAGTTACATTCGAATCCTATCTTTGTCACAGGCGCGCACACACACGCACACACACATATATATAGTTATAATTATATTTTAAATAATATATAATTTGTAAAGTATATACGAGTGTATTTGAGAATATATTTATATTTTTTATATGTATTTGAACAAAAATATTTGAGTAATTGTGTAATTGTGGAATGTGTTGAATCTCGGATTTTGATGATGAAATCAATTGATAGTATTTATCTAATGTGTGTTTGACTGATGCAGGACTAGCTTCGATCAGAATAGACAAATCGATTAAAGTAGAAGGAATCGGACGTTGGGCCGAAGCAAACATGTCAGAAGATTGGACGTCGAGCCGGAGGATCGGTCGACGTGTCAGCAGAAGGTTTCGGTCTGTGAATTCGGGCATCAGGCTAAGAAGATCGGACATTGCGCCAAGAAGATCATAAGTTGTGAGAAGACAACATGCTAATTGGGCAATACGTCGAAGGAAATGACGATGCATCGAAAGAGAGGACGATGCATCGAAAGATCGGACGAAGCGTTGGAAGAACCAATGATAAGCCGGACAACAAAGTATTCGCTTGTAATCGATTATGACTAAATCAAGTTAGTTTAGAGTTTAATTGAGTCCGTTTAGAATGTAATTAGACCAACTCAATTAGGGGCCAATTGGGCCCAAGTTTGGGCTGTGTTGGGCCAAGTGAAAAGGTCCAAACAGTGACCCAACATGTGGCACCGTTGTGGCACAGTCTCCGAGATTGTGTCAGGTGGTGCTATCGCCCAAAAACAATCTCCGAGAGATTGTCAGGCGATGGTACCGCTAGTCCAAGCGATGGTACCACCCAGTGTCAGTGCTGTAGGCGGTGGTACCACCCATACTCGGGAAACCCAGGATGAGATATTTTTAGGCTCCAAGTTTGAATCAACTTGAGGCCTATAAATACCCCTCTCATCCCTGGTTAACTCACACAAGAATAGAGAGTGAAAAAGAAAGAAATGATGTTGTAACTTGTGTGTGAACTCCTCTAAAAGCTCTAAGTGTTAGTATAGTTTTATAGTGGATTGAAGGAGGTGTAAAGGTTGTCTCCTAAACTTGTGAAAAGGAGAAGAGGATTGTAAAAGGGTACTTGATCTTCGCCTATTGAAAGAAGATTGTCAGTGGATGCCGGTAGCTTCGACGGAAGAGGAATCGATGGAGTGGATGTAGGTCATGATGACCGAACCACTATAAATCGATTTGCATTCTTGTTCTACTTTTAATTCTCATATTGCACACTGATTTACTCTCTTTATTTGCTCATTATATTCTTGCAAACGCTTTAAAGTTAAACACTTTTCGAGATCGATTTTCGATGAACAAAGATTTTACAAAATCGATGTTTTTATCCGCTGCACTAATTCACCCACCCACCACTCTTAGTGCCGACTTGTTCCTAACAGTTGGTATTAGAGTCATGATTTTTCTCATTTGATTTAACACCAAGAGAAATAACTCTTTTCGGCTTTCAAGAGGACTTTTCCATTGTTCGTCCTCCCATGTTCAATGAGACGGACTACACTTATTGAAAAACTCGAATGAGAGTTTTCTTGCTTTCTATGGATTTAAATTTATGGAATATTATTGAAAACAGTTTTCGAAAGTCTTATACTCCAAGGAACTAATAGAATGATTTAGAGAAGAAAACATTTTATTTGAATGCTAAGCTATAAATGTTCTATTTTGTGCCTTGAGCAAAAATGAGTTTAATCGTGTTTCTACTTGTGAAACGGTTTTCGATATTTGACATATACTTGAAATCACACACGAAGGTACTAGTAGAGTAAAAGATTATAAGATAAATCTTTTGATGTATGATTTTGAACTATTTCGAATGAAGCCATGTGAAAATATTGTTGACATGTACACCCGTTTTACGGATGTCGTCAATGGCTTAAAAGCTTTTGATAAATATTTTTTGAATTTTGAACTTGTTAATAAAATCTTGAGATCCCTTCCAAAAAGTTGGGACTCTAACGATCATTCAAGAGGCCAAGGACTTAAACAACTTTCCCCTCAAAAAACTTATCAGGTCACTAATGACCTATGAGATGACTTGCAACACTCATGAAGAGCTTAAGAACAACCTTCCAAAGAACAGAAAGGATTTGAGACTTAGAACAATTGAAAACCACTCGAGCAAAAGCTCAAGTGATGGAACTTGAACTCCTCACTATGAAACTTAAAAAATTTATTAAACAAGAATTAAAGAATAAAAATGATCTTAAAAAGAAGTTGACAAAGAAGAAGAGAGCACTCAAAGTGACTTAGGACGAAACGAGTTCATCCGAAGATGAAGAACAAACCAACAAAGGTGATGTGACAAACTACGCCTTAACGACTATCGACGATGAGATAATCAAAACCCCTTTGCTTTATTTCAAAATTACATGATGCATTTCACGGGTTGTTCTTAAATTAGTTTAGAAAATGATCATAAAAATTATATGCTTTATGATAAAGGAATAAAATATTAGACTTAAATCTAATGCTTAAGATAAATCGATGTATGTTTTTAAGAAGCATTAATGTGTATCTTAACGATTTTCATATTATTTTTTGATTTTATATAAAAATATTTTATAATTAATGAAATCGTACTTGATGATTTAATGATACATAATGATGATTTGAAATCATGTTTAATGGTTTTATATTTTGAAATTATGCATGATGATTTTTATGATTTATGGATTATCGATCTTTGTCGTAATGAAATTTTTTTTCTGCTTTTAAACGTTGATGCATATTTTTATTTGGCATAAATGAAAAAGGCATGCTTCTATTAAATTAATCACATGAATCGAAACAACTAAAAAGAAAAAAATATTTTTCTTGAAATTTTCTTTTTCTCTATCTTATCGATTTTTTTCACTAAGAGATTGATAAAGTTGTTTATATTATTTTGAATCTCTTGAAAGTAATTTTGATGATTTGACAATTTGAATTTGAATGAGCTTTATTTTGATTTTTTGAGATTTATAACTTGATATTTCTTATACATGAATCAAGATATTATATCATTTGATCTCCTATGTTTCTTTTTGTCATTTATAAAAAAAAGGGAGAGATTTGTTGAAATAAATCATGTCTTATGGCATTCATGATTTGATATTAATATTTTTCATATCATGATTTTCATATGATACCTTTGTATTTTTGTGATGACTTGAACATTTACACCATTATGTTCTTCTCTTCTTCTTTCTTGTTTACAATGATAAAATGGGAAAAGAAATAGCTAGCATCTTTAGAGAACCAAATTTGCTAGCTTGAATGATAAACTTAGACATGTTAAAGCTCCTAAATGCATAAATTCTTCTTATACATTTTTCAGATCATGATATTGATTTCTCAAATTTTAGACTTGATCTATCATTTTTTAAGATTGAAATAATACTTGGAATATTGATGTAATTATGAATGAGGATGCATGCAATACTTCAACTTATGATAATGATGTATACAATGATGAAATATTCATGATAAATTTTTTTTTTAACATTCATGACTTGATTTTTCATCATTGTTATTTATCCTTGTTATGATTTGAATATTATAGTAAAGGGAAATGAATTGCATTATTGTATTGTTATTCTCCTCTTTTTGCCGATGATAAAGGGGGAGAAATGATTGCTCATCTCAAAAGAGAAGCAAGAAGTGCTATATTGCAATTCTCAAGAGAACCAATGTTGCTACGTTACACATTTCAAGAAGATGAAAAAATAGTCTATCTTGCACATCTCAAAAGATGTAAAATTTTGCTAACTTTCATACGTGTAAAATTACTAGCTTGCATACTTTAAAATGATATAAATTCACTAGCTTGCATGATGTAGTACTTGCTATCTTGAACATCGCTAAGAAGTGCTATCTTGCATATCTAAAAAAGCAAAACATGTTAACTTGCACATTTAGGATAATTTACAAACTTGCAAAACTTAAAATTTTTGCTAGCTTATATGTAAAATGATATACAATTTTGCTAGCTTGCACTTTGCCGAGGAAGCAAAAATTGCACTTCTCAAAAGAGAAGAAAGAAAATTACTTGCTTGCATGATGATAAAAATTAATATTATATTTATAATGCAATAATTTAAAATTATGTCTAAACACTTACAAGTTATGCTTCTCCTTTTTATTGATGATAAAGGGGGAGAAGTTATGTTGATGATCATGCATCGAATGATGTATTGAATATTTTGAATATACATGATTTTACGATGCATGCAATGATGTGATAAATTGATTATTTCAATTGGTTATTTCAATACTCATGTTGCATGCAATGTCGAAATACTATGATTTCAAAGTTTCTATCAATATGACATATTGATAGAGGGAGTTTGTTTAAATTCTAGGAGTTTATTTAAACTCCGTCATCAATTGGTTGTCATCATAAAAAAGGGGGAGATTATTGAATCTCAGATTTTGATGATGAAACCAATTGATAGTGTTTATCTAATGTGCATTTGAGTGACGAGGACTAGCTTCAATCAGAAAGGCAAATCAATAAAAGCAGGAGGAATCAGACGTTGGGTTAGAGCAAACATGTCAGAAGATTGGACGTCGAGTCGGAGGATTGGTCAACGAGTCGGCATAAGGCTTCGGTCCATGAATTCGGGCATCGGGCTAAGAAGATTGGACATTGCGCCAAGGAGATCAGATGTTGCGAGAAAACAACATGCTGATTGGGCAATACGCCGAAGGAGATGACGATGCGTCGAAAGATCTGACGAAGCGTCGGAAGAACCAATGACATGCCGGACAACAAAGGATTCGCTTGTAATTGATTATGTCTAGATAGTTTAGAGTTTAATTGAGTCAGTTTAGAATGTAATTAGACCAACTCAATTAGGGGTCAATTGGGCCCAAGTGAAAAGACCCAAACAGTGACCCAACGTGTGGCACCGTTGTAGCATAGTCTCCGAGATTATGTTAGGCGATGGTACCGCCCAAACACAGTCTCCGAGAGACTATCAAACAGTGGTACCGCTAGTCTAGGCGGTGGTACCGCCTAGTGTCAGTGTTACAAGCGATAGTACCGCCTATACCCAAGAAGCCTAGGATGAGACATTTTTAGGCTCTAAGTTTGAATCAATTTGATGCCTATAAATACCCCTCTCATCCCTGGTTAACTCACACAAAAATAGAAAGTGAAAAAGAAAGAAAACGCTGTTGTAATCTTGTGCGAACTCCTCTAAAAGCTCTAAGTGTTAGAGTTTTAGAGATAAGTGAAGGGGGTATAAAGGTTGTCTCCTAAACTTGTGAAAAGGAGAAGAGAATTGTAAAAGGATAGTTGATCTACACCCGTTGAAAGAAGATCGTTAGTGAATGTCGATGGCCTTGACGGAAGAGGAATCAGTAGAGTGGATGTAAGCCACGACGACCGAACCACTATAAATCGGTTTGCATTCTTGTTCTGCTTTTAATTCTTATATTGCAAACTGATTTACTTACTTTATTTGCTCATTACATTCTTGTAAATTCTTTAAAGTTAAACACTTTCCGAGATCAGTTTTCGACGAACGAAGATTTTACAAAACCGATGTTTTTATTCGCTACACTAATTCACCCCGCTATTAGTGTCGACTCGTTCCTAAATATGTATTGATGTAAGTGTTATTTGATAAAATTATATTTTAAAAGTTTATTAGATGTTATGTAACAAATGTATTATTCTAACCTTTTTAATAATTATTTAAAAATAAATATTTTTTATTTTAAATAAAAATAAATATGTGTATGGCTCATATATAAAATAACTAAAAATAATAATATAAATGAATGTAAAATAATTTGAAAAATAAAATAAAATAAAATATAACTTTATAGAAGATATAAATTATGTTTGCTTTTTACTAAATAATGTTATTATATCAAAAATACATTGCTCTTTGGATAATAAAGTTGGTTTTATTATTGAGATTAGACTCGTTAGAGAAAGAGTTTTGAGAGGAAATGAGGATTAGAGTTTTGATTATACAATGACAATTTTATGATTATAGGATGTCATAAGATACTTTAAAATTTTTAAGAAGTTTCATTATCATTTCACAAAAATTGAAATGTTGATGTTATGCTAAGGGAATATTAGTATTTGAGCATTTGCAATATGGTATCATTTGATAAAGATTTATCAAATATCAATTCCTATTCGAAATAAACATTATCAAATCTAAAATATGTATCGGTCTCTTAATATATATTTTAAATATGTTCTCGAACACACTTTATATCCCAAAAGACAAATACAAAAGGTTAATTGAGCTTATAATGGATGCTAAAATTTTATCGATTCTAACTCGAATCGAGTTATTATAGAAAGCGATCAACTAAACTCAATGATGCGATTGGATTAGTGGTGAAAACAGGATGAGTCGAAGTCCATGCCGCAATAAAACAATCTGAATCCGAGGACTAGGAAGGTTCGGTTGGACCAAGTCAAGCACAAATCATGCTTGATGCAAACCTATTACCATCACCTTTGCCTTCTTTTGGGTCACAACATATAAATAAATATGCAAATAATAATATTATGCCTACTCTTATATATAGATTATACTGTGGATTACAAAGAACAGAAAAAAAAAAAAAAAGTTAGGTTTGTTCTTGTAAATAACTAAAAGAATGAATAATATCCGATGTAACACTGAAAATAAATACAAAATCAATCTCCCTATACGTTTTGAAAATTAATTTTTAATATCTTAAATAATCTGGCGAGACAATTATATATATATATATATATATATATATATATATGTGTGTGTGTGTGTGTGTGATGTGAACAAGCTTTCGGCTCTCTTTCTTGGTAATTTACGGTGACGCCGCAAGAACGTTGGATGAATTAATAAGGTTGTATATATCGTTGACAGAGACCTTAGAATAAGTGGTTTCCTTTGTCGGAAAGGAAGCTTCATGCAAGTTTCCCGTTCGGTGCCGTGCTGCCATATATACCCTTGTCGGATCCGTGTATACGTCGCACAAATCTGCATGCCTGGATCATCGTCTCTATCTCCAAGACTTCCTCCTCTGTGGTGTAGCGGGCTCAGGGAGGGGTTGATGGACGAAGCTGTGCCATTCGGTGTTCATCTACGGCCACGTCTCTACCCCGACGGAGGCCGCAGGCTTCTCGGCTGGCTCGGTTTCCTGATCATGGCGTCGTCCTCATTCAGCATCATCGACGCCGGCAAGGCGGCATCGTCGGAGGTCGTCTCGTGCCTCTTCGGGACGTACATGCTGTGGATGGTTGGGATGGTCGCCATGTTGCTGCCGGTGATGTTTCCCAATTCTCCGCACGCGGCATGGATGGACGCTTTCGTGGTCTCGAGCATGATGTGGCTCGTGGTTGCAGCTTATGAATACCCACGGCTTGTGTAATAGTTTGATACAAATCAAACAAGGTATTTTATCCAGTTGATATTTACTAGTTTTCCTCTGTGTTGTTGTTCTTGAGTTGTCGATGGCCACAGTTGGGTTCGTGAAGGTAAGTTATGCTGAGACCGTGACGGAAAGTGAAGCACAAGAACGAAAAGAGTACTGGTTTTCTCAGAATCTTGTGCATATTCGACAATTCATGTATAGTCTTCCTTGCAGATTCACAACGCTAATGATCTCACATATATATACTTCTACTGTCTGCAAAGGTTGCCATGAGAGCGAGGTAAGCTGGTCACACATGTTATTGCATCGACGATGGGAAATCCAAGTCATGACATACGATCTTCCCTGCACTACTGCTGCTGTCACCTCTTCATTTCATAGGCAGAACTGGAGAGCCCATTTAATACAGAGTTGATGCAGGCAGCTGCTGCTCGGGTCAGATGGACCAAGCCAACATTTATAAGCACCAAGATCGGTGGATTTCGAAGCATGCGCTATTCTACATCCTTTTTACGTTTGACTTTTTCTGGTGATCTTTGTATTATGTCTTTGGTCATGAATGATAGCTGAGGATTCCAAAGAGCGGAAATAGGTAAGAGTCACAGCCATCTTTCGAGCCACTTAGTCTGTGGTGCTCGAGATCTCTCAGCAGCGGACGGCGTTGCGTGTGCCAATATCGTCACACCGAGCATGGGGAGGCAGAACCCCACTTCGGCCTCCGGGCCTTTTGCCCGTCTCCTCGGCACAGATTTAACGCTGCTTTCTCTGACTTTTCCAAGGGTTGGAACTCTTGTCTCCGATCAGGAAAAGAAAGAGAAAGGGAGCGAGCTGCGAAGCATGGGTTCCTGATCTGCGCCATGAGGCGGGCCACACCGTCCTGTCTCCATCACGAGTGCCAGCAGCCAAGTAATTAGCTTCCTTGCGCAAGATTTGGTGGATGACAACCGGTGATCGCCAGTAGCTTCTAAGTCGTGGCTCATTCCCTTGTTCTTAGGATCAAATACATACATACGTACATACAAGAACACAGCAGATACATGTCGGAGGCAAGCAGAAGCGGTGACATGCGAAAGGTGACTGATCCTTTACCTGTGGAGCAATCGCAATTGAATGGACACCTACAAACCTTTCACTGTTTGGGAAAGACCAACCCACACACAGCAACTCCATCTTTTCACTCCCTCTCGCAAATGGCAACAGCACTCTCGCTTTCCTCTTGCACCACAACATTCACCCGCAACAGCTTTACAGTCTCCCCCTCTTGAGCTCTTTCTCCTCCCGTCTTCGTGGTTAAAGGCAGAGAGGAAGGAAGGAAGAGGAGATAGAACAAGTGCTACCGTGATAGCGAGAGACACAGAGAGAGAGAGAGAGAGAGAGAGAGAGAGAGAGAGAGAGAGAGAAAGAGAGGAGGGAGCTCGGAAGAGAGATGGGGAGGGGGAAGATAGAGATCAAGAAGATCGAGAACCCAACCAACAGGCAGGTGACGTATTCAAAGAAGAGAACGGGGATCATGAAAAAGGCCAAGGAGCTGACCGTGCTGTGCGACGCAGAAGTGTCCATCATCATGTTCTCCAGCACCGGCAAGTTCTCCGAGTACTGCAGCCCGACCGCCGAGTACGCCTCCAACCCTTGGTAGTAGAGCATGCAACCCCTTCCGTTTCTTCTCCCTTTATGACACAGTGGCGGCGTTGTTGATGACACAGTACCAAGAAGATGTACGATCGCTACCAGCAAGTTACCGGGATCAACCTGTGGAGTACGCAGTATGAGGCAGGAAATCTCGATCCTTTCTCTCAAAGCTTCCTTCCTCTTAAATCTGTCTTGGCCACGCCTTTGACGACTACTTCTTCCGTTCGTAGAAAATGCAAAATCATCTCAGCCATCTGAAGGAGATCAACAGGAACCTCCGCAGAGACATAAGGTTAGGGTTTTTGACAGAGGAGAGTCTATATGTTGGCTTCTGCGGTTAAGGGTATTGATGCTTTTGTATGATCGGAAGGCAAAGGATGGGCGAAGGCTTGGATGGACTGGACATGAAGGAACTGCGCGGTCTTGAGCAAAATCTGGATGAAGCTTTGAAAGTTGTGCGTGATAGAAAGGTATGCGACCTCTCTTGCACTTGTTAGGGTTTTCTCCTTTCGATCATAAAGATTAAGGGTGATCGACAAGGCTGTCCTCATTCTACATGCCGATTATTGTTGCCATCTGCTGTTCTTTTAGATTCATTACCTGAGTAAAATGTTTCGAATAAGACAAGTAACATTTGATGAAGGCAGATAAGAACATCAACATCTTTAGAAATAATCAACTTAAATCCTGACCAAAAATTTGTGAAGGTGTCAACTATCTTAGCTAATAAATCTTGTGAAATGCTAGCTTCTTTTTGCAAATCTTGTCTTCGAGAAACAGGAATCTAATCTTGGCTTCGAATTGGATGGCAGTATCACTTGATCGCAACTCAGACAGACACCTACAAGAAGAAGGTGTGTAAAGAACCATATGGTTTTATGTGATTGCTTTCTTATCCATTATTCATAAGAACTTACATAGTATATATATATATATATAAAGAAGATAAATGTGCAAGAAATTTGCACAAGGTTACATTACACATGCGTACACTAAATAAAGCACATCGAATCACTCACTAGCATATTTCTATCGGAAGAACACTATGTTTGCATGCCATCGAGCATTCGATTCCAGCGACTGAGTCGTAACGTGTGAATGATAAATGCATGTGCAACACAAACATTGGATTCGGATGCAGCTGAAGAGCGCCCACGAAGCACACAGGAACCTTCTGCAAGAAGTGGTGAGTGGCCATCCTCTCCTTCGTCTTCCTTGCTTGGTTTCGGCGACGGATGAATCCGTTGACGGATGTGAATGGTGTGGTGGACACAGGAGATGATGAAAGACGAGCAGGCTGCTTGTGGATTCGCCGACGACGACCCCGGCAACCACGACGGCACGCTTGTGCTCACCGGCGGCGGGTCTCACATGTACGCTATCCGCGTCCAGCCCAACCAGCCAAACCTGCAAGGGATTGCCTACGGGTCTTACGATCTGCGCCTCGCTTAGGTTTGCATGCAGGCTTAGCAAGTCAAGCTAGAAGAAGAAGAAGAAGAAGTGATGTTTCTGCTATCACAGTCAGTAGTTATCCCTGCAGTGTCTTGCAGATGTTGTCTTCCTCATGTTACGCAAATATGTATGGAACTCGTCATCATCTTTATGTATGTTCTTTATGTATGTGACATAATGTAAGACCTTATCTAAATTGCATGTTTTTATGTAAGGTGATATTGGTTGAGTTGCTATAAGACTCTTGGTTTTCTTATTTTTAGTTAACATCAAACCCTGGTTTGATCCTTATTGTCAGCAGAAAATAGATCTCATAGCATCAGATTTGTTATAGGAAAACATGACTGATCTCCGAGATGAATCCAAGATGGTTCTAAGATGGATCCGAGATGGATTTGAGATAACTCTCAAGGTTAAATTATTATATTATTTGAAGTGCACCTTGAATATCAAAGTTGGAGGATTTCTCGACTAAATCCCTTCGATACTCAGATTAATGAAAACGAGTGTTTTTCTTCTTATTTAGGATACACTTTTATATTTTTGGAAGATTGAAACATAGTTTGTAATTGTCTTCTTTCGACATAAAAGGAAAAAAAGAAGTTTATAATTATCTTCCTTAAGGAAATTTATGTTTATCTTTTTTATCATAATAAAAATAAAGGAAGTATACCATTTTTGTACATGAGTGTATGAAGGGTAACGTGAATCTTACGTGACAATTAATTACATGTTAACTATGATAAATTTCTTATCAAGATTCATATAAGGAAAAAGGAATAAAATACAAATGAAGATACAAAAAGAATAAGGTTGGTTTCAGGCAAAAAAATTATAATTAATCGTTATTGACCTCTCAAACTCTTAACAACTTCTAGTGTGGAGTAGTTGTAGAAATTTTGGAATCCCCAATAAATTTTTTTTGACACTTTGAAGATAATAAATAAAATTAAAATAATAAAGAGAAAATTAGCAAGATCGATATGATCTGGTGTAAGGATGACACACACAAATCAAGAAAATGATCTAAATTTTTTAAACAAAAAATAAAAAACTTTCACAAATTAGTTAAATTAAGATATTTCATTAATAGTAGAATCGAGAAATGTTTCTATATTTTCATCATCAACTAAGTTATATTATTGTTAAACTAAAAGCACATTTAATTATAACATATAATTAAGAGATTGGTGGAATCTAATTGGGTTCAATTTGGCACCAGCCCGGGACAAAGAGAGATGTCTCGGCCCAAACCTTTCCTCATGCTACCATCAACTCTTTCCTTAACCTAAATCGACCCATTTGTGATTTTTAGCTCAATAGAAGGGACATGATATTTTTTGTAAATTAGTTTATATGAATTCAACTTGGTTTTTCCTAATTTTTACATTTTAATCCTAATTTTAGGGTATCAATCAAAGTACTATTTGAGGAATCATTTACGTTCTTTTTAATTTAACAATATATATAGATTTAGCGATGAAACTATTTTTTTAGCTCTTTTTAATTTAACGATATTTATACATGTAGTGATGAAACTATATTTCTAGCTACAAATAAATTTTAGTGGAAAACATGTCTAGTGATACCATATGTCACAGATTTAATTAATTTTATATAATCGAGAATTTTACGACTCAAAAGGTCCTCATCTTTGAATCTTATATAATTTTTTAAAAATTTAAAAAATCGAGTTAGTGAACAAACAAACGCACGAATAAACTATCATCGTCACCTCATCGAAATTGTTGGAATACAATTTGAATTACACAAACATCACTTTGTAAAACACTCCATCTGGTTGAAACACAATGTTTGTTCGATTGTTATCTGTTGAACTTTGTATGTATTTGAAAGTAGGATATGTTGTACATGTTATTTATTGATATTCTACGTGATAACCGATTAAGTTATACTGAATATTAATATGAATTTTGAGTTTTCGTAAAGATTTATGTCTAACGATTTTCATAGAAAAATTATGAGAATTACGATATTGTATCGCTATTGACTTTTCGATGAGTATTACGCTATATTTGACAATCAAAATGGACACACTTTGACTATTGCCCGAATGACCTCACTTGTCGTCTGGACAATGGTCACGTGACAGCACAACCAATGTCATGTGCACATTTTCTCGAATTTGAGAATATTTTTTTCTTTTCTTTCGTTTTTTTCTTGCTAAAACCATATATATATATATATATATATATATATATATATATATATATATATATATATATATATATATATATATATATATATATATATATATATATATATATATATATATATATATATATGACACCTGTTGATGATATAATCACCCGACAGGCCTACATGGTTAGATTGCATGTGGAGTACGTAGGCCGCGGTGGAGCTCACATGTCTCGGCCGACACAGGGAACACGTTCATCCGACGCCAAGCCTTTGATCAGGAAGACAGCCGTGACGTCAATCCGAATCTCGGGCACCAGGAAAACCATTTCCTGTCTGGACCGCGACACAGGCGAACCCCACCCCACACCTCCGCCTGATCCTATCTATCGATCGCAAGCGTTCGGCGACAGAGTGGAACGGCGGGAGACGACATGTCGCCGACGGGGCAATCATCGGCTTCATCCACCGTCGCCATGGTAAACCGAGTCGACTCAGCAGATCCCAGACACGGGTGCAGAGAACCCATCAGCTCTGCACGCCTGCTTTCCCTGCTGCGATGATCGATCTCTCAGTCCTCTGTGTTCCCCAGCCACCCAATGCAAGCAAACAAGCATGCATGCACCCGTCTCTTCGTCGCGAGAGAGAGAGAGAGAAAAGACAGTGGAACTGAGGGGCAATAAAATAGTCTTGACAAGAGAGCGCTACAGCGGAGAGGATGGAGAGCGTGGCCCGCCTATCACATGACGCAACTTTTGCCGCTTCCTTCCCCCACCTGGGCGGCTTTCCTGCGCCCACAGAGAGAGAGATGGAGGGAGGGAGAGAGAGAGCGAGAGAGAGAGGTCGGCAATGGCTCCCGCTGTTTCTGTACTCATGTCTCCTCGGACGTGATGGGGAGTTGGTGAGGAGGGAGGCGAGTGCTACGGCTCAGCCTTCAACCCTTCCTTCTCTTCAAGGCCGATAAATAAATACCTCTACTTGAAATGTTCGATCTTTTAACCCAATCACCGAACTGAGATTCCAATTCGAATTCCTAACAATTAGATCGAATGCAACAATACAGATCGAATATTTTGTTTAATATAATTTAATAACTAGCTGAATTCTACGTGTCGAGACTCGATTAATCGAAAATATTCGACATAAATGTTGATAAGATGACGTTACCACAAGTCCCCCAATCAAATGAATCGATACACCCAAAATAGCTTTCATTGTTCACCCATTCATCGTGCGAGGGGAGGAGGATCGGAGGACATGCAGGGACGAAGTACATGTCAGTGACAAACACGTAGACAAACTGCGGATCTTTGAATACGGAAAGTAGATTGCATCGAGCACACGATGAAAGGAACCCAACTGTTCATCTGCACCCCCACCGATAGTTACACCGACTCTACCACCAGAAAGAATTTGATGGTATGGTACCATCATCATTAACAAGTACTTTGAGAAGATAAAGAAAAAGGAAAAAGAAATGCTTCGTGGTCTTCACATCACCATGGTTTTGTGATAGGGAAAGCTTTAGCCCTCCCCTCCACTACCAAGAAAAGAAGACCTGCTTTTAGGGTAGTGATCAGTCACTACCAGAGATAAGACTGGTATCTCATTCCCCCTTATCATCACAATCCAACAAACTATAGGTTATGTAGGTGATTCTGAGATGTCAACCCTCAAGGCTTCCAGCAACAACATACAAAAAAGCATGTTCCAACCTAATCTTGTCCCTTCCTTTACATTATCAAATGCTTTTCATCCAATACACCACCTAATTCAGTAATCTTGACATGACAAAACATTAATCACATAGTGTAAAGCATTTTAAGAGCTAGCTAATAATAACATCATACACCAATTTGATCCATATGGAAAGCCTGACTGGAGAAGAAAGCCTCTCTACCAAGTGATGTTTTGCAAACCAAAACAAAGAGCAGAAGAAGAACATTTTCTGACAGTTGGAGCACTCTGCTGTTTACTTCTTGCAGACCAACAGGAAAACAACTGCAGCTGGGATCTCCAAAACACCAAGTTTATCCAGGAGACATTCCCTCACCACAGGAAGCTATAGTATTTTTACATGCCTAATGACAATTTAGAAACACTGCAAAGGTAATCTTGTTGCCAAAAATTACATGGTGTGACTGTAGGATAAAATCAGGATGACAGAATTCTGTAACCAGGTAGGAATTTGTGTAATTCCTCATAAATGTAAAATGCTGTCAATGGTTTGATATGTTCATGAGAGGTCGGAAGAGTCATGTAAAGATAACCTGAATTCCAAGATAACATCGTTCATATGCATTCCATGGCAGTCATTATTTATGCTACCATCAGTAGAATGCCCTGAGAGTAATAAGAAAAAAGACAGTGACATGCACCAACCAACCATCAACATACATATATGTATATTGGTATTTACCGGCGCAACTAGGCACATTACACGGTGCTATCGAGAGAGCTGAAATCCTCGGTCGATTGAACGGCAATAGTGTTCCCCTCTGTCAGTCTCATGAGCTAAAATGGCAATGATCAAATGTCTAGTATGATCTTTATTCGAAAAAGAGAGAAACAAAAAGGTCTCTAACATTAGTTAACCATTCATGTCCAGACCCACCAAGCCATTAACTCAACAAAGACACTGAAGGCTTCAAGCAAAATCAATCATCAGTAGATATTCCCTGAAACAACTTAGTATTTCTTTCTCTTTTTTCCAATTAATGTAGCATCTTAATTCGATTAAAGTACCAAATCAAATGCCTAAATTTAATGTAGAAGTTTGTAAACGGAACTTTTCAACTATATCATGCACTAATACTTTTATAGCTACAAAGAACATATAAAACATCGCTTGCATGCGCTTAAGAGTATCCATCCGAAATCAGCAACAAGATAAACTCGTGTACAATGCTACGGCTTATATCTTTAATTTGCAGCATATAAAGTTCATGAGAAAGTTGCAACCAAGGTCACAAGTAGCTTCTAAACCCTTAAGAATTCAGAAGTTTTGATAATATACCAAAAGCCATGGATTACGCAAAAAACAAGTAGAGAGGGTCGCGACGGAGGAGGATCAAAGCTAGGACATCCACGTAAATGATCTGCTAGCTCACAGGAAAGATGATTTCAATGACAAATAAATAATTAGATGTAGTCAGAAGGCGATAAAAAAATGAAAACAGAATGAATCCACATTCATAGCCGAACTAGCATAATCATGAAAGTAGCAAGAACTTACAGACCCACATACACCAAGGTAAACATATATACAGTTTTTAAGCCTGAAATGTTCATTTAATTTACAGAAACCCAATTTATTGTTGAATTTTTCATTTAGCAAGTCATAGTTTCCCTTGATCACAGGTTTGATTCTTTCAGAGCAAGCAAAAAACTTGTAGAGAAGTACTTTCTCACCTAATTCATCTTTTTATCATAGTAAATGCGTATTGAGTTTTCAAAACAAAATTACCTGGTATTTCCTTTTTGTTGATTTTATCTACTATTTTTATGTCATTTTGTGCTTCACTTAGGACTACTCAATTTTACTGAATTTTGAGAACAATAATATCCGGTAACCCTTTCGCCTTTTAAAGATGTGCGCGACGTAGGGCCAATATCCTTTTTGCTCTTTAAATTTTAGAAGTCATAAACTTCCTGCTGAAAATTCAAATCATATGGTGTCAGCAAAAATGCCATTGTTAAGGGAATACAAAAATAGTTATTCAATGTTGCATCAAATCTGGTCCCTTGAAATAATTTATAAAGAACTTCAAAAGATTAAAATAAATGCTTTTCGGGTGAAGCTTGAGAGGTCATGCCACCCCTTATGAATACATTGTTATTACTAACAATACTTGTTGTATGAAACATACAAAAAAACACACAATAATAGACAATTGACTTTAATAGGAAATCAGGACACCGACAAATCATCAAGTAGTTTTTGGTATATAACGAAGCATTTGGTTTCACTACCGTCTTTAGAATTTCCATAGATATGGAACAAGATAAACTTAATTTGCGCAAGAAGTTTCAGGATGATGCATGCTTATTTATACACATGCTGCACAAAATTATGAACAGGTTAGCAACTCAAACATCTGTTCACCATCAGAAAACAAGAAGTACCTGTCAAACATGTCATTTGTCTAGAGAACATACGATGATGGTATAACACAGGATGCAATCGAGTAATTAATAGGTATGTTGTGGATTAGCTCAAAGGTAGAGGCAAATAAAGTAGAAAATTGAAACTACACAAGCAGCAGCTTTGACATGTCCAACAGTAACCTATAAAGGAATCTTGTATCGAGAAGGAGAAAACAAAAGGAAGAAAGACCAACCTCAAAAAGAAATAGAACAGTTTTTGGGACTGTACAATGTTGTTGTATTAAAATCATACAAATTAAAACTAAGCTACTTACTTGAGGCACAGCCGCAAAGGTTGATCTCTTGTGTCTTCTTTTTCCCATTCGGAGTCACTTTAGCCTCGAGAGAGAAGGAGCACACATGCTAGAGCTCATCCCTATCCGTAGGCAGCATGGAAGATCCAAATTGCCACAGGTGCAGCATACACTATAGGGAAACATTTCTACGAGGAAGAGTGGTAAAAGGCTTTCTGCTTCTTGGGATTCAGCTTGCTCCATGCATGGCCATCATGTCCACATGGAACCAACTCAAGCAAGTCCTTCGCAGTCTAAGTTATAGTTTCCGAGGTTGAAACAATGTGAAACAGAAATCCAGGCATGTCCATTTCCGAACCCGAAGCATATCCCGCAGATCCCGTAAAGACGGCCATCTTCTTGGGACCAAACTATAGATAGAGCAACACGAGACGTCAAAAGGAAGACGAAGATGCTAATAGGTGAGGAACAAGAAGAGTGCCTGCTCTAAGTTTGCTATGCTAGAGAGTGATCAAGAAGGAGAAAACTTGAAATTATTTGGAGAGATTACACAATTGCCGGATGATGAGGAGGAATGCATGGTATAAGAAAAATTGGTGACCAGATGAGGCACGTTAAATAACACGGACGTGACCTGTGGTCGTGAAGGAGACGTGCTTGGCGTTGGCATCCTCTTCGTAGGTTTCTCCGCTATGGTCTGTGTTGGTGGGGGAAGAATTGCGTGCCGGCCATGAAGGCACTTAAGGGAGTCGGGTAAGGCTCAAGCAATTCGGTGGCTGCAGCAGTGGCAGTGGTCGCAATGGCGGCATCTCCAGCACTGGCACTGGCACTGGCACTGACTATAGCAGTAGCAGCAGCCGCTGCGGGGGAGGAAGAGCCTTCACCGTGGTGGAGCTGGTACCGAGAGGAGGAGGACGATGGGTACTCGGCCTCGGGGCCGTGATCATAGAGAAGTCCCTTGAACACATGGCCGCCGATGCTCACGGCGGCCTGGTACGCGTATATGTCGTCGGCTTCGTCCACGTGGCTCAACCGCACGCACCGGAACACCGCCTGCGCGCTCACTTCCGGTGGGAAGCTCTCGGGGTCCAGGCTTCCTCCTGCCATAGCCAGCCAAGTAAGTAGAAAGGAAAGAGCGAGCTCAACAACATGTGGTGGGGAGTGAGGGAGGGAGTGATGGGTGTAGCAGAAAGAATGGAACTGCGCAAGGGATTCTGCAAATAGTGGCTCAGATAACAACAACAGTGTCGGGCACTGCTTGGGAGTAGCAGGAAATTGTAGTACCATACGTGGTGGTCGAAGCCATGGCGGCTGGTAGTCGGGTGCAGGCCGTGATCTCCCTCGGCCGCTTGGAAGGCTCGCCCCCTCCGCTGCTGCCTTCGCCCGTGGATCGGCCGCCACCGCGGTGGCGCTCGTCGTGCTGCACCGCGGCGGCGGAGGCGGTGAGCTCCTGCTGGCGCTCCCTGCGCTTTGCGGCGGGGACCCAGGTGCTCTTGACGTGGGTGGGGCACTGGAAGCCGCGGCTCTTGCAGCAGGTCCGGCACCTCATGTGGGCGCAGTCCTTCTTGGCCTGGTTGCCGCAGTCCTGGCAGCTCATCACCCCGCTGCCGCCTCCCAGGCTTCCTCTCGCCGGCCTCGGCGCCACGGACGGCAGCTCATCGGGGAAGCCCGCGGTGGAGTACAGCTGCTGCTCCCGCTGGATCTGGTGGTGCTGCCACAGCTCAAAGCCTCGGGTGTAAGCGACGTCCTCGCCCCGGCCTCCGCGAACGCCGTAAAGAAAGAAGCTCTCCGACGGAGGGATCCCTCCTCCTTGCTGCTCTCCGCGTTGTTGCTGGCTGCCACCGCCCCCTCCGAGAAAAAACCCCGCCATGATTACTCCCCCACCGGACTAGTTATACTCGATCCATAGCTGCTGGCGACCCTTTCCTTGCTATCTAGGGGAGGTGGGACAGCGATCTCAGGAGGGAACGCGGGAGCAAGAAAGAGGAGAGCCAAGACGGAGCGAGAATGGCCACTGCCACCTCTGCTCTATTCTTTCTTCTTTTGTCCCGCTGCTTTTTTGTCTCTGCAACCACAACGCACCCAACAGCCAGCAGGAGTGGAGCAGTCGATGCTGCCGGCTTCTTCCCTGTATGACTCCTCTCTCTCTCTCTCTCTCTCCTTGACTTCTCCTCTTGCAGTCTCCCTTTTCTTGAATTCCGAAACCAATGGTAGTTTAAGGGAGAAAGAAATCAGAGAGTCTGCTCCAACGCCGCCATGGAGACGGCTGTGCTGCCGCCTCGATTCCCCATTTATTGCTCCCTACTTTCTCCTCTTTCTATTTCCAGTTTCCACCACTTTCCTCGATCCCCATACCCTTCTCAGTTCTCCCTCCGCCTTCCGGTTCCCCCGCCTCTCTAAAGCCCCGTCAATGAATGACTCGTCTTCGACGCTCGAAATCGGACGGAGATCAGTAAAGTCTCGGTTGTCGCATTATTGCGGGAGGAGGAGAGGTAAAGCGGAAGGCGGACGAAAGCCATCCGATCGTCCGACTCATGGACGGCGAAGAAACGGCCACGCGGCGGGGATCGGGCCGTGGGTTCGGCCGTCCTTTTTTACCGGAAAACCCGGTGCTTTTGCGTGACGGATGCCCACTTTTGAAGTCGGGCGCTGTGTTGCTGTGCTCGCTTGTCTTCCCTGTTGGCCGAGAAGACAGCCAACAGCGTCTCCAGTTACCTGTGACCACCGCGTCTTATCGTCTGCTAATTTACCCACATCCCCTCGTTACTGCCCTGTACGACACACGGAATTCTAGCGATGCTGTGTTGTCGTCGTCGTTCCACTGTCCATCCGACCACCACTCACCAAAATAGGTGAGATGAGATGGATTCTTCCCAAATCTTATACCAACTACTTGTTGTGTTGTTGATCAACTACAATACCTTACTTATATAATTTACTTATATATCATCTCATATAAATTCGAAAGTTTTATTTTTTTTTTTTTTTTAAATATATATATAAATCCTGAGTACTTAAAAAGTATTTCTTATATTTTATTTTCCTTGCATCAAAAGTAAATATATATTTATAAAAAAATAAACCTTAACTTTCAAAAAAAAATTATGGAAATTTTATCTCGTATTGATATTAAACATTATCTCTATAAATTATAAGATACTTATCCATCTTAACAAATTAAGATCCTCTTCCTCTTACTAGCTAACGTGGTTGTCATTACTAATGCATCTGTTTAAAGAGATTAATTATATATTTATTTTTTATAATTATTTATATTTAATATTTTAAAAATTATATTAAGATTCTTATACTTACGAAAGTAAAATATTTCATTCTATTTCTCTTCATAATGAAAATATCGTACATAATCAATAGTAAATCGAAATGAGATAACATGTTCGATGATAAATACTATGGTATTTCCGTCGAGCAAAGTTAAATATTTTATTTTTATAAATATAAAAATCTTAATATAATATTTAAAATTATAAAGATCGAAATACTAAAGATAATTAATTAGTAAATGATGAATTCTTACGAAAATATAATTCACCTATCAGAAATTTTTGATGAGTTGTGGTGAGGATGATTGACCGAGAGAAGGGTTCCATATGATCTCATCACGTATGTGCAAGGGAGATAATAGAGGAAGGGTGAGGTGAAAGCGAATAAAATGAGAAACAAACATATTGGAAAGGAAGCATCTTTAAAACATGGCGGAAGTACTTCCAAGTTACAACAGGAATTTATTGCCGTCCACAACACGTCAAAAGCCAATCCATGGAAAAAGGTTGGAAGGTAAGTTCTCTTCTCTTAGCACAACTCGCAAGCTTTTCTTCCGCTTTACCACAGAAAGCATCCAAACTTTTCATATCAATTGAAGCATACTTTTTTCCTCCCCCTCTCGTCCTTTAAAGAGAAGCTTACTTACATCAATGCAAATGCAAATGCACAATGAACTTGTGCAAGAGAAGACACCATGACATCTTTGCACAGCCAGAGAGAGAAAGATATTAGGATGTTGATAGTAAAAAAGCAATGAATTCTACCTTGTTTTAATTCTTTTTTTAATGTAGAATCAGCAAATATCTATCTGACGAGTTCATATGATATTACATTTTAATTCTATATTCCATTACACAGGGGAGTATTGTCAATCAAAATTACATGTATTCTTAGAATGATTTTTGACTCAAAAAATATTTTCCCCTAACCTCATCGTCATAAATATTAGGGAAGACAAAAGCTTTCTCACTAATCAAATACTTTACTTCCATTTCAAATATTTAGATCTTATCGTGTATGCTTTCGATATAATTTTGTATCATTGTGTCTCAAAGTTAAGTTGAATTTCATCTCGATTCAAACCATCTGACTTCTAAAAAATCTAAGTTGAGTATTCTAGTTATGATACCTAATTTACAGTATATATTCAAGTGTGATGTCCACAAAAGAACAGAGTTGTGATAGCTTAACACATCACGTTGAGTTGATAGTCGATATGAAAATTAGATAATTTGATTATTCAAGCTCACTATTAATCATTCGATCAAATAAAAAAAGTCTATAAACTATCATAGTTGAATTCTAAAAAAATAGACTTATATCTCTAATAAATTCTTGCAAAGCATCATAACTTTTAAAAGTTTTAATAAAGCATCCCTTATTATATGTGAAAAAATTAATTTATCTTTATTTTTGTCAAACTCATCGTCATCTTTGTCATCACTTCTTATTTGCATGCCAGACTTATTGTTGTTTCCGAATACATTGTTAGCTCCTATCAAATCTATCTTACCCTTGTGCGAGGAAAGAGGTATGACGATGACTCTCGTACATAGTGAAGAGTCATACATGGTTGTTATCATTGTTTACTATACAAGAGCAAAAGATAAAGAAGACAATAATTGCGGTGATATAGGAGTGAAAGCAGGTCCGATAGGAGATAGAGATAAAATGATTATTAAAAAATATATAATTTTTTTTAAAAAAAATAAGATACTACATAAATATTTATCAAAAATACTATCATCATATGTTTTTCTTTAAATATTTAAGTACCAAATCTAGATGAGATCCAATTCCCATCATCGATTTCCTGGCACAGGCGAGTATACACTACACATAACTCTTTCTCTCTCTCTCTCTCTCTCTCTCTAACCCAAACCTCTTTCCATCGTTTACAACAGTGTTTATAACCCAAGCGTAGTCACTGTACCATTCATTCGTTGGATTCCCAATAATTGTGTGTGTGTGTCTCTCTCTCTCTCATCTCCTCGAGCCATGTGCGACCTACCCGGGTTGACTCCCTTTCCCCTCTTCCTCTCTCTCTCTCTCTCTCTCTCTCTCTTTCTCATCGTCTTTCTCTGCATCACTTGATGTGAGGGAAGAAGGGAGAAGAAAGACGGGGTTTGAGACGACCCAAATCCCCATATTTAACTAACCCTACCTTGGGATCATGATCACCAACAAGAACCTCTGCAAATGAGGGTGCAGCAGCAGCAGCGGCGGCTTTGAAACGCGTGCATGTTAAAGCCCTTCTTCACTGTCCCGACATTAATTACACGTCACCGCGGCGCATGTGAAGCCCATCGTGTCCTGCCGCTGCTGCACCACCAACTCCGAACGCGAATATTAATGCAACTCTAGATGGCAATTGGATCGGATCTTCCTTGGCTCCGAAACCATCGTAGATCCATTAATCTCGCTCGTCTGCGTAGATCCATCAAACCCGGCCAACATGTCCTTTTGATGGTCCTGATCTTATCATGCACTTTGCAGTTTGGACCACCACCGCACGATGCATACGGTACGCTGTAACGTATGTAGAGTCTGATAGCTGCTGTCGCCTACTCCTCACTCGATCGATGACACCACCCCTTGGCATGATAATAACGGGTAGCTGTAGATCACATTCTCTCACTTCACAGGAAACTACTGCTCTTGTTTGACTAATAGTCAACCATATTACACGTTTTTCTTATGGTTAGTCAAGTAGTCTGACTAAAAGATAAAGGTGTAATCCTACTTATGATTCGAACTAGAATCGACACTGTGCTCAAAACAGAGTCCAGCTGTGCCCACTCATTTCCTACATCATCATACGAGATAGCCTTGACATGAGAGGAGTGAATGCACAGCAGACTGATAGCACGGGCCCCCCACCATCCTATGTCGTATACTCTCTCTCTCTCTCTCTCTCTCTCTCTCTCTCTCTCTTGTATAAAATTAGTCTCCTCGCTTGTCATCTAATCTTCTTGGGCACCCACTAGATCTGCCTTGTCTCCTTCTGACGAGCATGAAATGAACACTCTCATGGATTGCTCAACACAAGATTCTATACTCGGTATGTACAGTGAGATACTCCACGGCTGCACTTTGTAATGGTTGTTGTTATGCGTGCATGAGTCCTTCCTCTAATGCACAATGGACTTCATAAGTTAATGGACTGGATATACAAGCAAAGACTAAAGATACATAAAAGAAAACCTAAAACAAGTTCCTCCCATGATTCCCATCCGGAGGCTTTTCTTCCTTAGCTTTTATGTTGTTCTAATGCAGAACTGGACTGTCATTCTGCTCCGAAATATTTTCTGGGGATGGAAGCAGGAATTGTGCATGAGATTGACGCAGGTTAGAGGACAAAACAGGCGGAAGGTGAACATAGGATGCCTAAACAAGAGGAAGGTGACATCGAAGCTTGAAGGTGGCGGCAAGTGGCCGCATGTGACTCCTCCCCACAAAAGTGATGACCAGATGATTCCTCCCTTGGTGTTGTTCGAGATGCTGGAATAACTTGAGACCATGGCAAACCCACTCGTAGACCTAAAAGATTCTCAAGGTCGGATTAGGTTACGGTTAGGTCTACTTCCTTTGGGTTTAGGCTCTTCGATCGATAGCTTCTAACTCACCTATGATCTGAAAAGGCACCGGGGAGATGGCAGCATCCAAGAGAACCTGCACTGTTGACATGATAGAAAAAAACATAGTTGCTTTTCCTCCTTGTGGCCAAGTTTACCTGTATCTTTTCCTTCTTCTACCTCTTGCAGAGCTGCATTGGTCCACAAAATCTAGTAACTGCCTTGTGTTCTTTCTCATCAAGTGAAAATATATTGGGTGAGAGCCAAGTCTCCACTAGTTACATTAACCCTATTCTCTTAGAGCTTAGTGCATGGAAGCCATGTTGACAAAGCAGTATGTGGATTTTATGAAGGGAAAAGATTAAGCTATCTTTGTGTGATGTGGGTGCAGGTTGGCCATTTCTCACTCACTATTCTGAAGATGATGTTGGCTTTCCTCATTCTCAGGCTTAGGCAATTATATTACATCTAAAATCAATGATCAACATGGAACAAATATCATTACTGTAGGAACAAGAAAAGCACTTTAAATTTATATATATATATAGAGAGAGAGAGGAGTGCAGTCATGAACTTACAATAATCAAGTGATTAACAAGAACCGTAGGTATATAGATCATATATATACAGTAATAAGATTTCCCTCAATTAAGGTTTCAGTACCAATATCTGCAATGCATGCACATATACAGGATAAAGGTTCTCCATCTCATTGTAGAGGTCTTCCAGCTCTTCCTCATCCTCCTCTTCTTCCCCTATCGCCTTCTACATCACCACCTTTGAGCAGCTCCACCGCTTCCTCCGTCGTGGGCCGCTACTCGGGGTTGATATCAATGCATTGCAAGGCGAGCGCCTCCACACGCCCTTCTTCACGAGAGGCAAAACCCACCATCCAGCAGCTTCTCAATAGGCATCCTAGCGCTCACAGTTGCAAGCAATCGGATACCGAAGCCATGCATGCAGCGGCTCTCGGAGACCTTCCCACACATGGCGTATTCCGGTGCAAGGTGGCATACATTGCCATTCACTCTCGTCGTGTTCACTCCTCCCGTCTTCAGCTTTGTGATTCCGTAATAAGCAACTCTAGCATAGAACCAAGGAGCACGTTGCCTCACGGAGAATGTGAAGGACACTGTTATAATGAAGACACGGTACGATGATGATGATGATGATGATGATGATCATCATCATCATCAGAGACACATGATCTGACTTAGTCCTTTCAGAGGCTCCAATGGCGATCGACTGCCTCCTCTTGGGTCAATCAAGAAGATGCTCGGCCGTGGAGATGGCTGGGAAGGCCTGTCCTCTCTACCTGTACAGAAACCCCGAAGGCTCACGAGATTCCTTGGCTGTCATGACCTTAAAAGGCAATTCATGGCGACCAGACCTACACGATCAATGAACAGTCAGTCCTCTGTTAGTTCTACCAACTTCTCCGAGCTTCTCGTCTTCATGAAAGTGTCTCGTTTAAGGTATAGATATGCAAGGTTAGTCATGGCTCTCATTTGATCCCAAAATGCTATCCTGTGAGCAGAACTTGTATGGTACGTTCGTTCTGCCCCGTGTTTGGCTGATGGGGAGCAGCAGAGGCATCTCTGAAGCATGTCTCTCCAGGGAATGAAGATGACAGGGTAGATGACGAATGAAGTCGGTGGAGTTCAGGGAAGAAGAGGAGTACAGCAAGCATAACCAGCCCAACGCACCTTGAGACTAGTGCTCGTTCTCTTGCGGAAAGCTGTCCCTTCTTCCTCGGTCTCATCGAACACTCAAACCCTTTTACTTGTTTACCTTTGTGGATCATATGATTAAATTCTTATACCATAATAGCAGATGCTTTGTTTAATAGATCCTTAGAAACCAACATGAAAACACATATATGCTATTTATTTTGTAATGTCTGATGGAGAACCGCCGTGGCGTGTCTCAGTCATTCTTTCGAACATCTCGAGTGCATATCCGATGCTGCCGATGTTTCTGTCGTCTGTTGTTTGTGATCTGATTGGGCTTTAAATTGGATCACGGAGGCCCATTAAGATGACCTTTTATTTCTATTCCGTTTGCGAAGCGCGAGCTGCGAGACGAAATGGCTCCACGGATCTCGCTCCCTCGCAAGGTCTTCCCACTCCCCTTCTCCTCCCGCCTCATCTCGTCGTCCGCCGCGGACCACCAGGCAACACCGTCGGGACCGTCGATCGGCTCTCCGGCACGCATCCATAAGCTGATCGCCGCTCAGTCGGACCCCCTCCTCGCCAAGGAGATCGTCGAGGTGGCCTCCTCCCTCCGACCTGACCTCCCGCTCCACCCCTCTTCCTTCCATTCCGTCATCCTCAAGCTCGCCCGTGCCGGTCACCTTTCCGCCGCATCCTCCCTCCTCCGATGCCTCCCCTCCCCCTCCCCCGCACTCCTCTCCTCCGTCTTCCTCGCCTTCTCCCGCCACCGTCGCCCCGACCTCGCCCTTTCTACCTTCCGACGCATCCTCTCCTCCCCCTCCAGCTCCTCCCCTCCCCGCCCTAAGCTCTTCCGTCGCCTCCTCTCCGCCCTCGCCGCCCACCCGTCATCCCTTCCCGTCGCCCTCTCCCTCCTCAAGTCCTCCGCCTCCTTTGGCGTTCCCGACTCCGTCCGCGCCCACAACGTTCTCATCCACGCCTTCGCCCGCTCTGGCAACGTTGCCGTCGCGTACTCCCTCTTCAACCGCATCTTCACCGTCGGCCTCGCCCCCGACGTCACTTCCTACCGGATCCTAATGCAAGCGTTGTGCCGGAAGAGCCAGGTCGGCACCGCCAACGACCTGCTCGATGATATGCTCAACAAAGGCTATGTCCCTGACTCACTCACCTACACCACCCTCCTGAACAGCCTCTGCCGTAAGAAGCGGCTCCACGAGGCCTACAAGATGCTGTGCCGCATGAAGGTACGCGGCTGCAACCCGGATATCATCCATTACAACACGGTGATCGTTGGGTTCTGTCGTGAAGGAAGGCTGCTTGATGCATGTAAGGTGATCGAGGATATGCCTGATCATGGGTGTTTGCCAAATCTTGTCTCCTATACGACACTGATACATGGATTGTGCTCACGAGGATTATATGATCAGGGTCATGGGTATCTGGAGGTTATGGTGGGGAAGGGACTCGTACCGCACTTCTCAGTGTTTCATGCATTGGTCAAGGGGTTTTGTTGCGTGGGGAAGGTGGACGAGGCTTGCAGGGTCCTGGAAACAATGCTAACGAAGGGGGTGGCCCCGCATGCGGAGACATGGGACTTGCTTGTTGCTGGAGTTTGTGACCATGATAGGGAGAAGCTGGAGGATTGTGTTAGGAAGGTGGTGAATGAGGAAGAGTGGAGGAGAAGCACAAGGCACATTCAAGTTGGCTGTGGATTGGAGGGATACATGACCAGGAGAACGAGGGCCGGAACCAGAAATGGATACTGATACTTCTAGGATTACAAGGTTTAGAGCATAAGAAAGACTGTTCCAGAACAGTATGTAAGAGTTGCCAGATTGTAGAATAATGATGTATTGTTTTATTGATGAGAAGCCATTACTGAAGAAAGGGAAGCTATAATCTAGACCGAAGGACGAGGAGTACTTTATTTGTCATAAGGGCACCTTTTGGCAAGAAAGTATGAATCCAGGTATGTGACTATATTACAAACACTCTTTCAAGCACTACATCAATTATTCCACTGACAATTCTCAGCCACATTACAAACACTACATCACTTATACCACTAACAATTCTGAGCTACATTACCAAACATTTGCAGGACGCCAGAAAAGCTAACAGAAGAAAATTCAATTAGGTTTCTGTTGTTTTTATAGGTCTTGAGAAAACTTCATAATTTCCTTGCATACTCAAATCTCATTGAACTGTCAATCATGGTTTAGTAGCTGAAGTCCAAAGAAAAATAAAATTAGTTTGTGTGGCTTTGGGGTTAAATTCACGAAATATTGGCTAAGAGTTTTATCCGTGCCTGCAAGCTAAGTTGAGCAAGTGATATGGACGAGATGCTCAACTTAACCAAGAAGATCCAGAACAAAATTGGGGCAGCTGTCTTCATGTTAGATTTTATGATGACATAGTGTTTTAATTTCTGGGGAAAACCATTCAGAATCATGCAGGTTAAGGCTGTTGCATGTCATATATCTGTGGTCTTATTTTTGTCTGTGTGACATTTTGAGTAAAACCTGTTTCTACTAACATCTGAAACAGCCAAAACATTATTGAAAAACATGCATTTCGTTGGTAAACGTGTTTGAAGCCCCTCTTTAAGTTCCTGTTTCTAAAGCTAAAAGGAAAGTTGAGAATGAGGCCAGTACTTCAGTACATGAGTGTAAAATTAGATTTTTCTGAGAGAGGCTAAGCTATTGAATGCATAAAAGCCTGGGTAGACTCGTAGAAAACAGAACCTTGAAAAAAAAGGGAATCTAGCTAAACCAGAAGGGCTATAGTATCTAATAGTTAATGTGAATTATTAAATAAAATGATATTCATTCATGATCTGATGATTCACGAAGTATGTCCCATTTTGGTTGGTTGTTGAGAAAAGTTATGCTTGCCTATTTAGGCATAATTAATCTGCTCACTATCGCACTAATTATCTGTGGATCAAATGGTTGTAAATACCATTGTGTTAATGTGCCTGAACATACTGATATAATGGTGGATGAGAGCAATATCTAGTTTTCCTTTTTCTATTTCATATGCACAAGAGAATGGTTCCTTGATCATTTCACTTGTTCGTGTGAAACTTGTTAACTTTTGGTTTAAAAACTATTTCGAATCAATTTTTAAATTAGGAGGATGACCCTTTTTTGCGAACTAATATTGAGCCATTATGGCCTGGGAATTAATTGTTTTAGCTGTGGAAATAGACTTTAGAATAGCTGCATAAGTTTGAGATGCATATTAATAAGAGCCTGAGACACTGGGTTACCTGGTTTATCTGTAAAGCAAATGGTTAGCGATAGATTTGTTCTTGTCAAACCAGGCTGGAGTCTGAAAATATGTAGATAGATGAACAAGAAAGTCAAAACTTTTATCTCCTTAGGTGTCATAGATGAATTTGCTGCAGAGGATCATTTCAAGATAGCATCTTCATATTTCCAAATGTGAGATCGTCCAACCAACAATTGAGGAAAGCTCATGGTGAAATCTTGTACGATAGTGAAACTGTGGAGTTCAAGTCCATCTTCAAGTGTTACATATTCTGTTTCTCAGTAATTCCACGAGTCAGTTGACCCATTGCTGTTGCTGTTCTGATTGCATCTTATAGTTCATCCGGTCAGGTAGTTGACCGTCTTATATTCATTTTATTGTTTCTTTTATGTTTATTTTTTTTCTTATTGCGTTTTAGCTGTTTTTGTTCCTCTCAGCAAATCGAACCTTTGGGGTCAGTGAAATGCAGCATGCGCGGGAGAAGTTGGAGCTGGAATGCTCTGGGGCATCAGATGTGATATCCAACACATACTAGTTTTCTGTAGAGTTCTTGCAGGTTAAGATGTGCACCAGAGAATAGATGATGTATTGTCGCTCCTGTTCTTCAAGCAAACGATAAACAGTGGTGCTGTTATGATGTGGCACCCTAAGAAGCAGAGTTTCTTCATCAAAGTTCAAAATTGTTTCTCGTGTCATCAGAACTCTTGGTACTTATTCTGCAAGAATATCATCTTGTGCTACTACATCTAAGATCATCTTTACATGTATCATTTGAGAATATAATTGGGGTTCCCTTACATGCAGGGGAGGCCGAGGTGCATGCTACTGGGGAGGGCTCATCAGAAGAAAGTAACTGCAAGGTGGCTCTCATCAGTGTTCATAGAGAATCCAACAAGCTGCACAATTGGTTGGCCGACAATGATAGGGTTTTCTTCTCTTTGGGACTATACCTATCTGGCTGGTGGACTCCATTAACTAGCGAGCAGGTGAGATGCAACATTCTTGGATACTTGCTTGACGAGCAGTTACGTTGAAATCATTTTCTACTATCGAGGGATCACACTGGTGTTTCTATTCTTACAAAATTTCTGGCTACACCTTTTATTTCAGAAACCCAAAAAGCAAAATCCTGCTTGTCATATCCAGTTTTAAATGAAGAGATGTATTTTGACTTGCTAGGGATGTATATATAATTATGAGTATTTCAGAAACTATGCCATTAAGCGGTTAGTCACGTTTCAGGGACTGACTTGTTGATGTTGTTGCCCTGTAATGGAGTAAAGTGCAGAAGTCTATCAACCATCTCTCATTTCCCTGCTTGAGAAGGATCCTTGCAACCCCGCAAGTAAACAGAGAAAGAAAATTGAGAGAAAAAGGAAAGAAGAGGGAGAAGGAAAAGAATAACAGGTGATCTTCTTTTAACCTTTATTCTTATTTTAATATTCCTGTTAATTTTATTCTATTTGGAAAATTCTTATACATATTGTTGATGCATAACTTAGCATCCTATGTGTGAAAATTTCTGGTACGCTACACTGATATGATATATGATGAGTTTTGAGATTTATTGTCGAGATCTTTTTATTTTGGGAGTCATTGGATTTCGAGAAAAGTGGGTATCGGTGCTATTGCTAGATACATACATACAAGAATCGTTCTGCTCAGTCTCATGCTCTCTGAGTAAGCTCCTGATTCATATTATCTTCTTCTGGCTATTCCAGTTTCTCCATAGTTATTTCACTCTCCTGGAGGACAGAACCGATTGACTCCAACTCTGAGATTGAAAATTGGGGGTACTGGCAACAGCAGGGGACGCTGGGGGGGTGGTCTTATGTGCGCTGTGGGAGCCTGTGGCTGATGGAGGTTCCTCTGAGATCTTTGGCCTGTGTTTCCTGGTTTTCTTCTTCACCTTCTTTTCATCAGCAGCTAGTTGACTCATTAGGTTAGAGCTTATTTGTATGGTATATGAATCCGCCATTCCTGAATGCAACAGAATATATTCCAAGGTTTAATCTTCGTAATAGAATTGAAAAAAAAAAAAAAATCAGCCGGACACATGAAATCAAATGTTTAAAAAGCTCAATTGTTAGATTCTGCATCATGAATTCCTATATTGCCTCTAGTTGCTTAGGAGAGAGAATCAAATACAAATACACAAAAAAAATAAATATAATAAATCAAAGTCATTAGTCAATCATCAATTATATTTATCAAGTAACCTTTGTTAAACCCAATCCTATTCCAGTCATAAATAGGATGAAGACCGGATAACAGTCAAAATAATTTATGTAATTTGCAAACCACATAAATCCAATCACAAATATAAGTTTGATTGGCTAATTCGAAGGCTATCCTTGTCAAGGAAGGTTTATTCTTCCTTTAGAAAGAAACACGTAACTCATATCCTGATAAATTTTCTTTCATACGAGCCTTTAAGAGCTTACGGAATTTTAACTCATATACTTCACTAGTATCGAGGCTTTTGAACACTACCTTCTCAAAATAATGATGAAAATACAAATATATTCCTCATCGGATTACGATTAAAATTCCCTTTGGGCAAGAATGCTGGTTAGGACTCAATAATATATAAAGCTGAGTATAATATGGCTGGTTTTTGGCATTGTTTTAAATCATTGTAACCTTTTCGTACACTTAGTTTAGTATCGACATGTGTCAGGAGATTTTGTCGTCAAAGTCGACCCGACATGATCCAAACTCGAGGATACAAGAATATCTGAGGTGGTGACTAAGGTATCCTCTGAGATGGCTCCGAGGAGGAAGTGTCGAGCCGTCGAGACACCACCTACACTAAAATCGATGTCGAAATAAATTTTTCAATATGGTCTCTCCGATCCTCAGGTTAATGATTGAGATCTTTAGTTGGTAAAGATTTTTCTTAGGAAAATAATCCCTTAGTATAACGTCAATGATTAGTTTTTATACTTGGGGATGGGAAGGGAAGAATCTCTAACTATCCCAACATCTCTCTCTCTTGACATCTTGTCCACGTGAGCTATAGATAAAAGACAATCCCGAACGGCTTGCCTATGACTATTGTCTATGAGGATGGATAGGTGGAGGGTGATGAAACTTTTTCTTCGATGATAGCTTTCGTATATTGAATACGTGTCAAATGACGATTTACCATATTCATATATTCCCTATCAAGAAGCATGTGGCGCAAGCACATAAATGGATCCGCTTCCTTGTTGCTACAAGGTACATCTCCACAACACAAATGAGACATCAAACTTCAGTTTGACAGCATGTCAAAGATAAACTTGAAGACTTGGCTATAAATGTTGCACTTCTGAGTGGTTCACACTTCTGTTTCAGTCAGAATCCCTCTTCGTAGGTTCTGATGCTCAAATTTCAAACATGGCACTTGTAAACAAAAAAAGAAAATCTTAAATATGGAAGTATTTGCACTCGGAAAAAACATGCAAACATAGCTATTGAAATATATAGAAAATTACATAGAACATCGGAAGATACGTCCTACCATTCTCTATCATCATGATTGTTTCATGTGATTCTCAACAGGTAACACCTGGGAACAAGATGAGATCAATTTCGATAAAGACTCCTGTGTTAACATAGAAAACCAGGTTTAATTCAGAGAAGAAAACTGATGTGATATAGAGAGAACAATAAACCAGTTCACTACATCAATCTAGTTTGAGATATCTTGAGGACATACCACAGTAGATGGATCACCTAATGAAGTGGTGTGACAACACCTAAACCTAAAGCAATAGATCTTAAATTGCCATATTATTTATTCCATGTATAAAGAAATCATCTGCTTCTACAAAATTAAATTGTTCAACAAGTTTAATCTGCTTTCGCATGCAACCCTTAATGTTCTTCTAAATCGGACAAACAAAACGAGTAATTTGTTCCTAAATCTCATTCATCTTCATTTTTCAACTTCATCTAATTCTTCACGCCTCCTAACTTCATATACACATTCTTGGATTTCTTCATTTTCTATTATTATAGTCTCTTTCTAGATTTTTATTGACAACACCTATCGATCCTATTTTCATTCATTAAATATTAAAAACAAACACGAATGATAAAATAGTCGAAACCAAACAATCATTACTCACAAACATAATCAATCGCAATATTCTTTCCCTTACCTATTCTCATCTTTATTTTGCCTTCGTTAATAGATTAATTAAATTGACTTTGAAAGTTTATCGTAAGATTTATTTCGTCTTCATCACTTATCCTTTGTCTTAAAAAAAGAAAAAAAAACGTCCAACCCGTCAATCCATCAAACAGAAAAGGCATAATGAAATATTTATATCTAGATTTATAATAATATATTAATTTAAATCTTTACTCATTGAAACCGAGATATTAAATTTATTATTGTTGAGGTTGAAATGGTGGCCAAAGAACATCAACCAATGGGTTGCCTAGCAGTGAAGGTCCATGCTGTATGCATGCTTGGAAAAGGATGAGCCAACCAACCTTCCTTGTCTTATCCCCCAGAAACTGATGTGCCTTCACCAAACCTAATGATAGATAGTTCAGCAGATGGAACTCAGCAGCTTGGAAATTTAACCTTTCCTGGCAGCTGAGAACTTGTTCTTAGCTCCTCGGTCATTGCTCCCAAGGCAGGTTGCCTTCTTATGTCCCACCGCCATCGTTTTCCATCCATGTCTCCTGCACATCCAGCTTCGCTTCATCTCGACCATTTTGTTGGTGATGCTTAGCTTTCATCTGCACGGCCCACATTTCTTGTTTCAGCTTCCTTCTTCTTCATCCTCGAATGCGCCACTTCCTGCGGTGTGTCGTGCAAGAATTCTTGCTCATTTTCTACGTGTGATTCTAAAGCAAACAATCCTTCTTCTCCTCGTCCAATCGCACCACGCTGTGGATTGTTCTTGTGGCTGTAGCTTTTCCCACCTCTCACGCTAACTGCTAAATCCTTCGCCATGTGTTCCATCATGACCAATATATAAAAACAAATTAATGTGGTTCCACAACTTTCGATATCAACTCATGGGTATAAATATTTTGAGGGAGAGAAAACTCGAAATTAAAATAAATTATAAAGAATAATAATCAAGAACATATAAAAAATAAAATCGATGCAAAATTAATATGATTATATAACTCTCGGTCAAAAATAAATTCTTCATTAATTATAAGACCCTCGAGTTTTTATCTTTATTCAAGCACAAATCTCCTTACATACGTATGTTGTCACATAAAAAAAATTTTATATATATATATATATATTTATTTATATATATATATATATATATTTCTCTAAAAAAAAACCTAGAGAGTATCAACATTATTTCTAGATGCCTTAAAAGATAATTCATGAGTAGTAGTTTTATTTTTTTTTATGAGAACTATTCCTTATCCTTCTCGGACACTCACTCCCAAAATATTAAAAATTCTTATCGACCGTCGTGTTTTTTTTTTTCTCCTTATTTCACCTGATCTCTAACATAGCAAGGTAGAGAATATATATATATATATATATTTAATGTTTAAAGTGTGAACCTTAGGGCAGATTATTAAATGCAGTCAATTGGATAACATTTTGCAGCACTTGTGTCGCACTCTATACACTTAATTTAGTCTAATTATCATATGATCAAGCTAGACTATCATCCTCCACCTCACCGCGTCATGTTTTGATGGTTGACGATGTAGAACAGACCAACTAGGACAAGGCAGCAAACTAGGAAGAACTGATCACACTTGATTCCATACTTTGAAATTTGCTACTGTGGAGTCATAAGAGACATCCAATGTTCCTTGTTCATGACATCCAGATCCATAGATTTCGTCCATCCACGTTGAATGCTAAGCTAAATGTACACCTTTGATGTGCGCAGTCTTGTACATCACGGGATCAATCTGGACGACGACAAAGTTCTCCGGAGAACTAACTGTACATGACTTTCTACCCGGACACACACACAGAGGGAGGAGGAGAAGAGTAGCTTCGTTGTGATCCAGCTTCCACTTTGCAGGAACAAGGGATCCAAGCTTGCTTCCCTAACCAAGCTTATTAGGAGCAATCTACACTTGTACACTACGCGGAGAACTCGGTTTTGCTTTTGTCTACCTGCAATTGCCAAGCCACTTGCACATCTCCTACCCAAGCGCCTGGTCATCGAGCAGCCACTCGCAGCTCCCTTCGTCCCACGGCCATACTGGCCCGGCGACGCTGCCGTAATCCACGTCCTCGTTGCTGGGAAACTGCCACAGCTCATCCAGCAGTGACGTGTTGTCCTCCCACAAGCAGCTTAACAGCGGGTCTGCGCCATCAGCGTTCGAGCTTGCTTCCGTTGGACTTGATGTGTTCTCCGACAACTGGATTTGACCGTCGGTTCCTCGTGATTGTAACTGCTGGTCGGACTTCGATTCCGTCGTCGCAGTGGACTGTGAGGAGACGGAGTTCGCTTTCCTGTCGAGTGGCTTATGAGTGACTGGATCGACGCCCATCTTAACAAGTTTCTTCTTGATGTGTGTGTTCCACAGGTTCTTGATTTCGTTGTCTGTTCTTCCTGGTAACATTGCTGCAATCTTTGACCACCTGCATGGAGTCAAATCGAGGTAATTGTCATGGAGCATGCTCGTTGTCAACGGAACCGAAGCAGGATAGAGCAGTAGTCAAAGCTTGAACTGTAACAGGAGATCGATCGCTGTATCTGATGAGGCAGAACACAGCAGAAACATAAAAATAAATGATTGTTGCTGAGTTCTACGGAATGGACGGATAATGACAATTAAATATTATGCCAATTGATGTGACCATGACAAACGATCACGTTATGTTTCAATGTTTGTGATGCATTTAACGCAGCAAAAGGTAGATGCGGTGAGAAGATTGATATGCTGCTTGTTTCTTATGTGTTGAACGTGTGTGATTTTGATGCATGCACGCCTCGGTAGACGTGATCGAAGGCAGAGCAGGGAGAAGAGGAGAGAGAACCTATTCCCCAAGCGAGCATGGAGATCGATGACCAGCTGCTCATCGGCGGGGCTGAGCAGACCTCGTTTGAGGTCGGGGCGCAGGTAGTTGGTCCACCGAAGCCGGCAGCTCTTGCCGCACCGCAGCAGGCCCGCGAGCTTTGGGACGGCGCGCCAGCAGCAATGGCCATTGGTGAGGATGAAGCTGATGAGCTTCTTGTCCTCCTCCGCCGACCACGGCCCCTTCTTCACCCCGAGCTTGTCGCAGCACGGTCGCCTCCCCATCTCCCCTCCGGCTTGAGGCTTCCGGAGCTACCCCCACCCACCAAACCCCTCGTATTTAAGACACCTACCACCGTCTCTCTCTCTCTCTCTCTCTCTGCAAATAAGCCATCCCCATTGAAAGCAGCCGCGCATCTGCAATGACCTGACCAGTGTTTTGTTCTTCTGATGTGATGGCAATGGTAGATGATGTGCTAACCTAAAGGAGTTTAGATGCCCTTGTTGCAATCTTACTCTAACATTTCATCACCAACGTCGTCATCTCACACTGAATTGTGGGGGAAACAGCCCCATTTGACTCGGTCCTAAGTCGAGTACCAGTTGAAGGGGGCGTGCGTCAGCAGTGCGTCGAGGCTACGTTGCATGCACCCCAATGTGTCAGCACAGTGGTTAGCATACGTTGGTGATGCGTTGTACATCGTAGAGTATCTGATATGAATCGTGTCTGCCATGTAATCGAACTCAAGATATGTTGTAAGTAGCCTAGTCTTGGATGAAGGAAAAAAAAAATCAATTTTAGTAGTTAATCTGATCGAGTAAATCCCAATTAATTGTTCGTAAAAAATGATAAGACTAAGATTCATTTATAAGGGTTTAATAAATATACTATTATCTGTTTCAGCTTAAATATTTTGATCAATTATGTTAATTGATATCAAAACTTTAAGTCATAATTATCCCTCATACATATATATATATCAGCTGTGTGAGTCCTTAACTATCAAAAATTATAATACCTCAAGTAGTTTTATATTAAAAGTGAATATGACTAATATTGATTTATAAGGATCTGATAAATATATTATTATCAATTTTAATTCAAGTATTTTTTTCAATAACTTAGGACAAACGAAATTGATGAACCAGTTATTATCCGACCCAAGTCATGATACGAAGATGACACAACCGAGAGCATAGAATAGATATTTTGTTTCCCCATCAATAAAACCAGAGAACACATTATTCTTCCATTTGTGCAGACAATTATAGTTCCAGTCAGAATACCCTTTTGCCCTCTTTCGACAGTGTCATGTACTGCTAATTTCAAGTTGGAGGTCGTGAGAAACAAGGGAAGACAATCCACCAAACTGGTTTGATACATCAAGTACAAGCAAAGTGCAACCAGCAAGTTCAAGCTTATTCGGCCAGGTCTTTTACAATCCAACTAGAACTCATGATTCTAATCTGCTACTCACTGAGTTACATACACTAGTCGAAGAAAGAAGAAGAAGAAAGCAAACAAATTTGATAATTACATATCAGCTAAATTGATACTTCCAAGTTGCGTAAGGAATATAATTCGGTACCGAAACCGATACCACCTCGTTTACTTTTCTGAAACTTGAAGCCTTCAATTTGCAAAACGCATTCTCCTTGTAACCATATGGACCACAGCCGTCGATTTAGCTGATGAAACAGCTACCTCCTTGAAGATTCAGCATCGATTCTCCTCCTGTTTGAATCCGTCGGTAGAGTAAGTTCTTTCACTGGGGGCTCCATCTGTATGGCTCTTCTCAAACACTTTACGACTTCACTCATCGATGGACGCTCTTTACGATCCCTGACCAGGCATCTGTTGGCCAACTTAGCTATTTCATGTGCAGCTTTGAGGGAGAATTCATTTCTTAGTTTTGGGTCCATGATCATGCTGAACTTCCTGGTCTCTACAGGGAATTGCCTCACCCATTCCAAAAGCTTCTGCTCATTTGGTGGCCGATTCCTCTCTAACGAACGCCTGCCTGTAAGGATTTCGTAAAGAACCACTCCAAAACTCCATACGTCGCTCTTAATTGTGAGATGTCCCGTCTCTATGTAGTCTGGAGCTGCATATCCATACGTGCCTACAACCTGTCAATGGAAGCATGAGCTCTTCCAATTAGTAGTGAAAAAGGACATAATGGCACTTGGATTGTTTACGAATGTTGCCTTAACAAGTCTGAATAGCAACAAAGGATTGATGTAGCAAATCTAAATAGTTATCAATGAAGATTACTGAAACCCAGACATCATACAGTAAGAAGTTGACCAAAGACTGAAACTCAAGGTGTGTCAATGTTAAGTCAGCAACAATTAGTCATCCAATCATTTATTGGGATGTTAGACCATGAACATAATACTACTAAAAGGGGGGAAGAGAAAAGACAGATGAGGCATGAATATATCAAGCTTGAGGAGAGTATCTTATTAATTTATCTGAAGGTTTATGAAAAGAGAGAGCAAGTCAACTGATTCAGCAAAGTACACATACCGCCGTAGTCACATGAGTGTGCCCAGCTGTTGGTCCCTCCCGTGCCAAGCCAAAGTCTGATAGTTTTGGTTTGAAATCTTTGTCTAACAATACATTTGATGCTTTAAAATCCCGGTATATCACCTGCCAAAATACATAGAAAATATTTATTATAAGCTCCAAGTCAGAAAAACTGAATTATATCTCTCAATAAGCCAATTTAAACTGATACAAGATGTAACACAAAAGAAAAAAAAGGCAAATTCAAGCATGATGAAGCTAGAACAATGTCATGATACTTTTGTCATTGTCTTTGCTAATTACCTTGACAGAGGGCACAAGAAAAGAGACAAATTGCATAATCTTTATGAACCTTAGATAGGGCACTAATGGAGTGTACGCATTTATCATCTGTTTTGCTACTTTCTGTAGTTTTTACATTACTGTCCCCTGTTCTTGTAATAATGTCATTACCTTTTGAAATGGAATTGAAGACTATATTGTTTCCGAGAAATGGAGTTCAAATATAAGATTTTGATAAGAACTGCACCTCCAAGCCAATTAATGCATATGCTACAAAAGAAGAACTAGGCACCAAATCAGGTTCTACAAGATGTACTCTTTATACATGAAAGTGTATTCTACTCATGACATTTTGATAGAAGCTAATGCTCTCACAAATGTCCAGTAGTATCTGCAAGAGTCTGACTAGGAAGCTTATTCAAACATCACATAGAAACTATATATATACACACACACACACACAGATTAGAAGAATAGTCAATATAGATATTGAGGTGCAAATAGTCAATATGGTTCTACACAAATAAGAAGAGAGTGTGAGAGAAAGGGAGAGGTGAACGATGAGAAGAACAACAACAGCAATAGAGTCGTAAGTCCCATCTATTTGGGGTTAGCTATATGAATATTTTGTCGTCATCGAGATGTATAAAAAGTCATATGCTTAGTTAAGTTTAGAGTATTTAAGTCATTAATTATGGTTTCCATTAAGGTCTTTTTAGGTCCTTCTTTGCGTCTCCTCTTGCTACTAACATTAATGATTTCGTTTCTTCTAACTATCACATCCATAGGTCTCCTAAGCACATGCTCATATTATCTTAAGCGATTCTCTCTCATCTTATCTCTATCTAAGTGATACCTAGTTATTTACGATTAAAAATATTTTTCTGTGTCTTTCTTAGTAACTCCACACTTCCATATCAACATTCTAATCTTAGCTACACAAATTTTCTGTATATATTATTTTTTAACTACCCAACATTTAAAATAATATAGCATTGTTGGTCTTACATTTGTATTATAATTTTTTTTTAATCTCAACAGTATTCGAAGATCACACAAGACTCCTGATACCCCTCGTCATTTTAACCATCCTGTTTTTACTCTATAAATAATATCTTCATCAATCTCTCCATCTTACAGAATAATTGACCCAAGAGAAATATATTCATTTGTTCCAAGGTGAACAATGAGAAAACAAGAGGAATATATTCATTTGTTCTCTCAGTCTTTACATCAGGTAAGTGGCAAGTGCAAAAGCTCTCTTTGGCTTATGGTCATTTCAATTGCCTCTTTTGAATTAGTGCTGCCACCATTCCTCTACACTTAGCTACTCTTAAATATTGGAGGCATCAAATTAATGCAGTTGCCAATCGAAACCTGAGCATTCTAGATTTGTGCTATTAAAAGAAGACAGGAAATGAACAGTGTCAGATCTATTGTTTTTCTCTTTCTCTTTGACAAATTTCTGTCAGGATAAGTGACGTAAAACGATATGATCAGGATGGTGAAACTGCTGCGAGATGAACAAATTCTGCTATTATTTGCAGCATATTTAAGTTGCGATCAGAATTCAGTAGGAACTTAGAGGATGCAAAATCCAGCCAAAAGAAGGACATGAAATGGGATTCTCTGATTGGCATCTCAATCAGAGTAGTGTTTCTACATGTAAGACCCGAATGTGAAAAGTGTACCTCATGATTTATTTAGTTTAGAAGAAAGACAACAACAAATCATATGATCATTTCTTAGGGTCAGCTGAATAAACTTCACAAGAAGTCAGATATACACAAGAAGGGAAGGTTTTGTGTATCAAAAAACAGCAGGACCAGAGGAAGAGCCTATTGGCACAAAGGAAGCAAGCAACAAAACTAGTGAGAAAGGAAGAGACGGTACCTGAACTTCTCCCTCGTGTAGGTATTCTAAGCCTTCAGCCACACCCAAAGCTATCTGCAATCTCAAATTCCAGGGAAGAGGAGGATAAGCCCTGCTAAATAGATGATCTTCCAAACTCTTGTTTGGCATAAACTCATAGACCAATAGCCTTTCAATCCCTCTCTCATCATCTTGTGCACAGTAACCAAGAAGCTTCACAAGATTTGGGTGCTCAAAAACTCCAAGAAATTGAACTTCTGCCAACCATTGCTTATGACCCTAAGTGTTCCAAAAATATTAGCATTGCTAGATAATATATAAGGAGAAAGTCATTTCACATATATATGCATAAAAAGTTGTCATTACAAGTAAAGATGCAATGACATGTGACAGAAGATGTGTATAAACCCTCCGATAAACCTACCGATTTAAATCAAGCCAAACTCAGGTCAATCAGCATTAGATGACAATCATGAATTTTCAAGAGGTTATAATTACCTAAAAACACCAACAGATGCAATGTTACAATCCAACTATCAGAAGAAGCAAACATAGTCCAGCATAGCCACTTATTTAGATTACAGGCAACATCTGTTCTCTTTGTTCTTTCCATTGTCTCTTTAAGTTGTTTCGATCAAACAGAGATCTTCAACTCTTACTCTCTTACCCTCCTTTCACTGCTACCAAAATCTTTCATTCCTGTTAACACCATGCAATTTTCAACTCTTCCTCTCTTTGTTCAGCATAGCCACTTATTTAGATTACAGGCAACATCTGTTCTCTTTGTTCTTTCTATTGTCTCTTTAAGTTGTTTCGATCAAACAGAGATCTTCAACTCTTCCTCACTTACCGGCCTTTCACTGCTACCAAAATCTTTCATTCCTGTTAACACCATGCAATTTTCTTTTTTCCTAATAGCTGTGCTCAATAACATAATAAAATGATGATAATTCACTTCTTAGATGCATATACAGACCAAAAGCTTTCCTTCCTCCTCTAGGTTTGCAGGATTGATGCAATATGCTTTCAACTTTCAAGGCTTAAATAGCTTGTAACTCACCAATCTGAAGGTATCTCCATCAGTTTATGCAATTTTGTGCAGCATGAAAAGACAACAACATTGGTGCTTGCACTCACAGTTAGATTCAAATCGACTATAATCACAGGGATGAACAGGTGACAGGGGATACCTGCAAGCCTTTTTGGTTGAGCTTCTTTATGGCCACCAGCTTCCTGCCCCCAATTCCATCCGGATGTCTGACATAACCCTTGTAGACTCTCCCAAACCCGCCTTCCCCAATCTTATTCATTCTGCTGAAGTCATTGGTAGCGTTCCTCAGTTCATCCAGCTCAAAAACACGGAGCTTGTGGCCCCTCTCCTCGTACAAAGCCGGAATGCTCTTCTGTGACGTCGTAGACCCCGTTGACCTGCTCCAACGCCTTCCGGCGGCCGAATCGTCGGACCGGCTGGTGCTAAAACTCGAGGAAGTAGTAGTCGCAGGCGTCGTGGCGGGGGCACTGCTCCTCTCCGGTGCACCCTTCGGCTTCTTCTTGAAGTAGCCAAAGCATGCCATGTTTCGGAGTAGGGGATATGAATTCCGACAAGAACTCAGGTGGATCGAAGACGAGAAATCAAGAATCGAGCTGAAATCCTAACAGAGGGGGAAAAGCAAAGGTAGAAACTAAGAACGAAATGGAAGCGAGGATAAGGATTTAAAGACCGACCCAGGTAAGAAAACCTCGCGAGTGAGAACTGATTTGACAGGGGAGGAGGAGGAACTGCGTCAGGTGGGAACCGGGAGAGACGCCGCTTCTGCCACCTGTTGCTTCGCTGTGGAGCCTTCCTCTTTACCCACACGATTTAGGATCACGGAGTGCTTTTGCCTGCGTAGACACGCAGCTGCAACTGCTTCGACGAAATTTCCAACTCTCTCTTCGGTCTTCACTGCTTCCGCTCTCGACAGCTCCTGCAGTCTACCCTGGCTATCGACAGAGTTACAGTCAGTCATCGCATGGAGAAGGAAGCGGAAGACTCGCGACGAGAGACGAAATTTTTCTCAGGGATGGCATCTTCGACGTTGCCTCGTACGAATCGCCGCTCCCTTCCAATTCCGTTCGTCGAAGACCGCTGTTGGCTCGACTTCTCGGAGGAGTATGAACACGGGAACAAAATTAATGGGTCATGTTAGGTACGCAGGGGACAGTTGGGGATGCGAAGAGAAAGATGGGTGTTCTGCATCACCAGAGCTTCCAATCTGACCCTTTCCCAGTCAAGATCTGCCTCAGAAACTACAGTTCCATGTGAAGAGGATAAAGCTTTGATCACGCTGGAAGATGGGCGAATCTACAGGTTCATATGTGCGCGTCTCGTAAGATCTCCGACATCATGGTTAGCTTGAGAAGGCAAATTTGGTTTCTTTTACGTGGCCTATGTCGGCCAAACCCACCACTGTACTGGGTTTTGACCGCGGAAAGCGATGATCACGGTTGAAGATCATGCGGTTATAAATCTTTATCGGTCAGAGGATTCAATCCTAGCCATCAAGCATGAGACTTGTCGTCACGTGAGCTGAAACCCACCGTGGTCACCACGTCGACACCACAGGAGACCGGCGGTGGCTCTTAACTATTCGAGGTTGAAAGCAAGACTAAGAATTGCATAAATGCTATAGGACGAATTGTCAAACAAATTTCTAACTTGTAGAATTTCTCAAAAACGTTTCAATTTGTAAAAAAAATTATAAAATATTTCTAATCACATAAAAACTATTTTATCTCCATCTTCCCTCGTCATCATCACCATCGCGAATCTGCAAGCCATGTTTCCTCCTTCTTCGACAGTGAAAACTGATAACAGTCAAGATATCCCGTGATAACAACTTCAATAACAGTCAACATCTCACCAACTTCTTCTATATATTTCGTTCGTTTTCATACGGTATCAGAGCTATAATCCCGCAGCCATCGTTGCTGCTGCCACCCTTCCTCCGCTGCATCTTCCTTCCCTTCCGGAAGGAGAACGACGACGAGGACCAAATGGATCCTCTTCTACTCCCGTGAAGGGGACGAGAGCGTGAAGCGGTTCCGCGGCCGTGGGAAGTTCTCGGCGGAGATCCGCGATCCTTGGCGCTGCGTCCGGGTGTGACTTGGTAAGTTCAACACTGCCGAGGAGGTCGTCAAGGTGTACGACTCTACCGCCATCCCCGACGTCTGTCCTCTGCTGATCTGCTGCGATCCGGCGGACTTCAAGGCTGATCTGCTGCCAGCCGGCGGGCTTCAAGCCATCGCAGCCGCCCATCCAGACTCCCCTTCCGGCCCTTCTTGCCCCTTCGTCGGCCTCCTCGATCTCACCCGCGGCCACGTAGAAATCCGTCGGACACTCTGCGCCCGCAGCATCACCGGCTTCTCCCAAAGTGGGACTGCGCTCACAGCATCACCGACTTCTCCCAAAACCGTAAGCTGCAGCTTCTCCCAAAACTGCAAGCTGCAGCATCTCACAATATTGCAATCTGCAAACACGTTCAGCGACGGTGGTGTCGCTGCTGCTGTAATCGTAGTTGCTTGCAGAAGCCACATTACCTTTTCTTCTAGCCTTATTTCTAATGTTGCAACTCTCGTCGCCTTCGAGTTATCCAAAGGTGGCAATATCCTGACGATAGCTCTCTTTGTTGTCCACGGGCAACGCCAACATTCCAGGAGCGCTCAATCCGTACCCCCACTCATATCTTCATGTGATAGTCTTCTATCTAGTCTTATGTAAGCAAAATAAGAAGAAAGTGCTATTGTTGATTATCTACAAAATATAAAAGTTATTATCGATAACTTGGCCCTGATAGATCATAATCTTAGTGATGAAGAAATCATTATCCACACACTTAACGACCTCAGGGATGAGTATAAGAAATTGGCGTCCTGATCACATAGATCAACAAAGAGTTGTCTGCGAGCTGTGTGACAAAATTGGCCACTCTGTAAAAGTCTGTAGAACTCGACCCAGACTTCCTCTTCCGTCGCATTAGCCTCACGCAAATCTTTCAGCTACCCCACCTCGGATTTACAAGGTAACGAACTCCCCATTACCCATACTGGTTCCCTTAGTCCGAGGTCAAAATAAGGACAATATTTACGAGTGACCATATAAGTCGAGAACTTCTTTCGGTCTAAAATTAAAACGGTTTACTCCGATGGCGGTTTACTCCGATGGCGGCAGCAAATATCAAGCCCTCATATCCTGCCTATATGCTTATGGTATATAATACCTCAACTCATCTCCACACACTTCTCAACTCGTCGGCTCTACTGAATAAAAACATTGATATATAGTTGAAACTAGTCTCACACTCTGACACTAAGCCTCTATACCACCAACTTTTTGGACTATAGCCTTTCAAGCTACCGTCTACCTCATTAATCGTATGCTTACTCTAGTTCTCGAGTACGAGTCACCATTTGAAAAATTATTTCACAAATCTCCAAATATTTAAAAACTCAAAGTGTTTGGATGGTTATGTTATTCATGGCTCCGTCCCTATGCCTTACATAAGATAATATCAAAATCTAAACCTTGTGTTTTCATTGGATACTCCCTTAACCATAATATCTTTCGATGCTATGAACCCTAATCTCGAAAAAGTATTTATGTCCCGTCATGTTATTTTTACAGAGACTACCTTTCCGTTTCACAAACCTGAGTCTCCTACTGTGCGACATACTCCATCACATATACATCACTGAAGTACGTCATCAATCCCGTCAACCGAGTCTCCCATAATATCCTCCAGTTCTTCTCCTCATGATCCACATTCTCTCATTCTCCCGGTGCAACAGCTCCTCACCCCTTCCATTGTGCCTCTCCCTTCTTTACAAGGTTCCCCCACGACTGAAGACATTCCCTCGGAAACACAATCACTACCTTTATCCTCTCTTGGGACCAATGGCACTGAAGTCCCTCAGCCTACCCTAATCCATGTTAGTGCCTCTCCACCGCCCATACCTACAACACACCCTATAGCCTCTTGACATCCAATGACAACACGCTCCAAAAGTGGCGTCTTTAAACCACGATAAATTCTTGACCTACATATCATCATAACATCCTCGTTAGAGACCACTGAACCCACCACAATTACTCAAGCCCAAAAATCTTCATACTAGCGTAAAACCATGTGTGAAGAATATGATGCACTCCTTCATAATTCTACATGGATCCTTGTACCCTCTCATCCCACACAAAACATCATCGGGTGTAAGTGGGTCTTTCGAATTAAGCGGAACCCATATGGATCCGTAACCAGATATAAAGCATGCCTAGTGGCCAAAGTATTTCATCAATGCCCTAGTGTTGACTTCACAGAGATATTCAACATTGTTGTTAAACCCATAACAATCCGACTTATTCTGAGTTTGGCCATCTCACAAGGTTGGCATTTACGTCAACTCGATGTTAACAATGCCTTTCTACAGGGCACGATGTCTTTATGCAGCAACCTCCTGACTTCATCCACTCTCGCTATTCAAAGCATATTTGTAAACTACAAAAAGCTATTTATGGACTTCATCAGGCTCCAAGAGCTTGGTACATCGAACTTGGCTCGTTTTTGGCATCAATTGACTTCAACTCCAAGTCTGATACCTCCTTATTTCTCCATCACCAAAGTGGTAATATAATATCTCTTCTAGTATATATGGATGATATTATTGTCACAGGCAACAATCATATGAAAATCAAGGTATTCCTCATGCATTTAGTAGATCGTTTCTCTTTAAAGATCTCGGAACCTTGAGCTATTTTTTGGAAGTGGAAGTAACATACACATCTTTCGGGCTCTTCCTATCACAACGAAAGTATATTCAAGATCTATTATCTAAAATGAACATGCAAGATGCAAAGGCAGTAACAACACCTCTGTCTACTTGCGAGTCGCTCAAACTATGTGATGGAAGCCCTACTACAGACCCAACTTAATGCCGTCAAGTCCTTGGCTCCTTACAGTATTTATCTCTCACCCATCCAGATATCTCATTTGCGGTCAATAAATTATCTTAATTCATGCATCGCCCATCTACTATGCATTAGTATGCAGTCAAATGAATTTTACGATATCTTCATGGGACTATCAATCATGACCTCTTTTTCCGCAAACACTCCTCCTTTCATCTCCACGCCTTTGCTAATATTGATTGGGTAGGGAATTTTGATGACAGAACATCAATATCGGGGTATATTCTCTTCTTTTGACCAAATCTAATCAGTTGGAGTTCTAAGAAACAAAAGACAGTTGCATGTTCTAAATCTGAATACCATGCCATAGCCACCGCTGTTGTAGAACTCAATTAGGTCATGAATCTCTTCAAGGAACTTGGCATCAACATTACCTCTACTCCTACAATATATTGTGACAATGTCGGAGCCATTTATCTATGCGTCAATCTGGTATTCCACTCACGCATGAAATACATAGCCATCGACTTTCACTTCGTGCGAGAATAAGTTGTCAGACATCAACTACGTGTTTCTCACGTACATACAGTTGATCAACTAGCGAACTCTCTCACGAAGCCTCTCACTCAAAAATCGCTTTCATCACATCGGTCTAAGATTGGTGTCATTGACAGAAGCACCGTCGGGCATGATAATAATTAAGATCTCCCATGATAACAATCTCAACAACAGCCAAGATCTCCCCAACTACATGAGGAAATATGAAAAATCCTCCAATGTTGAGGAAAGTTCTCCATTATAATATATATAAATATGGAGTATTATGTATTGTTTCAATAACTCATTGCAATCTTCTTCTTTGTATTTTGTTTCAATCAAGAACACCCTCCCTTACGATCGATGGTGCAACTATACAAGTCAACTTTTCTTCTTCACTTGTAGTCGACGATGGGGAGAGTCTACAAGCGATAATAAAGACGTGTAGCCTTCGTCACTAGCAAGGAAGGCCTACAGGAGACGGAGATGACTATTGATGTTCGACAACGATAAAGTCGTAGCCACTTATTATCTTTTGTGCATGATTGTGCCTGTATCGTGAGCGATTATTTTGAGCGAAAAGAGGTAATTGACTTAATTAAAAAAATTAGCCTACAAGAACTTCTCAAACTTAAGAATTTTTTTCGAAATTCGTCCAATAATATATATGTTATTTATGTGATCCATATAAATTGAGTTCGATAAGTGAGTTTGGTAAAAGTGCTAGTATCCGAAGTCAACAACTGGTCAACGCAGTGGGGTCCGCCTTTCCCACACGAGCGCTGGAGTTCTTTTGGATCAAACGTAAGGATGACGCTATTGCTACGAGAATAATTAGACTGATATCTAATTATTTCATCTGCTATTACTGAACAGACTAATGGGAGTGGTTGAGAAAGCAAACAAGAAGCCTACAGCTGGTCCAATTATGATGAACCCGAGCCGACTGATTCCTAAAGTCGCACAGGCGCCACGTTCGTATCATTAAAACATGGCTCGCGTCTCGATCTGTGCTATATAAGTCGTCACCTACTCGGCACTGAGAGCATAAACAAAGCGGTACGTTCAGACTCGGTTCCAACTCGATCATGGCTTTGACGAGTTGTCATGCGGGTGGACAGTGGCAGGTGAACATGCTGCATCAGTTGCCACGACAGATGTCCCATTTGGGACTAATAAATATTACATTCATTCGTTGTGAAGCTGTGGCTCGAAACACAGCTAGTTGGAGTCTGTTCATGGTGATAGCTGAAGCAACTTCGATGTTACTTGGATGGCGAGAAGATGAATCGATGGGAATTTCGTCGAGCAGTTGGTGAATATAAAACAAGGAAAAGGATTGTAGAAATTACATGATCGGGTCATTAGTAATTGTAGAGATGTCCAAATTGATTTATGTAATGTTGCATAAATAATAAACCTCATATTTGAATTCAGCATTATTTATGTTATTTGATGTAATAAAAAAATTTCTAATTAAAAAAAAATACTGCTGCAAACGAGTTGATGAAAACTTGAGGAAGCTTTTTATTTCTTTTGAGTAATAATAGAGAAGGAAAAAAAAAGAGGCAAAGGAAAAAAAATAATAATTAAAAGATAATAACAAAACTAATCAAATAAGTATTAAAAGAGCACAGCACCTATGTACAAAAGCATATCGTACCACTACGATACCTTTGTCATCTTGTAACTACGATTTTTAGTTCCACATTAATTGAGGAATATGAAAATCAAAAACTCATAAGTCCGTTAGATCTTCCTTACTCGTAGGAGTACATTTTAGAATTTACATGTTCCAAAAGGACAAAATCGTACGATTACACTTATCGCCTAAAGCGAACAGCTCCTCATGAGTTTTCCTATGGTTTTAACTACAATAAGATTTATTCTTGTAGTTAGAAATCGTAATAATAAATGTCATTGTGAAGATATAACTATATTAATTATAATAAATACTTTTTCTCAATAAATGAAATAATTCATATATCAATGGGGATACACAATTACAGTAATAGATATTTTTATCCTATGAATAAAAATCACAATATTAATTTAATTATTATTATGATTATTCAACTATAATAATAAATACTTTTACCCTACCGAAGAAAACCACAATAATAGTTTAGCTATTACTGTGATTATTCGAGTCCAGTAATAGATGCTTTTATCCAACAAAAAGACAACCACAGTAATAGTTTAATTATTTCTACAATTATTCAACTGTAATAATTTACGTCTTATTATTATTATAATTATATAAATAGATACATTTATCTAATGAAAATACAACCATAATATTAAACCATGATATACATACTAACCACAGTGATAGCTCACAATTCATGAAAAGGAAGATAATTTTTTTATTAACTAGATCAAGTTATACAAAAACCATAGTACCAATAATTAAGTACATCCAATGTCATATAATACAGATTGGGAATTTTTCTCTTGAAAGTTTTGAATAATAAAATATCAAAAAATTATTAAAAAAATATTTATAGTGCTTCTCTCAAAAGATCAAGTGATACAAACAATTACTTTTGTTGCATCCTCACTCACAGACATTTTATCTTTTTTTTTTCATCACCAATAATAAAAACATCATCTTTAGTTAACTTCTTTCCTATCTTGACTTTCTAACAAAACATAAAAGATAATATTGTTAGTAAATATAAAAACACATCAGATGTCTAAAGGCATAATTTTTCTTTCCTAAAATATGTGGTATTTTTTGTTTTGACTTATTGACTTTATTTTTCTTGCTAAGATTTTAAAAATATATTTTAAATACCATAAAATTAACATAAAAATGATGATACAAAGTCAACATTTACTCCATAGTTTTCTTCTTCTTCTTCTTCTCTTTTACTCAAACGAGCAAGAATTAGGTCATGGCAGCCCTAACCATCATACATCTGCATGAAAAGGAAAGCAGACTAGGATGGTGGTGAGTCAGCTGCTCAGCATCACCATAAATCATAATAGTAATGCATGTTTATCCTATTTGATAAGATTTGGAACAAGCAAAAAGATAGCAATTTAAACCTTGCAACTCCTCTGTATTTTGAGACTCCTCTTGAGAACCCACTGCTTTTCCTGCACAGTGCAATAAATACTTGCCTTCTTAATCTAAATTCATCTTTCTCGGTGTCTGTCTTACAACACGAGAGAGAGAGAGAGAGAGAGAGAGAGAGAGAGAGAGAGATACCATCTTAGGATCCAATATACTTCTTCCCTGACCTGGCTCTCTGTTTCCTTGAGCTCTTCTTGGTCCGTTGATATCTATCATCAGAAGAATCACGTGATAAGTTCCAACTCGAATAGTACGGGAAGTGAGTCAAATCTGAAGGCAAACAAGTTTTACTGGAAAGTTAAGAGAGTGGTGTCATGGCCCCATAGTTGGGGTTCTTACTGACGGCGGCGGAAACCGGCTTCACAGTCGTCGGCGACAGGGGGAAGGGGGCAGAGAGGACACAGGGAAGGAGTGAACGACGGCGGGAAACCAGGCGGCAGGAGGATGGGAGGCGCGGATAGGAAACAGGGGAAGGTTGCGGTAAGAATCCGTCGACGGCGGCGGCGAATCCACCGACACTAGCAGGGAGAATCCGCCGCTGGCAGCGATTCTGATTGGGAGACCGCCGCCGACGGATTCGCTGCTGTCAGGGTTCTCACCGGAATCCGCCGACGGCATCGAATCTTCCTGTGACGGATCGGGAGCTGATGACCGCCGACGACATATGATTTCGAACGAAGAAAAAAGAAAACCTTAAAAAACCCTAAAACAAAAGGGAAAAGAAAATAAAGATTACAATGACGAAAGAATAACATTGTACCATAGTATGGATGGTCGATGCTTCGTCTCTTGCCGTCTTGCCGCGATGAGTCGCCGTGCGGAGAGAGGATGAGTCGCCTCAGAGAAAGAGAGCGAGAGAGAGAGAGAGGCAGAAGAGGGAATTGGTGACCAAGGGTCTGACTTGATCGCCGCAGCACCATCAATCGATTGGGCCGTCGGTGCACGATCGGATTCCTTTGGCGAGCACGGAGGGGAATGGATTGGCCTCGTTTAGAGCCATCAATCGATTATTGACTATGCAAAGTGATATGACACATTTTGGAATCGCGGTGGACCAGACAAGCAAACACACGATAATGCATACGTGAAACTTAAAGTTTGATGTGGCGCATAGCATACCCGTGACGGATAACCGCTCGTCGCCCCTTTCGTATAAACGACATTATCATGGTAAAGTCATCTCGGAAAGCTCGAGGTGACGTCGCGCGGTTCCGATCCGTGCAAGTCGATCGGCACTTGCACAAAAGCTTAAGTCGGTCGTAGTTAATTGACCCTATATAGTCAACTCATTCTTACAGGTATAAAAGCTAACACTCCTTGATCAGCAAGGGGGAGAGGGATACTCAACTCCCCTTAACTCTACAATATTTATTTGAATTTCGAAAGGGTCGAGTCGGGAAATCTCACTCCCGACCTCGACGAACTGACAACGAAACAGTAGTAACCCGCCAAGGGGGAACCGCGCTTGGGAGACAATAATTGGACATAACCTGACCCGACGTCGACGTGACCTAAACATCCGCATGGGCAACCTTACGCATATGGACCGAGTTGTGTTGACAACTCGGTCACGACGTAAAGGTTCACTAACACAGAGAAAGGGCGAGTAATCTATCAACAACAAATTGAGAATTTTCAATTCCAAATTAGTTTGGATTTCTTATTTTAACTAATCATTAATGGTTTCTTTGCCTATTTTTTTTTTCATCTAATCAAGAACAAAATGATAGATGACTAAGCAAAAATGAATTTAGACAAATCATGCAAATTAAGAAAGCTTTGGTTAGTTTGAATTTTCTCTAAGTAAATAATCCAAAAAGATATGCCAAAAGGAGTGCCTGATTTATCAAAAAAACAACTTTAAGTTTTCAAAATTATCAAAAAGAGTTTAGGTTCTAATTATTACTAAATATTACTATTATCCTTGCATTTTTCTAGTCCAATCAAGAAAAAAGATGAAACAAAAAATTATGACTGAAATAAACATCATTTGAAAAATCGGACAATTAAGAAAACACACACACAAATATATATATATATATATATATAGAGAGAGAGAGAGAGAGAGAGAGAGAGAGTACCCGAGGGATGCTTTGAACAGGAAACAGCTGTTATAGCCAGTGGATTTCCGCTACGGTTGGTGATTACGATGTGTTGGGTGCTTGAACGGTGATCGTTTCGGGGGGCGCCTCCGACAGGGGGTGACAGGTGGGATTCGGATGTAGGCGGTCGGGTGGGGATCTGAAGGGCGGATGTCAGCCGTCGGATCCGTCTTGATGACGTTCGTGCTCGTATTAAAGCACCGAGCGGGGGACAGAGAGAGATTGAGGGGCCGTTTCGAGAAACATACGACCGCTGCTTCGAGGGAGAGAAAGCTGCGCTCTTTTCGCCTCTTTGGAGCGCTCCTCACTGCCGCTGCTCCATTGGTGGGTTCGGATTGATTAAAGAAAGGGGCTTCCTGAAACCGAAACGGGGAATCTTCGTTTCTTGCGGTGGGCTCTGGATGCATTGGTACTGGGACTGCCTCCTCTCTTTCTCTCTCTTGCGCTTCAATCCTCCATCAGAAGATGGAAAGGTGGAGCCTTGACGAATGTGTCTCGAGACGTGTGTTCTATTTGATCGGTGTGAAGGGCTTTCCTTCTTCCTTCCTTTCTTCCGTTCTTCTTCTTTGGCATTCTTTGTCTTTTGTGGATGGAGTTGGTGATCGATTTCTTTCTTTCCGTTGTGACTTGTTGCGCAGGACTTCTTTTTCAATTTGGGGTTTGTTGGAGATGGGATTAAGATCGAACTCGGTTGGAGTTTGGTGGCTTTATTTGTTTGGTCTATGTCCATTCGAAATTTCCCTTCTTTTGCCCCCTCCACAGTCTGTGTTTGAGTTGGGAACCCGATTCCGATGAGCTCATAGGACGACAGGACAAAGCTCTCTTTCCCATTTCTTTCTTCTTTTTATTTCCCCTTTATCTTTGTTGTTTCTTTTATATGGTTTTGTCTTCATCTCCTTTTGTTCCAACTCATTCTTGTTCATCTTTTGCTGCTTTTCGCTGATGCTAGTAGTTTACTCGTTTCTGGTCTCAGTCCCTTCGCCAAATGCCAACGCTGAGAGATTAAGCTGCGCCTAAGCCGATAAAGAGATTGTTGAAAACCCGCAAGGGGAAACAAAAACCTCTCATTTGCCTCAAATTAGGAAAAAAGAGGGCCGTCTTTCACGCGATATTCTCTCTCTTATTACCTCCCCCCCCCCCCCCCCCCCCCTCTCTCTCTCTCTCTCTCTCTCTCAGAGTAGATATGGTGTAAATCTCAAAGAAGCATGCTTAAAAATCCCTTCTTTTTTCCCGTTCATCTGATTCATTTGGGCCTGGGTGTCGTTCTCCCACAGTGGCGAGATGAGGTAGGCCGTCTGATCGATGAGGCCATGCCGGGATCAGGCCAGGACAGAGATTTGATGCGTCGAAGAAGCACAATGAGTCGCTCCTCGCTTCTCGGTGCTTAGCAATCACTTTCCCCTAATTGCCCGTCATCCCCCTTCTAATTTACTTTCTGAGGGACCAAGAAATCATTCTGCGGTTATATCTTTTCCCAGTTGGCTAATCTGTCTACCAGCTTGTTTGTTCTTTTGTCCCTTGCATGCTCCGCTTCCTCCTCCTTCGTACTCTCGCAGTATTTTCTTGCTCGATGTTATAAAGATTTGGTTTTGTTTGTTCTTTCGCAGTTTCAAATGATAATGGTGACTGTAGTAGTGGAGATGGAGTAGATGGGAATTCGGCCATGGTTAGGTGGAGGAAGCAGAATGTCCGGGCTCCAAGGTGTAGGCTGAACAATAATGAGTCGTCTGACGAAGCAGGAAGAGGCAGGTCAGAGGGAGAGGAGGGCGATTCTTCTAGGCCAAATCTTAGTGCCAATGCCACCACAAGTCTAAATAGTAGGAAGAGAGTTAGGCTCCATGGAAAGGTTTCATCATTTTGCCCATTCTCATTTGGCCGATTGCTTCTATTGATATGTTTATATGTGGCTGATCTTTAAGCTTTAAAAGGTCGCTGAGGATAGCAATGCTGTTGACACCGCACCCGTGCCGAGGAAATTGAGATCAGGTTTGAGGAACTGCTTTGCATTGCTTTTTCTAATAACCATCTTTACCAAATCTTTGATTTTTTATGTTTTCTCTCAAAAATAAATTACTGGAATCTTGACTTTTTCTGTTTATTCAATTTTTGGTTCTTTGTGAGGATGCATGCAGTATCTCTCTGGTCATTGCCAAAAATAATTATAGGGAATACATAGTTCCTTTAAGGAGATTGCCGATACAAAATGTTTGTTTCGATGCCTTTTAGTTTCCAAGAACCATAATGTATTTTGATCGAGTTGTGTGGTCTCCACCTTTTGAAATTACTGCAATTTTTAGTATATTATTGTCTTGTTTAATCTATTTTAACTGTTGATAATCTGTTGATCTTTTCCTATTCAGCAATCAATAAACGCAGCAGCCAGTCATCGTCTCGTGCAATGCCAGATGCCACGAAAAAGCATCATCGCAGTTCTAGTGGAGTCGAGGTGCTATATGGGAATGGTGGTAGAAGATGCGAACCGACCATGGTTTGTTCCCTTTTTTTTTCTAAGTTTGGTTTATGACTACAGGTCTGAGATAAATTATTCTTGTTTACTGTTTGAGTAGCTGCTTGACTCATTAACCAAGGATGAAGAGGAAGTTGTGGAGGCTTTGTGTGCATTATCCAGAATGCTACCCGTTGGCACCCGAGTTCCAGACAAAGAAAATAGGAGACTGTCAGATCACCAGGATAATAATGCTACTGCAGATCCTCATTCAGAAGGTGAATTTTCACAACTTTTGTCTTCGGGTGATATATGTTCTCTTTGGTTAAATTTTGTTGCTTGGAATTTAAAAAAAAACATATGATTTAACAGCTCCAAAAAAAGAGGGTGAAGGACAACATTTGCAACAATGCATCGCCAGTGGAATTAGGGTTCCCTCTTCTTGTATGGAGAAACCATTAGATGAAACAATGGAGGAAGAAAATGTCTTTTCCAAACAACCTCTCACCGTTTGCGCAAGGCAGACTATCGATTCAGACATGAGTCGAATTAAGGAACATGGCACTCATATAACTCCATTGTCCGAAAATGAACCCCCAGAGAGTAGTGTCAGATATTTTGCAAAATTTTCAAGCCCATCAGATGTTCTGCCTCACACAACTGGAAATAGGTGGTGGTTCTGCGTGTGTAATGTTGCTTGTGGTTTTACAATATTTTTTACTGTCAATTGATGTCGTTCTTATCAAGTTCGCCATATCTTTCTGTTCTGTGGTAGAGCACTGCATCCGACTCAATGTGATGCCTTTACAGCCATTCCGCCATGCAAATTAGATATGCTACAACCAGTAATACTTATCGCTGACTCGAGATGAAAGTTCATTTGTTTTTGCCTCCTGTGATGAGAATTAATTCATCTCAAATACTTTTAGAACGGACATGTTGAATCACCTGCACTGGGGGGGAATAAAGTTCAGCAAGTGGAGTGTAACAGTGAAAATAGTGCAAACCGTGTGTGCCAGGAAGGTAGGACCTTTATATCATAAAGAAAATCTACATGAAAAATACTTTCTAATGTTTTTTTTTATGTTACATGTATTTTGGTTTCTGATTCAACTGATTATTGCATTGCTTGTATTCGTCAGGAATTGTTCCACTGCATATCCATCCTTCTTCAAGCAATACTGCAGTTTGGCCAAGCTCTGCCACTGGTGCTGCTAGACTAGTTTCAAGCAGAATCGATCTTCCAACTAAAAAGGTCTTACATGTGTGACACAAAACAGTTGGTCTTTTGTAGTTCAACTCTAGTTTTTGGATGGATTCACAATCATGGACTACACTGTTGATATGCTGTGTTTACTAGAATGCTAAAATTGTCATTTTCATAGTGCTGAAACATTAAATCGTTGTTAGGATGCAATTAAGACTTTTTTAGCTTTAATTGGAAAGGCATAATGAAATCGGTTTACAACTAATTGGGGTATAGCTGCATCAATTGATTTCTGTTGCCTATTCGACGGGATGGTGTTCTCATACAGAATTTACCTCATGGTTTTCTGCATGCAGGTTCTGCCTGATGTAGTATCATCTTGGAAAAAATGTGCTATTCATGTGTTCATAGGCCATCTTATCAAGAACTATCAAGAAAAGGAGGAGTGCAAGACTTTACTGCTGTCTGAGGTATCGAGGCCCATGGATGGGTCAAAATTGTGTGCAACAGCAAATGATGAGAAAGTTGGGTTACAAAATTCTGTTGCCGAGAGGAATAAACACGAAGGAAGAGTTGAAGTTTTATGTGACAGAAGATATATGTCAGCTCATCAATCTTCAGTCTCATCTGATGCCAAGCAAAAGAAGGTAGTGATTGCGCTCTCTTTTTACGTATCTTGCTGTTCCTAACTGCTGCATCTTCTTCAGGCCTGTGATTTCGCTTCATTATCGGGAAATGGCAATGCTAGTAGTTTCGCAAACGGAGCAAAGTCTGCGGGGCAGCTTCGTTCTCCTTTTCTACGTGCGCAAGTTCCACATCATCCTCTTGTGCCATTTCCTTTCCCTCATGTGCCATATGCTTCACCTTACTCAGAGAAGCTAGTAGCTGCGACCACTCAACCGGTACTCCAATTCTACGAACATAACCGATTACTGGAAAGCATCATAAACTCAAGTTCATTAAACATTTAACTTAGTTTGTCCACCATGGCTTGTTGCGGATCATGTTTTAGGAAGGTTTCATGTCGAATCTGGGCATGTCACATTTGCATCTCTTTCTATTGTTTCAAGTTACTTAGAACTTGTTGTTTGGTTATAGGTGCAGCTTCAAGTACCTAATTATGTAGGCCACCCATTCTTCGGACCGCAAATGGATGACACCATGGGCAACATGCAGCTGCAACAACAGTACCAGCAGCAACAGATATGGCAGGCTCATTTTGCCCAATACAGATCCCCCCTCGTGGGCATTGCAGCGCTGCAGAACGATCGGCTACATGACTCATCTGCTTCCACCCGCCGAATTGTTCAGGCTTCATCAACTCTCCCATCTTCCCCACCTGTACAAATGCAATGTGGATCATCATCACAACACCAACTTCTTGCTAACGCCTCCTCATCGTCGTCCTCCAAAGCAAAGCCTCACCAACAACCGGGAAGCCTGCGGGGCGGTAGATTCCACCATGAAGGCCCCCATTCGGTCGCAGCTGCATCACAACACCGGTCGATCATGAAGAATGATACAATAGGATGAGGATGGATATTCATCATCACAGACTTGCCACCATTGCAAGCCATCATCAGTGACAAGCAGGATAACAGATGCTGATACTGATACCATCAAGTTGATGCGCTTCTGGCTCACCAGAATCCTCTGAAGCATCCTAAAGTAGGAAGTCGACATGACCATATTCACTATGGTGTCATGAACATCGATCTCTCGTTGGCTTCCAATTGGGGACAGCAAAATGTTGGAGAGAAAGAGAAAAGGAAGCCTATATTTCCATTGTTTAGCAGTGCATTCTGATGAGAGCCGGCGTCTGAGATGTAATGTATTTTTGGGTCACTGAGATCATTGGCTTATTAGTCGTCAACCAAGATATGAACGTGTACTTCACCAACTGTACATTGTTATAGCTTCTAACAACATATGAAGTTTTTGATATTGTCTGCCATCATAAACACAATTAATATTATTTTCTTTTCCAAAAAATTAATTATCCGTCGGTAAATGTCGGCCGTCGATTTCGGATTCGACTTGAGCGTGATTTGATCGAGCGAGTCGACCACCACGCGTGCCGTTCGCACGCGTGCACGAAAGCACGGACGATTCGAACTGTTGCGGTTCCATATAGAGGTCGTGATGGGTAGCATGGAATCAATTCCCTCGATCGGCGCTCCCTCCGTCCGCCACGGCGTTTCCTTCGTAATGGGCTTCTCCTCCGCATCTCCGAGGAACGGCGATTGGTGAGGCTTTCTCCTCGCATCTCCGAGGTACGCGTGATCTTCCTCGTCACTTCCGTTACGCTTTGTTCCCATTTCCGAGGCATGCGCTTTTCTCCTCGTCTTTATGTTCATCGATTGATCTTGGAAGTTAGGTTTTCGCGCTTTTGATGACAACGGTTATTGATTGATCTTCTTTATGTTCATCGATTACTCCTATTAAACAGTTGCCATGCTCTTCTCACACCGTTTCTTTTTCTCTTTGCACCACTACAAAGAGAAACAGGCATTTCTTTAGGGTTCATCGACGATTAAGCGTTCCCTTTTATAAATCAAAAATAGAAGGCAAAATCTCTTGTAAAGTTCATACTGGTAACCGTGGGAGTTTCTTTACAAAGAAATAGACATTTCTTTAGGGTTTCTTTAGGTGATCCACAACTAATAGCAAGAGATCATCCGATCAATCGTGAAATCAATGTAACGAAAAAAAAGAAGAAGAGATTCCATCTAGAAGTCCAATCCGATCTTATATTTTATTCTTAGATAATCATTTTTAAACTAAATTTGTGCGAGTCAAAAAAAGAAGGAACTCACAAAAAAAGGATTTTTTATATTATTTATAGAGTGGGGAGGGGGTTTGTTGCATCAGAGTCATGGAAGATGCAAAAGCAACATCGCATGCTTGCATGCATGCTTCTGTTGCAAACTGTGAGTCATCACTGCAAAACCCCTCCACATTCATTTCAACACAAGAAAACCGACACTAGAAACCAAAAAAGATAAGCTTACTGATCGAGACAAGATAGAAGGTCGTAGAAGATGAAGCGAGTGGCTGCGGCCTTAAAACTGGTGAAGATTGGCGACCTTATATAGACAGAGTAACGATTAGGGTTTGCGCTGGGGATGTGGGTTTGGATCGTCGCCTCCTGAGGTCACGTAGCACGGGCTGGGAGTTCAGAAGCACCAGCTGTTGGATGGGTGTCCTCCGTCGAAGGCTTCGACTTCACACTCGGGCTGAAAGGCCCAATCTGCACAAGTTTAATGTTTCATCTGAGGTGTTGGTCCTGTGATAAGTTAGTTACTGGATGAAGCAGCGGACCCAGATCGGGTCCCACAAGGTAACTACAAAGCTGGTAGGATTTTCGAGTATCATTTACGCGTTGTGGTTACGTGCCACGAACACTGTTTTACACGTGATTATCACGTGTCCATCAGGTTTCGCGGTGGCGAGCGGGGACGCCTCCACCTCCCTCGTGGTCATGTGCCGCTCGCCCCATTAATCACGTGGCTAACAGCATATGGCTTTACCTCCCACCACGCCCTCAAACCCAAACCCTGATATTTTGACCCCACATGTGGTTAAGCTAACCCCCCGCTGCTCTACTCACAAAGCCGTATCGAAACTGTGATTCCGCCACGCGTCTCTTCATCGACGGTCTAGATTTGTTCATAGACCAAATATCTCTCGTCGTCAGCTCCTTTATATGACCCAACGACTCCGGTCACAGAAGAGCGCAAACAATCGAACAGGAAGGGGGCGTGACCTGAAACCCTAATCGATCGATCGGAGATGGCGGCCAACCCTTGCGTTTTCTTCGACATGGCCGTCGGCGGCGCGCCGGTGGGCCGGATCGTGATGGAGTTGTATGCGGACGTGACGCCGAAGACGGCAGAGAACTTCCGGGCGCTGTGCACGGGCGAGAAGGGAGTGGGGCGCTCCGGGAAGCCCCTCCACTACAAGGGCTCCACCTTCCACCGTGTGATCCCGGGGTTCATGTGCCAGGGCGGCGACTTCACCTGCGGCAACGGCACCGGCGGGGAGTCGATCTACGGCGAGAAGTTCGCGGACGAGAACTTCGTAAAGAAGCACACGGGTCCGGGGGTGCTGTCTATGGCGAACGCCGGGAAGAATACCAACGGATCGCAGTTCTTCGTCTGCACCGCCCAGACCTCGTGGCTGGACGGCAAGCACGTGGTGTTCGGCCGCGTGGTGGAGGGGATGGACGTGGTGAAGAGCATCGAGGCGGTGGGCTCCCACAGCGGCTCCACCAAGAAGCCGGTCGTCGTCGCCGACTGCGGGCAGCTGTCTTAGATCGCAAGCACACGTCGATCTACCTGCTCTACACTGTTTCGTGGTGGTCGTTGAAATAATCGATGGATCATGTGTTGTCGTCGATCTGGAGTTGTCGTCGTGTGTTATCGTCGCCAAGTTAGGTTTCGTATCGTTACTATCATATCTTCATCGTCGTCGTCGTCATCGGTGTCTGTGTCGAGTTCAAAACCTATATACATGTCATCACCGATCAATAAAATAGGAAGCTAATACGGATGCCGAGTTCATCGCCGGTGGGATTTTTTACTCTTCTTGATTTCTTCTACTCGGTCGTCGAGCGAGGATCATTTGATCAGGGTATCTCCTTTTACGAAGGAAAGCGTGGAGTGGATGTGGTCGATGATGGCGCCGCGGGAATAGTGGCGGGTGGGAAGGCTGCATGTAGCCGCCGGTACTGCTGCCGGTGGATTGGGTTTGATACGATAACCCACCACCCCTTTGTGCTGTGCGGCAGAGTTCTCGCACCTGATTCCATGTGGAACTCGAGTGCTCCGGAAAGATACGAGCGTCATCCACCGACATTGTTCTTCAATTGCGACCCATAGACTAGTGGTGCGTGAAGGATGTGCGGATAAAATAAGAAAAGGAATACCATTACCAAGATACTATTAGAAACTCGTACGCAGCGAATGCATTTCTCCCACTCTCGGGAAGAGAATGGATAATAATAATAATTCTCCTCTATCATTTTAAACATTTCTGAGGACCGCAATTAATTTTCGCTTTTGAAAGGACGAATGTATTGCCTCAATCGCATATCCACACGGGCGGTGGATAACCCTATCTCAATCCCCAAGGAAGAATAATTCACTGTACCCCGACGCAAATGTAAGTTGTCATAATAGTCCACTATGACCTCCCATCACGTCATGCGGCTCAATCATCAGTAAAAGAAAGGATAAAAAGCTCAAAGAAAACTCTTTCGGTCGAACTATGATCTCCGTAAAGCATATTTCTTGTGACAGGTCGTCCTTATCGGGAACCATATTTTATACCAGGCAGAAATGACACTCGCTATCAAGCATCAATTCTTTCGATCGGATGCCATCCTGTGATCATATGTATAAAAGATATCCTCGATTGTCATAAAATATATATAGCATTTCTCCGATCACACATTATAAAATTTAGTCCCCTATATGATAACAACGAATACACCCATTAGTGTATGGCAAGAGGTCCCTCGTTCAAAGAAAAAAATAAAAATCTTTCATGGTCAACGATCACAATGAGTCAAGTCATGTGAACAAGTTTGGTTTCACTCGACTCTACTCGACGTGAAATGAAGGACGCACGTCCCGTAATTTAAAAGAGTGACCATCAACGTTGTAGAAAGGTTAAGGAACAGCACTCGTTAAAATTAGGTTCTATCAAATTTGTTTTGTCATATACTTGGAGCTTGTGTATTGTGTGTCTCCCTTTTTTAATAGCTCAAGTTATTGTCAATAATGATGAGCGTCCCAAAGTATAATCCACTGCGGCTTCAGTGTAGGGCATCATGTTTGTTTCTGACTTTTTCAGATCTCTTTAAGAGTATGCCCAATTAGTGAATTACTTGTCAATGCTTCTTTTTTTGAACCCTCGGATCATTATTTTACCACCCAAATGTCAACGCTTCTTTTTTCAACCCTCCTATCACTATTTTTCCATCCAAATGTCAACTCTTATGTCACCACCGGTGCCATGCTGGCTGTTGGACTTCTAATCAAGATCGCACCCCCCACAATCTACTAAATCATGCCCTTATTCCTTGGAACATTCAATTGGACGGTTCAGATTTACTGATTCGATACATGATCCAGTTCAATTACTGTGAGCCATGATCAACAAAGAGACATCTGTGGGTATTGGCGAGCGAATCCACTTGCCCAGCACAGGTGTCGGCTGGTGAGTGGAAAACCGGGTTTCCACTACGATTCAGTGGACGAAACGCAACGACCGCGCCTCCACCGACGAATTGGGATCTCTCGCTGCCATCAGACAGCTCACGCACACGGATTAAGAAGACTTGGGGCCGCCTCTGATCGAAGCCTGTCCGTTGGATGCCATCGAGGTTCCCTTGCCCGACTCGTCTTCCTCATCCGCGTCTATATAAAATTGCGACCGACGTGGTTCCCGTACCCAACTCGGAAATCTATCTCGTCCATGATATCGTCGCTGTGCCTCGCTTCCCCCAAATCCTTCCTCCGCCCCCCGCGGTGCGTCGCCGCCTCCGCCGCCGCAGCCCCTCCTGCCGTCTGCTCGTCCGTGACGCTATACGACGTGCTCGGCATCGCCGCCGGCGCATCCGGCCGCGAGATCAAGGCGGCGTACCGGAGGCTTGCCCTTGCGTGCCACCCGGACGTGGCCGCGGTCGAGCGGAGGGGCGCGTCCGCGGTCGAGTTCATGCGGGTCCACGCGGCTTACGAGACTCTCTCTGACCCGGAGAAGCGCGCCGACTACGACCGCAGCGTCATGACAGCGGTGGACGCCGGCCGGCGGTGGGCGCCCTTCCGCTCGCAGTGGACGTCGTCGTACTCCACCGGTCGCCGCCGCCCTCGCACGTGGGAGACGGACCAGTGCTGGTAGCACTCGGACCGATCCACCACATCAGTGTACAGATTTTGAGGGATGTTTTACATCAATTTCCCTTGGTTAGATTTGTATAAGAAAATCGAAGTCATATATAGGCGTCCCCATTTTTCATCTGCGACAAAAGACTTGAGATGTGTAAATTGTGTCTGTGCTCAGTTTAACATGGAAATTGTTGTTTGGATCGGAAATATGGTGGTTCTGCTTCAAATCTATCTTTTATGATTCTGTTCATGTTAGGAGACCATCATGGATTTAGAGGTTCACCCATAATTGCAGGGACAGACCAACCACTGTAATTGCTGCACCTACTACTCGTGGATTCTATTTCTGCGTTGGTTCGAGTGAAGTCGCTTGAATTCACGTCGTTGGTTTGTCGACCAAAGTTTTCTTCAAGAAAGAGGTGCTCCAGTTTTTGTGATCCATCGAGGATGCGATGGGTGGCTCGTTGGTCGACCGGCAAATCCATGGCCGGTCACCGTCCTCGTGCGTTCGGGAATAGTAGTCGTCGTGGTAAAGTAATCGGGTAGTTGCACCTTTTCAACTCGTCTTATTCTTGTTATTTGGGCAGTAGCAGGAAAAGGTCGCGCGTATTGATCGAGTTATTTGGGCCGAGACATATGTGGGGAATGGGTCCATCAATCCTTGTGGGAAAGGGAGAGGTTTTGACTTGGTTCGGGCACGGCCCAGTAGTTAAAGTTGATCCTGTTGATAAAACACGTAACGTGGAAATCCATCAATTTTGAGCCATCGCCTGGGGGCCGATGCGGCTCGGTTCGGATCCTTATGACGGGGATCTCCCTTGGGCGTTCCTCGAGCCCGCTGAGGTGGTCGGGTGCGATGGTCCGATCGGGACGGGGTCGTCGTTTCCTCCGGGCAGGAACTCTTCGTCTGCACGTCCAACGGGGACCTTCGGCTTCGCACCTACACAAAGGTCGAGCCAGGGTGCTCAGCCCGACCCCTCCGACGATCAAGTCAGATGATGTGACTGGGGTTTCAGATGAAGAAGTCTTTTTTTTGTGTATGTTTCTCCCTCTCCCTCTCGTTCAGAATGCGAGGGTATTTATAGGAAAGCTTACTGTTTCCTGATGTGCCCGCTTGCAGGGGGCAGGCTGGTAGCGTCTGACACTGGTGTTGGCGTGGCGTGAAGAACCGAGCCTGAGCAAGCGTTCTGGTCCGTTTGACCAGGTGTTGTCGCGTCGATCGAGGCGTGAGGCGTTATCTGACGTCAGTCGAGTCTTATCATAATTACTATCCTCATCATATTCCCCCCCGGAAAGAAGCTATGCATCGGTCGTTGTAACGGGAGTCCGAGGCATGGCTTCAGCTTTCAAGCGGGCTGGCCGCGCAGGTGTGCCTCGAGGAGCATGGGGCCGACAAGCACAATGCAGGCGGGCTAGCCGCGCAGGTGTGTCTCGGGAGGCATGGAGCCGAGGAGCACGACGCAGGCGGGCTGGCCGCGCAGGTGTGTCCGGGGGAGCATGGGGCCGAGGAGCACGACGTAGGCGGGCTGACCGTGCAGGTGTGTCTCGGGAGGCATGGAGCCGAGGAGCACGACGCAGGCGGGCTGGCCACGCAGGTGTGTCCAGGGGAGCATGGGGCCGAGGAGCACGACGCAGGCGGGCTGCGGCCGAGGGATGCGGCTTAGGCAGGGAGGCCGCCCTAAGGGGAACTCGGCAGTCTACGGCCGAGAGATACAACTCAGGCGGGGAGGCTGCCCTGAGGGGAACTCGATGGTCTACGGTTGAGAGATACAGCTCAAGCGGGGAGGCCGCCCTGAGGGGGGGGCTCGGCAGTCTACGGTCGAGGGACATGGCTCAGGCGAGCAGGCCGCGCTGAGGTGTACTCGGCTAGACTGCGGCCGAGCCGTGTAGATACCGAAGGGGGTTAGGTTGGAGCTAACGGCGAACCAGGAGGCAGTTAGGTAGATACTGAGCCTTTGCTCGGAAGACACTGAGGCAGGGCCTAAATTCCTTTTACGAGGACTACCTCGGATAGCCACCGCGGGTGCTTGACTTCTTCTATGGAGACTACTACCAGAAGTTGTCCCTTCTCCTCACGGCCGCCCAGGCCTCCGCCGCGATGTACCGGTTAGCTCGCTGGAGCATCTCTGGCACCGTGGTGGGAGGTCGCTCCACGAGGGACCAGAGGAATCCGGAAGGTCGCAGGCCTATCATAAACGTCTGCACTAACAGAGAGAGGTGAGTGTCCGGTAAGCCCCAGATTTGCATGGCAAAGCAATCCACAAAATGTGAGAGGGGCTCGTCCTCCCTCTGGTTGAGTTCGAGGAGAAGCGTCGCGGAAGGCTTCGGCCGTGCATAGGCCATGAAGTGGAGGTCGAAGTCCTTGACGAGCTGGTCGAAGGATGCGATCGTTCCGTCATACCACGCGTGGGTCGGCCCTCTCAGAGTGGTGGGAAACGCCCTGCACATCAAAGCGTCAGAGGTTCCATACAACGCCATTTGGGCGCGAAAAGCGGCTACATGGTCCGCGAGGTCGGTTGCGTCGTCATATGCATCCAAGGAGGGGAGCCGGAAGTCCGGGGGGACTGTCTGATCCCGTATCTCGGGCGTGAAGGGAGATCCCTGGTGTGCGTCCTCCCCGAGCTCTCCCTTGGACCTATGAAGCTCATCCTGCACCTCGTCAAGTCGTTGGCTGATGAAGCGCAATTGGGCCCGTGGGGAGTCCGAAGAGAATGTCTTGGGTTCCGGACGACCGCTCGGGTTTTTCATCGCTCGATCCTCGAGTGGGGCCGGTCGAACCCGAGGCGAAGTAGGGAATTCCGGAAGTGTCGTGTGGGCCCGAACGGGCGCCTCGTGTTGTCGTAGTGGTTGGATCACAGGCGGATGCGCCGAATGAGAGACGAGCGGGATAATGGTTTGCACCATACCCATCAGAGCTCGGACTTGAAGGACGAGGTCCTGAAAGTCCTCGGATGATACGAGCGACAGGTCGACGGGGGCATCGCCGGGCGACGACAAGCCCGGGTTGTTGAATATTTGCCAATATCATTTTGAGGTCGTGGTAGGGTGTTCGTCACGATGATCTCCGTGCGGGGGATGTTCCCCTGAGGCTCCAATCGGGTGCGACCTCTTAGCCGCGGGCTCATCTGAGCTGCTCGGGTGATCACCCAATATTCCGGGCCCTCCTTCTAGCGCCAATTTGTTGTGGGAAACAACCTTGAGCCATGGCCTCGGGGCTAACGCGACTCAGTTCAGGTCCGGACGACGGGGATCTCCCTGGGGCGTTCCTCGAGCCCGCTGAGGTGGTCGGGTGCGATGGTCCGATCGGGACGGGGTCGCTGTTTCCTCCAGGCAGGAACTCCTCGCCTGCGTGTCTGGCAGGGATTTTCGGCTTTCACAAAGGTCAGGCCGGGGTACTCGGCCCGACCCCTTCGACGATCAAGTCAGATGATGTGAAGGAGGTTTTATGTGAAGAAGTCTTTTTTTTGTGTATGTTTCTCCCTCTCCCTCTCATTCAGAATGCGAGGGTATTTATAAGAAAGCTTACTGTTTCCTGATATGCTCGCTTGCATGAGGCAGGCTGGTAACGTCTGATATTGGTGTTGGCGTGGCGTGAAGAACCGAGCCTGAGTAGGCGTTAATGCTCCTCAGCCGACGTTCTAGTCCATTTGACTATGTGTTGTCGCGTGATCGAGACGTGAGGCGTCATCTGACGTAAGCTGAGTCTTGTCATAATTAGTATCCTCATCGGATTCCCAATCTCCCGTCAAAACAAAAAAATCTAATTAATTAATTAATCGTCCAATTAAAAATTGATTACATGATATGTACGTCGTGAAAGGACTCTAATCTTGTAGGGCCAATCGCTGAGATCTTTTATCTGCTCGACACCGATGTCCGAGAGATTGGACCCATGTTGGATTCAAATCTCCAACGTGTGGACAACTAATATCTAACTTATCGACGTTAATCTCTTAATTCTTGCGAGCCACCCGCTGAGCCGTGACGTTCGGTGCAGTCCGTAACTTCACGCATCCGAAGAAAAGGCTTTAGCGTGACTTAGGCGATGTATTTTGGGTGGATGGAGTGTGAACCATAGCCTACTTGTCTTGCAAACTTTCCCTCGGTGGACGTCCACGTTGGCAGTCGCAATAGTCTCTTCATCTGATTCGGCTGTAGCGTTCGTCGTTTGTGTGGTGGATGGGTCGGAACGCCATCAACTCCCTCACCCACCTTTTCTCGAAGAGACATCTCATCATCTGTTTACAGTGCTCGACATAATGACAGTCGCGTCGGCTCTTCCCTCAGCCACCCACCGCACGACGTGACTGCCTCTCCATCCTCGCGTCGTCCGGTGAGTTCGACTGTACGAAGGCCGCTGTTACAGCCAGCGACAGGCCACGCACCACTCCGGCGAACGGGCATGTCAGGAGCTCAAGCCCACTCCTCCCATTGGCCTCGTCTTCCGTGGACCCCGCCCAGCGTGAGGCCGAGGCCCACCTGTCTTGCCCGGGTGTGGGGTCCACGAGGATTCGTCTCACGTTATATTTAGATTCGGCGACAGCGGTGTCTGGGATTTCATGTGCGGCCTCGGGGCGGACAGGAAACAGGCTTCTTCTCGGACGAGCAGTGTGGACCCCTCGACTGAGAGGCGGAGAGAAGCAAGGACGAGGAGGGAGGGGGCTGTGATGTGGAACGAAAACCGCGTCAGAGCAACCTAAAGAAGGTTAAAGAGGAAGGAATGGGCGTTGGTCTCCGTCCCGTCCACTCGACCAAAAACGCCCTCCTCCCCTTCTCCCACTCTCCTTCCGTCTCCCCCCTTATTCCTGGGCAGAGAACATAAAATATGTGAAAGAAACGACTTACAAGACAGAGGCGAATAAAAAGAAAGAAAGCCACCCGTGAATCTCTGTTAGCATCTATATGATCCATCGACGACGACAGCGACGATTCGGAAGGTGGAGATCTGGAGGGGGAGGAGGAGGAGGAGGAGGAGAGGGTAAAGAAGAGGAAGGAGAGACAAGATGATGGGAGATGGCGGGGTAAAGCAGATCCTGGCCAAGCCGATTCAGCTGGCGGACCAGGTGAGTAAATGGGCGGACGACGCCCACTCGTTCAAGCAGGACTGCGCGGAGCTGAAGGCCAAAACGGAGCGCCTGGCGGGGCTGCTGCGGCAGGCCGCTCGCGCGGATCTCTACGAACGCCCCACCCGCCGCATCATGGACGACACGGAGCAGGTCCTGGACAAGGCCCTCGCCCTCGTCGAGAAGTGCCGCGCCCATGGCCTTGTCCGCCGCCTCTTCACCATCATCCCCGCCACCGCGTTCAAGAAGATGTCCACCCAGCTCGACAACTCCATCGGCGACGTCTCCTGGCTCATCCGCGTCTCCTCCTCCTCTGGCTCCGACGACGGCGACTTCGACACCCACCTCGGCCTCCCCCCCATCGCCCAGAACGAGCCCATCCTCTTCCTCATCTGGGAGCAGATCGCCACCATGCACACCGGCTCCCTCGACACCCGCGCCGACGCCGCCGCCAGCCTCGTCTCCCTCGCCCGCGACAATGATCGCTACGGCAAGCTCATCATAGAGGAGGACGGCGTTGGCCCCCTCCTCCGCCTCGTCAAGGAGGGCCGCCCCGAGGGCCAGGAGAGCGCCGCCCACGCCATCGGCCTCCTCGCCCGCGACCCCGAGAGCGTCGAGCAGATGGTCCTCGCCGGCGTCTGCTCCGTCTTCTCCAAGGTCCTCAAGGACGGCCCCATGAAGGTCCAGGCCATGGTCGCCTGGGCCGTCGCCGAGCTCGCCGCCAGCCACCCCAAGTGCCAGGACGTCTTCGCCCAGAACCACGTCGTCCGCCTCCTCGTCAGCCACCTCGCCTTCGAGACCGTCCAGGAGCACAGCAAGTACACCGTCCCCTCCAAGGGCATCTCCATCCACTCCGTCGTCTTGGCCAACAACAGCACCAACACGACCGTCAACGCCGCTGCGGCGATGGCCCTCGACAACGGCGCCGAGCAGCCCCTGGTCAAGCATCCGAACACGATCACAGACCAGAACGCCAGCAAGAACCAGATGCACTCCGTGATCGAGTCCACTATGGCCGCCAAATCCAGTAAAACCCCGGCCAACACCAAAGGCCACACGAACCCCCACGTCGCCGGTAGCAACGGCAAGCAGCAAAAGGTGCCTCTCTCCGGAGCCAGCATCAAGGGGCGGGAGTTCGAGGACCCGGCCACCAAAGCCTACATGAAATCCATGGCCGCGAAGGCCCTGTGGCAGCTCGCCAAGGGCAATCCCTCCGTCTGCAATAGCATCACCGAGTCCCGGGCCCTCCTCTGCTTCGCGGTGCTCCTCGAGAAAGGGGCGGAAGAGGTCCAGTACTATTCCGCCATGGCCCTGATGGACATCGCGCGCGTGGCGGAGCAGCATTCGGATCTCAGGCGGTCCGCGTTCAAGCCGAGTTCGCCGGCGGCGCGGGCGGTGGTCGACCAGCTTCTGAGGATCGTAGAGAAGGCCGACTACGACGACCTCCTCGTCCCCTGCATCGTCGCATTAGGCAGCTTGTCGAGGACCTTCCGGGCGACGGAGACCCGGATCATAGCGCCGCTGGTTCGGTTGCTCGACGAGAGGGAAGCCATCGTGTCCAAAGAGGCCGCGATCGCCCTGACCAAGTTCGCCTGCACCGACAACTACCTCCACCTCGATCACTCCAAGGCCATCATCAATGCGGGAGGGGCGAAAGACCTGGTTCAGCTGGTGTATTTTGGCGAACAGGCAGTGCAGGTGGCGGCATTGATCCTGCTGTGCTACATCGCGCTGCATGTGCCCGACAGCGAGGCGCTGGCCCAGGCCGAGGTCCTCACCGTGCTCGAGTGGTCTTCCAAGCAGGGGTACATGGTTCAGGACCCGACCGTGGACACCTTGTTGCCGGAGGCAAAGGTGAGGCTGGAGCTGTACCAGTCGAGGAGTCGCAGAGGGTACCACTGAGAGTCCTCCACCACCCCCCCCCCTCCCCCACCCCAAAGAGCACACCCCTTTCCGAGTCTCCGATTGCCAGGAATGTACATACATACATACATACATACATACTTCTCCTTCCGTATGCATCCTTAAAAAGGTTACGTTGCACGCCCAAAACACCATTTTGTTCGTCTGATTTGTGGAACGCGCGTGCTTGCTGAATTCATGATGGCTTAAGTCTGGGAAATTTTGGTAGAGTGGGAGCAGATCATTCGTATTAGGTATTCTCAGCTTTATTGATTCGTTTTTAGTCTCTTTTCGTTCATTTGCTTTGTTTTCGTGTGAAGAACACCGAAATGGCCACTTTTCGGAATTCCTCCCATGACTCTGAATTCTCCGTATCCTTTCTCACCGGATATCTGATCTGCGCCAGGAGATATCTGCAAGTTTCTATTTGCTATTCTCGTTCTTGTGGCCCGGCATGATTTATGGTGGCCATTGCCAACCATTCATAGTTTCTAAGAATGGCAGCAGGTTGGATTGAGCCATCTATTTTATAGAGTTTGATGAGATTCCATTATAATAATAAAAAAATACTAATAATAATTTTTTTATCGGATGACACCTCTCATTTATTTTCATTAAATAACCTCGGTCTTTTACCATAATGATTTGATCATCTATGCTATTAAAAAAAAAGATAATTAATTATTATATTTTTATAAAAAATAATAATAATATGATAATTAATTATTAAATTAAGAATTGTTTTGAATAACATTTATGATCAAGTCATTTATATAAAAAATATAATATTAGAGATTTTTTTTGGGGTTAAAATATTCAGGGACATGAAAAATGTCAATTTAATTAGTATTTGAATATGGGTGTTGGCATCAACAGATGGGAGAAAGGGAAGAGATACGCTGTTTGTGCCGTGGGCTTTGTGGAAAAGAGAGAGAGAGAGAGAGAGAAGGAGTCACTTAATTTAGTTGATAAGAATTTTAATAATTTATCGTAAGATTTTGAGGTTAAATTTTGTCTGTCTTTGTTATTTATTTTTTATGAAAAATATATATAAATTGATAGTATATTTCTTAATGTTATAATGGACGATTTCTTTGCATATATTCTAATTTGGAACTCTCGACATTTACTCTAATTTTTTTTCTTTTTTATAATACGATCAAAAAAATATTGGAGAGATCATTACATACTTCCAACTCGAGTATTGTGGCTATCATCTAAACGTAGTAGTATGGATAACAGGGCTTTTCAAATACAAAAAGATTTTACCTCAAAATTTTTGGATAAAATATTTTTCATCTTAATCGAGATTCTCTCTTAGGCTTTGGAGTCATATTTTACTTTTTAAATTACTTCAAGTGGGCGTATCATTATTGTATTATGCCTCTTAGCATTGTCCAAAAAGTCTAATACATCAAGACATATATCATATAACGACATTTAGATACGAAAAACTATAATATGTTTCGTCGGCTCAACACTGTCGTCGAATACCTCCGACGACGAGGGTGAAAGTTCATTGGAATTGGTTCCTCAAATTCAAGTGAATAGTAATTAACTTGAGGTGGGTCGACCGGCACTTCCCCTTTGGATTGATGAAATTCTCGTGACATCTTTTTTAAACATCAATCCAATTATTGTAGTTGAATCCATAGGTAATCCTCCATCGAATCCGTCGATTAGGTCTTGGATTCAAGCAGGATAGAGTGGTGGTACAATATATTGACTTTCACGTTTAGGAATCAAAGTGCCCCATCGGTCGATGGTTCAACAAGTCTCGAGCACTCATGGGATGTCAGCAACACATCGAGTGGGGGAACCTCAAAGGGTGTTAGTGCCAGTGACGGTTGAGCTGGTGATCGCAGCTGAGTGGGTAGCATTGCCTCTTGGGCTAACTAGGGAAAAAGCGGTGCGACAACCAGTAAAGTCTGCACTTGTTGAGTGAGATTCAAGAATATCTTAGCTGGGACAAAGCAAGTGGCTCGAGGTCATCCCTAGGGGTGAGAAACTTGAATCGTTGAATAAACGTTAATTCCACATTAATGTTTATGCCGAAGTGGATGTCAATGTATGCAAAGGGTGGCTATTGCCCCCTTTATATAAAAGTATTATCAGTCAAGAGGGCAAAGCTTTCTTCCTCGAGCGTTCATTGAGAGGGTCGATGGACGAGTGTTCTTACGATAATGAGCCTCTCTTTCTAGCACCAAAATGTTATAGGATGAAGTTATCGAGGTCTTGATCAGCTCAACGTGGTTCAACCCTGTATACATAAGGTTGTCCGAGGTGAAAATGTTGAGCTCTCTATGTGCCACCTACAAAAAGACCGAGGCTAGGAGGGGTTTCTTGACTCGATCCATTTAATACCCAAGTTAGTAACTTGATGTATATAAGTAGGGATATAAGTGATCAAAAAGGTAATCCCCTTTTTTCATTATGTTGAAGATTAACTTTTGTACCTAATTATAAAATGGTAAAATATTTTATGAAATATTTTAATCGTCTCTAATAGCATCCAACAATCTCTCATTGATCTCTTATCCACGTAGGTAACAAAAAATGCACAACTCATAATCGTCTACCTTGGACCCTTGTCTATTTAGACAGACGGGTAGAGAATGACATTTATCTTCTCCTTCTACTTTGAATATCACATGACGATCATATGTTGGATGATAATTAATTTTTTTTAAATATTTTTCATGATCCAACATTATATCCTATCGAGCTTCTTTTCAAAATCACATTTTGGCTTTTCAAATTTTAGATCTAACAAGATTATGATATAATAAATCTGGTCTAACTATGGCACGTAGAATTTACCGATCATAGTCATTGCCATCGTAAACTTGTAATTGCTACTAAGTAAACAAGAACATTAATAAATCTCAAGGCCACACCGTACAATTAATTGACTACGATTTCTCCTTTAAAGGGAATCGAAATCGTTAAAGTCTTTTGGGAAGGCACGGAATAATAAATGCCACACAATTCACTGCCACAGACCACCCAATCAAATCGGGTGTGCTGCTAAGAAATAATAAATGCTGTAACGTAGAATAAATTATTGAATTCATAAATATCGTAGATTAAAAATATATTGATACATACCTTTTACATATGATAATTAATAAATCACCTCTATCATTGTAATATTGTACAAATCACATAGAACTCTTAAGGATCCATGGAGAAATAACTTATTAAGATCATCTCTTAAATTCTATTGGTTGATAACCTTAATTAAAAGTATAATATATCTTAATCAAAATTAATTAGGATCACATAATCTAACATCATTTTATCCATCGACGATCACATTGAAATAAATTAAAATGTATGAATTATGCCTGTATTTTCATATCTTCCATAGTAGTACTCGAGTCAGATGGAATTTGTGGGATAAATGAACCTTGTGATCTATACTTCTGATGTTAAATGCTGAATAAAAATAAAAACACAATGCTGATATGAAATTCATAATCGAGAATGGGATAAGAAAAATTAGTCAATTGATCTGTTTTTTGTTTTTAAGAATATAAAGATACTATTGACAACACAATCCGTCAATAAAAATTAAACGAGTGTATTGTTCTTAATTTTAAGATTAAATATTTTTGAATAATAAAATTAATGAGTCAAAATTAATGATTTAAACGGATTTAATTGGATTAGAAGATGATACGTTGATTAACTCGTTTGACTTGAATCCACTGGCTAGCATAAAAAGTGTTCGATGTATCATCGACGTATACAAAAAATTATGATCGAAATAAGTTTTCGATGAGATCTCTATGATGCTCAAATTAGTAATAGAATGCTCAAATTACTACAATTTGATAGGCTGTTTATGATTGATCCAATTTATATTTTAAAAGTGGTTCGATTGTTGATTGAATGAATATTTTTCCTACCATATTAGATTTAATGAAACTTTATAATTATCAGCCTACAATACCTAAAAACTCATTGACACGAGATTATTACATGTGGCACAATCTGTGTGGTAAATGATTAAATCGGAGATGGGAATAGAAACCATGGGATCATTTACTTCCTCACAAGTAGGGTAAGTTTCCTCTGTCGCACGAGTCGATGCAGCAGCAGCAGCAGCAGCAGTAGAAATGTGAGTGGAGTAGTTGAAGTGGGGAAGAGGAATCATGCATGTAACAGAGGAAACATATTAAGTGCTCTCACACGGCTTCTTCTCCATTTCTGCTGTTTGCATTCATAATGACCCTTATAATTTCTTCTTTTATGATGCTAAAATGATGTCATAATAAATTATTTTTCATTTATCCATTTCTTTTAATTGATTTTTCAGAGGAAATTAAGAGAGTAGAAAAGAGAGAGGTTAAGGCGCAAATTTCCCCACCATCAAATCATCGCCGTCCATTTCCTCTATCCTCCTCGCCAGCGCATGATGCGCTGAGATGGGTGGTCTACCCCCTCCCCAAAGAAAAACCTAGCCGATCCGACGGTCCATATTTTGATGTCTCTTTCCGTCGACCGTTCGATCATCGCCTCCACTTGGATCTCGTGGGGTGGGGCCCTTCGCTCGCCGAAAGCGACGCCACGATAAGTATCGGCCGAAAGCGTGGGCGAAAGGAAGAAGCTTCCCTTCTTCTGTCTTAGGGTTAGGGTTCCTCCGTGGTGGCTGAGGTCGGATCCTCCGCTCCGATGGCGCAGCCGAGCGGCCGATCGAGGGGGACGGTGAAGTGGTTCAACGACACCAAGGGGTTCGGTTTTATCTCGCCGGACGACGGCGGGGAGGATCTCTTCGTCCACCAGTCTTCCATCAAGGCCGAGGGCTACCGCACCCTCGCCGAGGGCGAGGTCGTCGAGTTCATGGTGGCCGAGGGCGACGACGGCCGCACCAAGGCAGTCGATGTCACCGGGCCCGACGGATCCAACGTCCAGGGTGGCGGTGGCGGTGGCGGCGGCGGCGGTGGCGGTGGAGGCCGGAGGGACGGGTATGGTGGTGGCCGCGGCGGCGGCATGCGCGGCGGGGTTTACGGTGGAGGATACGGGTTTAACGGTGGAGGTAGGGGAGGTGGTGGGAGGGGAAGGGCCAGCGGAGGGTTTGGTGGCGGTGGGGCTTGCTATACTTGCGGTGAGACCGGGCATCTTGCTAAGGACTGCTATCAGGGTGGCGGCGGTGGCGGCGGCGGTGGCGGTGCTTGCTATAACTGTGGTGAGATGGGTCATCTCGCCAGGGATTGCTACCAGGGAGGCGGCGGCGGAGGCGGAGTCGGAGGCGGAGGCGGGAGGTACGGTGGGGGAGGCGGTGGTAGTGACCGCTCCTGTTACAACTGTGGCGAGATGGGCCACTTCGCTAGGGAATGCCCTGGCAAGAATTGAGGGTGAATCACTTGCAAGCTGCGCTTCTCTTTTCTCCTTTTTGGCCACCTAATGTGATAGTTAGCTTTTGTGCTGGGTTTATGTTTTGCATCTTTTTGTTCTCTCTGGAATGGATATGGATATGTTTCGTTATATTTGGTCTCTGGTTTGATTTTGATGGGTTGTGGCTTATTTTGGGTTCCTGAAACAAAAAGTATGGACAGTGAATACACTGTTTGTAGTTCTTTCAGCTTCTTAATTTTCAGATATATACATTGTGTTTTTGCATTATTGCATTACCACATTTTTTATTATCGCTTTCTTATTGCAGGTTGTCTTTTAATCTTTGTTGTGTTGGTATCATTATCAGTTTACAATATGTATTTGAATTATGTGTTAACAGTTTACATTATGTATTAAATTTGTCTAATTATGTGTGATCAGTTTACATTGTGTCATTGAGTTGTGAGTTCTTCTTTGTGTCCTCATGATATGTGATGACTGTTGTAGGCTCATTCAGTGGTAGGATAAACGGGATATGCTTGAAATACTGCCTTGTGCTTTACGACTGTTCTTGTTGTTGAGATCCTTCATGGACAATGTTGTTTGAGAAACTTTGTTTGTTTGTTATGAAACTGGATTTGTGTTGGTTCTTGTATATTAGAGTGGTTTGAGCTTGGTCGTGGTTCATTTGGCATACATATAATGAGGCTCTTTGGTAGTTGTAATTTTTATAATTTATATTCAGATGTTTTTCTTTGGGAATTAATGCAATACACCACCGTCAAACCGCACTGATAGGGTGGTTTGAGCTTGGTTGCGGTGCATTTGGCATAAGTATAATGGGGCTCTTTGGTAGTTGTAGCTTTTGTAATATAGAATCAGATGTGATTGGGTAGGGAAGTGAGCACGTGCAAGCCCATGCCTGCGCAGTTATGGACGATGACCTGTAGGCATTTTGTGTGTATAAATTTTGGACCCGTTATGTTTGTGTTTTTATTTAGTTAGATGGTATAAGTATGTACCGGTGTCAAAAACATTATGTACAGAGGAAACCCTGATATTATAGTTAGTAATTAGCATGTTTTAATTTTACGATTGTTTACTTTTCTTTGCAGTCCTATTGATAACAGTTAAGAAAAATAAAATTGTGGCATCCTACTATAGTCATGCATATAGGGTATGGGTGGAATTAGGAGTAGGGTGTTACTGTTTTTCTTTGGGAATTTGTGCGATACACCGTCGTTAAACTGCTTGGAATCCAGATAAAACTAATTATTGTGAGATTAGTATTATTTTTTATAATAGCTTGGAATCCTGATGACAATGATCAGATCCAGAGGATCATATGTTATGTGTTTGGTTGGTCCATGTATGTGAACTAAGAGTTGATGCATACACCACCCATTTGATATCTGCACCTAATTTTGTTGAAGATGATCCCTAGTACATAGTATGAGGGTACAAACAATTTAGAATATCAAAGACATGTCCTAAGATATATATTTGCAGATACAAATTAGAGTAAAATCTTTTGATGGAAACAATAATTGGATGAAATATCAGAAACTAGCTAATAATATTTGCTTATAGGTGTTTTTTGTTAATTCACTATGTGCTATTAATTGGATGATTAATCAAGGTGGTTTAGTGCAAGTTGGATTCCTCTATTGTATTGTATAATTTTTTCAAATGGTTGGTCTTCCATAATGACTAATCTTCTGATTTTTCTCGGTAGTGTCAGTCAGTTTCATTATTCTATGCGCGCTTAAATTTTATGTTCTTTTGTTTATTGTATCAGTAGATTGATTTGTTTTAGGAGTATTGTATATATTTTTTCAAATGGTTGATCTTTCATAATGAGTAATCTTCTGATTTTTCTCGGTAGTGTCAGTTAATTTTGTCATTCCTTGTGCGCTTAAATTTTATGTTCTTTTGTTTATTGTATTGGTAGATTGATTTGTTTTAGGGGTATTGTATAATTTTTTTCAAATGGTTGGTCTTACATAACGACTGATCTTCTGATTTTTCTCGGTAGTGTCAGTTAATTTCGTTATTCCTTGTGCGCTTAAATTTTATGTTCTTTTGTTTATTGTATTGGTAGATTGATTTGTTTTGGGGGTATTGTATATTTTTTTCAAATGGTTGGCCTTACATAACGACTGATCTTCTGATTTTTCTCGGTAGCGTCAGTTAATTTCGTTATTCCTTGTGCGCTTAAATTTTATGTTCTTTTGTTTATTGTATTGGCAGATTGATTTGTTTTAGGAGTATTGTACCGACAGGACTGTGACTTCATATATTAGAGCCTAGTGCAGTTTCTTTTTATTTCCTTTTTTATTTCTGCCTGTACATTTTAGGAGTGTTGTAGGCAAATATCATTTTTATTGTATTGGTAGTTTGATTTGTGTTCTATCCTGAGATTTATTTTCGCTCCAAGTGCCGTTGTTTATTTTGATCTCATTGTGAAAGCATTCAAGCTTGTTGAATGTTATCTATATAAGATTGGTCTGTGTGACTGTAACTCTTTTGTTAGTAGTGAAAATTTTGGTCTGTGTGCATCATCTCAAGAGGATTCATAGAGGAGTTAATAGTGAAAAGCCATTTTGTTTAGCAATGGCTGTTGTGCTGACCATGAATGTGAGATTGAATCTCCAGCAGTTGCAGACCTCTCTGCTTTGGTCAAACTCCTGCATGCAGTATCTATCTCTACATACTGGTCAACTTATTATTGTTATTATTATGACTTGTATTGATCATGAATGTGAGACTGAATTACCAACAGGTGCAACAGTTGCAGACCTCTGATTTGTCTGAGCAATTCATGGATTCAATCTCGATTTAAGGATTATAAATTGCCCTTTATGCTGCCATGCTTGTTGGTGAATCCAATACTCTTGCAGTATGACCATTATAGCTGGTCTGTCAGCCCTAATCACATTATGTCCACCGCTAACTTCGCTCGATCCAAGAGAATGCCATCGTTATCATGTACCACCCGCATCCATCCATGTGATTCATCTGTCCTGGGAAGGATCTCTTTCCAGAAAAAGCACTTGATCTATGCACAAAAGGAGTCCGTATCCAACAAACAAAAACATCAGCCATGTGTCGTCACCGTACTCACGACTGAGACTCTTGCCGACGCCAAAAGGTCGCAACCCGTCAACTGGCCTTACCCGACACGATCCAACACTGGCGATCTTTTCCCTTTATATCTCGACAACGGCGTCAGCAACTTTGCTATCCTTCCCCCACAGTGAACTCATCTCTCCGCTTTTAGTCTCCCCCTCCTCCCTATCCATCTCCATCCCTAAGGAGATAAGCTTGCAGGGCCTCCTCCGCCTTTAGCTCGGCCTATCAATGCCCTCCTCTCCTCTGCGTTGATTACAACGTGCCCCGGCGGTACGTGATGAGAGGGCAACGAGGACGGATGCTGCTGGTGCACTCTGCACGGGTTACTAGTGCGCAGTGACATGAAGCATGCAAGGACTGGCGATCATCTCTTATCCAATCGATGCAGCTTTACACGGCGGCAGCCATATGGATATGCTTTGTAGATCGCTGCTTTGATCCGTTGCTTCCTCACAAAGAATCTGCCGATGCCTCTTGGCTCATCTTCCAAACAGTCACAACAGCTGAGCCACCATGCAAAACGTTATGGGAAAAGAAGTGGTCAAAGTCGTAGGGGAAGAAAGCTTGACGTTCTGCAGTAACCAGCATCCTTCAAAATTGCAGGCAATACTGCATCCACTGTTCACATCTCATGGTATGATCGAGTCAGCAAGATGGACAATTGGGTCCTCGTTCCAATCTTCCACCACAGAAAAGGAAAAGCTCGGCTGACATAAGTCGAATCGAATTCTTCTTCGCTACGTATTGTTTCAGGCCTTCATGTATAAATGGGCGGAGCTGAGCTGAGCTGAGCTGAGCAGAGCACTCCATCTTGCCTTTTGACCGTAGTCCAACTTCCCATTCCTCTTTATCTCCTCGATGTCTCGTGTCTTGTTGTTGCAGAATTTGGTTTCCTTCTTCCTCTGCCTGCTTCTCCATTCTCTGACAGGTATATTTGATTTCAGATGATTAATGATCGAATCCATCTACTCACGTGGCGTAAATGATTGATGCGTGTGTGCAGGAGAAGGTGTCGCATTCACATTCGTGAATAGATGCGGCGCCACGATCTGGCCGGGCGTTCTGTCCGGTTCAGGCAGCCCGAGGCTGGAGACCACCGGCTTCGAGCTCCCCGCCGGCTCCAGCCGTACGCTGCCGGCCCCTTCCGGCTGGTCCGGCCGCTTCTGGGCCCGCACCGGCTGCTCGTTCGACGCGGCCGGCCGCGGCTCCTGCGCCACCGCCGACTGCGGGTCCGGGCAGGTGGAGTGCAACGGCGCAGGTGCCGCCCCCCCGGCGACCCTCGCGGAGTTCACGCTCGACGGCAGCGATGGGAGGGACTTCTACGACGTGAGTCTCGTGGACGGCTACAACCTGCCGATGCTGGTGGAGGCCGCCGGCCGGGAGGGGTGCGCCGCCAGTGGGTGCGCGGCGGACCTCAACCGGCTGTGCCCGGCGGAGCTGAAGGTCGGGCACGGCGACTCGGCGGCGTGCCGGAGCGCGTGCGGGGCCTTCGGGCGGCCCGAGTTCTGCTGCAGCGGCGAGTACGGCAGCCCCGACAGGTGCCGGCCGTCCGCCTACTCGCAGATGTTCAAGTCCGCGTGCCCGCGTTCCTACAGCTACGCCTTCGACGACGCCACCAGCACCTTCACCTGCGCCGGCGCTCAGGGTTACTCCATCACCTTCTGCCCCGAGTCCTCCCCGAGGTATTCAACTGTCCCTTCTTCTCTGTTCCTGCTCGTTGCGTCACTCCGACGAGAAACACATTGCCGAGTAGTATTTCCTTACGTCATTTGTTTCGGCGTGTATGTGGTGTCACACTCGATACGTGAACCGTTGTCGTTTGGCAGCCAAAAAGCCACCATGAATCCTTCACCGACAACAACAGAACCAGTGCTGGAATATGGCTCTTGGCTGGCAAGCTTGGCCTCCGGAGATGCGAACCCAGCAAGGAGAAGAGCTAATTCCTTCCTCCTCCTACTACTACTAGTACTACTACCATCAGCAGTCACTGCGACTCTCCTGTTTGCTTTCTCGTAAATGTGGAAAGCTCACTCTCTTTGGGGTGTCAGAACAAAGGCACACACTACCTTGGACAAGATAAAAGGAGTTGGGTCGTCTTCAATACAAAGCTGAAGTGGCGGAGCATCAACGATCGTAGGGAAACATTGTTCTCTTCCAAGATGTACAGTACTGGTAATAAATAGCTCAAGCATGGTGTAGTATGGTCATTTCATGGTCAGTTTCCTTCTGAAAGAAACTATACTAGATTGGATTGTAGATCCGACATCCGCAGTCAATTTCTTCGTTCAAAGCTTCAAAGAGCTGAAATCATCATTTGTAAACCGACGAATCACAAGCATAATTTGTACTTCAACTCAATTTGGTGGGCAACAGTTGAACCATGAGTCAGCTGCATACGCTGCTAATGTCCAAAACAATGTGACCACAGAGAGATGCGACCCCTTTCTCGCCATCATTAAATTCTTTAATCCATCCGGATGTCATCGTCCCACCAATAAAGCAATCATCGCAACCGGTTCTTTCTCCTCCCCAACCTCGTTAATCTAATCATGCATCCTAAGCAACCATAACAGTAATTCCTGTCATCGGGTAATTTTTATATTTAAAATATTGATATATATTTTTTAGAGCGATTTATCTGAAAAAAAAACTCTTTTTCATTTTTCCTGAATGATATCTTTTATTTTATTTTATTATTTTTCCTTTAATATATTGTGTTGTGGTAATCTCCATCAAGAAATATTTAGGTATTAAAAATTTAAAAATATATTTTAAAATAGAATTATTTCATATTTATTTTGATTTTTTGAAACTCAAAATATGGAGGGAAAAAAAAAGAGAAAAACCCACAAGTGGTGTGCAGATGGGCCCCGCCGCCTCTCCCAATTACGAGGTCGACGGATGAGACAGGTACGCACGCCGGACTGAGCCCTCAACGTGCGCGGCTCTGCACCTCCCGTTCCCAATTGGGGACGTGGGACCCAGCGAAGTACCTTTCTGGTGGACGAGAGGGGACCGAATAAATGGGTGTCGAGAAGTAATTGCCATCCGCCAATACCGACATCTGCCGAAATCCGAAGCCTACCCAACTTTATACGCGGGAGTCGTCGTTGATCGACACGTTAGCGTGCTCAAGTGAATATGCCCTCACCGCCCTCCAGTCTTTTTCGAGTCTGCCTCCTCCGTTTTCTCATCGGACATTGAGACGACGTCGTCTTTCTTCCCCTTTTCGTTTCGATTTGCCGTGGAGTGGAAGCCAAGAAGGGGAGGAGTTAAGAGGAGACGATGGAGTTCTACGTCGAGCTCTTCTTGACCGCTCTCATCTCCGTCCTCATCGCCTTCCTCATCGGCAAGATCGCCGCCGCCGACGACAACGTCGACGACGAAGATCTAGTCGCCGACAAGCCGGCGCCGCCCCCTCTTTCCGCCGATTCAGGCCCTCGGCGGATGGAATCCACCGCCGCCGCCGCCATCGCCGATCTTGGGATGGGTTTGGGTGCTGCCCAGGAGGAGGAGACGGGGAAGTCGTCCGGTGATGCTTGTGCAAGCGGCGTTGTCGAAGATCAAAGACTGGATGAGGAGATACTGGATAGTGGCAAGGCGGCTAGTGTGTTTGACCTACAGAAACAAGATACTATTCTTGGAGCGGATGAATCCTCGTCCAAGAAAGAGGGCTCTAAAGTGGGGATCGGAATAATTAGTGGCGATTTGGACGAGGTTGAACCAAATGTGGGAAAAGAGGTGCGGAAAGTTGTGGAGATGGGTGGAGAAGATACCTTACAAAGGGGCGACGCAAGGGCGGTGAGTGAGGAGAGGGGTGGATCGTTGCTACAGGGGGAGGACGAGTGGGAGGGAATCGAGAGGAGCGAATTGGAGATGTTATTCGGAGTTGCCACTGAGTTTGTGGGTAGCGAGAAAGGTGGGGATGCCGTGTCAAAACTGAGCAGTGAGTTACAAATGCAGTTGTATGGGCTTCATAGGGTTGCAACCGAGGGGTCATGCTACGAGCCACAGCCCATGGCTTTGAAGGTTACTGCTCGTGCGAATTGGTACTATGAGCTGAACCCTTATGTTTCTAATTGATAATTTCTTCTTGCATTGACTTGCTCTATTACTATCGTTGCAGTGTTAAATTATTCAACGAGCAGTACTGAACATCTGTCTTAAGTTTATGCTTTGGATTTTAGGAGTTCTTTTGCTACAATTTGACAAGTATGAAATAAAATGCTGTGTCATCTGAACATATGGAACATAAATGCAGCAATTCTAGTTGTAAATTGCATGTAGATAAGCCACCTGAACTTGTAACCTGTCAAATGAGGTTATGAAAGTGGTACTCCACTAGAGTTTTCCATCAGCAAAAACCTGTCAAATGATCAGGATTTCTGTTGGTTTCTTGATGCCTTGGAGATGAATTATTGGCCACATGGCATGGTTCCATATACTGGTTGAATCAGTATGTATTAATTGATAAGTCTGACCAAGGATTGCTTTTAGACCATCTAGCTCGGAACCAGTCATTATTCACCTTTTAATTATTTTCTTTACGATATTGTGCATTACAGGTGATATTTTACCTAATATATTGAAACCATACCTTTCCAAGAAGTTTCCTGAATCAGTACTAAATCAGTACTCAAGAACCTTGGTTTTTACTTTCCTGAAAATTGTTGGCCGATCGCAAAACTTCACTTGATTCAGCAGCGATTGAATTTTTCAATCGTCTTCAGTCTATTTATGGGAAATTTGGACAATAAGACCGAAAATTTTAAATAATCATAGATTAATTAAAATACTTAAAACTTGTGGCTGGAAGTGTTGTGGAACATTTTGGAGAATAAATGCCTTTAGGATTAAAACATACACGTGTATAAATGATTATGAGAAAAAAAAAAAGTAACCATCCTCTGTTGATTTAGTTATAGACATCCCTGCATATATGCTCCTAAAAAAAATAAAAAAGATTCTTAACCGCTTAGAATCAAGAGTTAGAGATGTGCTAGGAAGCCTTGCGTGTGACTTGCCCAGCAGCTTGCTAGCCCAACCAATTAAGCGATTAAGAACCCGTCATAGCTTCCACCTAAGACCTGATACTACTACTACAATGATTATGAACACATGGCAATGCTCACGAAACACTTGTAAATGAAAATTTTCATGTGTTCCATGTGTCATGTGACCTATTTCACCAAGAATGTCAATAGGTGATCAGTGTGGATGGGGATGTCCTTATCTGGAGGTCAAGTTTGTATGTAAAGAGATATTGAAAAACTTTTATAATTTGTATGATGGGGGTTCATTCATCTGTTTGTGCAACACTATTTAGAAATTAGAACAATACCTGTACTTTATTACAACACCTTGGCAGCCTGAGGCTTCTTCGTGTCTCGTATACATGATAATCTATCACTTATTTGGTTTCATGAACACTGAAAAAGCACTAAAAATTATTGTGTAGACAAATGCATTCTCTTACTTATCAATAAAATTTGCTTAATAACATAAAGGTTAATGCCTGAGAATATTTTCTTCAGATCAGTAACACAATCAAAATCAGATCATGATTCTGAGACCTCTGACATGGGTTCACCTTGCCGAACTTGAAACAAGCTGAACATCGGATGAAATCTTGGTTGACCAAAGCCATATTCCAAGGTCAAACCTTAGAAGCTTGGAATAAGCACCAACCATTCTCAGGTGAAATAAATTGTGCATTGAGTTTAGAGGAACTTCAGTGGTGCTTTGGATGCATGAGAACCACAACTGATAAGATATGCTTTCACGGGTAGGAATAACCTTTCAAATTAATTCAAGTTCGTCATTTGCTTATATATATATATATATATATATATATATATATATATATGCATCAGCTACAAACTTTGACACTAACTTAGAGGGGTGATGATAGATTCATATATTGTCATAGAAGTTTCCTGGAGTCTTCTTATTTTATTTTATGGTTGTCTCCATTTCGAAATCTAATAGGTGATCTCTTGAGGGTTATCTAATGTGGAAGCCATGAAATTGAAAAATGCTGCAAGATTATAATGCTTAATATTGGGAATCATGTTTGGCCAAAAGGTGGCAATCTTGACTGTCAGAAATGTTGCCTGTTGATCGTGGAGGATATTCGCTTCTTAATGATGCGACGTTACTGAATAGCCAATCAATCTACCCCTCAAGTAGGATACTCTCGCTGCTTGAGTGTTCACGGATGGTAGCTTTTATTTTTGTCCTTACCTTTTGCATGTTCATTCTCTCGATGGTTATTTTCTGGGTTTTAATATTCTTGTTCAGGGAATCAAAGTTGTGAGTGAACTGTAGCCCTAGTGTTTTCTTAGTTTCAGAAGTTAGCTTTGTCATGCTTCTATTTTCTAGAAACTCTGGCAACTGCAGACTGATGAGAGGTCAAAAGCTCAGATATAACTATATATCTAATTATCAAAAGCTTATGTATGTATCTTATGTCACCCTACCTATTGCTAGGCATGCTTGGCAGAGTCTGGGGAACATGAATCCAGATGCTGCCATGGAAAAGTATATCAGTCTTCTTACTAAGAGTATTCCTGGATGGATGGGAGAAAAATCTGGTGTAAGCGAATGAAGGAAAAACTTCTCTTCTAATTGATTCTTGCGGTGAGCTGCTAACTCTGGTTGTTGGCATGATTGCTAGGAGGAAGCCAGAGGTCATGATGACAATGATCCTTCAGTAGTGCAGGTTTCTGGAATAGGCCAGCACCATTTAAATACATCTTCTTACTGTAATCCTGAAACTGAAAGGTAAGACTTATAACCATCTCCAAGAACTTCAGTTAAAAACAAAGTTGAACTCTGATCTTTTTCATCCCTTTGGTTGGTTGCATGTCCTCAGTGGAATAATGTGATGACTTCTTGTTCCATTTGAGGTGTCACGGACACTGTATATGCTGGTCCCATACTTTTCAAGCAAGGTACGTACAAGAACCATTGACCTTGATCTATGAAGAACAAATATTATTAATATTTTATTGATCCAAAATTATATCCTAAGTTGCTGTAGAGCATCTGGTCCTAGACTGATGGAAACTTTCTGCAGTTATTTTCTTTCATCTGTTTGTGGCATAAAATAAATTTTATTCATTTATAGGTCTCTGTTCCATGTAACATTTAATTGGCTATACACACGTCATAAAGATCTAATATATCTTTATTTCAGGTCTGCCTAGAGTTACTTATTTAGAAAAGAAAGAAAAACAAGTCATTTTAGGAAAGAAAAAAGAAAAAACACTTGGGCCGCTAATGCTTTTTCTCCAACTTGGCTATGCTGTGGAGGTATCATCAGAGCAAACAATAAATGTTTATACTGATCTCCTCTTGGAATCCATTCTTTTGTTGTGGGTGTCATGGTATAAGTGCATGTTAACTCAGCAGCTAGGAATTCATAAGTTGTTAACTACGAGAAAAGAGGTTGAAATAGCTAACGGGTAGGATATTACACTGATTCTGCTCAATATGATGGTACTTGTTGCTTCAATGGAGTCACACAACATTGTGCAGTTTGCTTTGTCTCAAAAGTCAAATTTCTTTAGGCTAGTATTATGGATTCTTCTTTTCTGGCTTTAGTATATATTTGTACTTTGATTGTTTGTTTTTTAATAGTCATTTCAAAATTTGACTAGTTTAGTAGCAATGACTAGGAATCTCAAACTTCGGCAAGTATCCTTTGTGGGTCTCACCAAAATATTCAATAGAAACCATCTGTGCTTTTTGCTGTTTAAAGTCAACTTTTCCTTATTTTCCTCCAATGTAATCAGTCTGCTTGTTTCATTTTGTTATCTGCAGTTCTTTTTTTATGGTATGTTTGTTAAAGTCAAAGACTTGTGTTTCTTTGCGAGAGCTGCTGCGTGTCTACCATGTATATTTGTAATGGTTCTTCCTTTCTTGTCCTATACTAAAATAGATCCAACCATATAAATGAGTCTTCGAATGTTTTCCAACCAATGGTCTTTAGATTTTTAAGGCCACAGGAACGTTTTTAGATAACTTCCTTCAATATAAATTTTATTGCAGAACACTTCCTTCTCAATGCACATTCTGGTTAGACTCAAGAAAAGCCTGTATGTCAAAAAGTGCACTCCTGCCATTGGCATCCATGGATCACCCTCTGATCAAACTTACGCTGACTGCCAATTGACAGTTTCAGCTATTCTTTTGCTTGACTTCACCTGCAAATGCAATTGCTATATCCATCTATGCTTTCCAATCTCTAGCATCATATGTTCCATGTTTTTCAGTCATCTTTACCACTGGATGAATCCTTGCTCGAGACCTCTTTCAAGTCTTAACCACTACCTGGAAGGTTTATTTCTAGTTTTTAGTCTCCTCGCATGTTGCAGTGGTGTGAGTTGATGGTTTTAGAAAGATGAGGCTCTCAACATGAATTGAGCTTTTTATTATACAAGAATTGGAACCGTCTTCCAGGGGAACCCATCGAGTCACAAATTTTTGTTCTCAGACAATTGCTACCGACAAGCTCTATTTACACTATCTTCTATCTAATGAGCCAATCAGATCCTCTACTTAGACTATCAGAAGGCAAGCAAATATTATCAAGTTAACTACCATATCTGGATACTGAGCAAGATTTTCTAATTTATTTTTTTATTGCTGTAGCGTACTCTTCATAATACAGCAATGTGTACAGTTTTCAACGATTGATAAACTCCTTAAATTATATCGTAAAAGCCAACATATTAATTACTCCATTATCAAAATAATCTGAACAGAAACTCACTAAACTAAATTTAAATAATAATGAAACTGAAATCTAGAGCCTAATATCATCTGTTCTACACCAGTTTATAGCATGTGCTATATGTACCTTTTAGGTTCATCACTTGTATGTATGAAATCCTTTCTTTTTGTTGTTATAAGCCATAAGCTATTTCATGAAATTTTAGGCATGCTAAACAATTTTGACCACTCTAACCCTGCTAGATGCGAGGAACAACTCATATGAAGCATAAGCATCGAAACATCTTGTATGTTTTTTCCTTGCTTCTGACATTGTTTCCTGTATTTGTAAGGTAATTTGAACAAGTAAAAGGTTTTCCATTTCATGAAATTCCTGATCTACTATGCAATTCATACTGTTGGGTTTTTTATTGGGTTGTTATCAATTTCCTGAGGTAGGAAAGCATTTAAAATTTGATCTGCTTGGCCATGTTGTTTGTTACTGGTTTATAGTTTGGAAGTAAAGGAGGGACTGAGATGGGTGGTGAGAGCCACTCGGAGAGGTGGCAGTCAGTCCCTTGTATTGTGTATGAGGATACCTTATTTGATGCGCATATATGTCCCACCTCTTTCTGTCTGGGCTCTATATGGATCTTGGATCCCGTACATCAGTGTCAAGTTGCATATATGTAATTATCCTTTTCTCATAATTATTTTGTGATAGTCTCTTTGAGAAAAATAATTTCCCCCATCTTCTATCACCTGTTCTGTTGCCCTATCTATTTGGTGTCTTTTATAGCTTTTGCGTGGTGGTGTAAAGTTAAAAAACATCTCAAACATTAGAAGCCAATCTATGGTATTTGGTAATATCTTTATGGTTCACTCGACTCTGTTTGATCGCTTGGTTGGTTGGTTGGTTTTTTCTTTTTAAATTTAATTTAAAATTTTCCATTTGTACATCTCAATTTTTGCGAGCATTTTTTTTGTGGGTTTTAGATATGTATTTTGTTTGTTTACAAGCATGCCTCTTACAGGACAGAGAGCTCGTCCCGTTCAAACTGCTCTCGTCAGCATGGTTACATTTCTGAAGTTAACACTAGTCAAAGGTGCGTGACTGTTTTGGTGTCCAGGTTGGTCCGAGAACATTCATCACAAGTTCTCTTTCGATGCTGTTGTAGTAGGATATTTATGACTATATACTAAATATATTAAATGTCGAGGAACATTGTGATAGAACAAGCTGCAATGTGTTTTTCCTTATATATATATATATATATATATATATAATATGATATCATCAAAGTAATAGCCTTAATTTGTTTGTTTCTATTGTGCACGTGAAGTCAATGCGAGCGAGCAAACAGTTGTAGGCCCCAAGTGAAGATAGCTTATGGTCGCCAAATATGAATATTTCACCAAAGCAACGTCACTGATAACACCATCAGAACTGCCGGAAGTAGAGAGCATATCTACTACTCCAGGCAGAATGTAAAGTTATCCTTGTTGATCTGATTCGAGTCTAACAAGAGAACTTGCAAGTCAGAACTGATTGTTTACAAACCCTGACATCCTTATCGACAAAAGGAGGTGCCATGAATGGTGAAAAATCTTGTGTCAGGATCGCTAATCTAATGGATAGCTAGCCATTCACTGGCTAATAATTTAAGCTCGAATCAATTTTGTAACTACTCATTGCAGTGTTGATAAGCTTAACAACATCATCCCGTAATCATTTTGTATCGACTCTTTTCAGTCAGTAGCTAAGACGGTTTCTTTAAAATAAAAAAAATATTAAAAAAACACATGCACGAGGCATTTGTTTTATTATTTATTCAAGCAAACAGCTGCTTGTGCTTACAAAAAAGCGCTATTAAAAACAGGTCGTGTTCGTTCCTTTCTCTTCTGCTTACAGTAATGATGTTGCATCTTAAAACCGACGGCTACAATGCTTACTTACGGGCCTCGTGGTAAAAGAGAAGTTGACATCCGGTGCACACATATTAGCACCACCAGGGAACAGTTAAGGAAAGAAGAGAAAAACACTCGTGTCATCAGCCTTTGGTGATCCGATGCCGACTCGCTGCTTTCCTCGTTCTCTTGCTCGACTGGATCTGTCGGTACAACTTCTTCGTCCTAAATGCCAACACCACGTCCAATCCGAAGCCGACGATGCATGCGAGGGCCATGATCACAAACACCATCCTGTAGCAATGGGCTCCGACGCAGGTGTTGGCCCCACCTTCCGTCTTGGTCGCCTGAGAATCGTAAAGGAGGCCAGCAAGGAGACCGGAGAAGAGGAAGGAGCCGAGCGGAAGATTGAGGATGAGGATGTTGTAGATGAGGCCATAGTACTTCAAGCCGAACAGCTCTGATGCTGTGGGCACTGAGACGGCGAGACGGACGCCGTAACACAACCCCACCACGACCGAACCGATGTAGAGCGACCCGGGAACGGCCAGAGCCATGACGACATAGCCCACGGCCATCAGGATCTGTGAGGCTGCGTTCCATAGAGGCCTCGGGGTTGCATGTTCCCTGCGTTACCCAAAACAAAAGTTGGATCAGTATGAGCATATCTACGCACCCATCGTAGGTTTTGTATCAAATATTTGACGAAAGACGTACCATCTAATATATCTATCTATGCACATAAACAATAGTAAAACAAAAAAACAAAAAGTTCAAAAGGTTATGAGCAAAAGATCAAATCACGCGTGCTACCATTACATCACGTAGACGGTACTCGTATGAAGTGTGCCTGCAGAGGCATAATAAACCAAGAAAAAAAAAATAGCATCTGGAACTTTTGGCTCTCTCATCTAATGCTCACCATATCTATCTACAATGGCAAGCCACACGATCCGTGCTTGGCTGCTCTAACGTTTACCATATCTAAAATGACGTAAATCGCACGATCCTCGACGGCAGAACGCCTCAGGTCGTGCCGCTTACGTCGTCCGTTCCTCGATCCCACGCTTCGCAGTTCTTTTCCTCGGAGACTTCTCTTCCAAGGAACTTAATAGAAAGAATGTGACTGGTGTTCCCACGGTCGGCGGTTGTTGGTCTCTAAAAGTTCAAAGTCACCGCATCCCGCACGTTAAGCCTACTAATCCGAACTACTAGTCTGCACTACGTTATTAATCAACAACTATTTGTCTGTGAAGTCTAAAAGATAAAAAGAACAAAAGAAACATCCAACCAAACCCACCAAATATGACTTGGTTACCCGTAAAAGAACGGTCGCTGCTTTCGCCTTCTTCGCCTATTTTGTCCATCAAAATCAAAACATCGAGACGATATCGATTAATTTAGTTCATAAAAATCTCGATTAATGCTATCAAATATTATCATCATTTTGCCCACACAAAATTAAGAGATCTTTTTCCCTTTGTTTTGTCTTCAGTTCTAATAAATCTTCCTTCTTCCTTCCGCCCGACCAACCCTAACAATCAATCACCTTCCAATTACGAACCGTAATCAGTAACGATACTACTAATAAACGTAAAGAGAAGAAAGGAAAGGCATTTGATGGAAGGAGAGTGGGAAGCGGTATGTACTTGATGAAGTACTCGGAGATGGTTCCGGAGGTGATGCGGCCGAAGAAGCCCCAGATGCTGAGCATGGAGACGAAGATAGAGACGTCGGTGTAGCCCAAGGCCAGCCCCATCTGACCCATGTTGTTCATCACCGCCATCCCCGTCCCCACGCCGCACAGGAACGAGGAGAAGAGCACCCAGAAGTCCACCGTCTTCACCGCCTCCACTATCGTGTGGTCCTCCCCGATCTCCGGCCTCCCCTTACCCTCCGCCTCATCCTCACGGCTGCTCATCTCTCCGCCGTTTTTCGCATCCCCCTCTGCCGCCTCCTCGGCCAGCAGCGGCGCCTCGCTGACCCCGCCGTCCTCCGACGCGCCGCCCCGCGGCCTGCACCTCGCCTTCAGGCTTATGTGGATAGGCACCGCCGCCGGCGCCGCCAGTAGCACGAGGAGCCCCGCCGCGAAGAGCCTGGACACGAGCGCGCCGTGGCGGCCCGTGAGGTCGAAGGCCAGGAGGTAAACCGCGATCACCACCGCCATCGCGTTGATGACCCCGAAGTACTTAGCCTCGGCGCCGTCGAGGTCCGCCGCCGAGTCGTCTCCGGCAGGCGGCGATTCGCGGAGGAAGAACATCGCCGCGGTGCAAACCGCGGCGGGGACGACCGCGAGCATGAGGAGGAACGCGGCGGGGCTGTCGGCGAACAAGGCGGAGCAGATATCGGTGAAGATGGCGGTGCTGAGCCCGACGTAGCCCTTGAGGATCCCCGACACCGGCCCGCGGTTCCGTCGGAAGTTGCGGATGCAGGTCACCAGCACCGCGGTGTTCATCCACGTCGTGCTGTTCCCGCCCATGCACAAGAAGACGCACATCTGCGAGGCACCGAGAAACCCACTCAAGAAACACGTACGCACTCACTACCTGTTCGGCGAAATGCCTCCGCCGACATCAAACGAGAGAGAGAGGCCAGGACGGCAGACCTGCCAATAGGGCAGGGGGCGGATGGATTGTCGGACGACCAGCCACTGGGCGCCGTAGCCGACGAGGCCCTCGACGGAGCCGATGAGGAGGATGATCGGGGTGGGAAGGCGGTCTGAGGCGAGGCCCGCGAGGAGTCCGAAGGCCTTTCCGATGTCCTTGGCGACGGACAGGTTGTTGAGCTGGAGCTGGGTGAGGCCCATCAGGCTCTTGAGCGCGTCGGAGTAGTTGGAGAAAGTGTAGTTGTTGCCGGAGATACACTGGACCCACACCGCCGTCACGAACCCCAACCACCTCCCCACTCCCCTCCCCTCCCATCCCGTTCTCCAATCCCCCATCCCTCTCTCTCTCTCTCCTCTCCACTCTAACAAACTCCAAGAAAAGGTTCGAATCAAAAAAAAATGGGGGGAGGGAGTCTGCTACTTTAAATAGCGCGCGGTATTACCGTTAACCAAAACGGCGTGTGCGTCTTCGGCAGTGGCTCGTCGTTTACGACTGTTATAGTAAGAGGTTATCAACACAGATTTGAGCTGTTAAAGCCAAACAGAGTTGCTGAGAGAGGCGGACAAGGAATACGTGCGCGAGATGGTTTCGGTGTTCGTCTCCTTCCTTGCGACTGCGTAAAAGAGATTGACGTCAAAGCATCATCGGTGCGTAGGAAGGAAAGCCTTCACGAATACGATCCACAGATTCGTCGACGTCAATGAAAGCAGGCAGTTTCTCTTCATTCGTTGTGCTTCACGATACAATCTCCGACTTTATGTGGTAGGCATTTTCTGAGGGGATTGATGCGAGCTTCAGTTGTTTTTTGTGTGTGAAGCTACTTATCATCTTTGTTGATGTAGCGATATTTCTTGCTAGTAGACAAACGAATAATTGATACCGTTCAACGTTTGCTCCATATATACACATTGTATTAGGCCAACAACGTTTTACTCCAATCCAAACCTAATATATGGATCTCCATCAATCACATCATCGCATTTACTGCATCGACATATTTTCCGAACCGAAACAAATGCATCGTAACCATTCACGATCACATCCATGACCCTACAAATAAGGATATTCTCATGTCAGTACAGCACAGATTAATTACATATTATTTTTTATAATTAATTATCTTTTACATTCAGATATCCATATTTTTAAAAATTATTTTAAGATTTTTATAATTATAAAAATAAAATATTTAACTCTGTTTTATTGATAAATACCGTAAAATTTATCATTGAGTACGTACTGACTTTATTTCACTTCGATGATTTATCACTGAACATATTTTCATCGAGGATCATAATATAACTTTTAAAAGTATAAGAACCAATATCATTATTTATAATTAGCTCACATTACTCCCACGTCAAAACGAGAATACAGGTAAAAGTGGACCATTTTAACACATACATCATAGCCAAATATGATATTATCATAAACTGGAAAACGTCACATTTAATATCAAATATAAAATATTGATGTTAGCCTTTTAGGGTATGAGTTTTTGAGATCTAATGACACAAAACTAACTTTTATAGTTGAGTTCTTTTTAGTTAGTATCATCCAAATTCAAATTCAAATCAAAGATAGGTACTTAAAAACTAAACGAGTAGCATATGGAAAGACATTGCGAACACGAACGTCATCTAGTTCTTGAAAAATTTGTTTTATAAAATTATTTTTTCTAACACAAAATGCCGAAAACGTGTTTTCAGCACACTGGAAAGAAACATGTGGCTTAGCTTTTGAGCGTGGCCAGATATTTAAGACCGACAGGCTCGACGAGTCAACCCAAAACAACGTGGTCGCATGCTGATCGCTTATAATTCCGAAAGCAACACTCCGCCGTGTCGTGTTGTCCGTCTGAAGTAAACAGTGGGCCAAAAATATTCGAATGCACCCCTCGTTTCGGTTGAATCCAAATTGGAATCGAACGGGCGTAGGTCGACACACGAGTTGAAATTTCTCGTAGTCGGGGCCGTGTACCTGACCATATCAATCATGTCTATCTTTGACCTTTCCTTCTTCTCGACGAGGAGATGAAGCTGCAAAACAACTTCCCTAATAACTCCATTATTTTCTGGCTCTGTGAAGATTTAATAACCTGAACACGAGGCAACTGCGCCAGTGTGGGCGGCGGCGTGCATAAAGGCCTGCTCTCTCTCTCTCTCTCTCTCTCTTTATCGCTCTTCCTCAAACATATGCATAAAGGTCTGCTATCTCCTCAGTCTCTCTCTCTCTCTCTCTCTGCCACTGGGTTAATACAATCTGACCGATTATATAAATATCTGAATCTAAAATATTAACTAGAATAGCTAAGTAAATCTTAATATAACTCAAGCAGATTGGACGGGCCTGCAGAAGAAAGGCCTGCAAAAGATGGGAGGACGGCCAAGAGAAGGTGACGCCAACAGAAGGAAACAAGAGAAGGACGAGAGGGCGGCGGAGCGAAGGCTATGGGCGAGACTGTGAGAGAGGGAAAGGAGACAGGCGACCGCAGCAAGGATAGGGATGGCTTTGTGACAACTTGCTAACTGCAACATCAATCAACACCAAATCAACAACAAATGGAGGAAAAGTAAAGATCAAAACGCCATGTTTCTTGTTATTTTATCCTATAGGATCGAGTCGGTGTTATAAAAAAGAAATAAGTTAAGGAAAACCTCCATGAGAAGTGTCGTTTGCAAAGGTCGATCAGAGGGCATGAAGTTGTGTCACTTGAAATTGTGTATCCTTTTGGCAGATTCAAGTGTATTCGATAAAAGCATGGCGATTGTCATCGGACCAACTCCACCAGGAACTGGGGTGATAGCGGAAGCTTCCGTACAAGCTTCTTCGTAGCAGACATCACCAACCAGCCGATAACCTCGAGGGCTTTCTGCATCCTGAAATGATCAGAAGAAACAATTGAGTCCACCACCTAGTAAGATAATGCTTCTCCACATGTACGAGTATCACACGAAAGATCCAACCTAATACGTGTTGAGAGAATAAAGGAAATAATCACAATAATCATCATAAGATCCACATTTCTCGTAAGTACAGTCAAAAGCATGTATCCACATTTCTCATGTATGTGTGCCCACACATAACAGAGATATCGAATTAAGTACTCTGGTTTTACCAAGTATCAAGAACATTGGATTTCAAACATGATTATGCATGAGGCACATACTTCAAGCATTTTCCTTGGAAAAGAAATACTTGGTTGATCAAGAATATCGTGTGCATGAAAGAGGTAAAGACTTGGTTTTGATTCCAAAAGCATTACAAGAAACTTCACTGAGTAGCAGACACTCGTATCAAAAGCAAAAGATCAATGTTAAAGTGTAATAATGTTTGATGGCAGCAACCAAAACTACACTTATGTTTGTAAGGTTGCCTATGCACAACGAAATAAGATAAAACAAAGAAAAGAATTTCCTCCATCGTGTAAGGTAAACGAGAGAAGCAAAACAAGCAGTAAATTTCCAAGAAATACACAGTAGATATGTAAGCTATGCATTTCAGATGTCTGTATAATACACATGGTTCCCTCGATACCAAAGCCTCACACTTCCTAAGAGAGCTATCTGGAGTTACGGCCCAGTTTCTTAGATCATGCTGAGCACCAAATGGGGACTTTCCAATAACTGTTATACCCAGTGTTCATTTATTGCTCATAAATGTTTGTTGGGCATGTGTTCATGTGTGTATAAATCCAATCACTCCAGGCTGAATCTGACTGAACTTGAATACATGTTTAATCGGCACAAGAAAATAATTTTGCTTCATCTAACACATACAGGAATTGATCAAGTACACTTCAGTATGTACACACTATACAAAAGACATCTATTCATATTCTGATGTGAATCCAGAATGACTGGTAAGATTGGCCCACTTCTAGGAGATCAAGTGACATGATACTATGTTTTGCCATCAAAAGTGCAGCAGACATTGATAATCAGAGCTGGTACTTGTAAAGCCTATAGAAAGTAGTGTGGAACATGACACGTTGATAAGATTGCATGGCTAATTATTAAATGTTTACATAAAAGACTAGAAAACAGTTATATTCTTCGTTATGGACATTAGGAATAAAGAGATAAGAAAATCATGCCGCAAACGAAAACATGATAGTTTACATGGAAATAACAACGCTATCATTCCCAAGTTCAAATATCAGTAGTGTATACGTAAGCACTATCAAATTGCTGCAAATGTAGGAACACATTTCTAGATTATAAGGAAGCATAAATGATGATACAAAAAGGAAGCATCTTACATCAACTGGATTTATTCCGACATCTATCACGACTGCCCCTGGCTTTATCCAGCTGCCTCTTACCAAGTTGGCAACCCCAGCAGCTGAAATCACAATATCCGCTTGTCTTGTAACTTCCTCAGGATTTTTAGTATGAGAGTGGACTATGCTGACGGTTGCATTTGCTTTCTGTTGAAGTCATGAAAGCCTAATTAGCACAAGGCATAGAGTAGAGGCCTTTAAACAACAAACGGTCAGGATCTTCTACAGTAATGCAAGATTGATGTAAAGAGTAGTACTTGCAGCAGCAATGCAGCAGGCATTCCAACAATATTGCTCCTGCCGATAACAACAGCTCTCTTCCCCTTGATTTCAACTCCATGCCTGTATAATAATTCCATGCATCCCTTAGGAGTACAAGGAACAAACAAGGGGTCCCTACCTTGCATAGCAAGACGACCAATATTCAACGGATGGAAACCATCCACATCTTTCTCAATATTAACAGCATTCAAAATGTTCTCCTCATTCATATGCTGCAAAATACAGTGTTTCTCCTAAGTCTTTTTAGTAAAAAAAAACAAAGCACAAATTCAAGACCAACTGAGAACAAGATAAAGCATCAGGCATCCAAATTCTTACATATAACAAAAAGAGAAATATATGGCTTGCTTATGCTCCAGACTGATCTTAGCACACATATGCTCGAACTAATTTCCCGATGTTGTAAGAAACAGCCTACCCTACAATTCTCTTGACATTTTGAGTTACTGAACGAGATAAAATGAGTACAGTTCAAAAGATGGATAGGATTTAAATGCAATTCCACGTGAGAAGAGCACATTCCACATCAATAAAGAGCCACGAAAGCTAAAGATAAACAAATATCAAGCATCTTTTTAGCATCTACTACAGCTGATTTGTGCATGTTGAAATAATAATTCCATCCAACCAAAGGAGAAAAAAAAAAAGAGTAACATTAATTTGGTGCAATGTAAGATATCTTCAGCAAGTGCATTTGCATAGAAACATAAAATGATATAAAATAATTTGTACCTGATGAAACACTTGCTAAGAAGAACATATGCTAGGCATGAACACTATATGAAGATAAATAAATCCCATAGCATCTATTTTGAATTTACTGGTGTTTTGTGCATGTTGAGATAATAATTCCATCAAACCAAATAAAAAAGAAGTAGCATTTTATTAGTCCAATAAAAGATATCTTTGGCATATGCATTCACATACAAACAGGAAACAATATAAAAAATCTGTAATTTAGCAAAGCACTAGTTACAGAAATCATACACGAGGGAGAGGCAACTGAACAAGAATCCCATGAACTGATGGATCATTGTTGAATTCTAAAATATGCTTAATCACTTCTTCCTCTGTGCTGTCCTCAGGCAAATTAACTTCATAAGATTTTATACCCACTGCTTCACAAGCCTTCTTCTTATTGCGGACATAAGTTTGAGAATCCTTCCTTGAGCCCACAAGAATGACTGCCAAACCAGGAATGACACCGATTGCTTCCTTCATACCGGCTACTTCCCCAGCAACTTCATCTTTTATTTGGTTTGAGACCAACTTCCCATCAATAACCTTGGCAAGAGTATCCGTATTTGTTGCCACTACATGTCCAGATCAAGAAACATTAGGCTCGAAAACAAAAGCAAAGTATGGCAAAAAGAGGACGTCAACAAACAAATGCTTTTCAAGTGTCGATGAACTTGACTTCTTGGTCCTTCTGATTATAACTTCAAGGTTGAACTATTGATTGCCTCTAGACCACATATTTCCATAACGTGTCATACACACAACTTTGGTCTCCCTTCATACTTCCTCATAGTAAAACTTAAGGTTCTGATTGAGTAAACTCTAAAATTACATAACCAGGTCCAGACCTGGATTTTACAAACTGATGGAACCGCAACATAGACAAATTCTTCAAATATTAATAGAAAATTCGTTCTATTTACCCTAATTGCAGCTCCTCATTATTCAACTAGTGATCCCCACTTCTAGAATTCCCACAAGCAGCACAAGAAGAACAACGGTTCTAAAATCATACATACTATATATATACTATATATATAGACCAATATCATGGTTATTCTACTAACGAAAGACGGAAAGCATAAACCATCATGACGTACACATGAATAACCAACCCCAAAAGGTTCTGAATGGCCCAAGAGACTGATCAAAGAAGGAACCAAGAAAAAGTATATGAAACTTTGATCGGCATCACAGCTGAGCAATTCGGTACCAGAGAAAGCTGCATACGACAGGAAAAAACATCAGACGCATACCTGCGGCGACAGCGGATGAACTACAGCACCGCGACAAGGTCGATCGAGACGCGTTCAGGCGCAAGGGCGTCAGTTGGATGGAAACCGACGGCTGGAATTGGAAAGCCCTGATAGGGACAGTGCACCGGAAGGGAAGAAGCCGGGCGGTGGCCGAGGACGAGAAATCCGACATCACCGACGGAGCCATACCCGGCTGAGAAGAGGGGAGGGGGGAGGGGAAGCGGTTCCTTGGAAGGTTAGGGTGTTGCCGCGGGAGAGTGGATGCGGCGGATTCGTGACACGAGTTTTCTGCCGCGGAACTAAAATAAGCTTACGGCTCGCGACGTATCGGGTTGTGATTGCAATAAATAGTTTCCAAGGGTTCGGATTCGGATTCGGATTCGGATTCGGATTCGGAAAACAAAAAGGCTCGCCTCCCATTTTTGCTGTTTCCGATTTTCGAAAAATGTTTTTGGAATTTATCCCAAGTACAAATAAATAAGATGCCTTTTTTTTTTTCCCTTTTGTTTGTTTATTTGTTCGACTTGATTTCTGACTTCGATAGAAAAGGAAATACTATTAAAAAGTTAGAATATTATTTAGAGTGAACAGTCTTTGATTGAGATTGCTCCGTGTTCATGTAAAATGTGAAATAAATCACTGTCTATGTTATTTACCAACGAAAGTGGTTGGCTACCTTATAAGACTTGCTGAAAGAGCTCTCAAACCATCAACCTACAATTTTATTCATACACAATTAGGCAAATGCACAACAGAGACTAACAGATAATACAGCATCAAAGAAATTTTAGTAGTAATGTGGTGTGTGTGTGTGTGTGTGTATACATGTGAAAAATCTATCATGTACAACAAAGCCTAAATAATAATACATAAAACTCAAACCAAAGATGATGATATAGCGATTCGAATAAAACGGGAAAGATATGAAAAACAAGAACTAGCATCTCGTTCATTAGGCGATGCATGCATGGGGCTTCCACCGGGTGCAATGGACTAAATAATGATAATGGAGGAATGTAAACAATCAAATGTACCGATATTTTGACAATAAATTTTCATCAAAACTATCTATAACCTTATTCACTTATCCACCTGCCAATGCCATTCGGTCGAATTGGCCCACCATCTTAAAGGAACAAAAGGTAAGCAACTAACCTTAGATAACCCGATACAACCCTAATGGTCTTTAAACACAATTATTGCCATGATGTCATCTGCTTGTAACCATGCGGATAAGGCTCCCATCCAGAGTCTGGCTCTTTCCGCTTCAATGTAGTGTCTGAACTGGAAGGCTGTGCACCGGTCTTCGGTTGTTCTTCCATCCATCGACCGTGACCTTGCAAAAAGAATTGTCTAAAACTGCTGCCTTCTCTGATCCCACCCTCCACGGACGTCATACCACCATTCAAGTCAAGACCAGGTTGCAAAGACCCAAAACCAGCCATGTTTGAGGGCATAGCCGCACCTATAAGAAAGGGTGGCCTGGCAGATGTTAGACCAAGAGCTGCTGAGCCAGTAACATGCGGCATGACTGTTGCACCTCTGGAGTCTACCATGTAAGAAATGTTTCCAGGTGAATAATATGCTGGGGGGACTGACACGGAAGGCCCAGTCGGGAGTCCAGTATATCCATAAGTGGGGGTTGGCATGTTTGTATAAGCCATCAGTGGCCTTGCGACAACAGGAGGCTCCATCTTCAGTCCTACTGATAGAAAAGACTGCTGCACTTGGTTGTCATTAGCTTTCCTTTCAACAGCAATTTTTGATCCCATAATTTTGATAACGGGATCAGTGGGTGTTGGAACTCCAAAAGAATCAGAGGGTTTGGTTGATGACATATCAAAGTTGCAAGAATTACCAATATTGGGGAAAGATGGGTTATCATTCAGGTCAAAGTCTCTAAGAAAAGGCTGCCTGGAAGATGATGATGAAGCTGAAGACAGGCTCCGCTCTCCACTCTGGAAATGCAGCTTCAAGGATGAGGATGGACACATAGACGTTTCTTCATCTCCAAGGCGATTAAGATCCAAACTTAGCTTCTCTGTTCTTCTCGAACTAACTTCCACACATGAATCTCCGGATGGCAGACTAGAGGAAGCAGGCAACTCCTTCACCAATATGGGTTCATCACCCACCTCATCAGCCCTTTCAGCCACATTCAAATCAAATTCAAGCGAGTTTGTCTTTGGTTTTGAACCAGAAGATGACCTTTCACCATCAGGAGTTCTCCGAGGAGATGCTGGCCGAAAAGCACTGGTAGCAGCCGAACCTTTCCATCCCATTTCACCTCCGAAACAGAGAGGTGTAACAGGCAATCCTGGAGCTCCTTTTGAACAAGCAATAACAGCTACAGGAGCAGACACGCCGATAGGCATTTTCAAAATGGGCTTTAACGAGCATTCAGGTTCATCACTGCAAATATCTGAATTCAGATCGAAATTGAATCTGTCTGCGATAGACTTACCAACTGATTCCTGAGCAGGAACATTTGGTTTGGGTGATTCTATATTTTGCTCAGAGTTTTCCTGGTCAGGGCTCATGTTCTGTGTGATCTCTGACCCCTTCTCAGTAGATGTAGTAACAGAAGGACCATTTCCAGCAGATGAACTATTCCCACCAATTTCCTCGGTCACTGGTTGATCCTGCTTTTCTTCTTCAGAATCAGGGTTATGAGAACCAGTTGTTCCACCAGAGTTGACCTCAGGAGAGCTGCAAAAAGGCTCTCTATAATCAACCACCTCTTGCTCCACTGCTATAGCGACTTGCCTTGCAACCTCTAGTGCATCATCCAAACATTCAAGTCTCATATCTGACTTTCGACCAATTTCCTTATTTGCCTTGGTCCCCACGACTTTTAGGAAATCAGGAGAGTTCAAGAAATGACCTTTACGAATATTAAGATTGACCTCACCATCAGTGCCTTTAAGGACACTACTCATGGCTTCCTCCCTTTGACAAGGTAACTGAGGATCACCTGGATCGCTGAGGTTGCTGACAGTACAGGCAAGTTCATGAATACCACTAGCGAGATTTGCAGCTGTGTTGGACTCCTTGGCTGTTATTAAACACTTTTCCTTCCCATGGTCAAAAGCACCAGAATTTAGCTCATGTAGCATTGCCTTTGAGGCACACGAGTCACCATTGTTAGAATCCAACTTGCGTGAATTAGTCAGCTCTGGAGCAGCGACCGATGGTGTCACAGAAGTAGAAAACACAAAGGATGAAGAATTACTGCAAGTTTCTCTTTGATTGGATTTGCATGGTTTCACTTCCCTCATTTCCACATCCATCCCTCTTACGCTATCAGGGACATTTTTCAACAATGATGCATCAGGCTGATCATCTGTATCTCCTTCCCGACCAGATTGTGAACCAGTGCCAGTAGAGGACTTTCCTACTGCAACAGAAACAGAAGACCCCTCTATAACAGTTAACTTCTCCTGACAAGAGGTTGATACAAGGGATGACCCCGATGAACACACATCTGCTGAAACTGCATTCGGATTGATGGGATTGGAAGATGTAGAAATAGCTTTTTGTGATGCTATAACTTTTTCTTTATAGGTGGAATCATGAGGGGAACTGCCTGAACATACTGTGACATCAGCAACCTGGATCTCAGTTCCTGCCAATTTCACTTCACATTTTCCTTCACCAATTCTTTCTGTGCATGGGGGAATATCAACAACTGAATTTACTAAGTCCATACTTTTTTCATTCATCTGCACATCCTCAAAAGGTTCAAGCTGATCACTTTGACAAGTCCCACTTGTTTCCTGATCATGGCAACTTTTACCATCATTTCTTGCATGATTCCACTTATCATACAAAATTCTAGCCTTCTCCTTAATTAGAATGCTTTTGTGATCAAGAAGAAGTTCGATGGTAACTCCAATTCCAGAGGCAGTTATCTGTTTAAGCTCAATTGGAAACCTCTCAAAAAATGTCAATAATGAACTTATCAGCTCTTCAACACCACTAACATCAGCATGGAGCTTCAGTGCTTCTTGAAGCCATTGGTTAAGAAAAACAAGCCCATTCAACTGGAGAAATTGATTAACACATTCCTTATTGTCTGTAGCTGCTAAAACACTTGCAACTGTAGACCATTGTCTTACTGCATCACCTAAGTTACTCGTAACAGAATCATTCAGTTTCTGAATCATGGAGAGCAGCTCTTCAATCCTAGGGAGACTCGAAAGGCCATCCCTCATCTCAGTTAGGGTGAAAAAATCTTCTAGCGTCATTCTAGCTCACAAGATCAAATGGAGTCGCTAAAAGCTTCAATGTCCAATTCCTTCCACCATGCTGCTATTTAAGTCATCAAACCATGAATAGGAAGAGAAAAAGCATGTGATATGGCCTTTTTTCCTGCAATATATAGCATTATTTGGTCAGGAGGGTTGTGAAAACATAATGGTTAGACAATTTTTAACATTTCCTTTCAAATAACATAAAATTTCCATATATAGTATAATGCAAAAGTTAAGAAATAGTATAATGAATTATTCAAATTCAACCAACAATGACTTCTTGGCAATTTCGCAAACCAGTATACTCTGGGTAAGTTTTACTTTTCTTCTTATTGTCATACATCGCTGGTCATTCTAATCGGTGTTCTGTCCTTCTACTCTTTTTTCTGTCACCCTTATAGCTTCTCCGCTTGTTTTCCATTATAGATATCTCCATTTCTCTTCCACCTCCTTTTCTGCATTTCATCTATACATGTATTTGTGAAACTATAGCCCAAACAAGCAACCAATTATGTGCCCATGAACCACATAGGTATTCTGCGCTGATGGCCCAGCAAAACTTGCACTTTTGACACTAATAAGCTCTAGGTTAAATAGTGGTACATCACAGAAATCAAAGTTGCATTCTCAGAGCACCATGCCATGAAATACTGAAAAATAAGGATATTTCCCATTTTCCCTGACATATGAGAAGAATTTATGTGTTGAACTTCATTGATAAAATTGCTTTACACCAGCAAAGAACCATATATTTCATAGTCCATATTGCCTCACAGTAACTGTCTACCACTAAGATTGATCATTTGATAGATATCAAAAAAATATATGATCCAAAATAAGTGGAGAATGAACATTTGCTTGAAATATTTCCTAAATAATTGTTTTATATCTTTGAAAACACATGGACCCTTTAATTATATCTTTGTTGTAGATAACATATCAAAGTCACCTCATTTCAAAAGAATGAACCTAGTACACAAGCCTTCCACTAATGTGGGGCCTCAACGTAGGCAGCAGTCTTACATCTATATTTAGAGGTTGTTATTAATATTACTAATATTACTAAGCTAATGTACAGAGCCACCTCATCTGCTTAATCGATATTACTAATATTAGTATCCCTATTCAGATTATTAGCAGTATAGATCACACTTTTCTTTCTAGCTGTTTGATGGAGCTGGTAAGAATACATAGCCTAATATCCATGAACTTGAATGTATTGACCATGGTTGCAGAATATGTGAACAGAAAAAGGAGTCCTAGTTCCAAATAAAGTAGTAAACATTACTGGATACAACTAAACCATGTTTAACAATAATAACATAGATTCGTTTGTTTTACCTTGAATAAGCTAAGACAATGGTAGAAAAAACTTAATTGAACTGTTGGATAAATAAGGAATCGCCAACCTTGAGAAAAAGAAAGACATCCTCAACAAAAACAAGGTCCACATATATGCAGAAATATTCCTGTGTCAGTTATCTGGATCCTAGACATGAAGGTTGCAATGGAGCAATGAAGTTAAAAAATATATTTAATTTAAAAAATGAAATTGGTCAAGCATGCTCATGAAGCTGCTGAAAATTCACAGTATGCTGATCTTTACTAATCATGGGATACTAGTGAGCAAGAAGAAAGGACGTCAGGCCTCCCTATTCAGATACCTCTACATTTGATCTTTTGCTTTTTCAAATCCCAGTGTTCCACTTACCAGGATATGGTGCCACCCAAGTATTGCAACTGAAGGGCAATTTGCAGTTAGATCAATCCTTTATCTACATGTCAATACAAAACACAAGTCCATAGTGTGCGTGTGTGACTCATCAATTATGAACAAGTCACAACATCGGGTTCTAAATAATATTATATACATACATTTAGTGACAATGCCGCCAAATAATCATAGTCTATTCAGTAATCCGTAGCTGCTGCATACCAAAACAGAGAAATTTGGAATTTGACCAAAGAAAAAAAAAAACTATATAACCAATATAGAACATATTGAAGATTATGAGAATTCTGTATAGAAATTTCATTAGACTTCAAATGAAAAAGTTCCTGCTAAGATCATTTATGTCATGACTTTAAGTCATTGCTTGAATCATAAGAGGTAGAGATGGTGTAGGCATCGTACAAGTGCATTCTAGATGTGTACCGCCTCTGGCTTTTGCATCTCATCGGATAACTTAAGCCATGACATGAAGCATTTCTCTCCCACTAACAAGCACTTAAGCCAAGTTAATGAAGGGCCCTTGTGGGTTGGAGGCATAATTAGGCTAGGTCTCACGTGCCAGCTGCTACAACATGATTCTGTGTGACAATTCTGAACTTTGGCTATGTGTTGGTTTACCCCTTGAGGAGAACATGAAGCCTAAAATGAAAATGGATGCAATTGTATATAGGGCTAGATGTTACACATTTTGGGCCATATAATTCTAGGCTCGTCGAGCTAATGGATATGTTTTCTCAACACGATTGGTATCACAAAATTGGCAGACAAAGAGAGAAAAATCATGAAGGGTAAATGAAACTCAAGTCACAGAGTTGAATCCACGATGTTGATGTTCAGATATATAATCTTCGAGAATGATCACCTAAAATTTGCTATTTATGGAACATAGAGGGAAAAAGTGGTCCGAAATTTGCACAAATAGAACAAATCCAAACCTTACAGTCCTGAAAGCTATGAACTACAAGCTGAAAATTCATCTGAACCCGCACTCAAAGGGGAACGGAAGCAGAATAAAAGGAAACGCCTAAAACTAAGCATCAAAATTAGAAAGCAAAAACAAAGATCAGAAATTCTATCAAAATAAAAACACAACACAATGATTCAGATTTTAATAGAAAAACCTACAGATCTACACCACCGAAGCATTATAACAAAACCCTAAGCAACACCAAATCCAAAAGGGAAAAAAAAAAAAACACACACACACACACACAACAAGCGAAACACAAACAACAAAACGAGATATTTAGGGGCAAAAACCCAAACAAACCGCAGGACGTTCGGCGAGAAAAACTAGGAGAACCGAATCAAACTTCGGAGACAAGACTAAGATGAGAAGAATCGCATAATTCAAGAAAGGGAAAGCATTTGGGGTTACCGTCACTCCGCTGCCGCTGCCGTCGCCCCGGAGAGAAACCGAAACCCTAAAATCCAGGTTCGGAAGACGGAGGAGTCCCTCCGCTTTTGACGGCGGCTCTCCTCTTGTCGCTCACGCCTCCCACCCAACCCCGCTCGCTCCTTGTGCTCTCTCTCTCTCTCTTCGTCGAACCCCCTCCCTCCCTCCCCCTTTGGGTTTTCTCTCTCCTCTGTACCATCCCTTCCTCACATTCCGCCGTATTAAATTTAATTTTGCTTTCGATTCCCCCACGGGGCCCACCGCGCGGCACGTGCAGCGGGCGACGTGGGCCGGGCGGGTGGGGCCGGCCGCCGGACACGAAGAGGAAAGATGCGGGTGGGTCGGAATGGACCGGCTGTAGCCGGTGGACGCGAGGGGGGGTTGCTGACGACGACAGTCGGGGATCTCTCTTCCGTCGTCCTTCGTATTGAGGTGTGCAGACTCGAGCCAGAGCTTTCAACGACGGGGACAGCTGGGGACAGCTGTTGTCGCAACCACATCATAGCTTTTGTTTTTAGTGTATGTCTCATCCGCATCCCCATCCCAACGCTCGACATGTCTTAACATCACAAAAAAAACAATTCATAGCTATGTACGCAGATGGTACGATACGAAGATCGCATTCAAAATCGTGCTGCTGATCATGATCGGCCTGACGGACGATCTGTTCCCCCCTCTTCTTCGACGACGCATGCAAAAAAGAGATCGCTCTTCCAAATCATGGACGATCAAGATCAACCCCTCAAGCCATGATGGACGCATCAAAAACCGTGCGAGAAGAGATCAACGTCCGTCGTCAGATTTCAAAGATCGCATTAAAATTCGCGCTGGTGATCATGATCGACCTCACGGACGATCCGTACCATCCTTCTCTCCACGGTCCGACTACGGACGGAGAAGATCGCTCTACATCAATCGTGATCATCTCCGAATCGATCGATCATGGACGCATCAAAGATCGTGCCCCGAAGAGATGAGCGCCCGTGGTCAGATTTCAATGTAAAGGTGAGTGATTGACATGGACGGCAAATACAAAATGACGTCAACGGTCGTGATTGATCGTGTTTGAGATCGACATCAATGGTATCATAAATAGCTATTAGTCGATCATACATCGACATTAACTATGTAAATCATGTGGCATTGGTGTTGATAGCCATGATTAGCATTCAAAATATCACCGCCAAAGTATAGCTAATGATTGATCTTTCGAATCTGTTGGACGGTCCTAATCAGTCTCCAAAAACTATGACGAAGATATCAGCTTCTAATTAAATAGGAATAATTAATGTGAGAGAATATTAATATTCTCTACCAATGTATAACATCTAAACCCTGAAGAGATAAAAGTCCATATCTACGTATTCAATCCTCGTACTGTGTATTAAATCTACGCTAATAATTATACGTAAACCACTTGCTATTTTTGTCTGAGATATCTAAATCTATCCTATTATTGATGATAATTGCCGAATCTAATTTGATGATGCTATACAAGCACTGGCTGCACTGACTCGAGCTCGAATCCATGAGGAGCAATAGCCGCCGTTGACCCGTCCTTGAATGGAGCCAAGCTATGTTGACTGAGAGGATGGTGGTGTCCACGTGTAAAACATTTCTTTGGGGGGGGGCGTAAATTATTGTTTTTTATTTTTGGACATCGATCGCTTCCCTGTATTGGCACAGCCAGGGTTCAGCTTTTTCCACGCACAGCAAGTCACGCGAGGCGAAAGAAAGCTCCCACGAACGACGCGATTGGCATGTGCTGGTTCCCTGTCTGAGGCGCCGTACGAGGAGGTGCGAGGCCGTACGAGCTCCATGGTTGGGTGCTCCTCCGTGTTTGGTGGCTCGGTCGAACGACACTGGTGACAGGGTACTCGTTTTGGGCTCTCAGGTAAAACGTGGAGGTGTGAGATCGACGGCTCAGACGAGCTTCACATGGGATTGACGGTCGGATTTTGATCTAATATCAGGTCATTAGGAGTCGAATGCATGGGCAATTAGCTGGTCATTTCTTTGTTTTTTCTTATATGAGTGCACTTAAATCTAATTTGAATATTTTTTATTGGATTTACTATAAATTTAAATTAAAGAAATGATAGCCCAATCAGATTTATGTATATAGAAGTCTGATATAGAAAAATTATATACACGGATGACATGCGGGCTTATGACTAATAAAATATTTAATCTCTATGCATTCCTACCCTATGGCATAGGAGTGAGACAAGTATCCAAACATTAATTGATAAGATATTGATGAACACTCTCTTAGTCAAATTAAATATTCAAATATATCTCTTATTTTTTAATTATCAATAATCTAAAATATGATTAGTATATATCATGCAGCGGTTAGAACATATATAATCCTAGACTTACTGTGGAGATCAAATTTTGACATAGCACTCGTGACCATATGAAAATACTATTTTATCTCTTTTTTCATCGGGTCTATCATCGCTCGTGACCTGTGAGAGCTATGAACTAGCCTAACCACTACATGTCTTGCCCATGACTCTCACACGATGTGGTAACAGTAGATGCATACACCCCCTCCTCCCCCTTCCACTGTGACTAAAAAAGTTTCAAAATAGCACCCCTAGTTATATGAAAATATCATTTTATCCCTTCTTTCGTGAAGCTTGTCATTGTTTGCAACGCACAAGAGACACCTCTGTTGACCCCACCGGTCCAATCGTTGCATGCCTCGTCGATGAAGGCATGCACCCCCCTCCTCCTCCTCCTGCTACGATTGACTACGAGGGCACATGGCTCGCCCCTTCTTTTTCCTCATTGTAGTTGATGGTAGACCCTTTCCTTCCTCCCCTATGGCCGATAACAAGGATTGCGAGCAAGAGAGGTCTACAAACGATAAGCCGTTTGTTTAGGGTGAGGATTCCATTTGGATGATTTACTATGATTTCAAGTAAACTTTATGTTGTTTTTATTGTGGTGAAACCAATTTTTCAACATCATTTGTTTGATGTTGTTTATCCTATTTGAATCATAGTATAGTATATATAGTTTCTAGTATGTTTTGATTTTATTTAGTGTATCCCAATAGCATCTAGTATTTTTGTTGATGTATTGAAAATATTATAAAGCTATTTAAAAATATTATAAGTGATATCATATATTTAGGCTTGTTGATTTGGTTAATGTTAAGAGTGATCTGACAACTTTAGTTAACCCAAACCTAACTAATACCATTAGTTAATCTATCCATTTTGTTGAGCGCGGATCAAAATGTTGAAACTAAAGTTGATAATAGTATATCAATCACATCCTTATAAGTCAATTTTATTTTTGCTCATACGAGACTAATCGAAATATTACAAATCTATCTAGATCATTTATAATATTTTTAAATAGATTTTATATATTTTTTTATTATGATCATCAAAATACTATAACAAATCCATTTTCGATTCATATTTGAGTGATGTTTTTAAACCATTATAAATATACATTTGAATCCTAATATAGTAAATCAATTGATTTCTAATTTATTTTGATTTTATTTAATTCATTTGAAATATTTTTTTATTAGCATTATTATGTTTTTATTGATGTTCCGAAGAAATTATAAAACTACTAGCAAAAAAAAAGTTGGCCAACGCGGTTTTTGTGTTTTTGTTTTGATTTTATTGAGTTCACTTATAATATTTTCTCTAAGCATGATTATATTCCTGACTAAGTATGGTGCCAACGCGGGTGACAGTAGAGGCTGTTTTGGAGGGACCGTGACATGAGAGGATGGGCACGGGAGGTGGTCCAAAGGGGAAAGGCGAGTAGGCGTCTCCATCACAGGCCTATCCGGCGGTCAGAAGGAGCAGCGGCGGGGCACACCAGCGAGGCCTTAATTCGCCGCTGATGCTGACGCTGCAGTCCCTCTCCGACGCACACTCGCCGTCCCTTTCCAACAACTAAACGTGGTGGGTTCGGGTGTTACTCCGCACAGTAAAAGGGGAAGAGGGATGTACCTGCGTCGCTTCCTCCACTCCTCTCTTCTGCTGTCCACTGTTCGCACCGCGATTGTACTTCGTCGTTGCGCCGTGTCCGTCTATCCTTTGTAAGCAGTGCGCGGACTGGAAGGACGATGATTCTTGGGACTGCTCATTTATGTCTTAAATCTTCCAAGGCTAGTTCGCAATAACACTTCTTTATTAGGCCTCTCACATCCATTAATCCCTCTCTCTCTCTCTCTCTCTCTCTCTCTCTCTCTCTCTATATATATATATATATATATATATATATATGATTCTTGGGACTGCTCATTTATGTCTTAAATCTTCCAAGGCTAGTTCGCAATAACACTTCTTTATTAGGCCTCTCACATCCATTAATCTCTCTCTCTCTCTCTCTCTATATATATATATATATATATAGCTTATGCATGGATTTATCTACTTACAAACTTTGGGCTTCAGATCCTAAATATATACGTACATACAAACTTTTGCATATTTATTATTTAAACAAAAAATAAATTCCAAAAAATAGATTATAACTATAAATTTTTTTTTTAGCCGAATGTCTCGCTGAACACTCTTGTCTACGTAAAAAGATTATTTTACCTCATAACATTAAAAAAAATTTACTCGTAACCCTAATCACATTTCTTTCGCTTAGCTTGTCAACCCTAGTCATGGTTGACCATAACTCTCACATGAGATAGGAGGGGAGTGAGGGTCACGATCAATGCTGTAGACCCTATTGGTCATCTCCATCCTCGTTAGACCCATCACCACCTCCCCCCTCTTCAAACTCGTAACATTATGTAAGAAAACTAATTTTTTTAAAAAAAGTAAATTAATTATTTGCCTTTATAAATTTTGATAATGATGAGAGAAGAATGTGAAGCGCTAATCGAAACATGAACACCTTAACTCCAATACAACAAGTAGATTCGAACATAAGTTGGGAAATGACATTGCTGACCATGCACCACAAATATCCTTAAGCATTGTCAACCACAATTACTCCTTGCCTCCTCACCGACTAAGCCTACAAAAGATGGGTGGGTCAAGGCAACACACACGGAGGAACGAAAGGGTATCCCCTCTAGCTTGCACTTTACCTTGGTTGAACTTTGCACCAGAACAAATAAGGAGACCGGTTCCAAAGAAGGGAGAAAGAGGGAAGAGTTTCATCTTTATCCTACAAACATCAAAGGGTATTTTTCTAGGTTTATTCCTGATGATCATTTTTTCTTATCTTGATCTGCTAGTGACTCACTGGAATGATCATTATTTTGTAATTTTTTTAAAATTTAAAGGATATCATTTAGAAAAGATAATATGTCCATGAACTGAAAGAAAAATCAACAAAGGTTGCATCAACAAAATCATATACTGAAAAGCTGAAAGATGTGTTGCTTTGGGAAAATGAAAATTGCATTGTTTTCAGACAATTACCTTTTGGTGAGATGACTCTTGAATCGGAACGATCATAAGGTTGAAATTTCTAATTTGATCAAATAAACTTTTTCTTTTTTTGTTTTCTGACTTGGCCTCACCCTTGGATCTTGCAAGTCAGAACAGGTCAAATTGACAAGTAATGTAAAGAAAAATATAGAATTTGGTGTCTTATGTTATGACTTAATCAATTAAAGAAGACAAAAGCGATGAAGACTATTCAATCTCAATAGGACAAATCAACGAGCAGTGCGGCAAATAATTCACAGCTCGCTTCAAAGGCCTACTCGAACACACTTGTAAAACTATAGGCTGGTAGGAGGAAAGACAAATTGCAGCTACGTGACAGTGTTTGCAGAAGAAAGATTTTAGGAACGGGGCGTATATTTGTGCGTTGGAAAGGTAGCGAACAGTGGCACCAATCAAGACAAGAGCATGCATATATTGTCACATTGAGTTCTACGCAACAAAATGCAGTAAGAAGTAATCATTACGGTGTGCTGAGGACCATGCAATCAATACATACCTCGAGGAGACCGTCTGACGCTGAGAGAGCTCTGCCATTCGACGAGCAATTAATTTCGGCATACTTGTCCCGGGAACCGGCAGCTTTTGGCAATGACAAACCTAACTATAATCATGAAACGGCATCATTAAAGGTGACACAGGCGAGCATGTACCATAGTACATTCATTTAGAGAGCACTGTAGTAAAAGCATGTTCACAGTTCTTTTTTTTTTTTGCCTCTCTAGCGGCCTTCTCCTTAGCCTAATAGCAATTTAAATTAATACGAAGGCAACATCTCGGAATATAAACAAAAAAGATGAACTCACTTTTTCCGGATCGTGGCCCTCCTATCACCCACTTGTTCTTTGTGGCTTTGATTGCTCCGCTGGTCCAAGTCTTCAGTGGTAGCCGTCACTAAGAAGCAAGAAAAAGAGTGAAACGATAGGAAAAAGGGATACTACGCCCACACACACAGCTTGATGCACACCGCACAATATTCCGATCACGACGTGGAACAAAACAATCCAATAAACGTGGAACTATCACGATCTATAGACAAAGGCAAAACACTTGCCATGCCACCTTTCAAATAAGCCTGTTTAGTGGTCAAAATAAACGTGGGAAACAAGAAGAAAGAGAAAAAACCTCTCCTTCCGTCGGTAGCAGCAACAGCAGAGCTCCACTGAGCTTTCCACGAATTCGTTATCTTCAGTGAAAACAAAGATGAGATTCTTGATGTGTTATAAGGTATTTGAGAAGGCTTCCTCCTGATAACCGAGATCATCTAAAGACTGGTTTGGCTGCAACTGGTTGACTTACAGAAGACGGGACACCAACATTAACCTGGCAAAACAAGTGAATGAACATATGTACTGACGGTAAAGGAAACCTGTTTGACGATGGAATATTGTGGCCGATATAATTTCACAAAATTTTCTCTCAGATTATTTATAAACAACCAAGCAGAATTTGGCTTGCATCAATTGCTAATCAACAATTAATTATGTCGATTTGGCTTGAATTAATTGTGTGATTGAACCAATCATTGTCGCTATAAAGTTTTTTGCAGATTCTAACAAGGCAAGGCAATAGAATACTTAAACAAATATATAATTCATAACTAGTGGTCCATCAAATTTTATCTTTTCTTTATCGTTCTTTTAGTTCAGCATGATATGTAAGACAGATTTCTAAGTCTTCAAGATACTATAAAGATTATAGACGCTGTCAGATGCATTATACCAAAGAAGATTAGATGCATACCTCAGCAGATTTGAAGAGTTCGTGTAAAACTTCAGATAAAGTTGGATGCGCATGAACAGCAAATTTTATATCCTGTTGCAATAGAACAGTTGTAACTTATTCAGTAAATAGAATTATTTTTAATTCAACAAACACAGAATCACAAAAATTAATTGCCTGTTGTCAACTGAAATGTTTCTCCTGGAATTTAATATATCTTTTTTGTTTTAAAGCCATAAAGAAGTGGAGGTATAGATGTTAAAGACACCATCACATCATGAGCTTCCAGAAAGAATATTTGAACGATTTGTTAAGAAATATTATTTTAAATGTGAAGATCAATGTTAAAACAAAAACATTAGATCTAGCTTTATGCATTATATAGTTGCAAAGATGTTCAAATACAACAGTACCTGGCATCATTACCAGTGAATAGAAACTTTAAGGGTCACTTAACAGGACTGGCGTTCAAGATGGTTACGATTATTTGTTTCACTTGCATCCCATCATCATCATCATCATCCAAGACTCTTCCAGATGGTGACACTCAAGAATACAGGACAATCTAAATTTTATGGAAAAGTTCATGAATGATTTAAAAGAAAATTTATGAATGGCTACTGGAGATAACTTTCTAATCAAGGTAAAGTTTAAGCATCTTCTGAAGAACCTCAAGGTCTAGCCAGTATGTTGAAAGATCTAACCTATTTAGTGGCAGTGTGCAAGATGCAATTGCGCGAACCCCAGAAACTTGACATTTAATGAAACTTTAAGAAAGGTGATGTGGCAATTACAGAAAAAAAACAATTTTATATCAATGATAAATAAGCTGATGAGAAAACAACACAGTCTACACCATCATCTAATAAGTAATGGTCCTTAAAAATAAACTATTTTTGGATAGCATTAAACTATAAATCAAGTCCTGCTAAAGAAAATGAAGCAACCAGAGCTCCTCCATATTGAAGCCCCAAGCATTCAATGCTGCAATATTCCGCAGTAAAGTCTAACTATTTTCCTTGGGCGTATGTCAACTTTTCCCTGGTAGACACAACAAAGTGGCAGACTACTCTGACGTTCCCTACCTATGAGTCTTCAAAGAGAACTTACATCTTTTCTAGATTTTACAAAAGAAAAAAAAGAAACATGTCATATTAGGCCAAAAGCGCTTGAGAGATGCTTCACAGAGATTGATTTGGTGTAACAATTGCTATCCATAAAATAGCTAGTAGTTCACATGTTATAAAACTTTAAGTTTGTTCACATCAACATAAGCTAAATATTTCATCAAAAAGACATGAAACATAGATGAACCTAATAAGGGGGCAGCATACTATAAACAATTGTTTCTCAATTTTCATATGTAAAGGCACGACTGCAGTTCTTTTAGATGCATATAACGTGTAATCCAAGTGATCGTGAGCAATCACAAATCAAAATATTCAAGTGTGAAATATGATCACCTGTAGACGTGTTCCCAGGGCTATAGCATTTGATGCCTCATGGATGAGGTCTACAGCATGCAGCCCTAAAATATGAACTCCACGGATCTCCCCTTTATCAGGTCTGTATATCAACTGCATTACAAGAACAAATTCGTCAAGGCAAGCATAAAATCTACTGCAAGACAAACTGATTGCATATCCTACAAATTTTTTAGAAATGATTATTATTTATTTCATTCTAATAAAATCTAAGATTTAGAAAAAGTTTTAAGGGAGTAGATATATATATATATATATATATAGATAGATAGATAGATAGATAGATAGATACATAGATAGATAGAGAGAGAGAGAGAGAGAGCAGTACTACGAAAATACACCAAAGCCCCCTAAAAAGAAAGGTCCCAAAGTAATGGTAGCAAATACTGCTTGAATAAAAGATCTAGTATCCAAATCTTTTATCCTTCTTCTTCCTCCACTGCCACCTCTTCTTCTTTTCTCTTCCTCCTTCCTCCTCTTCTTCCACCACTCATCTTCTTCCTCCACCATTTGTTCCTTCTCCTTCTGCTTCCTCTTGAGTTTTCAGTACATACTGTGCCATGTATCGGTACACTGGTACTGATCGGTCTAGCCAAGGATTGGTATGCATGGTCCATCAATCCATGATAGGAAATCATTGGAAAAGTATACCAGTATTTTAAAGAAATATTTTTAAGAAAATGGTTTTGTGCTGGGTTTGCTGTTGGATGTAATACAAGTATATGATAAGTCTATGGAATGACATATATGAGATGATTAAAAGTATAGTTATTGATAATTTGATATAGGGTGGATTTTCATGAACATTAAACTTTTTATGATGTTCAAAAATACCATTTAAGAAATGGATTAAATGTTAAATTTCAATGTATTTCTATTTACTAGATCTTTTTCCTCCTCATGTATAAGTAGAATAGCTACTTGATGATCAAGATACTTATGTAACCTCTAATTGCTTATCATGATTCAATGTCAACATAGTCAAAATATTTTAGTGCCCGAGATCTATATGGCATAATGAAAAAACTTTTCTTGTGACCATGACAAAACATATCCTACTACTATTACAAAATTTTCAAATTAATATATCTCATATACATGCCTTCGTTTTGTATATGTGCACTAGAATAATATAACCGATTTTAGAAGTAGGATGAAACGCCATATTTAACGAAACCTGTGGCAACTATTTTCTTGGAATTCAAGTAACAGAACTTCAATATAGTTAAAGAAGGGATAATATTCTCATGGAATTGATAACTATCATAATGAGAGTTACACAAGCTTCCAGTCATGGCATAATGTGTTTTTAATTTCATAATAAGATAATGGTCCAAAATATAACCTTAGCGAGCCCCTCGCCTTCATTCTCTGCCAGAGCTTTTGTGTTAGCCTTGAAACTAGTCTTAGCAACACGTACTTCAAACCTATCCTTCTCACCTTTCTCCCTTGCTTGAGGCTGCAAAAGAAAACTCAGGAGTGGGACATCCAAACCTCACGTGTCACAGAAAAAAAAACACCAATAATTCTAACAGAGAGAAATTAGTGTATAACCTTGTTTTTTGCAGAAATAAACTAATGCATGACTAGAAACCACAACAACAACTAAAATTTTTTTCATGACTTAGTCTTATTTGAGTGAAAATTCATTATATTTTCACATTCAACCCCTTACAGAGGTCAAATGAAAAATTGCCAGTCACGAAGCAAATATTGACAAATTTCAAGCCAACATTATTTGAGCTAATTCTCATCCATCATAGGAGTCTATCCAAGTGAACAGCTGAATTTAGAAAAATCTAAAAAGTAATACCATCAGACGTATCTTGTAATGTGGATGCACAGTGAGGAGAAAAATCTATAGACATATATTTCTACCGGTGTTGGTAAATAAATGTGGATGTTGATCTTGCAACCAATAATGAGCTTGTAAAATGAAGATGCTGGTAATACATACTAATCTATAAAAAAATGGAGCTGTGCTAGTAAGAATTCTTAATTGTTGTTTTGTTGGAATGGCCACAAGTACCACTAGTTGATCCAAACTTTCAACAAAAGTCACCTGATGAAAAAATTTAGAAGAAGTCTTTCAAGCAAACAGTAGAAATCAAGTTCATGAGATAAAAGAAAAAAAAGAAACATTGTATAGTGTTGGATGATTAACCAGTACTCAATTATGGATTGGCTGTAAATCTAATTTGTATCAATAATTGGATAATTACAAATCTGATGCAATATAACCATTTTATTATTTATCTCAATTTATTATGACTTAATTTTCAATGGTTCATTAAGTTCTTGTTCATGATCTTATTTCACCTTCTGTCTCTTGATGCTCTTTTCTAGCATAAGTCCGGCTACGTGAAGAAACTTTATCATGTTAGAACATTATTCGATCTTGGAGTTAATTGTAAGCTAGTAGCAATGGTTGGATAATTGGATAATTACAAATTTGATGCAACATAACCATTTTATTATTTATCTCAATTTATTATGACTTAATTTTCAATGGTATTCATTAAGTTCTTGTTCATGATCTTATTTCACCTTCTGTCTCTTGATGCTCCTTTCTAGCATAAGTCCGGCTACGTGAAGAAACTTTATCATGTTAGAACATTATTCGATCTTCGAGTTAATAGTAAGCTAGTAGCAATGGTTGGCCAATGTTGGTAGTATCAAAGAAGGTTATCACTGAACAGCTAGCCACTAACAATGATAGAAAATTCCAACAATATAGTTAATAAATACCATGATCGCAAAGCATAATCCAACAATATAGTTATAAAAAGGAATCCACATTGCTTCTAACCAAAACCATGTAAAAATGGGGCTACCAACATCATAGACAACTTTAAGGAATGTAAAGACTTGTATGCTGAATGTTAGGACACCATGTAACTAAACCATGACATTTGCCGTAAGGACTAATATCAAACATCAAAACACATGTTTAAAGAGGACTCATGTTGATGAACAAAAGTCGTTATACTGGGCATTCAAAGATTATATGTCTGCAAGCTTCTAATGAGTTACAAGAGAAACGGAAGCTAAATCTGAGGTAAAGAATCATCCATGGAATAGGCATTGCCTGTAAGAAAACATATGAAAGCAGTGGCTGAGAATAACGTCATACCTCACTACCAAGGGCAGTGTACACATCACTAAATTCAAGTCCAATATAACCACTTCCTACAATAGCTATCCAATCTGGCACCGGTTCCAGCTTGAGTGCATGATCACTAGTGAACACAGTTTTCCCTACAATGTACCACCCGATAAATTAAAAGTAACTAAATTAATCAAATAAGAATGACAAAAGAATACTTGGATTAACCTATAGTAGATAAATCAAATTCATAGAAAATAGAAAGCATATCTGCCAAGTTACAAAGGATTAAAACAAATAAAAAAGAAACCATTATCTGTAAATTAAAAGTCAATATCAAGGAACAGTAGAAATTGAGAACCATAATGTTGTTCCTGGTTGCAGAAAGAAACGGAGATGTATGATCAACCTTTTTTTTTTTTTCATGGTACTTGGGTAAAAAAAAATTAAAGCTAGTACATATAAAGATACACTGAAATCTTACAAGTTATCCATAATTGTGGTATCAGTACACAAGGACAAAAAAGTAACAACTGCATCAAAACAAAAAAGTAAACACATCCGATATCGAAACATTTGGATATTGGTATAATATGCCGACAATTTTGAAACCCATAGGCTGTATTTCACATGAATAAAAGCCTATTATACATAAATCACGATATTTTCTACAATATCTTGGAAACAGTAATGTCCATCTAAAATGCACTCCAAGTCCATGTTGATTGTTGAAGAATGTCTAATCATGAATTTGAGTTGGAAATTTATACAGTAGAACATCTGAAAAAAAAAATCAGAAAAACGTACCAAAAAAGCAGAACAAAAATTATGAACAAAACATACATAATAGTTCTTTTGGTTATTATATATTAATATTTCCTCATCTCTGCAACCAAATACAAGAAGGAAATACAAACACCAAAGCAGAATTCCATCATTTTCACATGAAAATTTTCCAACATAAGCAACAGTATCATGCACTTATGTACATGCATAGTTGACAAATTTCCAACTAAATGAGTCAGAGAAAATAAAGTTAACCATCCACTTCAATGCCATTAGGTACAAAGGGAACAGATCCACTAGCTATTATTGTATTCCTAGCTGTAATTTCTGTACCAGGAAACCCGACCTTTCCATATTTCACCTTTTGTGTACCCTGAAAACATCAGTGTGTCATGGTAAGACCATAGTTCATGACTCTCTGACATCAGCAAAGAATGACAAATCATTTCAAAACCAAATACCTCATGCATAAGCAGAGGAAGAAATAAATATAGATTAGTGTTGAAGGGAAACACAACTCCATTGCTAGTCAATATAAAACATATTCAAGAAACAGTATTCCTAGTGTCTTTTGTAAGAAGTAAGAACAATATAGCAAAGAGCTATCAACATGATATTAGCCATCAATAATGGAAACTTATGGTATTTCTCCCAACTAAAACAGTTATTTAGAATAATCTGGATTATACTATTCAAGCGACACTTCATAAAATCCATGATTTAGTTTTCCTTTTGTTATAGTCATTGGCATTACAAATATACAGCACAAAAACAAAATTTTAATATGAATGGACATCTTTAATCTATAAAAGGGAGTGGCATCTAAAGATTGAAATGGAATAACCAGCACATAGGAAGGTTTTAGAGCTTGGATTAGCCCGTGCAAGTTTCTTCATCTCATTAAGGTAACAGTAACAGCTTAATCACAATCCTCTAGCACTTAAACATAGAGTCAATGTGCTTACAAAAACTCAGTAGAATATCAATGAACCAAACACAATACTCGCACAAACACACACCCAGATCAATGATCTGATATCTGAGAACAATAAATAGGTAATTTGATTGCAGTGATCATATAATACTAGTTTGTAGTATAGTTTATAAAGCATGGACATGCACACAACACAATACATACACATCAATACAGCAATTCAAAGATAGAAAATAAGCATACATGTATCATAAATGTATACAAAAAATAAAAATCAAATGTATATGTGTGTTTATAACATATATACATGCATCGTAAGTTAATATTTATGTCAGTTATACAGATCCTAATATTTTTTTCAAGTACCTGATGTGTGTCAAGAAATAAGAGGCTACTGTTAAGAGTCTGATATGAGCACAATAGACATGACAAGCATTTTGAAGAATTCATGCTTCATAAAGTATACTTGATGCATTCAATTAAGCACAAAAAAATATATAGTATTATAACCAGGGTTCGAGAGCGTAAAATCCTAATTAGTAAAATAAGTTGGTACTTCTACTTTCAAAGACACTGCACTCCTATGTTTCATTTAATATACATGTGCTATTTTCAATAAAAATCTAATAACATTCTTCTCTTTGCACTTCTCAGATAATTCTTATCATTGTGATGCTACGGCTGTTTGATCTACAAAGGGTTAGGAAAATAACAAGTCAATTGTGAATCAATTCCAAATTTAATTAACCCAAAGAAGCATGGAGTTGTAAGACTGGTACAGAAAGCATTAACACAACATATTTAATAAGCATAGTTCTTCTATCTTTTCACATTAGAATGGTGGGTTTTCAACGCAACCTTCCATGATATAGATTTTAAGCTATATTTCAACAAGATCACATGTTATACAGTTAGAGGAATCAGTATAAAAAAATTATTAAATGTTTTTGGCCTGTTAAAATAATTCCCATATAGATTGTCACAGAATAACTTATAATCGATAAAGAAAAATCATGCAAAACTAATATGTATCTCGATATAATGACCATAATATAATCTACTACAAACTAGAAACTCAGGTTACTCAGCTATTAAATGACGTTGCATAATAATAATTATGTACTACAGAAAAATTAATATCAAGCACAAGCAACTTACCACAATAGTGCCTACACCTGTGAGTATATCAACACCTAGAGCTTTCAATGAATTAGTCAAATTAATCTGAATTTTGGAAGCAAGATTATTTGCATGATCAGCAACGCTTAGTCTATTATAACCAGGAGATGTGACCTATCATTTCAGTGCAATGAAGCATTAAAACATGACATAAATTAGGATAATTTGATAAACAGACTACAGAAAGTCTCAGTGCAGTAGATTTTCACAGAAATATACTAAAGGTGGCATGGTCAGAAAAATATAATTAAGATAAATATTTAAATGCTCATGAAATAAATGACCCTGATGTAACAAAAAAAATCAAATAATAATCTGTGGCTTTAATATTGTCCAGTGAGACAAACAAAAGCTATGTTTAAATGTATGATAAATGCTTATTTGACTTCAGATCTTCATCATGGGAAACTGCAAAACCATTATGTTGAATATATCAGTTTACACTTTACATGCAGGAAAGCCTGTGTACATTTAACTACCAAGAATAAGGACCATTGTCCCATGTGATACCATCCATAGGAGGACTGGTGTACCAGTTGGCATCGGCACACCACGTGTTGGTATGCCAGTATGTATTGGTTTTTCGAAAAAAGGCCGAAAAATGACCAAAACAAAGAAAATTTCATTTTCTTAGAATTTTTTTCCTAATTTATTGGTATATAAGTTGTATTTACACAAGAATAAAGTGTATCTAAGCCATAAATGAATAGATTATAAGAGGAAATATTGAAATGATCTTTTTGAATCCATCAAGGAAAAACTGTCACACAGGAGGAAGTTGCTTCTCGTTGATCTTGAATCGCCCGATAAGGAACTTTAATCACAACAGTGTGAGAAAAAGTGAGAATGAGAGAATGACTGAAAGAGGGGGAAGGGAGGCAATTTAAAGCCCCAAAAGAGGCCCCAATGGTCAATTTGGTCAAACTAGACTGGATTCGGGTTGGTATCGATGAAATTAAGATTGGTACCGACCCATATCGATCGATACAAGACAAGTTTTGACCATATCGGCCAATACATACCCCGTATTGACCAATACATGGCCATATTTCAGAGTACGCATCGAAACGAGCTGGTATGCATACCGATCAACTAGCAAACCAGTACATACCACCTGTTTCTTACTAACTAAGAAGATTCTTCAGCCAACACAGTGATCATGAATGAGATGTCATCTGATCAAATTAAGTATTTTGTCAAAAACAAACAGCAAATGTAAAGTAAGATGGTAAATAGTGTGTCTCTTTGATGTTCCCAGCTATTCACATAGTTATTCAATGCCAGGTTAGACACTAATAAAACAGTATACAAATTGTCTTTGGATTCTAGACATATGGTAAGAAAAAGAAGAAATGAAGCTTGAAACCTGTAGACCCAGAGCCTTCAGGTGATGCTCATCATGAAGTTCACGCATGCGACCACTAACAGCAAGAAGAGCTTTAGATGGAACGCATCCTCTATTTACACAAGTACCACCAACAATGTCCCCTTCAATAATGGTAGTTTTTAAACCCTGCAAATCAGGTACCATAGTTTAGGACTCATTCTGATGAATAACAAGTCAAAGCATATGGAGAGCACTTAAAGAGCAAAAAGAAAATCTAAACGCTAACAGAGCACATCAAATTACTAACCAAGAGAAATGATATTCAGTCACAGACAGATACCAAAATCTTCTCATGTTTGCAGCATAATAACATACGTCAGGTAGTGTAAGAGAGTTGTCCAAAATATGGCTGCTCATAAGTTTCTCCACAATCCCTTTGCTATCTGCTGGGATTTTTCACCACAATCAAAAATGTTTCCTTAATATTTGGTATGTGCAAACAAATTTATGTGATGTCATGTAGTGTTCGCATGTATGATTTTTCATGCTTCCACCTGAGGATCTGAGATCACTCTGACACATAAATCATTATATGTGAATTTAACACAATTTTTTTTTTCAAACGGTACATGCTCGTCTGGAGTTCTACATTATAAATTTTATTTTAGGATTGGAAAACACATATATGCAGATATAAGTATAATATTGACCCATCATTGTGTCTGCTTCAGTTGTCACCCGCTCCAAGCTTCAAATAGCCTGGGTGTCTGTCTGAATTCAGTGCTTACAATATACCATAAGGACCAGGATAATGAATATACCTTAAGCTCAGGATAATAAGAATAAGTAACACATAAATTAATATAGAAAATTTCTGTAAATTAAAAACAGAAAAAGATCAAATGCTTGAACCCAGACTGGATGTTACTGAATGACATATTACCTTTTCCTAACACTTGTAAGTCTAGAAACATTAAATTTTCTCTCAAGTTTAATTGTCTAATATTTTCAACTTTTGGTGTCCAAGCAGAGCAGTGCGAATGCCAAAAGTTGCACAATCATTTCCTTTATAATACAAGAAAGTAGCTCAACAGCTCAATCAACCGATTTCAAGGACTGCTTTCTCTCAAATTAGTCATTCATCTTTTCTTGTAAATAGATGAGATCAAATTTGGCCGAGAAAATAACAAGCAGCACTCAACAACCAAAAAAAAAAAGAGGAAGATGAACCTTATTATAGAATAATGATGGTAACTGATAGATGTATATTGAGATTGGTAGTGCATGGTGATCATACAACCTTTGCATTTGTGTTTAAGTGGCTCGGGATGCAAAAACAATTGAAACTCCAGTATTCAAATATGTTGGTGTCTCATGACTATCACAGATCATGTGTATTTCAAGTAACATGAAAAGCAACAAAATAGTGGTTCCGTCATGGAACAGCACCGGTAGGTAAAAAGTGAACCCGAGTCACACAAAAAGAAAAAACAACTAATTTTAGACCAAAAGACTGCTATCGCTTGGATAATAGAAGCATGGATACTCAAAATAAGAATGAATGATAGGGAATATTCTGGTAACGATCAACAGCCATCTCAGAGTCGATGTGGCATCTCAAAGCCGACGTGGTGCCTCGGAGTCGACAGTCGCACCTCGGTGCCGAGGAGGCGCGGGCGCCAATACGGACTTGAAGGGACGCAGCATCCCCGCAAAGACGTTCAACGGTTCCCGCGTCACCTGAGGTCGTAGAAGACGGCACCGCACGACGTAGAACAGTACAGGTCAATCCGTGTCGCCTGGAGAATACGTACGGGCCGCCCAAAGCATCAACGGTCATTAACAACTCGAGTATGACCGACTCCCTATAACATGTATAAATATCGATCCCCTGGTATGTCCCGGGAGATAGGACCTCGAACATAAAAGAATATCCTCAGATCCACCTCGAACTAACTTAAGCTTCGAAAGGATCGAGTCGGGAATCCGTCTCCCGACATTGACCTCCTGTCTAGGAAGGCGATGCTGAAGCAGGAATCCAAGTCCTACCTCGGGTCAGCCCCAGAGACACCAGCTCCGACCCGACCTCGCCCTTCCATCCCCATCTCGGACACCCACGAGGACGCCCCCGTACGATCGGGATTGGACCAAAGGAAACGGCGTGAAGACACCGACAATGAAGTGTGAAAAGCATCGTATAAACTATTATTGGCAACATAATATAGAATCAGTGTATAAATAAAAGGATTAAAAGAAAAGCTGTCACGTGTGAATTCGAACGGCTATATAAGAAATCCAACGCCAAGAAATATTGGTTGTCCAGCAACCAAGCGCACGAGTTCGAGTACCTCAGATACAACAAAACAAGCAGGTAAAACCCATCAAGAAACATACAACATTACCTTCTCGACTGCATGGAGCGCAGCGCCATGGCTTCCGACGCCAGCTCCGATGATGACGAGATCATAATCAAAGACTTTGGCGGGGCTCCCGTTATACTTCACCACGGCCAAGATCTTCCTCGAGAACCTCCGGGAGGAATCCGGGGTGATCCGCCCCGAGGCCGCCCAATTCAGCGAGCGGAGTGACAAGTCCTCCCTGCGGAGGCCGCAGAACCGTCGGCCGTAACTGCAGAATGCACCGAAGGGGGCAGCGGCGGCCGACGGATCGGATGCCGGAGGGGCGGCAGTTGGGAAGGGAAGGGAGAGCGAGAGAGAAGCCGGCATCGCTGGAGCAAAAGGATGCTTAGAAACTGGAGCCGGCGGAGGAGGAGGCGAGAGACATGGCCGGGAGATCTACAGTTATATGTGGAGAGGGAAGAGGGCCCGGAGAAATCCGACGGGTGAGGGCGGAGGATTCGAAGTGGAGCGGAGACCGGACCATCGCAGGGTTGGTTTCCGTTGATTCAGAAGCGAGTCGCGATTGCGGACTATCGCGGAGAGTACTGCGCGCGGAAGCAACAGTACACTTCAATTTTGCGTTTCTTTCATTTATACACGTATTTTGGATCCGAAACTATAAAAGAAAACAAAATTTGGTCTTTTACTGTAGAGCCTTCAGTTTCATCGGCAGCAGTGTGCCAGTAAACGGCTGCAGTAATGCATGTCCTAAATGTAATACAACATTTAGTATTAATTTGCATGTCCTAAATGTAATGCCTTTACCGTATTCTGCATTAATTTGCAGAAAGTAATACAACATCGATTGCATAAATGTAATTGTGTAGTTATTCCAATCTAGATTGATCCAAGTGTAATACACAAAACGAACAGCATCTATGCCTCAATTTAGCCAATCTAGACTATAACATACCTAATGCTGCAATTATCAAACAGATATATAAATCCTTCACCATTCGATCTGAGGTTACTTTCTGTTGGAAATTACTTACCGGAAAAACTAACTAGTTAATTAGTATCAAATGGAAGCTGTCATACCACTTGTACTTAAGACTCCAACAGCAGCAATATATATAATATACACTTGAAGCACCAAATTTGAGCAGAGCAAACTACCAAGACTTCAACATGGCAGTCTGCTCAATATCTTAATAAGCCAAATGAAAATCACCGACAAAGCAGCAAAATTGCGAACCAAAAGATATAAGCAAACAGGAATAGCCACACTCTAAGAATTACCACGTAGATTACTGAAAAGAATGATCTTAATAACTTGCACGGGCAAAAAAATTGGATTTGTGTGTATTTTCAACTTATCCGCTCGCCAGTGCAGAAACAAGACTATTTAGCATAACAAATTGATTTGCTGGCCAAAACTGTCCTCTTCACCATATCAGGTAGATACATCTTGAGAATAACCTTGCTCCTGTAGAATCACATATATTCAAGTATAGAAATATTAACAAGTTATCGTTGACTCAGCACTTCCTTTGACTTCTCTATAGCACTGTAGACTACACAAGGGAAGCTTAGTCTTGGAATCCCGATACTTGTATGCATTTGAACATGACGGGGCAGCACATTTCTCTCGTGGAGGAGGGTAACTGGATCCAGAGCAATCATCAGTAAGAAACAGACAGGCAAAAGGTTGTTGCATCAACAGAATGCAAGAGTCCACATAATAAAAGCAACAGAGTGAAAAAAAAAAAGAATATCCCACGAGTATATGATACAGTAAAAATATTACCAATTCAGAAGGCTCATGCTGTAAATTCATTTCCTCCTAGTTTAAGTTAGAAATTTCCATCTTACCTGCAAGGCCTGGAGTTGAATATACTTGGAAGGCCTACATCATCAGCAAATGTTACGACTGTGCCACCAGGTCCAATGACACATCTAATGGTGCTTGGACCCAATGCTTGTGACTTAGCAAACCTTGCCTGTGTAAACCAATATAATCCAGAGATTGAAAATAAAAATAAGTCAACTAGAATAAATTCAGGGCATAACTGAGGTTTGGGATATAGACCTTTTCTTCAAGTTCTTTCTGCTTCTTTTCTTCCTTTTTCTTGTCAGAATCTTGGCCTAATATTTTCCTTATAGCCTCAGCCTGTGAAGTTAAAATTTAATCAGGCAATTCATTGACAGGAGTAATGCCAACTTAGATCCAGAAAGAAATAAAGACACACCTCAGATTCTCTGGCTTGCTTCTCTACTTGCATTTTCCGTCTTTGAGCAGCTTCTGCTTTTTTTGCTTGTATCTCCACTTCAGATAGCTTCTCCTTTTGTTCTGCAGTCATAATGCAACGTCAAAAAGAAAGAACTTGAAAAAAAAAAAATCCTCTTGCAGGAAGTTCTGTCACAATATTGACAATGATATCAGGCTTTACTTCTAGAAGGTGCAGGTGGCAACCCATTTGGGAACTCGACAAAACTTTCACCATTGCCAGCTTTTCCTGATTGAAGTGCCCGCTGTCGTGTAGTAAGAGGTTCGGTTCTAACGTCAGCTGGTGACCCACTAGTTTCCTTCTGTTTCCTTCTCTTGATCTCTGTCTCACCATCGGAACCAGGTTCTTCCTCTTCGACATAGTCTGTATCATCAGATTCCCTTCCTGGCCTCAACTTCCTTCTATTATCTTTACTTGATCGAGAAGATGTATAGTCCTCATCCACCTCAAAAGCAGTATTTCTATTTCTAGGAATCTTGAGTAATTTCTTTTTCTGAATGATATTCTCGCTGCTACCATCATTTCCTGCTGAATCATCTGCAGAAACCTTAGAAGATTTAAGTTTCTCAAGGTAACGAATCTCTTCATCCTCCTCATCATCATCAAACATACGCCTCTTTGGGACCCTCTTACTCTTACGAGTAGGCGCAGAAGAGGGTAGCATATGCAGTTTGTCTGTTTGCTTTCCAACTAAGCTTGCTTCAGCAACTGTTGCCGTAGAAGCCTCTTCCATCCCATGAATAAAGCTCGATCCACTCAATTGCTTCCCCTGATCTCCTTGTGAGCCATTCCCCCTTTCGGGCAGGGAGTGACCATCAGAGTAATCCTGCAACTAAGGAGAAAAGTAAATACGATGTTCCCTTATAGAGACAGTTCTTCGAATGAGTACGAGCATGATGGCAGTATAGCAAAGAGAGAGCTTAACATGAAATATTAAGACATCTTAGGAATGTACAGCGCTGCAGATTTTACTAATTTACTTGATGGTAATCTCTAACATGTTTGGATCAACTTTGTCAATCATGGTACCGTTCCGTAGTAGGAAAATTTATGAACTTAATGATCAATAATTCCGGTAAAGAGCTGCAAAAAGAAGATGCTAAGCAGATAAATCCAAGTTATAGCTAAGTTTTTATTTTCAGCTTAATTATTCATTAAACAATAGACTGAAATTGGGAATCCTTAGCAGCATATTACCCGGGCAATGAGCTTTAGACGATGCCGAGAGGAATCCAAGGAACGTGGAGGTTTTGCAGAAGATCCATCATCACCTGTCTCCAGTATTGTGCGTGTGACTCCACCAACCTTGAGTTTCACCTTCCTAGGCTTGTTTTCAGCAATAACATTAGAGATCCCTTCTGACTGATCCACATTATAACTCCCATCACTCTTTCGAACGTTTGCATCTGGGGATATTGAGTGTTTCTCATTGTCTTCTTTGACCCTGTCAGTATTTTTCCACTTAGCTGGGGCAAGAACACCTTCACTGCAACGTTTCATGTCAGACCTATGTCCGCCTCGCGAACTGCTAACTCCATGATATCCCCCATCAACTTCTCCAAATACCTTATCGACTTTCTTGGTTTTCTTCGAAGAAGCTATATTAATAGATGAACTCTTTGGAGGAGGGTTGTTAAGATAAAATTCTTTCCTTCGGACACTGGATTCACTACCTCCATCATCATCAGGAGAGAACTTCCTTGAATTATTCAAGGATGGAGTAGAAGATAGGGGTGAGATGTCACAAGATTCTGAAACCAGCTGTGCCTCGGGCCGAGGTCGTCTCAGGGTGGCACTCCTCGGCTTCTTCATCACTGCGTTTGTACCACTGAATCCCAGACCCCCCAAGCCCTCCATCAGATTCAACAGATCAAACTACTCAACCCGTTCGCCTTCCTACCTGATAATTATATTCCCAAATAAATGAATAACAATTGAACAAAAGAAAAAAATAAAAAGGAAGAATTTTGGCAATAAAAGAAAGCAAAGAATCAGTATATAGATATTAAAAAAAGTTGAATGATAAGTGGATGCTACAAGAATAATCAACATGAAAGATAGCATGAAACGACCAAGAATTTGACCACAAGAATGAACGAAATCAACCCTGACAAACAGAAGTGCAGCAAAGATTAGAACTCAACAGCATTACGCAAACAAATCATACGCATCCACAGGAAAAGATCAAACCCAAAACGAAACATAGCGAGCAACGACTTCCAAGATCAGCATTAAATCCAAAAAAAACCATCAAAACAACCACCGGCGATGCGAGAATCAAGATGCATCGATCGTCAATCGAGCAAATAAAAATTCAAGACCAAGAACACGGCGGAAAAAAGACCAACCTGGAATCAAGAAAAACAACCACAAGGGAAAGCAAGAACCCAAGAAAAATCGAATCAAGAATCCGCCAACAAAACCAATCTTGATCTAAACATCAAACGACAAGGGATTCCAGACACCGAGACGAAGCAAATTGATTCAGGAACGAGATAATCTCACCCAGAAGCGGAACGGAAACCCCAGACGAACATCGAAGGACGATAGAGATATAATATTGGGATCTTTAGGGCCGCCGAAGTAGCTCAAGATGGAGAACTGGGGACACGTGGGGGAGAATCCGAGGCTAGGGCTAGGGTTGAGGCGAGTAACAGAGGGAAAGAGGGGAGATGACCGGTGGGTCGCCTATCCTCGTCGCCCCTTTTGATGAAGCGGCCGCCTTAGGTGCGAATGTCACGATGGTGACGACGACGGTGACGATGGATTGGTTCCTCCGATACATCTATAATACGGTGTAATGTACTTCCACGGAGACCTTTGTTACCGATCTCCCTCCGCCTCGTTCCCCTACCTGTGAAATATGTGCACAGGATCGTATCAGAGTGAAGACTTTTTCTTTTAATTAAATATATAATTTTTATATGATTTTTTTTATGTAACACCCTCTATTTCTAAAAACCCTAAAAAAATTATCTTTAAAAATAATAAAAATTGATAATTTTTTATTTTTAATATTCTCGCTCTACAAATAGATATAAATGTCATCATCAACTTTTCATTTTTTTTCTCCTAATCGATGGGAGATAACATCAACTCGAAATAAGATATTGTGCGAATAAATGGATAATTAATGATTGATAGATTATAAATAGTAAATTTATATTTTATTATGATGATTTTTATTTGTAACCCCCCTTTTTACTATCTATAATCTCATTTTAAGAATTTTTAATATTTATAAATTATATACCTAAATACCCTCTTCTTCTCCTTTTTCACCCTTCTCCTCTTATTCTTGGCTTAGAAAAGGCCTACCTAAGTTGAGGGAAATGTGATTGAAAAGATTGGGAGGTTTCTAAGTTAAGAACATTGTGATACTATTAAAAAAAAATTAACATGCTAATTAACTTAAATTCCATCAACTTTGATAATAAATATTATTATATATTTTGAAATCTAATATTAATGATGATAAGTCCTCACTTCTTTTTGCTTAACATATTGAATTGATGCTTATGAAATATAGCATAGTATTTTTTATTTTAATTTATTGAAAAATGATAATAGAAAAATAGACTTAAAAATGTTCTTGTATAGATTTATAGTGTTCTTATAGCTGAATCGTAACTGAACTTTAATTAATTGAAATCCCAATAATTATTTTATACGAGAATCTGAATGTTTTATATGAAAATTATGAAGGATTTGACATGTTTCAAAATAAAAGCATGAAAAATTCTAATATTTATTTTATCTTAAATTTAAATATAATATTTGTGATCGTTATTGTTGTGAATTAACGATAATAATTAAAAAAATAGAATATGTCACTATAATATTTTTTGAATGAAATTATAGTGTTTGTGAAATTATCATTGTTTTTATACAAATATTGGAATAATTAAATCCACATTGATATCTACTCATCCTTGGTTATTAGTCTCACTCCACCTCGTTCGCCTTCTCTTGAAATATTTAGGCATCCTATAATTTTTCGTAAAATATATATTTAATATATTTTTAATTAATATATTAAAATATTTTTTTAATAAAAATATATATATGATGCTAATACATGGACTTAAATATGAGATGTCTGAATAAATAATAAGTGAATGCATATAATTGAATACACCATATGTTAGTGAATTTTTTTATGTATGATTAAATCGGGATATTACAATATTTACTTAATAACTAACATAATATAGAATTAAACCCTAATAAAAATCGACTACTAATAATGGTAGATCCATTTTATTTTATAAATTCATTTATCTTATTTTTGATTGAATTGGAGTGTTACAAATTTGATGAATGCACGGAAGACAAGTGACAGATTAAATTTAACGGTGAATCCTTGATTTTCCCTATAGTTATAAAAACATTCTTTTAGATTTTATTTTTATGAAAACACCTTTCTCATCTAACATTGGATGATTAGAATTTTACAACCAAAAATAAAATATATAAGAACATTCACTATTCAAGTAATCAAAATGCTTGTATACAGTAGATATAGGTTGACACCAATTTCCTTTTTTATTATGAACCTATTATTTCACATCAGGTTCCTATATATATGCTATTTATTATGTTTGCATCAGCCTAACACGATAATTATATATATATATATATATATATATAATTTGAAAAAGAAAATTCATGAATTTACTATATATAAAGCCACGTTGCACAAACGTGCAGAAGTCGCCACTTAAATTTCGTACGGATCAGTTCCTCCTGTTCACACTTGGGCTCCACTGTTCACCCTCTAATAACGACAGAGGTAGCCCATCGGGTAAGCGGTGGAAGGATGGAAACAGAGTATCGCTTCCATATGCATAGCGCACGGAGGTCTTATCGTGAATCGGGACGAAGACAAGGATATTTTAGTACATTCGAGCTTCTAATGGGCCCCGCGCCTCTACTATATAAAACGGCTTAACCAATCGGGTCCTGCTCGACCTTTTCCCTCCCAAACATTAGGGTTTCGATCCGAAAACCTGAACTCATTGATTGCTCGTCTCTCGAACTTGAGGTCGAATTCGTAGCGGGGTCGATCATCTGTTGATCTTATTCGGCGGAATAGGAATTGGGAATGTTGAAGGTGAGCCTCTTCGACGTGGTGGACGAGTCATCCGTCGCGGCGAAGTTGGCCAAGACGAACGGATCCTTCTCTGCCAAGTCGGCGTCGTTCCCGCCGGGGATCAACCGTTGGAACGGCCGGCCCTACTCAAGGAGGTACCACGAGATACTGGAGAAGAGGCAGACCCTTCCGGTCTGGCACCAGAAAGACGAGTTCCTGAAGGTGTTGAACGCCAGCCAGTGGTAAAACAACCCAGGTTTGTTGCCCACGAACTCCTGGGTAAACATACTACTTCGGTCTTCTTAAGTAGACGTCATGTTTGTGTTAAGTACGTGCTTCCAAGTGCTGTACTGTGACAATCTGCTCTATCTTCATGAAGCTTTTGAACCGGCCGTGAAATGGTTGACAAAGAAGATATTTCTTATTCTTTTGGTTTAAATTACATGTCAATGAAAAAGTATCCTGACAAATAATAGGAAGTAATGTTTATTTTTCTTCATGTAGTATCATTACAATCATTGAAGAGTAGAGTACCACCTTGAGGTCACATTTATGAGTAACAAAGGACAACAACTATTGCATGATAGTGGGACGGTGATTGAATAAATGGGACATCTATGTTTTCTTCTTATCCAGCTTCTTTGTAAGCCACCATAATCAGATATCAAGTGCCAATATAGGGAAATATATTGAATTGTGAAATAATATCTTTTGGTTAGGAAATTCCCAAAATCCTTGTTAATCTTGGCTGTCAAAAAGCAAGATGCTATTGAGATCCAACAACGTTCCAACCTCCTAAATAAAATTCCATGCTAATTTTGCTTTATAACCTTCTCATATGTAGAGTAGTTCCTTATTCACGAGGACAAGTTTATCAGGTTTGACCAGAATCTTGTCACATGTATTGGTCAAGATGCTATATATCCTGGCATTGTATCCTATCAATTTTTGGCCCTAAATTTGGAATTGGTAGTTGACACTTGAAAGCTTGCATAGTTTTATCAAAGAAAATATAGATATGGATCCTTATAAATACACATTTGAATGCTTATTTCGTGTGACCCGATAAGTCTACATGCATAATATAGTTTCTTGACTAAGAACAGATGTGTGAATAAATGACACATGTTAAAAGCAGAATATATCATGCAAATAACCTTCTTCTTTTTGCTCATCAGGCACTGTTATGATTTTCATGTAATCTGGATATATTGAGAATGAATAGATTACAACCACATCAGAGATCTGTGTCCTAGAAGTTTCAGGCAATATCTAGGTAGTTACCATGATCTAGTAGTTTCAATAACTACCTCAGAATACACTTGGAATATCTTGTAAGTGTTCTATGTCAATCCTCTTATTTTAAATACTACATCAGTTTTCTTGAATATAAAGGATTCTTTTTACTTGCATCGTAGTATTCTATTTTTTCCTTGCTCTTCCATCTTCAACATTTGTGGTATCAGAGCCTAGTTTCAATCTGAACTGGGCATTATGGTTTTCAATGGCAATTCTATGTCTCAACCCCTTATTCCCATCTTTTCGGGCAAATGTTATGAATTTTGAAGTATCAAGATGAAAACTCTATTCAAGTCTCAAGATTTTTGGGACTTAATAGAGAATGGATATGCGGATCCAGATAACGAAATCGGGCTGACGGAGAATAGAAAGAACTCAAAGGCATTTTTCTTCATTTAACAAGCTGTACATGAGACAATCTTCTCAAGAATTGCAGCAGCGATAACCTCAAAGCAAGCTTGGTTGATTCAAAATGAATTTTAAGGTTCATCAAGGGTGATTACGGTAAAACTTCAAACTCTCCGTCGTGAGTTTGAAATTTTATTCATGAAAAGCAATGAATCGGTGCAAGATTTTCTTTCTCGAGTGATTGAAATTGTTAGTCAAATGAAATCCTGTGGTGAACATCTTCCTGATCATATAATTGTTGCAAAAGTTTTGAGAAGTTTAATTTCGAAATTTGATCATGTTGTTGCCACAATTTGAGGAGTCAAAAGATTTTTCTACATTTTCATTTGATGAACTAATGGGTTCCTTACAAGCACATGAAGCAAGGTTGAATAAGTCACTTGAAAAAACAGAATACTACGATGCAAGTAAAAAGAATCATTTCGATTCAAAAAAATCGATATAGTATTTAAAACAAGAGGATTGACATAGAACACTTACAAGATATTCCCAATTGTATTCTCTCTTCTATCTTGCTTCATGAACTACAGTCTTATTTATAGGACCTAGTGGTAACTGCCCATATCACCATGTCACCCATGATTGAGGTAGTTATTGAAACTATCTGATCATGGTGACTACCTAGATAACTATTAGATCATGTTAACTACCTAGATAACTACTATGAATCAATTCTCAACATTCCTCCTTGATTCATAGTTACATACACCGATTTACGACATGAAATAAATATGCTTTTGAACTGGAAGCGACTTGGTGAGGATATCTACAACTTGCTCATCTGTTTAGCTCCACTTGCAATGACGAAGAATCCAACATTTTGCAAATATCCTCACCAAGTCGCTTCCAGTTCAAAAGCTGTTTATTTCATGTTGTAAATCAGTGCATGTAACTATGAATCAAGGGAGAGTGTTAGAATTGATTCATAGTAGTTATCTAGGTAGTTACCATGATCTAGTAGTCATCTAAGTAGTTACCATGATCGGGTAGTTTCAATAACTACCTCAATCATGGGTGATATGGGTAGTTACCACTAGGTCCTATAAATAGGACCATAGTTCATGAAGCAAGATAAAAGAGAGAATACACTTGGGAATATCTTGTAATTGTTTTATATCAATCCTCTTGTTTTAAATATTATATCGGTTTTCTTGAATCGAAAGGATTTTTTTTACTTGTATCGTAGTATTCTATTTTTTCCTTGCTCCTCCATCCCCAACAGATGTATCAGCAACCGCTTTAGACTCCATTCTGCTTTAGACAAGGACATTAGGTTGTTCAGCACTGTGTCGCGGCCACTGTTTTTTAGGTGTCTGTGATCAAGCTGTTCATCTTGTGGCCTATCGGTTTATATTTTCTACTTTTTTTTTTTGAAAATCTTGTGGTTATTCTTGCTCAGATAGTTATGCTTCAATTTTAAATACAGATTCACTCATCAGGTGATTCCCATAAGAGATATTGCTTTTGGTTGCCACTTTCTATTGTTTCCTTGTTTCTTCAGATTTGTTCATATTACTCATGTTACTTCTTTTTTATATTTTGATTCAGATGGTATGATTGTTCCTTTTAACTTTTAAGTCTATTTTATTTTTCCAACATATCTGAACGAGAGAAGTGACATGTCATTGAACAGATTCCCCAGTTTGTTTTGGAATACGATGACTTGGGCAAACACCCAATGGTTGCTTGCACTCAACCTCGAAGAGTTGCTGCAATGTCTGTTTCCCGTCGAGTTGCTGAGGAGATGGATGTAACAATAGGAGAAGAAGTTGGTTATAGCATCCGATTTGAAGATTGCAGTAGTCATAAAACTGTATTGAAGTAAGCCCTTGAATGCTTCTGGTCACACTGAAAATACTAAACTACAATGCTGGCTTAGCCTTGGTAACTTTTGATTGTTTATTTGTCTCTGGGTTGTGGATAAGTGATCCTGTTCAGTGATTAAAGTTTATGCCAAACCAAGGCAGTCATAGACTGGATTTGTAGATTGTCATACAAGTGTCATTTCTTGGTGTATTGACACATCCATGGTCATGTTGCGCACATACTGATGGTGTATATTTGTGAACTGTTATACACCAGGCTAATATTTATTTGCACTGCAGAGTTGTCAGAGGTAAACACCTCTGTATCATGCTTTCGTTGCTCCTGGCTTCCATACATTGGTTATTTAAATTATGGACTCATTTTTTCTGCTTTCACTTTGTGATGCCAGGTACTTAACTGATGGTATGCTTTTAAGAGAAGCAATGGCTGATCCACTTTTGGAGAGAGATGAGGCTCATGAGCAAACCTTAGCAACAGATGTCTTGTTTGGGCTGCTGAAAGAAGTATTGAGAAATAGACCTGATTTAAAGTTAGTGGTAATGAGTGCAACACTTGAGGCTGAAAAGTTCCGGGATTACTTCAGTGGAGCACCTTTGATGAGGGTACCTGGTAGATTGCATGAAGCGGAAATTTTCTACACACAAGAACGTGAAAGAGATTACTTGGAAGCTGCTATCCGGACTGTTGTACAAATATACATGTGTGAACCTGCTGGTGACATACTTGTTTTCCTTACCAGAGAGGAAGAGATAGAAGATGCATGTAAGAAAATAACAAAGGAGATCAATAACTTGGGTGATCAAGTTGGCCCTTTAAAGTGGTGCCTTTATATTCCACCTTGTCCCCGCTGTTGCAGCAGAAGATATTCGAACCTGCTCCAGCACCGCTGAAGGAAGGTGGCCCACCTGGTTGAAAGATTGTTGTGTCAACAAACATTGCAGAAACATCATTGACCATTGATGGTATTGTTTATGTTATTGATCCAGGGTTCTCAAAACAAAAGGTGTATAACCCACGAATACGTGTGGAATCTTTGCTCATCTCTCCAATATCAAAGGCAAGTGCACATCAAAGGGCAGGACGTGCTGGTAGAACAAAATCAGGAAAATTCTTTGGACTCTACACAGAAAAAAGTTTTAAAAATGATCTACAAGATCAAACATATCCAGAAATTCTTCTGTCTAATTTAGCAAATATGGTTCTTAATTTGAAGAAACTTGGAATTGATGATCTTGTCCATTTTGACTTTATGGATCCTCCTGCTCCTGAAACATTGATGTGGGTACTTGAGGTATTGAATTACCTAGGTGCTCTTGACGTTGATGGCAACTTGACTAAGCTAGGTGAAATTATGAGCGAGTTTCCCTTGGATCCTCAGATGGCAAAGATGTTGGTTGTCAGTCCAGAGTTCAACTGCTCCAATGAGATTCTCTCAATATCTGCAATGCTGTCAGGAAAGCAAGTAAATTTGCTATTCTTTGATAAGACTATGAAGTTTTAAATATATGTTTGTCATGTACAATTATGATTTTTATGCTGTCCATTTGTACTTACTGGTTTGCATTTGTACCGTTAGCATCTTGACTTGAAGCAGAATGAACATTTTAATTCGTGCCATAGTAGTCATGCTGAATGTTTAAATTTGTGTCATGGTAGTCATGTAGAAGAATTGAAGTTAATCATGTTTGTGGTATTGCTTAGCTGTGCATTTTTTTTTCATAACTTTGTTGGTTTTTGAGCACCAATGCTCATCAGATGTTATTTACATTTTGGGGATTATCATTATTGCATGCTTTTACTCTACTGTTTGTCTATGGTCAAGCATTCAGTAGATGTAGGCCACACCTTTGATGCGTATTCGATTGGGTTTCACTGGCTGCTATGTTGATCAGGCTTTAGAATCTAATGATTCAATCTGGCATGATCTTACTAATCAGTCTTTAGGGCTATTGTAGATAGTTTCAGTTTCACAGGTAGTTTCTTATGAAGCAGTTTCGTCTCGACTCCATACATATGCTGACCTTCCATGGGCTTCATCTATGATAAGAAATTCTATTTCTAATGCCCGTTTGCTTTCTCCGGCCTAGGGAGGCTCAGAAAGCTGTTGATGAAGCTAAGGCTCAGTTTGGTCACATTGATGGAGATCACCTAATGCTGTGAAATGTATATCACGCGTACAAGCAGAACAGTAAGTACATGATATACCACTTCATTTTTCACTTTCCGCACTTTTTTATTTTAGTTATTTTGTTTGAATTTGACTTGGGCATGACAGGGGAGGACCCGTCATGGTGTTATGAGAATTTTATTGACCAAAGGACTCTAAAGGCTGCTGACAATGTGAGGCAACAGCTTGTGCGTATTATGGCTAGATTCAACCTCAAGCTATGAAGTACAGATTTCAACAGCCGTGATTATTACATTAACATCAGGAAGGCGATGCTTGCGGGGAACTTCATGCAGGTAGCTAATTTTGAGAAAAGTGGAAACTACCTGACAGTGAAGGACGATCAGGTAATTATGCTGCTTTTTTTCCAGCTAATTATCAAATGTTCATCATGAAATTTTCATGAACTATAGTTTGATGTTGCAATGAGTAGGTTGTTCGTCTCCATCCATCAACCTCCCTGGATCATAAGCCATAATGGGTCATTTACAATGAGTAGGTCTTGACCAGCAGGAACTTTATTCCTATTTACAGATATATTCTCCCAATTTAAAATTTTGAAATATTCTGAATGGAATGTTTGTATTTGCAGATTGATCGATATGGTTCGACACTACACTACTATGATTTGAGCAAACTTTCCCTCTGTGCGAGGCGAAACGAGTACCGGAAAGGTTGCATTATAAACGTGGGAAAGAGAAGGGGGAGAATAAAAGACTAGAAACGAGCCTTTGTGTAGCATTTACTTGCCTCTGTATTGGCGTGCCATCAGGGACTCGCTCGCAGAAAAGTTGATACTCCTATCCCAAAGGGGATCGCTGGGGCATTCATTCAGAAAAGAGTGCATGCGCATGCCAGGAACCAAACGATCTCACTTTCACCATCTGATGGCATCTATTTCTCTTCCAAGATGCAGAGTGCATGTGCATTGCCATGAACGAAACGATCTCAACTTTCGCAATCTGATACTAGAGATTGCTTTCGAGATACTTGCAGGCTTTATGTTTCTTCTCCGAGGATTCGAGGTAGGTACCGGTGCCCATGTTCTTGTTTGGTTGGGTTATTACAGGTAAATGTAGAAACCTTAAGCACTGTCTGGTCGCAAGCAACTACAGACAATGCAAAGAAAAATAAAACGTACACATTGCAAAAAAATAAAATAAAAAAATCTTAAAGATATAATTTTTTGTTTCTGTTTGCATGCAGAGTCGTCAGTCGTCGACAATGTCAGCCAAAGATTATATCGAAGTGACCTACACGCACACATCACAATTACGGGTCGGGAAAAAAAAATTTGCCAGCATAAGAGAGCATACATACGATTAAACCAGATAGGCATCAATGATAACCCCGTCAAACATAACGCCAGACCTGCTGCCATGTGATGCGCTTGCATATGCTCTAAGTAGGGAACACGGTGAGTTTCTTGGACTCCTTCAATTTGATACATATCATAACAAGGGACTCGATATCCTTTCGCTGCCTCGTGGTGGGTTTGGGGGACTTCAGAGGCCAGCGGGCAGCGGAGCTACAAGAGGATCTTCTAGTTGAACCTTCTTCTTGGGCGAAAAGGGTACGGTGACAAAGTTCCAAAGGCGACTCAGAGGGTCCTGCAAACCATCCAATTCGTAGTGCCCGAATCGCCAGTCTCTCCGTACATAGGGTCGTTGAATAGGTTCGTCTAGACCGCCTATACAATAATGTAATTTGTTTACGTCATACCGAGTAAAAGGAGAACGTACAAGTGGAATGAATAATCAAAATCAACACGTATAATCAAAGATGTTAGTATAACACAAGCATAGTGGATGATAGTTGTGAATTTGCAGCTATATCAGTAAACTACTCAAGAATATCAAAGCCAACATTTTACAATTGCTAGAAAAGGAAGTAGAACATCTGAAAAAAGGGCCCCAAGCTAGTTATAGTAAAGGGCCAGAGAGAGAGAGAGCATGTAGACTATATATGGACCGATTCAGGAAGAGGTTTATGATGTTATGCATGTAGTCTAAAATACTAAAATGGATAATCCAATGCACAAGTTTCCAACCAGAACAGGTTTGAAGAGAGTCAATATATATAATCTTGGCCACCCAGGTTAGATAGGAGATCCATGACAAACAACTTCAATCACTAAATAACTTGCAAAAACAATTCATCCATGACAAACATCTTTTATTTTTCATACATCTAATAGAATATTACCACATAAATCTCTGCTTCTCCTTTCCCTTAAATCTAGGAAGCCAATTTATTTGTAACTTAGCCACTTTTCACTACCTAAATCCAGCACATCCATTTGCATCGGTTTGACCATAAATTCAGTAGATTCATTTGCAGAGATTGTGGTCAACTTGAAAGCCAAGAATTAAATTGTTCATATAGCCTTTTGATTCAAGATATATTCTCTAATGCAACCATGTAGATAGGAGCAATCGTGATTAAATATGATCACCATTGTAGGATCCCAATCAAACTTAAAAAGTAAGATTCTTAACATCAAGGAAAATGTTAGCATTCATTGCCAGATAACATTGCTTCATATTGGTTATTGGCAATTAAGTGCAAATATGGAATATATCATATAATGTCAGTTAATCAAAAACCAAATATATTTACCTGCATACATAAGTCCATGCTTGTCAACTTTTCGGTAGAACGGCCGTGTTTTCTTTTCTTTGGCAGCATGCTGGAGCTCCTTCCAAGCATGCATCCTATCCAACTTTGTAATTTGGCCAGTTTTCACTACCTAAATTGGGTAGATCCATTTGCATCAGTTTAAGGATCGATGTTCATAAACCATAAATCTATAACTGGTCCACACAGTTTGGCTGGGTATCTAAGTGAAGATCATTGCAAGATTAAATAAGGATCGCACATGCAGTATATTAACAAAGAGACTAAAATACCAAGAGAAGTTCAAAGAAAATCCAGTCTCCTTGACATTTATTACCTTGGAAAACAAATAATATGATGGGCGAGGATTACGCGCAAGGTTATTGGCACGATCAACTGCAACAAGGCCAAATTTAGGACCATATCCATCAGCCCATTCCCAATTATCTGAAATTGTCCAGAACAAATAACCAAGCACACGTACACCCTACAAAAGAAGAGAGACATATTCATGTAACGAAGCAGTTATATATACTAGTAATACACGAACATGTCAGGGGTCAAAACCATAAGAATGGCTGCATATACAGCCAACAAATGCTCCAGCAAATACGGTTGTCGAATCAAATCAGTTTCATCTGAAACTCCATTTTCAGTAATGATGAAAGGCAAACTCAAGCGTTTGTATCTCTCATGGAACTGAAGAAGAGTTCGATATAAACCATCAGGATAAACAGCACGTCCAGATTCACTGTACTCATCATTTTCCACAAGCTTTAAGCCAGGCGCTGAAATCACTTCCTGAATAATGGAAAAACTTCCAGTTATACTTTGTTCATGCATTTCTTTCTGAAATATTAGTATAATAATGGTGCTAACCTGTCCATAATAGTTTATCCCTATAAAATCCAGCTTATCACAGATGCTATCCACATAGGGAAAAATTATCAGTGAATTAGCCAGTGTGACAGCAGCGACATCAAATAGGCCATATGGTCGAGTAAAAGAGACATGATGTGCAATCCCAACAGAAGGTTTCGTGACACTCCTGTTGCAAGTCAAATAAAACTTCTGCAAATATTAAACAGTGCAGTAACAGAACAGTATTTGAATGATGGCTATTTTAGTAAGAATAGAAGACTGACAAAGTCAGACAAATTTCATCTAAATGTAAGAATCAAATAAAGCAATTAGCATTAGACAAATGCAACTTCAGTTTTGTGCAACCTTTCTCCGTGGATATAATCATAGGCCTTTGTATGAGCAACAGCCATCCAATGCATAGCTTGATTGAAAACACCAGTCGGCAAAGCAGATGTTGCTACCTCAATCATATCTGGATTTCCCCCGGGCCAGGCACCAGCGCAGTAAGTTAACAAAACAAATACATGTGGCTCATTAAATGTTACCCAGTAGTCCACTAAATCTGCTACTCGATCAACAACAAGCCTGCGGACCAGAAAAAATCACACATTCAAAATATCAACAAATGAATGTCCACAATCAGCCAGTGGATAACAAAGTGAAGATCTGGTTAATCATTCAACTTCTTTAAATCCAAAGAAACCATATCACATAACAAAAGATACATTTGTTTAAAATTAACTCAACATCAAAAGCACATGTATGAGCATTTTGTGGCAAAATCAAACAAGCAAACGAGTGAAAAAGACAAAACAGATTCTCCGGATAGCATATAAAGTGTTGATAGCTCTACAACCTGCAACTTTCAAGTTTCCTGACTGTATAGTGCTCCTTGGCGAAATTGCCAAATGGAAAGTCCAAAATGTTAAATCATCTATGCCAATTTCATGTTCCAGGTAGACATTCGAAGTTCAGTTCGAGAAGGATGCTGTATCAAGTAAAACATCTAATTTCTCTTCTCAAGGTACCTGCTACAACACCTCATTGCATCAACCCCCATTTCGGAGTAACAAAAGGGTTTTTTTTGCTCTATAACCTTTTATTTGCTCTATATAATGCACTTGTATTGTTGGTTCTACAGGTCAGTTATCTAATTAAAGTGAGAATCTTGTTATAACACTCAAATATTAGAAAATAACAATCAAATATTAAAAAGATAAAAAAAAAAAGACTTTGTTCCTTTTGCTCAAACTTGTATCCCCTATGGTAACCAAGTGCTCCAAGGTTATGATATGTTTTGAAAATTTGAGGCAGCACCTTGCATTTACACACAGCAAGTCCCACAAAGAAAGAGAGACTATGAAAAATGAATAACAAGGAATACAATTAAAATAGTTAAAATACAGAAACAACTCAACTTAATTAAGAAACTAATAAGAAAATGACAACTAAAGGATTGAAACATAATATATATCAGTTACAGTGTGTCACGTCATACAGAAAATGAGTTGCATTGTAAAATTCAAAGAACGTTGATTTTAGAGGAGCTTAAGCCAAAGAATGCTGGGGTGACCAGTTTGCAACCTTAATGGCTTTAAAGAATACAACAGTTCGTGGAATTGGGGGTACTATTGAAAAATAAAGTTATTGAGTACCAGTGAATCTATTATGCATCCGGTGCAGACCAACAAAATTAATGTGTCAACTGGCACATTTAAGACTTACTAAGACATTTGTTTTTTATTTATTTCCTTTTGTTTTCCACTATAGTCACCATAGTAAATCTCATGCAACAAGTTCTGCAACAAACAAAATATGGGCAAGTTATTCTTTTTTAAGCACATGATTTTTATAGGATGATCTTAATTTATTGAATGCAGTAGATTGAGTAAAGATGCCCCAAAATCAAAGGAGCAGGAAAGGGACAACAGATGGAGCAAATAAAAATTAAATATTGATGAAATCCATAATTTCTAATCTCATACAAGCCTAATACCTGCAAACACACATTGGGAGGAAAAACCAAAAGAAAAAAAAAAGATATGTCAGGTAGTGTTGTGGTTGTCATTGCCATGCTAGCGTGTGCGAATGACACATGACATCACAAATGAATCTTACCATGCAAGAACCAAATGGCACACCATTGTGTCCCATAGTGACAATCCTTGGCTTCAACAACATATACTATAACAATAAGCCCTAATTTCACAAAATTTTCTCCCCTTAGAGCCAATATAGCATCTAGAATAGGAAGAAAATCACACAACAGTTACATACATAACCATGAATCATCCTGTACACTAACAATTTAAGCTCTCTTGATTGCATGTTAGACAATGAAGAGCAAAGAACAAGGGGATGTACAAAACAACCCCAGAAGATAATGAACAGCCAAGTTTGAAAAGAGAGAAAGAGATCTTTCCATCCCGAAAGACTATCAACTTGTCAACATTAAAAAAACATATAGTTATACAAAATTACAAATAAACCCTTTTGATTAGTTTTACGAATCTTGAAGGGTGAAGCCCACCAATAAACCCTAAGGGAAAAATGAGAAAGCATAAACCACAAGAAACTATATGAATATATCATAAACATGGAAATATTGATCCTTAACTACAGATCAACCAAGAAACTATTCAAAATGGTAAAATTTCCAACCCCAACAACTTTGAATGAGCTAAACCGTAATTTGGCACGACATAGGGCTTGAAGCAGGTCCAGTGTACATAACTAGCAATAATTAGCATGTCCTAAAACTTCACCCAGATCAAATGAGCTGGCGGACTGAAGTTGGAATTCAAAAGCTCAATAGGCGCAAGACTTGGCTTCTGATGATATACTCACACCAGATAGTCTTTTAATACCTAAAGTCTGAGATGATTCTTTTAAATTTAAGCATTAACTAGTACAAAAAAATAAATATTAATAGGAAAAAATAATAATGAATTTTCTAAATACATCCAGAATCCATGAAAGGTACTTTTTTTTCATGAAAGGGTTAACTCACTTAACATATCATCTCTGAGGGAACATTTTAATGGTTAAGGTGCAGTATGCAATCAGAAGGTCAGGAGTTTGAGTTCTGTTGTGAGCATCTGTGCATGTTATATAATCCTTGAATGGAAGAAGTAAAATTTAATTTTAACAACCAACTCTGTGAAAGACATACCTAGTTCACAGGATGCAAGAGACATGTGCCCCATTCTATCATCAGGAAGGTAAACTAATAGTCGAATTGAAATTCAAGATGTTTATACTGGCCTATTCAGGTTTTAACTAGTAATAAGTGAAAGCAAGCATGGTATAAAACAATAGAGTAGAATCCACTTGAATAATAAAATGCATATAAAATATGATCCTCCAAAGTCCAGAAAACCTTCATGTTGACAAGATCCAGAAACCTTGTAAAATCCATGAAGTAGTCAACAGTTTTCTCTGATTTCCATCCTCCATATTCTCCAGCCCATGGAGGAAGTGAGTGATGAAATAGAGTAAGCATCACCTTCATTCCGTAAAAGTGAACTCTTTTGATAATCCATCTATAGCGTTCCAATGCTGCAAAGTTAACCTAGAGAAAACATCTACTTATTAAAAGATGTCAACCATATGGCAGAATACCGTAAAAGCACCGCAAAGAAATTGATTTTTATCATAGAAAGCACATAACCCACAGAGACAGACACATATAATTGTCAAAACCACAGAAGAGCATGGTCATGATGAAGATTGAAATCACCAAAAGGTACTGCATGAACAACTTCCCTAGTCACTGTATACAAGCTTGTTAACCATCCTGTTATATTTATAGTTACTGTGACCATAATAAGGAATCGAATTCGGTCACAACTTACCGCATCTTTGAGTCCCCGTATTGGCTCCCTTGGCATTATCCTTGACCAATCTATCCCCATGCGGAAGACGCTGACACCAGTATCTTTGGCCAGCTTCAACTCAGTGTCAGGATCAGACCAGAATCTCAGCCTCTCTTGCCTAAAACCAGCAAGTAAGTGTCTGATTTCAATTTATATATTACATCAACTAAAAGAAGTCAACGAGAGCCTCATCTAGGTTTCCAGAACTGGATGGTTTAGGTTAAATAGATGGCAACAATGCCTTAATAAACCAAGCATGGATCAGAAAGAGCTGTGAAGAAAATTCCTTATAGTTGAGCCGAGTAAATGCTGAACGTGGAAATTTATCCTACCTAATAACCTACTGCTAGGAAAGCAGATTTTAGAAAAATGAAGTTATTCTAGTTAGGCATCTCCTGCAAGCAAAGCAAATTTCAGAACTTACCAAAAAAAAAAAATTCAGACAAATGCTTTAACCAACAAATTAAACAGAATGATACTTGCTGCTCAGCAAAAGCAAAACAGTACCGGCCATTCGAATTGGCATGTTATTGCCTAATATAGATGTAAGAACAGAAACAAATCTCATGTTTGCAATGTTCCTAATACGCATATGATGTAAATATCTTACACTACCTGATCTGTAATGATGCAGATGGTTGGTTTATCCACTTAAATTAAAATATAGATAGCTCTGAAAAAGCAGGAGTACATACGGGTGAGGCACATTATGCCATGAAGCAACAGTGTGGTGGCATTCTGTGTCGGAATTCAGGCCTTCATCATCTGAATATTTCACAAATCCTCTGATCATAGCCTCCATAGCAATCTTGAGAGGCTTTTTAGTCTCCAATATACCTGTCTTTTTACTTTCATCCGTGGCTAAGGAGCCTTGCTGAGAACCACCATCACCAGTAGCAGAAGCCAGCAAAGCATCCACTGGATGCTTCTGAGCAAGTCCCACATCAGCACAAGGTTGCTCCTCTGCAAACTGAAGCCAAGCATCTCTGAGCCTGTCCTCAACATGAGCAGGTGCTGTAGCCAACCCAAAGAAGAACCCATCTACTTCTGCTGCACAAAGCAGGAGACAACAAAAACAAAAAATAAGATCGACTGGAACCACTAAGCTAGATGTGTAAGACAATACAGGACGCACTTAATTCAGTCTCTCTCTCTCTCTCTCTCTCTCTCTCTCTCTCTCTCTCTCTCTATCTCTCTCTCTCTCTAAAAGAACAAAAAAGTGGAATCTCTTCCCCGTTCTCTCCCTTTCACCCAAAGAAATTCTTACAGTCTTCTCTTGCTCTCTCTCTCTCACACACACAATAATCACTCTCGCATTACATTGACACTATCAAGACTCCACTAAGCATCATTCTTCCGGGAATTCAAAAACGATAATTCACATCTGGTGGTCAAAAGCGTAGTCATAGGAATGAGTGGCTGTAAATTTTTTAGCCTAATTCCACCACAGAAAAAATCTGATTCAGCAGGAAAAACAAAATTCGAAAGGCCAACAACGCATAATTGCATACTCATGAAAACAAGTATCAGTCTTCAAATGAAAAGGGGACAATAAAATACCCAAAGAAACAGGATAAGGCGAGGAAGAAACATAACCGAATAATGAAGAACCCTGATATTTCGCTCTAGTACGGTTCAATTCATCAATCGCTGAGATCTTTAACTAGAATTTACTGATACTATAGAGATTAATTATTTATCCTAACCCACCTCGCCAAAATCTCAAGTCAGATTAATACACGTGCGAATAGCAGAAATCACATCTAAAGAGGAAAGGAATACGCCAAAGCTCCACCCAGCAGCCGAACCCATCAAACACAGTAATAGAAGTTCTTGAACTAAGGCAATCGATTCGAGGTAGGGTTTGAAACCGGGAAGGAGCGGGGGAGTTACGTCCGAAAGGAAGGAGGCCGATGAGGCCGTTAACTCGTGAACGAAGAGCACACGAGAAGTTCCTGAACAAGGGTGAGCTATTCGATATAGGGTTTGGAAGCCGGGAGGCGCGAGTGGTTACCTCCGGATGGGAGGACGTTGAAGTCGGCGAGCACGTCGGATGACTCGTCGATGGGGGAGCGGAACGGGCGGAGGTACCTCCTTCGGTAACGGAAGAAGGAGAGAGCGTTGGCGGCGACGGTGGCCAGCACCAGGGCTCCGGCGACCTTCGTCGCCGTCAGGAAGAGCGCCACTGACGCCATTCTACCTCCGCGCTCGGTCACGCGGACAGAGTGGAGGTGGAGCGGGAAAGACGTGATAAGAGTGGGTTGCGGTTAAACGTGGCGACGGATCATATAGAAGGTTCCAATCACGGTGAGAATTCAAAAGTTACGCAGGGAGAACACGGGTGGTTTACCTCAACCGTCGGATGAACTGAAATGGTGGACCCATCATCATCACCCCGCCATCCGACGGCGGCGTGGATGCTGCACCGCAACTAAAAATGTGTTCGCAAGCTGAGTACAAGTCGTTCACTTCTGCGGTCACCGTGGAAGCCGTGTGCCCACGTCCTCCTATCTCCAAATGGCGAGATATATATATATATATATATATATATATATATATATATATATATACAGAGAGAGAGAGAGAGAGAGAGAATTGCATACAATTAACCTCAGTATGTGTTACATACAAAACATTTATTCCTATAAAAAAAAATCAATAGAATAAAAATTAAATGTCCAAGGATTTTTGTTGTAGCATGGCTACAGCCACTCTTTGTGGCAAATAATGCAAATGAAATGGGAGTCTAGTCCCAATAATCATCATATAATTTATATAAATTTATAGAGAAATTATAATATTTGATGCATTGAACTGTCAGCTAAGTTTGATTCAGTTCACAAATATATTATTTTAATTTTAATTTTTTTTTTATTTTTTAATGAAAAAATTGGATATTCAAGCACATATCAAGCATGGAACATTTCATCTAATCAAACTAAAAGTGCTATCTTCTCCATCTCAGGTAATACTGTTTTGCCAATTATAATCTTCCATTTCATTCAAATGCAGTGGTTAGATGCAATTGGGCTTGCCATATGTTTAGAGTTCTGTAATCTCTTAGAAACAGAATGTGCAATAAAAGATAATAAAGAGGTATTGGTCAAAAAGTACTGTGACAAAATTAGAATAGAAATAAGACTTCCAAGGGAAGAAGACTTCTTTTGCACACAAAAAAACAGAAGCAAAATTAGCACAAGAGAATAGTGTCAATTTAAGCTGAACACACTACATAAACTTAGTAGATCAAAAAAGAAAACATAAAGAACCTGTGGGAGCATGATGGATGACAAAGAGCAAACTGATGTAATAAAAAGGTTGATAGAGTTCATTTACAACTTAAACTGTGACAGAAAATGAAGGATCACTAGCCAGACAACTCATGCTACCACTGTACAACTGCAAGCAGGATGTTATGTTTTAAGGATCATAAGATGCGTTTGGCTGCAGTAAGAAGAACGCTCATACCAATAGCAGCGAGGTAAGTGATTGCAGATCCAGTTGTAACCATGTCAAATCAAGAAATTCCTCTCAAAGCATCTCATATTTCATATAATAGACTGTCAAAGCAGCAACAGACGGCATTCAACTACAAGGAAAAAAGAAACAAACGAAAAGAAAAAGAAAATGTCCACCAGACTAAGCTCTAATAAATACAATCTACAACTGATATCCAATTCAATACGCAGGTAATGTAAAACCAGAAAAAAAATGGGAACGGATCCTTGGACGCTTATAAAAGAGAACTGAAACTCTCTATAGGATCTGATTCGTCTAACAGTGATGCTGCCTGGAAGCAGTCTGCCGCATCAACCATCCTACCTTCATCCCTGTGAATCACTCCCAAGTAATACCATGCCAGCCGATTCATAGGTTCGAGTCTTAGGGCATCTGAAAGAAAGCTTCGAGCAACTGGCAAAGATTTTGAGCCTCTTTTGGACAGCAAAGCACCAATTGATACCTTACTAGGCACATGGTCAAGCTCCACTGAGAGGGCATTGCCATAAGTAGCCAATGCTTGTTGCATCTGTCCATGGGCTTCCAGCATCCGACCTGATGAATTACATAAACAAAGACAATCGCATTTTTACTAATTCCAAATTGTGGTAGATGTTTCTTTAACACTTTGAAATTGAACCAAAGGTGGTGGCAGCTGGTTAATGTAATTACTAATTTAAAAAATTCAGGACATACAATTATACAGACCATAATTTCCCAGAGATTTTGAAGAATGCAGATTTTCCAAATATTACACCAAAAGACAGTACAAATGAATATAAAAAAAATACAGTAAGCAACAGTTCTTTTATTATGAAGACTTCTCTTGGTACGTGGCAAACAATAGTTGCTTAGAGGTCTATAAAGGCCTTTAAATGCTGCAGTTGGAACATACGATGAATGCACAGATTAAAAAAGAAATCTCTTTCTAAGAGGAACGGTGCATAAATTAAATTTTTTTGTATAAGGAGCTGGCATATCTAACTTAAAGTCTCACACTTCATGGGAATAAGATGACCATTCACTTTTAAATAATACACTAAAGAACTAATATGACAAAGAATTAGCAGCAACAAGCACCTTCACAAGATTTTCTATGGATGCAACTGAGAAACCAATCAAGAAACTCAAGAGAGATTATTTTTTTCAAAAAATATGATCTTTAGTACCTTCGATATGCAGAGTTGAAGCAGAGTAAGGTTTCAGTGTTCTAGATTTCTCCAAGCATATCTCAGCATCTCTCCAGTGTGAAAGGCCAGAGTACAGATTGGCAAGACCTCGCCAAACTTCAAACTCACTGACATTTTCATCCTCAACCTGAAAGAACATCAGATTAAGAAGTTACTATAAAAAGAGGGCAAACAAATCTTAATCAGCATGCGGTTATATTTTTTAGAGTTTCTAAAATTTTCAAGATTGCTATTGTAAGGACAACTCGCAAGTCAGAAAAGCTAGCCTCCGGTCTTCATTTCACTTATCTTTCCAACTACCATCGATTCACATAATGTCTAGAAGATCAATTAGGAATACACAATACCCAGTATATCTCATTTTCCTTGACATAAATATCCATTGTTGTCAGGGCTTATTACAAGCCAATTGAAAAGCAAATCAATCCCTTCAGAACAACTAGAAATGTGTTAGAAACAAACTAATGATCACAGAAGAAGAATAAAAGATCATCATATACCTTATCTACTTTTACCAACATAAACTTTATATAATCATCCCGGTAAGAAGTACATCCAAGATCATTAATATAAACTTTTATAGTGCTTTTTTAGCAATAACAAGAAATTAGGTAATTCTTCCTTCACTTTCTTGAACTTGGATTCATATAACATATCCTATTAAATATGTATTATTTGGCTTCAAGTCGCTCTATAATGCATAATGAAGTTGTTTCAAATTAATAATCTGGTCAATGAAAAACATGAATACAAGCACAACTAATATCTCATTTCCAGTCATATGCTCAAGAGAGTTTATTTGGTCTTTGTGCACATAAAATAAACCTTAAAATGAAAGTGGTACTATTATTTTATCAACATATAGTGGATTTCTTTGCATTTGTGAAAATACAATCATTATAAACTAACACAAAAACGGCCAGACAATATTAATTGTGGAGATATATAAGTTTTGGTAACAAACACAAACACACAGGATCAGCAGATATAGTAAGTAGAACAAAGGACAGCTAAGTATATACATATATGTGTGGAAATTATCAAAATAGAAGTTAGTGGAAAGTTCAAGCAAACCTCTATAATATTCTTGAAAGATCCAAAGGACTTTCTTTGGGCCTGAACAAGAGCAAGTAGAAGGCGATATGCTTCAACTGCATCCATGTGTAGGGACTGAGCCACTTTTAGTTTTGCCTTGATTCTAAGTAGAGGTCCTTGTTCCCATTTAACAGTCTCATCCAGTGCTGCATCAATGACAATTTCAGCGTCTGAGTAACGCTGCTGAGCAGATAAAACTAAAGCAAGCAACTTCCATCCTTTGGATATTGATCCACCTGTTGCATCAATAAATTCTTTTGCATATCGGAGTGCAGCATTTGTGTTGCGCTGTTCAGCGTATTCAAGAGCTAGATCAAAAAGTATTTCTGGGTTGTGGCGCTCGAGAGATACCACCTCATCAAGTGATCTCAGAGCTTCACTTTGCAAGCTAGATCTTTCATGATCTGAGGAGGCAATTTTAGCCAGTTTTCCCAGACAATTACCTAGAAAACGAAGACCCACACACTTTAAATGCTCATATGCAACTTGAGCATTTGCTATAGCTCTCCGAGCATATTCTACTCCTTCAGCTGAAAAAAGGCAGTCATCACTACAGATCTTAGCAGCCAATAACAATGCCATGATATAATCAGGACTTTCATCCTTTTTTAATAACTTTTTTAATAAGTTCAATGCAGAATGATTCTGATCTGCTGCACTATAGCATAGGGCCAAACTGTACCATCTATCACACCGTGCATATGTTCCAGGAATGAGCTCTTCAAAATGCCTAGCAAGTACAGATGTTTGACCACACATGGAGAGAGCAAACGAAAGATGCTCGATTACTGATGGATCCCACTGGGTTTTGCCAAGGTACCACTTCCTTAATAATATAATTAGAAGTAAAATAGCCTCTTCCAAATTGTTTTTTGGAACAAACGAACCATCAATTTGGGATGCCAAACTGGGTGGACTAGCCTCTACCCCGCCATATAACAAAAATACAGCAAATCTTTTCTGAATCCTTGCACAGCATTCATCATCAAGATTCCACTGACTTAGAAGAGCACGCCGGTAAGAAGCCAGAGCCTCCTGATAACGACCAGCTTGCTTCCAGAGCTCTGGAAGGAGCTCCACAGCCTTACTGACAGTTTCCTGCAACTTTTGCTCAACCAAAACATCAGGTATGCCATGTTGGAATATCTTTTCCACAGCATCAAGGACACTTCTACACTCTTGAGCAGCTTCTACATGGAGCCAAAAAAAAATATTTCTTAAGTAGGCTACCAACAGAACATCAGAGAATTACAAGACATAACGTTGCACAGAAAAAAGCAGATTGTGATTCATATGTTAAGGCCTCTGCATATTGCACAGATTATGACTGATGAGTAACAGCTCGTACCAGTAGCTTTGCCTAGCTTCTGTAGAGACATGGACTTTAAGTAGATGGCTTCAAGAACAAGGCTAGCAGCATGCTGGGACACCGAATGTATGGACACACTATGTGAGCGGCTACGCCTCGAAAGAGGCTTCTCAGGAGAAGGTTGCAAACGCTGAATGGCAGCTTGAAGATCTATTCCATCAAATACACGAAGAGCAGCTTCTATGTTGCCTCTTTGATATTCAAGCCTTCCTAGTAGTGCTCTTGCTTCCTTTAGCATTTGAAACAAAAATAACAGCAAAGAAAGAGGATCAACATCAAATTATCTGATCACTAAAAGCAATCTACATCATTCAGTAATAGATTTTGGAATCAACAGTCTACACATGTAGTGTCAAATTTCATAAAACTACAATCAAACATTTGATTAAACTTATTTTTTCCAGTATTATCAATTAGTATACGCCCATGAATTTCTTTGGAAGAGTTGGCAACTTGCCATATCTTGGAATATCTTACAAAAACCTAAAAACCATGAACAAAGATTGACATTATAGGTTTTGAGAGACAGTGGCATCCAGTTGAACTAGTCAACAAACTTGTTTCTCTGCTGTTCTAGCTTAAGGATAAAAGTCCTTCCAGAATTAAGAGAGACAGCACAGACAAAAGTAAGTACAAATAACATGTAAAAGAGGGGATCCAGTGTAAGCTAACTAATGATCGAACTGACCTCTATACTGTAGAACTTCAAAGCTCTCAGATAACAATATACCTAAAAACTCCCATAACCACTGAACCTTGAGCTTTCAATTTCAAAAGTCAAAACACAAATTAGAAAAACAAGCATCCAAATAAAACTGGTCAGAAATCATAAGTCAACCTTCACTACAAAATTTCACAGGAATTAGATAAATCTGGACATAGGTTTTGAAGCTAGATAGAAATTTTCTGGAAAAAGTCTTATATGTTGACTATTAATATCAGAGATCTCATTGGATGGGGAAGAACACATTGTTAAAGCAATATTAGTTAAGAAGCAAAAGTTTTGGACAGGTTGCTGGCCCCTTCGTTCAATCTTTCTTCCAGCTGTATCCCATTTTTTTCTTTCTGATTCGTTTTGTCCTACTAGTTTTCTTGTAATTAAGCAATACCGAGATGAAACAAATAGTGTGAAACAGATCCTCCATGATCCTCATCACCGGTATCCTTCCCTCATGTACATTCTCCAGAGAGACGATGCTAAGTTAGGATTACTTAGTTCAGTAGTTTCTCTTCCCATAAAGTTTTGTTACTTCAGGTTATTTCTTGAACCTTGGCCTCAAGGTACACTGAGAACTCAGCTTTATTGCACCATCTATCCCAGGTTATTACCAATTTCAAGCTACAAATAGCATTCCTATAATAGTTTTGCTTACGAAAAAATGTCATGTCCTACGTACATTTTTTTTGTCTCATTGTAGAAAAAATATCATGTCCTAGATATATTTTTGCCCCATTGTAACACTGATGAGAAGCTCATCAATAGAATTACTAACATGAACAAGAGATAAATGGGACACTTCCAACTGCTACTCATTGCAGATCTGTATTTCAGCTGCATTCCATCAATATATTGCACCTAATTAGAAACTTATTCCAGCACAACATTCTAATTCACAAATAACTTTATATTTTTCACATCCAGGCACTTTTGAATGTCGTGACACTTGAGGTTAAATCAACTCCAGTTCAGTTTCGTGTCTTCATGTTTCTCCTAGTTGAGGTGGTCCAAACGATGTTTTGTGTTTTGAGAAGTAAAAGAGTATAAAATGGTTCCTGCCAACTTCTGCAATCGCTAACTTGACCACAATAGAAGCTGGCATACCAATTTCACTATCTTTGCTGCTGAGCTTCCTAAAATAAAAGTTGTAATCTTGAAGACAACTGCCAATCTATCTTTAAGCATCAGTCTTTTACATGCATACTGAATAATTAAGTTCCCTGCAACAAAGTTCCCTCCCTAAGAAACTGGATTATATGTGCAATGGCTTAAATTGCGATGGATCAGGACTTTATCCGAAGAAATACAATGATATACTCACCCATTTATATCACATTTCGCATCAGGTTTAAAAACCTGAATGCCACCATCAGAAAAAAAAAGGGAGGGGGTTTGTTCGTTTTCTTTTCGTTCTACTAAGAAAAAATATCACACACTAAGGTAGCCTAAGGCATGTTTGTAAAACGAATTCCAAAAACCAATCAAGCATAAGCAGTGTTTGTTCAACGCCACAACAAGACACGTCATTGGAAGATTTAAACACAAGAAAAGGAAAACCGTCAAGAATTCAACCTGGAAAAGACCACGACAGGCAGTCAAGACAAGAAAAACGGGGACTTTCCCACGGAACAACGAACTACAGAGAGAACTAAGAGACGTGACGAGAGAGATCTCGAACCTCGTAATTAAGTGAGAGTCCTTCCCGGAGGGACGACTCGGCCTCCTGGATGTTGCCGTCGTCGAGCTTGGCCTCTACCTCGGAGGTCTTCATGGAGAGGCCGTTCACCGAGACCTCCCGCTCCTTCACCGACATCTCGTCCTCCTCCCCGCCATCCCCTTCCGCTTCGAACTCCCCGATCCCCATGTTCGCTCCCCGGGATCTCGCCGCCAATCCCCGCCACGGCAGCAGCTGCCTTCGCGCATTCGACGGAGGCCTCAACGGGGATGGAACCCGGAGGGGGACTCGATCGGGAGAGCGGGGTGTGCTCGAGAGATCTCCGGAGCGGCGGTCGCGTCGAGATCGGCTGCAGTCTCTCGGGGTCGTCTCATGGTAAGACTGAGAAGAAGGGGTTGGGGGCGGTGACGGGAAGCTCGGGGGGGAGTGCGAGATCCATGGCGGCCATGCTCTGACTCCGGGTGGGTAAAAATAATTTCCTATGTGACCGATTTAGGAAGTAAAAAACAAAAAACACTTTTAAAAACAATATTCGGACAATTTCCAGGAAACACCTCAAATTTTACGGTACTCCTATTTTAATCCAATATGTCCAAAAATACCGGTCCTTTAGATGAATCGATCCACTTCTAAATTGGTTTTGACGCTTTGCTACCGAGTTGGATATCACTGTTGTTCGATCTTTAATAGGCAAGTCCATTGATATGCATCATCTCGTTCGACCTCTACTTCACATATTGAATCTCCTTTTATTTTTCATGCTTTGAAATGATTAAATAGATTACAGAAAATTATATTGGAGTTTTCCGATACAATGGAAGCATGAATTCGAGGTCTCCGCTCTGGGATTCAATGGCCGGGGAAACAGTAGCTTTTTCCGACTGTCGACGACCGCCCGTCGTATCTACCTGTCCGGTCATAGGACACGAAGTGGACCCCACCTCCGGGCCCGTGCTTCCGCCAATTGTTGACCCGCGTCGAAAGGGACAGAAAAGTATTAGTTGAGGTTACACGGTGGCCAGGTCCGTACGCTGTGGTCCTCACGTCCACGAGGCCCACACGCATTAAAATCCCACCAATCTCATGAATCGAGTCGCTCATGGAAGATAGCAATGTGTTTGGGGAGGGAAGGAATCTTCTTCGCTGTAGAACACAGCTCCATCTTTACGTGACTCTTAATCAAATCCTCTTGAGGGTGTTTTCTATTTGATATTAGTTGATCATTATCTAAGTTGTGTGCGTGTGTTGGATATCGATTACCGATCAAGTTTGGGAGGCCAATAATTCTCATCTATTTAAGATTATATTATTGGACCAGTTTTTTTGTTTTTTTTCTCCTGACATTATTAGTCCAGTTGAAAATGAAGATTGATCAATCAATCGAGACAATGTACAATCCAAACCACATTGAAGTACAAGAATGCTTTCTGGATGTTTTAGTACTCTCGATCTTCATTAAATTACACATAGTATCAGAATTATTGAATGGCTTGACAATGAAGCGATCGTTGGGGAAATGCATGTAGGAAGTTTCGGAAGCAATGAACTCATGACTGCAAAATGCACCATTATGTATACAGCTTAAGAAACTGTAACTCAGAACAAGAACAGTCCAAGGATAAGAAAACCACATGATATCGATGATGGAAGCAATGCCATCTTTTCACCAATAAATATACAGAAAAATAGCTTTAGGCGTTTCTTTTACACAGCAAAATCTGCAGCTAGGTAGAAAATGCCAGGATACATTGTAAGCTATTTCCTTCATCTGGTGGCATGAACAAAACAAAATGCAGCTACTTCTATGTTGAACCATTGCAGTGATTTCTTTTAGCTGTTGCAACTAGTAAAGAACAACCATAGCTGCAAACTACAATGGATGTAGACTACAAGTCATCCTCTTTCATAGCTGGCCTCCTCTTTGCCTGCATTGCTAGACGAGCATCCCTCTCTCGTTCAAATTCTCGATGATCTGTCCGCTGCAAGAAGGAAACTTTGTCCAAATACTGATTTGAGCTCTTCTTGTAAGCATCCAGCTCCTCTTCCATGCCCAGGTTCTCCTCCTTAAACTCGCCCCAGTCTTTTTTGGTCTTGTCGAGGACACTGAGCTTTGGTTTTTTCTTTATCTGCTCTAGAATAGTGTCCAGGGCAGAGGAGGGAGCACCTGCAACTCTAGCCTTCTCGGCTGCCTCCTTCGAGTCAGCCTCAACAAGTTTCTTAACTTCAATTTCTTCACCCGCAAAATCGTGGACCTCAGTTATCTGCAGGAATGGACAAGAAAGATTATTTTATGAATCTTGTAATGGATGTAATTAGACAAGCATAGTCTTTGATTCTTTAAATGTTGGGTCAAGATCATAGAAGATAGGAGACTACATACGAAATCATCTAAGGTTTGTTCTCTAAATCTAAGCTTTAACTTTGTTGAATTCTACAGATTCACTGATTGCAATTTCATGGCGAGCAGTCACCCTCACGCACAAAAAGTTGCTAATTCACAGAAAAATTTGTCCAAGCATTTGATAATCTAAAAATTGTGTTAAAAGCCCGTATCTGTCTTAAAATAAGTCAATTACCTACACTATTGCACTTCTAAAATGTCAGGAAACCAATATTCTTATTGCTGAATGATAAGGAACACTAAAAGGCAATCATTTAATTTAAAATTTTCATCAATAACAAGTCAGACAAGCAGGTATCCAACTGGAGTAGTTTATGGGCCGGATACTCCACGATAACAAAATCAAGAAGGCTCCATCACTATGAGGTCAGCCCTTACAGCCCAACTCAAAATTGAGAGGGCTCCCGGAAACAAGTTCACATCAACAGTATAAATCTGGAGCTGCATTCTCGGTCAAGGAAAATTTTAATTAAAAGACAAGCTTGCCTAACAACAGAAAGGCTTCTCTGACAAGGTACCTAGCTTTCTAGCTCATGCACACTCTTCATTATGAAACATACATGTGGAAGTGCACACAACGGTTCAGAGTTCCAAACGACCGACCCATAGAACAGAAGAACACATGTGATATTTACTTATGAGGCACATGAATCTAATCAATACAAACTATCTATCACGGACAACTTATGCATTATGCAGTCATGCACAATTTCATATTTTTTGCTTCATTGTTTCAGATAATGGACCATGTAAATAAAGGTAGAAAAAGTACACTAGAGAAAAATGAACTAATTTCTGTATGAAAAAAATCTGAGCATACTTCAACTTTTCCCCTTTCAGCAGTGGCAGCAGATGCAACATCTTTAACAGCTGAAATGGCAGCTGTAGCAAGTTTCTTGGCTTGCTCACTTGTTCCATTTTGTATGATGGCTGGCCTCTTTCCCAGTGGATCCTTAGTAGCTGCCATTTTTACTGGTGCAAGGCCAAGAGTGAACATCCAATCCTATGAAATATCAATAAAGCAAGTGAAACCTTTAAGATCAAATCATAAGATAAGTAGATAACAAAATGTTAAGCGTAGCATCCTTACAGGGATTGTTTTCTTTGTCGTTGTAAGTTCAGTTGAATTAGATTTGTTCACAAAAGGTTTGGGCACCTTAACTGGCAATCCACTGTTCATTTGCTTCCAAACTTCCTCAACCCGAGCTTTCCTTTCTGAATCAACAACAGCATTTGTCAAGTCCCCAGCAATTAATGCAGAAAAAGCAGAAGTGAACAATGAACCACAAGAGAGTGAACACACTAAAATTTAAAGAGAGGTCGATGAATACGTTGTCCAGTATACTGCAAGTTCTCAGAAATGCACAGGACCCAGACAAAGTATACTTATGGAAGGTTCCATTACAAAAACTCATATGGTAAGCCTTGGTGGAATGGTAAGATTGTCACTTTGCGACCTGGGCAAACATGGTTCGAGCAATGAAAATGACCTCTTTGTTTGTAAAGTAAAAACTGCATATGCTGACTTTCCCGTACGATGGGTTGATGGAAGCCAAATGTACTAGACCACCCTTTTTTGTGATAGTAGATTAAGGAATAGGAATTGAATGGTAAAAGCAACAGTAATATGAAATATAAGTAGACTTCTCAGGTTCTAAGGAAGTATTTTTTGGGACTACAAGTCATCTGGAGTAATAAAATCAAAAAGTACTATTTCTCAAAACAGGAGGAACAACTTCCAATAAAATGATTTATACACTTACCACTATCTTCGTGTTGTTCCTGCAAACCAGGAACCTTATTACCTTCAATAACATCTGAAGTATCAGCTTTGTTCCCTGGAATATTTAACAGGTTAAGATCAGATGGTTAGAAAATAAAACTTAAAACAGAACTGCCATCTGGCTATCCCTAGCTTGATATAAGACAAATTTCATCAGTTCAAAAGTAGCATTTAAAAAAGGAAGTGTGAGCATTTTACACAACTATTCCAGTTTGATTAAAAGTAAATCCTGCAGCACCAGCATTCCTAAATAGTGCATCAGTGTAAAATATTTTCATTAGTATATATGCATAACCTAGCTCTTATCATCTTACAGCAACTACATGAATGAAGTGAAAATAATAAAACTTACTTTAGATTTTAAAACGAATAAAAATTTTGGCAATGCTAAGGGACATTTTTGGGATGACAAGGAAACTGTAAGAACATCATAACACTAATGTATTACAACATGAGTCTGTCAAAACCACACTGTAAAGTGCTTCATAATCCAATAAACCATCAAATCAACCACATGTTCTTGAAATAGCTGGCAAGAGAAGATAAACCAAATTGCTCATCGTAAGGGGCAAGATCGTAGGAAAATTCATGGTCACAACCCCAATAAATTGTTGGAAATTATACCCAATTATAGTAGCTACAGTAAATTTATGCTCATTTATCATTCTATTACGCCAGGTGAGAATCTGAACCACATACAGAACCCACCACCTACGCAACCAACGAATTCGTAGTAACAAAGACATATTTGACGGGATCAACCAGTACTAGTTTAAGGTAGCTTGGCCTCAAAGGCAAGAAAGATGCCAATATGCCTAACTTATCGATGTGCCTGATGTGCCGATCAGTTGATAGTTTCTCTGGTAGTCATGAACAAGATCAACTCGTTAAGACTAGGCTTGAAGATACATCCACCAAGTTGTCGATCTTGAACCGAAGAAAATGGGGCGTAAAAGAAGGAAGAGCAGTCATAGGATGGCAGATTGACCTAGTACATACACCCAAAAACCCTAAAACCTAATAACAAATCGAGAATAAGAACAGAAATTTATAGACTTTCCAAACTATGTGGAGGAGATATCCTTGAATCGGCAATACAAATCAACGCAAGATGATGATGATATTGAGTGATGAGAATACGAAAAAACTAATTCAAACACAAAACGGGGAGCAAAAATAGATATTTTGGAATGGAACGCACCGGAATCATCGAGGGACGCCATTACGGCGAGCGAGAGCGAAACCGAAGAGGATCAAAAGGGCCGCGAGGGCACGGAAGCATTGGGTACACCGACGACGGCAAATATTGCCCTGGAGACTTCATCTCAACCCTTCACATATATCATCTATTGGTGATTCGTTGCCTCTACTCCATACGGCGACTCGCCTCTCTAATTTTCGTGCTACTCACGTCCTCGACCGTTGGATCAAATCCGACGCCTGCTTTCGGCTGAAGCTTAAGATGCCCGAGTAGAAGAGTGGGAACATGTTTAGGAATACGTTTATATTATTAATTATTATTTAAATAGATGAATAATAGAGAATTATAAAATATTTGAGTGTTAGATGAATAATAGATTAAAAAATTACATTTTAAATACTTAAATATTGTTTCGTAAATTTATATTCTAAAAGTTTGGTAAATTTATTCTTCTAATATTTTTTATATTTATTCAAAAATTAAAAAAAAAAAAAATTAATATATAGTTAAAAATTAAACAATATAATTGCAAGCTACTCGATGAGCAAGTGCCTAACGAAACAAACAGCACGACGAATTTACGAGAGAATGAGTCAACAATAACAGAACTAAAGAGAATGAGAGAGAAAAACTCAATATATAATGACAATCTTATAATTTTAAAAAATATCATAAAGTATTCTGATAAATATAAAAAAAATTCATATAGATTATTATTTGTAACTTTTGTTTACTATTTACCGTCTCATTTTATTTTATTTTTATTTCTAAATTATCTATTTACAAATGAATATAAATATCATTTTTTTTCTCATTCTCCTTTTCTTCTAGTTCTTCCTCCTTCTGGCTTTTTAATTATTCATTATCTTCTTCCTTCTTAGAGGACCACGTCAAAATGCCAACAAGCTGAGTCAATGATGATAAAAGTCAATAGTGATTTGTTAGCGAGAGCGATGTCCGCGACGAAGATAAAATAAGGGGTTGAGAAAAAAAAATATATATATATATAATCGATAATACTATGTTGTGAATGATAAACTTCAATTTTATTAGCATTTTGAAAATACTGAAATGCTACCATCAATATTTGAACATTTGCAATACACTATCCAAGTCAGAAATAATTTTTTAAAAAAAATATAACATCAACTCATATTTAAAATATCTACTGGATCCTAATGTATCGATGCAATATAAATTTTAAATGTTACGAACACATGATAGATTATGTAACAATGTTGAATTGTATAAGATATATCATATATTTGATCAGATGCTAATTATGATTATAAATTAATAAAAAATAAATATATTTAAAGTATAATTCATTATGAGATGACTTTGGTGGGAGGGAGTCTTCAAATTACTTATCATAAATTTATTGCTTTTCAAACTTTCTACATATTCAATAACATAAAATATGTATAATAATATAATATACATGATATTATAGATTTATTCTTGTCTCTCTTTAATTATTATTCTATTGTTTATAATGATTCCCGTAAAGGATATGAAGAGAAGAGAATGAGAATCTAGTTCTCTGTGTAGCTCGATATCGCTACATTATATGAATTGAATTACAAAGCGCATTATCGGGTTAGAAAAGATTTTTTGAATGATATCGAAATGTGTATACATCTTTATATTTGATATATGATTAGTGGATTTTAGTTTTTGGCATTAAAGTTTTTTTGCATAATAGTAGTCTGATTATAATTTTATGCTTACAATTGGTATTTGAGCTATATTTTAAAATCAAAATGATTTAAATCATAAAAAAAAATTTACATCTATTTATCTTTTGAACCATTATTTTAATCCTAGATTGATATTATTTTTTAAACTAATTTATGATATATTATGTCTAGTATATGAATATATTTAACTATTTTCTTCGCTTTCTTATAGGCGATGCAACATAGATAGAATCATAATAGTAAGTTGTCGTTGGTAACTTGTTGTCAGCAATGATATTGTTGAGGGTAATGACCAACATTGGTTGCTAACTCTATCGTGAGCAATGATTACACAGGTGATAGTGTTATTATATGCGACAAATGTTGGTGGTGTGTGATAGCCCTATTGTGGGCGATTGCTACTATTGGTGGTTGTCTTACATGTAACGAAGATTCAGCCATCACTCTGGTCTTGTGTTGGTTGCAAGGGTCATAAGAGTGTCCTTATTTTGATATAGAGGTTGTCTGTGCTAGTCATAGGTACCCAGCAAGCCAATCACATTAGTGATTGCACGTATAACTTGATACATAATCTTTTTTGTTTATTATATTTTGGCATATATCACCTTATAGCTATTGCATATATATATATATATATATATATATATATATATATATATATATATATATATATATATATATATATATATATATATATATATATATATTGTGAGGTCCTTGGATTTGTGCAATGAGAATCATATCGTGATGAGATCACGAAAATGAGATCGATTCACCTTTAAACACATATCCTAAATAATCCCGGTCATAGGTTACTCGAGAGGGACATCGTGATAACCGGACAGACTGGTGTGTTGTATACCCGTCAAAATAATGGATGTAGCTGGTCTCATAGCTGCTCGTGTAGGGACACTAGGGATACAGTACAGGTGCTCATTGGAGAATGAGTTCACCGATTGATCCGCTTACGGAATGTTAGATGGTTAATAATGTCTTATTGTCAGACAGCGATTTCGTAGTCCTAGTGGTATATCTGATCCTTAGACTTAAGATACCAAGGTTGTATTGTATGAGTGCTACACTCTTTGATACTAGACTTATAGGTTTTGGCTGTCCCAGATCTAGTACAACTGGTAATTAGGAGTGGTAGTCGACCTTACGAGGGCTATTGAGTGTCAATATAAGATCATCCACTCTCGGCATCATGAGAGGAATATCCTATGTGTTCCTGCTCAGACAAATCCCTAGCTAGGGTCATTCGGGTTGAGAAAGAAAGAGTTCTCCAGGAGAATCCGATTAGAGCGAGACTCGAGTTGAAACCGTATGGGTCTGACAGCACCATGCTCGATATACAGTATCTGAGATATTAGATGGATGAGGGACTATAGGTACACGGTAACTGAGGACAGACAGGTCCAAATGATTGGATTCTCCTGTATCGTCTGGGGACTACGGCGTAGTGGCCTAGTACGTCCGTAATCGATGAGTCAAGTGAATTATTACAGAGATAATAATTCATTGAGTTAGAAGGAGTTTTGATAGGTATGACTCACGGCCAGCTCGATATTGGGCCTAGAGGGTCACACACATATGGTAGGCATTGCGATGAGTAGAGGTTCAGATATGAGATATCCAACGGAGCTCTTGTCTTATTGGATATCCAATAAGCCCCTGAATGATTGGATCTCATGGACGAGATCCAATAAGAGCCCATGAGAGATTATTAGATAGAGATCCACTAATCTAAAATGCTTGCGTTATTGGATGTAGATCCAATACCCACTAGGGAAGGATCCATTAGGGTTTGATAGGGGACCTCTATAAATAGGAGGTATTCAGAGCCTCATAGGCTAGAGCCTTTGCTTGCCTCTCATATTCTCCTTCCTTTCTCCACCTCAGAGCAGACCTGGAGTTTTTAGGAGCGTCGTCATAGCCCTGCTGTGTGGATCACCGCTACAGAGGAGGACGCTTGACCTCCTTCACCCTCTCCTCAGGATCTGCAATGAAACAAGGATATACGATCTCCCTAGGTAACACAATTTAGTTTTTCAGTTTCACGGATTTTGCGCACTAATCTTCGCACGACAACGAACATCTCTTTGGGAATTAGAGATTTTGTTTTCTTGTTCTTCTATTACGCTTGTGATGTCGCCCCCGAAGATTTTCCCAATAGCCTGGACCACAACACTATTATCGTTGGTTGCTGTTGTGGACAACATTCCTCCGCAGGTGGTAGTGCTACATGCAATAGTTGCCTTATGTGGTATCATTATTATGCATGGCAGCGATGTTGTTTGCAATTGGCTACTGCGATGATCTACTGATCGACATATGACATTAGCAGGCTATGTCGCATGACTTGCGACTGGCTGTGTTAACGACATATAACATAAGCAACAAATGGGTTACGCACCGTGATGGTCGTAGGTAGTGCATGACGCTAGGCGATACCAGGGTTGATAGCCACACCGAAGGTCATCAGCATGATAAGGAGTCGTAGTGGTCGAATGATGGACAACGATAAATGGTGGCAATACTTTATTAGACCGAAGGTGACATTTGAACATCGTCTCATCACCACTATAGGGTCGCCATCGGTGAGGACTCACGTGGTTGGGTGCATGCGTGGGCACGATATAACACAATGGTAGCTGTGAGAGAGACGAATTATGGTTATGACTTTCACATAAGAAAAATATAATTTTACCCTTTTGAATGATTTAATTACGGTCGATATCCCCTTATGACAATTCAACTTTTCAAAAATTAAATATTTTCAATATATATCCTAATAAAATTATAGTTTTACCATTCAAAAATCAAATATTTTTTACTTATGTCCTCAACTATAAAGTCGATAAATTTGACATGCTTTAAAAAAAAATTTGATTGAAACATAATTTTAGCCCAATTTTTGATCAATTTGTTTCTAAATTAGATTTTCACTAAATCTAATTTTGATTGAGTTGGCTATTGGGTCTAATTTGGGTAGCCCAAATGGTTTAGTCAAATTCAAATTATTCCAATATGGTATGTCTAATTAAATAAGATTAATTGGTATATTTAGGTTATTTATAAAATTTTTAAAAATATAAATTATGGATTTTTTTATAGTTTTATCATATGATATATTCATAATTTTGTTTGTTTGTGATATTTAGTGAATATTATTAGTAACTTATATTCTTAAATTTTATCTAACTAGTTGTTGCTAAATATAAGTTAGGATGATAGACTTATCAAATGTGAATTATAATAAATACTTTACCATTTATATGATATTTTAAATTATATTTTATATTATTATATTGATTTTATAATCACCAAAGTGGTCTAGATTAATGACTTATAAAATAACATTAAAGAATCGATCTTAAGTGATATTGAGAAAAATAATATTCATAATTACACACATAATTAGAAAATTTAGATATTTTCAAAGGAAATATATTTTAAATAATTATTTGAAGTAGAATGATACTATTTTTGATATCCTTATAGTTTAAGATTATATACTCAAAGATAGTAATATTATTATATAATAATGGTATTAGCCCTTCGTAAATAAATTTGAATGAACACTAAGGACATTAATATTTCACCTAAATATGAAATATAAAGGATATCAATAATTTATTACATTTTGAAAAATGAAAGAATTAATGCTATTTTATATTTTATAATGGTATTTTATTCCATAAACTCTTATACTTTTAGTATTAGAGCATGTGTAGTTTATTATATCTTAACCCGATATTACTTATTAAAATATTCATAAACTTGCCTAATGAAAGTATTATAAAATTAATTAATGAAATGCATGCTTAAGAAATATCTAATAGGTTCTGTGTAATATTTATAAGAATGATAATCGTAAATAACATTAAGACTTCATTACTACATGCAACTAGTGCTACAATAATATTTAAGGGCCATAGAAGATAAGTTTAAATCTGTTGATGAGTCATTAATTAACATATTAATCAAGAGATTTATGATTACATCCTTGATATGATAATAAGGTTGTAAATTTTAAAGGATTAGATATGAATATAGATGAGTCTTTCCTCACATAATTCATTCTTAATTATCTTATTTCTTAGTTTAACCTATTTAAGATTGATTACAATATAAATAAAGATAAATAGGATTTGAATAACCTAAATAGTATGTGTGTTTAGGAATAATTATAATGTTATGTTAGAAAATAACTCGTAATGAATTGACTAATAGTATTATGATACATGATATTATAGAAAAAATTAATAATATTATGATACATAAAAGGAAGTATAACATTGAAAACATACAATCATATGACTTGTATTTATAATCAAACTTAATAAAATATTATTATATTTATTATATTTTATTAATTTATTTAAAAATTATGATCATATATAAAATAGCTTTTAAAATTTTTATAATTCAATTATATAATTTTTTTTAAAATAATTTTATTTTATTTATATTTATTTTTTAAAAGTTTATTTTATATCTTACCAATTAATAAACCAAGTAAGAGAATGTTAGATTGTTTGTCCTTATTTAATTGTATAAGATATATTGATTGAATTTTGAATACGATTATAGATATTTATTTATAGTAAAATTCTTTATTATATGATCTTGATGAAAGGGAATCTCTACTTATCTTAGGCTCGGTGCTCTTGCATACAAATGAACAATGCCTCGTTAACATATAATATATGTGATTATAGGTATATTCTCATTACATTCTTGAAGGATAGAATAAGAGGAGAATGAGAGTTTAGCCTTATTTATACATATACAGGATTGGATCGCGGAATGAGTTTTTAGATTAGAAAATATTTTTAAAATAAAATCAAAATGTACACATATTCTAATTTTTGATATATGATATTGATATTAACTTTTTTATAACTATAATATAAACATAAAACAGTAATATGATTATAATTTTATGCTTATAATGCACCAAGAGACATCAACATTTTAACTATCTATTTTAATTTAGATGTTAATCTATTCACGAACCATGCGGGACAGGTGTATTATATGCTTGTCAATCATGTTGATAATAATTTTCACTTCAAATGTTTATCTACTCCAACCCATGTCTTATTTTTATCTCTTTAGAATTTATCGTTTTACATCCATGGAATTCGATCAGGGCGTTTAAGTCAAAAGTAACAAGAACATTGAATGACTTTAGCATTGAGTCGACATCATGGGCGGTTTCCAAGATGCCAAGTTTCTAGTTTTTCATCATCCTTATTTTAGAAATATATATATATAATTTAAACTTTTTAAATATATAAAAAATTCTAACAATTTTAATTTATAAGTTTTCATCAAACAAGTCAAACTAGTTTTGTGTTAAATTAGGCCGATTACATTGCTTTTACATATGGTCACACTATTTTTTTTGGGTCGATCGAACTAATTATTAATATTTTCCGTTACTCTCTTTGGTTTTTTGGGGTATATTTATATCAATATATATATATTATAGTATTATTTTTATATATATTTTAATTTATTTTAAGCTAGTTAAAAAAAATAAAAAAATATTACAACATTTTTGTGTAGGAAGAAAGGGAACAACTCCCATCATCATGTATGGTCGACCACGTGGCAACCATCAAGGCCCGTAGGAAACGCAAAACATGCGCATCCCATGCGTCGGTGAAAAGGGGAGGCCTTTGCATCCGCCTATTATACTCGTTGCACACAAACACAGTGATCAACCACTAGAGACGTTCCATGTACCCCTCATTCCAATTATAACATCAACTAATATTTAAAATATCTACTAGATCCTTAATGTACCGTTGCAATATAAATTTTAAATGTTGCGAACACATGATAGATTATGTAACAATGTTTAATTGTATAAGATATAATATATATTTGATCAGATGCTAATTATGATTATAAATTAATAAAAAAGAAATATATTTAAAGTATAATTCATTATGAGATACTTTGGTGGGAGGGAGTCTTCAAATTACTTATCATAAATTTATTGCTTTTCAAACTTTCTACATATTCAATAACATAAAATATGTATAATAATACAATATATATGATATTATAGATTTATTCTTGTCTCTTTTTAATTATTATTCTATTGTTTATAGTGATTCCCGTAAAGGATATGAAAAGAAGAGAATGAGAGTCTAGTTCTCTGTGTAGCTCGATATCGCTACATTATATGAATTGAATTACAAAGTGCATTATTGAGTTAAAAAATATTTTTTGAATGATATCGAAATGTGTATACATCTTTATATTTGATATATGATTAGTGGATTTTAGTTTTTGGCATTAAAGTTTTTTTCGCATAATAGTAGTCTGATTATAATTTTATGCTTACAATTGGTATTTGAGCTATATTTTAAAATCAAAATGATTTAAATCATAAAAAAAATTTACATCTATTTATCTTTTGAATCATTATTTTAATCCTAGATTGATATTATTTTTAAACTAATTTATGATATATTATGTCTAGTATATGAATCTATTTAACTATTTTCTTCGCTTTCTTATAGGCGATGCAACATAGATAGAATCATAATAGTAGGTTGTCGTTGATAATTTGTTGTCAGCAATGATATTGTTGAGGGTGATGACCTACATTGGTTGCTAACTCTATCGTGAGCAATGGCTACAAAGGTGATAGTGTTATTATATGCGACAAATGTTGGTGGTGTGTGATAGCCCTATTGTGGGCGATTGCTACTATTGGTGGTTGTCTTACATGTAACGAAGATTCAGCCATCACTCTGGTATTGTGTTGGTTGCAAGGGTCATAAGAGTGTCCTTATTTTGATATAGAGGTTGTTTGTGCTGGTCATAGTTACCCAACAAGCCAATCACGCGAGTGATGGCACGTGTGACTTGATACAGAATCTTTTTGCTTATTATATTTTGGCATATATCACCTTATAGCTATTGCATATATATATATATATATATATATATATATATATATATATATATATATATATATTGTGATGTCATTGGATTTGTGCAATGGGAATCGTATCGTGATGAGATCATGAAAATGAGATCGATGCACTTTTAAACACATATCATAAATAATCCCGGTCATAGGTTACTCGAGAGGGACATCGTGATAACCGGACAGACTGGTGTGTTGTATACCCATCCATATGATGGATGTAGCTGGTCTCATAGCTGCTCGTGTAGGGACACTAGGGATATAGTACAGGTGCTCATTGGAGAATGAGTTCACTGATTGATCCGCTTACGGAATGTTAGATGGTTGATGATGCCTTATTGTCAGACAGCGATTCCGTAGTCCTAGTGGTATATCTGATCCTTAGACTTAAGATACCAAGGATGTCTTGTATGAGTGCTACACTCTTTGATACTAGACTTATAGGTTTGGCTGTCCCAGATCTAGTACAACTGGTCATTGAGAGTGGTAGTCGACCTTACGAGGGCTATTGAGTGTCAATATAGGATCATCCACTCTCGGCATCATGAGAGGAATATCCTATGTGTTCCTGCTCAGACAAATCCCTAGCTAGGGTCATTCGGGTTGAGAGAGAAAGAGTTCTCCGGGAGAATCCGATTAGAGCGAGACTCGAGTTGAAACCGTATGAGTCTGACAGCACCATGCTCGATATACGGTCTCTGGGATATTAGATTGATGAGGGACTATAGGTACACAGTAACTGAGGACAGACAGGTCCAAAGGATTGAATTCTCCTATATCGTCTGGGGACTACGGCGTAATGGCCTAGTACGTCCGTAGTCGATGAGTCAAGTGAATTATTACAGAGATAATAATTCATTGAGTTAGAAGGAGTTTTGACAGGTATAACTCACGGCTAGCTCGATATTGGGCCTAGAGAGTCACACACATATGGTAGGCATTGCGATGAGTAGAGGTTCAAATATGAGATATCTAACGGAGCCCTTGTCTTATTGGATATCCAATAAGCCCCTGAATGATTGGATCCCATGGACGAGATCCAATAAGAGCCCATGAGAGATTATTAGATAGAGATCCACTAATCTAAAATATTTACGTTATTGGATGCAGATCCAATACCCACTAGGGAAGGATCCATTAGGGTTTGATAGGGGACCTCTATAAATAGGAGGTATTCAGAGCAAACCTGGAGTTTTGAGGAGCGTCGTCGTAGCCCTACTGTGTGGATCACCGCTACAGAGGAGGACCTTGACCTCTTTCACCCTCTCCTCAGGATCTGCAAGTCAACAAGGATATACGATCTCCCTAGGTAACACAATCTAGTTTTTCAGTTTCGCGGATTTTGCGCACTAATCTTCGCACGACGACGAACATCTCTTTGGGAATTAGGGATTTTGTTTTCTTGTTCTTCAATTACGCATGTGATGTCGCCCCCAAAGATTTTCCCAACAGCCTGGACCACAACACTATTATCGTTGGTTGCTGTTGTGGACAACATTCCTCCGCAGGTGGTAGTGCTACATGCAATAGTTGCCTTATGTGTTGTCATTATTATGCATGGCAGCGATGTTGTTTGCAATTGGCTGCTGCGATGATCTACTGATCGACATATGACATCAGCAGGCTATGTCGCATGACTTGCGACTGGCTGTGTTAACGACATACAACATAAGCAACAAATGGGTTGTGCACCGTGATGGTCGTAGGTATTGCATGACGCTAGGCGACACCATGGTTGATAGCCACATCGAGGGTCATCGACCTGATAAGGAGTCGTAGTGGTCGAATGATGGACAACGATAGATGGTGGCAATACTTTCTTAGACCGAAGGTGACCTTTGAACATCGTCTCATCACCACTATAGGGTCGCCATCGGTGAGGACTCACGTGGTTGGGTGCATGCGTGGCCACGATATAACACAATGGTAGCTGTGAGAGAGACGAATTATGGTTATGGCTTTCACATAAGAAAAAGATCATTTTACCCTTTTGAATGATTTAATTACGGTCGATATCCCCTTATGATAATTCTACTTTTCAAAAATTAAATATTTTTCAATATATATCTTGATAAAATTATAGTTTTACCATTCAAAAATTAAATATTTTTTATTTATGTCCTCAACTATAAAGTTGATAAATTTGACATGCTTTAATAAAACATTTGATTGAAACATAATTTTAGCCCAATTTTTGATAAATTTGTTTCTAAATTAGATTTTCACTAAATCTAATTTTGATTTAGTTGGCTATTGGGTCTAATTTGGGTAGCCCAAATGGTTTAGTCAAATTCAAATTATTTCAATATGGTATGTCTAATTAAATAAGATTAATTGGTATATTTAGGTTATTTATAAAAATTTTAAAAATATAAATTATGGATTTTTTTATAGTTTTCTCATATGATATATTAATAATTTTGTTTGTTTGTGATATTTAGTGAATATTATTAGTAACTTATATTCTTCAATTTTATCTAACTAGTAGTTGCTAAATATAAGTCCGGATGATAGACTTATCAAATGTGAATTATAAGAAATATTTTACCTTTTATATGATATTTTAAATTATATTTTATATTATTGTATTGATTTTATAATCACCAAAGTGGTCTAGATTAATGACTTATAAAATAACATTAAAGAATCGATCTTAAGTGATATTAAGGAAAATAATATTCATAATTACACACATAATTAGAAAATTTAGATATTTTCAAAGGAAATATATTTCAAATAATTATTTGAAGTATAATGATACTATTTTTGATATCCTTATAGTTTAAGATTATATACTCAAAGATAGTAATATTATTATATAATAATGGTATTACTCATTCATAAATAAATTTGAATGAACACTAAGGACATTAATATTTCACCTAAATATGAAATATAAAGGATATCAATAATTTATTACATTTTGAAAAATGAAAGCATTAATGCTATTTTATATTTTATAATGGTATTTTATTCCATAAACTCTTATACTTTTAGTATTAGAGCATGTGTAGTTTATTATATCTTAACCCGATATTACTTATTAAAATATTCATAAACTTGACTAATGAAAGTATTATAAAATTAATTAATGAAATGTATGCTTAAGAAATATCTAATAGGTTCTGTGTAATATTTATAAGAATGATAATCGTAAATAACATTAAGACTTCATTGCAACTAGTGCTACAATAATATTTAAGGGCCATAGAAGATAAGTTTAAATATGTTGATAAGTCATTAATTAACATATTAATCAAGAGATTTATGATTACATCCTTGATATGATAATAAGGTTGTAAATTTTAAAGGATTAGATATGAATATAGATGAGTCTTTCCTCACATAATTCATTCTTAATTTTCTTATTTCTTAGTTTAACCTATTTAAGATTGATTACAATATAAATAAAGATAAATATGATTTGAATAACCTAAATAGTATGTGTGTTTAGGAATAATTATAATGTTATGTTAGAAAAAAACTCATAATGTTTTGACTAATAGTATTATGATACATGACATTATAGAAAAAATTAATAATATTATGATACATAAAAGGAAGTATAACATTGAAGACATACAATCATATGACTTGTATTTATAATCAAACTTAATAAAATATCATTATATTTATTATATTTTATTAATTTATTTAAAAATTATGATCATATATAAATTAACTTTTAAAATTTTTATAATTCAATTATATAATTTTTAAAATAATTTTATTTTATTTATATTTATTTTTTAAAGTTTATTTTATATCTTACCAATTAATAAACCAAGTAAGAGAATGTTAGATTGTATGTCCTTATTTAATTGGATAAGATATATTGATTAAATTTTGAATACGATTATAGATATTTATTTATAGTAAAATTCTTTATTATATGATCTTGATGAAAAAGAATCTCTGCTTATCTTAAGCTCGATGCTCTTGCATACAAATGAACAAGACCGCATTAACATATAATATATGTGATTTTATGTATATTCTCATTACTTTCTTGAAGGATAGAATAAGAGGAGAATGAGAGTTTAGCCTTATTTATACATATACAGGATTGGATCGCGGAATGAGTTTTTATATTAGAAAATATTTTTAAAATAAAATCAAAAGGTACACATATTCTAATTTTTGATATATGATATTGATATTAACTTTTTTATAACTATAATATAAACATAAAACAGTAATATGATTATAATTTTATGCTTATAATGCACCAAGAGACCTCAACATTTTAACTGTCTATTTTAATTTGAATGTTAATCTATTCACGAACCATGCGGGACAGGTGTATTATATGCTTGTCAATCATGTTGATAATAATTTTCACTTCAAATGTTTATCTACTCCAACCCATGACTTATTTTTATCTCTTTAGAATTTATCGTTTTACATCCATGGAATTCGATCATAGCGTTTAAGTCGAAAGTAACAAGAACATTGAATGGAGATTGAGTCGATATCATGGGCGGTTTCCAAGATGCCAAGTTTCTAGTTTTTCCTCATCCTTATTTTAGAAATATATAAATAAAATTTAAACTTTTTAAATGTATAAAAAATTCTCATAATTTTAATTTATAAGTTTTCATCAAAGAAGTCAAACTAGTTTGGTGTTAAATCAGACCGATTACATTGCTTTTACATATAGTCACACTATTTTTTTTTGGGTCGATTGAACTAATTATTAATATTTTCTGTTTCTCTCTTTATTTTTTTGAAGTATATTTGTATCAATATATATATATATATATATATATTATAGTGTTATTTTTATACATTTTTAATTTATTTTAAGCTAGTTAAAAAAATAAAAAAATATTACAACATTTTTGTGTAGGAAGAAAGCGAACGGCTCCATCATCGACCACGTGGCAATCATCAAGGCCCGTAGGATACGCAAAACATGCGCATCCCGTGCGTCGGTGAAAAGGGGAGGCCTTTGCATCCGCCTATTATACTCGTTGCACACAAACACGGTGATCGACCACTAGAGACGTTCCATGTACCCCTCATTCCTATTATATTGCCTTCGCTGCCCCTCTTTCTTCCTCTCCTCTGTCTCCTCCCGTCTCTCTCTCCTCTCCCCACAGCCCCTCGCGGAAGCCTCTTACGGCGGCGATTCCGCATCTCTTGGCCCTTCCGATCGCTCACGGCCGCCGTGATCTGCCGGAAAACTCCAGGGACTTCGTCGGCTCTCGACAAGTTTGACGAGGTACGGAGCGGGATGCTTATTCTTTTCTAGGGTTAACGGTTCCCTTGGGGTTTGTTCTATGATTCGGCCTGGGAAAACCAGCTACAAATGGCTATTATTGTGGATCTTTTTATCACTGTGGTTGTCTACTGTTTGGTTTAGAAATTGATTACGTCTGATTGAGTTACTCTTAATGATCGTCTTCTGTGACTCATATCGTTCTTGATTTTTTTGATCTATGACGATTGACTTCAGTTACAGATGTGGAGATCTTTTTCCGCAATTTTTTTGGACGAATATGAATTAGTTATGCCCGAGAAAGGGAGAAAGGGCGGGAGGCTCTTTTTATGTATCCGAATATGACAAATCGTTGACGTTGTTTCCACGATATAGGCCCTTGGTACATGTAAGTTAATCTCCATCAATCAACTAGGCGATCCATAAGATTCTTAACCATCAATTAGGTCTTTTTGAGCACGCTGTCTGAAAAAGGAACTAGTCATCAATCGTTGGGCTTGGGAAGATAACGAAGCCATTGGTGACACATTCTGGAACATTTGGTTATGGTATTAAGATTTGAACTATTGTTGAAGAAGTAGATTGCATCATTAAAATGGCATTTTCTTTAATCCAAATATCACCCTTAAGCAGCACCTAGTTTCTTCTCAGTTTTCTTTTCTTAATTTGAAAATGTCTTAAGATATGGTTTCTGGGGTACAAAATTTATAAATGATGATGAAAATAGATTGCATATTTGTCTGAATCCATTTCCATTGGATTTGGATATAATTACATAGTATACATTTATCTTATAACTATCTCATACCTATGGTATACATTTATCTTATATTTGTACCCAGTTTATCTTGTAACTCTTTTAGAGATATGGCTTGGTTTTTTTTTCCATATCCAATATCTGAATTCAAGATATGTCTTCTATTTCTGACTTGTGCTTGACTTTTTGCCGGTGATATATATATGATTCATGCATCTATTTAAGTATTTATACATGAAATCGGATTCAAATCCGTATTTGTCATGCATTTTATCTTTGTTGTTGTTCGTGTCAGGTCAACCCACTGCACGAGGTTCTCACCAGTGTGGGTCTAGATACTCAACCCTGCAAGTAGAGAGGCTGTTTCTGTAGCTTTAAGCTACCACCAAAAAAGAAATCTCACATGCTATTTGTTTTTTAAATTTACAAGTGCTGATTAAAGGTGTATATTGTTGTGTTTTTCTAATGTCCATTCTGTTTCAGCCATTTTAATTATGAATTGTGTGGGTAAGCTTGTAATTATTTGATTTTTTTTTATTGCTTCACACTGGCCTGAAATTTTATATCTTCAATGTGTACATGTACTCTAATTTTATTTCTATTTTTCCAGCGCAGGGTAGCATATTTTAGTGTTAGATGATTTGACCATATCAAACGCTTCTGTTCCAGTGTTATTAATCATGAATTAGGTGTAACATGAAAAGATTATAGGCTTTATTACATGTTCTGAGAAGGTTATTTATACGTTTAGCAAGAAAGTTACGCTCTAATCCCCTTATGTGTCTAAATTATGCTATCCATCAGTACACTTCCGCAAATATTAATATGCATGTACATATTGTTCATATAAAAGGCTTGAATATTTTCAATAGCATTAAGCTCTGAATAGTTCCAACTCAGACATGAGAAAATGGAGTGCTAGAATGGAAGATCCACATTATTGAACATGATCTCATGCATTTTACATAATTAGAGCTCAAACTCAAGTCTTATCATTGTTTATTACCATTGTGCTTGCAGTTATTATTTTATAATTTCAGGAAATGAGGAACCTTGTCTTTTAGTATATAAGCATTTGCTTTTAGAACAATGCACCTTAAGTCACAGACAATAAGAAAGCCTCAGGCCTCATTGGAGCCTTGCTTGCCGTTTTTTTGAAATTGATGGCTTCCCTTGATATAGTCCTGTTTTCACTTAAGACAATTATGACTTATCTATGATTTGTAGTAATTGAAGTCAACATGGTTTCCTTGAGTGACATATCTTGATCTGATCTGGTAGATCTAGATCTGGATGTTGGGTTTGCTTATGATTGATTTCTCAGCCTTCCTGTTAAACCACTTGTGGCTTAACTGGGAATCGATGAAACCAGATTGTTGAACAACAAGAGAGAAAAAAAAAGCTGGAAGCAGAACATGACTGTGGGGAGGCTATTTCAGCTGTTGTGGTGATCTAACAAGAAGAAGAGGAGGTCTTAGAACAAGGAAAGAAGTTTGTGAAGTGGGAGTAGTGGAAAGAAATGAAGCAAAAGAACCCTTGTATTCTCTCGATCTATACCTTTCAATTGTTGATGACCGACTCTTTGTGATTGTTGATTTAGCCTCATGCAGGCGACAACATACACAGGAATAACCTATGGGAGTTTGCAGTGAGAAACAAGTAGGATTGGGAGAGACTGGAATGGGATGAACTGGGCAAAATTTGAAATTAGCTAATGCTTGTAAAATGTTTATGAGAAACATTTTTCTATTTTAAATCTTTTTGTGTACAGCATTTTTGTTGCAGCATATTATAAAATTATGATTCTTTCCAATATTTCCTATTTTTGTAATTTGTAACTTTAGTCCTAATATATATATATATATATATATATATATATATATATATTCTCAGCTTGTTAAAATTCAGATTCTAGAAACTGTAGCTGATCCAAATGTCAACTGTAGTCCTTTGAACTTTGGTCATAGTTTCACTGGATATGATCCAATTGATTATGACTGTAATTTGACATGGCCTACTCAATTTTGGTCTATAACTTTGCTAGATTACTGGCAGTGACTAGAAATAGATTAGGAGGTTCTTGCTGATTCAAAGATTTTTCTGCCAGCATTTGTTGTTGTCAGCTCTGGCTGCTATTTGTGGCAGATGCAGATGTGGGATTCTTTTTTCTTTTCTGGAGGTGGAGGAGAGGATAGTGAATTAGAAGTTCAGAGAAGAAAATTAATGTTGTTGTCAGCAGCTCATGTCGCTTGTTGATCATGATTATTGGAGATAACTGGAGACTGTCTGAGATTTTGGATCTCGATACTGACCATTATGTGGTTTCAATGGTTATTGGATTTGCAAGCTCTTCCCTCATCCATTATTATTATTCTAGATCATATATTTCTATCTTAAATCTTGTTAGTAGGTGAAAATACTCCACAATCATTCTTTAAAATGGAACCATCAATTCCCACGATACAACTGTCCAAATCTCATTTGTACTTTGCTGGAGTGGGGGGATGTGGTCCAATGACTTATATATTAAACATGAACAAGGCAACTATAACACTGTGGACCAAGTTCATTTTGCCAGTGAAGTTGCCTGAATTGAGACGTAGGAAGGGTTTGCATGCACCATCAACCATATTGAATAAATCTTAATTCTCAATTTAATATACTATTTTCTTATGTTTCAATTCTCCAAGTTATATTTTATTACTTTAAAATTATTTTTGGTTGATCTTAATTGACTGATCTCAATCCTGAATCCAAGCCCATCCCCTGGCCTTGCGGAACTTGTATGAGATGTTGCACTTTAACTGACATTTCATGTGATATATACTAAACATACATTTTTTCTGTCATACTATTTACTGTGACAAAAACAAAACATCAGTGCCAAAAACTTAGAAGTCACGGTTTTTCTTGTTCGGTAGTCACTGCATTGCCAGTGTCTTCTCCTAGTACTGATTGAAGAACATTTTATGTTATAGTGACATAATTTAACTGTAAGAAAATGAGGCTGCCATTTATCCTTTTCATGCTCTCGTTTTCGCCAACCCTACCATCTCATCAACTCACCACTCAAGCCACCACCTTTGCCTTTGATATTATCAAACCCTTGACCACTATTGTGTTTTTTAATATATAGCTTTCTTTCTCCCATCTATGCACTTTAGTTTTCTGTCTCTTGAATACATTTATGTTCTTGTCTCCTTTGTGGTCTTACTCCCCATCCACCTACCATAGACACCAACACCTTAGTGACTTATCAGTTATCACTATTACTCTTGGCCATCTTTATTGGTAATGTCGCTCACAATATTTTTACCATGCCACTTGATCAATTTGCGCATCCACCTGTTCTGCTTAGTGGCAATGCCACTTCCACTATTGCCACAGTGCATTCTTGTTGTCCACCTGCTTTTTTGGTTATTTTTCATACCTACTATTTTGACACTATTGATAACAATGGCGGCAAAGAAGTTGAGGAAAACCGGTGATTGAGTTATGTTACATTTCTTTTTCTGATAATAAGAAATATAACCTCGCTGCTAAAGGAATTTTATGATAGTTTTTTTTAATTAAATGAGGTTTTTGTGGGCCAAATTGCAGATGTTGATAATGTAGGAACTTTATACAATACAACAACAACAACGTAGGGAATTTGTTGGACAAACAAATTTTTTATTAGGTTCTCTAAAAAAATCTTGGATTAAGTCACTGTGTCAGATGTTATCTGAAGCTTCATTTGATTCTACAAAAAAGCAAAATAATGTCAGGTGTATTCATCGATATTCTTATGCAAAAGTACTTCTTTCTGTTACTAATGATGAAGTTATTTTTTATTTCAGGTGGTGATTTTCTATACGTTTTGATGATCCAAGAGCTTTCACTGTCTTATGGCTTCAAATACTCTGTCTGGAGATCGGAGGTTGATGTCTTACCATCTGGATTTTGTTTTTTTAATCCATTTTTCATTCAATACTATTATGCATTGTATATAACTCCTGGGTCAAATATTTTTAATAATGAGCCAAGCTCTATTGGGTGAGTTCTATAATTTGTTTGGTATTGTTTGGGATTAGGATTGGCAATCTAGACCAAGGGTGATATTGTTGGTGTATGTAGGATTGATCAATCAGATGACGTTGGGATTGATTGACAAAATAATTTGAAATAAAAAATGATAAACATTAGATCAAACGAATGATTGTAAATTAACTATATATGCTAAAATATTTTTTTAATATTCCATAAGATATCTAACTTCTCGATAATATCATAGTGCAGTCTATAAAGAAAAAGAAGGCTATGCTATAATTATCATGAAATTAAAAGATAGTCATATCAGACAAAGTTAACTGTTATATATGATATACAAATGATCTAAAACCTATCTGCCTGCATTACTCAAGATGGTGGTGGTATGGCCTTGCTGCCTCTTCAATTACCATATGGATAAAGGTAGTGCAAAGATAGGTAAAGAAAGGAATGCCTGAAGAGAGTGCTTACAAGATTTCAAATTTATCTTGATTTTTATGGTGTTTTCCTTCTTTGTCTCGACATTTCTTTTAGGAGGACAAGAAGTTATCCTTCTTGTTTCCTCTGCTTCCATCTTTTGGCTCTCATGCAGTGGTGGATGGTGGTTGGAAAATGTGGCGATGACAAATGGTTAATGTGTCAATGACATCTCCTCTTTAACATTATAGGCACAATTTCCATGCTTCATTTTTGTTCATCATCTTCCTTCATATCTTCTACTCATACAGTCCCCCTTAGTGATAGTTGTCATCCTCAGCCAACTCCTTTTTTCTTTCAAGGATGACAGGTGGACAAATTAATTGGACTTGGTTTATACTGCCTGAGTATGGTTGAATCCAGATGATTTTTTAAAATTCCAACTGATATTGTCATAATGCAAAGAAATCATCTGAATTTGCACCGAACCATATTAGGGTAGGTTGATATGACAAACTATGTTTGATAACACCTAAAGCTGTGGAATCAGCTTTGGTTTTTTCTAATGGTTTTAATTCCCAATCTCCATTCTTTCAATAAGTAGCATTATGATTGTGATTACTGGTGTGTAGAAGTATAGAGACTCAACCTTTATTAGAAACCATTAACAGTGATTTATAATTGCTCAAAATTTGACGAGTGTTATTGTTCTCAACAGAAATAGATGACAGGAAAGTATTCATTACAACTTCTTGTTGTTGGGAGAATTTGTCACAATTCGGCTAAGTTAGACCCTCTTTTTTGCCCACTATCATAGTTACTTTTGGTTGAACTTATATAATTTCTCTGTATATAGTGTATGTGCCCTATTCAGGTCACATGCATGTGCATTTGGATGTCTGTGCCATTCTGCTTAACAAAAGCTGTGTTATTTTGGTTGAAGAAGTCTTGTGTGATGAAACCTTCAACGCTTAGTTTTGATGTAAAAGTGAAATTGTATACAACACATATAATGGCTAATATGGTGCTCTTTTATTTTGCTTTTGGTGTAAAACTAAAATATTGTACAGCACATATACGGACTTCCTTTGGCTATTTGAAAACCTGAACTCATGACGTTAGTATACATTGTTTATGCTACAGAGTATTGTAATGGAACTATTCTGAAGGATGACTATAAGTACTATCATTTTTCCTCTGGGGAAAATGCAAAACCCACTGACTGGCAATGCCCACTTACTGTAAATGATATCTTTTGTGTAACAACAGACAAAGAATTGTACTGACTTGTTCATACCTTGCAGCCTATTTGCTTGTTATCATGGTAATAGAAATCATCCCTTTTTCTTTACTTACAATCAAGATTGTCTTGTCCTGTTTTTCAGTACTTATAAGTGATTTTTTTTGCCATAGCTGCACTAATAGATGATCAATCTCTACAATTTACTTGTTAGATGGGCTTCTGCACGAAAGTCGGGCATGACTATCTTGGGCAAAGTACCAAAACCCATCAATTTACCGAGTCAAAGGTAAAAATTTATTCTTTGTACCAAAGCAAAAACTTATTGATGTATGTAGCCCACAATATCTAAATTATCTTTTTTTTATCGCCTTTGAAGGTTGGAGAACAATGGTCTTGATCCAAATGTGGAAATTGTTCCAAAGTGAGGCTATTGCTTCATTACATTGTATTACTTTCATAGTATTTCATACTGTTGTTTTTTCATAGTTCAGTATAGTCAATTGCAAGATTTTCTAGTTTATTCTAGTAGCAATATGACTCTGCTTCATATTTTAGGGGTACACTTACTTGGGGAAGTCGATCATCTTCAGCAACTCCAAATGTCTGGAGTTCATCAACATTACTATCACCTAAGACTGATGGAAGTACTGGTTCACCAAGTCACTATAGTGGTCGCCCATCATCTGGAAGTGGTACAAGGCCATCAACGGCAGGTAGTGATAGGTCCCAAGACCCTTCACCCAATGCATGGGGTTCAAATTCACGGCCATCTACAGCATCTGGATTATTGCCATCGAACCAAACACCAATTGTTTCAGCTCGTCCTCGAAGTGCAGAAACAAGGCCAGGTAGCTCTCAGTTGTCTCGATTTGCAGAAAATTCATCAGAATCTGCAGTTGCATGGGGGGCTACTAGAACTGCTGAGAAATTGGTACTTCCCTAAAAGCCAATCTGTTTGATGCTCAAATCTCTAGAAGGCATTTTTTTGCAACACCTGCAATTGTGCTTTGATGTTCATTTTTAGCAACATCTGCCTTCTATATCCTGAATCCAAACTTAATCCCTATTTCTGGCATGCAACCTGACTTTGTATCCTTTTAGGGGGTTGCATCATCAAAAACTGATGAGTTTTCCCTCAGTTCAGGAGATTTCCCAACACTAGGCTCTGAGAAAAAATCCGAGTCACACAGTCCGCAAGGTGATTACTTTTTAATCTTTTTCTTGTCTGTGTATCAAAGGTACTAAACGTTGGATCTAAGTTGTATGTTGATTAGTGCACTGCAACTTTGAATAGTCTAGTATTCTATATACTATGTATTGTGTTAAGGATTAGCTTGTGTGTGTCCTTGGGGCATTGTGGTAGGTTCTGCAATGGGTTGCAACTTGTAAGATATACAATGAAATTTCATTAGATGATTTTAATTCAGACTTTTTTTAAAAACTTTTGTGTATGATAGAAACAGAGCTTCTAAGTCATGTCATCTTTTATTTTATTTTCTTTGTCATCTCAGGAACGCTCTTTGCAAAGATTGGACAAATTGTTAGTTGACATACATTTTGCATGAAAATTTTTTGTGCCTTTTTAAAATTGTGCCATTTTTTGTTGGTGATAGTTTAGAGAGTTGGTATAGCCTTTAGTTTAATCTTGAATTTATTTTAAATCATGTTGGATTTCATGGAGATGTTCTTATTGGAAAGGATAGTAATCATGAATACCAACTTGTCCGTCAATATGATGTTTAGCTGTCAGCCACTAGCAAAACTAAAAGAGCATTAAACTAGTTCACGATTAAATTAATTTTAGCAGAACTGAAATTTAAAAAGGCCAACAGAAGTACCAAGAACAAAACTTTACTATTTGAAACAACTAAAATGGAACAGTATATTGATCTTTTAGAAAAGGCTATTGTTCAGTGCTTGTCCTCTTTCCAGCAACCACAAAATTTTAGAGATTCCGTTCTCTACTTTATGAGCTCAATGTTGTTGCTTTTGCATGAAGCATTTTTCCCTTTATTTGTGTATGAGACATCATAATGTTCTATCGTTCATTGATATTTTGTCTCAAACACTAATTGGCTTTTTAAGGGGTGTAATTATGACTTTTAGCTACTTTTTGTGTGTTAGACAATAGATCTAAGCATTTTTAGAAGTCTTTATTATATTATTTTTGTTGGATGAAACATTATTTTATACCATTAAATGCTAAGAAGCTAGGCCTGACTGTGGTTTGAACCGAACCTGAACTTAACCGGGTCGAAACTAGAACCGAATTGACCTGGCAGTTTGTAGGTCCCAAATTGAACTGGAATTGCTGATTTCGAAACTAGTGGTTCAGGTTCCAGTTCCAATTCGAACCATCAGTTTCGTAATTTTAAATTAATTTTATTATTCGTAAATAAATTTATGATTTTTTATTTTTAAACATTTGAATTAAAAATAATAAAAAGTTGGCGGTTCGAACTGGAATCACCGGTTCTGGTTCCAAAACCGGCCCATACTGGATTGGATCCGATTCTTGGTTTGGAACTGTTGGTTCTGGAATCGTGGTCAGGCCTAATAGAAGCTCTTCACTTAAACAACTAAGAAAAGGGTCATTGGTGGAGACCTTCATATGGTTTTCAAACTTAAAAGAAGCATCTAAATGTTATATAGAAAATGCAGCTAGATTCATAATATTAAGGTTCGATGAGTATGTTGCCAAATGAACATGAAAAGTGTGTGAATTCAAGTTGACAAAAATCAATGGCGTTCCATGATGGGTTTGCATAAATGATCAGTGCTAATGACTCTGCTAGTAGTTATGGGTGAGCTTATTAATGATTGTTATTATTAGAGCAAGGTTTTATGGTGTGATACGACAGAGAAAAGAGGAAAGTATGAATAAACTTTAAGCTAGAACATTTAGTATGGTGGTTTAAGATTATTTAGATATCAAACATTGCCTCCACAATAAGGATACTCTTTTGCAAGCTAGGCGACTAGGTTTTTAAAACAATATCTCTGCTTGTAAAGGTGAGGCTATGGCAACCCTGCATTGGAGGGGCCTTCACGCACTACCTAGACTACATGGATTACTGAACTTGTTTGTTTTAGCGTAAACTGAGTACATGTTGGAATAAGATTGCATACCATGCATTAGTGGGAGCTTTGTCTATATAGGTCTGCCCCTTAGTTATATAACTGGTTGGAAATGCACTGTGCATAAAGGTTGTTTGAAAGGAAAAAAATTATGTTTATTGTATTTTGGAAGATCGTTCTATAAATATTGGCTAGATTACAAAATTGAGGAAATTTTTTTAAAGATGTATAAAATTTAAAAAAAATGCTAAAAGTGCTTCAAGTATATGACAAGGTTCAAGATTTATGATAATTCTCAGAATAAGCTGGATATTGAGGATGAGGAAAATTAATTTTTCTTCGAATTACTAAAACTAGTGAAAAAAGTGAATTTAGATAAAAGATGAAGATTAAAAGATACTTGTTAATGATATACAGATTAAGGAAAGACTGAGAAGTTATTTTTATTTATGAACATTCAATAAATAACTTAGCTCTTAGAGATAAATAATAGTCTTAGGTCTAACAATTATGGATTTGTTTATAAATTTAGAACAAACAAATGAGGTAGAAGAAGCTTTAAAGATGAAAATAGATAAGAGTGTAGGATAGATAATAATCTTATTGATGTTCAAAAAAGTTTGGGACATCAAGAGAGAGTTTAGTAGACTAGTTTCTTCAATAAAGTTTTAGAAAAATAATAGATGCCCTATGTATGAAGAGTTATTTAGTATCAACATGTAAAAATAAAGGATATATCTAGAACTATTTTAATTATAGAGTAATTAAGGTAATGAATCTCATTATAAAATTTTGAGAAAGAGTAACTAAAAATGTTATGAGAAGTGAAAAAATACATCTAAGAATCAATTTGGTTTTATGCTTGGTAGATGCAGAAGCTATTTATTTATTAAGGCAATTAGTGAAGAATTATAGTGAGCAAAAGAAAGGATTGTATATGTTTTCTATAAGCTTTAAAAAAGATAGAACCCCTAAAGATTTATTTGATGAGATTTTAAAAAAATATAAATCTACTAATTACATGTACCTTGAAAGATTTGTATGATAATATAGGCACTAGTGTTAGAACTGTAGGAAGAATTACTAGCGAAGACTAAATAAATGGGTAGTTGGGTACTAAGAAAAATTGCAAATGTAGTTAAGATGGATAGACAATTAGTTCGAATAAGAGTTTTAGGTATCTTGGTTCGATTATAAACAAAGATATAGATACTCTTGACTTAACTAATAATATTGCTTCAAATAGAGCTCAATGGCATTAAAAATCTATATAACCAACCCCCAATAGTTGGGATATTATATAACCAATCCCAAATGCATATTATATGTTGACTATGCTCAGATCTTGCATTAGTGGTATCCTCATGCATTGGCTAACCCTTTTTATGTTGCCAAATTTTTTTCGAGTTAAAGAGGAAATCTAATGAACCATGCCATGGTTATAACTTCTAATATGTGAATTCATTATACCTGTTTATGAATTTAGCCTTGCAGAAATAAATAGTGGAAAAATTAGTTGTATGGGAGAATTACCTTTGCACACTTGTGAGGTAGGACTTTGATTATAAACAAAGATATAAATACTCTTGACTTAACAAATATTATTGCTTTGAATAGAGCTCAATTGGCATACACAATCTATATAAACCCCAAATAGTTGGGATATTACATCTTGTTGTCTTGTATATTATAGTTTGACAATCCTCAAAACTTGCATTAGCGGTAGCCTCATGCATTGGCTAACCCTTTCTATGTTGCCAAATTTGTCTCGAGTTAAAAAGGAAATCTAATGAACAACACTCTGGTTCTAACTTAATATGTTAATTCGTTATACATGTTTATGAATTGAGTGTTGCGGAAATAAGTAGGGGAAAAAATGTTGTATGGGAGAACCTTTGCACACTTGTGAGGTAGGACTTCATTTACTTCTTGTCTGTGATATGACAGTTATATGCACTCTTTTTGTCAATCACCTGCCATTAGCAGACTGGGAAAATATTGGTCGTAGCATTTAAGATGCCATTTGAGCAAATCTGGATAATGAAATAGTAATTTGGAGAGAAGGATAAACTCTGTAAGATGTATTTCTTCGTCAATTATTTTGCTATTTAATGTCAAGATGTTGACAAATATTTAGTTGTGTTTCTTTTTGGCCTCTATTTGCTGTTGAGCCTTTGTGGTGGTTGAAAACACACCGACAATTACAATGCCATAAATACAGTGGAATTAAGCTTAATTGGTGCTTGTTTTTTATTATATAACTTGTGCAATGGGTTGTCACCCTTCTGCACTCACCTTAGTTTTAACTTTTAAGTATTACTTATTACTAAACATCAGTAAATTACAAAGCAACCACAAGTAGGTCACATAAAGAGTAACCTGCATAATAAATATTTCACAGGTGGACAAAACGTCATGACCTAGAGCATTATCAGTGTAGGTGCAAAACTGCTGCATCTCATGTGGGTAAATGTGATTTGCCCATATTCGTAACCTAGAATAATTTGTAATGATTAAGTCAATCTATAGTACATGTTTGAGTTGATTTTTAGATTGGCCTTGTCACAATGTAGTTACAGATGGGACCGGTGGTATTGTGAAAGCACCATGATATGCAAATTAAAATAGAATACATATCACAGGATCGTGGTGATCAAGTTCAAAACTTATATAAGCTAGGTCATTACAACCATGGATCAAGATGTATCATCTGATATTTTTTGTCCTTGTCACATCAATGTTCTCAAAATTGATTTCCTGCATTCTAATTTGTTGTTCAGCAGACTTCTTGCTTTTTTCTGATTGACATCATGTGTTCTGCATTAGTGTTCTTTCCCAAATTCAGTATTTTTGTGGTCCACACTTAGCTTAAGTTTGTTGAAGCTAAAGAGAATTGAATGGGAGAATTGTAAGTAAATGGATATCTTTTTACTTCACAATGCCGAGAAGGTTTTTTGATCAGTGTCTCTCACTACCAGGTCACAATTCCCAATCACCCTCTGCTGCTGCTTCTGGTGCATCGAAACCCAATGAAAAGCTAGAACTTCCTGCGAGTGGTAGGTTGCTGTGACTTTATAATCCTCTGGAAAGCACTGTGCTCCATTCATTCACTAACTTATGCTTTCAGTTTCTGATTTGTTTACTCTTGTCTCATTACAATGTGAAATCTGTTTTATGAATTCCAGGAGATAGTTTTGTGGATAATGAAAATGCTAGTACTTTCAGAACAGAGAGAAATTCATATGTTGAAGGTGGTGGTGCTTTACTAAATCAAAAATGGCTGAATAACCCACAGCAGACACAGCCATATCAAAGCTCAAAAGTGACATCTCATCAGTTCAATTCTTGGCATCGTCCTTCAGTCCAGCATCCTGATGGGGTTTGGTATAGAGGAGGGGCAGTAGGTGGCCCATACCGACCAGCAGGTCCCCCAGGCTGTTTTCCTGTTGATCCTTTTACATACTGTCAACGTCCATTCCAACCTAATTCTGAGGCTATTCCAAGGCCAGGAACTGGATCGGGCACTTACCATCCTACAAATGGAGAGACATATCGTCCTCAAGTTGTTCCAAATTCGTACATGTTCCCTAGTCATTCTCTTATTCCAGCTAGACCTGGGCCTTACCAAGCTTTGGGTCCCTATGATGGATATCATAACTATCATCAAGCAAGCTTTTGCAGTTCAGGTGAACAACAAATCCCTTCAACAGAAGTGTCTACTCGGCCAAATTTGTATGATGAATATCCTAATCATAATAACAATTTGACCTCAGTAGAGTTTCTGAATATCCCTGGTCGAGATGATTCACAACTGACCAAGGAACCAATATTATCTGATAGAGCTTGTGTTCCTCATCAAGGGCACTACAAAGTTTTGCTAAAGCCACATGATGACTTGAAAGATAATCACCCACAAGGGAAGGGGCAATATGGTTCATCTTCTCCAAGGCATTTTGATTTAGAATTCAAACCAGGAGATTCCAATTCTAAGGAGGGTGAGCTGTCCATAGCTGGCGGAAAGAATGAAACAACAAAATCTGTTACTTTGACTGATTGCCAGGCTCCAACCGAGCTAGTTGGTAATCATGAAGAACAGCTTTCAAAAGTTGGTGCCACTAACTTGGGAAAAAATAAGTGCAGAACATCCGATGGCCTGCTGAGGAGAGAACCAGGTATTACAATTCCAGTGGTTCAGGATCAGAAACATTATCCCATTATGAGAAAGAATTCTGCACTGATTGAAAAGATAGAAGGCTTAAATAACAAAGTGAGGAATGCTGATAACCTTGATGTTGGACAATTGCCACTTAGAAAAGAGCAAACGAAACAACAGAAGTTTGCCAATGCAAAAATTGAACGTCCTGCACAAGCTATTTTCTCTGATGCTGCACCTACTGAAAATGCTTCTACATCTAGTGTTACACCTATGTCTGTTTCTTTTGAGGGGAGTTCCATAAATGGCCCTATATCAAGTACTATGGTGATGCCTGTTTCTTCTGATGGTGGTTCTATAAATGTAATTAATAATTCTAATGAATTTATTGATTCAGCAGTTGTCCCTGGGACATCAGAATATCAAGATTTTGCCCTAATGAAGCCTGATTCTTTGATACCTGGTGAAGCAGTTTATTCACATGTTCCAAAAAGGATCATTTCCACACGAAGGAATAATTATCAAGCTAAGCCATTATTAGATAATCAGGTCGATGGTGGATTGACAAGAGAATCGTCTGGAAGAGATTCCACTGTCATTCCCGTTGAGAAAAAAGTTGCAGATGGCCCAGTCTCCGGGATTCTTGATAATCACTCTTCTAAGGAGACTGTTTTGACATCCTCTTCAGATCTACTTGATCACAGAGCCCAAGTATGTAGCTTTTATTTACCTTGGCATATAGAGAAATTGTTTGGTACACAAAACAAGGTGATAGTTCTCCATCTCATCACATGATAGCTCAGGTTTCCATGTTGAATAGATTAAATTAGATTTTCAAGGAAATTTACATCTCTTGATTTGAGCATTGCACACCTTCCAACAATTTGTGATTATTACTGCTGCTTGATGTTTTTGGATTATATACAGATGCCCACAACTGACATATTTTGAGATGTGTCTGCTACAAAAGTTGGCTTGTCTAATCCAGAAATGTTGGTGTTTTTTCTGTGCTTGGAGTACATGAACATGCTCAATTTTATTGCAAATTTGTACATGTGTATGGTGCAAGCTCATCATTTTATTAAAACAGACTTAACTGGTCCTTCCAAGGGGTTTGTTAACACACAAAACAAGCCTGTGTGTCATGTTTGATTTGAAAGAATATCTGGATAAACGGTGAATAGGCCTGTGTTGTTTGACATTGTCAATAGAATCGTGAAAGTTGAACATTGTTCTTAACAAATCTTATGTGATAAAGAAAATAAAATCTGGTAGAAAGAGACAACAATAGAAGTTGCAACACTTGGTTGAAAAGCATCATGCATATTTTGAACATGTTTTTGAGAGAGCTAAATACATTTTGTTTCAGCAAGATTATTATTTTGGTGCCATATATGACATGGACCTAATATGCTTATGTTCAGCTTGTTCCTACTGTTTCTATATGATTTGTGCAAAAGAAATATATTGTATCCCTATGGAATTAATGAGGTTGCTAGGTTGAAGCACAAATATTAGGTGTTTCAAATACTAGAGAGAATTATATAATCTATGAATAATGACAGGATTTTGGTCATAAATTTGGTGAAAATTTCTAAGGATTGTGCTTTGTCTTGTTTTTTCAAGGTCTTAATTGTGTCAGTTAGTAGTTATAACATCACTTTTTTGACTTTTTTTATAGCGTGCCAAATTAAAAGAGATTGCTGCTCAGCGTGCAAAGCAACTGAAGGAGGAGGAGGAGGAGAGAACAAGGGAACAAAAGGCAAAAGCTCTTGCAAAGTTGGAGGAACTGAACAGACGCTCAGCAGCACAAAGTATGAATCAAAAATTGAATGATGCTTTTTCCACAAGAAAGAGTGTGCAGCACCAAGAGGAATCTAGAACAGATATTGCTCAAACTGATGCTCTAACGGGTAACCCTCCAGGTGGTGTCCTAGTGGAGAATGCTGACATATTTCTCCAGGCAGGTGATTGTGATAACAAAGAACATGGAACATCAATTGCTTTGCCTTTAAATACGGTTTCACATCCGTCATCACTGGGGCACGAGACAAATACTACAGAAATGACAACCCATAATATTGGTTCACAGTCTCATGTGAGTGTTGGTTCCAAGCATAAACAGATGGGACATAGAAGAAGACAGAAAGTTCCACTGGAGAAAAGTTTAGGAGAGAAGCCAATGATGGAGAATGTGGGGTCAAAATGTCTAGATGAGGTTGTGCAGGAAAGAAGCCCAGATGAGAAGCCAGTCACTGCTGGGAACAAAGAGAGTCCAGAAATCATTGATGAGGTCAATACACCTGCACCAGATAGTGCTATGTTGCAACATAATGGGGATCCTTCTCTTCAGCACAAGAAGAAAAACAGTAGGAATTCGAGGAATAAGAACAAGGATGAGCCTTTAATGACTTCTAGTTTGTCCTTTTCAGCACATTCCCATGAAAATGTTGAAGAACGTCTGAGTGAAAGTTCCAAGTCTCATCCACCGGCATCTATTACAGTGACTTCATCAGTGCTTGCCCAAGTTTCTCCTGAAAATAGTGGAAGTCAAGACGCCAGGGATGGTGTAGTGCATTCCAACCAAGGGTGTTCAAATATTATTGAGGAAGTTCATGGTAGGCTGAACAACCAATGGAAACCCCAACCACCTAGAAGGCCAGCCAGAAGCCAGCAAATTGTTAGGAACATGGAAAAGGTCCATGGAAGTGAGACTGTTGTCTGGGCACCTATAAAACCTGCAAATAAGAATGAGCAACCTGAGGAAAGCAGTCAGAGTAGTATGATGGGAAGTAACTATGAGTCTTCACAAAGGAATGAACATGATTTACACAATGGTATGAGAACAAGGAGGGCTGAAATAGAGAGATATGTGCCTAAGCCTGTAGCCAAAGAAATTTTACAGCATGAGAACACACGAAAATCTTCATCCTATGTTAATCAGTTGGCAACGGGTGACGTGCCCAATGAGTCTTACACTGATTCTAAAGGTGTTAGAATAGGTAAATTTGATGGGTCAGAGCCTCGGAGCACTGACTTCTTTTCTAATACAAACGGGGAGGATAATAAGCCTAGCAAACGCGGTAGGGCACATGCCACTTGGCGGCAGAGGAGTTCATCTGAATCTACATTACCTTTGCAGAATTCAAATGAAAGCTTGAGTTCTTCCGACACTAGTAAGCTTTTTAATAGGCCTTCTGGTCAGCATCAATTATTACCAGAACAAGTAAAATCTGATGGCTGGGAGAGCAGAAACGATTCTCTGGTGAAAGATTCAGGTGTCCTTCCTGCTGTGATTAAGGATCAGGGAGTAACAAGCAGGCAAAGAAATCAGCAAGTTCACAGACCTAGAGGAAGGAATTATGTCACGACTCCTGATCATCAATATTTGCAGCATGGAATGGATGATAAAGCTGGCGTTGGTTCTCCCATCTTGGATATAAATGAGACTGATACAAGAAATTCTACAAAGGATAATAAGAATGCTATCACTGAGCATATTAGAACTCAGAGTCACTGGAAACCAAAGTCTCAGACTTATTCTCACAATCAACAGCAGGGAACCACGGGCAGTGGAAGTCAAAGAAACCCTTCTCATGATGGCAGGTCCGAGAAGTTCACTTCTCCAGGCTTTGAGAGTAATTCTTCATATAACGAGAATGATAGTGCCCTGACTGAAAAAGATCATGTAGTCACAGATGCTGGTCATAAAGATTCTATCAGAACTGAGACAGGTGCTAGTAGTTCTGATCCATCAAAGGAGCAGATTCACATCCCAAAACCAGATGTGCCAATTGATACTGCTTTACCTCCAGAAAATATGAATGCTCAGCGACATGGACATCGCGGTGGGCGTTTTAACAGAGGTCAGGAAGCAACATATAGAATTAGGGATTCAATGCTAACTTCTGGAAGATCAAATGTGCAGAAAAATGGCGACAAGCGAAAGAACAACTCACACTTGGGATACCAGCCTGTGGGTTCTTATAATAAGCCAAGTGATATAAGACAGTTGGACTCTCACATTGACCAAGAAGCTCAGAGTCATCATGCTTCTAGACAGAGGTACAAGGAACGGGTTCAGACACAAACAAGAAACCCTGGTCACTTCGTTAGGCGGGATAGTGGTGCCACTGCTCATGTTAATGATTCTTGCAACAGCGAAGAATGAAACATGTGACAGGTGCATGCATGGATCCGTTTGTGCACAGCCGTCACAACAGGCTCTAAATTTTCTGCACGTATGCTTGTGGGTAGTGGATAACTTGTGGAGTCGGGTGAAGGTCAAAGTTCGAATCAGTCTTATTTAGTTGTCAGCATGTTGGAGTCTGGTGACCGGCTTAAATCCAAGGACAATGACTTAGTATGATTTACTGTCTTCTGAAACTTGTTGGTTTTGACTTGCTTTTAGTCCCACTCGTTAGATACAGCTTCAAATTTTCGTTGAGGTAAAATTTCTTCCTGCCATGGGTATGCTTGCTGCCGCAGTTAGTCTTACCTGACACATTTGTTGTTTAACTACTGTAAGTCCAATCCGTGTGCCCTATGTGGAACCTGTGTACAGAAATAGACTTACGATTAAGGTGTTGCATTGTGTTTTTCTGTTTTCATTCTTCTTGATATGATTTTGGCACTACTCACATATGCATAGCAGTGGTGTTGCATTGTGTTTCTCTGTTTTCTTTCTTGATATGATTGGCAATACTCACGTATGCGAGCAGTGGTGTTGCATTGTGTTTTTCTGTTTTCTTTCTTCTTCATATGATTTTGGCACTACTCAGATGCGAGCAGTGGTGTTGCATTGTACTTTTCTGTTTTCATTCTTCTTGATATGATTTTGGCGCTACTCACATGCGATCCAAGGCCCCCAAATATGGAGGTGCTTTCTTTGTTATTCACTTCTTTTTTACTATGAATTGTCAGAGTATGATTGATGTAGGGACAAAATGCCTTAACGATTTGAAGTTTATATGCTGTAAATCTTGGTTGATGCACTCTGCTTAATCTTGATACTAGAAGCTTGTCATTACCTGTGAAATGATTGAAAAGCCTCACCGAGGTCCGGAAGAATGGAACTTTCTCCTGGTTGCAGCCCGATGGCAAGACGAAGGTCACGGTCGAGTACCGCAACGACCATGGCGCCATGGTTCCTATCCGCGTGCACACTGTTCTCGTTTCCACCCAACACGATGAGACTGTCACCAACGATGAGATCGCCGCAGACCTCAAGGAGCATGTCATCGAGCCGGTCATCCCCGAGCAGTACCTGGACGAGAAGACCATCTTCCGCCTCAACCCATATGGCCGTTTCGTCATCGGCGGACCCCATGGCGATGCTGGGCTTTCCGGCCGCAAGATCATCATCCACACCTACGGCGCCTGGGGGGCCCATGGCGGTGGCGCCTTCTCCGGCAAGGACCCGACCAAGGTTGACCGTAGCGGCGCCTACATCGCCAGGCATGCAGCGAAGAGCATCGTGGCCAGTGGACTCGCCCGCCGCTGCATCGTCCAAGTCTCTTGCGCCATTGGTGTTCCCGAGCCCCTCTCGGTCTTTGTTGACACCTACGGCACCGGCAAGATCCGTGACAAGGAGATCCTGGAGATTGTCAAGGAGAACTTTGACTTCAGGCCGGGGATGATCACCAGTAACCTTGACCTGAAGAGAGGTGGCAACGGCAGGTTCCTCAAGACAGCAGCAGCCTATGGTCACTTCGGCAGGGATGACCCAGACTTCACCTGGGAGGTGGTGAAGCCTCTCAAATGGGAGAAGACAGCTGCTTAAATGATTGGATATTGCCATCTTTCAATCTGCTACTGCTACTGCTGCTGCTGATTCTGTACTGGGTGTTCATGGATCTTTGAGGTACGTGTACTGGATGTTCATGGATCTAAAGTCCCCTTGATGCTTGCACTGTCTGTTTGCAGCCATGCCAGACTGCTCCTTTGTTGTCATTCTTGATGTACCACAAGTGTGACATTACAAGAATCCAAAATTTCTGGTAGCTAAAATAATTTCGTGGGATCACATAATTTCATATATAAAAACAAAATTTCGAAATGTTTTTAATATTCTTAACATTCTCGTAGTTTTAGAGGGGTATTTGACAAGAATATATAATGATACATCATAATATCTCAATTATTTAATGTCAGTTACATACATCTCTTGTCTATTTGAATATTTATTTATTTATGATTTCTAGAGAATCCCCCTTTTCTCTTATTATAAAATAATATTCTTGATGATAATTTAAAATATATTTAAACCTTTATAATGAATTTTATACCTTCTTATTCTTAACTCTCCCTGTACTCATCATACCATCATCTTTTCTAAGTGCAATATATCTATTTCATGTAATATTTTTCCTCTCATTTTATCCTCTAACAACTAAACATGATTGAACACCGTATGCTTTCTAAAACTTTTTCTCTTTCTCCATCAAAACCATAAAAACATTGCTAAGTTATAAGCTGAGGTAGAAATAAAAGAATTATAATTAATGTAAAATTATACAGAGCTCATGAACATGAATCTTACAAGATTATTTATATAAATAATTATAATATTTTTTTAGTACATATTCATTAGCATTTTGTAAGTTACATCCCCATCGAATCCTTCTATATATCAAAATTTGTAATATGCTAGGATGTTAGAATATATTCTAATATGTATCAACTCTTATTTTCGTGTGTACGTATTGATAACGTCATTCAATCCCATATTGATTGAGGAGTACGGGAACTAATAACTCATAAGTCCGCTGAGTCTCCCTTACCTTTAGAGGTGCCTTTTGGAGCTCACGGGTTCCGAATGGGAACCCTAACCCCTTTAGCGCTCGATCTAAATTGTCAAAAGTGGATAATTCCTCGCAAATCTACGGGTTGCACCAATGCTAGCCTGGTGGTCCCTTATCACCTATGTATAGATAGGTACGAGAGAACTTCTCAAAGTTAACCGCCTTTATCATCTAACGGTCGATTGCTGCTTTGTACTCGACACGTCGGATAATCAAAATCTATTTAATATATACCGACTCTTATTTTCTTATGTGCGAGTAAATAAACACGAGAGAATCTCACGAGTATAACACCGTTAAAAGCGGTTCTCATACAACCGCCGGCTGACAACGGTCGGATAAACGATATTTCACTGATGGATGTTTAGTGACGGGCAACTGTAACCGTTCCAGTCGACGATAACGGTCCGTTATCTTGTTTACATGATGATCCTTTGGACCATGCATAACCCCGCTGTAGAGAGACGAATGGGAACCCTAATCCCAATTCGTTCCCGACTCCAGGGTCGGCCAATTCCGGATCCAGTGAGTACTATATCTTCCCAATCCCACTTTCTCGTCCTATTATTCGTCGATCGGTTTCTTGAACTGCAGCATAATTCGCAGCTTGCTGCCCTTCGTCTGTTTTAGCAGGGCGCATTGCCTGAGATCTTGATTCTTGATTACATAATCCTGGCGTTTTTCTTGAATCTTGGAAATTGGTAACAGGATGAAGCTATGGAACCACATGAATGCAGATATTGTCAATTCCACTTAGATGATTTAATGCACAGTTAAAATTATTCTTAGCGTTCCCATCAATGGTTCCTTTTGAAATATGGAATGTGCCTAACACCAAGAGAAATGTCAGCTTATGACTATACTACAACTTTTTCATGTTCTAACTTATATTGTTATGTTTTCATGGCCAATTACATTACAAAATTATCAACTAGTTCAATGTTAGTGTTACAAGTAATCTTGACAAAAAAACCGAGCTCTCTAGTCAAGTTATTCTTTGATATACTAGATAATACAATCTCCAATGCAATAGATACAACAGGATAGAAGAATGAGTTGCATGTGTCCTCATCTGTACGTTAACATAAGCGAGTTCAAGTTGTGCTAAACATAAGTTTTCCTATGCATTTACTAGGCACTGAAACACAATTTTCGTGGAGTCAATTATACAGAAATTATTAAATTATCTGATTAATGCTGTGGGGTCATAATTATTGATGGATTTTGTTTGCATTGTGAAGATACTAATCTATATTTCATCACCATTGGTTTACATCAAACATCGACCTTAAATCATTATCTTTTCAAACTTATATCAAGGATTTAAATCTTGGTCCAACATCAGTTTCAATAATCTACCAGACAGGTACGGTACCTGTATACTGGTATCACCAGTGAAAAAAATTCAAAAGCAACTAACCAGTATCAGATCATATGGCCGGATATCATAATACCAGTTGATTCGCATCATACTGTTTGAATTTGATACCATTCTTATGATAAATGAACTTACAAGACTATAAATAATACTGACAATCATTAGAAACTAATAGAACTAGACTAAGTGGGACTAAGACTGATATCGTTGAGTTCAACTTGGCAATAATAAGTGAAGATTATAGGATTTAGTTGAAATTATTGGACCAAAGATTCCTAGAAATAGAATATTAGGATTCTTAAATCTTCTAGAAAAAGGGAAGATTGATGAAGTTATTTGCTCACAGAATTGAAGCAGGATGATGAAAATGTCAAGAGTTTTCATGATTGTGGTATGTCTCTTAGGTCAAAGGTAAAAAGTTTGCATGATTATTATATTACAAGGCAGACTATGTTTTATGGTCCTAAAGTGTTGGGTAGTTAGAAAACATGTTCAATAATTTAGTGTTGTGAAGAGAAGAATGCTAAGTTGAATTGGTGGAGTTACTATGAAAGATAGAATCAAATACTGGCACTAGTACATTAACCATAACTCGACTGAGGAGCCTTATGCATTGGGCTTTCCTGTTCAGTTATAAAATAAGGAAGAACTGTCTGAAATGTAATATATCCAGGAGACCTACATATAAGGATTGTATAAGGTGAATCAATTGTTATTAGTAGTGTGCACCATGCAGAGAGGTGCCAGAAGACCTAAAAGGCTAAAACAACTTATTAGAAGCAACAAAAATGATTCGATTGTTGTTGTTTCGACCAGTGATATAGCTCTTTATAAAGCTAAATGGCAGAAAAATTTCCATGTAGCTAACTGCACTGATTGGAACATTACAGTTGTTATTTTTATGCCAATTTACGGAACAGTTTATTAGATTATAAATGATTTTCCCTGGTCTTTTCATTAGAGTTGACAGTTTGAAATTCTTTGTGGGACTGATACATCGCTGAAATTACCAAAGGACCCAAAGTTCTCAGTAAATACATGTCCTAAACTACTGTTGAAGTTCAGGAACCTCTTTACATATAGGCTTAGAACTTTTACCTGGTCTGAAAATTTAGCTTGCCAATAAAATAGGCAAAAAGGGTAGCGTATATGAAAGGAAAGGCAAGAAGAACTCCAGCAACAACTCCAAAAAGATTATGGTGAAAGCCAAAATAGTCTTTTAGGAAGGAAGCTATTGACTTGGTTTCACCAAACACCATTATCTCCTTCTGCACATCTCCATATTGTGAGCTAAATAGGCCATTTAATGTCCAGGACATTGGATTCAGGTAATATAACCAAATCCACCACTTTGGAATTTGCTGCAATGAAGCAAAGATTAGTTTATTTCATATAGTAATAAGCTACAGGTATGTTTGTTCTAGGACACTTTAACCTATTTTACCAAGCTTCCAGGTATATGCCTTTAAATATTAAGATGTTTGCCGATACCAAAAATTCATGTGAATTAACTTTTGGTTTATCAGTTCATAGGATGCTATGCTGTGGTATATTTGTTGTCTGCATATGTAGCAATGTGAAATATCCAGATGTTTAGAAATGAATTTGAAGGATGAGAGTGAATGGTACTTACAGGACCTGGCACAATGAAGCCTGAAAAGAGATTAAACAAGGTGTAACAAACAGATGCCATTATTGAAGCCACTTGAACATTTGGAGTCAATGAAACCAGCAGCATTCCGAGGTAAACATAGTAGAGTAATGTGCATAACATGGTGTAAAAGAACCAGAATAACTTGGAGGCTGTCCAGTGGTAACCGATGGCTGGATATGCAATGATCATAAACAGTACTACTTCTATGAGTACATAGGGGATTTCAATGGCTACCTGAAACAGAAAAGTGTATCTTGGTCAACATTCTGTAAATGATCTTCCTTAGTCTTATTGTAAATACACCATTAACATAGCTACTAAACCTGTGCAAGAGAGTAAGCCCATGGAGAGTACATTCCTGCAAAGTTTTCCCGATATAGGACAGTCCGTTCAATAGAAACAAATGGTAAAACTGGCGAGCAGTTATTTATTCCGGTGAAGATTGTGGCGAGATACATGATCGCCAATGTATTGAATAGATCTTGTTGATTGTTTCTTCAAGGGAGGGAAAAGAAATTATATTAGAATCCTGAACCATTGGTTACTTTAAGAACATGTTTAGAAGATAAGCGAAGCATAAATCCTGAAATCAACTTTAAACTGAAGATGTCAGATATTTGCAACTTGCAAGTATAATGCAAGACAACATGCCTAAAACAAGTCTCGAAGTTACTGTAGGATTCATAATCAAAGTTCCCATTTCTTTCTATTTCGTATCAGTATGATTATATTGATGGCAACGGAATTACAATTTTAGATGTAAATTTATGAAGTATGCTGGGTAATAATTTGGTTTTTAATGCACTTGCACAGATTTTCTCCCCTTCCTTTTATTATGGAATATCAAATTTTAAGATCTATTTGGCTCTTTGATTGCTTGTTATTATGAGGCTCAATATTAGGTCGCAACCTTTTTTTTTCTCCTTTTTCTAGGATGACTATCATCATCTATACTTTATTAGCTTAACTGGTCCTGCAAATTGTCACCTAATCAGGAGACTGGTGTTGCAGAATGACCCCCCACTAATGTGTGACTAAGAATGTGTGATGAGATGGTCGGTAGCTTTTGTTAGATTGCTAGTATTTTGGCTCTATATCTTGTAACTGCTTCCCCCATTTAATAGGAAATCTATTAAATTTTGATATAAATAAGAGTGAAGGAAAAAAAAACCCTGAAAATTACAGGTGGTAGGACAAGATTTCAATAGATTTTGGATGATAAAACGATGGGGAGAATAAGGGAAGAGAGAAAAGAAGAAGAAACTAGGCTATTGACCAAATATAATAAATCATTTGTAAATTTATGAATAGAAGGATATTCCATTTTGTCATTGGCATTTTTTTTTTAAATTTGTGAACAGCTTGACAATATAGTTCTTTGAGCACTACAGTTAATCTAATATACTTCAAGAAAGTGTTGTTTGAGGCCACTTTTTCTGCTTCTCCTTTATAAAAAAAGAATCCTTCAACTTTATCTTGATATCTATTCGTATACTATGCATCTGAATATGGGCATTATGCGAGAAAAGCTCACTACTGATTTGCAATGATGCTTATTCCTCGTCATATTATATACCTCCACTTATCCAATTTCTGCTTTAAAGTGTTTAGTATATGAAAAGCAGAGACTTACAGTGTCTTCCCACGCTGCCAGAATACTATTCCGAAGATTATGGATGCAACAAGGATGAAAAATATCCGCACCATGTTATATGAAGGACTTCTCCAGTAAGACAAGGATTGTTTCCAAATGCAAGCTTTGAACTGTACCCAAAATTTTTGTGGATAGCGTGTTGAAAAGCTCAGGTCATTTGAATCCAGTGGTGGTGTGCTTAAGCGCTTAACCAACTCTTTGCTGTCCCTGCATTGAGAAACGACCATAGAAGATTCTGGTAAACAATGTTATGCATATGAATAATGGTTTCATGCTGTTGGTTATTAATGCCATGCAGAGGATCATTAATAACAATATATTTTCCTGCTATAACATCAATTGCAGCATGTGTTATCATAGTTACATCAGCTCATGTTTGCTGCATAGTTTTAGATAGACTTTGATGCATACTTGTCAAGAGACGATTCTGTGTAGATCTTTGCAAAATCTACTCCTAGTTTCTTTTCCATTGACATAGAGGTGACTTCCAACATCCACGTCGCTGGATTGTAGTTACCTCTAATCTTTGGTACTCCAGAAATGCCCTGGCATGTAAAGAAAGAGTAGGTGATTTTCACAGTATTTGATTTGTACACTTACTGTATCAAGAATGCCCTTTCCATAACCGCAAGCATTCAGTTCTCTTATCGTTGGTGATTCGGTGCTATTGTACATGATCCTGTTTAATGAATTCTCTGTTCTTGAAAAGAGAACCACTGGCTATTGGTCTTATGCAAAAACAGAAGAGGGTCAAATAATAATGTTTGAGTTTGGTAAAGACTTGCCTCAAAATATTCAATAACTTTACTTGAGTGCTTTCCTGTTGGTCCAGTGTAAATCAATTCTCCCCCTCTTCTCATTAAGATCAGCTGTGGAAACATGAAACAAAGATATTTCATAAAATGCAATAGAAAATTTTGCAAAAGTGAACAGTAAATTAAGTTATATTTGTATTTAATTTTATGAGTAGATTACGTATTAACTAGATTTTGTTACTTCAGTCCAATTGTCAAGAATAACATTTGAACAAGTATTTAGATTTATTATGTTGTGTCCTTGTTTGGAAAAGATTTATGTTGCTGAGGCCAAATAGTTGTGACATCACAATTTGTTATTGTATGTTATGTCATCTTGCCCATAAATTTAAGTTTGTTTTGCAAACTTTTGTAGTATTTTGATTATTTTCTTTCTTGTATATAGCATTGCATTACACCGGTCAAAGGTGGCCTTATATCTAATAAAAAACTAGGTATACCTTTTGCAAGTGTTAGTATATATATATATATATATATATATATATATATATATATATATATATATATATATATATATATATATACTTCAGATGTTTACACATCTTCCAAAATGAAGGTGATAATAATCTAGTTACCTCATCAAATGCTTCAAAGATATCAATACTTGGTTGGTGGATAGTGCAAACTACTGTCCTTCCTGTTTCAGCAACATTTTTCACTGCACGCATGACAATAGCAGCTGCTCTAGCATCTAGACCCGAGGTTGGCTCATCCATAAATATAATAGATGGATTTGAAACAAGTTCTACTGCAATTGTTAGTCGTTTCCGTTGCTCAGTAGACAGACCACTGACCCCTTGTATCCCAACTAACGAATCCTTGATGCTGTCAAGCTCAATTGTTTCGAGGACTTCATGAACAAATTTCTGAAGATCAATACATATGCATTAAAAAGGATCTAACAGGAATTAGATATCCCACCGTTAAAAACCATTTTATATAAAATTGTTGCTCTGACAGTTCTAAAGCCTTAATGATGTCAACAAGGAACAAAATAATGTGTAGAATATAGCTTACAGATCTTGTTTTTCCATCGATTTGAGGTGGCAGACGCAACCAAGCTGAATACATGACAGATTCTTCAACAGTGATTTGTGGAGAATGTATGTCGAACTGTTCACAGTAACCTGATATCCTAGCAAAAGTTTCTTGTCTCTTAGGATACCCTCCAATTCTTATGTCTCCTTCAATAGTTCCACCAGTCTTTCTTCCAGCAAGAACATCCAAGAGGGTAGTCTTCCCTGCTCCACTTACTCCCATCAGTGCTGAAAGAATTCCAGGCTGGAAAGCTCCTGTGATATTGTGAAGCAGTTGTAGCCTTTTTTCTGCATGGACTTGTTCTCTCATTTCCTAGGACACAAGGCAAACTAATTATTATTTCCTTTCATAACCATCGGCCTATCTGATATGATTAATCTTTTTGCATGATTACCAGAGGAGTGTCAACATAGTAATTCACATTCTGAAATGTCATTGCTAGGGGAACGAAAGGTAAAACCATTTTTTCTGACAGATTAGCCATCTTCCCTGCCACATTGACCATGAAATTTTGATGTTATACCGTATTCTATGCGTATTATTTTGTTGAACTTAACAGCAGTAGAACAGTCTCACCAGTTCTTTTTGGCAATGTAGACCTCACAGGTGATCCAGCGGGAGATTCACTATTTGGATGACTTGTATCCTCTCCATTTTCTGTGCCTTGTATTTGAGAAAGCTTTTTAAGAGAGATAATGGCACGAGAAACCCCAACAGCTGTAATATAAAACTTGTTATTGCTACTAGGTTACCATGACAGAGAGCACATACATCAATAATCATTTATGGATAGGATAGTTGGACTAGAACTCACGTCTTCTGAAAGTTAATGACAAGGTGAATGCAACATTGAGTAGAAAAATCGATAGAATTAGTGTTGCTATCGATACCCAGTAGAAGTAGCTCTGGTAGTTTAGTCCACGGCTGGTCAAAACTTGCTGCCCTATTGTCATATTTGCTGATGAGACCTGTGGCTTATAGCAGTGACAGAAAATGGTTTAAAGTGTCATTTATAACTCATTAAGACGTAATGTGGTCTTATGTTGGTGGGAAGTATCATATTTCACCTTTTGCCATCTTGGCGCATGGAATTCATTAACAGCTAAGCCTATCTGTGTATAAGACAATGGAGAAATCCAGAATGCCCAACTTAACCAACCTGGTAAATAGGCTGCAACACAAATCAGGTTTGTTAGTTTTGTTCTTGTTATGCTATGCTGGCTTGATGATCTGAAAGCTGAAGCCGCCTTACGTTTTGGAATAATGAAGCCACCAAACAACAAGATTACTATCAAACACATTGTACCACTGATCGTAGCAGCCACTGCTGTTTGAAAATAGGAGGCGACAAAGCGAAACAGCGATAGTGACATTTGGTGGACGCAAAAGAGTAGGAGGAATTGGCGGAAGAACCTAAGAGCGTAAATAGAAACATTGGTTAAGTTTTCTTTTTTCTCAAAGAAGAAAAAAATACATTTAATTCTGAAAACTTAGTTGTTCTTACCTTACTGATTCAGGACTATATCCGATGGCATAGTAAGTAATTGATGTCCAAACTAATGACTCTACAAGAGAGATGGGTATCTTTAGGATAGTAGCTGGAATTGCATATGCCCATGCTGGATAAAAGTAGCAGTCTCGTTGCCTATAGAAGACTGGAAGTCTGGAAACTGTCATAGCCATTTCAGGAAATCCATTTACCATTAGTGAGATAAGTGCAAAAAAGAGGGAACCCAGATAGTAATTGGAATGGATCATGTCAACTTCCATATGTGTTCGTATAAATACAGTCGCTGTGATGAAAGCAGCAATTCCAATCTGCAGTAGAGGTGATTCAACTACCTTAGCTGCTGATCATGAACAATATTGGAAAACATACCAAGTAGTAGTAGCTACCTGGGATATTTTGAGTATATACACAAATGAATTCCTTTTCATGAGGAGCAATTCCCTCACTACGCAAGCTTTAAGTAGTTCCCAGTTTGACAATGAAAACTTATTAAAAGATAGAGCATTTTTATGGGATTGAGACATATCATATGGCTTTGATAATTCCTTGCTCAGACTCTGTCCAATTTGATAGACCTTGAATGATTTAGAGAATTGATCTACAGAAACATAACTATGAGTCTTATTTGAATTAAACCAATACTGTCCTTGATCTTTCCTTGACAGCACCTGAATAATAGCAAATCATGTTAGTGTGTACCATTTAGAGGATGTGGAATGAAATAATATTTATTATTAGTGAATTTGAGTTTGCAATTACCTCCTGGAGAAAATCGGCTACTCCTTTTCTCTCTGGGCATTTGAATCCACATTCTTCAAAGAAGTTAAGAATATGATTGCAAGGTCCTTGGTATACAATCTTTCCCTCTGCCATTAAGATTATATCATCAAATAGTTCATAGGTCTCAGGTGCTGGCTGAAGAAGTGAAACCACGACAGTAGATTCCGTGATGTGTGCAAATTGTTGAAGGCATGTAACTATTTGAAAGGTCGTAGAGCTGTCTAAGCCAGATGATATTTCATCCATGAAAAGTGTTGTTGTTGGTCCAACAATCATCTCTCCTATAGAACAAATTGAACTTGTAAGAAAAGCTTTGTAGATTAAGTTTGTGGCATCTTATTGGAATATGCCGCTGATTTATGAATCATTATCCTTATGAGTTAGCAAGAGGCAGCATATACTATTCTCTCTATTTTTGCTTTGACGTACCTGTAGTCAGCCTTTTCTTTTCACCTCCTGAGATGCCTCTTCTCATGGCATCCCCTACCATTGTGTCTGCACAAAGGTCCAGTCCCATTATCTGATAAGCAGGTCAAAATTGAATAATCAATTTCATGAAGTATGTTACAAATGCTGCTAGGATTATATTGCATTAATTTCTGGAAGTAAGTCATTGATTGCTGCTAGAATGGTGATACACTGTTGTAGAAGTTTGACTTGGTCCTGACTCCTGAGAAACATTACCTTCAAGATGTAATCTGTTTGGAGGCTTTGATCTAATCCTTCCAATGATATTGCCTGTACACAAAAATATGTGCTTAAATTTCTGGACAACATGATAATTTACTTGGATTTTATTATTTCATATTGAAAAGTATGTTTTCCCAGGTTTCCAAAATCTGAGAACATATTGGTTAAATTAAACTATATGGAATTGTATGTTACTTAATGATATACCTTCATGTAAGTGTCTATCTCAGGATCAGGGATGATTCCTGCCTGCTTCTCCCTTTGACTCACTTCCTTCATGATCTCTTTAGAATATATGCTCAGTAAGCATTTTGTGAACTGTGATGTATTGTATTTGAAGTTGTTGAAGGAGACATTTAGATCTAACCTGCTCTATTCCCGGCACCTTGAAAGCATGCTGAAAAATCCATTGTCTCTCGCACTGTCATCTCAGGAATATGTAGGTCATATTGGCTTATGTAAGCTGATGTCTTCTCAGGCACAAATTCTTCCAATCCGAAGCCATTGTAAGAAATTTCACCTGTCACCTGTGACATTAACTTGTTAATTCATTTAATTGTTTTTGCTTTCTTTCAACTAAGCAATAAAGCATTTTGGTGGAATAAACATCACCATGTTAATTTCTGTCTGAGAAAGTTTAGGTAAAACTAATTTCAATTTACATATTTGTACCTTAAATGAAATAAAAGATAAAAATTGAAAAAGCAAATATTTTATGATGTTGTGTTGTTTATGTTAGTAGGTTATCCTTATGTTTTTTTTCTTCCTTTTTTTCTTTTTTCTTTTTTGAGGGGAAGGACATCCTTGTGATACTAAATGAAACAAAATAATTCAGTTGGCTAATCAAATTTTACGAGCTTACTAATATAGCTGCAAGTAGAAACATGTGTATTTTTCATCCACCACAAAATGCAGAGTGATGGTGATTTTAGATCTGTTTCATGCTCAAAGGAACCAAATTGTAAGAAAATACTATATTAGATTATTATAATTTTTACAGATTCTAATGTGTTATATTGCTATCTGAGTATCTGCAAATCATATTTAATGCAAGAGTGCTAACTTATTGACTTATAATGAACTGATCAATGATTTTTTGCAGCAGGATGAAAGTCATGTGTCAGGCGAAAGCAAATTAAAAATGAAAATAAAGAAATTAATAGTGAGCAGTATCAAAGTGTGCTACTGATAGATGTTTTTTCCACAAAAAACAAAGATTAGAATGGATTAACATTAACTATGAAGTTCTAAGAAAAATAAAGCTTTATTTGCTTCTTATGATACTGTATTTTTAAATATGTTGAAGTTAAATTCATGGAAGGAAACTGAATGCCATTCTATTCTCATTATCTTCTTTGATCTTTGCAGATGAGAATAACTGCTTATTGTAACTGTAACTAATTATTGTTTTTTCCAATCAGGCCAAAAAAGAGATACCTTGAGAGATTTGTCTAATTTTCCAGAGAGAGCTTTCAAGAAGGTGGTTTTTCCACATCCTGGAAGTCCAAGTACCAGAGTCATCCTGTAAACAATACACACCTTGGTAAGTAATCTTTCTATAGATTATACCGTTGATGGGATTCAACTATTGTTTTCTTTTGTATTATAATGTGCTTTTTTTTTAAATATTACTGTTTATGGATAAAGCATCTCTATAACTTCCTGAGAATTGAATTCTTAATATTTAGAGAAAAGGGCAATTGTTTTTGAACTTGTCGAAAACATTGAATTCTTAATATTCAGAGAAAAGGGCAAATATTTAAAGCAATTTCTTTGCAATCTCTTGGTTAATACTTCTCTTAATACTTTCCTGGAAGGTTTGATGATCCCACTGATGTCTTTGAGGATGTGAATCTTAGCTTTGTGAGTCTTTACTCCTGGAACCTTAATGAGATCCTATTGAACAAAGAAATTTGCATTTATAAGCATTAGAAACATTTCTTCTCTAATGATATGATTCGATGCTCCTTTGTTCGAACATTGTTCAATATTTTGAATGTTGATAAATGATTGAAATCATAGTACCCAACTATAAACAGATGCACCACAACCTACATGTTGGATGATGAGCATACAAAATCGGTCGATCTTCTTACTGATAAGATGCTTTTCGTGGTGTTCCACAAAGTTGGCAGAGGCTTCCCTTGAACCACTTCGCATTCTGCCTCTACAGACAGATCTTTGAATCGCACCTCTATCGTTGGCAGTTTCACATTTACCCTGAAAATAATTGTTCATGACTAACCTTGTATTTTCTGAAATTGACAGTCATGCATGCAATGATATACACATGCACAACTTGGCAGTGAAGTTTACCTGTCTATTCTCTCTCTTTGTTTCTGTAACAGGCGAAGGTTGTCACTTTCAATATTCTTGATGAGATTTTCGATGAGCAAGTGCCTTTCCAGTGCTCCAAGTTTGGTGACATCAATTACCTTCCTTTTGTTTTGTTCTCCAGAGCCATTGTCACCATCCCAATGATCAAAAACTGATGTTCTCACTCGTTCGAAGGTGGGTAGTCTCTCGACTGCAGCCCAAATCAACTCATTCTCGTCATCATCATACCGCGTGGAACTAACAGCGGAGCTTCTTCGCAAACTTGCCGTTGCAGTTCGAAACGATGACCTCATGCTCCTTCCTATCTCTGCTAGTTCAGCATCCAGCGACTCGGTTATGTTTTCGCCCAACTGAGCCATCCTTCAAAATGTTTTGGTGCAACGATTTTGCATACCAAAGGATCAGCTTTTATAGAAGGCGATCGACTCAGGTCGAAATGTGGAGTTAACGTCAGGTACCGTCCCAACTGTTAGTGTTTCAACTGTGTTCGAGTCTCCTAATAATCTATCTTTGACCACTACTTAATTAGTATTACTCAGTCAGTCCATATGCAAGCCCATAGAATAGAAACAAAAGAAATGCTTCTATATCTGTCAGATTAGCTTGTCGGATGATTATGACAATACTTGCAACCATACTAAGCAAAGGTTTTACTTGGTATTTTTGTGTGTAAAATAGGTTTGAAAATACAAGCTTAATCTGTGGTTTTTCCATCGTTAGTGGTTTGTTGTTAGTAGTTTGTTGCTGATTAGCAAAAGGGCAATTAATACCTTGACCCTTCTGCCACTGGTACCTGATGGTTGATCTAACACCAACCATCATTTATGAACTTGTTCTTGATAGGGATGCTGATGCAAATTAAAAATAATGTTCTCTAGGGATATCAATGTGATATGCCATTTACTGCATATAAATTAGATATAAGCACACAAGTGAATGGCACAAAACAAAAACAAAAGGAAAGGAATTGACGCCATGTATTAATTAAGACGTGACATGTGGTTCCTAGTCAAAGACCAGTTTTGCCAAAACAGGACCATTGTTTGAATCAAATTTAATATGTCGATTGTTCCCTGGCTGCCAATGGTCAGGACCACAAATAAAGACGGACTACTTTCTCGCACACAAAATATTTTTCTTTCATATCGAATGTCTATTGTCATCAGCACTAGTCCTAACAAAGAGCATAAGTTTTTTCTTAGTTTGGGATTCAAGGACAGGACAGACTTCTGTTCAAAAGAATGGCATCATGGCTTCGACTCATCGAGTTAACAATCAAAATCTCGACATTAATATTAACAAATATACCGTTAAAGAATTCTAGCATCATCTCGAATAGAAAGGTTCAACGTTTGATCGATCCCTAAAGTTAACTGAGTTGACTGAAATTATAGTTTTGCCCTAAAAAATTAGCCAACTGGCCGAGACAAAAAATATACAAGAGATTTTTCAGCACATCAAGTATCAAATTCCATGGCACCAAATTGGATGAGGAAGCTTTTATCCACAGACTATTATCAAGATCGTTTTGGAAACATTGTTAGCCATCGACCAACAAAACTATTGCCGAAAAGCTCTTGTAGGACGTAAGAGGATATGAATTGCACCAGCTGTTGAATAGCCACAAAGGATCTGGAGTTTGTCAGTTTTCAGAACCAAACTCAAGCACTGGTTCCACTATTTCGCCAGAAAGACTTGAATGGAAACTGTGACAACCAAGAATCTGAACCTTCAGCACTGTTTGCGATGACACCATCCCGCCAAAATTTAATAACATGAAGGCTCTCTTCTTCTGTGGACCTCTGCACGATAATCCGTGATGCATAGCCCTTTTCTTTCATCATTCGGCAAACCTGTGTGGGGTTATTCGCAGTTAGAGTGACCATATATAGCCAACCTTTTTCTGACAGCAGTTCATCAACGACAGGAAAGATTCTATCGATCACCGTACGACCATTCTCTCCTCCAGCCCATGAAGCTGTGATCCCCTTGCAACCAACCTCTTCCTCAGGAGTAGGCACATAGGGAGGATTCACAACAACCACATCAATCATGCCCGCAAGGCGTTTCTGAAGACCAGACGCAATATCGGTCGAGATGACTTCGGCGTGCAACCCATGAGCTTCAAGTGTTTCACGAGTTACTTGAGCTGCATCTGGATTAATGTCTGTTGCAAAATAATGGACCCCGCAGCCTAGTTCACCAAGCATGATGGCTAAAGATGAGATTACGTAGCCACTTCCACAGCCCAGTTCCATGCATAACCTTGGCCGGTGCTCTATCAGATGCTCTCGATCAGCTAATAGTGCATCAACCAGCGCAAATGAGTCATCGCATGGCTCATACACCTCTGGGTGGCAACTGACTAGTCTGATCTGAGCAGTCCTAGATACCTTCATTAGTAATGCCTGCAAAAAGAAAAAATATTCACAACCACATCTTTCATGAAGCAATTCATCCTTCATCATGAAACTGTTTAGGTGTGTCCAGAAACCCATCTCTTGTTGGAGAATATAATGAAACAATATGCGTGGTGTTTATGGTTGCAGCTTACGGATGGTTTGCTTATCTCCTCATGGAAGAATTCATGGATAGCACACTGATATTATGGTCCATGATAGCTACTCAAGTAAAAATAAAAAAGAAAAGGAAAATAACATAGACATTATCCCAGTCATGCAATATCTAACACGATGCCTCAGCAAATATTTTGATTTTGTATCCCTTTCTCCATTAGTGGTTCATTTCGGCTTTTAAAAGATTACATTGCATAACCCCTGAAATTTGTCATGATACAACTATTTTAAGCTCAAGTTACATTTACATAACAGAAAACACAAAAAGCACGGTCAAGCTATGCTGAAAGGCAAAAGCAGTACATAATAAAGTCATAAATGGCATTTGTAAAAGACAGTGGAATCTAAGGAATACTATCTCACATCTCTAAGAAACAAAAGAACAGACCTATAAGATATAGCAACCATCTAGACATACCACTTGGGAACCTGGACACATATTTACAAGGACATGATAATAGTGATGTAGGAATAGATAACGAATAACTGCCGATGATGATGAAACAGAAAACTACACGAAAAGAAGTTTCACCGCCTAATACACACATCCAAGTTTATGAATTATGATTGAATTTGTAACCATGTTCCAGTCTCAGAAAAAAGTAACTAGGTTAGTGGTATCAAAACATTTAAATAGCCCCGTGAAGTAGACAGGCAACATTACGACACACCTCGGTAAATATAGAATTCGGCGAAGTAGGCTCTGCCAAAATACAAGGCCCACGGAGGAACTTTCGCCATTTACTATAAATTGGTCAAGCCAATCTTGAAACAAGCCACTATGTTTTTGACTCTGGATATGCAAACTGAATATCTTTGCAGATGTCCATTTAGGTAAGTCATAGCAAGTAATGATTTTCATCTTACAAATGAAAACATGTTTTATTCTACTAATGGTATTTTAAAGTAGAAATCTAGATTTGCAGACTCAACAGCAGCTGAGGATGAAGAAGTTGTGGTTGTCAAATATCAATGATGATGATGCTGTTATGCCTGCAAATGCAATCATCTTCGCAATTGTTTGGTACTGATCTAATGCATATCTTTTTCTGAAATGTGGTATTGACAGTGAGCAAATACATTCACTAGAAACATTTCATCATGGATAGAGATTTAAGACCATTCATATCCAATTTATGGCACTCGAGCTAAAAAATCCTTTCCATTAGCATCCAAAACACCATCATCAAAACCCCCTTTTTTCCCCCCTTAACATATAGTAATTCTTCCACCTTCGCATCGTTGTAATCGAGATAAACAATTGTTAGATTATGAATACCAAACCCCCTTCATCCAAGAACGAAACCCCTGCGAACGATCTACCCGAATGAAACCTGTATCGAAAGACTTGCCAGGGGATGGATGAACCAGCTACGTCACAACCTCGGAAGTCGACACGTCGGAGGAGAGGGGGCGAGACGACGGTTCAGGGAGGGCCGACGCCGCGGGATGACCGGCGTCGCCGCGAGGGAAGGATGGCGCGGGGTACGACCGATCGAACGAACCGGGGAATCGCTAGGGCTTGGAATCCAATTTGGGCCGCGGCCTTCGGGTCTTCCTTATCTGAACTGGATAGAAGGTACAGATAACAGCACCGGAATCCCACCCAAAAGCTTCGTGACCCGACGTGGCCCCCACATGTGCTGGTGGGTCCCGAAGTCAACCAAAAGCAAAGGAATCACGTGACGTCCACTGAGATACGAGAAATTAGAACGCAATCTGACACCAAACTGAACGGAGTAAAACAAATTGAATTTGATTCGTTCACTCTTCATTCCATTTCAAAACATATACTTTGGAAGTTATAATATATTATTTTTATAATTATACGTAATAATAATATAGACAATCGACTCGAAAGGTTTCGATTGTACATATTGCATTGCAGGTGAGAGAGATTAACTCGACGTTTGGTGGGCACCGCAAACGCTATCTGTCGGCAGGATATATATATATATTTTTCTTTTTTTTTTGTCATTTATGAAATAATTATATAAACAGGTAATGCAGGTTATTGGTTGTGTTTCTTAAATGCTTCTATTTTATGCTTTTGATAATAATATTCTTAATCACAGTTTAGTGACCAAAAAAGAAGAAAGCTAAAAAATTAGATGAAGGGGTGTGGATATAATAATAATAATAATAATAATAATAATAATAATAATAATAATAATAATAATAATAATAATAATAATAATAGCAAATAGAAGAAACGAGGAGGGTGTATAAGCAAAAAGGAGATGCTTAGCGATGTGAAAAGAGCAAAATGGAGGGGGCAAAATGCATAGGAAACCGAGTTGGCGTCGCGTGGTCAGCCAGCTGCGTCCGTCGCCGCGTCGCCGCGTTCAGACAAGGACAACGGACTCGGTTTTCCAGCTGTCCTCACTTACTCGCTGCCTCGTGCCACTGTGGACTTCTCTTTCCCTTTATGACCCCGTAAATGCTCTTTATTTCTCTCGTAAACCTGGGAGTAAATAAACCCACAGCAGCTTTAGATTCGCCTCGAATCCATGGGTCATTTTTGGTCCGGATTTCACTGCGCATGTCTCCATATTAGCACCCAACTTTAGAAAGGATAAGTCACGCTGGATTTGTATGATGAGATTTTCCTATTCTTTTGGCTTTTCTTTTTGATTTTTTTTTTATTTTAAGAGTTCGAGTGAGTCGGAGGAGATGTGTGCGGGTACGACATCTTGTCCGAGTTGGAGGGTCAAGAAATGGAGCCCTCGAAAAGCGTTTCGAGTTCTAATACACGGCGATCGAGGTGGAAAATGTAAGCTCGAACGAAGTAAGAACCGAACTCTTCTCTCTCTCTCTCTCTCTCTCTCTTTTTGTTTGCTTCTTTATCTCCAGCTGTGAAAGGAGGGAGGAGGAGGAGAGACTCCTGTGCAGAAATGTGGCACCTTTGGTGAGCTCTCCAACGTCCTCTTTTGCTCTTTGCTCCCGCATTCACAGATGGCGGAGATTGGGTTGGAGATTTGCACTTGGGACCAAATCTTTCAGTAGATTTGCTCCGAATCTTCGCTCTGAAATGCTCTGCACCGAATTCAATCAGAGTTTGTTTAGCCATTTTGCTTCTGTTCGCGCTTAGACATTTCGGTGGGGTGGATTAATTGTTGGATGGGGGCGATGCGATAGCTTCCTGAAACCACGAAATCTTTGATACATCTTTCTTGACTGCTGCGGTTTCGACAGGAATCAGAGATTTTCTTGATTTTTAGGGGAAATTTTTTTAGATTTTCCTAATGACACAAGTGGAATGACTGGAGAACTAACATCAAAGTTCAAGTATGTTGTCACGTAGAACTTCAATTTTCTTTAAACTGATGGAATATGGATTGAAGTTGAGGCTTCATATGTAACACTGAACCTTTTCTAAGATACGCTAGATATGGATAAGACCTGATCCGAGTCATGTCTGCCTGGTGGTAAATGTTAGATAATATCTAATATCCTTTAAGAAATTGACCATTGATACTACTTGCTAGTTTTGCCACGAGTGTCTGCTATAAAATCTGTGAGGACCTGACAGGGGAAAACTTGCAGCAGTTCCCTTTGAGCATAGTGGATAGCTTGGCATACATCCTGGATTATGCATGGTAACTTTTTGTGTTTATTCATCCATGGATTAACAATCAGGTTTTTCTAGACTTGTTGTCGTTACATAAGATTTGATGTTCAATGTCTGCTAGATTCGCTCACATAATTAGTTTCTCATTATGCAGTAAATGCGTAATTTTAATGTTTAAGGTTTGATAGATTGTTCATGCCATTAGTTCGTCGTTAGTGAGTAAGTGCACAAGGTTTAAGATTTTACTAAATTCATTCATGTTATTGGTTTCTCATTACCGGGTGCACATGCGATTTTCAATGTCTAAGGTTTTTTCTGGTTTAGGTTATGTTACTAATTTGCCGTTAAGGAGTACATGCACAAAGTGTAATGCTAAAGGTTTGCTAGATTTGTCTATGCTGTTAATTTGTCACTGACTAGTAAATGCCTATGGTGGTTATTTAAAGCTTGAGGTTTGATAGATTCATTTATATTATTAGTTTGGCATTAGCTAGTAAATGTGTATGCCCGTAGTGCAAGTCGGTACATCTATTGATGTTATGATGTCTTGTTATCATGATGAACATTAGGGGGGAATTCTGCAGCACTTTCTCTTTTACAGAGCTGATTGGTGGGTGTATGATGCAAATTTCATGACTTGAACCATAGATTTATGGTGTTTCATTCAACATCCATCATGTTCATCCTGTTTCATTGATTAATTTAGGGTCTAATAGTTGCTCAGTGAATGTTCATCATTGGAATGGTTCCTACCTGAAAGAAGAAACTCAGGAGGACTTGCAGCACATTAAAATCTTATTCACTTAGAAATGCTTGCTGTAGGATAAGACATTTAATTCTTGCTGCTTATCATTTAACTCAGGAGGTCATTTTTTCTTTTCCAACTTATGTGAAAGGCCATATTTTTAAACTTTATGAGTTATTAACTACTTAGGGTGATCTAGTGTGCCTTTGAATTTCTCAGTCACATGTCGCATTGTTTAATCGAAGAATATGCTATTGCAAACTGTCAACTCAGTTTGGTGTGTAATGTGATTCGAGCAGATATCACATCATTTGATAGAAAAATCTACTTGTATCATGCAGGTGAAAGGAAGAGGATTACTGCACCATGACATTTTGTAGATTGGATAAGAGCAGGAAGAGGGCTTAGAAACTGATGCAAAGGTTCTAAACACTGAACTTTGTGTAAGTTACCATATTTAGTTACCAGCTGCTGAGAATTAAAATATTTTGCAAATATGAGCATGCCTTCCTATTCTGATTTTGTTGGTGTGACAGGTTCTCCGTGGAGCACTTTCTCCAATCATGAAGGTTACCAATATAGTTTCTGGCTCTCATGGAGTGACAGTAGGTGATGAAGATTTAGCTAGTCCGATGTCAATATTCCTGAAAAGGCAAGTTGTGGTCGCAAATTTCCTTCCGCTGCATACCGCTCGGGATAAAACAACTGGAAAATGGTGCTTTGAGTGGGATGAAGATTCTTTACTATTGCAGATGAAAGATGGGTTTTCCCCTGAAATTGAGGTCGTCTATGTAGGTAGTCTGAAGGTTGATGTAGATGCAGAAGAGCAAGAAGAGGTTTCACAAGAGCTCTTAGAGGAGTTTAAGTGCATACCGACTTTTCTAGCTCCTCATCTCCAAAGAAGCTTCTACCATGGCTTCTGTAAAAGACATCTTTGGCCACTTTTTCATTACATGCTGCCCATCAGTGCGGCACAAGGTGAGCTCTTTGATAAATCTCTTTTCGGAGCCTACATTTCTGCCAACAGGATATTCGCTGATAAAGCCATGGAGGCAATGAATTCAGATGAGGACTATATTTGGATTCATGATTACCACCTCATGCTTCTACCAATTCTCCTAAGGAAGCGGCTGAGTCAAGTCAAGCTTGGTTTTTTCCTTCATAGCCCATTCCCATCCTCAGAAATCTATAAGACTCTTCCTGTTAGAGATCAACTGCTTAAGGGGTTACTGAATGCTGATGTAATTGGTTTTCAGACATTTGATTATGCACGCCACTTCCTTTCTTGTTGCAGCAGGCTGCTAGGCCTAGATTACAAATTTAAGCATGGGTACATAGGAATTGAGTATTTCGGCCGTATTGTGAGCATTAAGATTGCTCCAGTTGGTGTTCATGTTGGCCGGCTTGAGAAACTTCTAAAATGTCCAACCACAATTGCCAAGGTTCAAGAGATTAAACAAAGATTTAAAGGGAAGACATTATTTCTTGGTATTGATGACATGGACATCTTCAAGGGTATGAGTTTGAAGCTTTTAGCGTTTGAATTTATGTTGCAGAGGAATGAAAATCTTAGAGGTAAGATGGTCCTGATTCAAATTGCTAATCCTCCAAGAACAGTGGGAAAAAATGTGATGGAAACAAGAAATGAGGTTATCTCAATTGTCGAAAGAATAAACAGTGTCTACGGTAGTCCAGGTTATGAACCTGTGGTCTTTATGGATTATTCTATTCCCTATCACATGAAGATCGCATATTACGTGATGGCGGATTGTTGCATTGTAAATGCTGTCAGGGATGGTATGAACTTAGTACCATATGAGTATGTAGTTTGTAGACAAGGGACGGAGGAGATAGATAGACATCGAGGCATTAATATGGTGCGATGCACAAGCACACTGATCGTCTCTGAATTCATCGGCTGTTCTCCATCCCTGAGTGGAGCTATAAAAGTCAACCCTTGGAGTCTTCAGGATGTTGCTGATGCCTTATATCATGCAAGTGAGCTGTCTGAAAATGTGAGGCAGTTGCATCACGAAAAACATTATCGATATGTTATCTCTCATCATGTAGCTTATTGGGTTCAGAGCTTTCTGCAGGAACTAGAAAGAGCTTGTCAAGGCAATTGCAATCAGAAATACTACCGCCTTGGTATTGGTTTAAACTTCAGAGTTGTTTCTCTTTCTCCAGATTTCAGAAAGCTATCTGTAGATGAACTTGTCTCTTCATACAAAAGAACCAATCGCAGAGCAATATTTTTGGATTACGATGGAACCATAATGCCTGCAGGTTCTGCATGTAAAATCCCCTCAACGAGACTCATTTCCATTCTTAATGACCTTTGCACTGATCCCCAAAATACAGTTTTCATCGTCAGTGGAAGAGAGAGGACTGCTCTTGGTGAGTGGTTTTGTTCTTGTACAAACCTAGGAATCGCTGCTGAGCATGGCTATTTCATCAGGTTTGTCGATTTGTAACTTCTGATAGATCTTGTTTGATTGTTTTATAATTTCTAACAATGGTTGCAAAATGTTTTGCTTCTTTCAAGATAGATGGAACGTAGACTCCGATTGGGAATCTTCTCCACCTTTCGGTGTGAGCTTTGAGTGGAGAAATACTGTTGAGCGGGTGATGAAATCATACACCGAGGCAACAGATGGTTCCTTTATAGAATCAAAGGAAAGTGCACTGGTGTGGAATTATCAGGATGCTGATTTTGGGTTTGGCTCCTGTCAAGCCAAAGAGCTATCTAGTCATCTCGAGAGTTTGCTTGCCAATGATCCAGTTGTTGTTCGAAGGGGCCACTATATTGTTGAGGTTATACCTCAGGTTTGTCTTCTGCTACTCCCCAAAGATTTCCCTAATCTTTTCTATGAACTGAGCTCAATGGTAGTGAATGCTGCGCTGGATTTGATGCCTCAGCCTAAGCTTCATTTATTTTCTATGAAACCTTGGTGCCTTATATATGGCAATTGATAATTCAGGGAGTGGGTAAAGGGAGGGCAGTCGATAAAATTCTCGGACAACTGGTAGCCAATGGAAAGCCACCAGAACTTATCATCTGTGTTGGCAATGACCGATCTGATGAAGACATGTTCCAGAGCATCAACAACGCCACGAAAAAAGAATCTTCGACCACAGCTCCTGAGGTCTTTGCCTGCACAGTTGGTCAAAAGCCAAGCAGTGCCAAGTATTACATCGACGAAACCAGTGACGTGCTTCTGTTGCTAAAAGCTCTTGTGCAGTCCCAGAACAAAATAGTCTCCCCTTGAGCTACAGACCATAAACTCTGTTGTACATCCCATACCAGCTCTCTGTAATGTTTTTGTCTCCACATTACAAAGTTCTGAATGGTGCTTCTTGGTGTCTTTGGCGATCTCCCACTGTTGCTCCTTTGATTGCATGTTTGTGTGCTAAATTGTAAAGCCCCCATTGCAGAGGAGAAAACAATAGCATGATGATAGATAAGTCTTAAATTTGTGGGCTATGCAATTCCTTCACATTTGTGACAATCAAATGAAAACTCAGCCTATTTAAACTTTCTTAAGAATGTTCAGCAAGCTGCTCTGCGGCTCCTAGGGATAGAATCCGCTGGGGAGGAATCTTAGCACAGGAAGGATGGAAAACTGGTTCTACTTTTGATATCAGCACATGAATTCTCATCTGAGCAAATTGGCCACACACAGCCAAAGTTAGGATCACAAACCCTTTCTTCTTTCTGAACTTGTTCTATGCCTTGGCCTCGACAAGAGAGAGCTTGTGTTCATGTAGTTTCCTTTTACATGGAAACACAAAAAGAGAGTGCAAAATGCAAGTCTTTATTGCTGTAGCTCAAGAAATGATCTAAATATGTAAGCAACTCCTGGGATTAAGGTTTGCTGATTTATGCCTACTAAGTGCTCTTGTTCTAATAGTTGGGAGAAACATGAGAGGAAATAAAATGGTGCATTACTAAGAAGGATTCATATGACAAATAAGCTTCAAACTGATTACTGACTGATATTGATGTATATTTTCTCAATTTTGTTGCACCTACTGTGACCATTAGAGGAGATTGTTGGATTACTAAAAAAGAGGTCAGATGCCAAAGAAGCTGCAAAGTGAATTCCAGCTGGTACTGATGTCTGGATCACTCTATGATACTGAGCATGAAACAGATGGTCTGATTGCAAACAATTCCTTGGTGAACTACTCCTTAAGTTGATTTTCTCATTTTTGACATTTGAAGTCGAATATCGGGTAAAGCACAATATTCAACTTTCTTTCCATTTTGTTTTGTTTGATACATAAAACATAATAGAAAGAGAAGTCAAAATTATTGTTTGTATTCAAATGGTGCACTTATATTATGATAAAACACAAAAAAAATCCACTAGATAATAGAAGGAAATATTTCTCTTGGTATGCATTTACTATATATCTGGGAGTCCATTGTTCAAGTAATCCTCCTCCATATATGGTTCATTATGGATTTCAGAGATGGTACAACTGATTCAACAAGCATCCATTTTCTGTGACTAAAATATCAGAGATTACTTGATTTGGATTTCAGGAAATTTTCAATATGCATTATAACATAGCATACGGGTAAGCTTCGGATATATCACAAAAACTAAAAGATCAGAAATATATGTTTGGATCTGAGGTTTTCTGTCAGCTCAATTTGATATGATCAATATGTATTATAACATGACATATGGGTAAGCTTCAGATAACCTGTCAAAAACCTTTTGGTTATAGCTGCTATTAACATAACATAAGCAACTGTTTTAGTCGAAGATGTTAAACATCCTATATAGAGGTTTTATGAAATGGAGCTCTAGAATTATCTAATCAAAGAAAGGCTTATAAATTTAAGATATAGTCTCACTGAACTTATTGTTTCTTTTTCATCCATCAGACAGACATGCATGTTCCCTAACATTGCCCATAAAATTAGATTTGCAAGACAGAATAATTGTCTGATACATCACCTTCACAGCCATGATTCTAAGGTTTTGAATTATACTCAATATTCTTCATCAAGTGAGAATACATGGATCATTTTGGCTTTTCTTTTTGCATTTTTGAGGGTTCAGCATTATTATATTTTAGCTCCTAGAATATATCGTTCAGATAATTATTATGATCTCATTTTCTATATACATGCACTTCCCTCTGTTTTTTTTGTACCTACTTATTTGTTTATGCATGATATTACTCTGTATCAAGAGTTCGCGAGCAAATGAAGCATGAAAATAAGGACCAGAAATTCAAATTTTGGGTGGATCATTTTCATAAAAGCATCCATTGAACTATGTTCCTTCCATGGAATATTTTTCTATATCAAATGAATTTGTGATGTCTAACATAGTGCTAGCTAAATTAGAACAAGATTCTGCTGTGGATGCCGATATCTGTTACAAATAAGTGTATAATCCAAGGTTAGCACATTGGAGAATTCCTGGTGCTACAATCTCAATTTTCTGAAACATCCATGCCTAGTCAAATGCAATTTTGGAAAACCTGGATGAATGAATGCATGGATAGTTGGAATTGATGATCCAAGTAAAAATAAATTAACCTCCTCTGTGATATTGGAAAAACCATTGAGAGGGTAGTAGTATGTTAAAGATGACAGGACATACAGAATCAAAATCTGATCAAGGAATAATTCTTTCAGCTTAAATAGGGATTCCAGATCATGGAAGGCAATTAGAGACTTTTTGAGCAAATGCCCAGAAAATTTTTAGCCAAGTCGAGGGTATGGATTATCGACAACAATCAAGATTGAGGTAAAGAAGTGTAGTGTTCATATCAAGATGGATATGTAATATTAGTTTACATGCACTTGTTCATCTGACATCACCTAATGCAGCCCTGAGAAGGGATTAATCATTACTAGAGCTGCTTCATGGATGGAGTTAAAGTCAAATAATAACTCTCAGAATGAGAATAATAGGATCTGACACTTCAATGATCCTCTCAACAAAATAATTTATGAGTATTTTGTTTAGCATTTGGTCAAATTTTGTGAGTATTAGAGCATCATATTTTTTCCAGTTTTGTAATATGTATACCTTTTATACTCCTGCTTAAGACTTGAAGTACTTGAATATATCATTCTTTTTTGGGTATTGTAGTAAAAAACAATTGTCTTTTTGCATTCACTCTATCCTTTAATGCAAATGTATATTGGGACTGAGCTGAAGCACATAAAACCACTGGCTTCCAGACATGTGCTAACTGCTAAGTATAACTCATAGTTACACCTGCTTTTTTATTCCTGAAACTGATCCCAGTTAAAACAATCAAGTTTAGTTGACTAAAGTCAGCCAAAATTCAAATTAATCAGACAATTCATTTTTATTATACGGTTGATTTTTTTTTTTTACTTGGGTTGATCTGAGTTAAAATGAGTTTTGATTTGTAAAGACATTAATACTAAACTCATTAATGTGGTTAATATATTGTGCCTCAAATCCATTGTGTTACTCTTTCTTGGTTTTAGGCTAAAAACTACTCTTAAAATATTTCTAGCATTTGGATATATTGGTCATATGTCTTACTCTTTCTCGATTCTTGGCTAAAAACTATTCGCAAAATGTTTCCGACACTTAGATATGTTGGTCGCATGGCTTGAGTCAGTAATAATGAATCTGAGAAAGCTGAGAATACATCCTCACATTATCAAATTGGTCAACAAAATATCTATTTGGATGAGTCTACTAATTACAAGACTAAACTATTATCTCTGTAAAGAAATCGACTCCTTTGAGACAAAGAAGTGCGAGGAAAGTGCTAAAAAACTTTCACTATATATTTATATTACCAAACATATATTTGTTCCCTACATACTATGTATCTTAATTTATGTTAAAAACAAACAAAAACATATTTATTCAAAAAATAAAATAATAATAAGCATTCAAAACACTCCACATTGATCAATTAAGATTCAACAATGAAGTAAATTACTAATTATGCCATAAAGATACTCGTGCCTGTGTCCTAATCAACCCCTCTCAGGAATATGATCTATTGGTTAACATATAAAATAAATAATACCAAAAAAAATTTCACTTATCATTCATATATCCTCAAGATATTTAAAATTATATTAAATTGATGAAAAGGAAAGAAGAAAACTCAACATACAAACTTGATTACGATGAATCTAGGACCAATTGATCTGATGCACCCGTATCAAATCCTCATATTCTAAAATATATGAATTGATGCCGGATCATGATGGTAAAAGACTCTATTCTAGTATCTTTTTGTTAATAAAAAAAATTATACTTACTAAAACAAAAGTATACACATCAAACAATAAAAAACATCGATACAAGAAACTCTCGTATACTCACTATAGTTTACTTTGAAATATTTACCGTAACTCATATCCAAACGATCGACATTCAAGTCATGAAAATAATTAATCTTCCTGTTGGAATAAGACTACGTATATTGATCTTTATAGGTCCTTCGTTAAGACATCTTGTCCATTTTAGCCCCTTTTTTTATTATTTTAGATGAACAGTGATACTTGACGATCTGTAATACCGATGGCTCTCCAAACAAACACTTATATAATTGGAAGTAAATGTCTTATAAAGAATGATTAATGACTCAAAGAAGTCATCAAACCCTATGCAGAAGATTTGATCCTTTCTTCTAGATAAAAGTTTGTGCCTGCTAATCTCCTTCCATGGTTCCATTCAAACATTTTAGCAACTCATGTTCCAAGCAGAATGTGCCCCAGTCATATACTTTCACAGTTCAACAACACCCTCCAACCCATAACTCCATCAATGTTCACATGTTGCAAAGCAGCGTACAAATCTGGCACAAACACATCCACATTTTCTCTGCCGCTTCTTCGGCACAGCGTAGAATAGAAATCAGAACTCATCCACAACTCCACTTAACAAGCTCATAATATAAGAGTGCGATACGAGGACTTCTGGGGTCACTCGGTTTAGTATTTTTCATGTGGAATCCGATGCATTAACATGAATAATAATATTATTATTATTGAGTTTAGTGAAGGTATCTGATCGGGTTATAATTTTTATTTAAAGTATTTAGATTAATTTTGAAGGTTGTGAAGACAGCAGAGAGGAGAAGGCAACAGCTGCATCGCCTATAAATACCAGCGGGACTCAAAAAAACAAAGAAACGCATTTGTACCCAAATCACAGTCGCGGCGGGAAACGGCGATTTTTTGGGGCGGAAGGGGGGGAAAAGAAACCCCCGCCATCATTGGAAACCCTAGCGATCCCCAAACCCTAGTTCTGGGATTCTTGCTTCCGATTGCTGATGGCGCTCGCCCTCGAGGAATTCGTCCACGAGGAGGAGGACGTGGACCACCCGGTACGCTATCTCCCTCTCGGCCATGTCTACTCCTCCTCTGCCTCCTCCGTCAACCCTAGCGGATCGTCCAGCATCGTCTCCAAGAAGGTGAAGGCCCGGAAGATCGTCGAGAATGGCGACCTGGGGGGCGGAGAAGAGGACGGCGGCGGCCGGAATGAGCTCTTCGGCCTTGACCCCGCGGGAATGTGCAAGAGCAGTGCCAGGCAGCCGATCTTGGTCTACCAGCGGAGGATCAAGAAGCCCTGCGTTGGTTCCCCTAAACGGCGGGTCGAGTCGTGCTCCGAGCGGTCGGAGGAGGGAAGTGATCGAGGGAGGTCTAATGGTGTGGTCGATTCGCTTGGGGATGGGCAGATTGCGAAGAAGAGGCGAATCATGAAGTATGAGTTGCTTCGATTGGGATCTGGCTCCGGTTCTTTGAACGGAAACGCTGCACCTCGTTCGAGAGCAGGCGAAGGGTGTAAGAGGGCTAATTCTGCCGAGCCAAAGAAGAATGTTCGTGGTGCTCAAAAGGATTCTTCTGCCGTGGGCAAAGTGAAGAGATGGGTTGAGTGAGTATATCCATCGCTTGGGTAGATTAAATCAATTCTTGGAACGTGTTTTAGGGAGAGGTTTCATTGGTCTTTGGATTTGTGAGCAATGGTAATGGATATTTATTTCTGTGTGTGCTTATAGGTTGGAATTCAAAGGTGCAGACCCGCAGGTACTAATTGGCTTGGTGTGCAAGGCAAGTTGTTTCCGGTGACATACATTAGATAACTAATTATTTGTATTGGAATCCAAATTGACGACTTGGTTTTTGCAGGTTTTCTGGCCTATGGATGATGACTGGTACAAGGGTTCTGTTACCGAGTATAATCCACTCACCACCCAACATAGAGTATGTATTGCTATGATAAATTTTCCAGTACAATATCTGCATCTTCTAACTTCTTCTGAAATATGATATCTCTGAAATAATCATCATATCTCTGAAATCTTCATCTTTTACAAGCATTTGGAGAACTATGCAGTGTCGCGTGTGGTGTTTGCTTGCGTGAAATCATGAATTCTGATGTTGTTTGTTACCACAATCAAAAGTTTGGCAAGCATAACCTTTTATTCTTGCATTCTATATATAACCCAGACCTTGAGTTGCTCAAGGTGTTGCAACCATGACCAATATTGGTTTTTCTTTTGGAACAATTTTCTACATCATACCTTTTTATGCTCCACTTGTTTGAACAAACTCAACTCTTCTGCAGGTCGAATATGAGGACGGTGAGATTGAGCATTTAATTCTCTCGAGCGAAAGGATAAAATTTCACTTATCTTGTGAAGATCTGGAACATTTACATTTGAAATGTGGTGTTCCAAACCTAGAGAAGAAAGGGCCCAATTACAATGAATTGCTAGCTTTGGCTCTTAGTTTTCATGATTGCCAAGATCTTGAACCTGGTGAACTTGTATGGGCAAAACTTACAGGTATCTTTTAATTCACAAGCATTTACTTTTAGGTCTAATGTTCAGCCATTTTATATTTCACTCAATATGTAAATATTCTTGCTGCATCAATTAGTAGTATCATCTAGTCCATCGTTACGCAATCATTTGGATGTAAGTTATATATATATATAATTAAATAATAACCAACAATCTGTAAAGATGACTTTCCTATATAATCTTAAAATAATTTCAATGAGTATTATTGTCACTGTAAAATGATATCTATTTCTTTGATCTGATAAGTTTGCTGTCCTTATCAGTATGCAACAAGACTGTCACATAAGGAAGATTCTTATTCCTGTAGTTGGTTGCCTATAGCCTTTTTTTTTGTGTGTTTTTACCACCATGACAAGAAAACCTTATCCATCCTGAATGTTGGAGTTTGTGTCCTATTCTCTATCTATTGTCATTGTAATGCTGATTTTTAACCTTTTCTCAATGATTCAATAGCTGCAGTTTTCAGTGCTACCAAGGCTTTGGTGGTGTATTATATTAAGAAATGCTGGATCAATTTACATTTTGGCATATAATCCAGAGACACCATTGTTTGTTTCTTCAAGGATCTTATGAAAATGATTGCATAGATGACTCTTAGAACTGCTTTCTAGCTCCAGGTGTATGGAATGGGACTGATCAAAACTCTCATGAACATGTGTGAGAAATTCCATGGCTGCCTGTGTTGCTTCCAAGAAACAGCATTCCCGTAATATGTCTCTTCATTAGTTCCATTGATGCCTGTGTTGCTTGGTGGATGCTGCTTTTTATTATGGGAGTGCTGTTTCTTGGAAGCTTGAACTACTGTGAATTTAGTCATTACTTGAAACTTCAAAATGTTCTTAATGCTTATTAGCTACAAAGACTTGATCTGCGGCATTTTATGAGTGGGCAAGTGTGAATGAGAATGTACACATAATCTCACGGGTGAGCAGACATTTCATTTTTCTTGATTGATGCTGTTCAGAACATAATCATAATAACTTAAGTAACTTCGTATAGGATATCTTAAAAGAAGTTGATGGCCGAGATGGCAATGCCAGTGGACAGGAAGAGTATAGGATAACTTAAATGAATTTGGTAAAGGGTATCTTATTGGTATAGTAATTTTTTGGTTGCATGACTTAATTGTGCTGTGCACTATCTTGCTTTTTTGTGCCCTGTTTTGCCAGCTTGCACAATCTTCTACTGTAGAAGTTCTACAGATCTAACAATAGGCATTCGACTGACAGGGCATGCTATGTGGCCAGCAGTTGTTGTAAGTGAATCAAATTTTGGTCCACGTGGAGATCTGAAGCCCACTCGAATAAATCAATCAATTCTCGTACAGTTTTTTGGGACACATGATTTTGCAAGGTTCGATCCATTTTCTAGAGATGTATCATATTATGCTCGTAACTTAAGTGCCGGTTATTGAAACCTCAAGATGTTGGTGCAAATTGGGTTTGCTATCGAAAAGTTCTGCTTCTATCAGCAAATATCTCATGACCACATGACATTATTATTATGAAGTTTCACACCTAGTAATTTAAAAGTTACCTTTTCTGATTTGTTTACAGGATTAAGTTGAAACAGGCTATCCCATTTCTCAACGGCCTGCTTTCCTCACTGCATCTTAAGTGCAAGCAGGCACGTTTCTATCGAAGCTTAGATGAAGCAAAAATGTATGTACTCATCACACATGGACTTATATTTACCAGCTGCAGATGACTACCTGTTGCTCTTAATTAATGCATATATGGATTGGTAGTCTGCACTCTGCATTAGGTTTATATGGCATGTGTCTGCTATTCAATCGTACCATGTTGCACTAGTTTGTTGTACATGTTTCTTCCGGGGTCTGATAACTTTTTTGGGGGGGGGCTGATACAGTTTTACATGTTTGTCAGAGTCTAAATATCTTGTGAATAGCTTATGCACATCTTCTCTCTGCCTGTTTTCTTTTGTTTTAGTGGTAGTTGGAAAACATGATCCAACTAAACTGATGCTACAAAACGTAAGTTATCTTTAAGAACTGAGCTTTATTAAATTGTTACAAAAGTATATATGTTACTCAGAGCTGCACTAGTGTTTATCAGAAACAGATGGCGTAAGGTGTCAAAAATTTATCTCTTTTATCAGACAGATAGTATATGGCTGTATGTCTTATTCTTGCATCCAATGTTGTTCAAAGTGCCAAGACCTGTGATTCAATACCATGACTTTACATTAAGAAAAGTGGTTGGAAATAATTATTTGGTCCAAGGATTGATGATTCAATGCCCTTTCATCTATTAAAGTCAACATAGATGGTGGTTTGGAAAACAGATGATTAGAAGGCAAAAAGGATCCAAGCTGAATTTAGTCATATTTTCTTTGTATAAAATTGCTTAGGTTAATTGTCATTAAATAATTAATCTCATATTTTTTGCCAATCAAAATTTGAATGTCATAAGTGGTTTCATTCTGAAGATAGCCGGAACATATGACAATTAATGTGAAAGTGGACACAACCAATTATTGACTATTTGTTTACGTTCGTTTAGCCCTTTGTTGCTCTTTTAATTCTTTGCTTATATGTGGATGCAGAGGAATTTGTTCTGTAGTTGCATCATACATTTGGAACTAACACTTTTTGTGATTTGTAAAATAATTAATCTCATATTCTTTGCAGGTACTTGATTGAGCAGCAGCTTCCAAAGAGCATGCTGCATCTACAAAAAAGAATTGAGGCAGATGATATTAAATCTGCTTCTGGAGAGGATGAAGGAACAAAATCTGATGATGATCTCTCAACAGGCTACATAATAAATGCTGTTGAACTGGCTAGCACCTCACCAATTGAAATAGGAAATCTTCGTGTAACTAGCTTAGGTACTCATCCTTGAAATGTTCTGCACTTCAGATTATTTTATGTGACACTTCAGGAACGTGCATAATATCACCTTATTTGTTTGATGAACTGGAAAAAGCATCAGGCACTATGCTTTGTGAAATGTACCACCTACATTACAATCTGTGTTGCAATTACTTTTCAGGAAAAATAGTATGTGATTCAGACTATTTCCATAACAAGAAACACATCTGGCCTGAAGGATATACTGCTTTTAGAAAGTTCACATCATTGGAAGGTAACATGTTGTGTTCAGTTGCTGAATATTGCCTGGTTTCAGCAATTCGTTTTTCACAACTTTGAGGCTATCCACTTGCTTGAACTTGACATCTAAAAGAGTTGCATATTCTTGTTGCAGATCCATGTTCAGTGATGTCGTATAGGATGGAAGTTCTGAGAAATCCCAAAGTAAAAGTTCGGCCTTTGTTTAGAGTAACAACAGATGATGGGGAGCAGGTTCGAGAATCCATTTTGCTCGGCTATCTTAATTTCTTTCCTAGTCTATCCAGGCAACATATGGAAGCATTGACATATTTTTCCATTACATGTGAAACAGTGCTAGGGTGCAGATAGTAAATTTGCAGACTGTGAACTTATTATCAAAAGGGATACATCAATAAACTTAACTTTTATTACTTATAAATGTTGACTTATTTTTTATGCATACTAGTGAGGCATTTTTAGAGTATACATTAGATGCTGAAACACCATGTCAGAAGTTTGTTGGCTCCATTATTCTTGAATCTCTTCTGAATTACAGATCGATGGATCAACTCCAAATGCTTGTTGGAAGGAAATCTACAGCAGAATAAGGAATAAGCAATGGGATGATACTCAGACCGAAGTGGAAGGAAGTGGTCTTCAGAAATCTGGCTCATACATGTTTGGATTTTCCAATCCTCACATAGCCCAGCTAATTCAGGTTTGTTAAATATTTACTTCTAATGAATTACAATTATTTTTCTCTTGATGCCCATTTTATTCCTATCAATATCTTTTGAAATCATATCATGGTGTTGAATATAACTTAGCATGGGCATCAATAGCAGATACAATATTCTTTGGTTTTATTTAGTTCACAGTTGCAGGTGTGCTATGCATCTCAGTCCTATGCGGCGATCCAAATTTAAGTTTGTTAACTTTGTTCCTAATGAATGCAAGTGCTCTCTTTATTGCAAATCTCTATGTATTTTTTTTTTCTATATTTTAGATTGAGATTTCCTAGATTGTGTTCACATGTCTTATGGTGTATTTTCTATTGTCACTTTTTTCAATGGAACTGAGTTTCCTTGCTGTTTAACAACTTGCTTCTTCAGCTAGGCTCTTTTTAGGATATACCTTGCTTGCTGCATTGGTTTGAAGCTTGTAACAGGTAAGATGGAAAGGCTATTCTCTTAGCTATCTTTCTTTTTCTAGAAAGAAAACCTTCTGTGTGTAGGCATCGTCCTATCAGTCTGGGGCCTAGGCCTAAGATCAGCACTTTGGGCCATCAAAGAGGCACAAATAAATGCTGAATCAGTATTGTACAGCTTGCTAGACCTAAGATCAGCACTTTGCTAAAGCTTTATTATTTATATGGTTGAATTAGTCATCCATTAAAATGAGGCATGACTTGAATCGTCAAATTCATTATTTTGGTTTATGTTACATAGTTAGGTGCATACATTAAGACAATATGCAAGCAACTGAACACACTTGCGTTGCAGCAAATAATGCAATATTGAGAGAACCGAACAACCATGGAGTGCAACCACGTTCTTATTTCTTTTTTTATTTACATCTTGTTTGTTATTTTATATATCTTGAAATTTTACATTTTCTTTATGGCATTGCTTTCCTTCAATTGGACTTGTGGTACCTATGATAAAGTCATGATCTAGCAATATATACACATTTAAGTAAAGATGAATACTCCTTATGTTACTATGTTTTCACAACATTTTTATAAATTGTTAGGAACTTCCAAATTCTAGAGTGTGCTCAAAGTACTTTGACAGCTATGGGGATATGCCCATGGGTTACAGAGCTGTTCGAGTTGACTGGAAGGATCTTGATAGATGTGGTGTTTGTGACATGGATGAGGTAAATCATTTTTTTGATGTTATTATGGTTTTTTCTTTAGGTTACTTTCTTTTGAAAAATATTTGTTGTGATTCTTCCTTTTATCATTATTAAATGCTTTTGTTTTTCTTAACATCAACTGAAGTTAGGCCTCTCTATATGGTTCCACTTTCGTCATACTAGCTCAAATGTAAATTGGCTGACCTCTGCAGGAGTACGAGGACAATCTATTCTTGCAGTGTGACAAATGCCGCATCATGGTACATTATTAAGAGTATTATACATGGTGCCGCTACAGATTGTCTAGAAGTTCCTTCCCTGGTTTTCTCAAACTTATACATTTTTCCAGGTGCATGCTAAATGCTATGGTGAACTGGAACCTTTGGATGGAGTGCTTTGGCTCTGCAATCTATGCCGGCCCGGGGCACCAAAGTTCCCTCCAAGATGCTGTCTCTGTCCTGTTATTGGTATTTTAATTTGTATATTTACCTTACAGTTTCTGGACATTTTGGATACATTGATTTTACAAGCTGTAATTGTTTTAGGTGGTGCTATCAAACCTACAACAGATGGGCGCTGGGCTCATTTGACTTGTGCCATGTGGATACCTGGTTCGTAAAAAGCTCCATACCATTGTCTTTGAGTTTTAATAGCAAAGTTCATTTTGCCTTTAACTTATCTGAATCATCCTCAGAGACATGTCTTGTTGATGTGAAGCGAATGGAGCCTATTGATGGAATAAGCAGAATTAATAAGGTGTTCCCTTTATTTTCCAATGGATACCTTTAGTAATTCTTTCTGGTTTTCTTTTGTAATTATGGTCATATTGTTGATGTGAATGTGCCAAGGAATGTTTGCACCTGAATGTGTGTTCCTGATTGACATTCATAAACATATATTAATCCTACTGTGAAATGACATCCCAGGATCGGTGGAAACTTTTGTGCAGCATTTGTGGCGTATCTTATGGGGCCTGCATCCAGGTTCTTATCTATAAATTTTTATTTAAATTATGTATGATTCAATTTCATTTTAACATATTTTCTATATAAGTCAATATCAATCAATTCAACATGTGGTACTGCATTAAGTTTAATAGACAAGCACTGTAATGGATCTTAACAAGTTTGTCTTTTAACAGTGCTCTCATAATACCTGCCGAGTGGCATATCATCCTCTCTGTGCACGCGCTGCAGGTCTTTGTGTTGAGGTACTTCTATTATTAAACACATCTCTGCATATGGGATCATTTTCCTGAGATCCCTTGTCAATTTCACTGCTGTTTGTGTTCTGTTTACTGAATTGTGCTGTTTAACGTATTCTTGCTATGTTTGTTTTTACGGACACATAGCTTGAAGATGAGGACAAAATTCACCTCATGTCACTCGATGAGGATGATGATCAGTGTATTCGCTTACTCTCCTTCTGCAAGAAGCATAGGCAGCCATCAAATGAACGACCACCTGCAGATGACAGCTTAAGATTGCCCACTCAGCTTGGTTCAAGTTATGTTCCTGCATCTAATCCATCTGGTTGTGCTAGGAGTGGTAGGGACATAAGCTTGATCCATCTAAGACTTATTTATTTAACATTTTTTAGTATCATTTCATTTATAATAATAGTTTACAAAGAAAATATTGCTTCTCCTTTCTCATCTTCTTCTATATTCTCATTGGTCTACATGTATGATTGTTGTAAATTGTCTTTTGAGTGGTGGTCTCTTAAATTCTTTTTATCAAATAGAGCCGTATAATTTCTCTGGGAGAAGAGGTCAGAAACAGCCTCAGATTCTTGGTGCTGCATCTCAAAAACGCCTATTTGTAGAGAACAAGCCATATCTGGTCACTGGTTTTCGTCAAAATGGAAGTGCCTGTGGTTTATCTGGAAATATATCTGCACAAGCTCAATGCACATTAGATGATCTTAAGCTGGGTGCTTCTCAGTTTGAGAAGCATGTAAGTGTCTGTTCTATGGCTGAGAAGTACAGAAACATGAAAGCAACATTCAGAAGGAGGCTTGCTTTTGGTAAGTTATACATTTCAACAGACTTTTTACAGTGATATTGTCGATGGCATGTCTGTGTGTTCCTTTATGTTAATCTCTCTTTCTGTTACTTGTAACAATATTATTAGATTATGGTGTATATTCCTTGTGTAGCTTCTTATGTCTGTTTTTTTTTTTTTTTTGGAGATGCAGCATATTAAGGTATTTATGTTTGTGGTATTTGACTGTTATCTGCAATAAAGAACCAACATCAGAATAAGATGAGATGTATGCATCCACTGCTTACAGATTTTTTGACTTTATTTGACACCAAAAGTCGTTATGCAAGTCATCAATGCTAAAACATGAAACTTACACTGACATTTACTATTTTTTTTACTTTTTTTGATCCTTCAAGAAATTAATGTAGAGGAACTAAATCTAATTTCATGCTTAATATTCTTTGCAAGAAACCTCATCACCCATTTGTTACTATGAAATGGAAAGTTAATTTTTTTTTTCTCCTCACATGTCCAAATTTCTGCTGAAGGAGAAAATAAGGAAAAATTATTATCCTTATATCTTGGTCTTTGGCCTCTATGAGCTCTTTGACTTGTACTTGGATCCTGAATTGTACTTTGTACCCTTGGATCCTCTATGAGCTCTTTCTCATATATTGTGCTGATATAGTGAATCTGATTTAATTTATTGTACTTTGTACCCTTCCTCCCATATGGTATACTTGTAGTACACCATGTTCTTTTGTGAATCTTTCCAACATACTGGAACATTTTTTATGATAGGAAAGTCAAAAATTCATGGGTTTGGTGTTTTTGCCAAGCTTGCGCACAAGGCTGGAGACATGGTGAGCATTAAAGGTTCTATGAATATTCTTTTGTTCCTGTTGGATTACTAATATAATACCGAGAAGTGTTGTTTTGATGCAGGTAATCGAGTACATAGGTGAACTTGTTAGGCCCACAATAGCAGATATAAGGGAGCGGCGAATCTATAATTCGCTAGTGGTAAACCTGCTTTCCATTGTTGTTTATATAGATTGAAGCATTATTTCCACATGTAGTGATATAATGGAATTTGAGTATGTTTTGTTTTTATATCTATTAATTTAGCTGCAATGCAATGGGAAGCTTAAGAATTGAAGTGATTAAAAATAATGAATTGAAGAGTTGCCTAAAAATTGTCAATAGAAGAGGACCATACACTACATTGATCGAGACAAACACTTCATTGGATTGATATTAAAGTTCAGATAATGAGATGTCATTCTTTACTCTACCATTCCAGAGTTGGACCAGTATGGTCCATTAATCTGATATGGTGCATGACTGTATATATGTTTATTGTGTTGGCAACTGACCTTATATCATGCATCTATATGGGTACAGTCTGTCCAATATTGAATGATATGATTTGATAATTGAACTAGAGGGTGACCTTGATTGTCATGGTCAGGTTCCTTCTTTTGTGATTTGGGTGATAAGAGTTTGCATCGTAGACACAACTTCTCTACTTACAGAAGTACTACTATATGTTGACACTCCACACTCTGCATTGGTGGAAGCCCTGTGCAAACGAATTTCTAACTGAATTCTTGTTTTAACTTCTTACTAATGATACAATTCCTGCTGTGTATGTGTCTTGATGCTGTACAATCCCTTCTATTCGCTATTTCACTCTTTTGATTAGTGTTGACACATGCAACTAATGATATGGCTGTTTGGTTTCAATTGTTCTCCAGACTGAAGCTTCAACTTTGCAAAAAACAAGAATTTTCTAACAAATTAGAAATTTAGAATGATACGACTACTATAGTCTAGCACGGCCCTATCAGCTTTTTTCTTTTCTAGATAACCAAGCTTTAACATTCTATCCTTTTCTGCCTCTGGTCTTTTCCCTAGGAAACCTTCAAGTAGTTTGTGTTTTCATGTATACATACTTTTCCTTTTAAATGTTGAAAAGAGAGATGCAATAATCACATTTTAAGCATGTTTTATGTTGTTTGATTTTTGTGACATTGGAAGCAAGGATTGTTGCCATTTGGTTAAATCCGATTACTGATTTGGCTTTCGACAATGAGGGTTACTAGTGGAAAGTGTCGGTATTACTGATTTGGCTCTGCCAATGGTATATGGGCACTATGAGTAAGTCCATGCATGTGCAGTGTCTATTTGGATTAATTTTATTTGTGATTGACAAGGTGTAAATTGAGAGTGCCAATGGCCTTTTTATCTTTAAAGTGAAAGATAGCAGAATTTTCAAATGGAATGGCTTAGGAAATGTGGAAAATCAACATAATTTGCTATTGCTTCAATACTCCCACACATCGGGCTCATATAGTAATACTAAGCATATACATTGCCATTTGAGGGGCATAGTCATGTAACATAATGTCAATAGCAACGTTTATCATGGACATGCTCTGTCAGCCCTACTTTTGGCCTGTTAACATGCCATGACTTGATCTAGGATGATACATCACTTGATCTAGGATGATAAATGGCTTTGACATATCTGAATAAGGTGTTAAGGTTCTTGCCCTGGTATCATTTTTGACACTTCTGACTCTTTCTAGAATCTCTTTTTGCCTGAATCAGATCCCTTGTTTAGGAAATGGAATTTTAAGATTAGCTGTCCTGATTGTTTGATGGTTCTGTATTGGAAAAAGCTGCACTGGAGATGTTGGGCATAGATCAGGGGATGGGTCTGAACTAAGAAGGGAGCGGACTAAAGAGTAGAAACACTGAGAATTTACTCCCTTCCAAAATAAGAGGAATGGCTTCCATTGCAATGGAAGGATAGCTGGGGTGTCCAATATAGGATGTTGCTTTCCTGCTTGTGGTATGTGTAGTATTGGAATGGAGGGTGAGGCAGAGTAGTTAATGGAGAGTGGAAGCTGGATTAGCAAGTAGGTAAGAAGATGAGGATTCACACCCTTGGGAATTGGTTGTTAAGGCTTAGTTTTTACTGAAATGCAAAGAAGTCTCTTTCATAAATAAGAAAGGGACATCTCATCAACTAGGTGGCTTATCTGAGTCCTCGTTATGCAAGAGGACTTCACTCCTAGGTATTGTTTAACTGCCTTGAAATTTTGCTTGTGCTAGTTATTATTTTTTGGCTATATCCACAACTTTGTCACTATCTGTAATTTGCTCCATAGTTACTTTGACTCGAGCTCTTCATGTTGTTGTAGGAAATTATCAGATCATCTTGCTTTGCAGTCTTGATGCATGATTGCATTTAACTGTCCTAATTTTTCTTATATAAAATCAGCATGGTTCAAGGTCGTATCACTTAACCATAAAATCTATATATGTATTGCTGTGCTTTCTTTCTTTCTTTCCTTCTCTTGCCATGTTTTCACATCTATAAGATAACATTTAAAATTTAGTTCATCTGCTTCTGTTTTTTCTTTTAGATAAGTTCAATAAAGTGAGTTATTAGTTTGTTTACAGTGTCCTGAATAGCAGATTATAACCTATGCTTGCAGGGTGCTGGGACTTATATGTTTAGGATAGATGATGAGCGTGTAATCGATGCTACAAGGGCAGGAAGCATAGCTCATTTGATCAACCACTCCTGTGAAGTAAGTGATTTCACCTTGAACTTTAATTGTACAAGATAACAGCAAGTTTTGGGATAGCACTGCAGTTTGTTGATTGTACAAGATAAACTGGAATAGATAACATTAGTTTTGGCAAGGATAAACTGGACCTTTGAATAGATAACAATTAGTTTTGACAAGATTGGGGATGGCACAACTTCATTATCCTGATATCAATCAAAAAAGCATTAAAACTTTTTATTGATTGCAGCCCAATTGTTATTCGAGGGTCATAAGTGTTAATGGTGATGAACATATTATAATATTTGCAAAACGCGACATTGAACAATGGGAGGAATTGACATATGACTACAGGTATAAGTCAATCCTTGTGTCCAATATTTCCTTTTATTATACGAGATTGTGTCCAATATTTCCTTTTATTATACGAGATCTTTACATTTTTCTATTTTCATGTCAGATTTTTCTCAATTGACGAACGACTTGCTTGTTATTGTGGCTTCTCGAGATGTCGTGGAATTGTTAATGACACTGAAGCAGAAGAACAGGTGGCCAAAATTCGGGTACCTCTTAGTGAATTAGTTCAGTGGAAAGGTGAATGAGGGTTAGCTTGGTCAAGCCATGAGGGGGTAAGACTAGGGGTGCGTATTCAACAATCCTTTTGATATTTGTGATTCTCGCTTATGTCGTATCTGTTTGCATTTTTGGCCTTTGTTTAGGGATAATTTACTGAAAGTGTTTTGCTTAACGGTAACATGGACTTCCGTCTTGCAATTCACTTTTTTTAGATTGTGAAGCATGCTAAGAGGTCATACTCTGTCTTGCTTATTCTTGTCTGGATGTGTTCATTGGAGTTGAAGCAGGTTCTTTAAAATTTAATATACTAATTTTTTTTTAGAAACTATCATTGGTTATAACAGAACAGAAATCTGAGTTTCCTTTTTATTGTAGTATCCTTAAGTGTTCATTAATACACCAATTAAAAAAACATAATTATAAAAATGAATGATGAAATGACATTTTTAACTTTTAAGATTTTTGCACATGATTTTTTGTTTATCAATTAACATTTTTCTTCTAGTGAATAAGAAAAATATTTAATCTGGTTTGCCGTTGCTTCAAACTGGACTAGTATGATGTCCTTTTTCCTTTTGTTATATGGAATAATTGTCTACTGCAATAGTCAGCATGCAAATTATGCTGCAATGGCTATTCTGGTGACTGAATATTTTGGTTGATGAAAAGGGTGTCATAGTGAGGAAGTTTGAGGAAGCTTGTTGATCGGTAACTTGTTTAAGCATACGGCTGGTGGCAGTGAGGGCTGGTAGTGGTCCGGTTTGTTTTGACATACCAATATACGGGATGCTGGAACGTACCACTGCATCCTTATGTTGGTGGAGAGGGTGGGAGGGGGAGTAAGAGGAAGGAGGCAGTGAGGGGATGCACCACAGATGAGGCAGGTGTACAGCGGCAGGCGATGGAGATGGTTTAGCGATGGACAAAGAGGAATGCTCGCGAATCGTGAGCCGTAGGCAACAGGTCATTTAATAGAAAAAACAGCTGTTTTAATAAAAAAAAGGAGTGGATCTGACTGCCCGTAATAGGGCAGCCTCCTCCCAGACCAGTCTGGTTAAAAATTGGACTCCTTGTTCAGAAGTACAATTGGAAGGATTTGCTTTATAAGATTGCAGGTATAATCTAATGTTTGTCAGCATCATGGGCTGCCTTCTTTTGGAACTGGACTTATACCAGTCCTTTTAAATATATGATACAAGAAATGCAGACTTACTGCAGATATCTTTCAACAGAAATCGTCAAGCATATAGGAGTTTATGAGTGCTGGAGCCGAAAATGGATGTTGCACATGAAGAAATAGACAATGCCAGTTTACAGATACTGACAAAACCTATTTATTTTTTTAGGGTTACATTTGCCTAGTGAGAAACTTGAGCTTTTGTTTCTGTACTGACCATTTCCTGTGTGTGTGTTTGGATCATCAGTAAATCTCCACTACAATGAATTACTTATGACTTATTATCTGGGCACAGATGAATGTAATGAGTTTCTTTTTCTTTGGCTTCCAGGTCTTAGAAGTGCGGATGTGCCAAAAAGTCTTTTTATTTAAAAAAAATGTAAGCTTTCTTGCAATAGTAAGTATGATTTGGCAGAATTGTAATTTTTGGGTCTTTTCCTGTTAGCATATCATACCATGTTAGATGTTATTCTTTTAATCTGACAAGAAATATAACTTTTTTTTAGAATATGGTTGGATTTGAAGTATGGACATCGAATCAATCTTCTATGGAGTCTTCAGTTTTGATATGAGGTATGCTGCAAACATCTTTCAACAGCTTTATTTTGTTATTGTAGAAAGAAAGTGATCCTTGACCTTGTCCTATACCTACAAGTCGATGATATAGTTTGTATGTTCTCTGATCTTTTTGCTTTCAGGACACCCATGTTTTTATTAGCTTGTCTCATTCTTCCACGGAAGACAAGGTAAGCTACAACTTCCTGAAGCAACTTACTGGTAATCCTTGAGTATTAGTTCTTCCATACCATTGGTAACCTGTAATTGTTCTGCAGATTTTACGCCATGTAAAGGATTGCTATTGCATCTGCAAGTTATTTCACTGAATCGAGTGATCAGACTGCAAGAGTACGTTGATCTCTAGGATTTCGTTCATAAGATTGCCTTCTAAACTTGTTTACTTCTTTCTTGAATTGCATGTGATTATTCCATGCATATTGATCAATTTTTTTCTCTTTATGTAGATGAGGAAAAGAGGCTTATTTATGTATATAGTTCTTATGACCATATCAATGATATATGTGTATTTATTATTGTGTTCAGTTTATATGAGAAGGCCTAACAGGGCACCCACAGGTTTTTCCATTGGTTTTGTGCATTCATGAAAACCTGAACCCATTTGTGCCCCGTTACATTCTTCTGTCCGTTGCTTTTATGGGGTGTAGGTCTTGAGGCAGTTGGGGAACTAGTATTTGCAACCATGTTAGAAAAATATCCTTTTCCTCTCAAAAGTTCCCTTGTGCATTTTGGTGAGCTTACTTCGATATCTGCTATTTAAGATCCGGACGGTTCATCTAACGCTGGTATAGCACCAACAATATAGCCTTGCGTTATAATACTCCGAGCCTGCAGTTTACATTATATTACTCCGATATCTGCTATTTAAGATCCGGACAGTTCACCTACATTATATATATATATATATATATATATATATATATATATATATATTTTGCAGACAATCTGATCCTACGGTGCATTTCGCTCTGTTTCAGTTTTATACCCATAATGAATTGCTACTTTGGCTTACAAAATACTACAGCTGAGGTCAAGACTTGCCATGATGTACGATGGATGGATGCAGCTAATGGGGAAAGAGCCACAGCACGTTAAAAAAGACCTGTCAAATTAAAATAACGATGGAACAAAAGCCTACAGCGATCATAATACCAACATACATCACTATCGCACTGGGTAGATACCCCTGCGTATCTTTTTGTATTTCCCAGATATAAATACATATGAACCTCCGTATATGGAATACAACTTTCCAGCGTTCGGGTGGTAAACACTATATAGGTCATTTTGGCTCTTCTGTGGCTCGAATCAACTAAAAAAAAATGCCAAAGCACAGATAATTTGCATCCATCAAGAATATCTAATGCTCAACAGACCCTCACGGCAACTTAGTATCTATACGTGGATGAACTGCCTTGAGGTGGAGCAGGTGGCAACCTGTTAGGCGTCCGACGACTACCAGAGTTCGCACCTGAACCTTCGTCACCATTCTGGGTTGGGTTGCTGTGGTGACGGCCGCTGCTGCTGGACCTAGATGGCTTAGTGTATGCACCGTTAACTGATCCGTTTGCTGCAGCATCAAATGCCGATCTCCAATCATCACCTGATGACACATTCGCCCTCGGGCTGCTTTCTGCAGTTCATATAGTCACAGCACCTTTACACTAGGCAATATTCTCAAGCTATCGTCGTTTTGTGCTAAACTTTTGGACTGGTGTAATCCATTAATTACTTGTTGCAAATGTAAATTAAATTCACAATGAGAATAACCTGGGACGTGCAACTACTTACCTGTTGAGCACTTAAAAGATTAACTTGGGGAGTAACTCATGCAACTGGCAACAGAAACCATAAAAGTTACCTGTCACTGAACTACCATCAGACCAGCTAGCTGCTGCTGCTTGGTTGTCATGGATGCTTAGCTGCCGTGTAAGTTTTGAAAGAATGGATGACTGCCTTTGGATCCGTTCTCGTCTACGCTTCACATTTTGATCTTCCTGGAGTAGTTCTTCAATCCTCGCTGTACTTTGAGCACTATGAAAGAAAACAATTTGGTTATAAAAGACTGCAATTGCGATCAGCCAGCAACCTGATTGAGAATGATTAGTTTTTCCGTTACAAAATAGTATCAAAAGCAAATAACAATGATCTACTGCTTAGGAGTTCTTTAAGATTGAAGTAATGATAGATGGCTTGTTCTTTTGTTCTCATTTGTTTACAAAATTTTTCCAGTCACAAACTAAACGAATGGCAGCCAACCTTACAGAGCTGTATAGCTGATTCAACATGTCTTCCTTAGCTTTCTCAACTTGACAAAGCACAACTGCCTGCTCAATCAAAAAAGAGATAAAACAAGCTAATAATATGCAAAGTAGGCAGATACAGGCCAACGAGCAATATTTTACCTTTGGAACATTTGCCGCAAGGCTGTTCAAGACAGCCTCCACATAACCCCGAACTTCTTGAGACATCCATCGAAGTTCTTCTTCTGGATCAGCTGGCCTTCTAGCCATGGTGTCCTGAAATTATTTGCATGTTAGTTTGAGTTGTAAATCTTGACATGGTACTGAGAGTATTAGAAAAGCACTAAGTGCTAAATCAGGTATAGGCATATCTTCAATGTTTAAGCACTATAAGTGCTTTATCCAGCATGCAACAATTAGTCCAAAAGCTAATATGGTTGGCAGAGGTGTTGTGCAAACTGCATGGTTTAGACCCTTGAAAATGAAACCGCTTTGACCATCAGAATTGATAGCAGAACTCAATTTCCAGGTAAAAGTGAAAACACGGTTAGTTTGCATGGTGTCTAGATTCTCAGTAGATATTGTTCCTCTCCCTAATTACAAAAGAAGGTATTCAATCATATTAGGACAGACTTACTAGTGAACCATCTGAACGGCTTTGTCTAATTGTGGGAGTAACTACAGAATCAGGCACACCCTTAGAAGGTCCAGTTATATTTCGAATCTTATTCATCCATTCAACTTTGTCAGCCATGTTCTCAGCCTTTAACACTACTGCACTGTGAGCTGCAAGCTCAAGAAAATCATGAATTAATAGCAGTAACAAAAAAGTATAACAATATTTAGCCAAAAATCATACTGTTAAATATGTCCCAAACAGTTGGGACACTACAACTTATTGTTGTTGCTGTTGTACGCATAAGAAAGTCACCTTTTAAAACAGTTTTGTATGCGACCTTGCTGGTTAACTTAAAGATAAGACTTGGGCCTTTCTCTGGTCCCTTTGCTTTTTTAGAGTCCTTGGAACTTTTAGGAGGGTCATCCTCATCTGAAACTTCTTCAAGGTTACATTCCTGCAGAGGATATATTGTGCTCGTTAGCAAGAAGAGAGTACTTGGAAATTAATAGAAGATGTACCAGAGTAGTTGGGAAGTATAAAGCTTAAATTGTAAGCATAATCTAACATGATTCCCTACGTGTATCTAGCATGAAACTATATGCATGTTTATCAGCAACAAGCTAGTAGCAAAAATGCACCTATTTGAAAAACCAAAAAGTCTTGTCCATGATTGATGCGCTCACTAATTGACTGATTGCAGTCGAACATCTAAATCGAATATTTTTCATTCAGAACACAAATAACTTGTGCAAGAGAGATTTCAAGTAACCAATATTATGTGAATATAAAAACTGAATATTTTATACATATGCCTTCTGTTACCCAATTGACACTTGTATGATAACTCCAAGATGCATACTTTGCACAATAAACCTTTTTCCAAATAAAGAACTTTGTCATTTTATGATCCTTGCCTGGCAAATTCAGGCACTTTCTGTATATATATAAGATGATTGGTTGACCTAGGACTCTGCAGTTCTCATCAATTTGGGGAATTCAACAATTCAACTATGGCTGTAAGCATGTACAATTCATTAAATTTCTTTATCTCTAAATATACTTAGGAATCCACCACCAAACTTTTCTTTTTCTTTTTAGATAACTATGGACTAATCGGTTGGATATTTTAGTTATTACATACTATCAGGAAAAATCATTGTACAAAATCAAATTTCTTATGTCAACTGCAATCTGTAATTGTATAAACAACAAGATCTCACACAGTAGACTAACTGGTTTCAAGTTCTTGTAAACAATGATGTCATGCAAAATTTTTTCTCTGCATGTAGTTACACGTAAATTAATACAGGACATGAGCCAAGATTATTTTTATCAGCAGCACCATGCTATTAAATGAAATTTTAAAGAAACTGACAATCTTGCTTTTGTAATTTAAGATGTAACAAAGAAAGAAAAAGAAAACTTTTGGTACCTCCAAGGTAATGACACCACGGAAGTGCCTCTCCTCCTGCTTTTTAGTGTATCCAAGCTGAAATAGAAAGTGATGATCCAATCAGAACATAATTATGAGAAAATGTTGCAAATATATCAAGCAAATAGCAAAATCTGTAGCAAGAAAGTCAAGAGGTGTAACCTTTCCACTTTTCTCATTGAGGACAAACCATCGCCTGCTCCAGCCATTTGTCTTTGCACTTTTCTTCAGTAAGAATCCTAAAGACAAAGACCAATCCCTAATGATTCCATAGAAAATTTCAGCATGACAACACACAAAAGAAACAGTTTGTACATGACCTGGAACTAGATGGTCGACATAATGAAATGCTTACAGAAACAACTCATCATTGAAACTACATAATATATTTCATTAGGAAATTAACTGGGGAGACAAACCATTCAAATGCTCATTTATTTTCGTTTTTTCCTTCAGTATTTGCAATAAGTTCTGTATTATCCTTATTAAACAAAGGATGGACTACTTAACTAATAATCCAATGTTCTTATAAGATTTTTTCAGCTACTTCTTCCACCTTTTGGCCAAGCAGCTGAACCACATATGAGGTCATGTCTATCATACATTTTGGCCAACCAGGTGAACTACATGTAAGGTTGCATCTATCATAAAAGGCAATTTCATGACCCTCATAATTTATGCTGTTTAGAAGGAATGCATGTTATGTAGTGTGCAAATAAACTGCATAATCTTTGTCCAGATCATGCAAGAACATCCGGGATATTCTATTAACCTGCTGTTATTTCTCCAGAAGGTCCAGCAACCTGCAAAGCCGAGCCTTCTTTGGTTTCTTTTTCTGGTTGATTTGATTTTTCCTTCATCGATTTCAAGCTACCACCTTGATCCCCTGGTTGAGGACTTGATGCCTAGTGTATATAATATGATAGAAAAAGACATGTAAGATTGAAAATAATTACAGACCAACACTATTTAAATAACAAAACATTTGAGATGCAAAATGTTCAATATGGACTAATCAATAAAAAGTTCAGCAATTAACTCTATTCAATATAGCTTGCTCTGCTTCATTTGCTTTCTTTGATGATCGATTCTTCAGTTCCTCCTCCCTACGCTGTCTGTCCATTCTGGTAAAGAAGTGTTTTGTATTAGAAAACTGCACAGTTATATATACACACACACACACAGTTACATACACACACACACACACATATACATATATACACACATACATATATACATACACATATACATACATATATATATATATATACACACACATACATATATACATATATATGTATATACACACGTATACATACACATACACACACATATACATACATATATACATATATATATATATATATATATATATATATATATATATATATATATATATATATATATATATATATATATATACACACACATATATATATATACATATGTGTGTGTGTGTATGTATTAAGAAACATCTCACATGATGACAAATGAGAATATGTTTCAAAGAGTAAAAACAGGCAGATTTCTGCAAAATTGTTAGCTCTGAAGAATAAAAACATGATATATATACGAAGCTTCAGGACCTGATCCAGAGAGCATAAAATCCTTCACCCCAACACAACCCCAACACCCCCCCCCACCCCCCCCCCCCCAAAGAAAAAGCCAACCTCTCTCACACAAAAATCATCTCAATAAAAGATAGCACATGCCAAATTAAGCATATGCTAACAGCAAAGCTATAAGCCAAAATTTAAGCAATTCAAGTTAAAAAATGAGCTAAATAGTGAACTTGAGATGCAAAACTGTTGCATCCAAGTGAAGATGTTCTACTATTTTGTTCTTTGTTTTCACCAAATATCAGAAACGAATACAACATAAGAAACAGACAAACCTCCGCTGGACAAGACGGATGAAATGTTGAGGGGGAACAAAAGCGCGCTCCATGTCAACTAATGCAACAACCATCTTTTTGGCTTCATTTCTAAAGTTCTCTAATGCAGTAGATGCAATTGCAACCACCTTTTCCAAGGAAAGAAAAACAAACAATAAAAAGTTAATGTGAATCATTTTCATGAACAAATTAACAAATAAAATAACGCTAATACCAATTTTACCTCTCTCTTAAATGGAGGATATCGGCCAAGTCCTGGCGTAGCATTCGCTGAAGTAGAAACTATATCTAACAGAACACGATGCACCTATTTGATAACCATTTCAAAACAACATAACACAGTAAATTGCTACAATTTGTTACGATGAAATATAGACTATAGTTACCTATCATGACAACTACATGAGTGCATGTCAAACATAGATCAATGTCAATGAAAGGACTGCTCTATTACAAATCAGTGAATCACACATTCTCTCCATGTAAAAAATTTGAAGGTAGTCCCTGATAAATCTGACAATAAATTATTACATAGTTGGCAACCTTTAAAGAAAGACAACCCAGATAAATCCACAAATAAACTTGAAAGAACATGAAAATAAATAGGAGCCTTAAGTCATAAATAGGTTAACTCTTCAAGCTTCCAAACTTATGATGACCTAGAGTAACTAGAGTAGGTCAAAGCTGTAGCTTGTGATCAGAAGAACTTTAATAAAGGTAAAAGCATATGATGAAAAACAAAACTTATGTACATGCACGAGTTACTGTTTATTAAAATTTAGAATCCAAATAAACTTGCATAAAATTCTATAGAAAAAAGAGGCAAGAAAAACTGGTCATAGCATGAGGAGATTTGACATGTTAAAATAAATGCCAATCCAATTACAAAAGCTATCCAAATAGTGTGGCTTGCTTACCTCATCCACGCAAAGTCGTGATGGTTCTTTTGCAAGTTCCAATACTCCTTTTATTAAAGATCTCAAACCTTTCTCTGGAGATATCAAATATGGCTGATAACCATCAGCCTCCAACACAATCTGTAAGGCACAATAAGATCATGCAGCACATTTAAACATGTATAAATGTAGCAAAATCTTATCAAATGTAACATAAAGGTATAACTTACCCTTTTGACATTGTTGATATCAAAATGTCTGTCCAATGGAAGCTGCTTTATTCTGTTAGGAAAAGTTCCTTCAAATGTTGCAACAACTTTCCAACCTGCACCCTGTAAATGAAATGCACAACTTGCTATGTAACAAATAGATGATATTACTCAATGACCTTATAAAGTATAAATTGCATATTTTTTCATTTTTTTGGAGTAGTATCAAAAACCTCTTCAGAATGAGAAGAAAATGAAAGCATTTGAAGCAGATTTATCTTACTATAAAGTATAAACCATCAAAAATATGAGAATGAAGTAACTTACCAAACACAAAAAGATGGTAATTTCTAGTAGGTTGAATCTAATGCATTTAAACAACAAAAATAGGTTTGTGCAGCTTCTTGTGTTTTTCTTTATCCCATCTGAAAGGCAAGCTCAGGTACATAACATGCTGTAAGAAATAGATAATATCTTGCAGGTTGTGTAACCTATCAGTTGTGACTTAAAGACTATGGAGTCAAGGCCCACTTCATAAAGTAATTGGGTTATTGTGAGAAGGAAATGAAAGCATTTGAAGCAGATTTATCTTAGATAAACCATCAAAAATATAAGAAAGGAATAACCTATCAAACACAAAAAGATGCTAATTGCTAGTAGGTTGAATCAAATGCATTTAAACAACAAAAATGGGTTTGTGCAGCTTCTTTTGTTTTCCTTTATCCCATCTGAAAGGCAAGCTCAGGTACATAACATGCTGTAAGAAACAGACAATATTTTGCAGATTGTGTAACCTATCAGTTGTGACTTAATGCTATGTAGTCAAGGCCCACTTCATAAAGTAATTGGGTTGTTGTGCCAGATTGGATCATGACTATTTGTATGAAGGCACTCCTGCTCTCCCTCAGTGACCTGGATGACCAAAGTTGAGGTTACTGTGACTTAATTATTATGTAGTCAAGGCCCACTTCATAAAGTAAGTGGGTTATTGTGCCAGCTTGGATCATGACTATTTGTATGAAGGCACTCCTGCTCTCCCTCCTTCGTGACCTGGATGTCCAAAGTTGAGTTTACAAAAAGTCAAAAACAGCATCTGATTACAAGAGTAGACCACAGATTAGTAGGAGCCTCATGGAATAGGTAGCCCCTTTTTTGTTTTCATAATCATGTAACCAGGTCTAGGTCCTTGCAACTCTGCAAACTTCAGCTGATATTAAGTCCTCAAAGACGTCAGACAATGAAAGCAACAAAGTTAATGTATGTATATATATATATACCGAGTGGTATACCGAAATATACCACTCGGTATACAGTATTGTATCATACCGAACAAATCTCGAAACTCCGATATGGTACGAAATTTTAATCCTTACTTCTATGTCATCAGGCAAGAAGAGACATAAAGGCATTTCATTTAGCCTAGGCATTGACAAGGCACATTGGGTTCTGACATCATGAGATGGCACTCAGCAATTTCATTCTTCAAATATACTGGTCCATATGAAGATCAGGTGGCACCAATTTAGATGAAGGAGCAAAGAACCAATTTGAATTGATATAGAGATCGTACAAGAACCTGGAGATAGACCAGTGACCATGCACCACCAAGAAAATTCCAGTACATAATAAATGACAATGAAAATTTACATGTCAGAAAAATAGTTCCTTATGATGAAAACAAATACTATTAGGAGCAGAACTACAGCTGTCTGAACAAAGAATGATAAAACCCAAACTACAAACAAAAATGCCAACCACTGACCTCGCCAGTGGCAATGTGCTGCAGAAACTTATCCTCAAATTCTCGACAAAGCTCCAAGGCAATAGCCCTGGTACCTTCTGCACTCTGCACCATTTGTTCACCAAGCCTAAACAACTCATCCTGAACAATCTGGGACTTACCTTGTAATCTGCAAGGATTAAGTAGATTAATCAGTTAAGAACATCAACAGCAACCCTATTGACCTCAGCAAGAAAAATCCAGCAAATACATATTTTGACAAGAATAATAAATCTGCACAATCTCTCATTAATACAGAACTGCTCACATGCAATTATTGAAAAGACAAACAAGAAAGACATATCTCAAAGCTTAGCTTGACAAATACAAATTGAGAATATGCCATTTAAGGAGATGGTTTTTTATTTTCTTAGTCAATCCACGAGGGGATGTAGCAGTTGCAATATCCTCTAAAAGAAGCCAATGCCTCACAAATAAGATATGTGGTGAACAATATACCTTTTTTTCATCTGCTAATAAAAATTTCAGTCGCTTAATATCCGCAGCAGTTCATATCTCTTGCATCAAAAAACTACCGATTACAGTTCCTAGGATGCTCTGGCCATGTAGCGATAAGCATTCATGGGAATATTAGCACCACCATAAAAAAACAACATTGATACTCATTTCACATTAATTTCAACAAAGAAGTTTGGTTGAGAGGTCTCAAAGAATTAATTATAGAATATATTTGACTATCTAACCGGCTGCTGTTTTCAATGAACAAACCACATACAAGTGAAAAACATGCTTAATAGAGATTATAAGAAAGAAAAAATGACATGAAACTTTTACATTAGTTCCCAACTTCCATAGTATACCCAAAATAAAAAGTTGCTAACCAAAAAAGACATCTGTACTAGCGTATATAATAACAGTTTTGTAACTAAAAGCATGTAACAGTATATGACATAGAGAATTACCCTGAGAGAAGATTTGGCAACCTGAGCTTCATTCTTTTACGTATTTGCTTGGCAAGGGCATCAACTAATGCTACTCTGCCAAGCTTATTTTGTGGAGCTCCAGTAAGTATCGTTTTTAGACTTTCAGTCTCAGCTCTCCAAGCAGTTTCAAGTGAACTTTCAGATCCAACTGATCCAGATTGTGCCGAGGCAATAGAAACAGATTGCCCAATCAGAGCAATCCATGGAATATCAGCAGCACTCCGTGGCCCCTGATTCAGAAGAAGAGCTTGAACTGCTGCAAGACTTTTCTGGTCTCCAGCAGCTTGATCAATCTTGCTAATAACACCAATTGTTCTAGTCCCTACAAGAAACAGAAGCACATGAGACGTTGGTCAAAGTTCTATAACAGGAAGGAGACTAACATAATAAATATCCTATTATTGCACTTTGCGTACAAGTTCATGCTCTATTTTGATGTCATAAAAAATAAAATAAAGCAACTGAGTAAGCAATACAAACCTTCTGCATCAAATTCCTTAGCCAGTCTAAGAGCTCGAGAAGAAGAAATATCTGGTGCCTGAGCAGCTGGCACTATTACTAGCAATATAGCATCATTATGTGCCCCATAGTCACTGACCTGAAACAAGATGCATCACCACCCCCATCTCCCCAAAGCATTAAAGGAAAAATAACCATTGCCAAAGAATATGTATCGCTGAAATCATATAATTGTAAATAGCAACTTACCCTAGAATCATCCATGGACCTTTGGTCTAATCCTGGTAGATCAATCAGCTTCAAAGAAGGAGCTGGTATAACAAAAAACATGTCAGCTGTGAGTATACCTTATGCTCATTGCAGAACCACCTACAGGGGTCAGTGTATACCAAGGACAACAATCATTTCACAAGAAATTAAACACAACAGAAATTCCCCAGAGAAGCAACGTCTACAACTGAAAGTTTGCTACGTAATCTTAGTCATACAAGAAACACAACCTGGATTATGCTAGCATAGTAATTAGAAATTGTCCCAGTATTTTACACAGTATATTTTTTCTATGAAAACTGTTTCATTGACAAAGTAGTGAAAATGATCATAGGGCAGTCTAAGGTAAACCATATTTAGCAGGAACCCCTTTTTCATCAATAATCATAATTTCATGGAACATAAGTTACTCCTCAGTTCCACTCCTAACCTTAACTCCAGCTGCATTTCTGCTCAAAGTTTCTTTATAATTTCAAGACATTAAACATTGTGCCAATTAAATTCTGTCAAAAAACTTCTGTCATTAGTTCCTTTAAGTATGAAAAGTCAATATCATATATGTCCAACTAATGTGTCAAAATCCTGCCAATTACATGAAAAAGAGTCCATTTGAAGCAAAAGAAAAGTACAACGCTGCAATGTTGATTATGCATGTTCAAGATATATCGCAAATTACATTATTGTATGTTAATAACAGGAAAATCTAGCATAGGACAAATTACACCATATGCAAACAACACAAGAAATAGTGGGAGTTGTACTACTATGTGAGTGCATGATTGGCTGCTTCCAGCATCTTGAAAGGCTGAAACATATGCATTAACCGAAGAAGAAATAAACAGACCATCAACTTCTTGCAAATGATCATCAATATAGAGCAAGACTAGAATAGCTAAATTATATATAGACTGAAAGTCCGCCCACTTTCGTTATTTTCCCACCCACTTTCGTTATTTTCAGTGGAAGTGGAAAATAAGGTATCACGTAATGAGTATACATGGTTCAACTATCACACGATCAACGTAAGATACATAAACAATTTGGTAGCATGAAGTGGTGTACAAAGTATTTAGGTCCCAAGAAATCAATATTTTGAAGTATAAGTAGGATAGAATGGCAAAAAGCAACAATGCTTCGGCAACCCTACGAAAGTAGAAAAGTTATAGATATTGTTATGATGAAAAAAATAATAGAAAAAGTTAAAGATATTGTTAAACCTGTACTGGTCCGAAGTTTCATATAGATCTCATCTGCATGGCTCTTTCCTGTGCCCTTGCTTAGCCTGTCCTGAAGAGAGTGCCTGAGAGCACCTTGAACAAACACAAAAAAAAAATGTTGAAAGACTAATTAGCACCCAGCATCTAAAAAGTACATAGGAGCTTCTTGAATCCATGAAATCCACGTGTCAAGCAAAATAGGTTATACTTGACCCTAATTTCATTCTAGAAGTTCTTACTCGCAGAAACCTGTTGGGATTTATCGTCGACTTGCAAAATGATCAATTTATTGCTCAGAGAGCCATCTCTTTGCAGATCAATGCTGATAGGAGCCCGAGTAGCACCATTCTCTCCAGTCGGCTGCAGCAAGCAATTAAAAGCTCATTAAATCGAGAAGAAGATGCGGATAAAAGATGAAACATAAGTCAAAGGAGAAAGGTAGTTCCAACTTCCAACAAATTCACCGTACCAGGACGGGATGTCCGATCAAACTGTTCAACACCGCCGATTTACCAGCACCCTGAAATCACGTTTCCCGGATAGACAAAAGGAACAGGTAAAGAAACGAGGCATAAACACAAACCACATGAATCTTGAAAAAAGAATTTCCACAGGTCTGTCGAATCAAGAAAACCTTCATCCACGTTCTCGGGACAATCAACCAATCATGTAACAGAGAGGCTTAGGGTTAAAGAGGACTTACGACATTGCCAAGAGCAACGACGTTAAGAAAGGTGGAAGTCCGCCGTTTGGCCGATCCCTCGTCGACGTCCTCGTCCGCGAGGAGGGCGGCGGCTTGCATCATGGACTCGGCTAGCTGGCTCAGGTCCTCCATGGCCTCCATCGCAAGAGAGATCCGGATGCCGACGGCGATTGATCAAGAACCGACCCTCGACCGCGGGGCTCGCAGATTCCGCTGCGGGATCCAGAAGAAACCCCGAGCGGGACGCGGACCCGGATCTTGAACTCGAATTCAAACCCCAGATCGCGGGAGAGAGAGAGAGAGAGAGAGAGAGAGAGAGAGAGAGAGAGAGGACCAAAGATCTGAGACCTTGGGGCGGCGAAACACGGAAATCGGTTCTTGGGAGGGAGGTGGCGTCCGCGTGACCCCCAACCGGCAGCTTCTTCTTCTTCTTCTTCTTTGATCGTCGAATCCGAGAGAGAGAGAGAGAGCGAGAGAGGGAATGGTTATAAACCGCTTGACGAAGAGGGGGGAGCGCTGCTACCCGGAAAGGAAATGGAGCCGGAAAGAGGTCTATTTTCCATCACGCTTTGAGATGGGTGCAACCATTTGATCATCGGCCCGTCCTTTAGGATTTTGAATTCGAGCCAGCCATTATTCACATTCCCGAGCTCAACATTATTGGGCCGTGGAATTATTTGCCCCTTACAATCTCGCACGACATGACACCCATTGTCGCTAGTTTGGAATTTATTCAGGTCGGTCTTACAAGCTATTCAAACTTATTGTACCCAACGCCATCGTCTGATATCTGCTGGTTAAGGTTCAATGCAGTAAATTTTGTAACCCTCGTATCTCAAGTTGTTTCAATAACATTTAATACTATGATCGTATATTCACTAAATATAATTGATTATATATTCTTTTATATTATGTTATAGTGGATCTAAGTTAAATTTCGTATTAGTTTATATTAATTATATTTTTAAAAATATTTTTTTATTATATTAAATGACTATGGATTGAGATTCATTATTTATGTAATAATATATTAATTAATCTGAATTATTTATCTTTATTATGCTATTGCTAGCAAATACTAATAGACTCGAACCAATTTATAGACCATGACTCTCTTAATCGTGGGTGACAATTATCTCAATGCAATTAGTGAATCATTAATATATTTCTATAAACATGGTGCAAAGAAGATATGAACGAAAGAAATGTACACCATTATAAATTATGGTGATTAAAGCATATTAATTATAGGGATTATTTCGCAACATTTGTATCACCAACACCGTTGCCTGATGTACAGCTTAAAACGTATAAAACCATGGGGGCTTTTTCGCAAATAATGTCTTGACCAATAGATAATAATTACGTAACAAATAGGGGTGTTTTGGGGACTTTCCTTTGCTGTGGGGCTTCGTATATAAACGCACAGAACCAAAGAGACGGGCTTCAAAGCGACTGCAGACGACGCTTCCGCTGCGGCCATCTCGAGCGACAGAGATCGTCAAGGAGATAAAGGTTAGAAATTATTGTGAAATCGACGCAAATCCAGTCCAATTATCTCTTTTAATCTCCTTTCTAGTGGTACATTAATCGCCTTCTGCTTGCATTTATTGTCCATTAATCAACAGATCCGGAACCGAAGCCGGACATGCTCGACGCAGGGGCGCAGCCGGTGAGTCTGTCAAGGTACAGATTCATTAATCGACTTTTATAGTCTTGGTCGATGCTAATGGTCGAGTCGGTGTTAGTAATGATCTTTGATCGTCGGTTGGTAGATATGTAGTCAATCCATAGTTGTCTGGTCTTTCAGAGTAGGAATCTCGAGAGTCTTCGGGCAACATGGATCTGCCTTCCAGCACCCTTGAAACGAGCGTCCGAATGTTAGCATCATCGGAAAAAAGTAGCTTCTCTCTTTTCTCATTATAAATGTGAGTAATATCTTTGTACCGAGTAGAAAGTGGGGGATTCGAAGAGAAATAGGATTATGATGATGCCCACAATTTAGTCACTGTAGTTTGGATCCTTCAACACTATCTTGAGCTCTGTGTTTGTATGGTGATTCTGAAAGAGCTATCAATCTTTGAGAAAACAGATACCTTGGATGGAGAATCACCTTCTCATGTCTTCTAGGTTTTTAATTAGACAATCAAGTTGTTTAGCCAAAAAAGTTGTTCAAGTTATAATTTGTACCTTTAAATAAGCTATTGATGTAAATTATTAGGATCAATTGCTTTTGTCATTTAATCATATGATGCTTGCTTTTATTTTTGATTGCCATCTGGACTTTATCAAGTTGAGAAAGCTAAGGAAGAAGTGTTAATGTAGTCTCCTTACGGAAAAACTTGTGTGACTAAATAACCAGTTGGAAGTCTTTATTGTGCAACTAATGATTTTCCTCAGTCGTTCTATTATGATTGGAAATACTATTTTTGTGTTGTACATGCTCTTTTCGCTGGTAGATCTATATTATGTAATTTCTGGGCATATTGAAGTGTGACATTAATTGTATGAATCACCTTATTGGCCTGGTTTGATGTAAATTTATGCTCTTAGTTGCTGCTGGACTACATGCTCTTTCATATACTATATCAATTAGTGCTAGAGTGTTTGAGAAGCTTGGTTTTCAGTTGGACTACATGCTCTTTCAGATACTATGTGCATTAGTGTGAGATTGTTGAAGGAGCTTGATTTTCAATAATACTTTATCTTCATTTTCAAGCAATTTACATTAATATTATTATATTTCCTAATTTTTCTGTAAGTCATCTGAAAGTATAGTTACTTTCGCTTGCATTTATGAGTTCTAATCTAAGAGATTTTCAACTATCACAAAATATTTCAGATACATATCTCCGTCAAAACCTTAGTACTTTAATTGCATGAGGTGTTAATATCTCCTTCCCATTAGATAATGCGATGTTAACTCTCTTCCTAAAATGCTCGTAAAAAATCAGTTGGGACTTGTTGGTTCTCTTATTACTGACTAAAATTTATTGCCCTCTTCTTGCACGTGTTGCACATATTATTTTGGTCACAAATGAAGCCATGTTGTAGTATGGCTTCAGTGGGTGTATTGAATTAAAGATTGACATAATAACATTTGATAGTGGTTCACAATGAACATAAGAGCCATTTTATCTTCGCTTTTTGCAGTAGACTCTAGTCTCTGACCTCTTCTATGCCAAAGGTTGTTTTTCATCCAACATTGGTGACGTATTTGTACGTATAATATCACTGTTGTTATTGTTGGTGGTGCAGTGCACGCTTCCTGACTTGTGCTGAAGCGTAGAATAAGTTATCGGGAACACTAGGTTCTTGACATTGGGAATTGACGTTTGCTGCAAAAGGAGGGAGGCATGTGGACAAATACCAGCCAAATTTGTGATGCTGAGCTTGTCGTTTTTTGGGGCCCTATGTCAACTTCATGGTATAATTTCTATCCCATCATACTTGATGCAACAGCAGCCATATCTATTTTTAATTGTATCCTTTATGTGAGTTGAGATGAACTTCGCATGGTGGGTACCATTTTCTTTCCCAATGTCGATTAATCATGAGGCAGAATATTAAGACTGACAATACACATGTCAACTGTAAGGCTTCTTGCTTCTTCTTTCTTTTTCTTTTTTTTCTTTTTTAGCAAAGGTAAACGATAAAGATAAAATTTGATCTAAAAACTCTGTTACAGTAGACAAGATGTTTACCATTAAGCTAACTTATATCTTGCAAAAAATTTGTAAGATAAGGTTTTAAATCTCAATCCAGGGAAAATGAAACAGGTAGTTCACTACCTATTAGTTACATCATCATCACATTAATATTTAATGTGTAAAAATTTATTGGATGACGATTTAAAATGATATGACCGAATGCTATGATCTTTATCTTGGTATCTTGAGGCAATTGTATATGTGAATTTAGATAACGTAAAGATTTTTCCGGGTACTTACTCGTAAAGGCTGGTACAAGTACAATTAGCAATATGTCTAATGGGAGATATAGTGGCATGGATATGCACATTTTTATCGATTCTGGTTTTCATGATGTCACTCTTTTTCCTTATTATCGGAAATGAAACCCGTACTTATCTCAGTATTTCGTGGAATTTGCTTATGTGAATTGAGGTAACTAAAATAATTTTGGGAAAATATGTAAGTGCTATTACAAGTACAACTAGCAATGTGACTAATTGGAGATACATTGGCACGATTTCCATGATGCAGCTTTTTTCACTTATTATTGCGAATGAAGCCTAAGTAACGCTATACTTGTTATACTCTCTCGGTTGCTCCGTTGTCAGATGATGATGTATTGCTTGATTAGTTTTGACGCAAATTAACCGCTTCTTTTTGGCAGCCTTTTCTGAAACAAATGATATACGATTTGCAGAAAATAGGAAGATTGTGGAGATCTCAGATATTGGTGGAAGGTCACACCTGACAACCCAAAAGTTGGAGATTTGAGAAAGCTAGAGGTGAATCATGTGATGCTGCTTCACGAGGCCATTCACAGGTACAATTTGAGCACTCCACTTCATACTTGCTAAATGAGTGTTTTCGTGCTGATTGTGATAGCCTTATCAACTGCATGATACTGTTTACTATGTGAACACAAATTTCTCATATTTTTCAGTGATGCGAAGTGTCAAGGCAATACAGATAAGTGTTTGCTGAGTCAATAAATGAGACTACCTTGTACTGGGGAATCAATCTAGATAGAGTCTGTGACCTACCTTGGCATCCTAGAAAGTAGCTATGTTGACCCATTGTAACATCAAGTCCCAAGTATGTTGCCACTTTGATTCCAGTTTGATGTGAACAAGGGATTGGGTTGCAGCTCTTACCTGTGGTGAATACCTCGGCTTGGGTGTTAAAAAAGAATATTCTTGTGTAAGATTATGAGGTAAAAATTGAAAGACGACCATAAGATTCAGCTTACGATTTTAGGTAGAATTGGTATCGAGATACGATGTATGTTAACTAGTATGATTTACATTCATCATGAATCTCAACATAGAATTAGAACTAGTGTTTACAAAAGAATTTTCAAAAAAGAAAATAAATTTGTTTCTAGTTTGATCTTTTCTTGTAAACATGGGCAGGTAATTGAACCATACGTGAATAAAATAGAAGATGATGTTAAATAAATATCTATACGCGAGTTTGTGAGATGAAGATTAAAAGAAGAATCCCGCATTCTTCGGAATTGCATGAGTTTTAACATATGTTTGGTGGTTTTTGGATTGAATCGGTGTTGAATGTGATACATGTTAATCTTGATTAATTTGACTCGGATTATGGATTAGGATGAGGGAGGTAGTATATGGTGATCATGGAAAGGAGTTTGTCCCTGTCCACTGATGGCAAGCCTTCCACTACAAAGCAACTAGTTGTATTAGAGCCCCTGAATTATTAGAGAGATCTAGTTGAGCGAAAAGGATGCCCAACTTGAATGTGTCCTGCTTTAGGAGCTTTGGTCCCTGCAGCACCTGCAGCTCTTTATTCATCTCGATCCCCCTCCCCTGTGGCTTTTGTGATGGGGTGTTAGGGATAAAGTGGCCATCATTGATGATCTCCGCCCTTCACTTTCCCCTTCGCCCGTGCCTCGGTGCTTCTGTGGCCAACAACTTCAATTGGGTCGGTTTCATCTGTCACCTTAGGAGAGCGACTGAGAAAGGCTCGCGTGCTGGGGTGACTCGTTCAGCATACACACATCTGTGCGAGGATATCCCCCGCTGCGACATGCGTCCTTCTCCACTTTGCCTGCTCGATTGCTGCCTCGTTGCATTGCATCTGCTCTGCCCTCCTGTACTGGCGCACTAGGCTGGCTCGCCCTTGTGCTCCCAGACTGTAGCTTCATACCTTTCTCTGCATGCGACACCGATCGAATACTGTATTGGAGTCGTAGTGCTGTGAGCTTCGGATTATGACCGGGGGAAATAGTGAGGAATCTTGAACAGAAGACGAACAACTGTGCGTTCTGTCATTGGCTGTTGTCAAATGATTGATATTTTACCTGCTCTTCCAATTTCAAAGTAGCACAGAATACAACTCTAGGTGTTGGAAATTGACCGGGAAGGTGATAGATTTCTTCTCTTCATACGAATACGACAGACGATTTTTTTCTTTCATCGTTATCGTATTGGATTAGGTATCATGACGCCAATCAAACTTCTGATGCTAGAAAGGTCGGTGTCTGACGTCGAGGACAAACACGCAGCGGATGGATCTGTATCGAGGAAACGTGGGATCTTTCTTGTGCAGGGACGACGGGGGATGGAAGAGAAGAGGAGAGGCGAGGAGAGGGGGGCGCGAAGTTTGGTTGTGCAGCGGGCCCAGTTGCCCGGCCAATCAATCACCGGCCATGGAGATCAGAGGGATGAGAGAGGACAGGGAACGAGGAGGAACAGCTGGTTTCATCTCCGTTTGCCCTGGTCATAAATTAATGAGGAAGTAGGATTAGCTGGTGACACTGATGCTCACCTCCTGCCCTCGTAATCTTCCTTTTCCACGCCCCAAGGAGAGACTTTGGCACAGTCGTCATTAATGACGATATCACGGCGGTCCGAAGTCAACCTGCACTCCTTCCCCGTGATCACCACCTCCCTCCTCAACCTTTCATTAATTAGACCACAAATCCACCACGCTTTCCGTAAGCCAACAGTAGCTTCAACAGCTAGTATAATATACAGGGTTAGGATCCCTTGTGGTGGACTCAATGAGGTGTGTGCGCGGTAAGATACAACAGTGTTCAATTCATCTACTACAAGGGAATGGCCATTATGGAGAAGAAACAAACCATAGACATAAAGGCGGCCGATTCTTGACCTTCCATTTTGGTCTATATATATGAAATGGTCGCTTCCATGTGCTCCTATCTGTGAAGCAGAAGGCATATAGGAGCTCGTCCTGGCCTGGCTTCCTGTGTTAAGAATTTGCTTGACTAGTCTTTCTCCTTAGAGGAGGAGAGGAGAGAGAAAGAGAAAGAGAGATGGGGAAAGGAGAGGGGGATGAGGGGTGCGGTGGAAAGAAAGGGAGGTCTTCCTCCTCCTCCTCCTCCTCCATGTCCTCCTTTTGGACAATATTCATGCATGCCGACGCGACGGATGTGATGCTGATGACGATGGGGTTCATCGGCGCCGTCGGCGATGGGCTGTCGATGCCCACCATGCTCTATATGACGAGCAAGATCTTCAATAACTTCGGGAACGGACCTTCGGCTTTGTCTGTTTTAACCGACACCATCGACAAGGTGACTTATGCCTCTCCTTTCTTCTTCTCGTCTCTCTCTTTTGGATCCCTCGTAAGAAGCTGCTAATCCTTTTGGCCATGGCGCGCCTCAGAGTGCGGTTTACTTGCTGTTCTTGGCGTGCGGAAGCTTCGTGGTGTCGTTCTTGGGTACAACTCTCACCACGCTTCATCCCTTTCCGTTTTCTGTAGCTCCCTGACGTGCATATTTGCCTGATGGTGTTGGTTGATGGCTGCAGAGGGATATTGCTGGACGAGGACAGGCGAGCGTCAAGCGTCGCGGATGCGAGCGCGGTACCTGAGAGCAGTGCTGAGGCAGGACATAGCGTACTTCGATCTCAACGCTGGGTCGGGCACCGAGGTCATCACCAGCGTCTCCAGCGACAGCCTGGTCGTCCAAGACGTGCTCAGCGAGAAGGTCTTGCTGCTCCTCGCCCCCACTCTCTTCTCTTTGATGAAGGCTTGAGCCTGAGATGCTAACGGGGGATCATGCAGGTGCCCAACTTCATCATGAACGGAGCCACATTTTTGGGCAGCTACGTGGTCGGATTCTTTTTGATATGGAGGCTGGCTCTGGTGGCCTGCCCCACGGTGGTGCTCCTCATCATACCCGGCCTCATGTACGGGAGGATCCTCATGGGCCTGGCGAGAAAGATGAGGGAGCAGTACAACAAGGCCGGCACCGTCGTCGAGCAGTCCGTCTCCTCCATCCGCACCGTCTATTCCTTCGCGGCGGAGGACTTCACCATGGCCAAATTCTCCGCAGCGCTCGACGACTCTATCAAGCTCGGCCTCAAGCAGGGCCTCGCCAAGGGGCTCGCCATCGGGAGCAACGGCATCACCTTCGCCATCTGGGCCTTCATGGTCTGGTACGGCAGCCGCCTCGTCATGTACCAAGGCGAAAAGGGCGGCACCGTGTTCGCCGTCGGAGCCTCCATCATCGTTGGCGGCCTGTAATGATCCAATCGCCTCAATGCCTCTCTTTCTCTTCTTGATGTCTGATAGATCGATGAAACAGGTCGCTCGGGTCGGGCCTTTCGAACGTGAAGTACTTCTCGGAGGCGAGCTCAGCTGGAGAGCGAATAATGGCCGTGATAAGAAGAGTTCCGACGATCGATTCGGGGAGCACGGAGGGCGAGGTGTTGGAGAGCGTATCGGGGGACGTAGAATTCAGGAGGGTGGAATTCGCGTATCCATCACGGCCGGATAACTTTATATTTAGGGACTTCAACCTGAAGGTGCCGGCGGGGAAGACGGTGGCGCTGGTGGGCAGCAGCGGGTCTGGGAAGTCCACGGTGGTGGCGCTGCTGGAGCGGTTCTACGATCCGCTCGGCGGCGAGATTTTACTCGACGGGGTGGACATCAGGAAGCTACAGCTCAAGTGGCTGAGGTCACGGATGGGATTGGTGAGCCAGGAGCCAGCTTTGTTCGCCACCTCCATCAAGGAGAACATACTCTTCGGGAAGGAAGACGCCACCATGGATGAGGTGGTGGCTGCAGCCAAGGCAGCCAATGCCCACAACTTCATCTCTCAGCTGCCTCAAGGATATGACACTCAGGTAGATCACTTCCATCTCTTCTTAGTATTCCTGTGTGTGAAGTGTTGGTTTCATTATTGGTTAAGATTATAATTAATGGATCAAGCTGCTGAGAAATAGCTAATTAGATGGGGCTGCTTCCTTCCACTAGAATAGATGAGAACAGGCTTTGTTTCTTTGCTTTATGTTCACCATTACAATCTCTTTACAGCTACGACTAGATGATGACTATGTTGTAATCAAATCAAGATGCCAACATCTGCTATGGAGGATCAAAATATCCTCCATATAAAATGGCCCGAGAGGGCTAAGTGCAAACATTATTCATACATTTCTTTTCAATCTTAATTCTGGTGTATAGGCCCGACCATTGGAAATCTGATTCCTGAGAGGGACCCGCGAATGGTAAGTTTATTAGTGGCCTTGGTGTGTGCGTGGGGTGGAGTTCAGGAAAGTTCTTTTGCGTGCGCCATTATTGGTTTGTATTATTACTGATCAATCATCATTAAAATAACAACTTCAGTCTGTATCATAAGTATGTCTGGCGCAAAAGTCTTCGGTCTATTTATTAGCTTAGACGAAGGCTTTATTTCGGGGAGATCACATTCTGGTCTTTGAGCTCGACAATATTAGATTCCTTTGGTCTTAATTTCCTGCATGCAGGAGAATAGTCTCTGATGTCTAAGAACTGCCAGTACTGTGATTGAGGCCATAACGCTGACACAGGTAGGAGAAAGAGGGGTGCAGATGTCCGGAGGCCAGAAGCAAAGGATTGCCATTGCGAGGGCTGTGTTGAAGTCGCCAAAGATCCTTCTCCTTGACGAGGCCACCAGCGCGCTGGACTCGGAGTCGGAGCGGATCGTCCAAGAAGCGCTCGACTTGGCGTCGGTCGGCCGGACTGCCATCGTGATCGCGCACCGGCTTTCCACCATAAGAAACGCCGACGTGATCACGGTGGTCCAGGATGGGCAGGTGATGGAGATGGGTTCCCATGATGAGCTGATCAGCAACGAGGACGGGCTCTACTCGTCGCTGGTCCGCCTGCAACAGACGGCGAGAGCTCGAGAGGTCGAAGGTGGGGCCTCCTCCTCCGCCGCCGCCGCCGCCATGACTGCTCTGACGGCGCACTCGCAGTTTGGCAGTAGCGGCAGCATGAGCCGGAGGTTCTCGGCGGCCAGCAGGAGCAGCTCGGCGAGGTCTACCGGAACTCCGGCCACGGACGACGACGGCGATCCGGAGCAGCCCAAACTCCCGGTGCCTTCGTTCCGGCGGCTGCTGATGCTGAACGCGCCCGAGTGGAAGCAGGCACTGTTAGGGAGCCTCAGCGCGACAGTGTTCGGCGCGATCCAGCCACTGTATTCGTACGCGCTGGGAAGCATGATATCCGTGTTCTTCTTGAAGGATCACGACGAGATAAAGTCGAAGACGAGGACCTACGCCTTCGTCTTCTTGGCGCTGTCTATCTTCTCCCTCTTCATCAACATTGGGCAGCATTACAACTTCGGCGCCATGGGCGAGTACCTCACCAAGCGTCTGAGAGAAAGGATGCTCTCCAAGACCCTCACCTTTGAGGTGGCGTGGTTCGACCAGGATGAGAACTCCACGGGTGCAGTCTGCGCTCGGCTCGCCAAGGACGCCAACGTGGTAAGCACAGACAACCCACATATGCTCTTCCTTTAGGTGCACAGATCTACATCGCCATGCTCCGCAAATTCATGCACGAGATGTGTTTGTTATTTTGATACAACGCGTGGTGTGAGTGGGAGAGTTTGGACCTTGCCAGGGTAAAGTGACCTACTCTAGCATACGACTCGAGCTAAAGTGAGTCATAGTGACTCGCCAACTGTTTGAGTTATTGCCAAGATACAGTTTCGGAAACTGGAAGCTGTATTGCTTGGTGGGTGTGCAGCTCGTCGGGCTGTTGCTGACACGGGATTCAGGTTTCATCGTGCATCGCTGACTGGGGACAAACAGGACCGCAACTTTCCGAGTCTTCGCTTCGCTTCCGAGAATACGGGCGATGAGGAATGGTGGTGTGGTCTGTACGAGCGGTCCACGCCGCTGCCATTATTCTCTCGACTTTCTCGGTGGACGCACAAGAGAACAAGCCACAGGCGCCATTCTTTTAGAGATATGGAAGGATGAAATGATTCCCGAGGCAATCCGCTTATCGAAAAGCCCAGTGTTGCGTTGCTCGTCAACTCTTGTCTCATGTAAAGTAGCATCGCCACTGTAGCCAATGACTCCTACAGTCCTAATCAAAGTCCACTGCCGTGCACTGAAACCATGGAAGCATCCGTTCAGACAAAAGGCTTCTCCCGCCTCAGCCCCATGACATTGCATCTGCATCGATCCCGTGGAATACCAAAGGGCTGGGAATTGACTGTGGTAACTTTGGATTGTTTACTGGTTGATGTGCAGGTAAGGTCGCTGGTGGGAGATCGGATGGCGTTGATAATCCAGACCGTGTCGGCGGTCGTGATCGCGTGCACGATGGGACTGGTCATCGCATGGAGACTGGCCCTGGTCATGATCGCGGTGCAGCCCATCATCATCGTCTGCTTCTACGCCCGCCGCGTCCTCCTCAAGAGACTGTCGGCGAAGGCCATCAAGTCGCAGTCGGAGAGCAGCAAGCTCGCGGCCGAGGCCGTCTCTAACCTCCGCACCATCACCGCCTTCTCCTCGCAGGACCGCATCCTCGGCATGTTCGAGGCCGCCCAAGAAGGCCCCCGGCGCGAGAGCGTACGACAGTCGTGGTTCGCCGGCATCGGCCTCGCCTCCTCCCAGAGCCTCATGACCTGCACTTGGGCCCTCGACTTCTGGTACGGCGGCAAGCTCATCGCCGACGGGTACATCTCCGCCAAGTCCCTCTTCGAGACCTTCATGATTCTGGTGAGCACCGGCCGCGTCATCGCGGACGCAGGCAGCATGACGACGGACCTGGTGAAGGGCGCCGACGCAGTTGGATCCGTGTTCGCGGTGCTCGACCGCTGCACCCGCATCGAGCCCAACGACCCGGAGGGCCACCGCCCGGAGAAGCTAAACGGCGCAATCGACATCCGAGGGGTCGACTTTGCTTACCCTGCACGCCCTGACGTCGTCATCTTCAAGGGCTTCTCCCTCAGCATCGAAGCAGGCAAGTCGACGGCACTGGTAGGCCAGAGCGGGTCGGGGAAGTCCACCGTCATCGGCCTCATCGAGCGATTCTACGATCCGCTCAAGGGGTCGGTAAAGATCGACGGGCGGGACATCAAGTCCTACAATCTCCGATCGCTGAGGCGGCACATCGGGATGGTAGGACAGGAGCCGACGCTGTTCGCCGGGACCATCCGGGAGAACATCGCATACGGGACGGAAGGGGCCAGCACGGCGGAGATAGAAGCAGCGGCGAGGGCGGCGAACGCCCACGATTTCATCAGCTGCCTCAAGGACGGCTACGACACGTACTGCGGCGACCGTGGGGTGCAGCTCTCGGGCGGGCAGAAGCAGCGGATCGCGATCGCGAGGGCCATAATGAAGAACCCGGCGATACTGTTGCTGGACGAGGCGACGAGCGCGCTTGACAGCCAGTCGGAGAAGGTGGTGCAGGAGGCGCTGGAGAGGCTGATGGCGGAGAGGACGAGCGTGGTGGTGGCTCACAGGTTGAGCACCATCAGGAACTGCGACCTCATTGCGGTGTTGGACAAGGGGGTGGTGGTGGAGAAAGGCACCCACGCCGCGCTCCTCGCCAAGGGCCCTAAAGGCTCCTACTACGCCTTGGTGAGCTTGCAACAAGGCAACAAGGGGGCGTGAACGCGGCCACGCATCGCCTCTCAGCTGCCAATTTTGCTCTCTCTCCCTCTCTCTCTCTCTCTCTTGCATTTCTCCTGCAAGAGTCGCGCCACATGAACCTACACATCGTTCTCTTCTCACTTATCATGTCTCTTCTTTTATCTTCCTTGAAGTGTTGATAGATCGTAACAATGTTGTTGTTTTGCACTTTAATCTGTGCACTTCCTCCCAATTCTCTTACTCTCTAGTAGGCGTAAGCATGCATATCATCCTTCAAAGGTGGCTATGGAAGTAAACAGATTAAAGAGCACCCTAAGATTAAGATTAATGATCCTACTTATCTGATCTGACCTAATCTAGTCATCTTGGAATTCAGAGCTCACGAAGAAAGAAGTTAGCTACTTTTATGTTATTCATAATCTCTTTACTATTTATAATCCCTAAAAAATAATAAAATTATATTTTATTATTTACAATCCTTCAATTATAAATATTATCTTTTCTTTTCTTTTTTTTTTCATCCACAACTCCAACCCTCCTCGAAAGCATGTCCGTATGATCTTTTGATGCTTATATTAGTGAATACAAGATATAGGAGTGAAATACTAATATTTAATACTTTTTTTTTATGAATATTAGATATAATAGAAAAAAAAAAGGAGAGTTCTTTTCTGTTTAGAATCTCATATCTTACCTCGGAGAGTTCTTTCTATTAGGGTTTGATGTTGACTTGTCAAATATCATTAACTTATCTTGTCAAGATTTGACTGATTAACACCCACGACTGACTTTGATCGGTGGAAAATATTTACCACATCAACAACAAGATTTGTTGGTTGTCCCTGCAAATGATTAAACATATGGTGCATCAAAAGTAGATGCCCTTCACCTGCAAATGAAATCACCATGTTTCTCCACCCACCTGACACAAAGTCCGGAAAAGCTGGCCGGACAGCATCAAACGGTTTTTGAAGAATGTAACGTGAAAAGAATGATGATGTGAGATAACATATATTTATACATATTTGAGATAGAGATATCTCATAATCATATATTTAGATCATCTACTTGTACATATATCATGTTAATTAATTTTTAAATTATAAATTAATTAAAAATTAAAATATATAACGAATATAATATTATCATTATATATTTGTCTCTACCGTAATCCTTTTTCATACCTTTATAATATTGAGTTTCCGTCTAAAATATCAATCTTGAAACGAAGTGATTGAAATACTTTACAAGCGAAAGACTAAGGAAATCGATTGATTGGTCAAGTATGAATGTGAAAAACATAGAATTGATGTCTAACAACTTGGTCTTTAATAAAGTGGAAGTCGATGACAATATATTTCATACGAAAGTGGAACATCGAGTCAAAACATAAGTAGGTGGCACCGATATTATCACAATATATTATTGGAGAGGATTGGGAGGTGATGTCAAGTTTGTATTCTATTTTTTGGAACTTTAATAAATTTGCTCCAAGGAAGATAATATAAGTTGATATAGATGTTCTATCAACAGTATTACTTGCCAATTAACATAAATGAAGGTATAGAGATAAAGGGATGAGTGTTTACAAAGAAAAAATTTATGATTAAGAGTTCCTTTAAGATATCACAAGATATATTGATCAATGCATGGTGAAAGGTTAGTGCATGAATTATGGTAATTTATTTACTGTAAATAAAATATCTGGACATATAATAGTTAAATACTATAAAGGACCTTGTACTTATCGATATTACGTAGGATCCATAATATAGCTGTCATTATATAATTTGAGTGACTTTATATAGGAGAGTGGGATGACAACTTCTTTAATATTATGTATGTTCGTCTTTAATAATAGATCTCAAATGCACTTCCTTTGAGATAGAAAAAATAAGAAGATATGAACGTTGCTTCAACTTTAAAAAAATAACATAAGATTCTTATGTCTTTAATAGAGAATCAATTTAATAATTACCTGATCTTTATGAAATTATTATATATAATAATAATATCATTCACATAAATCAGTAAACATATATCACATCCTTTTTGTTATTATAAAAATAAAGAGCAATCAAATTTGGAGTTAATGAAGCCAACTAACATAAAAATGAGTCAAGTTTAATATATTAAGCTCTTAAGCTTGATGAAGTCCATAAATAATTTTTTATAGATTACAAATATGGTTTGAATATTGAGAGTAGATAAAGTCGGGAGGTTACTGCATAAAGATATCTTTAATTGAGGTCCTTTACAAAAAAGTATTATTAACATTTAGTTGATATATATTAGCCTTTAGTGGTAGTCAAACTAAAGATGAGTCGAATTGTTGTTGGTTTAACAACTAGATTAAATGCTTTTGTGAAATTAACACCTGGTCATTGATGAAACGTTTTGGCCACTAGTTGTGCATTGTATCTAGAAATGAAATCATTTGAATTTCACTTAATTTAAAAATCTACGTACACTCGATAATATTTTATATGAGGTGAGATAATACGGTCTATATGACATTCTTGAGTAAAGTATCATATTCCTCACACATGATTTTATGTTATTATAAAGATTTTTTAGCTTGGATAATGCTTGTGGGTTCAGTAAGGCCTAGTGGAGAGCTTATAACAATGCTGAAATTAAGGATTTGGTATAGTTTGAAGATGTCATTTTTGGAGTATGTTATCATGTGATGTTCAATATCACTAGTATCATTTGATTTTGTTGATGGTATGAGAATTAGTAAAGAGTTAATGACACATACCTGATCAAGTTGATGTCATTCGGTATCACTTAGTCGAGGAGAGGACAAAGGCATCATTTTTTGTGCCAAAGGTGTTGCTTCATCGAGTATTACAAGGTGAGTGGTGAAGAAGTGGATGAAGAAATTACAGAAGGGGTGAGGTGTTAAACTAGAGCAATAAGCGAGTACAAGGATCTAAGAAAGAACCTGTTGATTGATATGGTAAGAGGTGCGCTTGAGAGAGTTTGAAGTGTACTAATATGAACGTGATGATGGATGGTCGTTATAGTGACTCGATTGCTGAATGAGCAAGATTTAAAAAGGGAAATATAGACTTAATAAAAATAACATGACATGATACAAATACCTTATAAGTTTAAGGATCAAAACACCAAAAAAAAATTTATTCAAGGGAGTACCCGATGAAGATATTCGGTTTGGATCTTAGTGTTAATTTGCGTGAAGTGTAAGGGCATAACTAGGGATAACATAAGCAACTAAATATTTTAAGATCTTGAAAGTTTAAGGTTTTATAAAATAATCGTTCAAATGATGAATGATATTATAGGACTACGGTGAGTATGTGATTAATAAGGTAGATCATAGTTTGTTTAGAATGCTACTAACCAAAATGGTAGTGGTATGAAGGCTTGGTATAGGAGGGTGAGATCAATTTCAATTACGTGTATGTCCGTTTATTCGATAGAGTCAACTAGTCGAGTTGTGTGCAATGGTAACTTAAGATGTTATATTTAACATAATGCGAGATAAGTTGTTAAAACTCGATACTTACCTCCTTCATTAGAGTAAATTATTTTAATAGTAGATCGAAAGAAATTTTCGACCACCTTTTTAAGACGAGTAAAGATTATGATAACTTCATTTTGAGAGGATAGAGTCTATATGTTTAGTAAAGTAATATATAAAAATAATATAAAATATAAAATTATCAAAGAAAACGGTTGGAGCAAGGGAGGAATATAACATCTTAGGGAAGAGGGAGAAATAAAAAGAGAGGGATAATAAAAAAAAAAAGGGAGGAAACCTTACTTGAGAGCAAAGAGAGCTTTCCTATGGAAGTACGATAATTTTATTTGTTGATATAATAATATATATTTATTCAGATTTGAGGATGAGATTTTTTTGAATTATATACGCCTATATTATGATGATGATGATGATTAATCTTTAAATTATAAATTAATTATAAAATATCATTATACTTATTTCTATCGTGATCATCATCTCTGGAGAGGAGAGGAGAGGAGAGGTTCGACTTGCAGAGGCTGCTCGCTTTTAAAAACCACTCGACCATAATAGCGAGACTCCGTCGTGCCTTGGCACTAAGCTATCACCACCGTGAGACTAACGACGCGTGTTTGCTTGGTTAACCTCCATGCATAAGTAACCAAAAATATAGTTTAAACGCCACTCACTATCTATCTATCTATCCATCAATAAAATCACCAAACGCTTTACGTATTCGATATGGAGTATTCTTTCTAAAATATGAAAAACTTCGATAATATTATTATATTATAAAACCAGTACAGATCATCATTCTACACCTCTTAGAAGAAATCCAAGTGATCCTCTATGATGATAATATTAAAGAAGAAAAAAAAAGGCAAGAGCATCATATCAAAAAAATTTGAATTGATGTGAAAAGTTAGATGGATCTATCATATCAAAAGTGTTAGTTAATATTTTAAGTCAATAAAGTCCTGACTGTGATAGTAAAGGTGGCGTAGGATTGAGTCTCGTTTCACCGCTTTTCTTTAGAAAAGTCAAACTAAATTAATTATCTTATAACATATAAAAGAGAATCAAACTATAATATAATATGTTATATTAGAGTTTGATTCTAAATTATATTGACATCAATATGATGCAAAAATTAGACATGTCAAATATGATCTCACATTTGAAGAATTGTTTTTTAGAGTTAAAAAGTATCTATTATAAGTAAAGAGAACTTAGAATTGTTTTATAGAGTTAAAAAGGATCTATTATCATTAAGTAGAATAAGATTATTTTGCATCAATGATTTAGATCTATCATTAAGTTAAAAATAATGGTGGATTTAAATATATTTTTACTTCTCTTAAAATTTAAATTCTGGTGCACAACCATGCACGCGTGGCTTTCTTCATCATTTCATTCAAGCAAGCGGCTAAGAATCTAAGAATCCCATCCATGGCAAGCCTCTCCAACAAGGCAGCAACACCCCCGTGGATTGCTCCTCAGCTGCCGATTCCGGTCTCGGTGCAATATGATGTTGCTCATCCATCGCATTGCTTGTTTCAATTAGCTTGTAATCTTTCTTATGAATATTTTTAGGGGAAAATATTGATGATATGGTCTAGACTCTTATGCACAAGAATATCTAGATGTCTTAGAGGTAGAAATACTATGCTCTTAAGGTAGAAATGTCATGCTTCTAAGAAGTCACGAAGATTGAAATCGGAAAGAGTTTCTCGATTCAATCTTTATGGCGATTAAGTTAGTAATATGAGATCCTCAAATGTATTTTGTTTAAATATTTTTTTATATCTTAGAGGATAAGAAGAGAGTTTATGATTTTCGTCGTAATTGATAAGAAGAAAGCTTGTGATTATCTTCCTTACCGTAAAGGATGAAAAGAAAACTTATAATTATTTTTCTTATCATAATGAATGAGAAAGGCTTGTGTTTCCTTCTTTGAAGATTCATACACTTGGATCTCATGTGGCATTCACGTGCCATATGATAATAGATTCCCTATCAAATATAAATTTAAATAGCACACTTATGCCAACATGATAAGTCACATATATAATCCATCTAAGATATATTAAGCTCCACTCATATATGCATGTGTATATGGAGAATCGGGGGGATGCTTCGGTTCTAACATCTTACTCATGAGAAATTTTTCGTTTTGAGATTGTTCGATTTAACTAAGATAGATTAGAGGTTTTTGGCTTTCGACTTTTCCATTCGATCAAATAAAACTTCATTCATTTTAGTTGATATTTATCGTTCTTTCGAGGTGGCAACGAAAATTACAGATTAAAGAAGCACGTTCATATTGGGTCATCCTATTCAGCCCGATAGCTTTCCAGCTTTGAAGGTCTAAAAAGAGGATGTCAAAAGATGGATCGATCGATCGATCGATCCTCCATTATTGGATGACTTTATAAGATCCACTTGTTTCTTATTTCTTTTGTAACGATGTCTGTCCACTCTTTAACTAAAGGAACTAAATGCTCACCTTTTTGCATCATTAGTGTCCATTTAACTAACGTGTATCTTTCCTAGCCTTTAAACTTGGCTTCCCTTTCTCTCGAGAGCACCGCACCATTCATATAATGCATGGTTTCGTCGACTTGAATTGTTTTGTCTATATAAAATGAGGAAATTAGTTAAAGTCCTTTACTATTGAAGGAGTATGCATACATTGTTTTTAGATCACATCATTTAATAATCCTTTAATATCACATTTGCTTAAGCGTCAAAGGCAGTCAGTACTTATATCGACTCGTACATGCATGGATTTTGCTATTATTAAAGGGATACGTAATTAACATCAAGACATATTAGTGTGGGGATCAAACTTAATGGTATAGTCATAGATGGGATGGGAAGAAAATTTAAAGGGCATTTTTTCCTTGAGCTTTTACCTAATGATGCCCTCCAATTAGTTTTTATCTAGGGATATCCTATGTCATCATCTTGATGAAAATATCCTTGCACCACCACCCTCGTTGGCATCGTCATCATCGCCTCGTTACATCACGTTGGAGCGGAGGCGATGGTGTGTCGATAATTAGGGGTATTGGTAGTGATGAAGGGGCATTTTTGTTTAAGTGATAAAAAAAAATACCATTAGATAAAAACTCAATAACAAAGATTTTTTTTAAAAAAAAATATTTAAATTTAAATGGACCTATCAGACTATTATCAATAACTTAGGCTTATACATTATGGGTCAATAGTTCAATCTTAACAAAGCTAATGAGTCTACTTATATATTGAGTTAGATTATGACAAATGGTATCAACGTCAACCAAGTATCAAACATGATAAGAAGTTTAAATAAAAAAAAGTTTATCATAAATGAAGGTCAACATGTTATGATTTGATCAAGATTATCTTGAGCCTTAAAATGACATCAAGCTTTTATTCGAAACATATTATAGCAATCTAACTTAGTTCTACATAAAAAATGAACAAACATTTATATTAACTTATAAGATTCTGATAAATAAACTATTATTAACCGGGCTTAAATAGTATGGGTAAAGGGTCCAACTCAACAAATTTTAATAGATCACTTATCATATCAAATTAAATCATGACAAATGATTTCAAAACCAACATAGTATTAAGCATGATGAAAAATTACTTTTTAATAAAATTAGAGACTATATAGACCTCATATGCATGCAATATGTTAGCATCAATTTTTGATAAAAAAAATGTATAGAGTATATATAACTAATGTTCACTTTACACCAATTACAAGAAGCTTAGATCATTGACAAGCCCATCATACTACTCTCCGAGTAGTATGAGATTAGAGTGGCATACAACAGTTCGATGGGGACACCCTTTACTATTGGCCGCATTGAAAGATTCCGATTTAACAGGCTGCAAAGTATCAACGTACAGAGAGAGAGAGAGAGAGAGAGAGAGAGAGAGAGCACATCTTGTACGTGCCGGAGACAGGTTCTTGGGAGTCACCACTTGCTGCAAACGACGAGCGATCCTAATGATAGCGTGACGAATTTTGACAGGAAAACAAGTGATCGTGAGTCTTAGATCAGCTCCTACGGCCACTCAGTGCCTTCCGCCTCGTCGAGGAGCGTGACAGGTGCGACCAACAAGGTTCTTTGATGGTGAGGAACTGGGAAACACTACCACTAGCTTACAGGGGAAATTAATGGATGGCAAAATGGACTGTCGTCGATAGAGACAGATTTGAGTGGGGTGCGACACTTATTCGTCTTCTTCCTCCTCCTCCTCCCTCCTCGAGCAATATATATAGCAGGGAGAAGGAGCGAGAGAAGGTGCAGGCGGAAATGGAGGCGGAAACGGGGAAGGGAGACAAGAAGAGAAGCCCTTTCTCCTCTTTCTGGACCATCTTCATGCATGCAGATGCTACGGACATGTTGCTGATGGCTGTGGGGTTCGTCGGCGCCGCCGGGAGCGGCTTCACGACGCCCTTCATTCTCCTCGTCACCACCAGCATCATGAACAACCTCGGCGCCGGCCCCTCCACCTCCACTCATTTCATCGACAACGTTAACAAAGTTAGATTCTCTCCTCTTCTTTTCCCTCGACCTGCGTCTATATCTCATCCTTCTCACGCTTCCTTCTTCCCCCTCCCCCTCCTCCCTTCCCCAGGACTCTCTCGACTTTGTGTACCTGTCGCTGTTGGTCTTCGTGACGTGTTTCTTAGGTACGCAGACAACACCAAGCCTCTCCCTTTGCTTTCCGTCCCTTTCGTTGGCTGACGGTGGCTGTGGTGATCGCAGAAGGATACTGTTGGACGAGGACAGGGGACCGACAAGCCATGCGTATGCGAACGCGATACCTGAAGGCGATCCTGAGGCAGGACGTGGAGTACTTCGACCTCAACGTCACCTCCATGTCCGAGGTCATCACCAGCGTCTCCAGCGACAGCTTCATCATCCAAGACGTCCTCGGCGAGAAGGTGATCAGCACCAACTTCTCTACCCTTCTCGTCACATGTCCTTGCACATGCACGTCCAGCGTTGCTGAACGACCTCCGGAACGTCGTCGCTGCAGGTGCCCAACTTCGTGAAGAACGTAGCGTTGTTTGTCGGCAGCTACTCGATCGGGTTCGTCGTGATGTGGAGGCTCGCGCTGGTTGCCTTCCCCACTTTCTTGCTTCTCGTCATACCTGGCATCATGTATGGTAGGATATTCATGGACCTGGCGAAGAATATCCGTGATGAGTACGAGAAGGCCGGCGCCATCGCGGAGCAGGCGGTCTCCTCCGTGCGCACCGCCTACTCTTCCGTCGCCGAGCTGCGCACCATGAGCATGTTCTCGAACGCGCTCGAGAATTCCGTGAAGCTCGGCCTGCGTCAGGGGCTGGCCAAGGGCGTCGCCGTCGGGAGCAACGCCGTCACCTTCGCCATCTGGGCCTTCATAACTTGGTACGGCAGCCGGGTTGCCATGCACCACGGTGTCAAGGGTGGCCATATCTTCGCTGTTGGCACTGCAATCGTCAGAGGAGGCCTGTAATACTCTCTCTCTCTCTCTCTCTCTCTCTCTCTCTCTCTCTCTCTCTCTCTTCTCCACCACGATCTCACCATACTCATTACTCACTCTACCTCTGCTCACCATACTCACCATCTAATTGGAAACAGGGCATTCGGATCTGGGCTCTCCAACATCAAGTACTTCTCAGAGGCGAGCTCGGCCGGAGAGAGGATTCTAAAAGTGATGAAAAGAATACCGAGAATTGATTCAGACAGCACAGAGGGCATAGTAATGGAGAATATCTCCGGCGATGTGGAGTTCAGATCGGTGGAATTTGCTTACCCTTCACGTCCCGATAGCATCATACTGAATGACTTCAACCTGAAGGTTGCGGCAGGAACTACAGTGGCTTTGGTTGGTGGCAGTGGATCGGGGAAGTCAACAGTCATCGCACTGATGGAGAGATTCTACGATCCACGACGGGGTGAGGTTTTGCTTGATGGAATTGACATAAGGAGCCTTAGACTCAAATGGTTGAGGTCACAGATAGGATTGGTAAGCCAAGAGCCAACCTTGTTTGCCACCTCCATAAAGGAGAACATATTGTTTGGCAAGGAAGAAGCAACCATGGAAGAGGTGGTGGCAGCTGCCAAGGCCTCTAATGCCCACAACTTCATCTCTCAGCTGCCCCAGGGATATGACACGAAGGTAATATTGTCTTCTAATGCTATATTTCCTGTCATTACAACGTGACATGTCAAATGCTTGTGTGTTACAAGAACTTAGTAAGGAACTACTCTGCAGGTAGGAGAAAGAGGCATTCAGATGTCAGGAGGTCAGAAGCAGCGGATAGCGATCGCAAGGGCTGTGCTGAAGTCGCCAAAGATTCTGCTTCTTGACGAAGCCACAAGTGCATTGGACTCGGAGTCGGAGCGGATCGTCCAAGAAGCACTCGACCTGGCGTCGGTTGGCCGGACCACCATCGTCGTAGCCCACCGCTTGTCCACGATCCGGAACGCCGACGCGATCGCTGTGGTGCAGGCCGGCCGAGTCATGGAGCTCGGCTCCCACGACGACCTCATTCGCGATGAAGACGGACTCTATTCATCCCTCGTTCGCCTCCAGCAGACGACGAGAGCAACAGTGGGCGAGGACTCCAGCTCATCGTCGGTAGCACCGGTAGCCTCCTCTCTGCTCTGTGACCGCAAGAGCCGTAGCTTCTCAGTTTGCAGCAGATCCAACTCTGCTACCTCTTCAAGGCACCAAGAAGCGCACGATGAGCTCGAGGCGATTGCTCGCCCGGTTCCTTCCCTGCGGAGGCTGCTGCTGCTGAACGCGCCAGAGTGGCGGCAGGCGGTGATGGGGAGCCTGGGCGCGGTGGCTTTCGGCGCCGTGCAGCCGCTGTACTCCTTCGTGATGGGGAGCATGATATCCATGTTCTTTCTAACGGATCATGAGCAGATCAAATCGAACACGACGACGTACTGCCTCGTCTTCGTCGCCCTGTCGGTCCTCTCCTTCTTGGTCAACATTCTGCTGCACTACAACTTCGGGGCCATGGGGGAGTATCTGACGAAGCGGGTGAGAGAGAGGATGCTCTCCAAGATCCTCACTTTCGAGGTCGGGTGGTTCGATCGGGACGAGAACTGCACCGGCGCCGTTTGCTCTCGGCTCGCCAACGATGCCAATGTGGTCGGTGGTCTTCTCCATCGATAGCAATTCTTGATGTTCAAATCTCAGTATCACTTCACTGTCGTTCTCCTGTTGCAGGTGAGGATGTTGGTGGGTGATCGGATGTCATTGATCATTCAGACAGTCTCTGCTGTCACCATCGCATGGACGATGGGCCTTGCCATCGCATGGAAGCTGGGCCTCGTCTTGATCGCCATCCAACCCCTGATAATAGTCTGCTACTACTGCCGCAAGGTCATCCTTCAGAGCATGTCCAAGAAGGCCAGGGCGTCCCAGTCCGAGAGCAGCAAGGTTGCGACCGAGGCCGTCGCAAACGTGCGAACCATCACTGCCTTCTCGTCGCAGGACCGGATCATCCACCTGTTCGAGAGAACCCAAGACAGGCCGCGGCAGAAAAGCGTTTGGCAGTCGTGCGTGGCCGGCATCGTCCTCGGCCTCTCCGAGGCTCTCATGAGGTGCAGCTGGTCCCTGGCCTTTTGGTACGGCGGCAGGCTGATGTTTCATGGCCACATCACCGCCAAGGCTCTGTTTCAGAACGTGCTGATCCTAATAAGCACAGGCCGCGTCATCGCCGAGGGTGGAAGCATGACTTCCGACCTCGCCAAGGGAGCAGATGGAGTCAGCTCGGTGTTCGCAGTGCTGGATCGGTGTACCCACATCGATCCCGAGGACGACAGAGGTTATCGCCCGAAGAAGCTAGCCGGCGAAATCGACATCAATGGGGTTGACTTCGCATACCCGTCGCGGCCAGACGTGTTCATTTTTAGAGACTTCTCCCTCGCCATCGAGGCGGGTAAGACGACGGCATTGGTGGGTCAAAGCGGCTCCGGGAAATCAACCGTCATCGGGCTCATCGAGCGCTTCTACGATCCGCTGAAGGGGGAAGTGAGGATCGACGGCAGGGACGTGAAGTCGTATCACTTGCGGTCACTGAGGAAGCACATCGGGTTGGTGGGACAAGAGCCGACTCTGTTCGCCGGCACCGTGCGCGACAACATAGCCTACGGCACGGAGGGGGCGACGGAGGGCGAGATCGAGGAGGCAGCGAGGACGGCCAACGCCCACGACTTCATCAGCTGCCTCAAGGACGGCTACGACACGTGTTGCGGCGACAGGGGAGCGCAGCTCTCCGGGGGCCAGAAGCAGCGGATCGCGATCGCGAGGGCGGTATTGAAGAACCCGGCGGTGCTGCTGCTGGACGAGGCGACGAGCGCTCTGGATAGCCAGTCGGAGAAGGTGGTGCAGGCAGCGCTAGAGAGGGTGATGGTGGGGAGGACGTGCGTGGTGGTGGCGCACCGGCTGAGTACCGTGCGCTGCTGCCACCTCATTGCTGTGCTGGAGAAGGGATCGGTGGTGGAGAAAGGGACCCATGAATCACTTCTGGCCAAGGGGCCCGCAGGATCTTACTATGGTTTGGTCAGCCTCCGGTCTCACTGAGCTCGGACACCCAACGTGACTTCTTGGTTGCAGACTTATCATCCGTAAAGTTTCACCGTCTTCTACCATTTATTTTTAGATTTAAATTTCATGTGTTGTCATATGCCTGGAATTAAGAACATTCAATGTATTATTGATATCTTGTTGATGAGGATAGTAATTATGATAAGACTCGGCTGACGTCAGATGACGCCTCACGCAACAGCACTTGGTCAATGCAGATCGGAACGCCGACCAAGGCGCATTAACATCCTACCAAAGCTTAATTCTTTATGTCACGCCAACACAAAGTCAGACGCTACCAGCCTGCCCCTTGCAAGCGAGCAGCTCAGGAAGCAGTATGCTTCCCTATAAATACCCTCTCGTTCATTAGAAGGGGGGGGGGGGAGAGAGACAGACACACAAAAATACTTCTTCATCTGAAACCCCCTCCACATCTGCTAACTTGATCATCGGAGGGGTCGGGCCGAGCGCCTCGGCCCGACCTTTGTGCAGGTGCGAAGCCGAAGGTCCCCTCCGGACGCGCAGGCGAGGAGTTCCTGCCCGGAGGAGACGGCTACACCGTCCCGATCGGACACCGCACTCGACCGCCTCAGCGGGCTCGAGGAACGCCCCAGGGAGATCCCCGTCGTCCGGACCCGAACCAAGCCGCGTCGGCCCCGAGGCCACGGCTCAAAGTTGTTTACCACAATAGTTTGGCGCTAGAGGAAGGACCCGGAATGTCGGGTGACTGCCCACTTGAGCTGTGTCCCTCGGTCGTAGACTGCCCGAGTTCTGCCTCAGGACGACCTGCCCGCCTACGTCGTGCTCCTCGGCCGCATGTTGCCCGAGACCACACCTGCGCGGCCAGCCCGCTTGCGTCGTGCTCCTCGGCTCCATGCTCCCCGAGACACACCTGCACGGCCTGCCCGCCTGCATCGTGCTCCTCAGCTCCTCGGCCCCATGCTCCCCGAGACAGACCTGCGCGGCCAGCCCGCCTGCGTCGTGCTCCTCGGCTCCTCGGCCCCATGCGCCCCGAGACACACCTACGCGGCCAGCCCGCCTGCGTCGTGCTACTCGGCCCCATGCGCCCCAAGACACACCTGCGCGGCCAGCCCGCCTGCATCGTGCTCCTCGGCTCCATGCTCCCCGAGACCACACCTGCGCGGCCTGCACGATGCGCTCTTCGAGACCACACCTACGCGGCCAGCCCGCCTGCGTTGTGCTCCTCGGCTCCATGCTCCCCGAGACACACCTGCGCGGCCAACATGCCTGCGTCGTGCTCCTCGGTCCCATGCGCCACGAGACACACCTACGTGGCCAGCCCGCCTGCGTCGTCCTCCTCGACTCCTTGGCCCCATGCGCCCCGAGACACACCTGCGCGGCCAGCCCGCTTGCGTCGTGCTCCTCGGCTCCTCGGCCCCATGCGCCCCGAGATACACCTGCGCGGCTAGCCCGCCTACGTCGTGCTCCTCGGCTCCTTGGCTCCTCGGCCCCATGCTTCCCGAGACACACCTGCACGGCCAGCCTGCTTGCATCGTCCTCCTCGGCCTCATGGTCCCTGAGACCACACCTGCGCGGCCAACCTGCCTGCGTCGTCCTCCTCGGCTCCATGCTCCCTGAGGTCACACCATGCGTCTGCCTGCCCTACTAAGTGTGCTCGTCGGTCGCACACTACCTGGGTCACCGCTGCACACCCGACCCTTCTTAGTTGCTAAACTCCACGATTCCCACACCTTCGGCAAGGCGGCCGGCTGGGACAGTTTCTCAAAGCCGAAGCCATGCCTCGGACCCCCCCTTTTACGGCACGACTTCCTTCGGGGGGGGGGGGGAATATGATGAGGATAGTAATTATGATAAGACTCGGCTGACGTCAGATGACGCCTCACACAACAGCACCTGGTCAATGCAGATCGGAACGCCGACCGAGGTGCATTAACATCCTGCCAAAGCTCAATTCTTCACGCCATGCCAACACAAAGTCAGACGCTACCAGCCTGCCCCCTATAAACGGGTAGCTCAGGAAGTAGTATGCTTCCCTATAAATACCCTCCGTTCATTAAAAAGGGGGGGAGAGACAGACACATAAAAATACTTCTTCATATGTAACCCTCTCCACATCTGCTAACTTGATCGTCGAAGGGGTCGGGCTGAGCGCCTCGGCCCGACCTTTGTGCAGGTGCGAAGCCGAAGGTCCCCTCCGGACGCGCAGGCGAGGAGTTCCTGCCCGGAGGAGACGGCTACACCGTCCCGATCGGACACCACACCCGACCGCCTCAGCAGGCTCAAGGAACGCCCTAGGGAGATCCCCGTCGTCCAGATCGGAATCGAGCCGCGTCGGCCCCGAGGCCACGGCTCAAAGTTGTTTCCCACGACAATTGTTTTCCAATAAACCAAAATTTTAAGACTTATTTCATATTAATTTCATGATTAATATTGAGATACTCATGAGATAATTATATTCCATTGGAAAGTTTCAATGAGTCTAGAGAAATTCAAAATGTTTTACATAGTTCAGATTGAAGTAATTTAAAGAAAGTTGTTTTAATTCTCGGTACAAAATTAATTATGACTACTCTACTCGGCGAAGAAAAAAAGTTTTTTTTTTTTTGGAGTTCCTTTGTGATTTTCAATTATTCTTCTATAAGTATATGATTAATATTTTTATTTTGATACTAAAAATAATAAAGAATAAATACCTTAAAAAAGGTTTTTTCACAACATACTATCATGTCTTATAAGACTTAAAAGGTATAATGTTATTAGAATACTAGTTACTCGCACGTATGTCATACTTCTTGGTTCGTATTTCAAGACGGGTCAGATGGGGAGCCCACTGGCCGATGGTTAGGTCGCACGTGTACCCCATGGGGCACACCGACGGCATGTGTCATGTCCTCGATCGCATCGATGGTATCCCCTCGAATGAACGATCCGTCCGGGCTTCGACTGTCGATGCAGCCCGCATCGATCCACACCCCGAGCCGAGCGACGGACCGGCTAATCACCGTTCCACATCCGATCAAGGTGCATCACTGGAGGTATTATTTAGAAAAGAAAAGAGAAGAAACATGAGTATGTCGCTGGAGGTATTTTTTATTTTGAAATTCTAGAAATACGTGATGTTTCTTAAAAAAAAAATCTGAAAAGATAGTTTTTTTTTTTTGAAAATTCATCCTATAAACTTCACTAAATAATATTGATAAAAAGACCAATTAAATTTCCACATCCTAAGGAGGAACGTTAGTAATATAGAATTATAAAACGCCGCGTGACCTGACGACGACAGACAAACTACGGAATCTGCTGCCAACGAACAGATTTCTCGATTGCAAATTGATCATGTCTAATTTGCAATTAGACATCAAAATTGACGGTTAGATATTGCAATTAGACATCAAATTGATCATGCCGGACCGTAGGATGTTCAGGAAATCAAAATTGACGGTCAGATATTGCGGGTGAATGTTTGGACGTAAAATTCATTTATAGAACTTAGATAATTATGATTGGTAGTTCAACTGTGGCCGTTAGATGGTATGTGTAGACTCACACATCCCTAGTTCCCCTCCGTTTCCGTTTCCCCCACCCACCGCCTTCCCTCCTTTCCTCTCTGCCCGCGGATCTCGCTCCCGTCTTCCTCCATGGCTGCCGCCGCCGCCCGCCGAGTCTCCTGCTCCTTGTTGCGTCGCGACCACCGCCACCTTCTTCCCCTCCTCCGTCCCTTCGCTTCCTCCGCTGGCGGCCAACCCCAGCTCACCGTCGAGACAAGCGTCCCCTTCACGGGCCATAAGATCGATCCTCCCTCGCGCTCCGTCGACACCAACCCCTCCGAGCTACTATCCTTCTTCCGGGAGATGTCCCTGATGCGCCGAATGGAGATCGCCGCCGACTCCCTCTACAAGTCCAAGCTCATCCGCGGCTTCTGCCACCTCTACGATGGGCAGGAGGCCGTTGCCATCGGCCTCGAGGCGTCCATCACCAAGAAGGACGCCATCATCACCGCCTACCGCGACCACTGTATCTATCTTGCCCGTGGCGGTTCCCTCGTCGAGTCCTTCGCCGAGCTCATGGGCCGCCGCGCCGGGTGCTCCAAAGGGAAGGGCGGGTCGATGCACTTCTACAAGAAGGAATCCGGATTCTTTGGGGGCCATGGGATCGTGGGCGCGCAGGTGCCACTGGGGTGCGGCCTCGCCTTCGCCCAGAGGTACCTCAAGGAGGGGACTGTGACCTTTGCGCTATATGGCGATGGGGCTGCTAACCAAGGGCAGCTGTTTGAGGCCCTTAACATCTCTGCACTTTGGGATTTGCCAGTCATTTTGGTCTGCGAGAATAATCATTGTGAGTACAAGAGGGCTGGGATGCAAAAGGAGGTAAAAAGAAGATTTCCCGTCTGTTGGATTTATCTAATGTGTTTCTTGGTGTTTGTTGTTTTGCAGATGGTATGGGGACAGCTGAATGGCGGGCTGCAAAGAGTCCTGCCTACTACAAACGTGGGGATTATGTCCCTGGTTTGAAGGTGAGACAGATGGAATCCTTTTTCCATTTTGTTGTTGATCTATGCCTTTGGATGTTGGAAAATACTTGACTCTGTTGCTAGGTCCATATGTTCTTCTACTGTTTTAATTCATTTGTCCAAACTAAAACAGTAAAATTGGTGTTGAATTTTACAAAATCATCGATTGAATAGAAGATGATGTTATAGAAAGCTTGAATTCTTTAGCCTTATGCTTGGGTGATTCTACTTTTATAACTCATGAACTACTAACGTTGTGGAGAACTAGCATCATCTCTTACTCTTTTATCATATTTGGTAGTAGAACAGTGTGCTGCAACTTGTAGGTTCTTTCGCTATGAAATGATTTTGCTTAATGGAATGTCAGGATAAGGACATGAGCTGGTGTGGTGAATGCCAAGTTGTTTATAACTGACATGTAAAATTATCCAATTAGGAATTAGATCAACGATGTGGCGATTACTATGTGGGTTGAAATGGAAGACATGAAACAAGCCATAGTGTCTCTTTAGGGGCAAATGAAGGTCCATCGAGAAAATGTATACAAGTGCATGCACAAAGAGGCATCAATTTGTAGATAAACTAGATATCTGAATTTTTTGGTGGCAAAAGTAAGTTTTTTATTTTTTTTGTGAACAGTTAGAAGTCTACTGGGTATATCATCTACACTGACATAATTTTGATATTTTGTGTGATATATAATTCTAAACTTTGAGGAGGAGATGTAGAAACCAAGTATCTGACAATTGAGTCTAATATAAATGGTATTTTGTCTCATTAGTATCATGATTTCAAATGGTATCACTTACTCAGATCATACAATTTTTGATGCTATAACATGAATTTTTTATCTCTCATAGCTAGTAACAGTTATATATTCTCAAAACATAGAAGTAGTTCCAGTGTCTCCTGTATTTGATGATTGGAAGTAGACCTTCTAGAAACTTTTCTCTTCTTAGAGAAATAACTATGACTCTCTGCTTTATTTTAGCACACTGGGCATGTTTGGTTTCCCTTATTTAATTATGGAATGGGAGATGTTGCATCCATAATTCTGATATAAATTGTTCCATAGACAAAATACATAGGATACAGAGAGTGCACAGTGAGGAAGGCAGGGGACCAGAGGAGGAAAAGACATGGTCGGAAGTATAAAGAATCTCAACAACAGTAGAAAAAGAGGAATATCATGGCCATGCCATAAATCAGAAGTTTCATCAAGAAAATCTCATATAACTCATTATCTTCCCCAAGACTTCTGTCTAGAGAATCTCATAACTATTTTTTTGCTGAGTTGTTGTCACATTTGGCTCATTGAAATTTGTTTGTTTTGGACAACAACAGATTTGTTACTTGAACTGCCCAAAATTTAGAAAATATGAAAACCTAATATCCGTAATTTTTGATAAAAAATAATTCCAAATATAAATGGAAAATTCTCTGATGCTCAAGATTAAATAATGCCAACAAAGGTAATTGGGAAAAATACATAAAAATTGGAAAACTTGAACCTAACACTTCTAGATTCGAAGAAAACCTAAATAACTCAGTTTTGAAATTTGGGCTTAGATTGATCTTCATCAATAAATAAAAAGAAGGGATGATTAGGAGAGTGGGGGAGGGGGGTATTCTAATTCTGGTTAAATGATTGGAGACATCAAGTTGTTAAAAGGAATGACTTAATAAGGACATGTTATTATAATGAACACATAAACAACTATGTAAAGTAGAGATCTCTACGACGTACCTAAATTAAAATACTTGAAGTTGTTCTAGGTCAATAGGATCTTATTTATGTGCTTCATCTAAAAAATCATTTGCATCATGAGAGCTGCTCTTAACAATTGTATGTATGACAATGTATATCATTTTGTTATATTGCTCAATCAGCCACCTCTTCCAGTGCATACTGACACTTACCTTTTCCAGAGTTCTTTAGCTTAAGATATTTGATCTACAGAATATTCTCTTTTACTTATATCCTGAGGTTACTTTTTTTTGCTCTTTAGAAGCTTTTCGAGAAAGTTGACATCACGATATTTAATTTTGAAATTTTATGTAAAAAATATTGTGCATATTCTCATCATGCTGTACAAATTTCTGTGCTAACTTTTTATCATTGGTGAACTTTCATCATAAGCAAGTATAATGTGTAAAACTTTTGTTCATTGATGATTATTGGTTGTGAAAAACATTCACGATTTTAGTAATTTTTTAACCATGTGTTTCCACGGTTGCAAATGAGATTATAAGAAATGTTTAAAATTCTCAGCCTTCATATTTATTTTTTTCAATTTTCTCTTATTTCTCTTTTGTTGGTTGGGATGATTGGGAGGGTGGGAAACCTTTATTATGTATGTTAATGATTGTTGGTGTATGGAAGGTCTTGCATATTATTCAGGTAGGCCATGATGCAGAACACAACATTGTGATTACAGACTAGGCAATTGAGTATGATTGAGCACACCAGCTATCATAGCACGTAATATTGTGCCTTCTAGTCCCCATGATGGTCCAGGATTATTGCACTAAAATCCTTGCACACTACATGGATACTTTGCATGTTGAAGTCCCTATGGATGATTTGAGTACAATTCTAAAATCTGCAAAATATGCTTTACTAATAATCAGGTTACCAACTGTCTTAGCAGCTGCAGAAGGAAAAGGTAAATTTGGTGTTTGATATAAATGTAGTGTTGTTAGGCTTCAAATGAAGAGTACATTATTTGAAAATTAAGTGGTTTGAAATTATATTACATTATTCTAATATGATGCTTGTCTGGACAGGTAGATGGAATGGATGTTCTTGCTGTGAAGCAGGCATGCAAATTTGCAAAAGAGTATGCCTTGCAAAATGGACCCATCGTGAGTACCATCTTTTTGAACCTCACTCCCAATCAGCTAGAAGTTTGTCACATGTTTACAGGTTTAAGAATGTTTGCACCTATAACTTATAAGCATATTTTTCAACTTTAAGTTGGACCCTTTGATCTTCGGAGAATGATTGGCTGAATATCTGAAGGCAGTTGCATGCTAATGTTACATTTAAGGACATTAAAAAGGTGGATGCTACAACTTCTAGGTGTATGGAACTGCAATATTTTTTTATTTACATATTATACTTTGATCTTCATGTGTGACACTTGAAACTATAAACAATCGATATAATTTTTATTTACATATTATAATCTTCATGTGTGACACTTGAAACTATGAACAATCGATACTTGACTGTTTTTGTTTTATGAAGCTGGTCTGATGTTTTTCATTATCCATGGTGCATACATATGTTCCTGCTGTTCTGCTACTATATTTGTGGATATTTTCCTTGTGATTGAATTTTGTAACTAGACAAATTAGTTATATGTGGATATAGATTATAGGCATAAACAAACTAAATAATTATGATAAAACAAGGTTTGTTGCTATGAATAATGAAGATAAATTAAATTCTCTGGAAAAGTTCTAGTTGATAGATCTATCACTCTTTAGGTTCAGCAACATAGAGTGTTCTATTTTCTTTATGTATTAATATCCATGGATGGTATGGGTAGGGTTACCACGATAAACTGTGCAATTACCTGTGCAAGTTTGAATTCATACGTTTATCTGCTTTTTTATCATGTCTGGAAGTTTATACAATGTACTTTGGTATCACTTGTAATTTTGTCTAGATATGTTAAAGATTGAACAGCAGAGAATTTTTCACACTTAAGATCTTGATAAAGAACAATTCTTTTTACCAAGATCTGCGCCATCTAAAGCCCCTTTGAGGAAGAGTTCCACATTTGTCTATTTTGCACTTTGCAGAGTCATTGACATGTATTATTTCAACCCTGCTAGTAGAACAAACATGTGATATCCTTTTTTTCCAGGTAAATTTGATTTTTTTTGCGCATGAAGTTCAGTTGGCTATGTATATATACTTTATGATTAATGTATCTTAGGCATAAAGTTGCCTTGATTGATAACCATTGGATGATTAGAGGGCATGTGTTGTTTCATAGCATTAGCAGTTAGCAAACATTGCTTCTACAAGAACATGTTTCATAAGGCAATGTGTTGTATCATAGAGATCTTGAAGGTTTATGCGTAATTTAATATTAATCAAGGAGCTGATGTTTTCTTATATATTGTTTCATTGTGCAGATTCTTGAGATGGACACTTACAGGTACCATGGTCATTCCATGTCAGATCCTGGGAGCACTTATCGCACTCGTGATGAGATTACTGGTGTGAGACAGGTTAGTCGGATTTGGGCCACACTCGTGCAAGTTTCTAACTTACCATAACTTATGTCGGTAACACTTGTAGGAGCGTGATCCTATTGAAAGAGTTAGGAAGCTCATAGTCTCCTATGAGCTAGCCACTGCCTCTGAGCTTAAGGTGTGTGCATATATCCCTACAATATCCTCAAGGAACTTCTACACTAGTTAGAAGTTGGTCATACTTTCTCTTCACTGGAGTCTTCATCGTCTTTTTCTCGCAAATGTTTGTGCAGGACTTCGAGAAAGAAGTTAGGAAGGAAGTAGATGAGGCCATTGCTCAGGCAAAGGTGCTTAATATACTGAAAGTTAGCTATAGCATTCAGCTCGATTAAATTAGCATTTGCCCTCTGATCATCATATCCTCTTGCTTTAATTTTCAGGAAAGTCCAATGCCTGATCCTTCTGAGCTATTCACCAACGTATACGTAAAAGGTTTCGGCGTGGAGGTAAGCAAACCAGGAGGCATCAGTGATCCAAAATTAATCCTATCGATGCAGCTAGTGCTTCATGATCTCTTTGAGAAGTTCATTATGGCTCAAATCCAACCATGCCAACTTGGTTACATGCATATAGCCAATCTCGACACTGCTATTCTTGGCCGTGGTTGAAATAAATCGTTTTTCTTCTTCTTACAGGCATTCGGTGCAGATAGGAAAGAGGTGAAGGCTGTTCTTCCATGAAGAAAGCGTCCCTGAAACAGATAAAGATTTCGTGGTCATGAGAACTCTAGAAAGCATGAGAATGAAAGATTAATGTGATAAACAAGATTCCAGGACACGTGTGCTGCATGGTGGCCATCTGTATCTTTTTCTTTGTATCTTCCTTGTAATAGTGATGGCTGATCAGTGGTTAACTAAAAATTACGGGGATCTATAAGTAATACAACTTTTAGAAAAGATTATTCGCACCTCATGTTTATGTTAGACTACAAATTGTTGAGATGGCTGCAATAAATTAGATGATGGATATCTGTATTTATTTAATTTGAGAATAATTAGATAAAACGAGGACTGATCAATAAGTAACTCTAACGCCTACCGGCCTGCATGTAAAAAATCCTGAAATAATGTTCTTTTTATATTTCGTGGGCTTTTGTTTTTCTTTTTATTAAGAAACAAATATGACGTAAAAATAAGAAACAGTCGGAAGAAGTCGGAGAAAAAGCAGAAAGCAACGGCGCGCCTTCGCCTCGTCCAAAGACATTTTGGAGGCCGCTATGGCGACACGAATCGCCTCCCATTCCACCCGATGAAACCCATTCTACTTTAAGGAGAGAAGAAGAAAAGAGAGATCGAGAGAAGGACCGCGCAATGGCGTGCCGAGCTGCTCTTCCCCGCGTTGCTTTCCGGGCTCCGATTTCGGCTTCTCCTCCCGCTTCCTCCTTTCCGTCCCAAATCTCACGTTCCGCCTTCCCTCCCCGCCGTGGTAACAATTCCGATCGTGATATGTTCTCTTCTGTCGTTTGATGGTCGTTTGGATCTCGTCGAGATGTCGGTCATTTCTTGGACACTTGGTTTGTTTCCTTTGATTACACTTGGTTGAAATCATAGACGGTGAATGCTAGCAAGCATTTCTCCCTGTCGATTTCAGTGCGACAGTACTGTCAATTCTTCATTCGTTCACATGAAGCTTTCGCGGACATGTTGTCTGCTCTCGACTTTGGGAAGAGGTGCGAAATTTTAGAGGCCTCAGGGCATCATTCGTTTGGAGTGATCTTTTGGACTTCATAGTCCATTCTTGTTGTGTTTCAAGGCCGTTGCTTAAATTGAATGTTCCTGTTGCAGTCATGTTGATATGTGGTGAATGACATGTGCTCAGGGTTCCTTTCTTTTAAAAGCTATTCTGCTATCATTCTAATGAGTGTTATTGTTCGAGAAATCATGAAATTGAGAGTTCTTCCCCCACCTTGGTAGCATGGTAGGTTCGTCATTCCAATGTTGGATAGACCACCTCTTCCATTTTGGATTGCCCATTTGGATGATAAAGCCAGTAACATTTAAGATGAATATATTTAGTCACATCAGTTTCACTCATCATGGTTATTATCCCCACATTGATAGGGGCCTCAATGTGCGGGCCCACCCTTTTTTACTTAAACTATCATCAAAAGTAGCTGATATTCATATGTTGCAAATATCAAAACTAAATCTCAATAATCTTTGTAAAGAATGCAATTAAGTGGACATGCAAGTTAACCTAGAAGAGATATAACTAACAAACTGTTAACTTATCTCCCATGCCAAACAAAATTATCTGTTTGTTTCAGGAACAATAGATATGAAGATATGAGGCAAGCTTCTGATCATGTATACTTAATGACTTCAGCACCTGTCCCAAAAAAATACTAGCCTACCAGTTCTATTTGTGATGTGTTGGTTTGAATATTTATCATAATTCTTTAATATTTTGATTTTTTAATAACAAAGGATTTCTCTTCTTACATGGGTAAGACTAATGCAGACAAATCATCCTTAGATGATCTATCTATAGGAGCATCATGCAATAGGTTGTGCTTATCTCCTACAGATATAAGGTCCACATTATCAATGTTGCACTAACTGAAAACTGGCTTTATGTAGATTATCTTTAAGCAAATATTTTAGATAGATATATGATGATATGTACATGGATAATGAAAATTTTAAGTTGTGACAGATCATTAGGTGCAGTTTCTTGATGGCCTCGGCAATTTGTTTCTAGTATTGTGGATTAGGAGTAGGAAGCTACTGAGAAGCTTGTTCTTAAAATAGTCATTACAATCTAAATATCAGTGCCCTAGTTTAGCCTTAGTCTATCGTGTGGTAGTTTATGTAGATAATTTTGCTATGAGAATCTGAGTGTCAAACTTTTATGGGTTATGTTTGTGATAAGTACATAAACTCTTACCATATAGCTGTATATTTCATGGAAGTTTTTGTTATTTGGTCTTTAAAATTGATGATCTTATTGTTTCATGTTTTCTGAACTCTTATCTTATAGCTATGTTTCTTGAAAGCTTTTGTTAGTTTTCTTTGAAATTGTTGAACTTATTTTTTCATGTTTTCTGTTAAAGACTAATGAATATATAGCTTAGTCAACTCTTCCAATAGTTTTCAGATACAGGGTTCATTCAGAGGCCAAGTTGGGAACTGTGACTCAAGTAAAGGAGGACGCCTGTCCTTCTAACACATGGAAGATCAAAATACTTTATGATGGAGATTGCCCACTTTGTATGCGTGAGGTCTACTTATCCTTGTTGACACACATGATATTATTTTTACCCGCAAATCCACAAGATGTGGGAGTTATGTCAACTTTTAACAACTTGCAATTTAATGGTGAACATAATCATTTATTTGCTTCATTTTTCAGGTTAATTTTCTCAGGGAAAGGAATAGATCATATGGAGCCATAAATTTTGTTGACATAAGCTCAAAAGATTACTCTCCTGAGGAGAACCAGGGTCTTGACTATGAAACTGTATGTCATTATTATTGTATGATATTCTGTTTACAGAATACTGTGCTTCATCAGTATTTTCTTAATACTTCCAAGAGTTTGATAATGAATATGAATGATGAAAAATGATTGCAATTGCAGGTCAACCTGAGATGACAATGGAAAAACTGTCTTGTGTCTGTTGAAATGATGATTCTACTTTTTCTCCCAATTCCAATGTGGAATGCATATATGAAGTCTCTATAGTTCATAGTCTAGTGCTCGATGATGTTAGCATCAGCAGTTATAGTACTTTTGCCACCTATAGTGCATTCGGATTTTTGTTTGTTTGTTTTGGTGACATTTTTATATATGCAGAAGGTTGACGTTCACTGTTGATCTCTTGCCTTTTATTGAGGTTCTTTGACAAGTTATCTTGCATTTGTTTCAACTTTCATCGATTCAGAATTATACTTGTTATAAATATTATGGTTGAATATTTGACAATTGAATATATAGCTCAACTAAAATATTTGAGATAGACTGCGATCTATCAGATGGCTGAGTAGCATCAATCTTATACTGGGGTGCCTAGATAAATAAAACAAGTAAGAGTAAGGAGGATAGCTGAAATTTTGCCTTCTTGCCTGCATCTTCATGATGTAGATGTTGGAAAGTTAGATATCACTTATCCTCTTATCTTTCTAGATGATTTAAACAAAAGTTTTGATTTAATGACTGTAGAAAAACTATAGCTTGTTTAAATTCATGGTTTCAAAGATATTGCTGCTTACTTGTTTAAGTTTAAAATTTGTTGATGTTAATAATCATGATTTTTCCATGGTCTCTGAACCACCATTTCATGAAAGTTCAATGCAGTAATCTGCGTATCCATAGTCATAAATATGGATTTTGTTCAGTTGTCCAGAGCACATGAGATTAGTGAATAACATTTATGTTTTTAGGCTGTAATGAAACACTAATTGTATTATAGTCGAGAAGTTTGTTGATATAAGAATTGCACAGTAAGCTAAAGTTCTGAAATAGGATGATTTGATTTTCTTTTACATTTCTGAAAATCATATTACAAAGTTTGAAATCTTAACATGTTGTAGAAATAATCAGTACACGAGGCATGATAAGAGAAATTAAATATGAAGTTTATGTGTAGCATATATTATGTCCTTCCCCTTTATTGAATACAATTGTCTGTTCATGTAGGTGATGGGAAGGATCCATGCAATTCAATCCGATGGCACTGTACTTAGAGATGTCGAAGTATGTCATAGTCAAACTACAATAAAGTTGTATAAGCTTCATTCAATTAGGATCTTAATAGCTGTTGGTTCTACTGTAAAGTAAAATTTAACTTTTAGCTTTCTAATTTTCTGGCTAGATATATCGATAATTGATATTGATGTCCTTGATAATTGCTTTGTCCATATATAAATTCTTTGATGCGTTATGTCCTACAAAAAAGAGCATTATTATAGACTTTGTCATTTTTGCTTCGACACAGGTTTTTTTTTTCAAATGTTATAATTGCAGGCATGCTTGCCAAAGAGACACTTGGAGTTGATTTATTTTCATAGATAAGATGCAGGTGCATTGCCAACTACTTCTGAATGAAAAATTCAGATGCTACATAGGTTGCTTATCCATGATTCTGCTGGCATAGTCCTAAAACATGCAGAAACAATTATACAAGACTGGTGAATACTGATATGATATTGATTTTAATATCTTTTGTGGAGAAGACAAAAGTTGTGGTAGTTGAGTCACTTTTACCAATAAAGCGTGCTGATGACATGCTCATGGTCATCGTATTAAGTGCACCTATATTTACATAGAACGGTAGAAGTATAAGAGTCACAATTTTCACTGCTAAATCAATGCAACCAGCAATTATTCAAATGCTTTTATCTAGTATTCATGGAGAGGATACTTATATCTTGTTTCCTGGTCATAGACTGAGTAAAATATCACCTTAAAACTTGTGAATAGAGTTCTTTGGTCACAGAGAAAACAAGCATAAGCACTTATTTTCTACAATGAAGTCAGCAACCAACCAAAAGTTGTACAGTATAGGGCACCACTGTGCTTTTTTTTTTTTTGTTGATAGAATCTATTTCAATAATTTTACCAAAGAGGTTGCATGTCAATCAAATGAAATTAGAGGCAAACATTTTATTTTGGGGATCTGCCGTTTAACTTTTAATGTGATTTTATTAATCTCAATAAGTGCTGCTTCTAATTTGAATGTTTGCTCACAGGCATTTCGAAGATTGTATGAGGAAGTTGGCTTAGGCTGGGTTTACGCTATAACAAAATATGAGCCTGTAAGTTTACTTCGATCCGAAACCATCCCTTCATTAATCGATGGGCTCAAGTTTTAGGAAGTGATGCTTCATACTGACTTTTGAGTGTGAATTTCCACATTAAAGTTGAATCTCCTTTGTCATGTTTTTAACATTGAATAAGAATTTCATTATGGGTTTTATGCCCCAAAACACTTCTTATCAGTATGCATATCCCTGGAAAAGTCACGTATGTTTTCATGTCTTTACTCTAAATTTTGGGTTTCATATTTACCAACTTTGAGTGTGAATTTCCACATTAAAGTTGAATCTCCTTTGTCATGTTTCTAAGTTATGTCATGTCATGTCTTCATACTGGCTTTGTGACTTTCCACATTTAAGTTGAATTTCCTTTGTCGTGTTTTTAACGTTGAATAAGAATTTCATTATGGGTTTTACACCCCAAAACACTTCTTATTTGTATACATATCCATGGAAAAGTCATGCTGATGCTGTCACGTCTTTGCTCAATAATATCCATTGAGTGCTCTTCTAAAGGATAAATATGCAGATCCATGGTAGATGAGATATTTTATTTGGAAACAAAAAGTTCTCAGAAATGCATATGCCAATTGAATGCTAAAGCCTTTGGATAATTAGAAAAAAAGCACCGTCTTATATAATTTAAATGATTCTTTAGTCTGATACTATTTGCTTTTGACATATATATATGTTATTAGTGTTGAATTTAATTTTTTAAGAATACAGTTGGTACCACTGCCCGTAGCTTGGGAAATCTTGGGTTGCAGATGTATTTGCTGTTGACTGCTGTACTACATCTGTTGTTTTAGCTATTTAAAGAGGTCCTACAAAACCAACTCTCAGGATTTCACCTTTATAAAATATTTTAAAAAGGAATCTGCAAGCTACAAGAAGATGGATGATAGATTTTAATGAACACGATGTATTTTGACATTGGTCAAAATCATGTATTTTTCAATTATACCTCTCTACCATATGTTTATATCAAGGGTGCTGTACATTTTTTTATTAAAGTTAATTTCAGATCATCATACATTCTTTCCTACTAATCTTTGGGTCTTCTTGCCCCATTTATATTTGTCTACTCTTCCTCCAGACATGAGCCTTGTTCTCTATTATTCAGACTATTTCACTAAAATTCAATCTTTGCTCTGCAATTTTGAGTTTTCTTTCATTTTCTATATTGTTTATCTTGCCATCAAAAGGCTTAACATCCCTTGCAGGTTATGTTATTTACTTGCCATGTTGCTCAATACTTTGATCCATCCGATGCAACATGTGCCATCTTATATTTTCATGAAGCAATTCTACTTTCTACATCTTACCAATTTCAGCATGAATATATGTTGAGGCTACAACAGCTAATCAACTCTAGCAGTTATCATGCTTTCTATGTTAAACCTCCTTTAGCTGCCTTCTTCATCCTTGGTTTACCATTCTCCTTTGGTTTCTCTGAAAGAATTTTACTCTGAGTGCAATTAACGTTTTATTTAAGCCTTAAGATTGTACCAAGGAATGAGTCTTATATCTAAAATTTTGAAGGTTTTGTCTAATTTGAGTATTTTTTTTCTTTCAGCCAATAACGATACATTGCTAATAGTGCTTAAATCAGTTAATTATGGGTCTAGCCGTTTATCTCACAGCAATGCATGTCTATATTGTTACTCCTTGTATTTTTTATGATTTAAATATATATTGGTCTTTGGTCATGCTTCAAGTATATATTATAGTTTTTTGGTTTTCGAAAGCATGCTAATACCATTTTCAACAAGATAAAATTATCTTTTCTGACATAACTATGTCGATGATACAGATGGCTACTGTAGCAAATGCAATCTATAGTGTTTGGGCCAAATATCGTCTGCAAATTACAGGTATTGTGGTTGACTAGCTGATCCATGACCTTTCAGTTTGTAGTCTATCTTGTATTCACTGGTTGTTGACATCAAATCCTAATAGCACATAGACAAATTGGTGGGCTGCCATGAAATTCAAATTTGCACAGAACAATTTATATCTAATCGCATTCCTTGTTTCTGCCTCCTTGATTGAAATTATATTGCCAGTTGTGACCTACCTCTGTCATCAATAACAAAGTTGAAGAAAAGCTGGGCAGTAAGCTTAGAGAAAGTTTTGTATTGAAATATATGAGATGCTCAAAGCTTATTGTATATCATGATTTTGTAAACTTATTTGGTTCATGAAACTAAGCCTCAAATCTAGCAAGTGATACTTATTAGCTTCTGATTATTAATTTGAATTTTAGAATTTGCAAATCTTGTTTCAGTTTACACTTGGTGATGTGCTATCCCTTTTGCAGGACGCCCTCCATTGGAAGACGTTATGGAGTTAAGAAGGAAAAATGTGGTGAGTGCAATTGTCAGTGTTACCTAGACATCTAAACTTATGCACAACCGTTTTCATCCATGTGGAATGAAACATAGTTTGATGCCAACAGTGGTCCATTATAAGAGTAGCAAAGTTATATGGCTTGCCTAGCCGACAAGCAAATAAGAAATTTTTTTGTTAAAGATAAATTTAAGAGAGGCACTTGTCTAATAACCTTGCTAGTTTGTCACCCAACTTGAACATGTTTGAGCTCCTGGTTGATTCATGCTGGTACCTACAGATCTAATGACCAACTGATATGTTGACCAGTCAATTCTGGCTAGCCTGATTTCATGTTGGTTGTACCACTTGGTACACCTACTGGACCAAATGTTTCAACTAATAAACATAAGACTTCGTTTTTCCCAATTCCCTGAAGGCAATGATTGTTCCCAGCCCCAAGTCCTTCCCGGCCTCCCCAAGATCATCTCCTCGATGCTTCATAAACCTTCAAGCAGCCCCCTCTTGATGTTTTCAACCTCTGCCATGATAATTAATGTCGATCTTGTGGAGCGGCTGACCATCACCTTCATGGCCTCTTGTCGTTTCCAAAGTTGCTTAGCCCCACTTTGTACTTTGGCTCCTTAGTGATTGCCTCAACCATGAGGTCATCCGAACCCACCTCATTGAGATCAATCAGCCTCTCTCGGTGGATCGCTCCACATCTTGAGGAGGTTGATCTTGTGGTGCAGCGACTGCCTCCTCCGGCACTGGGCCCATCTTGTCCCCACGGTCTCTGCAATCTCTAAAGTTGCCCAAATCCACTCCACCTCCTTGATGACTACTTTGACCACGAGGCTATCGACACAGCCTGTGCTCCCTCACCAAAATTGATGTGAGCCTCCCCTGGTGGCTCAAGAAGATCGTCTGCATCCCATTGTACTGATGATATGATCCAGAACCGCTACTACACCAATACGACTAACAATTGGTATTGGTACTAGATTGAAGTCTAAATCCTCAGTTCTGTTTTTCTTCTTTGAATTTGATATCACACAAATCACTCATCCCATCCTAGAAAAAAAGAATAATATTAAATGAACGTCTAGAATTCGGTAAGACATTTGTAATTATTTGTCATGTTGCAAGGGCTTCAGTATTTGGAGCTTGAAACATCTTCCACCATGTGTGTCTTTCTTCTTTTCTTTCTTGTGTTTACTTAAACGCTGGCTGCTTTATGGTTGAAAATTGTTCCTTTAATATGTAGTTATACTGCTGGCTCATGTTCTTTTTATCTCTTCTATGTCTATAAACTTAACTGTTGGCAAGAATTACAGTCCTCCTGTTCTTATATGTCTAAGTTTTGGTGGATTCAGGGTGAAACATGCAGCAACGACAAAGTCTGTAAGACGTGAGAGCATCTGCGAATATTAATCCCAAAACATTTCGCACGATTGGACATATAGGTTAAAGGTGCGGTGCAATCTGATTGCCTGTCTATGCAGTCATTCACCCTTTCACATATTATCTTTCAGAACGTCTTTTCTAATGGATATTTATATAAAAAGATTGGTGCATTTGAAAGTATGCCACATCAAAGGTGAACACTCTCATGTAATGAAGAGTTATATTTAGGATTAATGTGTCCAAGGAAGTATGTATCCGGGTTTAACTAGTTAAACACAGCCAGCAACATGGGCATCCTGTGAATGAAATCTGGGACATCACATATTAGCAAAGTGCTCATCAAACATGCTTATTGCATATTTGTGTTAGTGCATTTAGTTAATCTTTGTGTCTTTGTGCATGTTGTTCTTCCTTTAATTCGTGAGGACCATAGTCCTAATAATACCATGGATATTGTTCACCTTGATAATATACCATAATTGCTAGACTTTTTCTTCCTCCAGTTCTGAAGAACGAAAGAATAATTAATTAAAATGGATTTATGTATCCTCAAAACTGCTTTTTTTTTTCACTTGCACAGTTAAATAATTTTTAAAAAACATTAAATATCATGAAAGGTAGCAATTGTCATATTCTTTAGCTTCATTATAAGGTGGAAATTTGAGTCTGGTTATAGGATCCTCTCAATAGAAGGATTAAAGCATTTCACACTACAAAGATGTGCACAAACTTTATCCTTTAACTCTAGAAAGAATCAATGGTGTGAACTTGATTCCAATTTTGTTGAGGCAGAAGGCCATGAATATGTTTTCAGAAGCTTTACTTGACCTCCCTCGTGTGATCCTAAAGGTTCTTTGAAACCTTACACGCTTCATCATCTTCAACTTATATATACATGCGTGTGTGTACATACGTATGTCTACGCGTGTGTGCACATGCGTGAAACCATTCACTTCTCGATCTTCAACTTATATGCATATGTGTGCGTGCACGATCGTCACGCATGTACGTATACATATATGTGTTAGCATGTGTGCGTGTACGTCCATGTCTACATGTGTATGCGTGTGAATTGGGACGCTATTTGTGAAAGAAAGAAGGAAATTTTCACCATAGGAGTTGCTCGTTTCAATCAAAACCTGGAAATGCCCCAAAAATCAAATCCTCTAACCCTGACGATCCTTTTGAGTAAAGGAGGGAGAGAGGGAGACATCGGACAGGTTTGATGGCGAGTGATGCTGTCGGATCAAGATTCATGGCAACGTAGACATGACCCACGTCGCAAACATGGGTGATAGAAAATATCTTGATAGTCAATCTCGATGACGTGGGGGTGGTTATAGTCTGTTGGTCTCCGTGAACAATAATTCACATGAGATCGTTCGAACTTGTCCTCGTACAGACAATCTCAAAGGATTTTAAAATCGTTACAAAAGGTCTCCTAAGTCGATCAGGTATAAAAATCAACTCTTGACCTTGGCTCAAGGGTTACTGTTTTTAAAGAATATCTTACATCCCTTATATCTCTTGAGACTAACTTAAGTGTCGGAGGGTCGGATCGAAAAATTTCTATCAACGTTGGTCTTTGTATATGAACCTCCCGAGAGGCTAGACCCAATCTCGAAGCGACATCCAAATCACCTTAGATACCGGACTACCTCATATACCTCGGAGCTATACAAAGACTATTTCGAAGCCACATAAGTCATTAAATGACTGTTCGGAGAGATTCTTCAACATCTCTATGTCTACGGGTTAAGACTAAATCGAACTGACTCAACCATGCAGTCTCTCAACAATGGGGTTCATCATTTCCTGAGCGGATCATCGTAAAATTGTCCATCGGTGGACGTCGAGGCGGCAAAAGATCGAGCACGAAAGCCACTCTTTGATCTTTGTCCCAACCCCAAGTTTCGCAGGCAAGATTCCACCGCCACCGCTGTGTGTAAACGAAGAATAGCTGTCTTGTTCCAATAGTCCCATCAGTTAATGTATAAGAGGTATACTTTTGAATATATATATATATATATATATATGTATATACAAAGAAAAAATACAAATTACTCAGACTTGATATCAGACTTTAGAAAATGAGAGGGCCACTCCCCTCTCAAAAAATAATCAACTTTAGTTTGTTCATTCAGTGGATGACCTCCCTAGACAGACGTGATATGAACATCAATATCAGAGGTATCAATCACAAAACAAATATCCCTTTCTTCGACAAAGAGAAAAGCCATTACCTGTATTCATTTTTTTCATTTGGGTTTGTGTAATCTTCTAGTTCGTGTTTTGATTACAAAGATGCAGTAAAGAATAAAGAACCTCATATTGCCTGTAGAAAGTGTATGGACCCAACAAGGATTAAGATAAACAACAATATCCTATCATTTTTTATATATGTGTATTACGTTCTCCAGTAATACACAGCAACCAAGGACCCGATAAAAGAGACCCTTTGGTGTGTCTTAATATCATTCATTATGTACACCATTCTATCAATCTTATACCGCGAGCCATCAAAAAGAAGAATATTGACAAGATGAAACAAGGATGACGCATATCCATTTCATCTGAGCAAATTGAAACCTTCCCTTCTTCTTGTGATTCTGTTATTCTTCATAAGAATCCCATGCCATCAACAACAAGAATAAACAGAGGAGCGAGTGAAATCTCCATCCATTTCATCTGAGCCATCTAAAACCTTCTCTTTGCCATTCTATTATTCTCCAGGAGTAAAATCTTACCAAGTCTATGCTTCATGCACCCTCGACTTCATCGACATCACAATCTTACTTATGAACTTAAACACACATGACAGTTTCCTCCAACCCCTGCGAGGTTTTACAGGGGCTGCTGCTGCTAATTGCGGATCGATGAAGCCCTTGTAGGCAACCCCAAAGTCAGCTGGTGACTCAGAAATGAAGCCAATAGATGGCGAGGAAAAGCTAGAATTATACTGAGGCATGCTACTGAACAATGCCTGGCTGCTACACCCGTCGTATAGTGAAGTGCTCTGGCTATCTTGCTCATATCGAGGCTCCATGCTGCCTATAGCTTCCAGAGTATAAGCATCCAAGCCCCTCATACCCCCAACCGAGAATATATCTGGTGATGGGATGCTTGAGTAAGTGAAACCAAAGCCATCACCCTTGACAGGACTTGGAAAATTGCTGTACATGTTTTCCAATCCCAACGATGAAGTTTGCGGTGCTGGTGATGAGATACCAAGAACATCAGCTGTCTCATAAGTAGTGACATCGTTCCAGTGCTCATATGCTTGTTTTACATGATCAAGTGCTGCTGCCTAATACAAACAATGACAAGTTAGGAACACAACATATGACTTAGTTACTACAGCAATAGGAACAAGGAAAGTACACACTCTTTCATCGTCTGGAAGATCGTTGACTGACACTAATCGCTGCTCCGAAAGCACCCCAAGTACTTCACCGACATCGTTGAAGATGAAACCAGTTTTCCTTTGACTATCTGGGTAGTACACATGCACCTGGTCAGTGAGAATGCATGTACGGGCATGTTCAACAGTAACTTCCCACATCCTAGCTGACATTCCACTACCCAAAATCTGCATAAAGATTTTGCAAGGAAAGATGACGGTTAACACAAAATTAGCTAATAATTTTAGCACTGCTGAAGTTGCAAGTGAAACACAGGTTTCCAAGTTATCAATAGAAACTAAAAGGGGGGAAAAACTATGCAATGCACAGTGGAAAAATGAAAAAAAAAGTATATAATTTTAAAAAATATAACTATGTATGTTTAAAATAATTTAAAGAAATAATAATCTTTGACATTGAATAGTAATTTATTTTTCAAACCTTTATTAATAGTAGGGAAGCCTCAAAATAATGTTTTTAAGTTAATAAGAAATTAACTTGTTCTCTAGAGTTAATACGATATTTTTTAATGCTCTATTATATTTATATGTTGTGTATTATAATAATAACAGCTAGAACAGTATGATGGCAAGACTAGCAAAAATGTATACGACATCATTTGACATATGCTAATAGAAAAAAAAACCATAATCAAATATGCTGACATCCTTTTAGACAACTGCAACTTGCTTGTTTAGCAGCTATACTTGCTGAAAGCAATAAAATGAAGGAAAAAAAACATTAATGATGAATAGAAAATGACAATAAAGAGACAGATTATTACATTTCGCAGCCTTGTAGAATCCTTGCACAGTAAAAATAAAAAATCCTGGACAGTATTAATATTCTCATTGCTCAGTCGCTTGTGAAAAGCACCATCTTTGCCAATCTTCTCTAGGCGCCACACTTCATCACTAAGTGCTGGGGGATGGTGTTTCTTGTACACTGTAAAGCAAACTCAAAATTTAGATATTCCTAACATAAACTAATACTCTCTTATGAGAAGTTAGGAATAAGTAATACAATTAACGTAATTAGGGTACATGATACATTGAAAGATCCACTTGACCAACACATTGGATATAACATCACAGACAAAAACTGACGTCAAACCAGTCAGCAAAAACAATAAGCATGCACCCCAAAAGAATATTGGACACACTCAAAAGATATTAAATATATGGTAGTCCAGATGTATTTCTCCATAATGATGGCAGAACATTGATATTATTACATCATTAGCAGATATCAGATATATTCAGAGAATTCTGAAGAAAATCAATCTAATGTTAAAAATATGTGTACCCTTTTGACACATGATTTCATTTTACTAACTTTTCCATAGGGTTGCAGCACGAAAATATAAAAATCGCAACCCTCATGATTAGTTGCCACCACTAGTTTTAGATTAGTTTGTTGTGTCATCAATGTTCATTTGCACTGTTGAGTAACATTTTAGCATGAGCACTACAAGTATACATGATGACATGAAATATATGATCGGTTTGGTTCTTTTCAAAAAAATTGTCCCAAGACTCAACAACATTTTCTTAGAAACAAAAACATAAAAAAAATCTATATTATTATTAGACTGCAAACTTTTCAGTAGAGTTGACTCAAAACTTCATTCCAAACAAAGCTATTAAAGATGCACTTAGACACAAGGCACACTGACATGCTTAGTCGTGTGCCTCATTAAACTTTTCCCAAAGTCTCATACACCTAAAGACATGCTTTTACAAAGTAATGCATTTATTCTTACCCATCTATTCATTTGCTGTGTACTTATTATTCCCCTATACCATTACAATATTATGTATATCATGAAAAAAAATTGCTCCATCCCTTTGGTGCCTGATTCAAGCTGAGACCAACCACGATGGCTTGTTCATTACCAATCCAACACATAATCAAATGTCAGAAAGCACAACTGAATGTTTCTTTTTTTTTTTCCACGATCCTAGTGAGTTTTGCCAAAACAAATCCTCCTCCTATTTTAAGTTTATTTTTTATTTTGATTTTTGGTTAAGATCCATTTTAGCCCATATGGATTTAGCCACAAACCACTTAAGAATATGACAGCTGTCATCCTGCTCAACTTCTGTCATCCTGCTCTTGTTCTACTGTTCAACTTTAGCAACTTCTTCCTATGATTCAACTTCTGTCATCCTGCTCTTGTTTCAAAACATCTCTTCAGGTACTCACCTAATCTATGTTGACTATCGGACGCCCATTTTCTTTAAATCTTTTGTTTTTCAGGCTCAGCCATCAACAAGTTTAAGGTTCACTTTCTAATCAAACTAGCAACTACATTCCAAAACTTATTGCAGCAGAGCTGAATATCATTTGAAACCTATTAAGCCCTTTCTCAAAAAGGCAACGAAATGTAGGTATCAGAGAGATGATCTAGCTTTAGAAATGATGAGGGCCCAAGTGAGAAATGAGGACTACCAATCTCTATAAGCACGTCATGGCATAAAGCCACTATTGGAGTAGGCCTCACATACATTATGCTATGATTTAATTTTGGGTTATATTTGCGCCTTGAAAAGAACATGAAGCCCTTAAGTAATATAGCAAAACCCCCAATTTAATCCTACATCGAAAGTGGAAGGAGAATCTGGACCAGACAAATTCACCTAGTTTGTTTCAAAACAAATCTTACCACCTAGCAAACTCACCATACTGGTTTAGGCTTACCACCCGAAAATTTATTTCCCTTTTTTGTTTCTATAAGAATATGACAGCTGTCTTAACTTCAATCTCTTTCTCTCTCCCACTGTTCACTCCTCCTTTCCTGTTGCTTTCACCTCCCCTCCTGCCCCACCATGTCCTCTTCCTAGTCCAGGATACCTCACCCTCTTCTTCAGCTTCTCCTCCCCCCATTCCCTCTATGCCTCTCGTCTCTCTGTCTTTCAAGTCTCCCCTTTTTCTCTCCTGATTAGACATGTACTGCTAAGCAAAAGGGCATACTGACACACGGTATGCACAAGCATACCAGTATCTTACCAATCTGCCTAAGGTCCAGTAACGACACATGGATCGAGATTTGAAACTTCGAATTGACCTCTCTATTTTTGTATGTTCAAATACAATTAAGCTTCAAATTCCAAGTGACATTCCATCAATCTATCATGGAAAGCATCATAAGAGTTGAAAAGGACAGGCTTCATCGTCCGTTGCATCAGTATGATTATCAAGCCAACTAGACAAGTCTCTTCAATTATCCAAAATCAAGAGTTAACCAATGCAAAATAAAAGCAATGATAGAAATGGTCTTACGGGATAGATTTGAATTTTGAAATATAAAAAATATAATGAAGAGCTTGTTAATAAACACATACAAAATCTTGGAATGAATCAAAAAATACTCAGAAAAGGAAACAGTCTCACAGTGGATTTGAATTTAAAAATGCAGAAATATAATGAAAAACATGTTAATAAGCACATAATCTTGGAATGAATCAAAAGATACTCAGTAAAGGAGAATGCGAAGGGATTACCATCTTCATGGTGTTGAATAATTAGTTGCAACCATGATAATATAGAGTGTTTGTGTGTACACATTTAGAAGTAAACACCCACACACGCAACACCCTTGATTGCACCCATTTTTTTAATTTAAAGGAAGAAAATATGCAGACTACAATTACAGGTCAAAAGAAAGGAAAAAAGAAAAAATAGAAAACTTGTTTGTCACTAATATTTCAGATAATTGTATATTTGAGCTTGAAATTGACACAATATCAGATATATCAACCAAATTAGATTCATTATAAGTTAGCTACTGCTCATGAAGTAACACACCATTAATCAAAGAGTTACATAGCATCATTCGATAATGTATTGTTAATATATAACAGAAACATAATAGAAGAACTAAATGTTTCAATAAACTCACATTCACCACGGTGGTCCTTAACCATGAATGGCTCAGTCTTGGCTTCTCTTACTCTGATCCCATTGTAGTGACCATCAAGAACCCTTGCTCCCAGCCTGAATTTTCGACTCCTTGTCCAGCTAGAGTTGTCTGTAAATGAAATTTCTCCCAATATACCAATCCCTTCATTAAGATCTACGAAAACATCGCCAGTCAGCAATGAGCGCTTGCCTTCCCTTTCTCTCACAATATTATTCTTAAATTCATCAAATGTCCAATTGCCATCCTCGCCAAATTCAAAGTCTCCCTCAAGAACAACTATTTCCACCTTCAATGATGATTCAGGACCTGTTGTGACAACTTGCCCAGTCAAGGCATCAATTAAATCTACAAAATTGGCAGAAGTATCCTCTCCTTCAATTCTAGAGCCAGTGAATATGGGAAGAGAGAGCTTGCTCCTGAACTGAAGTTGTAGACTTCTTGTAGTAGAACAAACAACCTGCTTTTCACATTGTCTGATTGATGACAGATATTATTATCAACTGTAAATTCCAAGAGAAGATGAGCAAATGATGGCATTTTCAATTATTCCAAAGTAAAAGATTAATATTCATTTAAAAAAAGTCGGTTCTTACCTTGTAATGCTAGCCAAGTGCTTCGAAAGGGCCAAATCAACTTCTTCCCTAATCTGCAAGAAGTTTAAAGAATATCATTAAAAAAAAAACGTAAGAAGTTAAACTAGGGGCTAGATCATGTAATACAGACAAAAAGTGAATAGTGATAAATAAATCATGAAACAATAATCAGAATTTTTGACAGAAAGGGAATTCTTTTGACCACGTCATGGGTTTATAAAATCTCTCTGGCATAGAAAAATTGAACACTACTAAAGAATCACTAATCTGATTGTTCGATCATTATCTATTTAGCTTCCATCTATAACTCTCAAGTCACATCTTTCACTGATAAAATTAAACTGAATCATAGACAGAATATTTGCATAATAAGGATTTTTTCTTTGCAAAGGATAAGTGGCGAAGGCGGATTCGAACCCATCATATTGTGATGATCTGTCAAAGAAGTTCAATTCATGTAACTTTAAAAGAATTCTAAATTTTAGATCAAAATTCATCGTAGGGAAAGGAGAGTGATTTAAGTAGTAGGTAACTTTCTTCACCGAGTATCAGCAGGTGAGTTGGAGCCACGGCAGAAAGTTATTTGTTAAAAAATGATCTTTGGCTCCATGATATATAAGGGCTCTTCAATAACGTCAAGAATTATGTAAATATGTCAAGAATTATGTAAATATGTCCCTTCCGTATCATTGCCAAGTCACGGTTAGAGAAATAATCCAATAGGAAGCAATAAAAGTTCATCCGATCAATCTCCATGTGCTCTCTAAAAGCAGACATCTATCCCCTGCAGCAATTTCTGTAAATTAGCTTGGTCTGATCTCATTTATTTTGTGCCAATTGCCAAAATCTCCGTTTTTTTTAGTATGGACATTTAGAAAACGTGCAATCCAACTACATATCCCACAACGACTAGCAGAAACCTTTTTGACTGTGCAGCATCATGCTTTCCTCCTGTCTAGTTTGTTGATCTATCCACAGTTCACCTGGTGAGATGATCAGTAAGCACATAGACTGATCACTCTTTGTCCATGAAATGATGTCAGCTGATATTAAGCATAGATATAGCACAAGGTAATACTTTCTTTTTAGACAACGGTCCAGGGATTCAAACCCAACCAACTCACAAATAGTGGCGATGACCCTACCAACTGGGTTATCAATGGGGATGGAGTGATGCACAATTTATATTGACTCACTACTATAGTCTACCCAATAAGAATATGCATTACCTTTTATTAAGTAAAATTTCCAATATAATCAAACTGTTCAGCCAACCAGCAGTTAAAGTGTACCAACTATTATCATGCTAGCTTCACTGTTTGATTTTTACTTCTTCTTTTTTTTCGTCTTATTTTGTCATGCGAATAAGCTTTTTATAACCAAAGGGCAATCGACCACTAAGAGAGAAATTAACCAGTTACTTTGCATTCTTCCAATTGACCCCAAGCTGATTGCAGAAGTATGGAGCAATTTCAGATAACATTGCAGGGAAAGAAGGTACACATATGGAGTTGAGATTAATTCTCACAATCTTCCGGATCAACGGCTCCATTGCCGCGAGACACTTCTGAATTTTGTGCTTCTGCATCGCTTCCTCTACCACCCTGAAAGAATGATCACCATCTCAGAAGGAATCACTTCAAGAACACGCCAAAGCGAAACCCCAGCGAGAAATCCCACGCCGTCATCGGGCAATTAGGGGGAAAGTGGCGGAGCTACTGACCTATGGAAGCGAATCTTCTGCCGCTTCTCGTCGGGCGATCCGCTGCCGTCGGACGACGCCCCCACCTCCCCTTCCTCCGGCTGCCGCTTCTGCGACATGGCTCTCCTCCGTGGGCCGGGATCCCACTCGAATCCCTGGCGATGATACAGCAGACCTCGACGATCGCGAGCCGAGAAGAAAGAAGCCCTCGAGTTATCGGTCGCCCGCCTCCACCTATCTGCTTCGAACCTGTCCCCCACAACCACATTTTTTGTGCGTGAAGGCGCTTCGTCTCGTAGATTTCTCTTCCGGAAACCGACTCGCGGGAGCGATCGATCATGAGGGCGGGGCCCGCCGGAAGCGCGTCGGCGGGCCCCACGCGGTGAGCCCACGATGCGGCCGGTCCACGCGTCCCTCGTGATGCGGTCCGCACCGGGGGATCGGGTGTCGGCCTCCGAGGGCGTAAGTGTCTTAGAAGGCGTCTGTCCCGCTGACGCGTGTCATTAGTTTCTTATGTCACTCGGGGCCCCCACGAGACCCGCCACGCGAGTGGCATATTTAATTCGTGTCTCGGCACGTGTTTTATCATCAGTGAAGGGTATATAGTCTCGATTAAAATGATCAATTATATAGTAAAAGGATGTGTCTCTCATTATATTACGACTATAGTTGCGTGAGATTATATCTCAGCCATCCGTCCGAAGTCGATCTACGTTCTCCGCGCTGTGTATATGGACGGCCGTGATCTAATTTTAGACAATCAAGGGAACGGTCATGATCGACGTTTGATTAAATCAACGATTATGATTGAGATGATAGCAAAGAACCGATTAAACTTGAGGACGTTTTATATCGACGTCTAAGCTATCATGATTCAGTCTTACATCGATATCAATTTTGAAGGAGAGATAACAATTTTATTGGTCAAATGAATAATCATCGATCTCGAGCTTGAATGAGAGACAACAACTTTATTGCTCAAATGAACAATCATCGTGATTTGAATTATTTTTGGATCTTTATGAATAACAATGATTGTTGTAAGAGGTTAAATTTACGTCTTTCAACGTCGAAAGGTGAGCCTAATACATGAAATTTATGTCAATAAAAAAAATTTAAAGAGTTGATAATAATACACTCATCAAACCCTTATAAGTCAATCTTAATCTTATACATTTTCAATGTGGAACTAATCATGAGTATTACAACTTGAATGTATTGATTTTATTTTATTTTATTTATTTATTTTATATTACGAGATGATTTGATGATGGCTTGGAAGAAGAGGGGTTTAAATGAAATCTAAAATGTCTTTAAATGAGAGAGGATCTGTTTTTTTTTTTTTTTGATAAATATTATGTATGATTTTCTTTTAGCTGCTTATAGTTAGGGTTTGGAGAGAGGATCAGTTGCATTGAGGAGAGATAAAAAAAATATTTAATCCTTACAATAGTCAAATTAAATCTTGAGATTAAATGGGAGGAAAGATCAATAATGTCTTGTCTTTATAGTTTGACTAACCTTTTATAACTGATTAAGCTAGAAGAAATATTTCACAAAGTAAGAATAATATTTTAAAGTAATTTTTTTATTATGTGAATGCTAATGTGGCTTAGTTGATGATGTTAAGGTAGGTATTACACTATGGGGAGAGAAGAAACTGTATAATTTAAGTAAGACTGGATTTAATTATTATGTTTTAGTCATATATAAATGAGGTACTTATAGATTACCAAAAGTTAAAAAAATAAAATAAATCATGAAAATCTACATAAAATCTATAGTACTGATGGATAATAATATCATGAAAAATATTTTAAAATTATGCCAATTGGATTATCTACTATTTTGGATAATAATAGTGCTATTACTATTTATCCTAATAAAAGCTAATTCAATCTATTTCAATGTCACCCTAATTGAGTACAAATATAACCCAATTGAAGCCTAATTTCAACCCAAATTATCTTTAAATAAGGTTTCAAAATACCAACCACTTATTTTGGTACTTTGTCACTTTAGCATTTTATTCAAACTTTCAGCATGTCATCTTATTCTTCGGTAAATTATTTGGTCCTCCGACGTATCGATTTCATCGTAACATTTACCTTTTTAACGTTATATTTAATCCTTTGACGTAATGCTTGAACCTTTAACATGAAATTTAATTTTTAATATTAACATAACATTTTACTCTTTAATTTGACATTTGCCGCTCAATAGTCTTAGTAAATATTTTCTACATCATTTAACATAATATTAGTTTATCAAATTTTATCATCAAAATTTTAGACTCAATATAAAATTAATAAGCTAAAGAATATCATCAGAACACTACGTGACAGTACCTCGCAGTGGACACAACCCCTCTCTCGAAACATTACAATCCTGTACATAATTATACCATTACATGATTACACACAACACCATATTATCATTTTTTATATTAAACTATATCTTATTAGTGTGATAGTCCAAAACCATACTATAAAAACCCATCTTAAATGTATTATCTTATTAGACTCTTAAAAATTCAAAATTTAGTCAACATGATCGAATTTGTCAAAATTTATTTTAATAGCATTCATATTCTCAGTAATTACATTTAATTTTCTTGATATATTATTAATCTAATTAATTTTTTAAATGTTATATTATTTTGATATCCTCTATTGAGAATATGCTGATAAAAAAATTAAGATGGTACGAAGGCAATAGCTCCCATGTTCAAAACTTGTTCAGATTGCATTCTATCAACATTTTATAGAAAAAATATAACGTTGATTAAAAAATTAAGACTTTAAAATTAATCATGCTTATAGAGAATATTATAAGGCTACAATCTCAATAACTAATTATGTTATGTGCTATAATTGTGATGGTTCGTTGTCAGGAATATATATATATATATTTTGTAATAATACTATTTTATTTGTTCGGGAAATAAAAAAGATGATTTGAAGATGAATCATAATAATTCATGATATTATAATGATCGATCTTAGTCGTCCATATGGTTGTTCTTCGAGATATTTCGACGATCAATACAATTATTTTCATAAATTAAAATCTAAATTTGATATATCATCGTAATTTCAAATGAAGCTTAAGGTGTATTAGTTTGGGAATCAATATAATACCAACACAGATTAGCACATTTGTGTTACATCCACACATTGAGTTGACAAAATTAACTCCGTTTATGAATATTTAACAAAATAAAAAATTTAATGAATATATTATTTATAAATAAAAAATAAGTTGATTAAACTAAGGATGGATGATAGAATACTTATGTGATCATCAGATGTATTTGAGATTAAAAGAAAAATTATATGATAATTATTATACTAATAATATTTTATATATCTGTATATTAAGTAATTAAGAAAGAATATATATAGAAAAATTATGTTGGTGAGAAGAAAATATTAAGATGAACGTGTGAAACTACTGGGAAATATAAGAAAAAAAATATTTTATTCATCAAGAATTAGGTGTAATTTCAATAAGGTATAAAATTGGAGATAGACATTTAATATTATATAAACGTATGTTGAATGATTATTTAGGAGAGAGAGAGGAAGATATAAACAAATATAAAATAAAAATTTAAATATTTTTAATATATATATATATATATATATATTATAGATCTCGATAGTAAAAACTAAAAATATTTTAATAAAAATTATAAAATAAAATGTATAAAATAAAAATTATAAAATAAAAATTTAAATATATTTAATTTAATTAAATAATTATTATAAAATCTCAATGATGATAAAAAATTAATGTAGCCTATCCCAAATTGTTGAACTGTATGGATTTATTGTTGTGGTAGTAGTATAATCCAATTGCCAAAAGTGCCATTTAGGATTAGCGGGTCGGATCCACTATGATACCCGCTGTGGTATCGGAAGCAACATAGGAAGTTTGCGGGTCGGATCCACTTCAGGCTGTGCGATCAAGAGATGTTTTGGCGATCGTTTGTGGATCCAATTATGGTTTGAATTCGACAATAATCGGATTCGGGTCCTGACCGTTTCGCATGTTTTCGCGTTCAACCACCGCTATCCACACTGCGACGGGCCGTAAAAATCCTCTCCATGCCTCAACTCCACGGCGGTGGCAGGCGAAACCTTTCGCCTCTCTGTTCTCTCTTCCCCATCTAAAACCCCTACTCGCCCAATCCCAAACTCTCCCACATCCCGTCGGTCTCCTCCACCTTCCGTGGTTGCATTCCGCCCCAAATTGGTCGCAGAAATGACCCTCCTTTCTCACCCCTTCCCCACTCCCCGAACCCCCACCACTCCCACTTCCACATTCTTCTCTTCCCAGATCCTTCGCAAGCCCTTCCTGGGCGCACAGCGGCTGGCGCAGCCTCCGCCGCCGCGGCTTAATTGTGCCCCAATCGAGCGCCTACGTCCGAGGGCGGGCATAACCGCGGCCGGGCGGAGCAAGCCAAAGGAGCTGGTGCTCGGAAACCCGTCGGTGGCCGTGGAAAAGGGCAAGTACAGCTACGACGTGGAGACCCTCATCAACAAGCTCAGCAGCCTCCCGCCCCGCGGCAGCATTGCCCGCTGTCTCGAGGCCTTCCGCCACCGCCTCTCCCTCGCGGACTTCGCCCTCGTCTTCAAGGAGTTCGCTCGCCGCGGCGACTGGCAACGCTCCCTCCGCCTCTTCAAGTACATGCAGCGCCAGTCGTGGTGCCGCCCCAACGAGCACATCCACGCCATCCTCATCGGCGTGCTCGGCCGCGAGGCCCTCCTTGACAAGTGCCTCGACGTGTTCGACGACATGCCGGCTCATTCGGTCCCCCGCACCGCACTATCTTACACGGCGCTCATCAACGCCTACGGCCGCAACGGCGACCACGAGACCGCGCTGGCGCTCCTCGCCCGGATGAAGGACGACCGCGTGGCTCCGACGTCCCTCACCTACAACACAGTCATCAACGCGTGCGCTCGTGGCGGGCTCCCATGGGATTCTCTGCTCGGCCTGTTCGCGGAGATGCGCCACGACGGAATTCATCCGGACCTCGTCACCTACAACACTCTCCTTGCCGCCGCAGGGGCGCGGGGGCTTGCCGATGAGGCGGAGATGGTGCTTCGGACCATGCTTGAGGCCGGCGTCTTACCCGACAACGCAACTCACACTTACCTCGTCGACACATTCGCCAAGCTTGGCCAACTCGATCGTGTTTCGGAGCTTCTGTTGGAAATGGAAGCGAGCGGCCACCTTCCCGACGCCGTTGCTTACAACGTGCTCATGGAGGCGTACGCGAAGGCAGGTGCAACGAAGGAGGCGATGGGGGTCCTCCGCCAGATGCAGGCGGCAGCGTGTACCCCCACCGCCGCGACCTACAGCATCCTTCTCAATCTCTACGGGAGGAGTGGGCAGTACGAGGACGTCCGCGACCTCTTCTTGGAGATGAAGGTCGGGAATACCGCACCGGATGCCTCCACATATAACATCCTCATTAGTGTGTTTGGGGAGGGGGGTTACTTCAAGGAGGTGATCACGCTGTTCCATGACATGGTGGAGGAGAACGTAGAGCCCAATATGGAGACCTATGAAGGACTCATGTTCGCCTGTGGAAAGGGGGGTCTTCATCAAGAAGCCAAGGCGGTGCTCTCCCACATGAACCAGAAGGGAATTGTCCCAAGCTCAAAGGCCTATACCGGAGTTGTAGAAGCATATGGACAGGCAGCTTTATATGAGGTCAGCTGCCACACTTGTGTGCTCGAGTTAATTCTTCTAGTCCAGTGGTCATCACACCAGCTCTATAAATTTGGTTACTCATTTATTTTGCAGGAAGCTTTTGTCGCATTTAACACTATGCATGAAATTGGGAGCATAGCGACAGTGGAGACTTATAATTCCCTGTTATATACTTTTGCTAGAGGGGGTCTCTTCAAGGAAGCACAGGCGATCTTGGCACGGATGGATGGAGCTGGGGTTCAGAGAGTTGATGATACTTTCAATGCCCTCATTGATGCATACTGTCAAGGAGGACAGTTTGAGGATGCTTTGAAGGCTTATGTAGAAATGCAGAAATCAAAATGCAAACCAAATGAGTGGACCCTGGAGGGAATTCTGAACGTCTACTGCATCGCTGGGCTTGTTGATGAGAGCAAGGAGCAGTTCCAAGAAATTCAGTCGCTTGGGGTCATGCCTAGTGTCGTGGCCTACTGCATGTTGCTTGGCATATATGCTAAGAATGACAGGTAATAACTGAAATATGTCTTTGGCTACCTTTTTTTTGTTGTTTTAGGATGCTAGTTCTCTAGCATATTTTTCATATATGGTCCATGTATTTATGAGAGCTCATAGACTTAAACAACCACATAACTATGATATGATAGCTAGTGAGCTTTAGACTGCATAACCATGATATTATAGCTTTTTTGCTCTAAAAATTAATTCAAATCTGAACCACTAAAAATGTTTGAACCCATATTTATAGTAGTAGTTTTATCTAACTCTCTAGACCAACTTAATTCTCCTTCCATGTTTGATACAAGTTCAAATTTAGGGTGTCACAATGTCCCACTTAATCTTGATATCTTCGAGGTTCATAACTTAGAATTACCCTAGCAGGGCATGTAAACCCAGTACATCTGTGGTTTCACATCATGTTGTGCCTCTACAAGTACTTAATACTAGGTCTCGACTTAGCCCAATGGGAAAACTATAATTAAGTATATTTAACTTGTACCATAGCATAGCGTATCAAATGGTGCAATTATCAAATCTGATATGCAATATCTACTATGATAATTTCTGTCTTTCATTTCAACCGTATTACTCAACCAATTCCTACTTATGTCATTGAATTTTATAAACTGCACACCATTCTTCAGTCTCGTAGTTGTCATTCTCATTAATTATCTCTGTGTATGGAATTAATTAGCTCAATTTCTGCTGATGATATTATTTGAAAGTTTGATGTAAATTAGAGATAGTGTCCATTTTTGTTCCCTTTTCCATGAAAGGACATTACATGTGAATCTTGCTTAGCCTACGATGATGATCGTTTATAGAATATTGGTTTATTAATGTATATTGCTTCTGTGCTTTAGTTTGCTTTGTATATTTTTCTTCTTTATATGCAAACATGACTAAAACAAGACTATTGTATTTGGCTTCTCTTCAGTATTTACAAGTTCTTTCTTTAATTTTATTTCCATTCTTCAGTTTCAGGAGTAGTAGAATATGATTGCTTCTTTCCATATTATCTCTTGAAGAGCTTTTTCTTGCCCGATTTTGATCATTATCACCAATTTGGCATATTCTATTTTTCACCCATATTATAGGTGGGATGAGGCTTACCAGTTGCTGGAAGAAATGAAAACGAATAGGGTTTCTAATACTCATCAAGTAATTGCTTCAATGATCAAGGGGGAATATGATGATGAATCCAATTGGCAAATGGTGGAGTATGTCTTTGACAAATATAACTCTGAAGGTTGTGGTTACGGTTTGCGATTGTACAATGCACTCCTAGAAGCACTTTGGTGGCTGGGCCAAAAAGAAAGGGGTGCACGTGTACTCAACGAAGCAACCAAGCGTGGGCTCTTTCCTGAGCTGTACCGTCAAAGCAATCTAGTTTGGTCTCTTGATGTCCATAGGTACCATGTACTTTTTTATCTTATTCATGTTGTGTATCTCTTGCATTACAGCAATGCTGGATACAGTAACTTTCATACAAGTTCGGAAACGTTCAAAACTTAAGATTTTATTCACTCATCAGGCTGTCTTTTGGTGGTGCTCTTACTGCTGTATCAGTGTGGCTTGGCGACATGCATGCTAGATTCAAGCGAGGGGATGATCTTCCTAACTTGGCGACAGTTGTTGTAGTGTGAGCTTGTTGCATCCTCCTTAAGCTGTTTCTTTTAAAGTTTCTTATGATATCTCATGACAATTCGTTAACGCTTGTGGACTTTATCTCACTCCTACCTAGTTGATCAAATGATTGCAGCTTACGTTGCCTATTATATCCTTGCAAGATATATGTTTAAGAATTTTGATCATGACCATGCAATCTTGACTAGCTGATGGCTTCTACTTATGATTTTTCATTGAACACAATATTTTTCAGAGTGGCTCTGATTATTCCAATTGCATTATATAGTGGATTAGTTATTAAGGTTTCTTATTGTTTATGATGTGATGTTTAATGCTCATTTTGACAATTTTTATTTGTTAATCAGGCGTGGGGAGATGGAGAAAAGTTCAGTAACAAGGGGGTTACCTGTTCCGAAGGCAGTATACTCATTCCTAAGAGATAATGTATCTTCATCATTCCATTTTCCTGGATGGAACAAGGGCCGTGTTGTCTGCCAGAGATCTCAGCTGAAAAAGCTCCAATTAAGTGTCTCAGATTCATCTACAGATGCCTCTGAAGCTACGGATTTGGTTCCTATAATGAATACAGCCTTCCCACAACCTGGTACCCGAATACACACTGCCGAGTTCAACAGTGACAGTGAAAGCGGTACTGATGATGAGTCATTAAGCAGTGAAAAGGAAGCAGAACTTCTACCGATATGAATGCACAGGTGACTTGGCAATCCTGCGTGTGCAGCTAACCCTGTTGACATTGGGACAATTTTGAGTGTGGCTGGTGCAGAAAGAACATTGACCGAATTGGAGGTTTGCGAGTTGTCGAAGTTTTAGCTTTGAATTAATGGGGCTTACTACAGGATGGTTACCATCCCACATGGTGTATCAGTATACCGGTAGCATGAGATGGAAGGCTATGGAAGTGCAAGGCGTGAGTTTAGGAGCTCTTGATTGCATCCAAATGTTCCATGGATGTATCCTGCAGATGTCTGAATTTAATTGCTTAAGATGGGTCTATGTAACCTGGGAAGTATCCAATATACTCTTGAAAGAGACACATATAAGCCCTTATTTTGCGGTGGTATCCTGTTAGTCGGAAAAAATCTAGCAGGCTGTCTACTCGTCTGGTTATGATAGATCATTTCTGTATGTATCAAAGTTCTTTTAACTGTTTGCTTTAGTTGTTGTTCATACTCTGGAATAAGGTTTTATATTGATGGGCACTGTTTCTGGATGGAGCTAATTCCACTCTCCAATTTACTCCCATATGGAAAGTAGAAAGATGATTATGAGTTCATGTAGATTATGACAGATCTATTATCACTAACTAAGGTGATTGAAGCTCATTAATTAGGAAATAATATAGTGGTGATTTTATTTGGCATATTATTTTTTTATAAGTTCTTTACAATTGATCCAATAAATAGTAATCTGGTCATATATATTTTTTCCACTAGATTGACAAATTATGTTCTGCAAGTATCTGCCTGAGATTGAATACCATTGGGTTAACAACAGATTAATACTAAAACTTTCAATTGAGAATAGCAACATGTATTGGTAACTTGGAATTTCATTCCACCTGAATTTAAACTCAATTAATTATCTAAATGTCTCTGTTTTTCTTTTATTATCTGAATTCATTCCAAACTTCATAAAAAAAAAAAATTTGTGAATCCAATTTATACAAATCGGATGAGCACAAATATTCCAAAAAAAATCCAGTTTCGAATTATATTATATTCTAATTCAAAATCAACTACCTACCTATATATTTGATGCGGATATTATGAATTTGAAGTATATATTTTTTTTATTCAAAACTGCAGTGCCCTCATGCATTTATTTTTCCATTTGAATATTTTAAATGGTTACTATCAATTACCAATTACATTAGCTGACATCCTTAAAATTTGAATTCTATCTTCAAAAGATTCGCAAGTCCTATTTAATCGGGTCGTGGAGATCCGAGTAACGACAAAATATGATCCGCTGCGATATTTACAATCAACCCCGTAAGTCAAGTTCAGATCGATCGTACACGTAACTGATATCCCATTTCGAGCCCTGATCCGTTTCCTTGGAACCGATATGGTGCAATAGCACTTTCGCGATGGACCAGCCCAATAGCATCGATCCACGGCCCATTCTCGTGTACCGCTGCCGTGAGATCCAAGCAAACACGATTCCATCGGTCAAGAAGGGCCGAGGGCTGAGAGAATAAGGGTAAGGGGGGCGATGGAGGGGCGTGGCAGCAGCTTGGAGGATGAAGAGAAGAGAAGCCTGGTAGAGACGTTCCTGGGTATCACCGCCTCTACCCGAGAGGAAGCTCTTTTCTTCCTCGAGAGCCACGATTGGGTCCTCGATTCTGCCATCCTCTCCTTTTACGACGACAACTCCGATTCCCACCAGCACCGCCAACCCCAAGACCACGACGACGACCCCGCCGACCAGGACGAGGACTACATACCTCAGGAAGTCGCCGCTCCCGCAGCCGTACCGCCCCCGCGTGTGACTCGTTCCACCGGCGCCGCTGCTGCACCGACCGCGCGGGTGACTCGTTCTTCTGCCTCTGCCGGTGGATCCTCGACCGCGATGGGTTCCAGAGGGGATAAGAAGCCTTCCAAACCGTCCGGCAGCCGGCCGACCATCCGAACCCTAGCCGATCTGAACCGGAGTTCTGATCCGGGCTCCGATAGCGACTCCGATGGACCACAAGAGTACTACACTGGCGGCGAGAAGAGGTTGCAATTTCCATTAATCTGTTTTTTCACTTGATTTCAGTAGCAATGATATATGTGAATATTAGATCAGTTGTTTGGGGACATCGAGCATTGGTAGGCTCTGAAACCAAAAAAACGGGTAAAGAAGGATATCAAAAATTAGGAAAGCGTTTTAATTTGATGCGTATTCCAAACAAATTTTATTGATATGTTCTTTTAAGATCTCAAGCTATGTATTCTATTAGAATGACGATATAAGATAATTATTGAACTGAGTGAAGTGTTGTAACTTTGGGAGAGAAATGAACGCAGGAACGTTCCACGGGATTTTACATTATGATATTACCTTGCGTTTATGCAGACATATCTTTCCGATTGAGAGCATATAAAGCCACCCATTTCCAACTTTTGGTTTATAAGGAGAGACGGATTAAGTACTGGAGAGATTGCATAACTTCTAGCATAGTGTTATATTTATAAGATATTTTTGTACGAAATTATAAGTTTTGGCCCTTGCACATTGCATATTTGGGAATATTTATGTTGTCAAAATAAATTGTTGATAAAAGAAGATGAAAATGAATGCAATTGTGTTTAGCCTGACGTATTGTGTGGAATAGATCTGTTTCATGTTCCAATGATGTATATATATGTTGTAGGCACTATTCCTTGCAAAAAGCTTAACATGATCACCAAAATATAACCATTCCTTAGACACAACTACTTCATAAACTTATTATGCATATAAAAATACCATTGGTTCTGCTTCACTCCATTTAATTGTTGTGCAGTGGTATGCTTGTTCAAGATCCTTCAAAAGGTGGCAATGATGTTGATGCAATATTTGAGCAAGCTAGGCAGATGGGAGCCATGCAGGGACCTTTTGAGCCTCAGCAATCCTCTAGTTCTAGAAGTTTTACTGGAACTGGTAGGTTATTGACAGGTGAATCAGTACCACCTGCTCCCCAACAGCCTGAAAATGTTGTGCACAATATCTATTTCTGGAGGAATGGATTTACTGTGAATGATGGTCCATTAAGGAGGTTTGATGATCCTGAGAATGCGTCCTTCTTAGAGGTAAAATAAATACATATCCTATTCTTTTGATTTGTTTTTAATCTATTTATTTATTTCTTAAAACTGTTTCCTTTTAAGGTTTTAAAGTTGCAGGTTGTCATTCTGTGAATCAGGATCAGTGATCCTATTTGTGATGTAATGTGAACTATAATCTTGATTAGATCTGCATCTTCTTCTGCATAAAGTTCATATATTGGATGATGCTTTGAATTCTTATGTTAGTTCCAATCATCTTTAGTTTGATGTGATCATTATACATTTGGGTTTGACTTTTAACAATGAATGAAGCAGCATTATTTATGGGTCATTGAAAAATGAATTCTGTCAAAGTCTGGTAAATCTGAGATTGGTTATCTTCTACTTTCTTTTCTTAACAATGTCATTCACTTATTGGACTCTGATGTGAAAGAGTAAGGACATTGGGTTTTATACTGAATAGGTTTAGTGTAGGGTAACAGTTATATATGAGAAAGATCAAGGGGAATTTAGAGGTTACACAGTGCTCTAGATGAAAGAGAATCAATGAATATGATATCACATTATAATAAGGAACCCGAAGAATGCCTTACAGGTCATGGATAGTGTGTTCCACATTGCTATCCAACAATTTTTGTAATAAAATATCAACTAAACATGCACAGAATCAACAAAGATTATTTATATAGGTCAACTTAAATGTGCACAGAATTAACAGAAATCAAATCTCACCTCTTTGTTAAACCGGGGTAGGTCTCATATGTCATTGATGTAGGCTTCTCATTATCATGAAACCATCTTTCAGAAAATAGTACTAGTGTGACTATACCAGATGGACTTACTATCTCAATCATTTAGATAGGATGAGCCTTGAACATGTGGCTAAAAATGTTGAAGCTCTAGTTACTAGTGGCAGGTCCATTAAGCTTTCTCTGCCGATCCAATCCCCTATTTATTTTTAATGTGGAAAACATAAGGACATCACAGTATCTCCCGTTAAAAATTAAGTTGTCCTTATAAGGCTCAAATTGTATCCTGTAATCATTCCCTAATAGGTGTCAGAAACCCTGGGCACTGGTGATGTCTCTGCTCCGTAATATCTCTCTTGGACTGTCCATCAATACTCATGGTAATATAATCACTACAATACTAATTGTTATGGCCCTGTATTGATGAAATTTACGTGTTCATTTAGATAATATTATGAATAGAATGTGTTTTTCACCACATAACCCAAGATACTCAAGCCCAAGTGACTTGTAGAAACTCTCGTTGCATACCAATCAGTCTGTTAATTGCATTTAATGTGAGAATAAATGATGCCTTACAAGCTGTATGTGTACTATCAGATGGAAATTACTTTTGGCCTCGTCCCTCGTAAATGATCTTCAAAAGTTTCAAGTGGGGAAGATAATCTCAAAAGGCTGTGTGTCACATGTGGCTGTGTAAACCACACCTTTAACTAAGTCAATTTTTAAAAGGAAATAACCAGTGAGGCAAATTTAATTAGTTCTGTTGCTGATTGAATGCTTGTTGATACTCAAGTTCAAAATTACAAAGAAAACAGAAATAAGGGCTAAATTTCCTAATAGATCGGCAATTTATGTGCTAACAACTTAATATACATTGTAGGCAGAATGTTATAGGTCTAGCACTTTGCTCAACACATCATCCTTGAGACCAAATTTGCTTCAATCCTTGAATAGTTTGCTAAGATTTTCAAAAGAAATTGCAAGAATTGTCCTGTTATTTCTATTCTAATGATAAGATCACAACCACGATGTTGATTTGCAGAGCATTAGAAAGTCTGAATGCCCTAAAGAACTTGAACCAGCAGATCGGAGGTCTATGGTTAATGTCAATCTCATTCGGAGGGAAGAAAATTGCCCAGTATGTATACTTTGAATATTGACTTTATACGTGTTTCATTATACACTGAGGTATCATGCCCCAAATTTTCACTCTTCGACAGGAACCTGCAAGACGCCTCACTCCATTCCAAGGTGTAGGAAGGACACTTGCTGGTGGATCTTCTGACAGTTCTGTGACTGAACCTACTGTGGATAATGCTGCGTCCAGTGCAGTGCCTTCGTCTTTCGGTCTTTCAGTTGATGAATCTATGCCGTCCACTTCAATTCAGCTAAGGTTAGCGGACGGCACTCGCATGGTTGCACGCTTTAATACTCATCATACAATAGGTGACATTCGGGCATTCATCGATGCATCAAGGCCTGGTTCAGCGAGAACTTACCAGCTACAAACTGTTGGTTTTCCACCCAAGCAGCTGAATGATGTCGGTAAGACAATCGAAGAAGCAGGACTTGCCAACTCGGTTATTATTCAAAAAGGTTGATTGATTTCATGCATTAGTGTTGCTATTTAGGAGCACCTAAACTACTAAAGACTAGGCATAGCCTGTGTCCTATCGGATGCTTTCAGACTTTTAAAACTGTTACTGAATGATTTGGAATTTGTTGTTTGGTGTTGAGATGATACATTTCTATTACCTATAATTTTGTTAATCATGTGGCGTAAATCCTCAAGATGCAGTTTTTTGTTGATGTTTGCAGTATTTTATTAAGCCGTACAAATGATATTGATGCAGCTATATTAATCTATGCATTAGGGAAGTTCTGTGAGCAATATATGCTGTTCTCTTTTTGCTTTTAGGTTTCAGTAAATGAAATGTTTGGAGTGTCTTATGGCAGGGCTCACCTTTTTTGATCAATCTCTTCGTAAACAACGTATTAAATTCATCTCTCGTTCTATATGATATCAGGATTTCTTTGGACACATTACAACGTATACTTCATGTTTCCTTCTCTTTTCATCGTTTCCTTAAATCTCTCTTGCTAATTCTTGCTTGTATAGTTGATCGATTTGATGAGTGCCAAAAATATTTAATCTATTGTTAACTGTAACATACTCGTGGAGGCTTTATATAAAATCATTTTCATTTTTCAGTCTTTATAATAAGATTATGATGAATCATATCATGGGATGTTATCGACAGATATTCCAGAATGATAACATAATCCAACCTATCTAAATCCATTTGTTGGATATGGGACTTCGGAGTCGGGTTTAGTAACATAAGTGGCTTGTCTGGTATCTATCGGTCTCGTGGCCGAACCAAATTCTTAAGCAGCCACAATTAGGGCCAGCCAATCCGTCAAAGTATGATCCAATTCGGGCCAGATCGAGTTGGGTCAACCTCGATCAGATCCGAGACCAGAATGGAACCACCAGTGTGCGATTTGGGCCGAGCCTAGGGAACGTTCTGGAAATGACACAGCCTCTCCGAGCTTCATCATCATCGTCATCTCCCCCATTCGTTCGATAGGGTTACACTTGCATTCTATAAATAGGGAGAAAAGAGAACATTACATATAGGGAAGGATCCATTCGCCACTCTCCTGACCCGTAACCCCGTTCCCTTCTCTCCAATTATCGGCACAGAGAAGAATGGGGAAGTCCGGTGGCCGAAAGAAGAAGAACGCGACCGCTCCTGCCGTGGCCGCCACCGCCACCGCCCCCGCCACGGCCCCGGCCCCGGCCCCCGCCGCCCCAGCGTCGCCACCTCCGCCGCCGCCACCGACGGCCTCCTCCAACGGGGTCGTGGAGATCGACCTCTCCCTCCTCTTGAAGCGCGCCCACGGTCTCAAGGAAGAGGGCAACCGGCTATTCCAGGCCAAGGATTATGCGGGCGCACTCCGGCAGTACGAGATGGCCCTCAAGCTCACCCCCCGCAGCCACGCAGACCGCGCCGTCTTCCACAGCAATCGCGCGGCCTGCCTCATGCAGATGCGCCCCGTGGACCACGAGGCCGTCGCCGCCGAGTGCTCGCTCGCCCTCCAGGCGCAACCGGGTTTCCCCCGCGCCCTCCTCCGGCGTGCCCGCGCTCTCGAGGCCCTTCGCCGCTACGACGTCGCTCTCCAGGACGTCCATGCGCTGCTCGACCAGGACCCCTCCCACTCCGACGCCCTAGACCTTGCCCGCCGCCTCCGCGCCGCCCTCGCCCCCTCCGCCCCCTCCGCCCCTGCCGCCGCCGATCCCGGTAGTCGTCCCTCGCCTGCGGCCCTCGGCGCCTCCGCTGTTCGAGTTGGCGCCCCGGTCGCGGGTCTCGGACCCTGCCTCCCCGCCCGCCCCAAGAAGTCATCGCCCTCTGCACAGAATCCACAGAATTTCATGACGGCCAATAAGCCGACCTCCTCTTCTCAAAACCACCACCCACCGACCTCACCTGCTCTTTTTAATGGTCCTGACACTAAACCCCCTCGGCAGCTTCTTTCTAAGCCGTCTAGTGCGGAGGCCTCATCGCAACCAGTGCTGGTTGGTTCACCCGTTGACGGTTCACAGCAAAGCGCTGGAAAGGAGCCTTCTTTGAGAACGGTGGTAAACCGATGGAGGCCGCTGAAGCTCGTGTATGACCATGATATAAGGCTTGGTCAGATGCCAGCGTATTGTAGCTTCAAGGTTCTAAGGGAGATTGTAGCGAATAGGTTTCCATCGTCCAAGTCGGTGCTGATCAAGTACAAGGATGCCGATGGTGATCTCGTGACTGTGACCAGCACTGCCGAGTTAAGATTGGCTGAGTCTTCTGTCGATGAGCTCAATAAGAAAGACAAAAAGGATGGTACTGGAATGGATATGGATGATAAACTACAACTGTTGAGGTTGCACATCGTGGAGGTGTTCCCTGAGCAAGAACCTCTGATTCAAGAAGAAGAGGAGAAGATGCCGGAGGATGAGGGGTTGATAAAGACTGATCAGAGTGTGTCGGATTCATCAAATGGGGACTCCATTGCTGAAGCAGTAAACAATGATGTCGTAAAGATAGGCTCAGAGGCAGAAGAAGTTGCAAAAGATAACGGTGAGGATGCAAACAACGGATGCGGCCATGCTGAGTGTAAGGAGGCTGAGATTGATGATTGGTTGTTCGAATTTGCTCATCTGTTCAGGAATCAAGTTGGAATAGACCCTGATGCCCACTTAGACTTGCACGAACTGGGAATGGAGCTGTGCTCTGAGGCACTCGAGGAGACAATTACGGGAGAGGAAGCCCAAGGACTCTTTGACATGGCAGCTGCTAAGTTCCAGGAGGTGGCAGCACTGGCCTTCTTCAACTGGGGGAATGTGCACATGTGTGCTGCACGAAAACGCATCCCCCTGGATGAGGCTTCACCCAAAGAAGTTATGGCTGCTCAACTTCAAACAGCATATGATTGGGTGCGGGAGAGATATGCTCTTGCTGGGCAAAAGTATGAGGAGGCGCTTCAAATCAAGCCCGACTTTTATGAAGGGTTGCTTGCTTTGGGGCAGCAGCAGTTTGAAACTGCAAAGCTCCATTGGTCCTTTGTCTTGGCTAAGAATGTGGATCTGTCAACATGGGACTCTTCAGAAACAATCAGACTTTTTGATAGTGCAGAGGAGAAGATGAAGTCTGCTACTGAGATGTGGGAGAAAGTGGAGGAGCAAAGGATTAGTGAGCTTAAAGACCTTGGAAAAAGCAAGGAGGATGAGTTGTTAAAGAAGAGGAAGAAACAGAAAGCAATAGATGGTCAGGCTGAGTTGTCAGCCGATGAAGCAGCAGAGCAAGCTGCAGCAATGAGATCTCAGATACATCTGTTTTGGGGTAACATGCTCTTTGAGCGATCACAACTTGAGTTTAAGCTTGGATTTGGCAACTGGAAAAAGAATCTTGATGCTGCTGTTGAAAGATTTACGCTAGCTGGGGCTTCTGAAGGAGACATATCTACAGTTCTGAAGAAACATGCTTCCTGTGAAACTGAAGCCGAGTGTGATGAGAAGAAAGTGACAAGTTCGAGCACCACTGCTTCAGAGGTAAATTCCAAAGATGAGGATAAGCACATGCTGGAGAATTGACATCGTAGGACTTGCATGTTTGGTTATAACAGAGTTTTTAAATTGAGATGGTAGATCTTCTTGGCTTGGATGAAGGACTATCTTAACAGTTCAGCAAGGTTCTCTTAGTCCCTGGTGTGGCAATGTTGCCTTTCCTTGTGGTTCAATGCTTCTGCTTTTTGCTGAAGGAAGTTGGTGCTTTTTTGACTGAGGTATTTAGTCTCGAAAAAGATCTACATGAAACCTCTTTTGTTTCTTGATTGAGACAAAAACTTAACACATGAACCTAATGAATAGGAGTGTATGCATTTCTAGTTTAAATTGCATTTATCTCCTCTCAAGAGTGGAACGTGGATCCTCATGATTCTTTAATATATTTTTTATTATAAATTATTGCAAGTGATGTATCCACTTGTGTGCTTTTACTGGGATGTCATAGGTGATAATAGATCATGCATTTCCTTGGTTGTCATTATAGACGGTGAAAGCAAGCTTGTTTTCTATGCCGTTTGAGACTTTGATAAAGAATATGACTTAGAAAACATTAATGGAGAACCAAAGAGTATGAATGGGGGACTATTCTGTTATATTATTGGGGTTCTCTGGGCTTAAAATTACTATGAGGAATTATTTTATAGCAGTGTTTGCCTAAGAATCAAATTGTTGTGTGCCTAACCATGAAGACTCTGGAGTTGCACAGCATCATAGCAGGTCAATATGGCACTACTTAGTGCTTCTGCCAGATCAGGTGGAAGAATTGGCTGGCTTTTATAGAGTATCTTATCCATCAAAAAGCATTTTGAAAATGAACAAGAATGATGGAAATATCAATTATTTGCTTGCTAGATCCTCCTTGTATATTGGGTCACTAAGCATTAGTAGGTTAGTAAGTTAATATTATTGAGGATTTCTGATTTTGTAAGTTATGGTGTTCTTTTCTGTATCTTGTTAAAAAGGCTTGTATCGTTTCTCTCAGTGATTATGTCATTTCTTTTGTGCCTCTGAGATAGTGTTCATTTGATTTTTGATGTAGATATCACCTGGGATGTATTGAGACAATTCAGAGACAATAGCTTGCTGTGTTTGCAGATGTTAGGATGTGCTGAGGTACTCATCATCTGTTTGTCAAAATTCATCTTTTTAGCCAGTTATTTATGTTGCATAATTGTCTGATCATGCCGTACTCCATAGCAATGGTGGTCTTGGTGAGACATGTTCTACTTCTGTTAGCTTCATCTAACATTCTGGGATGTACTGAGATTTCAAAACCCATGAGACAACTTGTTATGTTGGTACATTTTCTTCTCTAAACTAACTGTTAAAGATACTTGTTTCTTACAGTTCAAATACTTGTAGTTACAAACCTAGGATTTACTTGCTGTATCGTACTGGTAAAATGCATGAGGTTGAGTATAGTGCATGAAATTATTGGGATCATCTGACAGCTTATCCACCAGCATAATTCCTTATGTTGCCATAAGTCATATTATATAGCATTATCGTCTATAGTTTACCATTGTGCAACTTAAAATGTTTGCCTGGCTGAAGTTAGGAGTATCTCATGCTGGATGATACCCTTCTCAGAAGTTAAAATCAACATAGTACATTCTGACACTGAATTTTCTCTCTCTGATTTTAAGAGCTGCAATGGGTTCGACATTGCTCATCAAATTCTTATTTCAGAAAACTTGATCCACAGGGATAAGAATAGAAGTTTATGACAACATTAAAGAAGCTGAATTATATCATTACTTTATCTGCTCTAAATTGTTCTGCACTCCTAATCATTTATTGTTTTTATCCTATGATACCATCAAAGTTCATTTTAAAGAATTATCTACGTGATGATATAGTACATAGGTAGTTGTAAGTCTAGATTAAGACTCCGCATACTACCGTATACCGTTTGGTACGGGTTGTATGTATCGATCCGACAAGGGATCGATATGGATGTTGCATATTGATTTGTCGATATATTCGGTTTGTACCAATAGTTAATCGGTACAGATCAATAAGATGAATTATGATTTAGATATTTAATATTTGGATGACTCTTGCATTCTCAATTGACATGTTGGTTACCATGAGATTCATTTTTCTCACTTTGTTTTGTATATCAAGAACATATTGAATATTGGCCAATCTAGACTAAAATAAGTTGAAAGTGGTTTTTTTTACTCTAATTGACTCAAGCTGGCAATATTTAACATCTCTGTTTTGATGTTTTGTTTTATAATTATTAATTTAAAAATAATTTAAAATATGAAAAAATTATAATTTATTTATTTTATCATGTCATCGGTGATTTGAATTGGAACTGGAACTGTTGGTTCTGGTTTCTCAAACCTAAGAACCTCCTTAATTGAATCATCCAGATTCGATTTCAATTCAATTTGAAATCAACGACCGGTCGATGGATTCGGTTTTAGTTTCAACCCGATTTGAATCAAACTATAGTTAGAGCTATTCGACATTGATATATTTAATTAGAAAATAGTGTTGGCAAAGAAGTGGAAAATTGGATCGACGACATAACCCTCGAGACTAAAAAAAGCCACGTTCATAGTGCTTCGCTTATTATTTCCACAATTGGATGCCACATTCTAATAGATAGTGGCAGCTCCAACGTGAGACGTCGTGGTGTCCTAAGGTGTAGGCGTAGGTTGACGAGTGACTATTACCGTGGCCTTCATTGCTTCAAACCTGGGCTGCTTCGCTTGAAACTTTTGCGTGACGTAGAGCTTCATATAGTCCTCGAACACAAACCTCGGGTACGCCTCCGCTTCCTTCTGGACCAGGGAGGGCGCGGGGTAGATGACGGCGTCGCCGCTCGGGTTGTAGAAGGAGGCGATCGACATCCTGTTGCCGTCGCTCCGAGCCACCACCCGGTGCAGCACGCTCTTGTACTTGCCGTTCGTGATCACCTGCATGAACGCCCTCATGTTGTTTGATCATTTGTCCCGCACAGAGAGAGAGAGAGAGAGAGAGAGAGAGAGAGAGAGAGAGAGAGAGAGGACCTCTAGCTGATCTCCGAGGTTGACCACGATGGAGTGGTGCATGGGCGGCACGTCGATCCACTGGCCATCCTTGAAAAGCTGGAGGCCGCTGACGCGGTCGTCTTGGAAGAGCAAGATGATGCCGCCGGCGTCGGTGTGGGCTCGCAGGCCGTGGATCAGCTCCGGGCGAGGGCATGGCGGGTAGTTGCTCACCTTGGTGCCAAAGTTCGGACCTTTGGATCCGTAGAAGGCGTTCTTGAGGTAACCCTCCTCCAGGCCGAGGTTCTCGCAGAGCAGATCGAGAAGACGCTCCGCCAGCTTCTTTAACCCCGTCGCGAATTCCCTCATCGCCTTCCTGAAGGCGAAGGTTAGTCGGGGCAGACTACAGTCGATGGTGGTGGGGGGTGCGCTGTAACGAAGGAAATCGAAGCGGTACCGGTACTCCTCGTCCATGTCTGGGAAGTCGGACATGTTGGAGACGGGGAGATGGCGCAGGAAGAAGGTGCTCTCCCAGTCCATGTCGGTGACATCCGTCCCGGGTCCGCTCTTGAGAGCCTTGCACGCCAACTGTTTGAACTTTTGCTCCCTGCATTGCTCGTAGTGCGCTTTGGTCCGCCTCTCGACCTCGTCCATCAGCTCATGCGAGATCCCATGGTTGAGCAGCTACATCAGCAAGCAAATGGAAAGCCATGATAATTAGCTTCAAATGCTCGTGGGCATCAACTTGTTCACGTAAAAAGAATGAGAGCACCTCAAAGAAGCCCCATTTCTCGCAAGCGTCACGAAGGAGGTCCATGGTCTGCTCCCTCTCCTCTCCTCGGAGCTTCTCCAAGTCGAGGACCGGGAAGGAGCACGCCATTTCCTTGTCTATTCTCACTCGTCACTCCACGCTCGAGTGGTCTTTTACTCCCTGCGTTGCTGGTTATATATAGCCACCGGGGAAGAGAACAGCGCTCGTGGTGGGAGTATTGGATCCCATGTTCGAGCCCCCACCATCTTTGTCGTCGACCTTTGGGTCGGTGTGATGGGTGGGGGAGGGGAAGAAGCCTCGCGCGTAGCTGCTGCTATTGTGAGGTTGGAAGGATTGGTGTCTGTATGTGCGAATTGCAGAGAGCTACTGTTGTAGCGTGACTCGGAGAAATTGCAGTGGCGTGTTCTTCCGATCGGTACTTGTTTCTTTATCTGCACATGGCACTGCTCGGGTGATCTGATGGAGATACAGAGCCGAAGAAAAATACCGAACCGGAATCGGAACGGGACTATCCAAAACCGGTTTGGCTTGAATCAGTTCATTAATAGTTTGATCTTTAAAAGTTTTACATGATCTTCTCATTATAACTACAATCATTCGTTGATATCCATTAAATTGGATGGTTAAGACATATCGTTATGAGTAAATATTTCTTCTAGTGCATATGATTTTTATTTTTGGTCTTAGGTGATGAATGACTAGCATTCATATCATTATGAGTCTTGTGGTGGATAGAGGGTTAATTATAGATTATCTCTATAATTAGTTACATCTAGTATTTTTAAAAAATAAAAGTGAAATATTTAACCTCGTTTCCCCTCACCATCAGTAAAAACGTAAGAAGAAACAAACGAGATTAAATATTTTATTTTCATAAATATAAAAATTTTAATATAATTTTTAAAAATATAAAAATTAAAATATTAAAAGATAACTAATTATAAATGATAATATATAATTAATCCTGCATAGATCTTTTTCCTTTTGTCCTAAGTGATAAATGACCATCGTGCATGCAGCTTGACTGTGCCACGTGAGTGATGAAAAAAAAAAAGAAAAAAGGAAAACAAAGAGATAAAAAGAGCATTCATTCTTGCGTTTGTCTATTTTTACTCGGAGATAATTCAGAGACTTTTTATATACTTCCATTTTAGAATTGCAATGCTTTCCCCTCCGACACAGCTAGCGAATGCATCACAAGCTCGAACTCAACGAGCACTTGTGGCACCTTTGTGCAGGTTAGCGATAAAAAAAACCTACCAACCTAACCTCTGGCACCAAAAGAAGTCACTCGGCTTTTTCTAAAGGGGTGTTGTGATTCTCCTCTGCTAGAGGGAGAATAGGGAAGATTTCTCTTCATTTTATTTTATCCTACGAATATAACACTTAAATCTTGGACCTTCTCCTTGCTGAGTTCCATAATTTTTTTTTTTATCTTTAGATTTATTAAGAAAAAATATCATTAATGTCTTGATCAGTCCGATACGGTATGGACCCATATGCATAGAATTATCCGATGTGCCTTTGAGGTAAAAACGTGACTAAGGTCCGAAAAGGTTTTTCAACCTTATATCTTCGATGGTTAAGTTAGTAACCCGAGATATATGAGTGCGAACGTAAATAGTTAAGTTTTTCATTTTCTTTGTGTTAAAGATAAGCTTTTATACTTGATCGTAAAGAGCATGAATGAGTTTATGATGTCTTTCTCATTATAAATAGTGAGAAAGAAGTTTGTAATTATCATTTTAATCATAAAATGTAAAAAGAAAGCTTGTGATTATCTCAAGGCTCTTTCGAGAGGGGGTCAAAGTGTGATGTTTACTTCATTCGACGTGTGAGCGTTAGAAAATTTTTCTTACAAGTCGAGTCTTCTCGACATATATGCCTTGGGCATATTATACTTCATGTCTTCGTCGTAATATATTTTTCTTTATGCAGGTTGGGTTTACCCGACCCATGCACTTCAGACATATTTTATCTTATGCCTCCGTTGTGATAGATTTCTCTTTATGCGGGTCAGGTTTTTTTTGACTCAAACACCTTGGATACATTCTATCTTATGTCTCTAACATAATATATTTCTCTTTATGCGGATTAAGTTTTTTTGACTCACGTATCTTGGGCACATTTTATCTTATATTTTTATTATGGCAGATTTCTCTTTATACGAGTTAGGTTTTCCCGACTCATGTGCCTCGAGCACATTTTATCTTATACTTCTGTCGTGATAAATTTTTCTTTATGCAGGCTGAGTTTTCTCGACTCATGCGCCTTAAACACATTTTATCTTATGCCTCTACGATAGTGGATTTTTCCTTACGTAGTCATGCATCTTGAGTATATTACATAGTAATGCACCTTGAACACACATTATATTTCCATTAGCAAGATCGATAATATAAGAAAAAATAAGATTAAATATTATATCTTCGTAAGTATAAAAAAAACTTAATATAATTTTAAAAAATATAAAAATAAAAAATAACTAATTAGGGAGATAATATATAATTAATCCTCAAAATCATGATGAGATTGAGAATTGAGGAGATTGAGAAATCAGATTAGACGTTCGAGTACGATTGACATATATCTCAAAAAACCACAGTCGAAGTTAGGAATTCCAGCCGTAAGCTCAGATTCTTTAAAAGGTTTAACTCCACGAATCATCAGATCAACTCCTCCGGAACAAGTTCATGATTCTTAGAATTGCAAGAAACAGGCCATTCTCGTTCACTGAAATGTGTTACAGCCCAACACCGACCCATCCAATCGGCTGCCGTTGTCGGGCTTAACATGGAAACGATGCTAAACGTCGCTGCGTGCAAGTAGGTAAAAGAGATGATATATAGCACTGGAATTTAGGCCTAGAGAAAAATATTTAGTTCTACAACATTTAAAGTGATATCAACATATAAGATTGAGAAAACTCCCAAATCCCTGTGTAATTTATAGGGAAAAAGCAAGAACGAAGTTAAAACTAGGTTGGAAAGCTTGGAGGTTAGACATGACAAAATTATTTGAGATTAGGTAAGAACAGATGTGTAACGATTGAATTCTCAATTTCATTCAGTGATCCTTTCTCCGATGGAGAGCTTTGATATTGATGGAAAGCCAGATTGGATCCGGCGGTAGTGCTCTCATGACTTGTCATACTTCTCCCAACATGATAAAACGGCTGCTTTAATCCGATTCATTCAAGAAAGAACAAAGACAATAACCAGAGAGCAAAACAGAAGTAATCGGAGATCACTTTTCCCTGGTCTCATCTTTTTCGTCATACCACGTAGCATAGTGGAAGCAGAAAGGGATTTGGGGGCGTGAAGCAGCAGCAGCCGTTGATTTAAAAGATATCGAGGATGTCGACGATCGGACGGTTGCAGAGGGGGCAGGAGCCGCGGTTCACCCACATCTCCCGCGCACACACCCGGCAGAAGGTGTGCCCGCACGGTATGAACGCCGCCCCCTTCCGCCGCCCCATGCACACGCAGCACCAACACCACCCGTCTCCTCCCCCGCCTCTATTCTCCTCTCCTTCTTCCAATAGTCTCATCAGCGACACCCGTTCCACTCCCTCCGCCTCATCCTGCTCCAGCCTCTCGTCCGCCGCGGCGGAAATCGCCCGGTACTGCCGCTCCGCGGCCAACGCGGCCGCCAGGTTCATCTCCACTGCCTCCCCCGACCCCGCCTCCTCCGCCTGCTCTTCTCTATGGTTTCGGTGGATTCCGTACTCCTCCGCCTCCTCCTCGTCGTTAATCGTGATGGTGGTCGGATTGGAGGCGCGGAACCCCCAACCGCTGGCGCAGCAGCCCATAAGCGACAACCGCTCCTTGAGGCTCTTCCACTTTCTCCTCCTGATCCGCTCCGCCTCCATTTCTGGGTTCCGCTCTGCTTCGCTCCGCCTCTTATAACTCTTGCATGCTACTGGAACTCCACGCACACAAAAATAGCAACGACAAATGGAAGGAAGACCAGCATGAGCACTACTTACAAAGCTCAGTGCAGCCGCCGCCTCGTCGTTATCCTCCGCACCTCTCCATCCAATCTCAGCGCTAAATGCCCAACTGCCGAAATAGATCGGAAGAAGACGGCAAGAAAGAATAAAGATAATATCAGAAGCTTTGGCTTCTCACAAGGGAGAAGAGGTTGGGGTTGGGGGAGTGTGAGTGATTGAAGGCAGTAGAAGGCATTGTTTAATACTTGCAGGGCACCGGACTCGATCAATAGTCGTAAAATGATGGGAGAGTAATGATAAAAATGTGTGGGCAAGTGCCACAAGGAAGTCAAAGCCAACCATGATGGCGTGCGGATTGAGGCGAGCGCCACGTGGAAGCCAGCTGGTACGGTGGGCAAGAGAAGTAGCGTACTTGCTCATCCTCCTTCCCGCCTAAAAGCCTCCCATCCAAAATAAGTTGTGATTTCTCGTTTAAGATCGAGTTGATTTTTGTTCTGATGATATGCTTGATATAAAGATTGTTTATGATATTTCTAATTAAAATTTGAGTTTATTTTATTTTTGATTGTTTGCTTGAGTCTAATTTCTAAAGATTGATTGTGGTTTTAATACGCACCTTAATTTTTACCTACTCCCAGCCAACCAAAGCTGAAGCCAAGCAGCCATCTGGGAATTGGAATGAGTTAAATTCGACCACCCGGTGCATCTAATGCTTGCAAGTTATACCTGGAGCATATTTCTTAATCCCCGCGACCAGAAGTAATCGTACCTCGAAGGCATTACTATTCATTGTCAAAATACAAGGACCCAGCGATGTACCGAAACAAAGACCTAACAGACGGATTCCAAGACGGTGATCGCGCTTGGAAAGCCAGTGGGATGACTTAAAATCGATTCCTACTACCAATCTCTCTGAAGTCTACTACCAATCTCTCTGAAGTCCACCTGAAACAAAGGCAAAGAAAATAAGGGATTACAACGATGTCATGACATGAAATTATGGCTCATAGCAGAGAACCCTAATATCCATCATAAAGAGAATTCTCCTTGTACCAGGATATCTACTGCTCACACGAAGACAAACTGTTGTGAACCAACTATTTTGGTTTTCCTATGTGGAACCTTTTCCATCTATTATTCTCTATTTAAGGAGTTTACAAACAATTCAGATCTCGGTAACTCGTCCCGTTAGTAACTTTAATTTACTTGCCTCCTCTAACTAGAAATCTGTGGATTTTCGACCAACAGAGTCACATTATATTTAACAATTTTTCTTCATTTTATCTTCTATTAAAATTACGATCCGTTATTTTTACTAAATTCATTTTATCGGTTATTTATGATCCTGCAGATTCGGGTTGACCAGCAAAACATATCCAGAACAGGGTGCCATATTCATAGCGGCGGAAAGAAGTGAAACTAGATGAAATCCAGCCTTCAAAAGCATTAGCAAGATAACTGCACAAATGCATCAATCAACACAAGTATCCATGTTTAGTGACGAACTACCCCGAGTGGAGCAAAGCTCGAGTGAAATCTAAGGAAGTCAGTGGGACCACCATCTAAGTCAGCATGGTTCAAGTGACAACCACTTAAGAACGAGTGTGTGACCGACACACAAACCCAGAGACAAAAGGGCATAATAAATAAAGATGCATGTTTGTTCACAATGATAAGTTGCTTTAGAACACCTTAATATTTATTCCTTTAGGACTTGTGCTGTCTTCGAACAATGTCAAGCACTCTCAAAGCATCTTTAGTTTGGTGCACAAGTGAAATGGATTGTAACGTCATCGTAAGGTTTGTACCTTTAGACATCTTCTTGTTGTCTCGAAATAATGTCTAGCACTCCCAAAACATAACATCTCTAGTATGATACAATGATTTTGAGTATAAATTTTACTTGGGTTTCCACTAGTAGATGTATAGAAAAGAATTAATTATAGATTATCCTTTATATTTAGATTCTATTATTTTTATAGTTAAAAATTTTATATTGAGATATATATAATTTTAAAAATAAAATAAAAAATTTTATTTGTCTCAAAGTCATGAACTGTATCTGCGAAAAACATAGCAAGAGACACCACATGTTTGATCGGAACAAAAATGATGAAAAAAAAGATAATTTTAATATTCCTTCTGTTTTTAACGATTTTATCAACAAAAAGATAATTTCAACATTCCACAAACTAGAAAAGAAAGAGATATAAAATTATCATTTTGTCCATCATTTTTATGTCATGTATTATATTTTTCATCAATATAACTAACGATATTACGAAAAATAAGATTATTTTATTTTATTTTTAATATTATAAAAATTATAATGTAAAATTTTTAAGTACAGAATTGTAATGCTAATAGGGTTCAAATGTAGAGGATAATATATGATTAACCTATGCAAAAAAATAATATAATTAATTTAATTATTTAAGGGATAAATTAACTTAATTTACTCCATTAGACTATCTCACTTAACTATGCTGTGTTGTTGTAGCTAAAAGTCTTGAGCTATCTAGGATGTCATTTGGGTCTTTTACAAATTATCTACTTAGCTCAGTAGTTGTGTTTCCCACTAAGCACTATATCGATCAATCTCTCTGCTTGCTTGCGCACTCACTGCATCAAATATTATGTTGATCGTTCCCTCAGTTTTGTATAAAAATATTTACTTAGAGCATGTTTCAATTGAAACTTACTAATGACAATTATGGCTATATTGTATAAGGACTCCCTCAGACACGGACTTGCTTGGCTCCTTGACTACTTTCCACTACACTATCCAATTCAGCATAACAGTTCTGTTTTCTAGAAGCACCGTTTTTTATTTTGTGATGTGTTACTACGTTGCTGTTACATGATTCCTGGTTCAGTTCAGTCTTCTTTTCAATGATTATTTGATGTAAGATGATCACATAAGGATTCTGTTGATGGTTAGGGCATAAGGAGAAAGTTCGTGGACAAACTTTATCAGACTTGTAATTGGGATATTGATACCAAATGAAAATTAGTAATTAATCAGCATGCAAAGAAGGTTCGGCATCTCATGGACATCCAAACCACTATCAAAACGGAGGGTAACTTCTCCAAAGCAAATCTATTCATCTCATCAGCAACCAGACATCTACGGAGCAATAAACCGAAATGGAGAACGAATCATCAAGACCCACCAAAACTAAAGCGCACAAACAAAATCGTCATGGAAAAAGTAAAACGAACAAAACAAAGATGCATCAAATCGTTCACAAAACAACGATCAGAACCCCAAAGCAAACGCCGAGCAATCATCAGCACCAAATCCACAGCAGTAAACCGAAGCACAGGATTATTATCTCAAAAACACAACTAAATACATGGAACAATGGCTAGTCTAGAAGTCGCATCAGAACCCCACGAACCTTTCGTCCAAAGAGCCATGTAAGGTACGACAAGATACTGGATCTGAGAGAATGAAACCTTAGTCGGCATCAGTGATCAGTTGTGGAAGAAGGGGATCGCCTTCCGCTTCGTCGACGCTGAGCGCGAACATAAGAGGAAGGAGGGAGGGGTTTATATGGGTGTAGTTTCTGCATAACGAACCCTATTGCGATGAAATATTTGTTTCTTTCACCGGCTCATCGTGACCGTTCAAAAATAGCGGTGTATTCTTGATGCGCGACACATGGCCATCAGATGCCGTTTTGTTGGGAAAATATACTGCGATAGGCCCAGGACGCTGAAGATTACCGCTGACGTGTGCTTTGTATTTTCACGGATGTGATGAACCAACGGATGAGGTGCTACGAGATTTGACGGTCCAGATTCTTTATCATAAGAATTTTGCATGTAGCATCACATTTCAATTAAAGCCTAATACAATGGAGGAAACGTTGACCTAATTCGTGTCCTAATTTTTGCTACTCCATACCTTCCATATACCAATATCGATGCCATTTAGTTTAAGAGACACTTGAATATACAAATATATGTTGAAGTGTTGGATAGAATATTAACCTTAGAGAACTATTTATTTGATTGGCCTTTTCACTTGGAAACGTATGTGATGCCGCCCTGACGTCGCCAGCACACGCACCTCTGTTTTCGCTCTCGGTTTTTACTATGACTGCGGCGCATTAATGACGGGGTGGCAGCGCACAGCTTGGGCTGAAAAGAACGCGGGCCACGGCCCACGCCACGGGCTCGCCTGTCTCCGCTGAGCCAGGGAACACGTTCCTCCCCTCAGATTGGCAGTGCGTCCCGTCCCGCCGGTGAGGACCGTGCAAAGCTGGCGATGACCATCAAGAGGAATAGGTCCTCGAAGAGGACGAAACAAAAGGTTGGGACGCGTGTCCGTTGGCCCATCATTAGCCACAAGGTCAGGTCCTCGGTGGGGGAGAGGAGTGGCGGTGGGCCCCGGCGGGGACGGCACGGTTGTCGGCGAGCGTTACAGTAAAGTTTGCGGGTTAAAGAGAAAAAGGAGGATGAAAAGACCGGTCAACCTAGCAGACGGACGGAGCGAACCACGAGACGCGATGGATGTTGGGCCCCATCCCCCAACCACCAACCCCGGGTTTCCCCACTCATTCGCACCTTCTGCACCCACCGCCCTTTTCCTTTCTTTATCTCCCTCCCCCTCTGCGTCTCATAATAAATAACCCGAAAGCAGAACGTATGACGAGATGTGACTGCTGTTGAATACTCGAGGAACAGACCGAAATTACTCTTCAACCCCCGTATGTGAACGAACGCGAGAGGTAAAAAAGAGAGAAGACGAAGAAGAGAAGGAACAGACTCCATTTAGCAGGACAGCGACTGCTGGGGGCTGTCGGCCTCCCCTGTTGGTCCAGCCACGACTGGTCGGTGTCTCCTCGGCCCACGAGAAAGGCTTACGAGCCTACGTGTCAACCTTCCACTGGCTCGGACCGCTGGGTCCGGCCAGCCTGCGACTCTGAAGCCTTCAGCTGCAGCCAGCGCCGGCCACCCCATGCCGTTGCCTCGCACACTAAATGCGCGAACATGCGCTGCTGCAGTCACGAGAGCGCGCAGGCCGGTCAATAACACGAAAAAGGAAGTAAAATTTTTCCCGTCGTAACACACAAAAGACGACGTGGTGGAGACGCCCGCCATGGGCTGAACGCCAACGCCAACCTTTGGCGTCGTTTTCCTGACCGGGGTACTATTTCCTCCCGCTTTGAAGCGGAGGAGAGGGAGAAGGTGGTGGTGATGGTGCAGCTGCTGCGTCGACTCGTTCATTTGGTTCCAGCAATTCCCACTAGCCAAAAAACAGAAGGCACCGAACACTAGGCGACGTGGAGGCCATACGAGCCACTGCTCCCAATCCGTCTCTCAATCCATCCGCATACATATGCCTGTAATATGATTCCAGTAGTCGAGGGAGGAGACCTTTTTGTCCTCGTTGAAAAGGCTAGCTTCCCCGCTGCTTCCCATTCAAAGCAACAACGTGGGTGGCGGTGGGATCGCCATCTGTGACCCCACCACCCTTCCATTGGCCTGAGTCGAGGGAATCAAAATAAGGGGGAATAGTAGTGGGTGAGGGGGTGCATCCGGGCATCGCGTGGCGATATTATTTCTATTCGAATCGTGAGGGAGAAGGCACCGCGACCGCACCACTTTCCACGCGTTCGACGTGGAAACCTCACATGTCGGTCCAAATCACCGAGTCGATTTTACGTTGGGTTGGACGATCGGGTCCCGATTGCCAGTTAATTTAGGATGAGGGTAACATCGTCATTCAACATCGGGAGAGTTTCGTGGCGCGCCCGAGCTCAACGGGTGGGCGGTCGTGATTTGTTTGATGCGGGAGGAAATGGACGGCACGGATTGGACTTCACTTAGGAGTGGTCGTTTTGTGTCCGCACACGAAGCTTCTGCGGTCGTTTACGGGGAGATGGGAAGGAAGACTAAGCAATCGGCATCGAAGCCGGGCTTCTCGCCGGGTTTGGTGGCTGTCTCTTCCTCGACTCTCCGGGGAGGTAATAGGCAATGATGATGTCCGAATGGGACTCAACCGGTCTTGGAAATTAATCGTTAATTTAATCTAATCAAGAAATTGAATTGGTATGTCGGAACATCTCGACCGTTGGTGTGTGCTTGGATCCATTTACATTAGATCAAGACGGTTCGTTTCGGATCCGATCCTTGGACCGGAAAAATCGAAGATTGCTACGGTCCGATTATTGAATTAATTTTCTTAAAAATCAGATTAAATTTGACTAACCAGATCGATTTTTTTAATCCCAGTTCAATTTTATAACAATAATTTAAATACCCTTCACTTAAATATTTTTATTATTTGTTTTATGAGAGATTTATATCAATTTTAAATTAAAATTAATGAGAGAAAAAAATGGATCCGTTAATTTCTTTTTTTCCATCTTCATTAAGACATCCCATTTGATATGTATTTGACATTATATTTTCTTAAAAATTTAATTATATATTTATTTTTTCATCTCTATTGAGATAATTGAGTTTGGAAATCGACGTGTAATCTTCATTTATTTTAGATATTCTTCGCTCATGCACTCTCCTCCTCTTTCTTGAATTATCGTTTTTCTCTTTTCACTTACGTTTAAGATTGATTTTTATTATTTTGTCTTTATATTTTTGAAGTAAATTTATATTATTATTGTTATTATTTAATATATTTTGGGAAGAAAGATACGGTTCGACCAATTCACTCACTGGTCCGACCAGTGAATCAGTGACCTTAGTCTCGATTAGTTTCTCGTGTATTTAAACAGTATAAACATTTAGGTTTCATTTGTTCCATCAAAAGCAAAAAATCAACATTGAAGTGACTTTGACTAGCTTCAAACATAATATTTACAAGTCATTGAAACATAGACCTTTGGATGTAAAATCAAATTAATAATGTGATCGATTTCTCGATTTTTGAGATGTGATATCAAAGTTTTGCTTTTCTCATCGCAGTTTATTTTCTCTAAATTAAGGAATAATGCAATTCTACTCGTAGACATGAAATAAAATACAAGATATGTGATACAACATACGATAAATGATCAAAATTGATCGTATCACAACCGAGGAATGAAACACATGTTAATTTCGGACGAATGAACGTTACACTTGGAACGAGAATCGGATTCCAGCCCGATTCGGAGCCGCGTGTTTGGATCCGACCCTCTCTTTCTTCCCTGCCCTCCCGTCTCCATCGTATGACGACTAGCGACCAGGTTCTCTCTCCGAGCCCTTCCATTGCTCTTGCTCGGACGCATCTCCTGGCCCGCCGTTCCTTCCAATCACAGGAAAGGTAACCGCATAGGTAAGTCGTTCGATGTTTTTCTACGTGACATGACGATCGAGCAGCTTCGCCGTTTCTCGAGAAATAAATGAATAGCAGCGGAAATTTGAAGAATAAGAAGAAAAATGAAGGGTTTTATGGTCATTTCACAACAGCACAAATGTACGGAGGAAGTCCATAAAAGAATAGGCCGGTGGAGGAAGGGGAGGGCGAGCCGGGGAGCGGAGAGGAGCGGATGGTAGAACGAGACCGCCGACCAAGAACGAGAGGAGAAAGTTAAGTAAGTAGGTCGATCGTGTCGATACGATCGTGGGCGATCGACGGCCAACAAGGGAGAAATTTACGAAGGATGGTGATTTCGTCAAGACTCCTCTTTTAGGCTTCCTCCGCTTCTATTCCTCTTCTCCTGCTTTCCCCGATCCAATCCTTGATCGGTGAGTAGAAACCCTATTTTTTGGGGCATCCCCTTGCCGTTGACGATATCGTGGGTGATGAGGAAGGGCAGCGCACAAGCTGTGGACCCGCTGGCGGCGGCTCAGATCGGTGGTGCGATGGCGGTGGAGAAGCGGTTCCGTGGCGTGCGGAAGCGGCCGTGGGGCCGCTTCGCCGCCGAGATCCGGGACCCTTGGAAGAAGACCCGAGTGTGGCTTGGCACGTTTGACTCCGCCGAGGACGCCGCCCGCGCCTACGACGCCGCTGCTATCGCCCTCCGAGGTCCCAAGGCCAAGACCAACTTCCCTTCGCCCCCGTCCCCCTTCCCCCCAGCCGCTCTTCCCGCCGCCGCCGCCCACTTCTCTTTCCATCATCATCAGCAGCACTACCCGCAGCAGCCGCCGCCCCCTCAGCGGCCAACGTCCAGCAGCCACAGCAGCACCGTGGAGTCATTCAGCGGGCCGCGGCTCCCGTCTGCGGCGGCGCCTATCCGCCTCCGGCCACCTATCCTCAAGAAGCAGGCCAACCCACCGGCTCCCCCGCGCGTGCTCAACGGCGACGACGACTGCCACAGCGACTGCGGCTCCTCCTCCTCCGTCATCGATGATGATGGCGATGTCGTGTTGATGTGCCGGCCGCCGCTGCCTTTCGATCTCAACCTCCTCCCGCTCCCTGACGATGATCTCCACGATACTGCTCTCCGCCTTTGATGCTCAATCCCACGGTTGAGAAGAGTGAAATATAGGAAAAAAATGGGTTTTTTTGCTTCTCTTCTTACCATTACGCCTATCGACTCTCATAAACACTTTCGATCTTATGATTTCTATACTTGATCTTTTTGTATGGGGCTGGATTTGAGGACTGAAAGCTATTATGAGGGGTGAGGATATAGGGATCGGGTGGTATCAGATCAGATCTGAGATATCTCTTAGATCTGTTGCTGTTTCTTTTTTCTTTTTTTTCCTTGTACAAACAAATATCTATCTAATTCGATCAAATGACAAAAAAGACCAAAAGAAAGTGTCGAAGATTATCTTTTCCCCCATCAAATTTCTAACCTCTCATATGTTTCATGTTCGATCCTGTTCAGTGTAGGATAACAAGGGGAGATTTTTTTGGCATGGCAGTATTGATATGTAGATCTATCTTCTGGAAATGGATAAAGGGATGTATGCATTTAGATGCTGGTTCAACTGGTTTATGGTTGTTCTTAGCCCATGTTAAACGATTGCTATTTTCTTCTGGTTGCATTGATGCCATGAATATTTTGATGACTTCCTGTGGATTGCAGATGAGAGGTTGTGTCATAAGTAGGTTGGAAATTTAGATTGGTAGAAGTATCTGGATTATATTATATATATACATGATAATCCATCAGCATTGTTTGGTAATGTCTCAAATGCTCTTTATGGATTTCATCTTTTGATTACTTACCAGACAAGGTCAATAAATCTATTGAGTAGGCATTTAGGATCAAATTGATGGGGCATTATTTCTGGTAATAAGTGCACTCCATGATTGCATCGTTGGGATGTTGGATGCTGTTTTGATTGCTTTAACCTCTTTTTGTTCTGTTAAAACTGGTGCTCTTGGAGTTTATCTAAGCTGCTGGTGTTGGTTTTGTTTATGCTATTGTAAGGAGAATATTGATTGTGTGGTCATCTGCAAATATGATGCTAATATATTTTTGCTACCAGCATGTTCTTTTCTTTTTTTGCTTCCCTTTTTGGTTGAGATTATATTGATTGCATTATCAGATACTTGATACCAAGTTTCTATGTGAGACAAATTTTCTCTTTGTTTATGATTTTTCACGGCCGATATCTGCCTTGAGGGTAGATTATTCTTGCATGGTTAGTTGGTTTCCTGTCTTCATATAATGGACTTGCCCTGGATTTCTTCTTGCAAAAAATTTTACGTAAAAAATGGATTTTATACAATGATTTCCTATTCCATCCATTTATACAAGGTTTCTAGTTTACTAGGAATAAGTGGTGGTTTCTAGTTTTCAAGTTGGCTCGGCTAGACCTGACAGTCAACAACACGTATTCTTTGAACATCCCTTCTCCTTAAGAGTTTGGGATTTCTTTCGGGCTAAACTTCATTTGCATTTCAACATCTTCAATTCTTGTGGGGAGGGGACCTGGCTAAAAGAGGGATCTGACCTATTTCCTTCCTCTTCCAATTACTCGGCTAGCCTTGTCGCTTACAGCCTATGGTTGATCTGGACAGCCCGGAATGATGTAGTGTTCCAAAATGTCTGTATTAGTCCCCTTTTGATTGCCTATAAAGCTGTTTCATACTTGTATGACAGCTCTATTGTAAACCGGCCTGCAGGGATGCAACCTTTGCAACTGGGGATAAGCTCTATTCAAGTATGTTGGTCACGTCCTGCAGCGGAGTGGATCAAGCTGAATATGGATGGGGCTTTTTAGGCCATTTCATAGCTTGGAGGTGCAGGTTTTGTGCTTCGAAATAGCGAGGTGTGACACCTTTTTAGAGAAGGTCATCAATGTGCTCGCTGGTTTGTCTCCTTTGCTAAATGGTCCAGATTTAGACTTTTTTTAACCAGTTGAGCTCGGATGAGCAGGGTGTAAGCTGCAATAGGCTTCTAAAGTAATATGTTATTTTTTTCTGTTAGAAAAAACTGGCTTGATGTTCACATAAAAGTTAGAATACACTATTGAATTCATTAGTCTTTACTATCATAGTATAATGGATCTGTGTTTATTACCATGCTCTTTTATCAAGGGGTGAAAAAGCAGGGAAGAAAGATCCTGAGATACAATTAGAGAATTTAGTCGAGGGTTTCGATCTTCATCTCTTCTTAATTTTTCAGGCCCACTTGTACTAGTTTAGGCAGTATATCAAAGGCAATGCATCGGCATTTTGTAGAGTCATGGATTGCTGGCTATTTAAATACCAAAACCTGTTGGTAACCAGATACAGTTCATTTTAGTTAAGCTAGTGGTGAATGCAACTGAAATATTGCATTTGCCTCATGTGCAGCATAATTTCCGGCATGTTTCTAGTTCTTTCCTTTCTGAATGCTGATTAGTATATGAAATGCTCAAATGAATATCCAACAGCATTGTTTTCCATCGGCCATATAGTTCTTTTGGCATTTAATTTACTCATTGTCCAAATAGTTCTACTTGTCCAATTAGTACCTTCAAAGAATTAACTTTATTATTTTAGTTTATGCATCTTCTTTCTTCTTTCTTCCATAGTTGGAGCTGCTCATGTGCTTTTTTCCTGGTTTGTACATCTGTTGTATTGAGCTGAGGGTGTGTAGAAAATGATGGATGTCGGCATCCAACTGAGGTTTACCATCAGTTGATTAACCAGAAATGAGGATCAGCTCTATCATTGGCCACTTACTGTTTTAATCTTTTATGTTGGTTGAGTTGGAGGAAAATGGTTTGGTCAATGCATGTTAAGCATCATCATATTCTCATATGAATTATCACTTGTACCTCAACAGTCTCTTCAGTTTCAGATTAGTACTATATTCTCTATTTGGTGATTGTTTTAGTGAGACATGAAACAAAAATTACTGTTTGCTTTTTTCTTAACCCACAGTATGGTATGGAATATGCATGTGATTCTTTTGTGTTTGAGTGATGGACAGAGATTGATATCAGACTATGGGGTGTTGTGGAAGTCTGGCCTTTCCAGTTTCTGAAGCAAGCAGATGGAGTGGTTAGACCAAACCATGGTGGGTGAGAAAGCATCCAAATTGCACTCTCATTTCAAATACTGGCTTCCAGTTTAGCATTATTGTTAGTCGTTAAAAGCTCACTACTTTTTTTGGTGAGATCAAATCCTTGTTGCTGCATGAATCAGAAGGGCATCTGTTTGCTGCATTGCTGGGAGCTGGAAGAAGGTTTTGGTGGGTGTTTGATGAAGCCTGGGTTTTCGATCCGGTTCTAACCAAATCGGTTTGGTTTGGTTCAATCAAAATAGGTTCGAATGGGAATCGATTCAGATCTATCTAAAATTAATTAATTCTATTTAATTACAAGGTTTATAATTTAAATATATATATATATATATATTAAATGAATTGATTTGGTACAATTAAATCGAATTGAAAATTTGGTTTAATTGAGTCTAAATAATAAGATTAATATAATTTATAAAATAAAGCTCACATCATTTGTCAAATTATAGTATTGAAATTGGGCTATGAAATAGAGCTCATATTATTTGTCAAATTATAGCATTAAATTTTTGTTAACATTTCTACTTAATGTCTAGTTTGATCATCAATTTGGGGTCTTTGAGATGGCATGATTAATCAGTTTGAATCGATTAAGGGTTTAAGACGGTGAATTGGATCGGTTGGTATTTTTTAAATTAAGATTAGTTCGATCTGAGTCGATTAATCGAAATCGAAGAAAAGTATTATTGAATCAGAATTGTTTAAAATCTTCAAAATTAAATTATTGATGAATTGGTTTTGGTTCGTTTTCAACACACCTACTTAATGGGTGTTGTTAGTGTAGATGTGTTATTATTTGAACGTTTAAATAAATTATATTTGTTATTTTGTAAGAGCTACAACATTGTGAGTTAAAAAAAATGATTTAGCCTAAATAATAATAATAATAATATATTATTCCCAATTATTTGGTTCAACTATTTAATTGATAAATATTTTAATTCCTTATCATAAATTCTTGAACTCGTATTCATCATTAATCTTTTGTAAAAAAAATATTTTTTATAAAATATTTTTATTTTTATTTTTTTTTGAAAATTTTGGTCCCTTTTATCAACATTAAATTTTGATTTTTTTATGTAAAATTAAATTCCACCAACATTTATAAATAAGAGAGAGGGAGAGAGAGAGAGAGAGAGAGAGAGAGAGGATAAGTGAATGACATGGTGATATTCAATACGAGACTATGAACCACTCAAGGAATTGACCGAATCGAACGGACGTGATGCCAAGTCGTGTGCCGCCACGACTACGACCAAACGGGCATGCGTTGGCTCGGTCGCGTGAGGGCTGCTCGCCGTGTCTTCACGTAATCTGAAGAGTACGAGCATGGACACCGTCGGTGTGCGTTCTCATTTGAGACCTTCTTCCTCAATCGCCACAGCCATCCTCTCTATTACCTCCTCCTCCTGTTCTGCACCAACATCTACACCTCCTCTTCTCGCGTCGGCATGGCTGTGAGTCCCAAGTTTTATGCACTGGATGTTTCGATTGCTTTGATTTGCCTGAAAACTAGTACTTTCTTCCGTGATGTTATTATCGAAGCTCGATTCCGTTAGTTGGGATATCGATGAGTTTTGTCTGTCTCAGAGAGGGATTTCACTTGAATCTGGCTTTACCTTTACCTTGTGTTCTCTCTCTGTGTCTCTTTGCTTTTGGGATTTGGTACCAAACACTCGACTTTCGTGTTCTTTTGGTAATTCTTGTGCTGCTCTATGCATATTGGAATGCTCTTCATGTCTATTCTTTCTTATCTTGGGGTGTTGATGATGGATTGGGGAGTCGTTGGTTGTATAAAGGTTGCTAGGTCAAGAATAATATCAATTCTTTGGGTCTTCTCATGTTGATTTGGCATCATTACTGTCCTGTTCCTTCGATTTAACGGATACTTCATGCTCTTTTTAAGTTAGCAGCCTATTGTTCACATATTCCTAAAATTATGTGCTCATCGGTTCTTTTCCTCATGCATGAAACTGCTTGTATTTTGATCTCCTTGCCATCAAACATTCATTTTCTGAAATAAAAATCTAATTACTTTGGCAACTTGGGCATGAACATGCCCATCCATTACTGAAGAAGTTTTACCAAACCATTTAATTGACTTCATTTATTTTATGAATGATTAGGATTCAAAGGTATTAGATGTTACATCAAGTTGCAGAGCAGGTAGAGTAGGAAATGCCTTAAAGTTGACTTTGAATTGGTAAAGATAATGGTCAATAGCCACAGAATAATTGGGACTTTAATTTTTTGATGTTAATAAAAAAAGAGAAACTCTATGTTTGTTTTATTATAATGAATTGTTGGTAATGTATTTTAGAGGTCTTTAAGAGACAAAGTTTCTCTTGGCCACTACTTAAATAGTTGGTGGGGCAAGAAGTAGCTGCAACTACAGATCAGCAGATGGTGACTGAGGGCCAACCCTGTGCATGGTCAAATTGTTCATACAGGTTCAGCTAAATAGCTTTTTCATGACTTTGTTAGATTAGTGAATCATACTATTGTCTAGCTGGTTTTAGGAAATCATACCATGAACAGGAGCTGACTTTGTGAGATTTTGCATTTTTTTCCTGGTTGCTGATTGCAAACTCACATTGAGTTGGATGTTGGGCATTAGAAAGTTGCAATGAAAAAGGGACAATTTATGTGAAGACTTTCAAGATTGAATCATCGGTATCTGCAGTGCAATATCTCTGATCATATATATAATAATACGATGGTATGCATAATCTATATTATTTGGAGGGAGGAAGTATGTTCTAAATGAGATCAAGCTAATTGAAATGACATTTTCATGATTCTGCTTGGACAGTCTTTGTTTTAGATGGAGAAGAATGGTCTAATCAAATCATCCCTTACATAGGCACTTGAATGGCATGAAAGAGGTGCCTACGAGAATCATGTAGATTCATACATTGGTGTACAAGAACTACAGTTGCATCATTGGTTAAGGTGTTCTTGAAGACAACTGGTTAGCTAAGAGTGAAGTATTTGACATTTTGTTATATCAAGTTAGTTTAGTGTAAACTGGTTCTTTTTTCCAACACTTTAGTGTTAAGATTACCGGGAATTGGTATTCGTTGTTCCACATTCATCTTATATGCAAATCACTATTGCTTTCTTTCATGATTCTGGACTTGCATCTCTTGTAAGTCTATCTGATCCATGGATAAAATTTGAGTGATCCATCATGGTAAGAGTCAGACTTGTCTCAATGGAATAACAAGAGGTTCTTGTAAGTCTATCTGTAATAACTAGTTGGGACATTATGGCTTGTTATTCTTGTTGTTTGTCGTCGAAGAAGACTGATCTTACTGCTTTTACGAGGTCTAATATCAATTATTCTGGAGCTATTAGTAGGCTCCATAACAAAAGAGAAGAACTAAGAGTCCCGACAAATGGGTGAATTTAGATTTATGTAATTGCTTTGAGTGCTAATGAATGGAGACTTAATTGTGTATTTCTCAGGTTATGCCCATTAAAAACAGATGCTGCATAAGAAAATTGAATGATGAAGTGTCCAAATTACTTGATTCAACTTGTATGATAATATTTTCTCATTGGTTCCTCATTTGGAAAAGAACTCGAAAAGTTGTTGAGAATTAGTGTTGAGATGTTTGATGAAGTTCTTTAAGATCATTGTTCCGAGAATGTCCAACTAAAATGATCTGGTCTCGTCTTAGTAATCTTGAAACATTCAAATCAACTTGTGAGTATATATTGTTGAGATGGTTGATAGAGTTCAAATTAGTTCTTCAAATGATGAGCCTACAACCCATAAAGAGCATGTAACTCATTGCTTGTTTCTTCTGCAAGATGCCATGCCTTGAAGCTTGTGTGCCAATGTGCTCTGTATGAAGGTCATTTTTATTTTTCTCACAATTATATTGATGCATCATTCATTTCATTGATTTAACTGTGGCATTAAACCAATGCCTCAATTAAATGTGATTCATCTTCATGCTGTATCAAGCAAAACTAGCTCAACATCATACTAGAATCAGAACTAGAACACTGCCATAGATCTGTGGATAATAAAAGTTCTACATTGTTGTTTCTATCTTGCAGCAACGGGGACATGTTCCACGTTTTGGTGATTGGAACCAAAACGCTGCCTACACGACATACTTCGAAACGGCACGCAAGGGGAAAGCTACTGGATCAAACATTGTCAATCCTAATGATCCTGAGCAGAGCCCGGAGCTCCACAAGCCTGGGGCATTGGCTGCAGAACCCTCGTATCCATATCCTAAACAAGGCCCGGTGAATCAACAGCCGAAGCCAAACAATGGCAGGGAAGAACGACAACTTGAAGGAGGATATGCACCAGCTCCGCCGCAGTCCAGAAACAGCAGCCAGAGAACCACCGTGGACCGATATGGTAGAAACCATGCAGCGGCACGCAGGAATCCAGGAGAAGTCGGCTACATCCCTTCTCCGTCGCCGGTATCACCTAGCAGAGCAGGAAACGCTCGTGGAGGCCTAGCCGTAAGACTTCCAAGATTGAATCTTCACGTTTCATGATGTCGTCTGATGTCTCTGTAGTTCTGGTTGTGATTCTTGCATGCTTTTGGTGGCGACAGGGGCGGCAGAGAGCCACGGCGGTGCCCAAGTTTGGTGAATGGGATGCAACCGATCCTAAATCTACTCCAGGTTACACAGTCATCTTCAACCAAGTTAAAGAAGACAAGAAGGCGAGCACCGCAGCTCATCTGCCCAAAGTTCCTGTCCAACCAACGCGATCTCCAGCCACCGCCGAGAAGCCGTACCGAAACGACGATTCCTGTTGGACCGCGGTAGGTTTCGAGCTCTGCAATCAATCGGCTGGTGCACTCTATGATTACTGACTGCTTTCTTCCTCATCTCGTCTTGCAGCTGTTCCCTTGCCTACGTCCAAACGTCAGGTACTGATCCGGAATTCCAAATGGTCCATCTTCAACTCCGTGATGCATTACATGGAACGATTTTTCGACGCATTTGTTTGATTTGTTCAGCTTGTTCCTTTCAGCAAGAATGGTTCTTCTTCTTGAATATGTGCACTGTGAATGGATGTTGCTTTTCATTTATTTTTATGGGGTCAGAGTCTTCTTGAGACCAATATCTAATTAGAATAAAATAAATATATATTTCCGATGTTCCTTTTTTATTTCTTATTCATCATCCGATGACGTGGAAACAAAACAGAAGTTGATTTTTCTTGATAATTTCTTTCTTATTAAAATTATCTATATATGCTATTATTTAGGGGATTAAAGAAAAAATAAATCTCCTCATCCCATCAAATTATTAAAATAATTATATATTATTTTCTATAGTTAGTAATCTTTAGTATCTCAAGTTTTCTTGAGACTAATATCTAATTAGAATAAAATAAATCTATATTTTTATTATTATTTTTATTTATTATTTATCATCCGATGATGTGGAAACAAAACAGAAGGTGATTTTCCTTGATAGTTTCTTTCTTATCTATTATTTAGGCAGATGAAGCAACACGTGGAACTCAACACGATACCCGATATCTTTAGTATCTTAATTCTTATATTTTTAAATATTAAGATCTCTATATTTATATTTATGAAAGTAAAATATTTAATCTTATTTCTATTTATATCAGTTAATGAAAATACTATCAAATATAGAAAATGACATTAAAACAAGGTTAAAATGATAATTTTATAATATTATTTTTATCAATATTAATTTTTTATTATAAATTTTATTAAAATAATAATTCAAAAATCAGTAGTTCTACTACAACAATATCAGGAGGAGGAGATAGGATTATAAGAGAGATCCTTTTTATTAAGTATTTCACTTTTCATTAAAACTTACGAAGGTATTAAAAAAATCAATTGAATATTTTTTTCACTCTTTTTATTTTTTTTATTTGACCGATAAGAATAACATTACGAAATTATCTTTTTAATTCTATTTTAGCGTCTGTTCTTTTTCACTCGAGTGGGTAATTACGGTGTTTAGGATATGTATTCAAGGCGTTGCGGACAAAGGAGCTTATCTTCTTTCACTATAAACGTCGATACGCCTGTCCCTCCTCGTTCGCTCGCCGACTCGAGCGAGATGGAGGGGAAGGGATCGGATTCGCTGTCGCCTAGCGATTGGGCCTCGAGGGCGCTGCCGTCGTCGTCTCCTCCCGCAAGCAGGTCCGCTCCGCCTCCCTTCTCCTTTTTCTGTCCAAAACTTCGTCCTTGATGGTCTGTCGATGTTGTCATTGTTTTGGGGCACGATCAGAGGAACGTCGATGAGGCGGTGGAGAAGCTGATGTCGAAGGGAATCGAGGTGATGGGGGTGGTCTGCCACGTTTCGAATCCCCATCACCGGCACGATCTCATCGAGAAGACCGTCCAGGTGAGCGCTTCTCCTCCTAAGAAACTAAGTACAAGGAAGAGAAAGCTTGAAGATGCAATAAAATTTTGTAGATTGGACAAAAGTAGAAAGAGAGAAAGAGACAGAGAATAATTTCGGGAAAAGGCGCCAAAAATTCTTTGATGTTGATGAACAACACCGTCATGCAAAATTCAGAGCTGTCACTGCCAGACACGTTGGTGCCTTGGGCTTTTACCTTGCTTCAGACACTCATGAGCAAATAAGACAGGCCTTAGAACAGCTGCATGATCCTTTTTCTCATCTGATCAGCTGACCACCAACAACTATGGAACTTTCCAGATTCTTGGACTGAACCAACTTAGACAGGATGTTGTTAGCCATCAACAGAGAATTGATGAATTTGATGGGATTTGTGGTTTTAATTGCTGATCCATGCACACTTTTATTTGCAATGGAGAACCCCTCTGAATTGCTTTTGTTGCCTCTCTCATTAGCTCGGTGTCATTTGTCTAGAATATGCTTTGGAGTGTAGCATCCTGATGCACCCAGGAGGCGAGAGGAATCCAGCAGATGGAGGCCAAGATCAAATCAAATTGGACAAAAGAAGAGGGTGGTGTTTGTCAAGTCAATGCCTGGTTTTGTATAATTAGGTATGTGTCTTTGTGGCTAGATTAGGCTGCTGAAACTAACATATGGACTCCTTATATTGTCAATGATGGACTAGTTGGAGAGAAGTAGGACATTGGTGAGAAGATATACTTGATCAATTTTCAGCCTCCATCATGTTAGCTAGTTGATGGTATGTTGGAAGTTCGCATTGATACCGTTTCAACAAATATCTGGAGTTCAGACACCAAATAAATAAAATCTTTCTTTTCCAAAAATTTGAGTGTTCCTTGCATTTTATGCATTGATTAGGTTGATAGTCTTTTCCTCATTCCAAAATTCTTGATTTAACTTTTGAGGCCGTTTTTCTTTGGATTTTGGATTTTGGCTTTTGGCGTTTGGCTTTGAATACTTATTCTAAGGGAGTGACATGATATCCAGTTTGCCATTTTCTATTAGATTACAGAATTGCATAAACATATTTTGCTTTTGTTGCAGAAATATGGTCACATAGGCATAGTTGTGTCGAATGCTGCTGCTAATCCGTCAGTGGATAACATTCTGGATACCAGAGCGTCAGTGCTTGATAAACTTTGGGAGATCAGTGTGAATTCCTCAGTTCTTATTCTGCAGATAATTTATATGCTAATGGGGTTTCACTTAGCCTTATTTGAGAATATTAACTTCGTGTCTTTTGCAAGCTGCTGCATCTTACTTGAAGATGGGATCATCCGTCATCCTTATATTTTCAATTGCAGGTTATCTTCCGCAGTCATCCATGGCCATGTATGGTGTCACAAAGACTGCTCTTCTCGAGCTTACTAAGGCACTTATCTCTTTCTTATTGTTGTTTCATTAATTTATGTACTGTGCATTATATGGTGGAGTGATAGGACACTTTTTTCGATTAATCTTTCCCTTGTGACTGATTCAGATTACTTTTGGCTTGACTATGTTTTGGAATATAGTAGAAGTATGTGTTACTGCTGGCTTGACTATGCAGTTGTACATGATATTCTGTTCTAAATTTCTTGCAGGCTCTTGCTGCTGAGATGAGTGAACTGTATAGCTCCTGGATTTGTGCCCACACATTTTGCTGATTTTATCACGAAAATGATGCCATCGTATGCATTCTCTACTTCTTGTTGATTGCCTCTTTTTACTGTTTTGCTCATGCACTTTAAGCTAATTTGATTTTCAAGCTAATTTGACAAAAATCTTCTTTGTGCTTGGCAAGTTGCATGTTGGTGTAGTTTTTGAACACTGTTACCTATCCTTGTCCCTTAGGATCTTGCCTTTCTGATCTGTTGACAGAACTTGAATTTACCAAGTTTAAGCCACATCTGCTTATATAGGTTCATATTAGACCATCCAAATCATCTAAACGATAGTGCAGAAGTACATTACTCAATCTCGTCTACATCTATGTTATAGCCTTCTCAAGTGACCAGAAGTTAGTTATATTTTGATGTCAGAAAACTTCTGATTATGGCTTTTATGGTCCATCTTTGCAGTTGATTGGCATTTGTATAACAATCTTGGGTACATCTTGTGACATTTAAAGTAATATCTCTTGCAGAGATTTTAGGAGTTTTATCTTGTAGGATTGAGTTTTAGACCAGTTAGATGAGGTAATAAAGTTTTAATAAAATCAAATAAATGTGAATATGATAATATAAGATAATCTTAGCATAGTTTAACGTGGCATAGTATGTCTATAAATAGGCATGATATCTGATTGTGTAAATCACCTAAGTCTGGAGTACTTTAGGTCTAGATAGTCCAAAGGACCCAAATCAAGGGTAGTCAAGTCTATGACTGGCATTGAAGATCTCGTAAGTGTTCTGATGAGAAGTTCAGTATAGTCTTTTTATTTCTACTTTGCTTTTTTCTTCTTTTCTTATTTTAGATATTGAACTCATAGGACTCTATTATTGCTATTTGAGAAAGTACTGCACTTGTATGTAATTTTCATCTGACTTATATTATTGATAAGGACCATTTTATGTCAGTTTTGCTGTCTAGAAACATCCAAGACTTTGTCGTCTTCATTAAATTCTTGTTTATTCGATCTTCACCAAAAGTAAACACGTTTATATACAGAGAAAAACCATAGAGGAGAAGACTTTGCTTAAGAGGCCCGGGACTACCGAAGACATGGCTTCTGCTGCAGCCTTTCTGGCATCTGATGATTCATCCAACATTCCTGGAGAAACACTTGTGGTTGCCGGAGGGATGCCTTCCAGGCTATAATCCATTCCCAGACTTCACCCTGTGATGATCATTTGTTGCTGCTGCCAACACATGCCGAGTCTCAAGAACATCATTTTGTAGGCAGAGCAGAATTAGACATGCTGTAATAAATCATTCAACCATCTGAAGTTGGAGATATTGAATTTATTTTGTGCCTGCTTAGTGAAATTGAGTTGTGTTTACCATCTGGGTCATTCTTGATGCTTGCGACAGGCAGCCGTCAAATGCTGTGGTCAAACATAACTGTAACCCTTTTTTTGGGAAAAAAACGTCGAAGCCAATAGCTTCTTATGAGAATTCACCTTATTTTAATCATTGATTTTGTGTTTGTTCTTAGATTTACTTGAACATATGTAGTCCTATAAAATTTTAAAAATTATAGATATAACACTATAGTTAACAAAAATCTCTGCCATCACAATAATGACATTGAATCTCTAAATGAATTTATTTACAAAGGAATTAATAATCTTTATCTTTATGAATTTAACTTTAGGAAAATGAAGCACTAACTTATCAATAAAAAATGATAATTTAATATGATTTTATTGATATATATATATATATATATATATAAGTTAAATAATTGAAGATATATATATATATATATATATATATATATATATATATATATTTATTTATTTATTTATCTAGAGAAAGCCTCCAATAAAGTTTTACTGAATGATACCATAGTTTTTACCAAAGTATCACAAACAAAACTATAAATAAGATATTTAATATAATGCTCATATATATTCATATTTTTTAATTTTATTTATACTTTACAATCGTATAGAAGACTTGCAGTAAGTTTACAACCTTAGTTTGGTTAGCTTTTATGATTGTTTCAAGCTTATAAACGTAAATTATGTCCAGTTATCACGTAGAGGTAAAACTGCCTGGAAATAAACTATCCAAGAAACTATTTTGAGGGTTTTCTAACTCCATAGAGTGGTGCAAAATGTCAGCTAGAATAATATCCAAAAGCTACTTGGTGGCACATGACTGGATGGACCTTTAGGGTAGTGTGTAAGGCTTATTCACTATCTTATTCCGTAATAGTATCACATGGGCACTTGTGGGGACTTTGGACCACGATAGATCATCTTAAACCTTTTGTCGTGCGATCGTTCAAAGATTGCGAAGCCCATATTTATAATTTGCAATGCCTCTCAAGTGTTTGCTGATATGATTGCTTGTGGATCCTAAGTTAAATGTTTTTTCCAACTCATCTTTTCTTCTGCAGGTTCTTAAGGGACCATATGAAGTTTTAAATAGATTAACCATTTAAGGATATATACGTAAGAATACTGCACAACTTAAGTAAAATCAGGTAAGTCCGTGATAAAACGATATCTTTTTTTTCATACTATGATCAAAATATCATTTATAAAATAAATAAAAAATAGTCGATGTTCATTGATCCTGATTGACTCTAGATTAAACTAATTTGTTTGACATGAGGCTAGATTACCTCCCTCGTCCCCTCCTCACCTTTCTCTTTTTCCTTCTACTCGTCCTCCACTATTCCTTCCCTCCTGCTTCTATTCCTCACAATTTAAGAAGTTTAAATTAGTTTGATGAAAATTAATTCAAATTACACTTAAGTTATATTAATTCAAATTACACTTAAGTTATACTCTATCACATATTTAACATAAAATATATTATTTTAAAAATTAATCATCCTAAATTTATAAAAAAATAAAAAATAATAACATATTACTTCTTATTCTATTAGTTCAGGAGAAGTTTGGATAGATTTGGTTAAAATTCAAGAATTATTCTCGATTATAATTCAACATAAAAATACTTTATTTCAGAAATTAATCATCCTAAATTTATACAAAAATAAAAAAATGATAATAATATATTAATATCTTACCCTAATAGTTTATGATAAGTTTATATTTGTTGGGTGAAAATTCAACGAAACTTGAGTTACTCACGATTATAAATTCAATCCAAAAAAATTTTATTTTAAAATTATTCACTTTAAATTTAAAAATAAAAATAAAAAAGCATATTAGTATATTACCCTAGTAGTTTATAATAAGTTTTGATAAATTTGATGAAAATTCAAAGAGTTACATTTGATCGATTCAACATAAAAATATTATATTTTAAAAATTAATCATTCTAAATTCATAAAAAAAGTGATAATATTATCTTAGCATCTCACCCTGGTAGTCCAAGAGAAATTTGGATAGATTTAGTGAAAATTCAAATAGTTACACTCGATCATATATTCAACCTAAAAATATCCTATTTAAAAATTTAATCACTAAATCTATAAAAAAATGATACTAAACTAATTATAATCTCACCTTAGATAAATTTGATAAAAAATTAATGGGTTACATCGATTCAACCCAAAATATCCTCTTTGAAAGTTTATTTACCCTAAAATCATAATTTTTTTTAAATAACACAAAATATTTTAGATTGATATACTAGTATTTTATAAAAAAAATTGAATTGATTTGATGAAAATATCCTGATTATACTTATATTATACTCGGGTTATATGTGTTCATAGATTCAATAATGTCTGATTCGAATTGTTACGATCGGACTCCATCTGATTCAAATAATCAAATTGGATCGGACATGTCAATATGTGATTTGAAATAGCTCTGTAGAAGCGTATTATTAGAATCATTAAAAAATCTTGATAAAAACTAAATATAAAGGCTTTATATATATATATATATTAAGGGACGATATGCTATTTTCGCAGCTGTCGACGGTCTTACTGCCTTTCCTTCCTCCGATCGTTCTCATTCTGTTAGCGTCACGGCACTGTGAGCTTATTCGCCCCGATCCCGCCTCTTCTGCTGCGAAGATGGATCCACAGCAGACTTCTCTGCAACGCCTTCACAACGTCGAGAAGGTTGGCTTTGACCCCTTTCTTCTCCCATCCCCTTCTTCCCACCGTATCAGATCCTTTGGTGACGCTGCTCTCACCTTCTCTTTCTCTCTTTGCCGGTGCTGCTTCCGTTTCCTTTTTATTTTGGGGGCGGGCTTGGATTGGCGCCGCCATCAGCGGATAGTGCGCGTGCTGGAGCTCGCCGGATCTGTCATGGACGAGCTCGCCAGTTCGACCGGGCCCCGCGCCGACGTTCTCGCCGTTCACTGCCGTGAGTTCATGCAGTCCATCAAGGTTACCTTCTCTGTCCTCTCTCTCTCTCCCCCCGCTAACGTCTTCGTTCTCCTGATACCGACGCTTAAGGCGGGTAAGATTACCGAGGGTTGTAAATGATCTTTATGCTATGTGCAGTCGTAGGTATAGGCAGAGGTTTTCGGAAATCATGTTTACGGGATGGTTGTGTTTTATGAATAGGTTTCTGGTGTGGGTTGTGTCGTTTATTCAAGATAATGGACTTGCCCATGAATCGCTTGTCAAAATGCCAAAGAGAGTGTGTTTTTTTTTATCTTTAGAAGCAATGAGCTTTGGTAATCCTCCTTTTAGACACAAGCCCAACACTTGGGCGAAAAATAATTTCATGGTTGAGGGGTGTGCATCTCGTTGTGAGATTTAATATGTCACCATCTCCAAATTTTCATTGTCATCTCTGGTTCCATGCTGTTCAATGACCAAAACTACTTATCTGAAGTTTTAATGGTATCTGACCTTACTGTAACAAATTGAAGCCATGTTATTCCTCCTCCTGCTTTTTTTTTGTTCATAGATGTGTAGGATAAACTTATCTGGTTTGCTGATCTAACAGTATGTGTCCTTGGATAATGCTAAAAGTTATAGAGTTGAAGAATTGTAGCTGATCCATGTCTTACAGATGTGAGTGGACATTGTCTCTGTGGAGTTTCTTTGTTAATTAATTCATACATATGCTCTCAAACAATAACAAGGTCAGTAGGGTCCCAACTATTTAGAGTTGGCTACATGGATCTTTTACTAGTATTAAGCTCCATAAAAACGTCATATTCCTAGTTTAATTATGAGTATTTAAATATTTATTTATAATTTTTAATAAAGTATTTATAGATCTTCCTCTATCTCTACTCGCACAACTAATATTAATAGTTTCACATCTTTTAACTGTAGCATCTATAGGTCTCCTACCACTAATACTTTTATCAAATAGATCATCAAGAAAAGGATTCACTACTTAAAGAGGATGCTTATCCATTTTTTAATTCCTATAAATATATGTGTAACATTGCATGTGCTTTTAAGAAAATCTGCTTCTATACTGTTCATGAAGAGGTTAACCTTCCAAGGTTTGTGCATCACAGATCAAGATATACACTGCATATACAAAATTAGTGATACAACTGAAAATTCTCTTTAAAGATTGCACCAAAAACATTCCAACATTTTCTACTTGTTCTGGCAAGTCCCAGTATGGGAATGCCCAAGATGCCAAAGGTGTGTTGTACATCCTCTGTGCTGTGCCTGGTTTGTGCCAGTTGGCACAGATCCTATGTTATCAACATCCTGTCATGGATCCTGTCATTCAAATCTTCAGTGTTTATTCTGCAATTACTAAAATTTTCTGTGATTTTTGACAAATAAGTAGACCGCTTACAAAGTTGATAGAATGTTTTTGGAACAGGAAATCCAGACAACACTTCGTGAAGAAATTAAGAGTGCTTGTGAATATCGTCCATTTGAGAAATGCGACTATAGTGCTAGAATTTCTAACGAGATCTGCTCCAAGAAATTGGAATACATCATCGAGCAGTTGGATGACATCAAAGAAAGCATCAACTAGTACAAAGATTGAATTGCACAAGCAATGCGGTAAGCATATTTACCATTTATATCATCCCCACAGTGATTTGTTGCGATTGGACTGCATATAACTTTAAGACAAGTCTCATGATACAGTAACAATGTAATGTATAGTTGATTACCATGATATTAATATGAAGGACTTGCTTTTCGAATCTGTTTCTTGCTATCTTTGCCTCAAGGTGTAGACTGGATACATAGATCAAATTGATTTGATGTTTTAATGTGCTACACTGAAGAACATAACTTTATTTCCTTTCCTATATTCATCATCTCAAAGAGTAGCCTGTGTTGCCTATTATACTTTAGAACTTGTGTTTTCACAACAAAACTCTTTCATAGAATGCATATTTTATATGCAGAATCTGCTTTGAGAACATTTTTGTCTGATCTGTTTTTCATGCATAAATTATTGTTATATATAGCATAATGGGAAACTGGCTGAACTTCATGAAGTGCCTTTATTTAAAGGACCAACATTTATCTGGTGAGTTGCAGCAGTTTCTACAAATAGAGTATAAATTGCATTCCTGAGGCACTAAAAGGTCAGAGCTGTAACCATATGCCAGATACAATTTAGCCATTCTTGATGGCACACGATTGCTAAGATGCCTTTTTTGACATTCAGTGCTATCTGAAACATGTCATTATACTTATCTGCAAATCATATTTACCCTTTTTATACCAATAGAAGTTCCACAAACAAGGTGACCTTTTTTTTTTCCTAAGATGAATCCTGTTCAGGTTAATTTGCTTTAGCTGGTTGTCCATTACGAGCTAACTGAGTTCAATGGATTCAGAGGTTATTGGATCCTCCCCAAAAGTTTGGACCTTTGATACTAATAATGTACATATCAAGAGCATCAAAAATGATCTTCCAGTTGATTGTTTGACATCTTTGTTATTGAACATGGAAACTATGTTGTAAACCTGGTTAATGAGAACACCTTTTGTTTTGTTTAATATCAATGTTTGCTTTCTTCAATATACATTGTGATCACATGATTTTCCAGGAGCCAGATTCAGTTCATATTAAAAGTATATTTATCATACGCAAATTATCATATGCAACTATTTGCTTATTAGGGATCCTCATTGGTTTCCTTGTTTAGGCAGCTGTGAATATTCTCAGGATGTAGGCAAGCCATGGGAACTAGAAGAGAAATAGCAGCATGTGAATGAAGCTTATGCATCTCTATTTGGTCTTCCACAAGGATCCGATTAATGAATTGATAGAGATAGCTCCTTCAGATGACTAAACATTCAAAACAGCATTTGTAAAACTGCTTGTCGCTAATGTTGTGGACATGCTTATGCCTTGTTCGACTTTCTTGACAGTAAAATCTCTGCCTATATTTACCTATTCTGTATTGGAGAAATTAGATACAGATAAACTGTACCAAATTGTATTCTCTTTGCACAAAATTGCATAGGTTAGTTTTGGCATTACCATACACGAATTCATTGGCACAGATATGCATGTTTATGAGATTCCAAATAGGAATGTAGAGATGGGTTGATATGCCCATCAACAAGCAAGTAGACTAATGTAGTAATGCCCTGTCAAAGTTGGTTTGACTGTTTTGTTTCATTAAGTTGCTACATGGTGCAGGTTCTCCAAATGCAATCAAAGAATCCAGTGCATGATGGAGACACAAGGGAACTCAGATCAGGTCAGCCACATCATGTCTACCTTCTTCTCATGGTTAGGTTTAATTCTGAGTGTCAATGTGCCATAGAAAGGCAAAAGAAGTGTGCAATTGATATATGATTTCTTGGAAGCCATGCAAATGATGCATAATTATTTCTGTATACTATAAATGAGAAAATTCTTACTTACCATCAGCCATAAAAAAATATGAAGGTAATCATAATTTTCATTTAACGATTTGAAATATCATATAACAATTTTGAAGAAGTTATGTAAGGCTAAGCAACTAAGGATATTGATCGTTGATTTACAATTTTCAGGATTCAACCTCATTTTCAACAATTAAAAAAAGACTTATTAATTTATAATATTTATTTAATATTATCTTACTTATGAGACTTAAAACTTCATCCGATAAATCTTAAGAATGTCAGTTAATCTAATTGGTAATTTTGCAAAAAAAAAATTCATTAATTTGCAAACATAGATGTCATTAATAAAAAAGGAGAGAAAAATAATGTGGTTACGACGGTTGCAGAGGCTGTGCTTTCGTTGTTGGGTCTGGTGAGGTCCATTGGAGGGACCTGCTCAAAAATTTGGTGATAGGCGAGTGAAGGTGACAGTTGGTCCAGTAGAGATAGGGATAAATGATCGTTCGGTCATAAATTTTACTGGAATTCGCCCGTAATTTTCCATATAAAAACCTAAATATTTCCCCATTTCTTTTATCTCAGTATGACGATATAAGCGGATAAGCTTCGTATCGCTCACCCTCTCTCCACCCTCCTCCCTCGGCCCAAAAAGCTTCCGCGAATGGCTGCGTCCACCGCTAACCTCATCCAATTCCCCTTCGCCAAAACCCTCCCCATTCCCTCCCTCCGCCCTTCTCCTCGATTCCCACCCCATCTCCCAACCCCTTCTCGCCGCCCCCTCCACCTCTCCTCCTCCCGCCGGCTCGTCGCTGCCTCCGCGTATGGTTCCGGCGGCCAGGTCGACCCGGCCGTGGCGGCCGTCGTTGACCCCGCCCTCCACAACGCGAACGTGCTCTTCTTCGGGTCCGGCTACAACGTCCAGATCGTGGTGGACGAGGGCGAGTCGGAGGAGGCCCTCTTGAGGCGGTTCCGCAGGGAGGTGTCGAAAGCCGGGGTCATCCAGGAGTGCAAGCGGAGGAGGTTCTTTGAGAACAAGCAGGAGGAGAAGAAGAGGAAGGCCCGTGAGGCCAGCAGAAGGAACCGTAGGAGGTGATTTGCTTGATTCCTCCTCCTGGTTATATATTTGGAGTTCCGTAGAAATAGTTCACCTCAGTTCTTAAGGACTTGAAAGCAGTTTGACCTATTCTTCTCATTCAGTATAATTAGAGAATAGAAAGTTCAGAGCCTCGTAATCAATTCAGCTATACTTGTCACTGTTTTACATTTGGTAGTTTCTTCTAGAAGTATACTGGATAAGTATATAACTTCTTTTTTCAAAAGAATTAAAACTGTATTCGACCATTTATCCAATCATTCTTTTGGTAGTAGCAGTTTATAGATTGCAGTGATCATTATTAGTACTAGTTCGGGGCTGTTTACGACTTACCTTTTATCATGAAAAAAAATGCATATTTGGGAAAAATGCTAGCTTAGATTACTTAATTAACTTCGAATGATTAGATTTTCAGATAAAAAATAAGGTCATTCTGGGAATTTGTGTTGAGCTACTTATAGTTAATAATACCTGCTGACAAATGATGAAAAATTTGAAGGTGTTAGCTAAGCTACTTAGCTGGTAAAGACCTTAACCCTTTGCAAGTTCTTAGGTTCGACCCGCTTTCACCACTTATCTTTTGCAAAAACAAAAAGATGAAAAATTTTAAGTTATATCAAGTTTTGAGCAATGAACTCCCCCTCTGTGACAATATTATGTGACAATGAGCATCGTGGGACATCTTTCTATGTTATGCAGCGACAAAGAGAGTGAAATCATGTTTTGAGTTCTAATAAATTTAGATCTATAAAGAATTAAGATTTTTTAAGGCTGAAAGGAAAAAAAATTTGGTTATAACCATTTCAAACCAATTGTAATATTTTTATTTCTCATACCTACATCCATATTTACAATCTCGGAGACAAATCCAAATAACAAAATGAAGTTATGAACCTGTTTGATCCAAGGGCAGTACATCCAGGCTGTTTTGGTATGCTTGGAGCATCATATTAATTCATGCTTTATGTTTGCGTTACTACTACTAGTTTTCCTATTAACAAGCACTACTAGACAGATTTTGCTTATTTGTCTAGTAATTGAAGCTACCGCATTGTATGACAATACGATGTCATTTGCAAATTGAGTAGGTGATGACTTAACTCCTAATCTTTCTCAGAATTTTACACGTACCACTTTGATGACATATTTTTTGACTTTTCAATATTCTTTGCCCTCTTAAATCCGATGCTGCCATAATTCATGTGAATTATCTTTAAGCTTATTCTGGCAAATGATATGTTGACATTTAAAACTTGGATCTAGAATCATCTTTTATGTGCTAGTTATAGTTGGTAAATGTGAACTAGCATTGATTAGCCCAAGGTGGCTTTGTAGATCCTATTTGCCACCGCAAGCTATATTCTATCAGCACTTTCAGATAACAAACTATCTTGAAACTACTGTATTTATATTAGGGGAGATTCCACTTAAATAAATTTATTATTTGCTCATATGAAGCGACAAAAATTATGACAAGAATATACCTATAACTTCCATCAATTTATCATTCCAATGTGGATTCTTTGACCATCTAGCTCTATTAATTCCCATGTCCTTGCTAGTTTTGGTGTTACCATGTCTAATTTGCTTCCATAAATAAGTAGTTTGACATAGTTTAAACTTCAAAGGACCAGCTTTTTAGGTGCTTGTGGCACTTGTGGTTTGGTTTCTTGTTGATAAACTAAGATAAACCTTCTCTGCCAAATATCATTTTTCTTCAGGAGATTTAATTAACTTGGAAGCATAAATTGACTCACTATTCCACTCATTCCAGGCGATCAGGGCCCAGATTCTCATCTTCATCGTCATCAGGAGAAAATGATTCTGCTCCAAAGCAGTCCAGGGATGACTTAGATGACAACTGGGAGATGCCAGAGGGTGATCTTCCTTACTGAAATATGTAAACCTCCTATGTTAATTCTTGATGCATTTTCGTCAGACCACTACTTGGATTCTTACGGGGCATACAGACTGAATTCTCTTTAAATAGCCTCTTCTTCATGAAAGAGACAATGGGATGAAAAGTAGTTTTTTTGGGAATCTCTTAAGTGTTTGATGAGGTTGAAGTCATGGAGCTGTATTTATACTTGAATTTGATTAAGGTGCTGTCTCAGCATTTGTATCTTCAACACACTGCTTATTTCTTCCCATTATTTCAATGTTACTTGCAATTGCAATTACCAGCAAATCCTCCTGTCTTTGTAAAAGACTTCTGATCAGAAACTGGTGAATCAACTGATGGCAATCTACTTGTTCTAGCTCTTCCTGTTAGTTAAGTTATGAACTAGACTAATTATTTGTGATTTGGTTTTGGGTTTTTAGTGCAACATTATGTGTTCTTATCTATCAGTTTCAAACCTTTTATTATTGAACTTATTGTTTACAGTAGCTCGTTGGTCATATTTGTTGCCAGTTTTCGTGCTTATTTTCTAGTTGACCAGCTTGTTACTAAACCTGGTAGTAGGGGGGCAGGGACAGTCCTTGTTGCTAAGGTTGAATCAACTCCACTGACTCTTAAGAGGGTTGATATCAGGTCAGACATTTTATTTAGAAGCTTTACTTCCTGTTTCCTTCGTGTTAAATGAGCCTGAGACTGATGAGACTAAATGACTTGCGCAGGTTTGAGCAAGAGCTGGTCGTTCTAGGCCCCTGAGAATTTATACTCTTTGCATGAATCCTGACTTGGAATCAAGGATTCCTAGAGGCCCATAGATAACATCCTTGTGTTGATTTTTATGCCATTGTTTTGCTTAGTAATAGAGACCATTGTTTTTGTATATATGATTTTAGCCAAATATCCTTTAGATCTCATCTCAAATTCTGCAGTTAAAGGAAGTTCTATCAGTTGCCAAAATCCTTGGATTCAAGTTTCAAAGGTACATACACAATCTCAAATTTGGCACCTAGTTGGATTCTAAAATCTGGATTTTATAATCCATACTTGGAACTTCAATACTGTAGCCAACCATATAAATTAGGATTTCTCTTGGAAATTGAACAGATATGGATTCTCTTCCTTGTTATTGTCGGACTTAGTTGACCAAAGCTGCCTCTCTTTGGCTATGATTCAGGTGCTTTTGAGGAAGCTGGTTGGACCAAACCAGGAGTTGAATGCTTTCACCAACATGGGGATCCACTTCGTAGCAGCTCCCCTTGCTTAAAGGAGCTGTACTCGTCTTAACAAGCAGAGAAAGGCCCTTGGCCTGATTTCCATGCATGATTGATACATGGGAGATTCTAAAACTTTACAAGCTTCCTTTCACGCCAAGGTTGGTCCATCAGCTTTTGTTACGAGAGAGACAATGAGGAGGAGAAAGAAAAGAGGAAGAAACTTCCCCTTTTACCTAACACACTCATCTTCCCCACCAATACTGCCGTAGAAGAATCAAACACTAAGAGGGGTCGATATGGAAGGCCAGAAATGATGCTAGGATCAGTCAATCCAAACACAAGCCCACTGATGTGCTTTACATATGCTGAGAGCTTCCTGTCACATGGAACTGAGGGATCTTGACAAGAACAAATCAAGGTGGAATGTACGGTGGCTTAGTTGCTGGTAACAGATATCTTCCTGGAGTAGTTTAGGTTAGACTAGATGTGAAGCTAAAGCAATTATGGCGATTGTGATTCCATTGCAATTATGGAGATTGTCGACAAGAAGAAAACACCTCCTTACCAAATGCTGAACATCATCAGAGGTAATTTTAGATTTAGCTCTCAATTTTCAAGTAATTACTTTTTATTTACATCTACATTTGTTCCTCCATTTAGTCTGGAGAATGAATGTTATGTCGTTCATTAACTTATTTCCTGTCATACTAAGTAAGCATGCAGATGAGATGATCTCAGGCAAAATGCCTAAAAAGCATGCATGGCAGCCAAGAGACGTGCGATCTTTAATGATGATGACTTGCGAAATAGCCTTCGTTACTCTTTGTTTTCTTATTGGGTCATACTTCATCTTGTACTGCAGAAAACCATGCGATCATTGTCACTGATTGTTATAGTATATGCGTGCGTGCCTTCACCCCCTGCATGCACGCCAACATTTGCATGCATGGGACGTGGAACTCCGAGAAAGTGATCGACGTGCACAGGGTAAAAAAAAGGAAAGGCAAAAAGCTTCTTCACGGGAGAGATTCGAAGGTTAAGGCGTGGGAATCTCGTTACAAGATGGTGGCAGACCGCCTGAGCTACTCGTATCATGAGGTCAAGAAGCTTTCGAGACTTCACTTTTGTTGACCTAATTCTTTGAGAAGACTAAGGAGCTCAACATGCACCATGCACACTGCCGCTCCACCGGTGGTATGCGTACGTACCTTCATCATGGAACATGAACATTCTTCTGCATCAAAAGTACCGAAATATACGACACCATGAGTCATCTACATGTCTACCTACGTTCCTCTCGCTGCATGAGTTCAAGACATGCAGGTGAAGATCCCAACTGGGAAAAGAACATCATCTTCATGTTGCTTCAGATCATGCAAGTGTAAATGTTTTATGTGAGAAACATGCGAAGATCCTGCGATATATAGCGTGTCGAGATTTTAGAGAGTTATATTACTTATGTATAGGTGCTCTCCAAAGAATGGAAGGGAAGAGTGAGCAGCCCAAAGAAGAGTTGTCCCCGTTGTTGGTGTCATGGCAGAGCTGCTTTAACGCCGATGTCGCCGCTTGTGGTTGAAGTCATAGTTTAAAGAACTAATGGATTGAGAGAGAGAGAGAGAGAGTATGTGTGTGTCTGTGTGCGCGCTTGCAAGTATTTTCGAACCTTCTTTCTAGGCACACACATTCTGCATTCCTGCTCCCGAAGTCCATTAATATAACACTATAAAGATTCTTCTCGCTCTTCCTCCTCCTTAAATAATTCATCCATCTCTTTCTCATTCTCTATATTCTTCTTCTAAGAGTCGTATGGAATGATGAACTATAAAGAGGGATGTAGTCTTAAACGTCTAAAGCAAGACGTGGAGAAGGGCTGGTTTGGTGTTATGAGTGTGGGAGAAGATTGCAGGTGAGCATGCGCAGGAGCTCTCTCTCTCTCTCTCTCTCTCTCTCTCTCTCTCTCTCTCTCTCTCTCTGTGTTGAGGTGATCTATTAAACATGGGGGTTTCTTTCTGGGTTAGAGTACAAGAAGGAAAGCATCGCACACCTTCTAAAGCTGAGCTGGGCTTTGGTTATGCCACAAGCTTCATCATTCCCCTCACCTTCCTATTTCCATGCCTTGACACCCCCCTCTATTTTATGCCTCCCCCCTCACTGCATGGCTTCTCAGACTCTCCTCACCATGCCCTAACACCCCGTCTCTCTCCTTCCTTCTTCTCCACTGTATGAGTGGTTTCTTCATGATAACGATAACCACATTAATGCAGCATGCCATCAACAGCACACTTCTGGTTGTCATCTTCTACTCGCATGAGATGATGGCGGTGGAGATGGTGATATGAATGTGGATAAGGTAAGAAGGATTTGGATGATGTTGTGAACCGAGGAAGCGATATTGGTGAGGTTCAATCCGATGACTGGCTTTACTTGTGACAGTAAACCAGTCTCAGATTGAGCCGCGCCAATATCACTACCTTACTACACGCTCATACTTGAGAATTCTTTTCTTCTTTGTTGCTATATTGCTTTGCTATTAATTACTCTGCTCATTTTGCCTCTATATGTTTCTTCCGTGCCATCTCTCTCTCTCTCCTCTTCCATTTACATGGAGGTAAGAGCAGGAGGCACTTCTTGTTCCTGCAAATGTAGGAGACGATAGGTCTCTTAACATTTGACATCTTACTCATTGATGCTTTGGTGATATAATACTATAGTCCAAATACTATTGTCATTTACAAACAGATTATTGAGCATTGCATGCACTAACTAGGAAGGAGAAAAGACTCTAGAGTTTAGATGATGGTAATTATTGCATGATATCAACAAATATGTGGATGAGATGACAGTACTGCCGTTCTTAAGCACTTTGATGAAGAAGAATCACATATTGAATCCCTGAAAGTTACAGCATTGTAATTGAAATGGTTTCAATCGAATACTATGTAGGTAGGTAAAGGGAATTTGCAGGCTCATTTCATGCTTTATTAATGACAGGCATATCTATGCTTAAACAACTTCCTCCTCCAAGTAGAACTTTAAACCATCATATAGCTATTTCATACAAAATCTAGGCTCTTCATGTTATGAGTCAATCAAGATGGTATGACATCAGTAGGTTTCCAATACCCCCAACTTAGAGTGGATAAAACTTGGTTTCATGATGCATCTCAAGCATTCATCACAAAATGGTTTTAAGTTGATTTTGTACAATACTATATTATTATTGTTTCACTATTCTTTTATCAATACGATTAGTTATTAGTCTAATCCGACTTGATACACTTCTATAAAACGAGATCGTTATCGATATGAATTTTCATGGGCTCAATCTAGCCCAATTTTCGAAGAAAAAGATTACCTTAGATTCAAAGCCCAATGTTAGAATTAAAACCTCGTAAGTAAATACATTAAGTACATCATCATCATCATCATCATGATCAATGTTTTAGACATAAAAAAAAATTATCAGATCATATTTTATATCATTGTTGTAAGAGATTTAAATTTGGATTTGGATCAGAGAATAGATCGGTGAACTAGTATATTAATAAGATTATTCCTTTGTAATCTCGATGGAACCTAACAAGATTCGAGTTATAAAAATAAGGTAATTATATCCCTTATATTTACCATTTTTAATAAATAAATAAATAAAACTGTATTTTTAAAAATAAATCAAATTATATAATGTCACAAATAAAATTGGATAAAATCAGATTTTTTTTAATTCCACGTCAGAACCCTTTATCTTTTAAAAGGAAGAACAAAGGAAACTCTTCCTGAAGCGTCCAACGCACACTTCCGAAGCGCCTCGTTTCACAATTTGAATCCTTCCCGTTTCCCCGCCCGACACGGAGCCCCGCTTCCCCTTGGGACGATGACCTCCAAGTCTCCTTCGGCCCCGTCGACCTCCAATCCAAGGAAGAGGAACAGCAGATCCGATCCATCCCGCACCAGAAACCCTCGAGAATCCGGCCGCAATCCCCCCAAGAGATCCCCTTTCGCCGACGTCGGAAGGCATCCGCATCCCCTTTTAATCCTCCGCGTCCTTCCCTTTCCCTGCCTTCCCTCTCTTCTCATCGTTCCCCGTTTGATTTCCCTCGCAGCTACATGGCGATCAAGAATCGAAAGCTTCGTGAACAGTTCGACGCCGGCGCCTCCTCCTCTGGGAAAGGAATATTTAGCGAGATTTCAATCTTCGTTGACGGATTCACGGTGCCTCCCAGTCAGGTGCTTTCTTTTTCTTCTGTTTGTTGTCATTTCAATGCAATTGTATCATCAGATCGATCGAATGGGTTGTGATGGTGCGTTGTTAGATCGATGCCTTCAGGAGCTCCGGGTTTTTATGCTGAGGCATGGTGGCCGGTACGAGAATTACTTCTCCAGGCGATCTGTGACTCATATCATTTGCAGCCATCTGCCCGACAACAAAATGAGGAACTTCAGGTTATCAAGAAACGCCACAAATTGGATTTCTGTGTCGAGTCAGCTGTCTTTCTCTTTTCTCAACATGTTCCTTGATGTGAAGGTCATTGAATTTGAGCTATCTTTTCTATGGTTCAGGGCATTCAGCCGAGGGCTTCCAGTCGTCAGACCTGCCTGGGTGGTGGACTCCGTGGCTGCCAATAAGCTTTTGAGCTGTAACTGCATTTACACTCGATCCTCTTGTTAAGTTATTCCTTCTACAACGATAGGTTTCTGGAATGTGGTCTTGAGCCATATACGATAACCGATGTTCTTTGTATTTGCGATCAACTTACAGTAGCATGCTTGCTTAGGGGAAATGAGTGACCATGATAGCAGTTGATGCCTTCCATTTGGAGTGCCAATTAAACCTGTTTCTTTAAATAAGTATAAATTCTTCGCCATCTAGACAGTATCTAAAGCTTGATATCACATTTTATTACATGCATAGTAAAAAATTTTCAAGCATTGTCCCAGCTACCGGGTTGTGTTCATATGCTTTTTAAGATTCTCATCGCTCCACAGCCATACAGCATTTTGCTGGACTTAACTCTCATCTCGTCAAATTTGCTCTTGAACTGCCATGCCACACATAAAAAGTTATAGAATTACAGGCCAATTGTTTTTTTTTTTCACTGTTGAATGTTGTAGTGCAGAATTTCGAAAGCTCTGGCTGACAAGCCACGGTTTTGATTTTATCATGCTTCATATGTAAATGTTTGTTAGGACAATAGTGTTGTACATCTACACTTACTATTTTGTTGTAAACACATATGCTAATTTATGTTGGTACATAGAAACAAATGATTCAATGTTATTTTTGAATATGTTTCTCAGTGTTTAACTGCTGCTTTTGTTTCAGGGGTCCCCTATCAGTTGAATGAGCTTGAGAATGGGACATATAAACAACAAAAATTGTCTTCTTTCTTTGGCCCTAAGCGCTCTTCAAGTCCGAAGATCGCGAATGCTGAGAGCCACATAGCTCCCCTTGTAAGATCTGCAAGTGGATTATTGTTGCACAAGGATGAAAAGATGAAGCAATTGTTGTTAGATGAGGAAGAAAAATGTTCAAAATTTAGAGAACAATCTATGTATGTTGGCGATGATAAGTTTTTCAAGGTGGAATATGCAGAATTAAAATTTGGCAAAATGAAAGATGAGCAAAATATAACAGGGGCTGATCCTAGTAGTTCTTGTAGGAACAACAGAACGTTGGAGGAATCATTAGATCCACTAAACTTTGGACATTGCAACCAGCAAGAAGAGAATCTTGGAGCTCATCATTGTCTAGAAGATTATGCCAAGGTAACTGGTGTGGTTTCTTCTACAAATGTGCTATTTATTATAACTATTTAGCTTTTCTATCAGTTATCATGTTCTTTCTTGTTTTCAGTTTTAAACTAGAGCATTATGTTGTAATTTTTTGTCATGTTGTCTGCTTAGCAGGCTATCTATGAACCCATTTGTAGACTTTTTAGCTTGAATGATTCTTGCTAAATTTGTCTATGATTGAAGTCATGTCAATTCCTAATGTCTACCTTGTTAACAACTCAAGGAGTTCAGCAAGATTGGGATGATACATGCAGTGAACACCAAGCTGTTGGCTGATGCTATCAAATATCTGCTAACATATGTTTTGCCTACAAAAACTGCTTTGTTCCTGATAGATTGTTGCATCAACTGTGATCTAATTTCTCTCCTCCCTTCCCATTTTTTCTATTCATCTTTTTTGGCTGCACATGCATGTTCCTATTCCAACAAGTCTGCCTCTTCCTTTAACACGAGCGTTTGAGATATTCTTTGATGAGATTGTCAATTTTGAAATGAAAACTATCCTGTAGAAGAATAAAGGCGCTTTGAAATCATCTTAAACACCTCATGTTTTATACTTTTGTGTTGCTTACCCTTTTAAACACCTCATGTGTTAAACACCTTTTAAATCATCTTATGCACCTCATGTAATTTTTCACTATTCCTGATTACTAAGAAATTTGTGACCTAACTCTGAAACCATAAGATATAATTCTTATCTTAATTTGAATTGTAACTAATAATACTTGAATTGTGTTTGTTCAAGCCCTAGATGCTGATTATTTTCTACTTATAACATTTACTTGAGCTCTGCAATCTTCAAAGTTGAAGTTAGTTTTAGAAGAGCAGTAGCTATTGATGCAAAAGTGCCATTTAGACTCTTGTATAAACTTGTTTATATTTATCTTCTGATTGACATGCTTTTTTGGTAATGTTCGTTATATCCATGGTCAGCTTCATCACTTGATTGGCATATCTAGGGTGCTATGGAGAGTGACATTCACCAAATTCAGTTGTCTACAATCTCTAGTCCAAGGCGTGATGATTTGCACATTAATACATGTGCTGACAACCATCCGGATATAGTACCTCAGTCTTTAAGTCAATTAGATTTTTCAGTACTGCATGAGTTACCTGAAGAACTGAAGATTGGTATTCTTGAAACACTTCCTCCACACAGAGCAGCTAGTTTTCCTGGCAATGGTTCTGGCAGTACCAGGAAGAAATTTCCTTGTGACATAAAAGATGAGAATTCTGAAAAACTTGATATATTTTTGTGGGAAGGAACTCCTCCAAGTTGGGTTGAGAAGTTCCAACATAGCAGTTGCCTTTTGTTGAACATTATCGCAACTCAATATTCTAGATCTGATATGAATGGTCTTCTATCGCTGACTCTTCAGTCCTTAAGTCATATTTTGTCTACTTTTACTGATTTAAGTGCAATGGAATCAGATGAATTAATTTCCAGTTTGTTTGAGCTGTTTAAGCAATATATTGAACTGAAGGTCAAATCAGATATTGAGGAGCTGTATGTTTGTTTTCGGATATTAAGAAGGTTTGTCTTTGAATTCAAAATTTTAGTATGTTCATATCTATTTCCTTCAGCTGCTAGGTTTGTAGATTTTTCTTTCAGTGTACTGGGTATACTGTCCAGGTAGCTTAACAGTCACTATTTATTCACACAAGTTGATCATTTATATGTTAAAACATATGATCAGAAGGATATAGGAACAACAACACTATTGCTGTGCCACAATTTTATGCCATTTAGGACTCTTTTGTCCAATCATCAAGTATCTTTATTGGAGGAAAGAACATCTCATCTATGGATTATTTAGCTTGCTGGCAAATTCAAATGGAATTTTGGAAAAAAAAATTTGCATGTCTTTGGGATTACGAACTCAACACATCTCATATTATGATGCTAAACAATGTCCTATTTTTTTCAGAACCATTTGACGTCTGATTTTAAATTGCTGAAGCCATATTTTAGTTACATGTGATAGTTTGAGTTTCATAACACTGAATATATATCTTTTAAGTTAGTTTCACGGTGTTAAAGACATTATCCAACAATTGCCCAAGGAATTGATATTATGAGATTTTGTCAATTTTATTGCCTTCTTATATACTGATAACTCCATCTGGTTATATCCACCAATATCATTTTTTCACTGAACCTCATATTTGTACAGTTTAGTGGATAGTCCTAGACTATAGAGGTTGTGAATGAATTACATTAGCCTATATCTAATGGAATATTTTCTCGAGCTACCCTCATTCTTCTTCTATAAATAGGATTTTTGGTGCATGTCTTTAGGAGATTTCCTTTACCTAATTATTTTTTGAATATCAATATTTCTTGCTGCTGCCCACTTATTCTGCGTGCATATCTGTGAGCTTCTGATCTAACTAAAATATGTTGAATGATGCAGGTTTGCAACAGATATTAAGTTTCTGCAGCAAGTGTATGACCTAATTCTTCCCTTTCTTCAGGTATATTCCAAAGAAGTTATCTTCTTGATGTCTGAAATGAATTGACATGGTTAAGATTTACCCTTCTTGAACATGATTTTTTTAATTTTGTTTAGATACACTTCCATGTATCATGATATTTTCACCTTCGCTATTGCTAAAAATTAGAAGGTACTTTTGTTGTCAAGACTTACATATTTATATCACACCATTCCTTTTGATGTCAAGACTTGCATATTTATATCACAAAATTGCTAAAGATAAACAGATCGAGCTCGCTGCTTCTTTGCCCATTCAAATTTATCATAGATTTACAAGCAATTTCTTGAAGTTTAAGATCATTCTGTGTTGAAATTACCGGACTCTCATAGACTTCCTCATGGTGCCTAAATTTTCATGATTTATCCATGAAATTATGGTAGTTAGTGCTTTTTCATCATAATCGTAGCCTTATGTATAAATTTCCAGTTTGGATGCTTGGTTTTGTGCGGTTTTTTTTTTTTTCTGGTTAATACTTTTGTAGCATCTGTCTCTGATTTTCCCAATGAGTTTGTTAGCATTTCCTCTGTTACGTGTTGACAATTATTCTTGCTGTCAGCCTTTTCTTTAGTTACGAAACTGAACTGGCTGTACTCTTGCCTTTCTATTCTTAATTAGTGCTCAGAATTTACATCATCTCAAATCATGCTCTATTTCTGTAAAGAAGAGAGATCTGTTACAACACTTTCAGATGTCATGCTGGCATTTAGCAATTCTAGAGGCAGATAATATAGCACTGACCCTTCTCTGATTTCATGCTCCAACAGGCTTCTATTAGTGAGAACTATGGGGGAATTCTTAATCTTCCTATTGCCAAAGAAAAGGCCTTCAAATTTGAAGATCATTTTCTATAGATTCGTCTATTTCCATATCTTCAATTCAGTGTATTCACTTGCATGGTAAGCGGTAACAGTGATTATGAAAATGATTCTTTTTCATAATTGTTTCAACAGTTATTTGGCTTATGTTATATTTTTTTTCTTGTTATAGTCATAACAATAAATAACTTAGGAGTTCAGCTAGAATTCTATCAGAAGGATTGTAGCTTCAATCATAAACCTACCAATTGAAGATCAGATTTGCAGGTGGCTCAAAATATAGTAACAAAAGTTCATATTAGTTGGCTATATTTTAACATTCTATTGGATGAATTGAGGTTGCAATTTAATCAAACTTATAATCAGACATAAATATACCAAATTGAAGATCAGTCCTGTTAGATGTGATGCAATGATCAAAATTTAGAAATCAAATTGATGGAACTTGATATGAATACAGGGAACATGGCTAAGTCAATACATACATTTCATAGTCTGATACCATTGATCAAATCAGAGCATAATATTTTCTTCTTTTTCCATCTATCTGATGTATATGTTATTATGTTTTAGCAAGTAAAATTTGATTTCTTCGATTGGAGCCTGAACGAGCCTCAATCCTCGTGATAATTGCCTGTTTTAGTCATTGTAACATGTTATGTGGTAGAGATCTGCTATGCTTGCTTGTAATTGGGTTTCTAACATCTTTCCTACTCACTGCTCCCACAGAAACGTTGACATGATCGGAGAAGTAGGCAGAGGAGGAAGATGCAACCGTTGACCATGATTTCGATGATTTCCCGTCCTGCCCGGCCGACAGCAATCGTGTCAACCGATGTCACCAACCCTTGCCATCGAGGAAGAAACGAGGTCGACCCAAACATCAGCTTCGATCGGCTGCTGCCATTATCACGTCAAGCTATGTCGTCTTCTAAGTTGGATTTAGAGGTTTGCCGCCCAGTCCTGCTTCTGTTGCATTCTTGAAACTCTCGAGCTTGCACAACTGAACTCCCCGTTGACTCCTTTTGGCAGGAGTTCTCCAAACTTGGACGGCTCGAAGGAGGACTTCGGAAGCAGCAGTTGTGCTCGGCATGAAGAGCTCATCTCGGCACTCGTGTCATCTGATGGCTAAATATTTCACTGCCCGAACCACAAGATGGCACCATCTCGATTGGGTCTTCGTTGCGCGTCCACCCGAGGTGAATTCCCTCCCCACATGGGAGAAACCAGAGTGGGCGGCGAAGAAGGCAAGACTCGCGGTGCTCGAGATCCCCACACGACGAGGCCGGAGACATGCGTGCACTGTCCAGGGAGAAGAGACGACAGCAGATGCGGCGCACCAAAGCTTGTCGTCCTCCGTTCCTTTCAAAGGTGTGCACGAATTTCGAAGCCCTCCATCTCATTAGCGGGTTGCCCACTAATGTGTTAAAGAGTCGATACAATATAGTTTGCTGTTCCTCTAATCCATTGTTTTTCCTCACACCAGAAGTAATCTTTGGTGTCGAGGCATCACCGAGGTTGATGAGAACCTTCCGTGTCGTGTCATAACATTCATGGACATTGATTGATTCACACAGGTGACGACAAGTTATGCCTTTGTTATCTCATCAAAAATATCCTTTTTGTCTTTTATAGATTAGTCAGTCGGAGGTAAAACCCCGGTGATCTCCCAAAGAACAATCTATTATCCTCGTGATCCTTGCGTAACAATGAGGCACTTGCAGCGGAAGTTGCCATTCCAAATCAAGTGTGTAACCCTACCCTTTATTTTCCTTCTCCATCAACGCCACCACAGAACAAAAAGAAAGACGAGGCAACAACGAGGCATCATTAATGGCCAGGGCCTCGTAGGCTCGGCCCATGGGACGCCTTCGCTGTCGTCAGAACCGTCGACGTCGCCGCTGATGGCTGGCCCCGGCCGCGGCCGATAAGCCTGGAGCCTTGTACCTCGCGCACCGCCGGGAGGAGAACAAGGACGAAGAACGCCATGAGAACGATGGCGTTGACGAAGACGATGTGGCGGGAGCTCATAGCGCGCGGTTTCCTGCACGGCGCAAGCCTCTACAATTAAACCGATGACGAAGACAGGGAGAGGGTGACCAGTGATATAGGAAGCAAGGAAGCAGCAGCAGGCGAACGAGGTTTAGGCGTCAGTTGATCTGCGTATGCAAGCAGAAAGAGGCACGGTTCATAGGTGGGGGAGTTCGACGTTTATTTATGGAGCTCAACAACTGCGTGCGTCGATAGCGAGTTCAGATGACGGTTTGGAGCGTGAAGTCATGCGGTGGTTTGGCCGGTCATACTGCATGATGAACGACCTACCACCACGTTGAGTTTTGACCTATCGATGCATGGCTCTCATGTTACCAGATCTCGGCCGGAGGAGGAACGTACAATGGCGACACTGGAATCACGGGATCTTCCACTTCCAAGTTTGGCTTGCGTTGTATCCTTGCGGCTCGTTCCGTAGTTTTTGGCACTGGTCCGGTCAAGACCAGCCCCACATCCCACTGCCTGCAATCTGGCGATGCCTCTTTACACGCGCACAGAAACCCAAAAGGGGAGGGTGAGAGAAAGAGATTTGTGTGTTCCATGATGTCTTGAATCCGGCCGGGACGACGAGACCACCAACAAACAAGTACGCACGCAAAGGATTGATGGCATGGCATGGCGGTCGGCTCGATGGTGGTGCGGAAATATGTGCCATGGTTAATTATGTCATACTACTTGATAAGGATAATAATTATGATGAGACTCGGCTGACGTCTAATGACGCTTCATGCCTCGATCGACGTGATAGTATCTGGTCAAACGGATTTGAACGTCGGTCGAGGCACATTTATGCTTGCTCAGGCTCGATTCTTTATGCCACGCCAACACCAGTATCAGACGTCATCACCCTGCCCCTTGCAAGCGGGCACGTCAGGAAACAGTAAGCTTCCCTATAAGTACCCTCGCATTCCGAAGATGAAGGGAGGAAAAAAAACTTCTCTATCTGACTTCCCCTTTATATCGACTAACTTGATCATCGGAGGGGTCGAGCCGAGCACCCCGACCCGACCTTTGTGTAGGGGTAAAGTCGAAGGTCCCTGCGAAACGCGAAGGCAAATTCTTGCTAGGAGTAGACTACGACATCGTCTCGACCATCGTAGTCGACCACCTCGGCGGACTCAAGGGACGTCTCGGGAAAATCCCTATCATTCGGACCCGAATCAAGTCGCCTCGGTCCCAAGGCCACGGCTTAATGTTGTTTACACTAACACTACTGTACATACAATATGTGGATTGTGAATATGATGAATTAATTCTATACTAATTCACATTGCCACTAAATTAGGATGAAAATGAGTTTCCGAAATCATATCCCAAAACGAGATATCTTTTCCAACCATGTGGTCGTTTGATTCGTTGGTTTCCTAAATAAATGATGCTCGCGAAGCCACCTTTCTCTACTCCTCCTTCTCTCTCCTGCCACCTCCAAATCTCGTCTCTATGGTATCATAAAACTAATAAGCTCACCATCATATTATCTGAAGCATTGCGGCCGTAACACTTTCTTTTTCCTTTGTGATCGGTAACTTCGTCACTGTGGTAATTTTCTCTTTCCTTTTTTTCCATTGCGATCCATAGATCCTTCACTTTCACCAAGTAATGAAATTTTTGGCCTGAGAATTGCAGTAAACATCAGTATTATATGAAAACAGACATCATGTCATGTTTAAGAGCACTTGAGAATTGCAGTAAACATGGATCTGTATCATATGAAGTTAAGATAATGATAGGAATATTGGACAAGAAACCAATTCTGAAATAGGATATATCACGGTACACTCTGGTTGTCCAATACATGAGGGTGATTTGGAGCCAACTAATGTCCTCTTTAAGATATATTACTGGCTAAAGAGATTCAAAATGAGATTCTATAAAACTAGATCTAAGGCATACCGGACGAGATCCATCCAATACTTAAGTTAGTATAAATTTGAAGAATTTTATCAAATGTCGCATGGGCTAAAACGTGTCTCTTGATGACGATGTAGTATGAAGTAGTCAAGAAGTAAAACTATAAAAATATATAGTATGCTGTATTAAAATATGAAAATAACTTTTATGCCAGGATTGAAATCAAATACTTAGATCTAATTTAACAATACGTACCTTTTGATATCATTTGTTTAAAGATTTTTGTTTGATCTGCAAGGCACCGTCTTTAATCCAAGATCACTATCATAAGGAGGAACTAGATCCTTTCTCCTCTCTTCCTATCCTTTCACAGGATCAACTAGATTGATGGTTTAGGGAGAGTTGAGGAAAAAAACTGTAATCCCTCAACTATGTTCGTTGTGAGACAAAGACGTGCGTCTGTGTGTGTTCGTGCATGTTCAGTCCCTAGAGGTCCTGTCTATTTACAGATGAGAGCATAAGGTTTAGGATAAAATATTACGAGATTTCATTTAAATTAAAATTGATTCGATTTGGTTTGAACTAGTTAACCGAACCAAAGAAGAGTATCCTCAAACCAGAATCATTTATAGCCTTCAATATAGTACCATTGGTGAATCAGTTCAAATCGGTTCAAACCGGATTGTTTAAGTTTAGCTTAAGTTTGATTCGAAATTTCAATATAATTTGAATATCCTTAATTGAAGGAACCCACCAAAATAATTATAGGATCTCATACCTCGAATCTCATGATCTTCACAGTAACTTAAACATGAATGAGCCTTATTGAGGGTCTTATTGGGTATCCATTGATATAATTCTATAGGATCTTATGCTCCTGAATCCTTTAATCTTTCTCGTAGAAGATCATAATAGAGGCAAATATAGAATGACATCCTCGTATTCCTTACATCCTCAATGAATCTATGATTTGAGGATCAATTATAGATTTGAGTGATTGATTTGATTGTGTAATTTAAGTATATGATTGAGAAATATCTCTTACTCAAAATATATACAAATACACATTATCACAATAAATGAAATCAATCTATTACACAACATATTCCTCTATTCTACATGGTACAGTGCCTTTTTCTTCTAAGGTTTCCTCTCTCTCCTATTCTTCTCTTGTACTTTCATTGAAGTTCCGTCGATATTGCTCGCTACTCATTCCTCTATTTGGGAAGATCACACCAGCAAAGCACCACTAGGGATCAAGCTTTGTTTTCTCATCAAAATCATTCTCACTAATTTGCTCAAGCAATTGCGATGCCATCTTCTTCTTGTTGGTCCACCCCAATCTATAGATTCCAGATCCTAGATCCCAAATCTAAGATCTCCTAGAACCAGTCGAAGACAACTCCCTAATCACCATTAGCTTTGTTGGTTGTGGTCATAGTTGTCGAATGACAGGCCCCTCCATTACCTCTCCCCCATTCCATCTAGATATCTCATTTGCGGATAACAAATTATTATAATTTATGTATCGGTCCTCTACCACACATTGGTCTGTACTAAAATGTTTCATGTGGTACCTCAAAGGGACTTTTAATCAGAGACTTTTTCTTTATAAACATTCATCAATTCATCTTTATGCCTTCGCTAATGCTAATTAGGGAGACAACACTGATGATAGAATATTTACGTCATTCTATATTGACTCCCTTGGAGCAAATCTAACTAATTAGAGTTCCAAGAAATAAAATATAATCGTAAGATCCACCATTGAAGTTGAATACCAAGCCATCGCCACCACTAAAACGCAACTAACATAACTTGGTCACCAATTTGCTATACGAACTTGACATCACATCTAAATTCACTTTTATAATATATTATGATAATATCGGTGTCATCTACTTATACACCAATCTGATGTTTCACTCATACATAAAACACATAGTCATCGACTTTCACTTCGTAAGAGATCAAGCTATCAGACATCAACTACATGTTTATCATGTTCGTACTTCTAACTAACTAGCAGACTCTCTCATAAAGACCTTTGCTCGTAGGATATTTTAATTACATCAGATGAAGATTGACATCCTTGACAGAAACTCAATCTTGCGGGAGCTTGATAAAAGATCATAATAGAGGTAAACATAGAATGACATCATTGTATTTCTTACATTCTCAATCAATCTATGAGTTGAGGAACATTCACAGATTTGAATGATTGATCTTGTTACGTAATTTGAGTGAGTGTATAATTGAAAAAAATCTTATCTTCAAAATTTATATAAATATATATTATCTTAATAAATAAAATCATTTCCTTTCATAGTATATTATATTCTAGACTTACAACACCTTAGCCTGAGTTATGTAGGAGGCCTTACGTTAACTCCGAATGACCCCAAAATCTATTACACATCTTTCATCACAACCACAAGTAGTAAATTTTATGCCCATCCTTCGTGACCAGTTACATAGGAAGCATAGCAGCAGGCGAATGAGGTTTAAGCGTTGTCGGAAACAATTACTCTTGCGTAGGGAAGCCGAACGAGGCACGGTTTCATGGGTGGGGAGTTCGACGTTTTCTCATGGAGCTCAACATCTGCGTGCGTTCATAGCGAGTTCAGATTACGGTTTGGAGTGTGAAGTCTGCAGTAGTCCGGCCGGTCATACTGCTCCTCTCCTCTCTTCTCTTCACCAAACAGCTGCTACACGTACGTCATTTAATTGTCAAACTCTATCGTTGAGGTTTGACCTTAATTTGATGCATGAATAAGAAGACTCTCATGTAATAAGATCTCAGACGGAGGAAGAACGTCTAATGGTGACACTGGGATGACGGGATCTCCCTTTTCACTCTAGTTCGAGGATGAGAGGGTTTAGACTTCCAAGCTTGGCTTGTGTTGTCTCGGGCAGCGAGAGAGAGGAGAGAGAGAGAGAGAGAGAGAGAGAGAGAGAGAGAGAGGAGTTCTTGCTGCATGATGTGTCTGCCGCGTGTCTTAAATCCGGCAGGCACGAGACCACCGACAAAAAAAAGTACACCCACAAAGGATTGATTGCATGGCGGTCCGCCCGATGGTGAAGCGGAAAGATGTGTCGTGATTAATTATGTCAATCACAATCTGTGGATTGTGAATCCGATGAATTCTATACTAATTCGGTCGGTCAATCTATCACATTACCACTATATTTCAATGGCCAATCTACGATGAAAAGTAGTTTCTTAATTTCTATCATGTCTAGTCTACGCTCCTTCTCTCTGAACCTCGAAGTCTCGTATTTATGATATCAACCGAATTAATTGACAAGTATCTCTCGAGTATAACGTAAGCCAAATTGACCGAGAGCGTCTGATTGCATTGTTCATGAAGCATCTCTCCATGATGATGATGCAAGTTAAATCGGTCATTGCCGACAGTGACAATTGAATCCAACAAGGATGTGATCTTCGATGATGACTAAGATAATCCAACCTCAAATTATTATTGTTCGACATCTAAGACAATCATAAACCTACGCTATTGACGACACATTACGATCGACATATCTAGTAGGCCCCTATCTCATATGGTCGGTGCCATGTCAGATGATGATTTATTTAACTATATGGATCTTTCCACTTAACATTTGACAGAGTAATTGACTTGGCCAAACCATCATTTTATAATCGATGATTCAATATACGACTTATTGGTGATCAAATAATATGCTAATTGCTTTTGTGCTTGACATTTAATCGAATGATTCAAATCTATACTAACTGACCTTGTCAATTATATACCATCAAAGGTCTCAAGTATATACCAACATGGTTTTGTAAGATCCTGTGTCGAATTTTGTAGTCTCTCGACACTTGAACCAACCTGAGACATGCTTGAATAAGGACCTTGATTGCCTTTAAATCATCTCCACATGTCAAATAACCAGAATATGTCATACATATTTCATCACAACCACAAATGATAAATTTGACACTCATTTTTGGTATCGTTGCCAGAGTAGTGAGGTGGTCTCAAAATTAAGCAAAAATATATTGAAAAATCCAAAGAAGAAATAAAGATTGGTTCTACCAAGAACATGCATAAAACTCCAATGCAAAATAAATTATCACTTGATCAGTTGATAACAAATGTGAAATCATTTTACATCAATGTTCTCAGACTCCTTGGATCCATTGCGGTAATCGCTAAAACATAATGGATGACTGGCATCACAAAAGCACATTTCCCTTCCAACATAATGTCAAACACAACATGAAATTAAGTTTCTGAAAGAATTAACAAGTCTTTTGTTTAAGGCCATTAAAGCCTTGACAAATCCAAAATTTTAACTCGAGGGGAAAAAAAAAGAACTTCTCTCGGACAGAAGAAAATAGAATGCTTGAGATCCATCCGGCAATGTACATCATCCAAGGTCCTTATTTCCATTTTGTCCACGACATGCAAGTAGCAACAAAGACATTAGTTCACGACATCTACAACCAGCTTGCGTGACTTAATAACAGACCACTTCAGCCGCCGATAGTAAGCAGCTTGGAGAAGAGCAAGCGACAGAACGAAAATCCATTTGAACCCCATCTACCAAAGCAAAGTGCTGAAGGTTAATAGAGAAGCTCACAGGTAATGAAATTATACAAGAAAGTGTGGAGGAAAAAACCATGTTACCAGTTTTCTCTCTTCCATCTCAGGCTCCGCTGCCCAAGATAAAAATGTAACAACATCTTTGCCCATCTGGAGCAATGGTGACATCAAGATATCAGAATCTTGCACCTAATACATATATCACAAGGTAAATAGATACGCTACAAGGCAGAATCTTACCTGGGCTTCAGTTGCAGGAGTACCATCTTCGTACTCAACAGCACCATCAATAAGCATTTTTGGCATAGCTATTGCACCACCGGGAAAATAGGGATTGTAATGCAGCCCCTCACGAATCTGTGATTACCACCAATAGAAATAAATCCTCAGTTCAAGGAGTATGTGGCTACAGGAGAAAGAAAAACAATGGTGATACATTATCAGATAATGCACAAACTGACACATGCCTACACCCACATTAGCTTTTTCCCTAGAGAAATTTTATATTGGTGGACCAGTATATGGCTACACTCATGTTTAACTTTTTCCCGCATGCACAATGGGTTTTTATTATCACCAAAAGGCAAAAAATATACATAAAATAGTTTCTTTCTGACTGATGACAGCTTATACAATCATGCTAGAAATTTCATAATTAGATATCTGATATAGTTAAACTACCATAAGCTGGTACAACACAAAGGAGGAAAAGTACTAGATGCAATCTCTTAAAAGTAATTAATGGAGAAGAAGCCTCCCAAGAAACATCAGGTACAAGATAAATTAAACACAAAATTCTTTAATACGTGATTCAATGCACACAGGATGACATAATTCAAGAAAAGCCAGGCCCAGAATGAACACCATAAAGTATATCTCCAAACAAAAGCTTATTTGTGTCCTGTTTGTCAAGTTAACTAGATTGAGTTTTGGGGAGATAGAGACTCTCATGGAATCAATCCATTAACCATCACCAAAGCCTTTTATAGCTTATAGCCTTAACAGGCTGGTGAGTTATCATCCACTGATCTGATATCGTTACTATGATGAAACCAATCTTTTTTCTTATTGGCATGGTCAAGTCTTTCCTGAGCTATCTGGGAATTATCTAATAGGGCATAAAGTCCATCAATAAAAGCGATTTCCATATGAGCACTCTATTTTATACCAGTATAATAAATGGCATGTCTAATGGACATAACATAGCAGTATACCAGATGCATTAAAAATAACTTAACAGCAAATTACCTAGTCACAAAACAAAACAAGCAATAGAGAAGAATCGTAAATTATCAACAGATTATAGCAGCAAATAGAGGAGGAAAGGAACTTATGAAAGAGAAAAGTGAGGAAGGAATGCATCAAATAAAGAATAAAAAAAATGCAATGTAAAAGAAACGAAGATATAGCTTAATTTTATTGAAAAGCCAGAAGAAAACTCAAAGAGGGAAAACAGAAAAGAAAGAATAATATAATAAGAAATAATTGAAAGAAAAGAAAATGAAGGAAATAAATGAAAGGAATAAGATGGCTAATTCTTGAAGAAGCGAAAAAATGCATATGTTTAAATAATTATAAAGCAACAGACAGGAAACAAGCACATTTCGACTAAAAGATACCAACAACTGTGTAGACTCAATTTGCTTACATCAACAATTGAAAAAAAAACGATAAATAACAAATTACTTTCTTCCAGCATATTAGCAGTTATAATGTAAAAAGTCAATGCAAACAGCAATGAGATGTACTTTTTATACCAACAGGAATTACAAACACATAAGCACATCATAATCATGTTTTTAATGATATATCTCTTCAGATTGAATCACCAATTGGCATCAAAGCTACTGAAGAAATTACAAATATGAATATTTTCAAACTCGTTATAAGCAAGTAAACCCCACAAAAAAGAACCATCAAACATTATACATTTTGTTCAGAATTTACTTTCCATTTTGCAAATTCATTCAATGGAAAACAACAAAGAGTGCAAATTCAGTTGATGCCAGAAGATTAGTTTGAACATAGAAGAAGATCACATGTAAAAGCCTCACTAGTTAAGCTTGCTGAAGTGTAACAAACAAGACTATAGCAGTGTCATTGGTGTTTTCTAACATTATCATACAAACACAGGAAAATTTTAAACTATAACCAGAATATTACCGAAACACCAGCAGGAGGATCACGATAGCCAGTGAGAAGGGCAAACACATAGTTCTGGCCGTTGTGTCGTGCCTGGAAAAAGGTAAAGAATCACAAAGAATGCCATGGAAAAGATGAACATTACAGGTAAACAAAATATGCATGTACTGATTGTACCTTCGTGATTAGGCTCAGGTCAGGAGGATATGCTCCTCCATTTGCAAATCTTGCTGCTTGTTCATTGGGGTATGGCTGCGGAAAACGATCACTTAATTTACCAGGGCGAGTAAACATTTCACCTTCATCATTTGGGCCATCAACAACCTCAATCTCAGCAGCCATTGCTTTTGTCTCCTCTTCGGTGTATGCAACACCAACAAGATCTCGATATGAAATCAGAGACATCGAATGACAAGAGGCACATACTTGTTGGAAAACTTGGTGACCCCGCCGAATTCTGCCCATATCATATCATGTAACAATTGCTACATAAGTCCTAAGCTGAATAAATACAGTTTCATTCCACTTAAAAGAATTATCACATAAGCTGGTAAACATAATTGTGCAAACAAAACAAAGTCTATATTCCTAGGTTTTTAATCTCAGGCACTTGAGCCATACCGATCCAGGCCATAGTTACAGAGTCATTCCACTTAAAAGAATTATCACATATGCTGGTAAACATAATTGTGCAAAAGAAACAAAGTCTATAATCCAAGATTTTTAGTTTCGGATAACGAATTTGTACCGGTCCAGACCGAGACTGGTACAAGTTCGAACTGTACCAGCATACCATGTGTTGGTAATATGCCACTACATACCAAGTTTTGGAAAAAGCCTAAACAAATTGAAAAATAATAAAATGTTACTGCCCCGTACAGGCCCTGTACCAAGCATATCATCCGATTTACCCTGCTTCATGTGCCACTAGACTACTGGATCGCTAAATACTGTTCATCATGTACAGTATTGCAAAAACCTTGCTATTGTCAATAAAGTGGAAATAATATTTGTACTTTACAAAAGTTAATATGAAAAAAAAATTGGAAGTCATCAGACAAGGTAACTCCATTTAAGAACCAAACTAACTTTTTTCAGCTATACAATTAATCTCTTTGAAGTTTGCAGCACCACAATACTCGAACTACAGTGGTTTTGTTTGATAGCATACAAGAAAAAGTAAAGTTCACAATTTACAAAAAACAAAGCCATTAGCATCCTTTTACTTACGATGCATGGTCATACGAATCAAGGATACCCTTATGAGGCCATGGATAAATTGGAGCTGCTAAACCATGCTCTGCTTCATCAGCAGATGCCAAGGAAGCAAAACCCAGAGCACCAGTAATACCAACTCCAAGTAATGCAAGCACCTTTGGAGATTTCATACCAGCTGATCTGGTAGCCTCTTCCTGCTTTATATATTGAACAAAAGATGGAACCTGCATATAAAAGAATCTCATAAGACTAATAAGTTTTTAGTTAGGAAGGAAAAGCTTATTTAACATATAATCACACCATAATCTGTACAAAAATCAAGAAAGCAAAAAATGGAACTAATGATTTCTTGTTAAGAATAAAAAATCATAAAAGTATTTCTCGCTTTGCTAACACACCATCAACTCAAGAGTATCATCTCGTTCCAAAGAGTAGAGGAGGGGAAGGAAACCTTGTTCCAAAGATCATTCTCTTCCTCTCTAATGTGTATGTAGATATCCAAGATTAACTTGTACATACAAGATCAAGGAAGTGCATATCCTGTTTAAAGAATCTAAAACAAGACTTTCACTCGTAAGTGGTCTACCACAGCATGGAAGCAAAGTGTCTCTTTTTTATCGAACCCTAAAATTTGACAATTTGAAAGAGACGACTAACACACACATGATATGAACCTTGCTGAGAAGGTTCAAAATAGATTAGGTTCAAAAAGAAATACTTACTGATGACTGAAACTGAAAATGCTTCCTCAGGAGCTGGCTGATGCCTCTTCCAGCAGCCATTAGTGCTTAAAAGAAGACGTTTGGAACTTCACCACTGAATTATGAGAAACATAAATCAGAAGAATATAAGTGTGAGATATCCTATGAGATAACTACCATTATATCAAGATAAAAATGGCATAAATGCATTCAGAAGTCGATGTGAAACCAAGAAAGCAATAAACAGAAATATTCAGTAGTATATAATCACAGACAACTACAAATTCTGATTTAATCTTCTTTGTTTCTCAGGCATGCTGGTTGGGAAGGAATGTTAAGTTTGCCAGACCAATCCACCATTGTTGTTTCCAGAATATGTTACTAATCATTTGGTTGAGAAAAAAAAGGCGAATCAAAGTCCAACTTAGCAGATGAAATTCCAAGTCTTGCTAAACAAATCACCAATGTCATTGCTGGAATATCTCTCTAATTAGAATCCTTCACATAAATCCTGTTCTACACTGGGAAACATAACAATCATGGTCAAACTGCAGATAATTTGTAAATATGTAGAATGCAAACCACAAAAGAAGAAAAAATATATTTTTAATGAGGATTATATATTTCGAACCCTATTTTTGCCTTTAGAATAGAAGTTTCTTCATTAAGCGGCACTAGCACTGGTAGATCGAGCGATCTCTCTCCGAGTGACAACCCCACAACATCAATCCAACCTCGCCTAACACCAAAAGATCTGCGGCTCCGATCAAAATCGGTCTACTAGTATGACCATCAAATCATCAAAAGCCCAAGTAGAAAAAGGGGGTAAGAATTCAAGACGAACCTCGCAATTCTTGATCCAACTTCGATTACAAGTACAAGAGGCATAAACCATACGACTCAAAACGTAAATCATGTTGATGACCCGAAGAATATTCACGACGAAGACCACAATTTGGACTAGCTCATGATCGAATAGATCCACCAATAACAACAATCAGAGGAAGAAATCGTTGAGATGGACAAAAGAAAACGAAGGGAAGGACCTGGAGGAGCTGCTGCTTCAGAGAGAAGGAGATTGGATCGGAGAGCCGTCGAAAGAGCACACGCTTGCCCTACCTGGCTAAGCCGCAGTGGCCGATGGGGATCGGTGTCGACTCCGAGCGCGTGGCAGGTTGACGCCCTCTTGGTTAACCGGCAGCTGTGGGTAGGAAATTTAGAAGAGCCCGAACCCAAATTCCAGCGTTACATCGCGCGGACCCAATCCCTTCTATGTTAAGTTGGACCAGTTGAGTCGATCTTGGGTCAAATTATAAATTTAGGAGAGCCGGAGCCCAATTCCATCGATACAAGTGCAGACACAAACCCAATTCCGCTGAGCTGGTTCAGTTGAGTCAACCTTGGGTCAAATTGGAAAGCCCGAGCCCAATTCGATCGCTACATCGCCGCAGAACCCAACCCAACTCCGCTGAGCCGGTCTACTTGAGTCCAGGATTGGTCAAATCCTCGCCTGAAACCGGTGTAC